>NC_083716.1:99396591-100755990 GCF_028564815.1 Eubalaena glacialis
AGTTCTCAAAGGGTACCTTCTTTAAAATAAAGCAGAACAGCGACTAAGAGCTCATGGGAAGAGCTGCCTGCCTCCCGTTCTGCATGGCTACTCGGGGCCTTACCTCGAGGCAAGGACTCACGTTGAGATTCCCTTTAGCTCTAGAGCATGGCTAGATGAGCCCCACCCCGGCCATGGAAGCACCCTGTGTAGCCAGAGAAAACCCATTTTCTTCCCAGACCCATGCCTACGGCGTCCAGAGGCCTGACAACAGCAGAGAATTTCAGGGAGCTTCCAGGGAGCATGAATGGGGCTTTCCAAATGGAAAAGCAAGGCTAGTACCATCCCGCCCCCATTTCCATGGGCACACGCAGCATACATCCCTGTGGTTTCTGACAAGTCAAAAGAGACACAGAGCACACACTGGTTCCTTCCCTGAATCAACTTCTCGAGGCAGAGTGTTCTGCATCTAGTGAACGGCCTCAACCAAGGCACGCCCTAGCTAGGCCTCTGGGCCCGGGCCTCTTCAGAAGCCTGCAGTGCTACAGGAAGAACTGTGCTTTAGTTGCCATAGGCAAGCAATCCGCCTTTCTCCTGGAGGCAGGGTGACTTCAGGTAGGAGGTCCTGGTTGGAAGGCGAAGCCTAGTGTTTTTTTTCAGTGCCAATCAGAGTAGGGAATGAGTGCGACTTCCACGGCATGTTGGAACCTGCTAGAACCGTGCCCGTGAACCTGTGGTAGTGCTGGGGAAATCAAGCTGTCCCAAGAAAGAGTGTCCTGTTTTGCCCATCACTCGGCATACACAGTGTGAGTACGAAGGCCTACGGGCCTGGATGTTGTTTAGAAGAGCCAGGGGAGCCTGGGGGTACTCAGTGTTCTTGCAGGGAATAGGGTTTCCAGGCGAGGCACCTAGGTGTCCCGCAAAGCGTACTGGCGTTCAAATGCTGCAGAGCAGCGACTACGGCCTCATGGAAACTGCTGCACGCCTCCGCTTCTGCAGAGCAATTCAGGGCCTTACCTCGAGGCAAGTCCTCACGTTGAGTGTCCCGTGAGCGACACCGCATGGTAGGATGCTGACTTTCTCCTTGAGTAGAGAGACTTCAGGTACGAGGTCCTCTAAGAATTCTAAGCAGAGTGTTTTCTCAGGGCAGCTCAAACGAGGGCAATGTCGAAGACTTCCAGGCCATGTTGGACTGCCTAGAAATGTGGTTCTGCTGTTGTTCGAGGGCTCTGGAAATGTAGCACGCCTGAAGTAACGTGCAGTGTGTTGCCCATCACTCGGCAGACACAGAGGGCCTCCGAGGGACCTATGGGCCTCGATGTTGCTCAGTAGGCCCACAGGGGTGTGGGGGTACTCAGTGATCTTGGAACGAAAATGATGCTCACCCGAGGGGCCTAGGAGTTCTCAAAGGGTACCTTCTTTAAAATAAAGCAGAACAGCGACTAAGAGCTCATGGGAAGAGCTGCCTGCCTCCCGTTCTGCATGGCTACTCGGGGCCTTACCTCGAGGCAAGGACTCACGTTGAGATTCCCTTTAGCTCTAGAGCATGGCTAGATGAGCCCCACCCCGGCCATGGAAGCACCCTGTGTAGCCAGAGAAAACCCATTTTCTTCCCAGACCCATGCCTACGGCGTCCAGAGGCCTGACAACAGCAGAGAATTTCAGGGAGCTTCCAGGGAGCATGAATGGGGCTTTCCAAATGGAAAAGCAAGGCTAGTACCATCCCGCCCCCATTTCCATGGGCACACGCAGCATACATCCCTGTGGTTTCTGACAAGTCAAAAGAGGCACAGAGCACACACTGGTTCCTTCCCTGAATCAACTTCTCGAGGCAGAGTGTTCTGCATCTAGTGAACGGCCTCAACCAAGGCACGCCCTAGCTAGGCCTCTGGGCCCGGGCCTCTTCAGAAGCCTGCAGTGCTACAGGAAGAACTGTGCTTTAGTTGAAATAGGCAAGCAATCCGCCTTTCTCCTGGAGGCAGGGTGACTTCAGGTAGGAGGTCCTGGTTGGAAGGCGAAGCCTAGTGTTTTTTTTCAGTGCCAATCAGAGTAGGGAATGAGTGCGACTTCCACGGCATGTTGGAACCTGCTAGAACCGTGCCCGTGAACCTGTGGTAGTGCTGGGGAAATCAAGCTGTCCCAAGAAAGAGTGTCCTGTTTTGCCCATCACTCGGCATACACAGTGTGAGTACGAAGGCCTACGGGCCTGGATGTTGTTTAGAAGAGCCAGGGGAGCCTGGGGGTACTCAGTGTTCTTGCAGGGAATAGGGTTTCCGGGCGAGGCACCTAGGTGTCCCACAAAGCGTACTGGCGTTCAAATGCTGCAGAGCAGCGGCTACCGCCTCATGGAAACTGCTGCACGCCTCCGCTTCTGCAGAGCAATTCAGGGCCTTACCTCGAGGCAAGTCCTCACGTTGAGTGTCCCGTGAGCGACACCGCATGGTAGGATGCTGTCTTTCTCCTTGAGTAGAGAGACTTCAGGTACGAGGTCCTCTAAGAATTCTAAGCAGAGTGTTTTCTCATGGCAGCTCAAACGAGGGCAATGTCGAAGACTTCCAGGCCATGTTGGACTGCCTAGAAATGTGGTTCTGCTGTTGTTCGAGGGCTCTGGAAATGTAGCACGCCTGAAGTAACGTGCAGTGTGTTGCCCATCACTCGGCAGACACAGAGGGCCTCCGAGGGACCTATGGGCCTCGATGTTGCTCAGTAGGCCCACAGGGGTGTGGGGGTACTCAGTGATCTTGGAACGAAAATGATGCTCACCCGAGGGGCCTAGGAGTTCTCAAAGGGTACCTTCTTTAAAATAAAGCAGAACAGCGACTAAGAGCTCATGGGAAGAGCTGCCTGCCTCCCGTTCTGCATGGCTACTCGGGGCCTTACCTCGAGGCAAGGACTCACGTTGAGATTCCCTTTAGCTCTAGAGCATGGCTAGATGAGCCCCACCCCGGCCATGGAAGCACCCTGTGTAGCCAGAGAAAACCCATTTTCTTCCCAGACCCATGCCTACGGCGTCCAGAGGCCTGACAACAGCAGAGAATTTCAGGGAGCTTCCAGGGAGCATGAATGGGGCTTTCCAAATGGAAAAGCAAGGCTAGTACCATCCCGCCCCCATTTCCATGGGCACACGCAGCATACATCCCTGTGGTTTCTGACAAGTCAAAAGAGGCACAGAGCACACAGTTCGTCCTTCCCTGAATCAACTCCTCGAGGCATGGTGTTCTGCATGTAGTGAACGGCCTCAACCAAGGTGCGCCCTAGCTAGACCTCTGGGCCCGTGCCTCTTCAGAAGCCTGCAGTGCTACAGGAAAAACTGTGCTTTAGTGGCAATAGGAACGCAAGCCGACTTTCTCCTGGAGGCAGGGTGACTTCAGGTAGGAGGTCCTGGTTGGAAGGCGAAGCCTAGTGTTTTTTTTTCAGTGCCAATCAGAGTAGGGAATGAGTGCGACTTCCACGGCATGTTGGAACCTGCTAGAACCGTGCCCGTGAACCTGTGGTAGTGCTGGGGAAATCAAGCTGTCCCAAGAAAGAGTGTACTGTTTTGCCCATCACTCGGCATACACAGTGTGAGTACGAAGGCCTACGGGCCTGGATGTTGTTTAGAAGAGCCAGGGGAGCCTGAGGGTACTCAGTGTTCTTGCAGGGAATAGGGTTTCCAGGCGAGGCACCTAGGTGTCCCGCAAAGCGTACTGGCGTTCAAATGCTGCAGAGCAGCGACTACGGCCTCATGGAAACTGCTGCACGCCTCCGCTTCTGCAGAGCAATTCAGGGCCTTACCTCGAGGCAAGTCCTCACGTTGAGTGTCCCGTGAGCGACACCGCATGGTAGGATGCTGACTTTCTCCTTGAGTAGAGAGACTTCAGGTACGAGGTCCTCTAAGAATTCTAAGCAGAGTGTTTTCTCATGGCAGCTCAAACGAGGGCAATGTCGAAGACTTCCAGGCCATGTTGGACTGCCTAGAAATGTGGTTCTGCTGTTGTTCGAGGGCTCTGGAAATGTAGCACGCCTGAAGTAACGTGCAGTGTGTTGCCCATCACTCGGCAGACACAGAGGGCCTCCGAGGGACCTATGGGCCTCGATGTTGCTCAGTAGGCCCACAGGGGTGTGGGGGTACTCAGTGATCTTGGAACGAAAATGATGCTCACCCGAGGGGCCTAGGAGTTCTCAAAGGGTACCTTCTTTAAAATAAAGCAGAACAGCGACTAAGAGCTCATGGGAAGAGCTGCCTGCCTCCCGTTCTGCATGGCTACTCGGGGCCTTACCTCGAGGCAAGGACTCACGTTGAGATTCCCTTTAGCTCTAGAGCATGGCTAGATGAGCCCCACCCCGGCCATGGAAGCACCCTGTGTAGCCAGAGAAAACCCATTTTCTTCCCAGACCCATGCCTACGGCGTCCAGAGGCCTGACAACAGCAGAGAATTTCAGGGAGCTTCCAGGGAGCATGAATGGGGCTTTCCAAATGGAAAAGCAAGGCTAGTACCATCCCGCCCCCATTTCCATGGGCACACGCAGCATACATCCCTGTGGTTTCTGACAAGTCAAAAGAGGCACAGAGCACACAGTTCGTCCTTCCCTGAATCAACTCCTCGAGGCATGGTGTTCTGCATGTAGTGAACGGCCTCAACCAAGGTGCGCCCTAGCTAGACCTCTGGGCCCGTGCCTCTTCAGAAGCCTGCAGTGCTACAGGAAAAACTGTGCTTTAGTGGCAATAGGAACGCAAGCCGACTTTCTCCTGGAGGCAGGGTGACTTCAGGTAGGAGGTCCTGGTTGGAAGGCGAAGCCTAGTGTTTTTTTTTCAGTGCCAATCAGAGTAGGGAATGAGTGCGACTTCCACGGCATGTTGGAACCTGCTAGAACCGTGCCCGTGAACCTGTGGTAGTGCTGGGGAAATCAAGCTGTCCCAAGAAAGAGTGTACTGTTTTGCCCATCACTCGGCATACACAGTGTGAGTACGAAGGCCTACGGGCCTGGATGTTGTTTAGAAGAGCCAGGGGAGCCTGAGGGTACTCAGTGTTCTTGCAGGGAATAGGGTTTCCAGGCGAGGCACCTAGGTGTCCCGCAAAGCGTACTGGCGTTCAAATGCTGCAGAGCAGCGACTACGGCCTCATGGAAACTGCTGCACGCCTCCGCTTCTGCAGAGCAATTCAGGGCCTTACCTCGAGGCAAGTCCTCACGTTGAGTGTCCCGTCAGCGACACCGCATGGTAGGATGCTGACTTTCTCCTTGAGTAGAGAGACTTCAGGTACGAGGTCCTCTAAGAATTCTAAGCAGAGTGTTTTCTCATGGCAGCTCAAACGAGGGCAATGTCGAAGACTTCCAGGCCATGTTGGACTGCCTAGAAATGTGGTTCTGCTGTTGTTCGAGGGCTCTGGAAATGTAGCACGCCTGAAGTAACGTGCAGTGTGTTGCCCATCACTCGGCAGACACAGAGGGCCTCCGAGGGACCTATGGGCCTCGATGTTGCTCAGTAGGCCCACAGGGGTGTGGGGGTACTCAGTGATCTTGGAACGAAAATGATGCTCACCCGAGGGGCCTAGGAGTTCTCAAAGGGTACCTTCTTTAAAATAAAGCAGAACAGCGACTAAGAGCTCATGGGAAGAGCTGCCTGCCTCCCGTTCTGCATGGCTACTCGGGGCCTTACCTCGAGGCAAGGACTCACGTTGAGATTCCCTTTAGCTCTAGAGCATGGCTAGATGAGCCCCACCCCGGCCATGGAAGCACCCTGTGTAGCCAGAGAAAACCCATTTTCTTCCCAGACCCATGCCTACGGCGTCCAGAGGCCTGACAACAGCAGAGAATTTCAGGGAGCTTCCAGGGAGCATGAATGGGGCTTTCCAAATGGAAAAGCAAGGCTAGTACCATCCCGCCCCCATTTCCATGGGCACACGCAGCATACATCCCTGTGGTTTCTGACAAGTCAAAAGAGACACAGAGCACACACTGGTTCCTTCCCTGAATCAACTTCTCGAGGCAGAGTGTTCTGCATCTAGTGAACGGCCTCAACCAAGGCACGCCCTAGCTAGGCCTCTGGGCCCGGGCCTCTTCAGAAGCCTGCAGTGCTACAGGAAGAACTGTGCTTAGTTGCAATAGGCAAGCAATCCGCCTTTCTCCTGGAGGCAGGGTGACTTCAGGTAGGAGGTCCTGGTTGGAAGGCGAAGCCTAGTGTTTTTTTTCAGTGCCAATCAGAGTAGGGAATGAGTGCGACTTCCACGGCATGTTGGAACCTGCTAGAACCGTGCCCGTGAACCTGTGGTAGTGCTGGGGAAATCAAGCTGTCCCAAGAAAGAGTGTACTGTTTTGCCCATCACTCGGCATACACAGTGTGAGTACGAAGGCCTACGGGCCTGGATGTTGTTTAGAAGAGCCAGGGGAGCCTGGGGGTACTCAGTGTTCTTGCAGGGAATAGGGTTTCCGGGCGAGGCACCTAGGTGTCCCGCAAAGCGTACTGGCGTTCAAATGCTGCAGAGCAGCGGCTACCGCCTCATGGAAACTGCTGCACGCCTCCGCTTCTGCAGAGCAATTCAGGGCCTTACCTCGAGGCAAGTCCTCACGTTGAGTGTCCCGTGAGCGACACCGCATGGTAGGATGCTGTCTTTCTCCTTGAGTAGAGAGACTTCAGGTACGAGGTCCTCTAAGAATTCTAAGCAGAGTGTTTTCTCATGGCAGCTCAAACGAGGGCAATGTCGAAGACTTCCAGGCCATGTTGGACTGCCTAGAAATGTGGTTCTGCTGTTGTTCGAGGGCTCTGGAAATGTAGCACGCCTGAAGTAACGTGCAGTGTGTTGCCCATCACTCGACAGACACAGAGGGCCTCCGAGGGACCTATGGGCCTCGATGTTGCTCAGTAGGCCCACAGGGGTGTGGGGGTACTCAGTGATCTTGGAACGAAAATGATGCTCACCCGAGGGGCCTAGGAGTTCTCAAAGGGTACCTTCTTTAAAATAAAGCAGAACAGCGACTAAGAGCTCATGGGAAGAGCTGCCTGCCTCCCGTTCTGCATGGCTACTCGGGGCCTTACCTCGAGGCAAGGACTCACGTTGAGATTCCCTTTAGCTCTAGAGCATGGCTAGATGAGCCCCACCCCGGCCATGGAAGCACCCTGTGTAGCCAGAGAAAACCCATTTTCTTCCCAGACCCATGCCTACGGCGTCCAGAGGCCTGACAACAGCAGAGAATTTCAGGGAGCTTCCAGGGAGCATGAATGGGGCTTTCCAAATGGAAAAGCAAGGCTAGTACCATCCCGCCCCCATTTCCATGGGCACACGCAGCATACATCCCTGTGGTTTCTGACAAGTCAAAAGAGACACAGAGCACACACTTCGTCCTTCCCTGAATCAACTTCTCGAGGCAGAGTGTTCTGCATCTAGTGAACGGCCTCAACCAAGGCACGCCCTAGCTAGGCCTCTGGGCCCGGGCCTCTTCAGAAGCCTGCAGTGCTACAGGAAGAACTGTGCTTTAGTTGCAATAGGCAAGCAATCCGCCTTTCTCCTGGAGGCAGGGTGACTTCAGGTAGGAGGTCCTGGTTGGAAGGCGAAGCCTAGTGTTTTTTTTCAGTGCCAATCAGAGTAGGGAATGAGTGCGACTTCCACGGCATGTTGGAACCTGCTAGAACCGTGCCCGTGAACCTGTGGTAGTGCTGGGGAAATCAAGCTGTCCCAAGAAAGAGTGTCCTGTTTTGCCCATCACTCGGCATACACAGTGTGAGTACGAAGGCCTACGGGCCTGGATGTTGTTTAGAAGAGCCAGGGGAGCCTGGGGGTACTCAGTGTTCTTGCAGGGAATAGGGTTTCCAGGCGAGGCACCTAGGTGTCCCGCAAAGCGTACTGGCGTTCAAATGCTGCAGAGCAGCGACTACGGCCTCATGGAAACTGCTGCACGCCTCCGCTTCTGCAGAGCAATTCAGGGCCTTACCTCGAGGCAAGTCCTCACGTTGAGTGTCCCGTGAGCGACACCGCATGGTAGGATGCTGACTTTCTCCTTGAGTAGAGAGACTTCAGGTACGAGGTCCTCTAAGAATTCTAAGCAGAGTGTTTTCTCATGGCAGCTCAAACGAGGGCAATGTCGAAGACTTCCAGGCCATGTTGGACTGCCTAGAAATGTGGTTCTGCTGTTGTTCAAGGGCTCTGGAAATGTAGCACGCCTGAAGTAACGTGCAGTGTGTTGCCCATCACTCGGCAGACACAGAGGGCCTCCGAGGGACCTATGGGCCTCGATGTTGCTCAGTAGGCCCACAGGGGTGTGGGGGTACTCAGTGATCTTGGAACGAAAATGATGCTCACCCGAGGGGCCTAGGAGTTCTCAAAGGGTACCTTCTTTAAAATAAAGCAGAACAGCGACTAAGAGCTCATGGGAAGAGCTGCCTGCCTCCCGTTCTGCATGGCTACTCGGGGCCTTACCTCGAGGCAAGGACTCACGTTGAGATTCCCTTTAGCTCTAGAGCATGGCTAGATGAGCCCCACCCCGGCCATGGAAGCACCCTGTGTAGCCAGAGAAAACCCATTTTCTTCCCAGACCCATGCCTACGGCGTCCAGAGGCCTGACAACAGCAGAGAATTTCAGGGAGCTTCCAGGGATCATGAATGGGGCTTTCCAAATGGAAAAGCAAGGCTAGTACCATCCCGCCCCAATTTCCATGGGCACACGCAGCATACATCCCTGTGGATTCTGACAAGTCAAAAGAGACACAGAGCACACACTGGTTCCTTCCCTGAATCAACTTCTCGAGGCAGAGTGTTCTGCATCTAGTGAACGGCCTCAACCAAGGCACGCCCTAGCTAGGCCTCTGGGCCCGGGCCTCTTCAGAAGCCTGCAGTGCTACAGGAAGAACTGTGCTTTAGTTGCAATAGGCAAGCAATCCGCCTTTCTCCTGGAGGCAGGGTGACTTCAGGTAGGAGGTCCTGGTTGGAAGGCGAAGCCTAGTGTTTTTTTTCAGTGCCAATCAGAGTAGGGAATGAGTGCGACTTCCACGGCATGTTGGAACCTGCTAGAACCGTGCCCGTGAACCTGTGGTAGTGCTGGGGAAATCAAGCTGTCCCAAGAAAGAGTGTCCTGTTTTGCCCATCACTCGGCATACACAGTGTGAGTACGAAGGCCTACGGGCCTGGATGTTGTTTAGAAGAGCCAGGGGAGCCTGGGGGTACTCAGTGTTCTTGCAGGGAATAGGGTTTCCAGGCGAGGCACCTAGGTGTCCCGCAAAGCGTACTGGCGTTCAAATGCTGCAGAGCAGCGACTACGGCCTCATGGAAACTGCTGCACGCCTCGGCTTCTGCAGAGCAATTCAGGGCCTTACCTCGAGGCAAGTCCTCACGTTGAGTGTCCCGTGAGCGACACCGCATGGTAGGATGCTGACTTTCTCCTTGAGTAGAGAGACTTCAGGTACGAGGTCCTCTAAGAATTCTAAGCAGAGTGTTTTCTCATGGCAGCTCAAACGAGGGCAATGTCGAAGACTTCCAGGCCATGTTGGACTGCCTAGAAATGTGGTTCTGATGTTGTTCGAGGGCTCTGGAAATGTAGCACGCCTGAAGTAACGTGCAGTGTGTTGCCCATCACTCGGCAGACACAGAGGGCCTCCGAGGGACCTATGGGCCTCGATGTTGCTCAGTAGGCCCACAGGGGTGTGGGGGTACTCAGTGATCTTGGAACGAAAATGATGCTCACCCGAGGGGCCTAGGAGTTCTCAAAGGGTACCTTCTTTAAAATAAAGCAGAACAGCGACTAAGAGCTCATGGGAAGAGCTGCCTGCCTCCCGTTCTGCATGGCTACTCGGGGCCTTACCTCGAGGCAAGGACTCACGTTGAGATTCCCTTTAGCTCTAGAGCATGGCTAGATGAGCCCCACCCCGGCCATGGAAGCACCCTGTGTAGCCAGAGAAAACCCATTTTCTTCCCAGACCCATGCCTACGGCGTCCAGAGGCCTGACAACAGCAGAGAATTTCAGGGAGCTTCCAGGGAGCATGAATGGGGCTTTCCAAATGGAAAAGCAAGGCTAGTACCATCCCGCCCCCATTTCCATGGGCACACGCAGCATACATCCCTGTGGTTTCTGACAAGTCAAAAGAGACACAGAGCACACACTGGTTCCTTCCCTGAATCAACTTCTCGAGGCAGAGTGTTCTGCATCTAGTGAACGGCCTCAACCAAGGCACGCCCTAGCTAGGCCTCTGGGCCCGGGCCTCTTCAGAAGCCTGCAGTGCTACAGGAAGAACTGTGCTTTAGTTGCAATAGGCAAGCAATCCGCCTTTCTCCTGGAGGCAGGGTGACTTCAGGTAGGAGGTCCTGGTTGGAAGGCGAAGCCTAGTGTTTTTTTTCAGTGCCAATCAGAGTAGGGAATGAGTGCGACTTCCACGGCATGTTGGAACCTGCTAGAACCGTGCCCGTGAACCTGTGGTAGTGCTGGGGAAATCAAGCTGTCCCAAGAAAGAGTGTACTGTTTTGCCCATCACTCGGCATACACAGTGTGAGTACGAAGGCCTACGGGCCTGGATGTTGTTTAGAAGAGCCAGGGGAGCCTGGGGGTACTCAGTGTTCTTGCAGGGAATAGGGTTTCCGGACGAGGCACCTAGGTGTCCCGCAAAGCGTACTGGCGTTCAAATGCTGCAGAGCAGCGGTTACCGCCTCATGGAAACTGCTGCACGCCTCCGCTTCTGCAGAGCAATTCAGGGCCTTACCTCGAGGCAAGTCCTCACGTTGAGTGTCCCGTGAGCGACACCGCATGGTAGGATGCTGTCTTTCTCCTTGAGTAGAGAGACTTCAGGTACGAGGTCCTCTAAGAATTCTAAGCAGAGTGTTTTCTCATGGCAGCTCAAACGAGGGCAATGTCGAAGACTTCCAGGCCATGTTGGACTGCCTAGAAATGTGGTTCTGCTGTTGTTCGAGGGCTCTGGAAATGTAGCACGCCTGAAGTAACGTGCAGTGTGTTGCCCATCACTCGACAGACACAGAGGGCCTCCGAGGGACCTATGGGCCTCGATGTTGCTCAGTAGGCCCACAGGGGTGTGGGGGTACTCAGTGATCTTGGAACGAAAATGATGCTCACCCGAGGGGCCTAGGAGTTCTCAAAGGGTACCTTCTTTAAAATAAAGCAGAACAGCGACTAAGAGCTCATGGGAAGAGCTGCCTGCCTCCCGTTCTGCATGGCTACTCGGGGCCTTACCTCGAGGCAAGGACTCACGTTGAGATTCCCTTTAGCTCTAGAGCATGGCTAGATGAGCCCCACCCCGGCCATGGAAGCACCCTGTGTAGCCAGAGAAAACCCATTTTCTTCCCAGACCCATGCCTACGGCGTCCAGAGGCCTGACAACAGCAGAGAATTTCAGGGAGCTTCCAGGGAGCATGAATGGGGCTTTCCAAATGGAAAAGCAAGGCTAGTACCATCCCGCCCCCATTTCCATGGGCACACGCAGCATACATCCCTGTGGTTTCTGACAAGTCAAAAGAGGCACAGAGCACACAGTTCGTCCTTCCCTGAATCAACTCCTCGAGGCATGGTGTTCTGCATGTAGTGAACGGCCTCAACCAAGGTGCGCCCTAGCTAGACCTCTGGGCCCGTGCCTCTTCAGAAGCCTGCAGTGCTACAGGAAAAACTGTGCTTTTGGCAATAGGAACGCAAGCCGACTTTCTCCTGGAGGCAGGGTGACTTCAGGTACGAGGTCCTGGTTGGAAGGCGAAGCCTAGTGTTTTTTTTTCAGTGCCAATCAGAGTAGGGAATGAGTGCGACTTCCACGGCATGTTGGAACCTGCTAGAACCGTGCCCGTGAACCTGTGGTAGTGCTGGGGAAATCAAGCTGTCCCAAGAAAGAGTGTACTGTTTTGCCCATCACTCGGCATACACAGTGTGAGTACGAAGGCCTACGGGCCTGGATGTTGTTTAGAAGAGCCAGGGGAGCCTGAGGGTACTCAGTGTTCTTGCAGGGAATAGGGTTTCCAGGCGAGGCACCTAGGTGTCCCGCAAAGCGTACTGGCGTTCAAATGCTGCAGAGCAGCGACTATGGCCTCATGGAAACTGCTGCACGCCTCCGCTTCTGCAGAGCAATTCAGGGCCTTACCTCGAGGCAAGTCCTCACGTTGAGTGTCCCGTGAGCGACACCGCATGGTAGGATGCTGACTTTCTCCTTGAGTAGAGAGACTTCAGGTACGAGGTCCTCTAAGAATTCTAAGCAGAGTGTTTTCTCAGGGCAGCTCAAACGAGGGCAATGTCGAAGACTTCCAGGCCATGTTGGACTGCCTAGAAATGTGGTTCTGCTGTTGTTCGAGGGCTCTGGAAATGTAGCACGCCTGAAGTAACGTGCAGTGTGTTGCCCATCACTCGGCAGACACAGAGGGCCTCCGAGGGACCTATGGGCCTCGATGTTGCTCAGTAGGCCCACAGGGGTGTGGGGGTACTCAGTGATCTTGGAACGAAAATGATGCTCACCCGAGGGGCCTAGGAGTTCTCAAAGGGTACCTTCTTTAAAATAAAGCAGAACAGCGACTAAGAGCTCATGGGAAGAGCTGCCTGCCTCCCGTTCTGCATGGCTACTCGGGGCCTTACCTCGAGGCAAGGACTCACGTTGAGATTCCCTTTAGCTCTAGAGCATGGCTAGATGAGCCCCACCCCGGCCATGGAAGCACCCTGTGTAGCCAGAGAAAACCCATTTTCTTCCCAGACCCATGCCTACGGCGTCCAGAGGCCTGACAACAGCAGAGAATTTCAGGGAGCTTCCAGGGAGCATGAATGGGGCTTTCCAAATGGAAAAGCAAGGCTAGTACCATCCCGCCCCCATTTCCATGGGCACACGCAGCATACATCCCTGTGGTTTCTGACAAGTCAAAAGAGACACAGAGCACACACTGGTTCCTTCCCTGAATCAACTTCTCGAGGCAGAGTGTTCTGCATCTAGTGAACGGCCTCAACCAAGGCACGCCCTAGCTAGGCCTCTGGGCCCGGGCCTCTTCAGAAGCCTGCAGTGCTACAGGAAGAACTGTGCTTTAGTTGCAATAGGCAAGCAATCCGCCTTTCTCCTGGAGGCAGGGTGACTTCAGGTAGGAGGTCCTGGTTGGAAGGCGAAGCCTAGTGTTTTTTTTCAGTGCCAATCAGAGTAGGGAATGAGTGCGACTTCCACGGCATGTTGGAACCTGCTAGAACCGTGCCCGTGAACCTGTGGTAGTGCTGGGGAAATCAAGCTGTCCCAAGAAAGAGTGTACTGTTTTGCCCATCACTCGGCATACACAGTGTGAGTACGAAGGCCTACGGGCCTGGATGTTGTTTAGAAGAGCCAGGGGAGCCTGGGGGTACTCAGTGTTCTTGCAGGGAATAGGGTTTCCGGACGAGGCACCTAGGTGTCCCGCAAAGCGTACTGGCGTTCAAATGCTGCAGAGCAGCGGCTACCGCCTCATGGAAACTGCTGCACGCCTCCGCTTCTGCAGAGCAATTCAGGGCCTTACCTCGAGGCAAGTCCTCACGTTGAGTGTCCCGTGAGCGACACCGCATGGTAGGATGCTGTCTTTCTCCTTGAGTAGAGAGACTTCAGGTACGAGGTCCTCTAAGAATTCTAAGCAGAGTGTTTTCTCATGGCAGCTCAAACGAGGGCAATGTCGAAGACTTCCAGGCCATGTTGGACTGCCTAGAAATGTGGTTCTGCTGTTGTTCGAGGGCTCTGGAAATGTAGCACGCCTGAAGTAACGTGCAGTGTGTTGCCCATCACTCGACAGACACAGAGGGCCTCCGAGGGACCTATGGGCCTCGATGTTGCTCAGTAGGCCCACAGGGGTGTGGGGGTACTCAGTGATCTTGGAACGAAAATGATGCTCACCCGAGGGGCCTAGGAGTTCTCAAAGGGTACCTTCTTTAAAATAAAGCAGAACAGCGACTAAGAGCTCATGGGAAGAGCTGCCTGCCTCCCGTTCTGCATGGCTACTCGGGGCCTTACCTCGAGGCAAGGACTCACGTTGAGATTCCCTTTAGCTCTAGAGCATGGCTAGATGAGCCCCACCCCGGCCATGGAAGCACCCTGTGTAGCCAGAGAAAACCCATTTTCTTCCCAGACCCATGCCTACGGCGTCCAGAGGCCTGACAACAGCAGAGAATTTCAGGGAGCTTCCAGGGAGCATGAATGGGGCTTTCCAAATGGAAAAGCAAGGCTAGTACCATCCCGCCCCCATTTCCATGGGCACACGCAGCATACATCCCTGTGGTTTCTGACAAGTCAAAAGAGGCACAGAGCACACAGTTCGTCCTTCCCTGAATCAACTCCTCGAGGCATGGTGTTCTGCATGTAGTGAACGGCCGCAACCAAGGTGCGCCCTAGCTAGACCTCTGGGCCCGTGCCTCTTCAGAAGCCTGCAGTGCTACAGGAAAAACTGTGCTTTAGTGGCAATAGGAACGCAAGCCGACTTTCTCCTGGAGGCAGGGTGACTTCAGGTAGGAGGTCCTGGTTGGAAGGCGAAGCCTAGTGTTTTTTTTTCAGTGCCAATCAGAGTAGGGAATGAGTGCGACTTCCACGGCATGTTGGAACCTGCTAGAACCGTGCCCGTGAACCTGTGGTAGTGCTGGGGAAATCAAGCTGTCCCAAGAAAGAGTGTACTGTTTTGCCCATCACTCGGCATACACAGTGTGAGTACGAAGGCCTACGGGCCTGGATGTTGTTTAGAAGAGCCAGGGGAGCCTGAGGGTACTCAGTGTTCTTGCAGGGAATAGGGTTTCCAGGCGAGGCACCTAGGTGTCCCGCAAAGCGTACTGGCGTTCAAATGCTGCAGAGCAGCGACTACGGCCTCATGGAAACTGCTGCACGCCTCCGCTTCTGCAGAGCAATTCAGGGCCTTACCTCGAGGCAAGTCCTCACGTTGAGTGTCCCGTGAGCGACACCGCATGGTAGGATGCTGACTTTCTCCTTGAGTAGAGAGACTTCAGGTACGAGGTCCTCTAAGAATTCTAAGCAGAGTGTTTTCTCAGGGCAGCTCAAACGAGGGCAATGTCGAAGACTTCCAGGCCATGTTGGACTGCCTAGAAATGTGGTTCTGCTGTTGTTCGAGGGCTCTGGAAATGTAGCACGCCTGAAGTAACGTGCAGTGTGTCGCCCATCACTCGGCAGACACAGAGGGCCTCCGAGGGACCTATGGGCCTCGATGTTGCTCAGTAGGCCCACAGGGGTGTGGGGGTACTCAGTGATCTTGGAACGAAAATGATGCTCACCCGAGGGGCCTAGGAGTTCTCAAAGGGTACCTTCTTTAAAATAAAGCAGAACAGCGACTAAGAGCTCATGGGAAGAGCTGCCTGCCTCCCGTTCTGCATGGCTACTCGGGGCCTTACCTCGAGGCAAGGACTCACGTTGAGATTCCCTTTAGCTCTAGAGCATGGCTAGATGAGCCCCACCCCGGCCATGGAAGCACCCTGTGTAGCCAGAGAAAACCCATTTTCTTCCCAGACCCATGCCTACGGCGTCCAGAGGCCTGACAACAGCAGAGAATTTCAGGGAGCTTCCAGGGAGCATGAATGGGGCTTTCCAAATGGAAAAGCAAGGCTAGTACCATCCCGCCCCCATTTCCATGGGCACACGCAGCATACATCCCTGTGGTTTCTGACAAGTCAAAAGAGGCACAGAGCACACAGTTCGTCCTTCCCTGAATCAACTCCTCGAGGCATGGTGTTCTGCATGTAGTGAACGGCCTCAACCAAGGTGCGCCCTAGCTAGACCTCTGGGCCCGTGCCTCTTCAGAAGCCTGCAGTGCTACAGGAAAAACTGTGCTTTAGTGGCAATAGGAACGCAAGCCGACTTTCTCCTGGAGGCAGGGTGACTTCAGGTAGGAGGTCCTGGTTGGAAGGCGAAGCCTAGTGTTTTTTTTTCAGTGCCAATCAGAGTAGGGAATGAGTGCGACTTCCACGGCATGTTGGAACCTGCTAGAACCGTGCCCGTGAACCTGTGGTAGTGCTGGGGAAATCAAGCTGTCCCAAGAAAGAGTGTACTGTTTTGCCCATCACTCGGCATACACAGTGTGAGTACGAAGGCCTACGGGCCTGGATGTTGTTTAGAAGAGCCAGGGGAGCCTGAGGGTACTCAGTGTTCTTGCAGGGAATAGGGTTTCCAGGCGAGGCACCTAGGTGTCCCGCAAAGCGTACTGGCGTTCAAATGCTGCAGAGCAGCGACTACGGCCTCATGGAAACTGCTGCACACCTCCGCTTCTGCAGAGCAATTCAGGGCCTTACCTCGAGGCAAGTCCTCACGTTGAGTGTCCCGTGAGCGACACCGCATGGTAGGATGCTGACTTTCTCCTTGAGTAGAGAGACTTCAGGTACGAGGTCCTCTAAGAATTCTAAGCAGAGTGTTTTCTCAGGGCAGCTCAAACGAGGGCAATGTCGAAGACTTCCAGGCCATGTTGGACTGCCTAGAAATGTGGTTCTGCTGTTGTTCGAGGGCTCTGGAAATGTAGCACGCCTGAAGTAACGTGCAGTGTGTTGCCCATCACTCGGCAGACACAGAGGGCCTCCGAGGGACCTATGGGCCTCGATGTTGCTCAGTAGGCCCACAGGGGTGTGGGGGTACTCAGTGATCTTGGAACGAAAATGATGCTCACCCGAGGGGCCTAGGAGTTCTCAAAGGGTACCTTCTTTAAAATAAAGCAGAACAGCGACTAAGAGCTCATGGGAAGAGCTGCCTGCCTCCCGTTCTGCATGGCTACTCGGGGCCTTACCTCGAGGCAAGGACTCACGTTGAGATTCCCTTTAGCTCTAGAGCATGGCTAGATGAGCCCCACCCCGGCCATGGAAGCACCCTGTGTAGCCAGAGAAAACCCATTTTCTTCCCAGACCCATGCCTACGGCGTCCAGAGGCCTGACAACAGCAGAGAATTTCAGGGAGCTTCCAGGGAGCATGAATGGGGCTTTCCAAATGGAAAAGCAAGGCTAGTACCATCCCGCCCCCATTTCCATGGGCACACGCAGCATACATCCCTGTGGTTTCTGACAAGTCAAAAGAGACACAGAGCACACACTGGTTCCTTCCCTGAATCAACTTCTCGAGGCAGAGTGTTCTGCATCTAGTGAACGGCCTCAACCAAGGCACGCCCTAGCTAGGCCTCTGGGCCCGGGCCTCTTCAGAAGCCTGCAGTGCTACAGGAAGAACTGTGCTTTAGTTGCAATAGGCAAGCAATCCGCCTTTCTCCTGGAGGCAGGGTGACTTCAGGTAGGAGGTCCTGGTTGGAAGGCGAAGCCTAGTGTTTTTTTTCAGTGCCAATCAGAGTAGGGAATGAGTGCGACTTCCACGGCATGTTGGAACCTGCTAGAACCGTGCCCGTGAACCTGTGGTAGTGCTGGGGAAATCAAGCTGTCCCAAGAAAGAGTGTACTGTTTTGCCCATCACTCGGCATACACAGTGTGAGTACGAAGGCCTACGGGCCTGGATGTTGTTTAGAAGAGCCAGGGGAGCCTGGGGGTACTCAGTGTTCTTGCAGGGAATAGGGTTTCCGGACGAGGCACCTAGGTGTCCCGCAAAGCGTACTGGCGTTCAAATGCTGCAGAGCAGCGGCTACCGCCTCATGGAAACTGCTGCACGCCTCCGCTTCTGCAGAGCAATTCAGGGCCTTACCTCGAGGCAAGTCCTCACGTTGAGTGTCCCGTGAGCGACACCGCATGGTAGGATGCTGTCTTTCTCCTTGAGTAGAGAGACTTCAGGTACGAGGTCCTCTAAGAATTCTAAGCAGAGTGTTTTCTCATGGCAGCTCAAACGAGGGCAATGTCGAAGACTTCCAGGCCATGTTGGACTGCCTAGAAATGTGGTTCTGCTGTTGTTCGAGGGCTCTGGAAATGTAGCACGCCTGAAGTAACGTGCAGTGTGTTGCCCATCACTCGACAGACACAGAGGGCCTCCGAGGGACCTATGGGCCTCGATGTTGCTCAGTAGGCCCACAGGGGTGTGGGGGTACTCAGTGATCTTGGAACGAAAATGATGCTCACCCGAGGGGCCTAGGAGTTCTCAAAGGGTACCTTCTTTAAAATAAAGCAGAACAGCGACTAAGAGCTCATGGGAAGAGCTGCCTGCCTCCCGTTCTGCATGGCTACTCGGGGCCTTACCTCGAGGCAAGGACTCACGTTGAGATTCCCTTTAGCTCTAGAGCATGGCTAGATGAGCCCCACCCCGGCCATGGAAGCACCCTGTGTAGCCAGAGAAAACCCATTTTCTTCCCAGACCCATGCCTACGGCGTCCAGAGGCCTGACAACAGCAGAGAATTTCAGGGAGCTTCCAGGGAGCATGAATGGGGCTTTCCAAATGGAAAAGCAAGGCTAGTACCATCCCGCCCCCATTTCCATGGGCACACGCAGCATACATCCCTGTGGTTTCTGACAAGTCAAAAGAGGCACAGAGCACACAGTTCGTCCTTCCCTGAATCAACTCCTCGAGGCATGGTGTTCTGCATGTAGTGAACGGCCTCAACCAAGGTGCGCCCTAGCTAGACCTCTGGGCCCGTGCCTCTTCAGAAGCCTGCAGTGCTACAGGAAAAACTGTGCTTTTGGCAATAGGAACGCAAGCCGACTTTCTCCTGGAGGCAGGGTGACTTCAGGTACGAGGTCCTGGTTGGAAGGCGAAGCCTAGTGTTTTTTTTTCAGTGCCAATCAGAGTAGGGAATGAGTGCGACTTCCACGGCATGTTGGAACCTGCTAGAACCGTGCCCGTGAACCTGTGGTAGTGCTGGGGAAATCAAGCTGTCCCAAGAAAGAGTGTACTGTTTTGCCCATCACTCGGCATACACAGTGTGAGTACGAAGGCCTACGGGCCTGGATGTTGTTTAGAAGAGCCAGGGGAGCCTGAGGGTACTCAGTGTTCTTGCAGGGAATAGGGTTTCCAGGCGAGGCACCTAGGTGTCCCGCAAAGCGTACTGGCGTTCAAATGCTGCAGAGCAGCGACTACGGCCTCATGGAAACTGCTGCACGCCTCCGCTTCTGCAGAGCAATTCAGGGCCTTACCTCGAGGCAAGTCCTCACGTTGAGTGTCCCGTGAGCGACACCGCATGGTAGGATGCTGACTTTCTCCTTGAGTAGAGAGACTTCAGGTACGAGGTCCTCTAAGAATTCTAAGCAGAGTGTTTTCTCAGGGCAGCTCAAACGAGGGCAATGTCGAAGACTTCCAGGCCATGTTGGACTGCCTAGAAATGTGGTTCTGCTGTTGTTCGAGGGCTCTGGAAATGTAGCACGCCTGAAGTAACGTGCAGTGTGTTGCCCATCACTCGGCAGACACAGAGGGCCTCCGAGGGACCTATGGGCCTCGATGTTGCTCAGTAGGCCCACAGGGGTGTGGGGGTACTCAGTGATCTTGGAACGAAAATGATGCTCACCCGAGGGGCCTAGGAGTTCTCAAAGGGTACCTTCTTTAAAATAAAGCAGAACAGCGACTAAGAGCTCATGGGAAGAGCTGCCTGCCTCCCGTTCTGCATGGCTACTCGGGGCCTTACCTCGAGGCAAGGACTCACGTTGAGATTCCCTTTAGCTCTAGAGCATGGCTAGATGAGCCCCACCCCGGCCATGGAAGCACCCTGTGTAGCCAGAGAAAACCCATTTTCTTCCCAGACCCATGCCTACGGCGTCCAGAGGCCTGACAACAGCAGAGAATTTCAGGGAGCTTCCAGGGAGCATGAATGGGGCTTTCCAAATGGAAAAGCAAGGCTAGTACCATCCCGCCCCCATTTCCATGGGCACACGCAGCATACATCCCTGTGGTTTCTGACAAGTCAAAAGAGGCACAGAGCACACAGTTCGTCCTTCCCTGAATCAACTCCTCGAGGCATGGTGTTCTGCATGTAGTGAACGGCCTCAACCAAGGTGCGCCCTAGCTAGACCTCTGGGCCCGTGCCTCTTCAGAAGCCTGCAGTGCTACAGGAAAAACTGTGCTTTAGTGGCAATAGGAACGCAAGCCGACTTTCTCCTGGAGGCAGGGTGACTTCAGGTAGGAGGTCCTGGTTGGAAGGCGAAGCCTAGTGTTTTTTTTTCAGTGCCAATCAGAGTAGGGAATGAGTGCGACTTCCACGGCATGTTGGAACCTGCTAGAACCGTGCCCGTGAACCTGTGGTAGTGCTGGGGAAATCAAGCTGTCCCAAGAAAGAGTGTACTGTTTTGCCCATCACTCGGCATACACAGTGTGAGTACGAAGGCCTACGGGCCTGGATGTTGTTTAGAAGAGCCAGGGGAGCCTGAGGGTACTCAGTGTTCTTGCAGGGAATAGGGTTTCCAGGCGAGGCACCTAGGTGTCCCGCAAAGCGTACTGGCGTTCAAATGCTGCAGAGCAGCG
This sequence comes from Eubalaena glacialis, assembly GCF_028564815.1. Taxonomy (NCBI): domain Eukaryota; kingdom Metazoa; phylum Chordata; class Mammalia; order Artiodactyla; family Balaenidae; genus Eubalaena; species Eubalaena glacialis. The sequence goes on from NC_083716.1 coordinate 99,416,821, forward strand.
ACTACGGCCTCATGGAAACTGCTGCACGCCTCCGCTTCTGCAGAGCAATTCAGGGCCTTACCTCGAGGCAAGTCCTCACGTTGAGTGTCCCGTGAGCGACACCGCATGGTAGGATGCTGACTTTCTCCTTGAGTAGAGAGACTTCAGGTACGAGGTCCTCTAAGAATTCTAAGCAGAGTGTTTTCTCAGGGCAGCTCAAACGAGGGCAATGTCGAAGACTTCCAGGCCATGTTGGACTGCCTAGAAATGTGGTTCTGCTGTTGTTCGAGGGCTCTGGAAATGTAGCACGCCTGAAGTAACGTGCAGTGTGTCGCCCATCACTCGGCAGACACAGAGGGCCTCCGAGGGACCTATGGGCCTCGATGTTGCTCAGTAGGCCCACAGGGGTGTGGGGGTACTCAGTGATCTTGGAACGAAAATGATGCTCACCCGAGGGGCCTAGGAGTTCTCAAAGGGTACCTTCTTTAAAATAAAGCAGAACAGCGACTAAGAGCTCATGGGAAGAGCTGCCTGCCTCCCGTTCTGCATGGCTACTCGGGGCCTTACCTCGAGGCAAGGACTCACGTTGAGATTCCCTTTAGCTCTAGAGCATGGCTAGATGAGCCCCACCCCGGCCATGGAAGCACCCTGTGTAGCCAGAGAAAACCCATTTTCTTCCCAGACCCATGCCTACGGCGTCCAGAGGCCTGACAACAGCAGAGAATTTCAGGGAGCTTCCAGGGAGCATGAATGGGGCTTTCCAAATGGAAAAGCAAGGCTAGTACCATCCCGCCCCCATTTCCATGGGCACACGCAGCATACATCCCTGTGGTTTCTGACAAGTCAAAAGAGGCACAGAGCACACAGTTCGTCCTTCCCTGAATCAACTCCTCGAGGCATGGTGTTCTGCATGTAGTGAACGGCCTCAACCAAGGTGCGCCCTAGCTAGACCTCTGGGCCCGTGCCTCTTCAGAAGCCTGCAGTGCTACAGGAAAAACTGTGCTTTAGTGGCAATAGGAACGCAAGCCGACTTTCTCCTGGAGGCAGGGTGACTTCAGGTAGGAGGTCCTGGTTGGAAGGCGAAGCCTAGTGTTTTTTTTTCAGTGCCAATCAGAGTAGGGAATGAGTGCGACTTCCACGGCATGTTGGAACCTGCTAGAACCGTGCCCGTGAACCTGTGGTAGTGCTGGGGAAATCAAGCTGTCCCAAGAAAGAGTGTACTGTTTTGCCCATCACTCGGCATACACAGTGTGAGTACGAAGGCCTACGGGCCTGGATGTTGTTTAGAAGAGCCAGGGGAGCCTGAGGGTACTCAGTGTTCTTGCAGGGAATAGGGTTTCCAGGCGAGGCACCTAGGTGTCCCGCAAAGCGTACTGGCGTTCAAATGCTGCAGAGCAGCGACTACGGCCTCATGGAAACTGCTGCACACCTCCGCTTCTGCAGAGCAATTCAGGGCCTTACCTCGAGGCAAGTCCTCACGTTGAGTGTCCCGTGAGCGACACCGCATGGTAGGATGCTGACTTTCTCCTTGAGTAGAGAGACTTCAGGTACGAGGTCCTCTAAGAATTCTAAGCAGAGTGTTTTCTCAGGGCAGCTCAAACGAGGGCAATGTCGAAGACTTCCAGGCCATGTTGGACTGCCTAGAAATGTGGTTCTGCTGTTGTTCGAGGGCTCTGGAAATGTAGCACGCCTGAAGTAACGTGCAGTGTGTCGCCCATCACTCGGCAGACACAGAGGGCCTCCGAGGGACCTATGGGCCTCGATGTTGCTCAGTAGGCCCACAGGGGTGTGGGGGTACTCAGTGATCTTGGAACGAAAATGATGCTCACCCGAGGGGCCTAGGAGTTCTCAAAGGGTACCTTCTTTAAAATAAAGCAGAACAGCGACTAAGAGCTCATGGGAAGAGCTGCCTGCCTCCCGTTCTGCATGGCTACTCGGGGCCTTACCTCGAGGCAAGGACTCACGTTGAGATTCCCTTTAGCTCTAGAGCATGGCTAGATGAGCCCCACCCCGGCCATGGAAGCACCCTGTGTAGCCAGAGAAAACCCATTTTCTTCCCAGACCCATGCCTACGGCGTCCAGAGGCCTGACAACAGCAGAGAATTTCAGGGAGCTTCCAGGGAGCATGAATGGGGCTTTCCAAATGGAAAAGCAAGGCTAGTACCATCCCGCCCCCATTTCCATGGGAACACGCAGCATACATCCCTGTGGTTTCTGACAAGTCAAAAGAGGCACAGAGCACACAGTTCGTCCTTCCCTGAATCAACTCCTCGAGGCATGGTGTTCTGCATGTAGTGAACGGCCTCAACCAAGGTGCGCCCTAGCTAGACCTCTGGGCCCGTGCCTCTTCAGAAGCCTGCAGTGCTACAGGAAAAACTGTGCTTTAGTGGCAATAGGAACGCAAGCCGACTTTCTCCTGGAGGCAGGGTGACTTCAGGTAGGAGGTCCTGGTTGGAAGGCGAAGCCTAGTGTTTTTTTTTCAGTGCCAATCAGAGTAGGGAATGAGTGCGACTTCCACGGCATGTTGGAACCTGCTAGAACCGTGCCCGTGAACCTGTGGTAGTGCTGGGGAAATCAAGCTGTCCCAAGAAAGAGTGTACTGTTTTGCCCATCACTCGGCATACACAGTGTGAGTACGAAGGCCTACGGGCCTGGATGTTGTTTAGAAGAGCCAGGGGAGCCTGAGGGTACTCAGTGTTCTTGCAGGGAATAGGGTTTCCAGGCGAGGCACCTAGGTGTCCCGCAAAGCGTACTGGCGTTCAAATGCTGCAGAGCAGCGACTACGGCCTCATGGAAACTGCTGCACGCCTCCGCTTCTGCAGAGCAATTCAGGGCCTTACCTCGAGGCAAGTCCTCACGTTGAGTGTCCCGTGAGCGACACCGCATGGTAGGATGCTGACTTTCTCCTTGAGTAGAGAGACTTCAGGTACGAGGTCCTCTAAGAATTCTAAGCAGAGTGTTTTCTCAGGGCAGCTCAAACGAGGGCAATGTCGAAGACTTCCAGGCCATGTTGGACTGCCTAGAAATGTGGTTCTGCTGTTGTTCGAGGGCTCTGGAAATGTAGCACGCCTGAAGTAACGTGCAGTGTGTTGCCCATCACTCGGCAGACACAGAGGGCCTCCGAGGGACCTATGGGCCTCGATGTTGCTCAGTAGGCCCACAGGGGTGTGGGGGTACTCAGTGATCTTGGAACGAAAATGATGCTCACCCGAGGGGCCTAGGAGTTCTCAAAGGGTACCTTCTTTAAAATAAAGCAGAACAGCGACTAAGAGCTCATGGGAAGAGCTGCCTGCCTCCCATTCTGCATGGCTACTCGGGGCCTTACCTAGAGGCAAGGACTCACGTTGAGATTCCCTTTAGCTCTAGAGCATGGCTAGATGAGCCCCACCCCGGCCATGGAAGCACCCTGTGTAGCCAGAGAAAACCCATTTTCTTCCCAGACCCATGCCTACGGCGTCCAGAGGCCTGACAACAGCAGAGAATTTCAGGGAGCTTCCAGGGAGCATGAATGGGGCTTTCCAAATGGAAAAGCAAGGCTAGTACCATCCCGCCCCCATTTCCATGGGCACATGCAGCATACATCCCTGTGGTTTCTGACAAGTCAAAAGAGACACAGAGCACACACTGGTTCCTTCCCTGAATCAACTTCTCGAGGCAGATTGTTCTGCATCTAGTGAACGGCCTCAACCAAGGCACGCCCTAGCTAGGCCTCTGGGCCCGGGCCTCTTCAGAAGCCTGCAGTGCTACAGGAAGAACTGTGCTTTAGTTGCAATAGGCAAGCAATCCGCCTTTCTCCTGGAGGCAGGGTGACTTCAGGTAGGAGGTCCTGGTTGGAAGGCGAAGCCTAGTGTTTTTTTTCAGTGCCAATCAGAGTAGGGAATGAGTGCGACTTCCACGGCATGTTGGAACCTGCTAGAACCGTGCCCGTGAACCTGTGGTAGTGCTGGGGAAATCAAGCTGTCCCAAGAAAGAGTGTCCTGTTTTGCCCATCACTCGGCATACACAGTGTGAGTACGAAGGCCTACGGGCCTGGATGTTGTTTAGAAGAGCCAGGGGAGCCTGGGGGTACTCAGTGTTCTTGCAGGGAATAGGGTTTCCAGGCGAGGCACCTAGGTGTCCCGCAAAGCGTACTGGCGTTCAAATGCTGCAGAGCAGCGACTACGGCCTCATGGAAACTGCTGCACGCCTCCGCTTCTGCAGAGCAATTCAGGGCCTTACCTCGAGGCAAGTCCTCACGTTGAGTGTCCCGTGAGCGACACCGCATGGTAGGATGCTGACTTTCTCCTTGAGTAGAGAGACTTCAGGTACGAGGTCCTCTAAGAATTCTAAGCAGAGTGTTTTCTCATGGCAGCTCAAACGAGGGCAATGTCGAAGACTTCCAGGCCATGTTGGACTGCCTAGAAATGTGGTTCTGCTGTTGTTCGAGGGCTCTGGAAATGTAGCACGCCTGAAGTAACGTGCAGTGTGTTGCCCATCACTCGGCAGGCACAGAGGGCCTCCGAGGGACCTATGGGCCTCGATGTTGCTCAGTAGGCCCACAGGGGTGTGGGGGTACTCAGTGATCTTGGAACGAAAATGATGCTCACCCGAGGGGCCTAGGAGTTCTCAAAGGGTACCTTCTTTAAAATAAAGCAGAACAGCGACTAAGAGCTCATGGGAAGAGCTGCCTGCCTCCCGTTCTGCATGGCTACTCGGGGCCTTACCTCGAGGCAAGGACTCACGTTGAGATTCCCTTTAGCTCTAGAGCATGGCTAGATGAGCCCCACCCCGGCCATGGAAGCACCCTGTGTAGCCAGAGAAAACCCATTTTCTTCCCAGACCCATGCCTACGGCGTCCAGAGGCCTGACAACAGCAGAGAATTTCAGGGAGCTTCCAGGGAGCATGAATGGGGCTTTCCAAATGGAAAAGCAAGGCTAGTACCATCCCGCCCCCATTTCCATGGGCACACGCAGCATACATCCCTGTGGTTTCTGACAAGTCAAAACAGACACAGAGCACACACTGGTTCCTTCCCTGAATCAACTTCTCGAGGCAGAGTGTTCTGCATCTAGTGAACGGCCTCAACCAAGGCACGCCCTAGCTAGGCCTCTGGGCCCGGGCCTCTTCAGAAGCCTGCAGTGCTACAGGAAGAACTGTGCTTTAGTTGCAATAGGCAAGCAATCCGCCTTTCTCCTGGAGGCAGGGTGACTTCAGGTAGGAGGTCCTGGTTGGAAGGCGAAGCCTAGTGTTTTTTTTCAGTGCCAATCAGAGTAGGGAATGAGTGCGACTTCCACGGCATGTTGGAACCTGCTAGAACCGTGCCCGTGAACCTGTGGTAGTGCTGGGGAAATCAAGCTGTCCCAAGAAAGAGTGTCCTGTTTTGCCCATCACTCGGCATACACAGTGTGAGTACGAAGGCCTACGGGCCTGGATGTTGTTTAGAAGAGCCAGGGGAGCCTGGGGGTACTCAGTGTTCTTGCAGGGAATAGGGTTTCCAGGCGAGGCACCTAGGTGTCCCGCAAAGCGTACTGGCGTTCAAATGCTGCAGAGCAGCGACTACGGCCTCATGGAAACTGCTGCACGCCTCCGCTTCCGCAGAGCAATTCAGGGCCTTACCTCGAGGCAAGTCCTCACGTTGAGTGTCCCGTGAGCGACACCGCATGGTAGGATGCTGACTTTCTCCTTGAGTAGAGAGACTTCAGGTACGAGGTCCTCTAAGAATTCTAAGCAGAGTGTTTTCTCATGGCAGCTCAAACGAGGGCAATGTCGAAGACTTCCAGGCCATGTTGGACTGCCTAGAAATGTGGTTCTGATGTTGTTCGAGGGCTCTGGAAATGTAGCACGCCTGAAGTAACGTTCAGTGTGTTGCCCATCACTCGGCAGACACAGAGGGCCTCCGAGGGACCTATGGGCCTCGATGTTGCTCAGTAGGCCCACAGGGGTGTGGGGGTACTCAGTGATCTTGGAACGAAAATGATGCTCACCCGAGGGGCCTAGGAGTTCTCAAAGGGTACCTTCTTTAAAATAAAGCAGAACAGCGACTAAGAGCTCATGGGAAGAGCTGCCTGCCTCCCGTTCTGCATGGCTACTCGGGGCCTTACCTCGAGGCAAGGACTCACGTTGAGATTCCCTTTAGCTCTAGAGCATGGCTAGATGAGCCCCACCCCGGCCATGGAAGCACCCTGTGTAGCCAGAGAAAACCCATTTTCTTCCCAGACCCATGCCTACGGCGTCCAGAGGCCTGACAACAGCAGAGAATTTCAGGGAGCTTCCAGGGAGCATGAATGGGGCTTTCCAAATGGAAAAGCAAGGCTAGTACCATCCCGCCCCCATTTCCATGGGCACACGCAGCATACATCCCTGTGGTTTCTGACAAGTCAAAAGAGGCACAGAGCACACAGTTCGTCCTTCCCTGAATCAACTCCTCGAGGCATGGTGTTCTGCATGTAGTGAACGGCCTCAACCAAGGTGCGCCCTAGCTAGACCTCTGGGCCCGTGCCTCTTCAGAAGCCTGCAGTGCTACAGGAAAAACTGTGCTTTAGTGGCAATAGGAACGCAAGCCGACTTTCTCCTGGAGGCAGGGTGACTTCAGGTAGGAGGTCCTGGTTGGAAGGCGAAGCCTAGTGTTTTTTTTTCAGTGCCAATCAGAGTAGGGAATGAGTGCGACTTCCACGGCATGTTGGAACCTGCTAGAACCGTGCCCGTGAACCTGTGGTAGTGCTGGGGAAATCAAGCTGTCCCAAGAAAGAGTGTACTGTTTTGCCCATCACTCGGCATACACAGTGTGAGTACGAAGGCCTACGGGCCTGGATGTTGTTTAGAAGAGCCAGGGGAGCCTGAGGGTACTCAGTGTTCTTGCAGGGAATAGGGTTTCCAGGCGAGGCACCTAGGTGTCCCGCAAAGCGTACTGGCGTTCAAATGCTGCAGAGCAGCGACTACGGCCTCATGGAAACTGCTGCACGCCTCCGCTTCTGCAGAGCAATTCAGGGCCTTACCTCGAGGCAAGTCCTCACGTTGAGTGTCCCGTGAGCGACACCGCATGGTAGGATGCTGACTTTCTCCTTGAGTAGAGAGACTTCAGGTACGAGGTCCTCTAAGAATTCTAAGCAGAGTGTTTTCTCATGGCAGCTCAAACGAGGGCAATGTCGAAGACTTCCAGGCCATGTTGGACTGCCTAGAAATGTGGTTCTGATGTTGTTCGAGGGCTCTGGAAATGTAGCACGCCTGAAGTAACGTGCAGTGTGTTGCCCATCACTCGGCAGACACAGATGGCGTCCGAGGGACCTATGGGCCTCGATGTTGCTCAGTAGGCCCACAGGGGTGTGGGGGTACTCAGTGATCTTGGAACGAAAATGATGCTCACCCGAGGGGCCTAGGAGTTCTCAAAGGGTACCTTCTTTAAAATAAAGCAGAACAGCGACTAAGAGCTCATGGGAAGAGCTGCCTGCCTCCCGTTCTGCATGGCTACTCGGGGCCTTACCTCGAGGCAAGGACTCACGTTGAGATTCCCTTTAACTCTAGAGCATGGCTAGATGAGCCCCACCCCGGCCATGGAAGCACCCTGTGTAGCCAGAGAAAACCCATTTTCTTCCCAGACCCATGCCTACGGCGTCCAGAGGCCTGACAACAGCAGAGAATTTCAGGGAGCTTCCAGGGAGCATGAATGGGGCTTTCCAAATGGAAAAGCAAGGCTAGTACCATCCCGCCCCCATTTCCATGGGCACACGCAGCATATATCCCTGTGGTTTCTGACAACTCAAAAGAGGCACAGAGCACACAGTACGTCCTTCCCTGAATCAACTCCTCGAGGCATGGTGTTCTGCATGTAGTGAACGGCCTCAACCAAGGTGCGACCTAGCTAGACCTCTGGGCCCGTGCCTCTTCAGAAGCCTGCAGTGCTACAGGAAAAACTGTGCTTTAGTGGCAATAGGAACGCAAACCGACTTTCTCCTGGAGGCAGGGTGACTTCAGGTAGGAGGTCCTGGTTGGAAGGCGAAGCCTAGTGTTTTTTTTTCAGTGCCAATCAGAGTAGGGAATGAGTGCGACTTCCACGGCATGTTGGAACCTGCTAGAACCGTGCCCGTGAACCTGTGGTAGTGCTGGGGAAATCAAGCTGTCCCAAGAAAGAGTGTACTGTTTTGCCCATCACTCGGCATACACAGTGTGAGTACGAAGGCCTACGGGCCTGGATGTTGTTTAGAAGAGCCAGGGGAGCCTGAGGGTACTCAGTGTTCTTGCAGGGAATAGGGTTTCCAGGCGAGGCACCTAGGTGTCCTGCAAAGCGTACTGGCGTTCAAATGCTGCAGAGCAGCGACTACGGCCTCATGGAAACTGCTGCACGCCTCCGCTTCTGCAGAGCAATTCAGGGCCTTACCTCGAGGCAAGTCCTCACGTTGAGTGTCCCGTGAGCGACACCGCATGGTAGGATGCTGACTTTCTCCTTGAGTAGAGAGACTTCAGGTACGAGGTCCTCTAAGAATTCTAAGCAGAGTGTTTTCTCAGGGCAGCTCAAACGAGGGCAATGTCGAAGACTTCCAGGCCATGTTGGACTGCCTAGAAATGTGGTTCTGCTGTTGTTCGAGGGCTCTGGAAATGTAGCACGCCTGAAGTAACGTGCAGTGTGTTGCCCATCACTCGGCAGACACAGAGGGCCTCCGAGGGACCTATGGGCCTCGATGTTGCTCAGTAGGCCCACAGGGGTGTGGGGGTACTCAGTGATCTTGGAACGAAAATGATGCTCACCCGAGGGGCCTAGGAGTTCTCAAAGGGTACCTTCTTTAAAATAAAGCAGAACAGCGACTAAGAGCTCATGGGAAGAGCTGCCTGCCTCCCGTTCTGCATGGCTACTCGGGGCCTTACCTCGAGGCAAGGACTCACGTTGAGATTCCCTTTAGCTCTAGAGCATGGCTAGATGAGCCCCACCCCGGCCATGGAAGCACCCTGTGTAGCCAGAGAAAACCCATTTTCTTCCCAGACCCATGCCTACGGCGTCCAGAGGCCTGACAACAGCAGAGAATTTCAGGGAGCTTCCAGGGAGCATGAATGGGGCTTTCCAAATGGAAAAGCAAGGCTAGTACCATCCCGCCCCCATTTCCATGGGCACACGCAGCATACATCCCTGTGGTTTCTGACAAGTCAAAAGAGGCACAGAGCACACAGTTCGTCCTTCCCTGAATCAACTCCTCGAGGCATGGTGTTCTGCATGTAGTGAACGGCCTCAACCAAGGTGCGCCCTAGCTAGACCTCTGGGCCCGTGCCTCTTCAGAAGCCTGCAGTGCTACAGGAAAAACTGTGCTTTAGTGGCAATAGGAACGCAAGCCGACTTTCTCCTGGAGGCAGGGTGACTTCAGGTAGGAGGTCCTGGTTGGAAGGCGAAGCCTAGTGTTTTTTTTTCAGTGCCAATCAGAGTAGGGAATGAGTGCGACTTCCACGGCATGTTGGAACCTGCTAGAACCGTGCCCGTGAACCTGTGGTAGTGCTGGGGAAATCAAGCTGTCCCAAGAAAGAGTGTCCTGTTTTGCCCATCACTCGGCATACACAGTGTGAGTACGAAGGCCTACGGGCCTGGATGTTGTTTAGAAGAGCCAGGGGAGCCTGGGGGTACTCAGTGTTCTTGCAGGGAATAGGGTTTCCAGGCGAGGCACCTAGGTGTCCCGCAAAGCGTACTGGCGTTCAAATGCTGCAGAGCAGCGACTACGGCCTCATGGAAACTGCTGCACGCCTCCGCTTCTGCAGAGCAATTCAGGGCCTTACCTCGAGGCAAGTCCTCACGTTGAGTGTCCCGTGAGCGACACCGCATGGTAGGATGCTGACTTTCTCCTTGAGTAGAGAGACTTCAGGTACGAGGTCCTCTAAGAATTCTAAGCAGAGTGTTTTCTCAGGGCAGCTCAAACGAGGGCAATGTCGAAGACTTCCAGGCCATGTTGGACTGCCTAGAAATGTGGTTCTGCTGTTGTTCGAGGGCTCTGGAAATGTAGCACGCCTGAAGTAACGTGCAGTGTGTCGCCCATCACTCGGCAGACACAGAGGGCCTCCGAGGGACCTATGGGCCTCGATGTTGCTCAGTAGGCCCACAGGGGTGTGGGGGTACTCAGTGATCTTGGAACGAAAATGATGCTCACCCGAGGGGCCTAGGAGTTCTCAAAGGGTACCTTCTTTAAAATAAAGCAGAACACCGACTAAGAGCTCATGGGAAGAGCTGCCTGCCTCCCGTTCTGCATGGCTACTCGGGGCCTTACCTCGAGGCAAGGACTCACGTTGAGATTCCCTTTAGCTCTAGAGCATTACAAGAAGAGAGCCACCCCGGCCATGGAAGCACCCTGTGTAGCCAGAGAAAACCCATTTTCTTCCCAGACCCATGCCTACGGCGTCCAGAGGCCTGACAACAGCAGAGAATTTCAGGGAGCTTCCAGGGAGCATGAATGGGGCTTTCCAAATGGAAAAGCAAGGCTAGTACCATCCCGCCCCCATTTCCATGGGCACACGCAGCATACATCCCTGTGGTTTCTGACAAGTCAAAAGAGACACAGAGCACACACTGGTTCCTTCCCTGAATCAACTTCTCGAGGCAGAGTGTTCTGCATCTAGTGAACGGCCTCAACCAAGGCACGCCCTAGCTAGGCCTCTGGGCCCGGGCCTCTTCAGAAGCCTGCAGTGCTACAGGAAGAACTGTGCTTTAGTGGCAATAGGCAAGCAATCCGCCTTTCTCCTGGAGGCAGGGTGACTTCAGGTAGGAGGTCCTGGTTGGAAGGCGAAGCCTAGTGTTTTTTTTCAGTGCCAATCAGAGTAGGGAATGAGTGCGACTTCCACGGCATGTTGGAACCTGCTAGAACCGTGCCCGTGAACCTGTGGTAGTGCTGGGGAAATCAAGCTGTCCCAAGAAAGAGTGTCCTGTTTTGCCCATCACTCGGCATACACAGTGTGAGTACGAAGGCCTACGGGCCTGGATGTTGTTTAGAAGAGCCAGGGGAGCCTGGGGGTACTCAGTGTTCTTGCAGGGAATACGGTTTCCAGGCGAGGCACCTAGGTGTCCCGCAAAGCGTACTGGCGTTCAAATGCTGCAGAGCAGCGACTACGGCCTCATGGAAACTGCTGCACGCCTCCGCTTCCGCAGAGCAATTCAGGGCCTTACCTCGAGGCAAGTCCTCACGTTGAGTGTCCCGTGAGCGACACCGCATGGTAGGATGCTGACTTTCTCCTTGAGTAGAGAGACTTCAGGTACGAGGTCCTCTAAGAATTCTAAGCAGAGTGTTTTCTCATGGCAGCTCAAACGAGGGCAATGTCGAAGACTTCCAGGCCATGTTGGACTGCCTAGAAATGTGGTTCTGATGTTGTTCGAGGGCTCTGGAAATGTAGCACGCCTGAAGTAACGTTCAGTGTGTTGCCCATCACTCGGCAGACACAGAGGGCCTCCGAGGGACCTATGGGCCTCGATGTTGCTCAGTAGGCCCACAGGGGTGTGGGGGTACTCAGTGATCTTGGAACGAAAATGATGCTCACCCGAGGGGCCTAGGAGTTCTCAAAGGGTACCTTCTTTAAAATAAAGCAGAACAGCGACTAAGAGCTCATGGGAAGAGCTGCCTGCCTCCCGTTCTGCATGGCTACTCGGGGCCTTACCTCGAGGCAAGGACTCACGTTGAGATTCCCTTTAGCTCTAGAGCATGGCTAGATGAGCCCCACCCCGGCCATGGAAGCACCCTGTGTAGCCAGAGAAAACCCATTTTCTTCCCAGACCCATGCCTACGGCGTCCAGAGGCCTGACAACAGCAGAGAATTTCAGGGAGCTTCCAGGGAGCATGAATGGGGCTTTCCAAATGGAAAAGCAAGGCTAGTACCATCCCGCCCCCATTTCCATGGGAACACGCAGCATACATCCCTGTGGTTTCTGACAAGTCAAAAGAGGCACAGAGCACACAGTTCGTCCTTCCCTGAATCAACTCCTCGAGGCATGGTGTTCTGCATGTAGTGAACGGCCTCAACCAAGGTGCGCCCTAGCTAGACCTCTGGGCCCGTGCCTCTTCAGAAGCCTGCAGTGCTACAGGAAAAACTGTGCTTTAGTGGCAATAGGAACGCAAGCCGACTTTCTCCTGGAGGCAGGGTGACTTCAGGTAGGAGGTCCTGGTTGGAAGGCGAAGCCTAGTGTTTTTTTTTCAGTGCCAATCAGAGTAGGGAATGAGTGCGACTTCCACGGCATGTTGGAACCTGCTAGAACCGTGCCCGTGAACCTGTGGTAGTGCTGGGGAAATCAAGCTGTCCCAAGAAAGAGTGTACTGTTTTGCCCATCACTCGGCATACACAGTGTGAGTACGAAGGCCTACGGGCCTGGATGTTGTTTAGAAGAGCCAGGGGAGCCTGAGGGTACTCAGTGTTCTTGCAGGGAATAGGGTTTCCAGGCGAGGCACCTAGGTGTCCCGCAAAGCGTACTGGCGTTCAAATGCTGCAGAGCAGCGACTACGGCCTCATGGAAACTGCTGCACGCCTCCGCTTCTGCAGAGCAATTCAGGGCCTTACCTCGAGGCAAGTCCTCACGTTGAGTGTCCCGTGAGCGACACCGCATGGTAGGATGCTGACTTTCTCCTTGAGTAGAGAGACTTCAGGTACGAGGTCCTCTAAGAATTCTAAGCAGAGTGTTTTCTCAGGGCAGCTCAAACGAGGGCAATGTCGAAGACTTCCAGGCCATGTTGGACTGCCTAGAAATGTGGTTCTGCTGTTGTTCGAGGGCTCTGGAAATGTAGCACGCCTGAAGTAACGTGCAGTGTGTTGCCCATCACTCGGCAGACACAGAGGGCCTCCGAGGGACCTATGGGCCTCGATGTTGCTCAGTAGGCCCACAGGGGTGTGGGGGTACTCAGTGATCTTGGAACGAAAATGATGCTCACCCGAGGGGCCTAGGAGTTCTCAAAGGGTACCTTCTTTAAAATAAAGCAGAACAGCGACTAAGAGCTCATGGGAAGAGCTGCCTGCCTCCCGTTCTGCATGGCTACTCGGGGCCTTACCTCGAGGCAAGGACTCACGTTGAGATTCCCTTTAGCTCTAGAGCATGGCTAGATGAGCCCCACCCCGGCCATGGAAGCACCCTGTGTAGCCAGAGAAAACCCATTTTCTTCCCAGACCCATGCCTACGGCGTCCAGAGGCCTGACAACAGCAGAGAATTTCAGGGAGCTTCCAGGGAGCATGAATGGGGCTTTCCAAATGGAAAAGCAAGGCTAGTACCATCCCGCCCCCATTTCCATGGGCACACGCAGCATACATCCCTGTGGTTTCTGACAAGTCAAAAGAGACACAGAGCACACAGTTCGTCCTTCCCTGAATCAACTCCTCGAGGCATGGTGTTCTGCATGTAGTGAACGGCCTCAACCAAGGTGCGCCCTAGCTAGACCTCTGGGCCCGTGCCTCTTCAGAAGCCTGCAGTGCTACAGGAAAAACTGTGCTTTAGTGGCAATAGGAACGCAAGCCGACTTTCTCCTGGAGGCAGGGTGACTTCAGGTAGGAGGTCCTGGTTGGAAGGCGAAGCCTAGTGTTTTTTTTTCAGTGCCAATCAGAGTAGGGAATGAGTGCGACTTCCACGGCATGTTGGAACCTGCTAGAACCGTGCCCGTGAACCTGTGGTAGTGCTGGGGAAATCAAGCTGTCCCAAGAAAGAGTGTACTGTTTTGCCCATCACTCGGCATACACAGTGTGAGTACGAAGGCCTACGGGCCTGGATGTTGTTTAGAAGAGCCAGGGGAGCCTGAGGGTACTCAGTGTTCTTGCAGGGAATAGGGTTTCCAGGCGAGGCACCTAGGTGTCCCGCAAAGCGTACTGGCGTTCAAATGCTGCAGAGCAGCGACTACGGCCTCATGGAAACTGCTGCACGCCTCCGCTTCTGCAGAGCAATTCAGGGCCTTACCTCGAGGCAAGTCCTCACGTTGAGTGTCCCGTGAGCGACACCGCATGGTAGGATGCTGACTTTCTCCTTGAGTAGAGAGACTTCAGGTACGAGGTCCTCTAAGAATTCTAAGCAGAGTGTTTTCTCAGGGCAGCTCAAACGAGGGCAATGTCGAAGACTTCCAGGCCATGTTGGACTGCCTAGAAATGTGGTTCTGCTGTTGTTCGAGGGCTCTGGAAATGTAGCACGCCTGAAGTAACGTGCAGTGTGTTGCCCATCACTCGGCAGACACAGAGGGCCTCCGAGGGACCTATGGGCCTCGATGTTGCTCAGTAGGCCCACAGGGGTGTGGGGGTACTCAGTGATCTTGGAACGAAAATGATGCTCACCCGAGGGGCCTAGGAGTTCTCAAAGGGTACCTTCTTTAAAATAAAGCAGAACAGCGACTAAGAGCTCATGGGAAGAGCTGCCTGCCTCCCGTTCTGCATGGCTACTCGGGGCCTTACCTCGAGGCAAGGACTCACGTTGAGATTCCCTTTAGCTCTAGAGCATGGCTAGATGAGCCCCACCCCGGCCATGGAAGCACCCTGTGTAGCCAGAGAAAACCCATTTTCTTCCCAGACCCATGCCTACGGCGTCCAGAGGCCTGACAACAGCAGAGAATTTCAGGGAGCTTCCAGGGAGCATGAATGGGGCTTTCCAAATGGAAAAGCAAGGCTAGTACCATCCCGCCCCCATTTCCATGGGCACACGCAGCATACATCCCTGTGGTTTCTGACAAGTCAAAAGAGACACAGAGCACACACTTCGTCCTTCCCTGAATCAACTCCTCGAGGCAGGGTGTTCTGCATGTAGTGAACGGCCTCAACCAAGGCGCGCCCTAGCTAGACCTCTGGGCCCGTGCCTCTTCAGAAGCCTGCAGTGCTACAGGAAAAACTGTGCTTTAGTGGCAGTAGGAACGCAAGCCGACTTTCTCCTGGAGGCAGGGTGACTTCAGGTAGGAGGTCCTGGTTGGAAGGCGAAGCCTAGTGTTTTTTTTTCAGTGCCAATCAGAGTAGGGAATGAGTGCGACTTCCACGGCATGTTGGAACCTGCTAGAACCGTGCCCGTGAACCTGTGGTAGTGCTGGGGAAATCAAGCTGTCCCAAGAAAGAGTGTACTGTTTTGCCCATCACTCGGCATACACAGTGTGAGTACGAAGGCCTACGGGCCTGGATGTTGTTTAGAAGAGCCAGGGGAGCCTGGGGGTACTCAGTGTTCTTGCAGGGAATAGGGTTTCCAGGCGAGGCACCTAGGTGTCCCGCAAAGCGTACTGGCATTCAAATGCTGCAGAGCAGCGACTACGGCCTCATGGAAACTGCTGCACGCCTCCGCTTCTGCAGAGCAATTCAGGGCCTTACCTCGAGGCAAGTCCTCACGTTGAGTGTCCCGTGAGCGACACCGCATGGTAGGATGCTGACTTTCTCCTTGAGTAGAGAGACTTCAGGTACGAGGTCCTCTAAGAATTCTAAGCAGAGTGTTTTCTCAGGGCAGCTCAAACGAGGGCAATGTCGAAGACTTCCAGGCCATGTTGGACTGCCTAGAAATGTGGTTCTGCTGTTGTTCGAGGGCTCTGGAAATGTAGCACGCCTGAAGTAACGTGCAGTGTGTTGCCCATCACTCGGCAGACACAGAGGGCCTCCGAGGGACCTATGGGCCTCGATGTTGCTCAGTAGGCCCACAGGGGTGTGGGGGTACTCAGTGATCTTGGAACGAAAATGATGCTCACCCGAGGGGCCTAGGAGTTCTCAAAGGGTACCTTCTTTAAAATAAAGCAGAACAGCGACTAAGAGCTCATGGGAAGAGCTGCCTGCCTCCCGTTCTGCATGGCTACTCGGGGCCTTACCTCGAGGCAAGGACTCACGTTGAGATTCCCTTTAGCTCTAGAGCATGGCTAGATGAGCCCCACCCCGGCCATGGAAGCACCCTGTGTAGCCAGAGAAAACCCATTTTCTTCCCAGACCCATGCCTACGGCGTCCAGAGGCCTGACAACAGCAGAGAATTTCAGGGAGCTTCCAGGGAGCATGAATGGGGCTTTCCAAATGGAAAAGCAAGGCTAGTACCATCCCGCCCCCATTTCCATGGGCACACGCAGCATACATCCCTGTGGTTTCTGACAAGTCAAAAGAGACACAGAGCACACACTTCGTCCTTCCCTGAATCAACTCCTCGAGGCAGGGTGTTCTGCATGTAGTGAACGGCCTCAACCAAGGCGCGCCCTAGCTAGACCTCTGGGCCCGTGCCTCTTCAGAAGCCTGCAGTGCTACAGGAAAAACTGTGCTTTAGTGGCAGTAGGAACGCAAGCCGACTTTCTCCTGGAGGCAGGGTGACTTCAGGTAGGAGGTCCTGGTTGGAAGGCGAAGCCTAGTGTTTTTTTTCAGTGCCAATCAGAGTAGGGAATGAGTGCGACTTCCACGGCATGTTGGAACCTGCTAGAACCGTGCCCGTGAACCTGTGGTAGTGCTGGGGAAATCAAGCTGTCCCAAGAAAGAGTGTACTGTTTTGCCCATCACTCGGCATACACAGTGTGAGTACGAAGGCCTACGGGCCTGGATGTTGTTTAGAAGAGCCAGGGGAGCCTGGGGGTACTCAGTGTTCTTGCAGGGAATAGGGTTTCCAGGCGAGGCACCTAGGTGTCCCGCAAAGCGTACTGGCGTTCAAATGCTGCAGAGCAGCGACTACGGCCTCATGGAAACTGCTGCACGCCTCCGCTTCTGCAGAGCAATTCAGGGCCTTACCTCGAGGCAAGTCCTCACGTTGAGTGTCCCGTGAGCGACACCGCATGGTAGGATGCTGACTTTCTCCTTGAGTAGAGAGACTTCAGGTACGAGGTCCTCTAAGAATTCTAAGCAGAGTGTTTTCTCAGGGCAGCTCAAACGAGGGCAATGTCGAAGACTTCCAGGCCATGTTGGACTGCCTAGAAATGTGGTTCTGCTGTTGTTCAAGGGCTCTGGAAATGTAGCACGCCTGAAGTAACGTGCAGTGTGTTGCCCATCACTCGGCAGACACAGAGGGCCTCCGAGGGACCTATGGGCCTCGATGTTGCTCAGTAGGCCCACAGGGGTGTGGGGGTACTCAGTGATCTTGGAACGAAAATGATGCTCACCCGAGGGGCCTAGGAGTTCTCAAAGGGTACCTTCTTTAAAATAAAGCAGAACAGCGACTAAGAGCTCATGGGAAGAGCTGCCTGCCTCCCGTTCTGCATGGCTACTCGGGGCCTTACCTCGAGGCAAGGACTCACGTTGAGATTCCCTTTAGCTCTAGAGCATGGCTAGATGAGCCCCACCCCGGCCATGGAAGCACCCTGTGTAGCCAGAGAAAACCCATTTTCTTCCCAGACCCATGCCTACGGCGTCCAGAGGCCTGACAACAGCAGAGAATTTCAGGGAGCTTCCAGGGAGCATGAATGGGGCTTTCCAAATGGAAAAGCAAGGCTAGTACCATCCCGCCCCCATTTCCATGGGCACACGCAGCATACATCCCTGTGGTTTCTGACAAGTCAAAAGAGGCACAGAGCACACACTTCGTCCTTCCCTGAATCAACTCCTCGAAGCAGGGTGTTCTGCATGTAGTGAACGGCCTCAACCAAGGCGCGCCCTAGCTAGACCTCTGGGCCCGTGCCTCTTCAGAAGCCTGCAGTGCTACAGGAAAAACTGTGCTTTAGTGGCAGTAGGAACGCAAGCCGACTTTCTCCTGGAGGCAGGGTGACTTCAGGTAGGAGGTCCTGGTTGGAAGGCGAAGCCTAGTGTTTTTTTTCAGTGCCAATCATAGTAGGGAATGAGTGCGACTTCCACGGCATGTTGGAACCTGCTAGAACCGTGCCCGTGAACCTGTGGTAGTGCTGGGGAAATCAAGCTGTCCCAAGAAAGAGTGTACTGTTTTGCCCATCACTCGGCATACACAGTGTGAGTACGAAGGCCTACGGGCCTGGATGTTGTTTAGAAGAGCCAGGGGAGCCTGGGGGTACTCAGTGTTCTTGCAGGGAATAGGGTTTCCAGGCGAGGCACCTAGGTGTCCCGCAAAGCGTACTGGCATTCAAATGCTGCAGAGCAGCGACTACGGCCTCATGGAAACTGCTGCACGCCTCCGCTTCTGCAGAGCAATTCAGGGCCTTACCTCGAGGCAAGTCCTCACGTTGAGTGTCCCGTGAGCGACACCGCATGGTAGGATGCTGACTTTCTCCTTGAGTAGAGAGACTTCAGGTACGAGGTCCTCTAAGAATTCTAAGCAGAGTGTTTTCTCAGGGCAGCTCAAACGAGGGCAATGTCGAAGACTTCCAGGCCATGTTGGGCTGCCTAGAAATGTGGTTCTGCTGTTGTTCGAGGGCTCTGGAAATGTAGCACGCCTGAAGTAACGTGCAGTGTGTTGCCCATCACTCGGCAGACACAGACGGCCTCCGAGGGACCTATGGGCCTCGATGTTGCTCAGTAGGCCCACAGGGGTGTGGGGGTACTCAGTGATCTTGGAACGAAAATGATGCTCACCCGAGGGGCCTAGGAGTTCTCAAAGGGTACCTTCTTTAAAATAAAGCAGAACAGCGACTAAGAGCTCATGGGAAGAGCTGCCTGCCTCCCGTTCTGCATGGCTACTCGGGGCCTTACCTCGAGGCAAGGACTCACGTTGAGATTCCCTTTAGCTCTAGAGCATGGCTAGATGAGCCCCACCCCGGCCATGGAAGCACCCTGTGTAGCCAGAGAAAACCCATTTTCTTCCCAGACCCATGCCTACGGCGTCCAGAGGCCTGACAACAGCAGAGAATTTCAGGGAGCTTCCAGGGAGCATGAATGGGGCTTTCCAAATGGAAAAGCAAGGCTAGTACCATCCCGCCCCCATTTCCATGGGCACACGCAGCATACATCCCTGTGGTTTCTGACAAGTCAAAAGAGGCACAGAGCACACAGTTCGTCCTTCCCTGAATCAACTCCTCGAGGCATGGTGTTGTGCATGTAGTGAACGGCCTCAACCAAGGTGCGCCCTAGCTAGACCTCTGGGCCCGTGCCTCTTCAGAAGCCTGCAGTGCTACAGGAAAAACTGTGCTTTAGTGGCAATAGGAACGCAAGCCGACTTTCTCCTGGAGGCAGGGTGACTTCAGGTAGGAGGTCCTGGTTGGAAGGCGAAGCCTAGTGTTTTTTTTCAGTGCCAATCAGAGTAGGGAATGAGTGCGACTTCCACGGCATGTTGGAACCTGCTAGAACCGTGCCCGTGAACCTGTGGTAGTGCTGGGGAAATCAAGCTGTCCCAAGAAAGAGTGTACTGTTTTGCCCATCACTCGGCATACACAGTGTGAGTACGAAGGCCTACGGGCCTGGATGTTGTTTAGAAGAGCCAGGGGAGCCTGGGGGTACTCAGTGTTCTTGCAGGGAATAGGGTTTCCAGGCGAGGCACCTAGGTGTCCCGCAAAGCGTACTGGCGTTCAAATGTTGCAGAACAGCGACTACGGCCTCATGGAAACTGCTGCACGCCTCCGCTTCTGCAGAGCAATTCAGGGCCTTACCTCGAGGCAAGTCCTCACGTTGAGTGTCCCGTGAGCGACACCGCATGGTAGGATGCTGACTTTCTCCTTGAGTAGAGAGACTTCAGGTACGAGGTCCTCTAAGAATTCTAAGCAGAGTGTTTTCTCAGGGCAGCTCAAACGAGGGTAATGTCGAAGACTTCCAGGCCATGTTGGACTGCCTAGAAATGTGGTTCTGCTGTTGTTCGAGGGCTCTGGAAATGTAGCACGCCTGAAGTAACGTGCAGTGTGTTGCCCATCACTCGGCAGACACAGAGGGCCTCCGAGGGACCTATGGGCCTCGATGTTGCTCAGTAGGCCCACAGGGGTGTGGGGGTACTCAGTGATCTTGGAACGAAAATGATGCTCACCCGAGGGGCCTAGGAGTTCTCAAAGGGTACCTTCTTTAAAATAAAGCAGAACAGCGACTAAGAGCTCATGGGAAGAGCTGCCTGCCTCCCGTTCTGCATGGCTACTCGGGGCCTTACCTCGAGGCAAGGACTCACGTTGAGATTCCCTTTAGCTCTAGAGCATGGCTAGATGAGCCCCACCCCGGCCATGGAAGCACCCTGTGTAGCCAGAGAAAACCCATTTTCTTCCCAGACCCATGCCTACGGCGTCCAGAGGCCTGACAACAGCAGAGAATTTCAGGGAGCTTCCAGGGAGCATGAATGGGGCTTTCCAAATGGAAAAGCAAGGCTAGTACCATCCCGCCCCCATTTCCATGGGCACACGCAGCATACATCCCTGTGGTTTCTGACAAGTCAAAAGAGACACAGAGCACACACTTCGTCCTTCCCTGAATCAACTCCTCGAGGCAGGGTGTTCTGCATGTAGTGAACGGCCTCAACCAAGGCGCGCCCTAGCTAGACCTCTGGGCCCGTGCCTCTTCAGAAGCCTGCAGTGCTACAGGAAAAACTGTGCTTTAGTGGCAGTAGGAACGCAAGCCGACTTTCTCCTGGAGGCAGGGTGACTTCAGGTAGGAGGTCCTGGTTGGAAGGCGAAGCCTAGTGTTTTTTTTCAGTGCCAATCAGAGTAGGGAATGAGTGCGACTTCCACGGCATGTTGGAACCTGCTAGAACCGTGCCCGTGAACCTGTGGTAGTGCTGGGGAAATCAAGCTGTCCCAAGAAAGAGTGTACTGTTTTGCCCATCACTCGGCATACACAGTGTGAGTACGAAGGCCTACGGGCCTGGATGTTGTTTAGAAGAGCCAGGGGAGCCTGGGGGTACTCAGTGTTCTTGCAGGGAATAGGGTTTCCAGGCGAGGCACCTAGGTGTCCCGCAAAGCGTACTGGCGTTCAAATGCTGCAGAGCAGCGACTACGGCCTCATGGAAACTGCTGCACGCCTCCGCTTCTGCAGAGCAATTCAGGGCCTTACCTCGAGGCAAGTCCTCACGTTGAGTGTCCCGTGAGCGACACCGCATGGTAGGATGCTGACTTTCTCCTTGAGTAGAGAGACTTCAGGTACGAGGTCCTCTAAGAATTCTAAGCAGAGTGTTTTCTCAGGGCAGCTCAAACGAGGGCAATGTCGAAGACTTCCAGGCCATGTTGGACTGCCTAGAAATGTGGTTCTGCTGTTGTTCGAGGGCTCTGGAAATGTAGCACGCCTGAAGTAACGTGCAGTGTGTTGCCCATCACTCGGCAGACACAGAGGGCCTCCGAGGGACCTATGGGCCTCGATGTTGCTCAGTAGGCCCACAGGGGTGTGGGGGTACTCAGTGATCTTGGAACGAAAATGATGCTCACCCGAGGGGCCTAGGAGTTCTCAAAGGGTACCTTCTTTAAAATAAAGCAGAACAGCGACTAAGAGCTCATGGGAAGAGCTGCCTGCCTCCCGTTCTGCATGGCTACTCGGGGCCTTACCTCGAGGCAAGGACTCACGTTGAGATTCCCTTTAGCTCTAGAGCATGGCTAGATGAGCCCCACCCCGGCCATGGAAGCACCCTGTGTAGCCAGAGAAAACCCATTTTCTTCCCAGACCCATGCCTACGGCGTCCAGAGGCCTGACAACAGCAGAGAATTTCAGGGAGCTTCCAGGGAGCATGAATGGGGCTTTCCAAATGGAAAAGCAAGGCTAGTACCATCCCGCCCCCATTTCCATGGGCACACGCAGCATACATCCCTGTGGTTTGTGACAAGTCAAAAGAGGCACAGAGCACACAGTTCGTCCTTCCCTGAATCAACTCCTCGAGGCATGGTGTTCTGCATGTAGTGAACGGCCTCAACCAAGGTGCGCCCTAGCTAGACCTCTGGGCCCGTGCCTCTTCAGAAGCCTGCAGTGCTACGGGAAAAACTGTGCTTTAGTGGCAATAGGAACGCAAGCCGACTTTCTCCTGGAGGCAGGGTGACTTCAGGTAGGAGGTCCTGGTTGGAAGGCGAAGCCTAGTGTTTTTTTTCAGTGCCAATCAGAGTAGGGAATGAGTGCGACTTCCACGGCATGTTGGAACCTGCTAGAACCGTGCCCGTGAACCTGTGGTAGTGCTGGGGAAATCAAGCTGTCCCAAGAAAGAGTGTACTGTTTTGCCCATCACTCGGCATACACAGTGTGAGTACGAAGGCCTACGGGCCTGGATGTTGTTTAGAAGAGCCAGGGGAGCCTGAGGGTACTCAGTGTTCTTGCAGGGAATAGGGTTTCCAGGCGAGGCACCTAGGTGTCCCGCAAAGCGTACTGGCGTTCAAATGCTGCAGAGCAGCGACTACGGCCTCATGGAAACTGCTGCACGCCTCCGCTTCTGCAGAGCAATTCAGGGCCTTACCTCGAGGCAAGTCCTCACGTTGAGTGTCCCGTGAGCGACACCGCATGGTAGGATGCTGACTTTCTCCTTGAGTAGAGAGACTTCAGGTACGAGGTCCTCTAAGAATTCTAAGCAGAGTGTTTTCTCAGGGCAGCTCAAACGAGGGCAATGTCGAAGACTTCCAGGCCATGTTGGACTGCCTAGAAATGTGGTTCTGATGTTGTTCGAGGGCTCTGGAAATGTAGCACGCCTGAAGTAACGTGCAGTGTGTTGCCCATCACTCGGCAGACACAGAGGGCCTCCGAGGGACCTATGGGCCTCGATGTTGCTCAGTAGGCCCACAGGGGTGTGGGGGTACTCAGTGATCTTGGAACGAAAATGATGCTCACCCGAGGGGCCTAGGAGTTCTCAAAGGGTACCTTCTTTAAAATAAAGCAGAACAGCGACTAAGAGCTCATGGGAAGAGCTGCCTGCCTCCCGTTCTGCATGGCTACTCGGGGCCTTACCTCGAGGCAAGGACTCACGTTGAGATTCCCTTTAGCTCTAGAGCATGGCTAGATGAGCCCCACCCCGGCCATGGAAGCACCCTGTGTAGCCAGAGAAAACCCATTTTCTTCCCAGACCCATGCCTACGGCGTCCAGAGGCCTGACAACAGCAGAGAATTTCAGGGAGCTTCCAGGGAGCATGAATGGGGCTTTCCAAATGGAAAAGCAAGGCTAGTACCATCCCGCCCCCATTTCCATGGGCACACGCAGCATACATCCCTGTGGTTTCTGACAAGTCAAAAGAGGCACAGAGCACACACTTCGTCCTTCCCTGAATCAACTCCTCGAAGCAGGGTGTTCTGCATGTAGTGAACGGCCTCAACCAAGGCGCGCCCTAGCTAGACCTCTGGGCCCGTGCCTCTTCAGAAGCCTGCAGTGCTACAGGAAAAACTGTGCTTTAGTGGCAGTAGGAACGCAAGCCGACTTTCTCCTGGAGGCAGGGTGACTTCAGGTAGGAGGTCCTGGTTGGAAGGCGAAGCCTAGTGTTTTTTTTCAGTGCCAATCAGAGTAGGGAATGAGTGCGACTTCCACGGCATGTTGGAACCTGCTAGAACCGTGCCCGTGAACCTGTGGTAGTGCTGGGGAAATCAAGCTGTCCCAAGAAAGAGTGTACTGTTTTGCCCATCACTCGGCATACACAGTGTGAGTACGAAGGCCTACGGGCCTGGATGTTGTTTAGAAGAGCCAGGGGAGCCTGGGGGTACTCAGTGTTCTTGCAGGGAATAGGGTTTCCAGGCGAGGCACCTAGGTGTCCCGCAAAGCGTACTGGCATTCAAATGCTGCAGAGCAGCGACTACGGCCTCATGGAAACTGCTGCACGCCTCCGCTTCTGCAGAGCAATTCAGGGCCTTACCTCGAGGCAAGTCCTCACGTTGAGTGTCCCGTGAGCGACACCGCATGGTAGGATGCTGACTTTCTCCTTGAGTAGAGAGACTTCAGGTACGAGGTCCTCTAAGAATTCTAAGCAGAGTGTTTTCTCAGGGCAGCTCAAACGAGGGCAATGTCGAAGACTTCCAGGCCATGTTGGGCTGCCTAGAAATGTGGTTCTGCTGTTGTTCGAGGGCTCTGGAAATGTAGCACGCCTGAAGTAACGTGCAGTGTGTTGCCCATCACTCGGCAGACACAGACGGCCTCCGAGGGACCTATGGGCCTCGATGTTGCTCAGTAGGCCCACAGGGGTGTGGGGGTACTCAGTGATCTTGGAACGAAAATGATGCTCACCCGAGGGGCCTAGGAGTTCTCAAAGGGTACCTTCTTTAAAATAAAGCAGAACAGCGACTAAGAGCTCATGGGAAGAGCTGCCTGCCTCCCGTTCTGCATGGCTACTCGGGGCCTTACCTCGAGGCAAGGACTCACGTTGAGATTCCCTTTAGCTCTAGAGCATGGCTAGATGAGCCCCACCCCGGCCATGGAAGCACCCTGTGTAGCCAGAGAAAACCCATTTTCTTCCCAGACCCATGCCTACGGCGTCCAGAGGCCTGACAACAGCAGAGAATTTCAGGGAGCTTCCAGGGAGCATGAATGGGGCTTTCCAAATGGAAAAGCAAGGCTAGTACCATCCCGCCCCCATTTCCATGGGCACACGCAGCATACATCCCTGTGGTTTCTGACAAGTCAAAAGAGGCACAGAGCACACAGTTCGTCCTTCCCTGAATCAACTCCTCGAGGCATGGTGTTGTGCATGTAGTGAACGGCCTCAACCAAGGTGCGCCCTAGCTAGACCTCTGGGCCCGTGCCTCTTCAGAAGCCTGCAGTGCTACAGGAAAAACTGTGCTTTAGTGGCAATAGGAACGCAAGCCGACTTTCTCCTGGAGGCAGGGTGACTTCAGGTAGGAGGTCCTGGTTGGAAGGCGAAGCCTAGTGTTTTTTTTCAGTGCCAATCAGAGTAGGGAATGAGTGCGACTTCCACGGCATGTTGGAACCTGCTAGAACCGTGCCCGTGAACCTGTGGTAGTGCTGGGGAAATCAAGCTGTCCCAAGAAAGAGTGTACTGTTTTGCCCATCACTCGGCATACACAGTGTGAGTACGAAGGCCTACGGGCCTGGATGTTGTTTAGAAGAGCCAGGGGAGCCTGGGTGTACTCAGTGTTCTTGCAGGGAATAGGGTTTCCAGGCGAGGCACCTAGGTGTCCCGCAAAGCGTACTGGCGTTCAAATGTTGCAGAACAGCGACTACGGCCTCATGGAAACTGCTGCACGCCTCCGCTTCTGCAGAGCAATTCAGGGCCTTACCTCGAGGCAAGTCCTCACGTTGAGTGTCCCGTGAGCGACACCGCATGGTAGGATGCTGACTTTCTCCTTGAGTAGAGAGACTTCAGGTACGAGGTCCTCTAAGAATTCTAAGCAGAGTGTTTTCTCAGGGCAGCTCAAACGAGGGTAATGTCGAAGACTTCCAGGCCATGTTGGACTGCCTAGAAATGTGGTTCTGCTGTTGTTCGAGGGCTCTGGAAATGTAGCACGCCTGAAGTAACGTGCAGTGTGTTGCCCATCACTCGGCAGACACAGAGGGCCTCCGAGGGACCTATGGGCCTCGATGTTGCTCAGTAGGCCCACAGGGGTGTGGGGGTACTCAGTGATCTTGGAACGAAAATGATGCTCACCCGAGGGGCCTAGGAGTTCTCAAAGGGTACCTTCTTTAAAATAAAGCAGAACAGCGACTAAGAGCTCATGGGAAGAGCTGCCTGCCTCCCGTTCTGCATGGCTACTCGGGGCCTTACCTCGAGGCAAGGACTCACGTTGAGATTCCCTTTAGCTCTAGAGCATGGCTAGATGAGCCCCACCCCGGCCATGGAAGCACCCTGTGTAGCCAGAGAAAACCCATTTTCTTCCCAGACCCATGCCTACGGCGTCCAGAGGCCTGACAACAGCAGAGAATTTCAGGGAGCTTCCAGGGAGCATGAATGGGGCTTTCCAAATGGAAAAGCAAGGCTAGTACCATCCCGCCCCCATTTCCATGGGCACACGCAGCATACATCCCTGTGGTTTCTGACAAGTCAAAAGAGACACAGAGCACACACTTCGTCCTTCCCTGAATCAACTCCTCGAGGCAGGGTGTTCTGCATGTAGTGAACGGCCTCAACCAAGGCGCGCCCTAGCTAGACCTCTGGGCCCGTGCCTCTTCAGAAGCCTGCAGTGCTACAGGAAAAACTGTGCTTTAGTGGCAGTAGGAACGCAAGCCGACTTTCTCCTGGAGGCAGGGTGACTTCAGGTAGGAGGTCCTGGTTGGAAGGCGAAGCCTAGTGTTTTTTTTCAGTGCCAATCAGAGTAGGGAATGAGTGCGACTTCCACGGCATGTTGGAACCTGCTAGAACCGTGCCCGTGAACCTGTGGTAGTGCTGGGGAAATCAAGCTGTCCCAAGAAAGAGTGTACTGTTTTGCCCATCACTCGGCATACACAGTGTGAGTACGAAGGCCTACGGGCCTGGATGTTGTTTAGAAGAGCCAGGGGAGCCTGGGGGTACTCAGTGTTCTTGCAGGGAATAGGGTTTCCAGGCGAGGCACCTAGGTGTCCCGCAAAGCGTACTGGCGTTCAAATGCTGCAGAGCAGCGACTACGGCCTCATGGAAACTGCTGCACGCCTCCGCTTCTGCAGAGCAATTCAGGGCCTTACCTCGAGGCAAGTCCTCACGTTGAGTGTCCCGTGAGCGACACCGCATGGTAGGATGCTGACTTTCTCCTTGAGTAGAGAGACTTCAGGTACGAGGTCCTCTAAGAATTCTAAGCAGAGTGTTTTCTCAGGGCAGCTCAAACGAGGGCAATGTCGAAGACTTCCAGGCCATGTTGGACTGCCTAGAAATGTGGTTCTGCTGTTGTTCGAGGGCTCTGGAAATGTAGCACGCCTGAAGTAACGTGCAGTGTGTTGCCCATCACTCGGCAGACACAGAGGGCCTCCGAGGGACCTATGGGCCTCGATGTTGCTCAGTAGGCCCACAGGGGTGTGGGGGTACTCAGTGATCTTGGAACGAAAATGATGCTCACCCGAGGGGCCTAGGAGTTCTCAAAGGGTACCTTCTTTAAAATAAAGCAGAACAGCGACTAAGAGCTCATGGGAAGAGCTGCCTGCCTCCCGTTCTGCATGGCTACTCGGGGCCTTACCTCGAGGCAAGGACTCACGTTGAGATTCCCTTTAGCTCTAGAGCATGGCTAGATGAGCCCCACCCCGGCCATGGAAGCACCCTGTGTAGCCAGAGAAAACCCATTTTCTTCCCAGACCCATGCCTACGGCGTCCAGAGGCCTGACAACAGCAGAGAATTTCAGGGAGCTTCCAGGGAGCATGAATGGGGCTTTCCAAATGGAAAAGCAAGGCTAGTACCATCCCGCCCCCATTTCCATGGGCACACGCAGCATACATCCCTGTGGTTTGTGACAAGTCAAAAGAGGCACAGAGCACACAGTTCGTCCTTCCCTGAATCAACTCCTCGAGGCATGGTGTTCTGCATGTAGTGAACGGCCTCAACCAAGGTGCGCCCTAGCTAGACCTCTGGGCCCGTGCCTCTTCAGAAGCCTGCAGTGCTACGGGAAAAACTGTGCTTTAGTGGCAATAGGAACGCAAGCCGACTTTCTCCTGGAGGCAGGGTGACTTCAGGTAGGAGGTCCTGGTTGGAAGGCGAAGCCTAGTGTTTTTTTTCAGTGCCAATCAGAGTAGGGAATGAGTGCGACTTCCACGGCATGTTGGAACCTGCTAGAACCGTGCCCGTGAACCTGTGGTAGTGCTGGGGAAATCAAGCTGTCCCAAGAAAGAGTGTACTGTTTTGCCCATCACTCGGCATACACAGTGTGAGTACGAAGGCCTACGGGCCTGGATGTTGTTTAGAAGAGCCAGGGGAGCCTGAGGGTACTCAGTGTTCTTGCAGGGAATAGGGTTTCCAGGCGAGGCACCTAGGTGTCCCGCAAAGCGTACTGGCGTTCAAATGCTGCAGAGCAGCGACTACGGCCTCATGGAAACTGCTGCACGCCTCCGCTTCTGCAGAGCAATTCAGGGCCTTACCTCGAGGCAAGTCCTCACGTTGAGTGTCCCGTGAGCGACACCGCATGGTAGGATGCTGACTTTCTCCTTGAGTAGAGAGACTTCAGGTACGAGGTCCTCTAAGAATTCTAAGCAGAGTGTTTTCTCAGGGCAGCTCAAACGAGGGCAATGTCGAAGACTTCCAGGCCATGTTGGACTGCCTAGAAATGTGGTTCTGATGTTGTTCGAGGGCTCTGGAAATGTAGCACGCCTGAAGTAACGTGCAGTGTGTTGCCCATCACTCGGCAGACACAGAGGGCCTCCGAGGGACCTATGGGCCTCGATGTTGCTCAGTAGGCCCACAGGGGTGTGGGGGTACTCAGTGATCTTGGAACGAAAATGATGCTCACCCGAGGGGCCTAGGAGTTCTCAAAGGGTACCTTCTTTAAAATAAAGCAGAACAGCGACTAAGAGCTCATGGGAAGAGCTGCCTGCCTCCCGTTCTGCATGGCTACTCGGGGCCTTACCTCGAGGCAAGGACTCACGTTGACATTCCCTTTAGCTCTAGAGCATGGCTAGATGAGCCCCACCCCGGCCATGGAAGCACCCTGTGTAGCCAGAGAAAACCCATTTTCTTCCCAGACCCATGCCTACGGCGTCCAGAGGCCTGACAACAGCAGAGAATTTCAGGGAGCTTCCAGGGAGCATGAATGGGGCTTTCCAAATGGAAAAGCAAGGCTAGTACCATCCCGCCCCCATTTCCATGGGCACACGCAGCATACATCCCTGTGGTTTCTGACAAGTCAAAAGAGGCACAGAGCACACAGTTCGTCCTTCCCTGAATCAACTCCTCGAGGCATGGTGTTGTGCATGTAGTGAACGGCCTCAACCAAGGTGCGCCCTAGCTAGACCTCTGGGCCCGTGCCTCTTCAGAAGCCTGCAGTGCTACAGGAAAAACTGTGCTTTAGTGGCAATAGGAACGCAAGCCGACTTTCTCCTGGAGGCAGGGTGACTTCAGGTAGGAGGTCCTGGTTGGAAGGCGAAGCCTAGTGTTTTTTTTTCAGTGCCAATCAGAGTAGGGAATGAGTGCGACTTCCACGGCATGTTGGAACCTGCTAGAACCGTGCCCGTGAACCTGTGGTAGTG
This sequence comes from Eubalaena glacialis, assembly GCF_028564815.1. Classification (NCBI taxonomy): domain Eukaryota; kingdom Metazoa; phylum Chordata; class Mammalia; order Artiodactyla; family Balaenidae; genus Eubalaena; species Eubalaena glacialis. Next base: position 99,445,554 of record NC_083716.1, read on the forward strand.
CTGGGGAAATCAAGCTGTCCCAAGAAAGAGTGTACTGTTTTGCCCATCACTCGGCATACACAGTGTGAGTACGAAGGCCTACGGGCCTGGATGTTGTTTAGAAGAGCCAGGAGAGCCTGAGGGTACTCAGTGTTCTTGCAGGGAATAGGGTTTCCAGGCGAGGCACCTAGGTGTCCCGCAAAGCGTACTGGCGTTCAAATGCTGCAGAGCAGCGACTACGGCCTCATGGAAACTGCTGCACGCCTCCGCTTCTGCAGAGCAATTCAGGGCCTTACCTCGAGGCAAGTCCTCAAGTTGAGTGTCCCGTGAGCGACACCGCGTGGTAGGATGCTGACTTTCTCCTTGAGTAGAGAGACTTCAGGTACGAGGTCCTCTAAGAATTCTAAGCAGAGTGTTTTCTCAGGGCAGCTCAAACGAGGGCAATGTCGAAGACTTCCAGGCCATGTTGGACTGCCTAGAAATGTGGTTCTGATGTTGTTCGAGGGCTCTGGAAATGTAGCACGCCTGAAGTAACGTGCAGTGTGTTGCCCATCACTCGGCAGACACAGAGGGCCTCCGAGGGACCTATGGGCCTTGATGTTGCTCAGTAGGCCCACAGGGGTGTGGGGGTACTCAGTGATCTTGGAACGAAAATGATGCTCACCCGAGGGGCCTAGGAGTTCTCAAAGGGTACCTTCTTTAAAATAAAGCAGAACAGCGACTAAGAGCTCATGGGAAGAGCTGCCTGCCTCCCGTTCTGCATGGCTACTCGGGGCCTTACCTCGAGGCAAGGACTCACGTTGAGATTCCCTTTAGCTCTAGAGCATGGCTAGATGAGCCCCACCCCGGCCATGGAAGCACCCTGTGTAGCCAGAGAAAACCCATTTTCTTCCCAGACCCATGCCTACGGCGTCCAGAGGCCTGACAACAGCAGAGAATTTCAGGGAGCTTCCAGGGAGCATGAATGGGGCTTTCCAAATGGAAAAGCAAGGCTAGTACCATCCCGCCCCCATTTCCATGGGCACACGCAGCATACATCCCTGTGGTTTCTGACAAGTCAAAAGAGACACAGAGCACACACTTCGTCCTTCCCTGAATCAACTCCTCGAGGCAGGGTGTTCTGCATGTAGTGAACGGCCTCAACCAAGGCGCGCCCTAGCTAGACCTCTGGGCCCGTGCCTCTTCAGAAGCCTGCAGTGCTACAGGAAAAACTGTGCTTTAGTGGCAGTAGGAACGCAAGCCGACTTTCTCCTGGAGGCAGGGTGACTTCAGGTAGGAGGTCCTGGTTGGAAGGCGAAGCCTAGTGTTTTTTTTTCAGTGCCAATCAGAGTAGGGAATGAGTGCGACTTCCACGGCATGTTGGAACCTGCTAGAACCGTGCCCGTGAACCTGTGGTAGTGCTGGGGAAATCAAGCTGTCCCAAGAAAGAGTGTCCTGTTTTGCCCATCACTCGGCATACACAGTGTGAGTACGAAGGCCTACGGGCCTGGATGTTGTTTAGAAGAGCCAGGGGAGCCTGGGGGTACTCAGTGTTCTTGCAGGGAATAGGGTTTCCAGGCGAGGCACCTAGGTGTCCCACAAAGCGTACTGGCGTTCAAATGCTGCAGAGCAGCGACTACGGCCTCATGGAAACTGCTGCACGCCTCCGCTTCTGCAGAGCAATTCAGGGCCTTACCTCGAGGCAAGTCCTCACGTTGAGTGTCCCGTGAGCGACACCGCATGGTAGGATGCTGACTTTCTCCTTGAGTAGAGAGACTTCAGGTACGAGGTCCTCCAAGAATTCTAAGCAGAGTGTTTTCTCATGGCAGCTCAAACGAGGGCAATGTCGAAGACTTCCAGGCCATGTTGGACTGCCTAGAAATGTGGTTCTGCTGTTGTTCGAGGGCTCTGGAAATGTAGCACGCCTGAAGTAACGTGCAGTGTGTTGCCCATCACTCGGCAGACACAGAGGGCCTCCGAGGGACCTATGGGCCTCGATGTTGCTCAGTAGGCCCACAGGGGTGTGGGGGTACTCAGTGATCTTGGAACGAAAATGATGCTCACCCGAGGGGCCTAGGAGTTCTCAAAGGGTACCTTCTTTAAAATAAAGCAGAACAGCGACTAAGAGCTCATGGGAAGAGCTGCCTGCCTCCCGTTCTGCATGGCTACTCGGGGCCTTACCTCGAGGCAAGGACTCACGTTGAGATTCCCTTTAGCTCTAGAGCATGGCTAGATGAGCCCCACCCCGGCCATGGAAGCACCCTGTGTAGCCAGAGAAAACCCATTTTCTTCCCAGACCCATGCCTACGGCGTCCAGAGGCCTGACAACAGCAGAGAATTTCAGGGAGCTTCCAGGGAGCATGAATGGGGCTTTCCAAATGGAAAAGCAAGGCTAGTACCATCCCGCCCCCATTTCCATGGGCACACGCAGCATACATCCCTGTGGTTTCTGACAAGTCAAAAGAGACACAGAGCACACAGTTCGTCCTTCCCTGAATCAACTCCTCGAGGCATGGTGTTCTGCATGTAGTGAACGGCCTCAACCAAGGTGCGCCCTAGCTAGACCTCTGGGCCCGTGCCTCTTCAGAAGCCTGCAGTGCTACAGGAAAAACTGTGCTTTAGTGGCAATAGGAACGCAAGCCGACTTTCTCCTGGAGGCAGGGTGACTTCAGGTAGGAGGTCCTGGTTGCAAGGCGAAGCCTAGTGTTTTTTTTCAGTGCCAATCAGAGTAGGGAATGAGTGCGACTTCCACGGCATGTTGGAACCTGCTAGAACCGTGCCCGTGAACCTGTGGTAGTGCTGGGGAAATCAAGCTGTCCCAAGAAAGAGTGTACTGTTTTGCCCATCACTCGGCATACACAGTGTGAGTACGAAGGCCTACGGGCCTGGATGTTGTTTAGAAGAGCCAGGGAGCCTGGGGGTACTCAGTGTTCTTGCAGGGAATAGGGTTTCCAGGCGAGGCACCTAGGTGTCCCGCAAAGCGTACTGGCGTTCAAATGCTGCAGAGCAGCGACTACGGCCTCATGGAAACTGCTGCATGCCTCCGCTTCTGCAGAGCAATTCAGGGCCTTACCTCGAGGCAAGTCCTCACGTTGAGTGTCCCGTGAGCGACACCGCATGGTAGGATGCTGACTTTCTCCTTGAGTAGAGAGACTTCAGGTACGAGGTCCTCTAAGAATTCTAAGCAGAGTGTTTTCTCAGGGCAGCTCAAACGAGGGCAATGTCGAAGACTTCCAGGCCATGTTGGACTGCCTAGAAATGTGGTTCTGATGTTGTTCGAGGGCTCTGGAAATGTAGCACGCCTGAAGTAACGTGCAGTGTGTTGCCCATCACTCGGCAGACACAGAGGGCCTCCGAGGGACCTATGGGCCTCGATGTTGCTCAGTAGGCCCACAGGGGTGTGGGGGTACTCAGTGATCTTGGAACGAAAATGATGCTCACCCGAGGGGCCTAGGAGTTCTCAAAGGGTACCTTCTTTAAAATAAAGCAGAACAGCGACTAAGAGCTCATGGGAAGAGCTGCCTGCCTCCCGTTCTGCATGGCTACTCGGGGCCTTACCTCGAGGCAAGGACTCACGTTGAGATTCCCTTTAGCTCTAGAGCATGGCTAGATGAGCCCCACCCCGGCCATGGAAGCACCCTGTGTAGCCAGAGAAAACCCATTTTCTTCCCAGACCCATGCCTACGGCGTCCAGAGGCCTGACAACAGCAGAGAATTTCAGGGAGCTTCCAGGGAGCATGAATGGGGCTTTCCAAATGGAAAAGCAAGGCTAGTACCATCCCGCCCCCATTTCCATGGGCACACGCAGCATACATCCCTGTGGTTTCTGACAAGTCAAAAGAGACACAGAGCACACACTTCGTCCTTCCCTGAATCAACTTCTCGAGGCAGAGTGTTCTGCATCTAGTGAACGGCCTCAACCAAGGCACGCCCTAGCTAGGCCTCTGGGCCCGTGCCTCTTCAGAAGCCTGCAGTGCTACAGGAAGAACTGTGCTTTAGTTGCAATAGGCAAGCAATCCGCCTTTCTCCTGGAGGCAGGGTGACTTCAGGTAGGAGGTCCTGGTTGGAAGGCGAAGCCTAGTGTTTTTTTTCAGTGCCAATCAGAGTAGGGAATGAGTGCGACTTCCACGGCATGTTGGAACCTGCTAGAACCGTGCCCGTGAACCTGTGGTAGTGCTGGGGAAATCAAGCTGTCCCAAGAAAGAGTGTCCTGTTTTGCCCATCACTCGGCATACACAGTGTGAGTACGAAGGCCTACGGGCCTGGATGTTGTTTAGAAGAGCCAGGGGAGCCTGGGGGTACTCAGTGTTCTTGCAGGGAATAGGGTTTCCAGGCGAGGCACCTAGGTGTCCCACAAAGCGTACTGGCGTTCAAATGCTGCAGAGCAGCGACTACGGCCTCATGGAAACTGCTGCACGCCTCCGCTTCTGCAGAGCAATTCAGGGCCTTACCTCGAGGCAAGTCCTCACGTTGAGTGTCCCGTGAGCGACACCGCATGGTAGGATGCTGACTTTCTCCTTGAGTAGAGAGACTTCAGGTACGAGGTCCTCTAAGAATTCTAAGCAGAGTGTTTTCTCATGGCAGCTCAAACGAGGGCAATGTCGAAGACTTCCAGGCCATGTTGGACTGCCTAGAAATGTGGTTCTGATGTTGTTCGAGGGCTCTGGAAATGTAGCACGCCTGAAGTAACGTGCAGTGTGTTGCCCATCACTCGGCAGACACAGAGGGCCTCCGAGGGACCTATGGGCCTCGATGTTGCTCAGTAGGCCCACAGGGGTGTGGGGGTACTCAGTGATCTTGGAACGAAAATGATGCTCACCCGAGGGGCCTAGGAGTTCTCAAAGGGTACCTTCTTTAAAATAAAGCAGAACAGCGACTAAGAGCTCATGGGAAGAGCTGCCTGCCTCCCGTTCTGCATGGCTACTCGGGGCCTTACCTCGAGGCAAGGACTCACGTTGAGATTCCCTTTAGCTCTAGAGCATGGCTAGATGAGCCCCACCCCGGCCATGGAAGCACCCTGTGTAGCCAGAGAAAACCCATTTTCTTCCCAGACCCATGCCTACGGCGTCCAGAGGCCTGACAACAGCAGAGAATTTCAGGGAGCTTCCAGGGAGCATGAATGGGGCTTTCCAAATGGAAAAGCAAGGCTAGTACCATCCCGCCCCCATTTCCATGGGCACACGCAGCATACATCCCTGTGGTTTCTGACAAGTCAAAAGAGACACAGAGCACACACTGGTTCCTTCCCTGAATCAACTTCTCGAGGCAGAGTGTTCTGCATCTAGTGAACGGCCTCAACCAAGGCACGCCCTAGGTAGGCCTCTGGGCCCGGGCCTCTTCAGAAGCCTGCAGTGCTACAGGAAGAACTGTGCTTTAGTTGCAATAGGCAAGCAATCCGCCTTTCTCCTGGAGGCAGGGTGACTTCAGGTAGGAGGTCCTGGTTGCAAGGCGAAGCCTAGTGTTTTTTTTCAGTGCCAATCAGAGTAGGGAATGAGTGCGACTTCCACGGCATGTTGGAACCTGCTAGAACCGTGCCCGTGAACCTGTGGTAGTGCTGGGGAAATCAAGCTGTCCCAAGAAAGAGTGTACTGTTTTGCCCATCACTCGGCATACACAGTGTGAGTACGAAGGCCTACGGGCCTGGATGTTGTTTAGAAGAGCCAGGGGAGCCTGGGGGTACTCAGTGTTCTTGCAGGGAATAGGGTTTCCAGGCGAGGCACCTAGGTGTCCCGCAAAGCGTACTGGCGTTCAAATGCTGCAGAGCAGCGACTACGGCCTCATGGAAACTGCTGCACGCCTCCGCTTCTGCAGAGCAATTCAGGGCCTTACCTCGAGGCAAGTCCTCAAGTTGAGTGTCCCGTGAGCGACCCCGCATGGTAGGATGCTGACTTTCTCCTTGAGTAGAGAGACTTCAGGTACGAGGTCCTCTAAGAATTCTAAGCAGAGTGTTTTCTCAGGGCAGCTCAAACGAGGGCAATGTCGAAGACTTCCAGGCCATGTTGGACTGCCTAGAAATGTGGTTCTGCTGTTGTTCGAGGGCTCTGGAAATGTAGCACGCCTGAAGTAACGTGCAGTGTGTTGCCCATCACTCGGCAGACACAGAGGGCCTCCGAGGGACCTATGGGCCTCGATGTTGCTCAGTAGGCCCACAGGGGTGTGGGGGTACTCAGTGATCTTGGAACGAAAATGATGCTCACCCGAGGGGCCTAGGAGTTCTCAAAGGGTACCTTCTTTAAAATAAAGCAGAACAGCGACTAAGAGCTCATGGGAAGAGCTGCCTGCCTCCCGTTCTGCATGGCTACTCGGGGCCTTACCTCGAGGCAAGGACTCACGTTGAGATTCCCTTTAGCTCTAGAGCATGGCTAGATGAGCCCCACCCCGGCCATGGAAGCACCCTGTGTAGCCAGAGAAAACCCATTTTCTTCCCAGACCCATGCCTACGGCGTCCAGAGGCCTGACAACAGCAGAGAATTTCAGGGAGCTTCCAGGGAGCATGAATGGGGCTTTCCAAATGGAAAAGCAAGGCTAGTACCATCCCGCCCCCATTTCCATGGGCACACGCAGCATACATCCCTGTGGTTTCTGACAAGTCAAAAGAGGCACAGAGCACACAGTTCGTCCTTCCCTGAATCAACTCCTCGAGGCATGGTGTTCTGCATGTAGTGAACGGCCTCAACCAAGGTGCGCCCTAGCTAGACCTCTGGGCCCGTGCCTCTTCAGAAGCCTGCAGTGCTACAGGAAAAACTGTGCTTTAGTGGCAATAGGAACGCAAGCCGACTTTCTCCTGGAGGCAGGGTGACTTCAGGTAGGAGGTCCTGGTTGGAAGGCGAAGCCTAGTGTTTTTTTTTCAGTGCCAATCAGAGTAGGGAATGAGTGCGACTTCCATGGCATGTTGGAACCTGCTAGAACCGTGCCCGTGAACCTGTGGTAGTGCTGGGGAAATCAAGCTGTCCCAAGAAAGAGTGTACTGTTTTGCCCATCACTCGGCATACACAGTGTGAGTACGAAGGCCTACGGGCCTGGATGTTGTTTAGAAGAGCCAGGGGAGCCTGAGGGTACTCAGTGTTCTTGCAGGGAATAGGGTTTCCAGGCGAGGCACCTAGGTGTCCCGCAAAGCATACTGGCGTTCAAATGCTGCAGAGCAGCGACTACGGCCTCATGGAAACTGCTGCACGCCTCCGCTTCTGCAGAGCAATTCAGGGCCTTACCTCGAGGCAAGTCCTCACGTTGAGTGTCCCGTCAGCGACACCGCATGGTAGGATGCTGACTTTCTCCTTGAGTAGAGAGACTTCAGGTACGAGGTCCTCTAAGAATTCTAAGCAGAGTGTTTTCTCAGGGCAGCTCAAACAAGGGCAATGTCGAAGACTTCCAGGCCATGTTGGACTGCCTAGAAATGTGGTTCTGCTGTTGTTCGAGGGCTCTGGAAATGTAGCACGCCTGAAGTAACGTGCAGTGTGTTGCCCATCACTCGGCAGACACAGAGGGCCTCCGAGGGACCTATGGGCCTCGATGTTGCTCAGTAGGCCCACAGGGGTGTGGGGGTACTCAGTGATCTTGGAACGAAAATGATGCTCACCCGAGGGGCCTAGGAGTTCTCAAAGGGTACCTTCTTTAAAATAAAGCAGAACAGCGACTAAGAGCTCATGGGAAGAGCTGCCTGCCTCCCGTTCTGCATGGCTACTCGGGGCCTTACCTCGAGGCAAGGACTCACGTTGAGATTCCCTTTAGCTCTAGAGCATGGCTAGATGAGCCCCACCCCGGCCATGGAAGCACCCTGTGTAGCCAGAGAAAACCCATTTTCTTCCCAGACCCATGCCTACGGCGTCCAGAGGCCTGACAACAGCAGAGAATTTCAGGGAGCTTCCAGGGAGCATGAATGGGGCTTTCCAAATGGAAAAGCAAGGCTAGTACCATCCCGCCCCCATTTCCATGGGCACACGCAGCATACATCCCTGTGGTTTCTGACAAGTCAAAAGAGGCACAGAGCACACAGTTCGTCCTTCCCTGAATCAACTCCTCGAGGCATGGTGTTCTGCATGTAGTGAACGGCCTCAACCAAGGTGCGCCCTAGCTAGACCTCTGGGCCCGTGCCTCTTCAGAAGCCTGCAGTGCTACAGGAAAAACTGTGCTTTAGTGGCAATAGGAACGCAAGCCGACTTTCTCCTGGAGGCAGGGTGACTTCAGGTAGGAGGTCCTGGTTGGAAGGCGAAGCCTAGTGTTTTTTTTTCAGTGCCAATCAGAGTAGGGAATGAGTGCGACTTCCATGGCATGTTGGAACCTGCTAGAACCGTGCCCGTGAACCTGTGGTAGTGCTGGGGAAATCAAGCTGTCCCAAGAAAGAGTGTACTGTTTTGCCCATCACTCGGCATACACAGTGTGAGTACGAAGGCCTACGGGCCTGGATGTTGTTTAGAAGAGCCAGGGGAGCCTGAGGGTACTCAGTGTTCTTGCAGGGAATAGGGTTTCCAGGCGAGGCACCTAGGTGTCCCGCAAAGCGTACTGGCGTTCAAATGCTGCAGAGCAGCGACTACGGCCTCATGGAAACTGCTGCACGCCTCCGCTTCTGCAGAGCAATTCAGGGCCTTACCTCGAGGCAAGTCCTCACGTTGAGTGTCCCGTCAGCGACACCGCATGGTAGGATGCTGACTTTCTCCTTGAGTAGAGAGACTTCAGGTACGAGGTCCTCTAAGAATTCTAAGCAGAGTGTTTTCTCAGGGCAGCTCAAACAAGGGCAATGTCGAAGACTTCCAGGCCATGTTGGACTGCCTAGAAATGTGGTTCTGCTGTTGTTCGAGGGCTCTGGAAATGTAGCACGCCTGAAGTAACGTGCAGTGTGTTGCCCATCACTCGGCAGACACAGAGGGCCTCCGAGGGACCTATGGGCCTCGATGTTGCTCAGTAGGCCCACAGGGGTGTGGGGGTACTCAGTGATCTTGGAACGAAAATGATGCTCACCCGAGGGGCCTAGGAGTTCTCAAAGGGTACCTTCTTTAAAATAAAGCAGAACAGCGACTAAGAGCTCATGGGAAGAGCTGCCTGCCTCCCGTTCTGCATGGCTACTCGGGGCCTTACCTCGAGGCAAGGACTCACGTTGAGATTCCCTTTAGCTCTAGAGCATTACAAGAAGAGAGCCACCCCGGCCATGGAAGCACCCTGTGTAGCCAGAGAAAACCCATTTTCTTCCCAGACCCATGCCTACGGCGTCCAGAGGCCTGACAACAGCAGAGAATTTCAGGGAGCTTCCAGGGAGCATGAATGGGGCTTTCCAAATGGAAAAGCAAGGCTAGTACCATCCCGCCCCCATTTCCATGGGCACACGCAGCATACATCCCTGTGGTTTCTGACAAGTCAAAAGAGACACAGAGCACACACTGGTTCCTTCCCTGAATCAACTTCTCGAGGCAGAGTGTTCTGCATCTAGTGAACGGCCTCAACCAAGGCACGCCCTAGCTAGGCCTCTGGGCCCGGGCCTCTTCAGAAGCCTGCAGTGCTACAGGAAGAACTGTGCTTTAGTTGCAATAGGCAAGCAATCCGCCTTTCTCCTGGAGGCAGGGTGACTTCAGGTAGGAGGTCCTGGTTGGAAGGCGAAGCCTAGTGTTTTTTTTCAGTGCCAATCAGAGTAGGGAATGAGTGCGACTTCCACGGCATGTTGGAACCTGCTAGAACCGTGCCCGTGAACCTGTGGTAGTGCTGGGGAAATCAAGCTGTCCCAAGAAAGAGTGTACTGTTTTGCCCATCACTCGGCATACACAGTGTGAGTACGAAGGCCTACGGGCCTGGATGTTGTTTAGAAGAGCCAGGGGAGCCTGGGGGTACTCAGTGTTCTTGCAGGGAATAGGGTTTCCAGGCGAGGCACCTAGGTGTCCCGCAAAGCATACTGGCGTTCAAATGCTGCAGAGCAGCGACTACGGCCTCATGGAAACTGCTGCACGCCTCCGCTTCTGCAGAGCAATTCAGGGCCTTACCTCGAGGCAAGTCCTCACGTTGAGTGTCCCGTGAGCGACACCGCATGGTAGGATGCTGACTTTCTCCTTGAGTAGAGAGACTTCAGGTACGAGGTCCTCTAAGAATTCTAAGCAGAGTGTTTTCTCATGGCAGCTCAAACGAGGGCAATGTCGAAGACTTCCAGGCCATGTTGGACTGCCTAGAAATGTGGTTCTGATGTTGTTCGAGGGCTCTGGAAATGTAGCACGCCTGAAGTAACGTGCAGTGTGTTGCCCATCACTCGGCAGACACAGAGGGCCTCCGAGGGACCTATGGGCCTCGATGTTGCTCAGTAGGCCCACAGGGGTGTGGGGGTACTCAGTGATCTTGGAACGAAAATGATGCTCACCCGAGGGGCCTAGGAGTTCTCAAAGGGTACCTTCTTTAAAATAAAGCAGAACAGCGACTAAGAGCTCATGGGAAGAGCTGCCTGCCTCCCGTTCTGCATGGCTACTCGGGGCCTTACCTCGAGGCAAGGACTCACGTTGAGATTCCCTTTAGCTCTAGAGCATGGCTAGATGAGCCCCACCCCGGCCATGGAAGCACCCTGTGTAGCCAGAGAAAACCCATTTTCTTCCCAGACCCATGCCTACGGCGTCCAGAGGCCTGACAACAGCAGAGAATTTCAGGGAGCTTCCAGGGAGCATGAATGGGGCTTTCCAAATGGAAAAGCAAGGCTAGTACCATCCCGCCCCCATTTCCATGGGCACACGCAGCATACATCCCTGTGGTTTCTGACAAGTCAAAAGAGACACAGAGCACACACTTCGTCCTTCCCTGAATCAACTTCTCGAGGCAGAGTGTTCTGCATCTAGTGAACGGCCTCAACCAAGGCACGCCCTAGCTAGGCCTCTGGGCCCGTGCCTCTTCAGAAGCCTGCAGTGCTACAGGAAGAACTGTGCTTTAGTTGCAATAGGCAAGCAATCCGCCTTTCTCCTGGAGGCAGGGTGACTTCAGGTAGGAGGTCCTGGTTGGAAGGCGAAGCCTAGTGTTTTTTTTCAGTGCCAATCAGAGTAGGGAATGAGTGCGACTTCCACGGCATGTTGGAACCTGCTAGAACCGTGCCCGTGAACCTGTGGTAGTGCTGGGGAAATCAAGCTGTCCCAAGAAAGAGTGTCCTGTTTTGCCCATCACTCGGCATACACAGTGTGAGTACGAAGGCCTACGGGCCTGGATGTTGTTTAGAAGAGCCAGGGGAGCCTGGGGGTACTCAGTGTTCTTGCAGGGAATAGGGTTTCCAGGCGAGGCACCTAGGTGTCCCACAAAGCGTACTGGCGTTCAAATGCTGCAGAGCAGCGACTACGGCCTCATGGAAACTGCTGCACGCCTCCGCTTCTGCAGAGCAATTCAGGGCCTTACCTCGAGGCAAGTCCTCACGTTGAGTGTCCCGTGAGCGACACCGCATGGTAGGATGCTGACTTTCTCCTTGAGTAGAGAGACTTCAGGTACGAGGTCCTCTAAGAATTCTAAGCAGAGTGTTTTCTCATGGCAGCTCAAACGAGGGCAATGTCGAAGACTTCCAGGCCATGTTGGACTGCCTAGAAATGTGGTTCTGCTGTTGTTCGAGGGCTCTGGAAATGTAGCACGCCTGAAGTAACGTGCAGTGTGTTGCCCATCACTCGGCAGACACAGAGGGCCTCCGAGGGACCTATGGGCCTCGATGTTGCTCAGTAGGCCCACAGGGGTGTGGGGGTACTCAGTGATCTTGGAACGAAAATGATGCTCACCCGAGGGGCCTAGGAGTTCTCAAAGGGTACCTTCTTTCAAATAAAGCAGAACAGCGACTAAGAGCTCATGGGAAGAGCTGCCTGCCTCCCGTTCTGCATGGCTACTCGGGGCCTTACCTCGAGGCAAGGACTCACGTTGAGATTCCCTTTAGCTCTAGAGCATGGCTAGATGAGCCCCACCCCGGCCATGGAAGCACCCTGTGTAGCCAGAGAAAACCCATTTTCTTCCCAGACACATGCCTACGGCGTCCAGAGGCCTGACAACAGCAGAGAATTTCAGGGAGCTTCCAGGGAGCATGAATGGGGCTTTCCAAATGGAAAAGCAAGGCTAGTACCATCCCGCCCCCATTTCCATGGGCACACGCAGCATACATCCCTGTGGTTTCTGACAAGTCAAAAGAGACACAGAGCACACACTTCGTCCTTCCCTGAATCAACTCCTCGAGGCAGGGTGTTCTGCATGTAGTGAACGGCCTCAACCAAGGCGCGCCCTAGCTAGACCTCTGGGCCCGTGCCTCTTCAGAAGCCTGCAGTGCTACAGGAAAAACTGTGCTTTAGTGGCAGTAGGAACGCAAGCCGACTTTCTCCTGGAGGCAGGGTGACTTCAGGTAGGAGGTCCTGGTTGGAAGGCGAAGCCTAGTGTTTTTTTTTCAGTGCCAATCAGAGTAGGGAATGAGTGCGACTTCCACGGCATGTTGGAACCTGCTAGAACCGTGCCCGTGAACCTGTGGTAGTGCTGGGGAAATCAAGCTGTCCCAAGAAAGAGTGACCTGTTTTGCCCATCACTCGGCATACACAGTGTGAGTACGAAGGCCTACGGGCCTGGATGTTGTTTAGAAGAGCCAGGGGAGCCTGGGGGTACTCAGTGTTCTTGCAGGGAATAGGGTTTCCAGGCGAGGCACCTAGGTGTCCCGCAAAGCGTACTGGCGTTCAAATGCTGCAGAGCAGCGACTACGGCCTCATGGAAACTGCTGCACGCCTCCGCTTCTGCAGAGCAATTCAGGGCCTTACCTCGAGGCAAGTCCTCACGTTGAGTGTCCCGTGAGCGACACCGCATGGTAGGATGCTGACTTTCTCCTTGAGTAGAGAGACTTCAGGTACGAGGTCCTCTAAGAATTCTAAGCAGAGTGTTTTCTCATGGCAGCTCAAACGAGGGCAATGTTGAAGACTTCCAGGCCATGTTGGACTGCCTAGAAATGTGGTTCTGATGTTGTTCGAGGGCTCTGGAAATGTAGCACGCCTGAAGTAACGTGCAGTGTGTTGCCCATCACTCGGCAGACACAGAGGGCCTCCGAGGGACCTATGGGCCTCGATGTTGCTCAGTAGGCCCACAGGGGTGTGGGGGTACTCAGTGATCTTGGAACGAAAATGATGCTCACCCGAGGGGCCTAGGAGTTCTCAAAGGGTACCTTCTTTAAAATAAAGCAGAACAGCGACTAAGAGCTCATGGGAAGAGCTGCCTGCCTCCCGTTCTGCATGGCTACTCGGGGCCTTACCTCGAGGCAAGGACTCACGTTGAGATTCCCTTTAGCTCTAGAGCATGGCTAGATGAGCCCCACCCCGGCCATGGAAGCACCCTGTGTAGCCAGAGAAAACCCATTTTCTTCCCAGACCCATGCCTACGGCGTCCAGAGGCCTGACAACAGCAGAGAATTTCAGGGAGCTTCCAGGGAGCATGAATGGGGCTTTCCAAATGGAAAAGCAAGGCTAGTACCATCCCACCCCCATTTCCATGGGCACACGCAGCATACATCCCTGTGGTTTCTGACAAGTCAAAAGAGACACAGAGCACACACTTCGTCCTTCCCTGAATCAACTTCTCGAGGCAGAGTGTTCTGCATCTAGTGAACGGCCTCAACCAAGGCACGCCCTAGCTAGGCCTCTGGGCCCGTGCCTCTTCAGAAGCCTGCAGTGCTACAGGAAGAACTGTGCTTTAGTTGCAATAGGCAAGCAATCCGCCTTTCTCCTGGAGGCAGGGTGACTTCAGGTAGGAGGTCCTGGTTGGAAGGCGAAGCCTAGTGTTTTTTTTCAGTGCCAATCAGAGTAGGGAATGAGTGCGACTTCCACGGCATGTTGGAACCTGCTAGAACCGTGCCCGTGAACCTGTGGTAGTGCTGGGGAAATCAAGCTGTCCCAAGAAAGAGTGTACTGTTTTGCCCATCACTCGGCATACACAGTGTGAGTACGAAGGCCTACGGGCCTGGATGTTGTTTAGAAGAGCCAGGGGAGCCTGGGGGTACTCAGTGTTCTTGCAGGGAATAGGGTTTCCAGGCGAGGCACCTAGGTGTCCCGCAAAGCGTACTGGCGTTCAAATGCTGCAGAGCAGCGACTACGGCCTCATGGAAACTGCTGCACGCCTCCGCTTCTGCAGAGCAATTCAGGGCCTTACCTCGAGGCAAGTCCTCACGTTGAGTGTCCCGTGAGCGACACCGCATGGTAGGATGCTGACTTTCTCCTTGAGTAGAGAGACTTCAGGTACGAGGTCCTCTAAGAATTCTAAGCAGAGTGTTTTCTCATGGCAGCTCAAACGAGGGCAATGTTGAAGACTTCCAGGCCATGTTGGACTGCCTAGAAATGTGGTTCTGATGTTGTTCGAGGGCTCTGGAAATGTAGCACGCCTGAAGTAACGTGCAGTGTGTTGCCCATCACTCGGCAGACACAGAGGGCCTCCGAGGGACCTATGGGCCTCGATGTTGCTCAGTAGGCCCACAGGGGTGTGGGGGTACTCAGTGATCTTGGAACGAAAATGATGCTCACCCGAGGGGCCTAGGAGTTCTCAAAGGGTACCTTCTTTAAAATAAAGCAGAACAGCGACTAAGAGCTCATGGGAAGAGCTGCCTGCCTCCCGTTCTGCATGGCTACTCGGGGCCTTACCTCGAGGCAAGGACTCACGTTGAGATTCCCTTTAGCTCTAGAGCATGGCTAGATGAGCCCCACCCCGGCCATGGAAGCACCCTGTGTAGCCAGAGAAAACCCATTTTCTTCCCAGACCCATGCCTACGGCGTCCAGAGGCCTGACAACAGCAGAGAATTTCAGGGAGCTTCCAGGGAGCATGAATGGGGCTTTCCAAATGGAAAAGCAAGGCTAGTACCATCCCGCCCCCATTTCCATGGGCACACGCAGCATACATCCCTGTGGTTTCTGACAAGTCAAAAGAGACACAGAGCACACACTGGTTCCTTCCCTGAATCAACTTCTCGAGGCAGAGTGTTCTGCATCTAGTGAACGGCCTCAACCAAGGCACGCCCTAGCTAGGCCTCTGGGCCCGGGCCTCTTCAGAAGCCTGCAGTGCTACAGGAAGAACTGTGCTTTAGTTGCAATAGGCAAGCAATCCGCCTTTCTCCTGGAGGCAGGGTGACTTCAGGTAGGAGGTCCTGGTTGGAAGGCGAAGCCTAGTGTTTTTTTTCAGTGCCAATCAGAGTAGGGAATGAGTGCGACTTCCACGGCATGTTGGAACCTGCTAGAACCGTGCCCGTGAACCTGTGGTAGTGCTGGGGAAATCAAGCTGTCCCAAGAAAGAGTGTCCTGTTTTGCCCATCACTCGGCATACACAGTGTGAGTACGAAGGCCTACGGGCCTGGATGTTGTTTAGAAGAGCCAGGGGAGCCTGAGGGTACTCAGTGTTCTTGCAGGGAATAGGGTTTCCAGGCGAGGCACCTAGGTGTCCCGCAAAGCGTACTGGCGTTCAAATGCTGCAGAGCAGCGGCTACCGCCTCATGGAAACTGCTGCACGCCTCCGCTTCTGCAGAGCAATTCAGGGCCTTACCTCGAGGCAAGTCCTCACGTTGAGTGTCCCGTGAGCGACACCGCATGGTAGGATGCTGACTTTCTCCTTGAGTAGAGAGACTTCAGGTACGAGGTCCTCTAAGAATTCTAAGCAGAGTGTTTTCTCATGGCAGCTCAAACGAGGGCAATGTCGAAGACTTCCAGGCCATGTTGGACTGCCTAGAAATGTGGTTCTGATGTTGTTCGAGGGCTCTGGAAATGTAGCACGCCTGAAGTAACGTGCAGTGTGTTGCCCATCACTCGGCAGACACAGAGGGCCTCCGAGGGACCTATGGGCCTCGATGTTGCTCAGTAGGCCCACAGGGGTGTGGGGGTACTCAGTGATCTTGGAACGAAAATGATGCTCACCCGAGGGGCCTAGGAGTTCTCAAAGGGTACCTTCTTTAAAATAAAGCAGAACAGCGACTAAGAGCTCATGGGAAGAGCTGCCTGCCTCCCGTTCTGCATGGCTACTCGGGGCCTTACCTCGAGGCAAGGACTCACGTTGAGATTCCCTTTAGCTCTAGAGCATGGCTAGATGAGCCCCACCCCGGCCATGGAAGCACCCTGTGTAGCCAGAGAAAACCCATTTTCTTCCCAGACCCATGCCTACGGCGTCCAGAGGCCTGACAACAGCAGAGAATTTCAGGGAGCTTCCAGGGAGCATGAATGGGGCTTTCCAAATGGAAAAGCAAGGCTAGTACCATCCCGCCCCCATTTCCATGGGCACACGCAGCATACATCCCTGTGGTTTCTGACAAGTCAAAAGAGACACAGAGCACACACTGGTTCCTTCCCTGAATCAACTTCTCGAGGCAGAGTGTTCTGCATCTAGTGAACGGCCTCAACCAAGGCACGCCCTAGCTAGGCCTCTGGGCCCGGGCCTCTTCAGAAGCCTGCAGTGCTACAGGAAGAACTGTGCTTTAGTTGCAATAGGCAAGCAATCCGCCTTTCTCCTGGAGGCAGGGTGACTTCAGGTAGGAGGTCCTGGTTGGAAGGCGAAGCCTAGTGTTTTTTTTCAGTGCCAATCAGAGTAGGGAATGAGTGCGACTTCCACGGCATGTTGGAACCTGCTAGAACCGTGCCCGTGAACCTGTGGTAGTGCTGGGGAAATCAAGCTGTCCCAAGAAAGAGTGTCCTGTTTTGCCCATCACTCGGCATACACAGTGTGAGTACGAAGGCCTACGGGCCTGGATGTTGTTTAGAAGAGCCAGGGGAGCCTGAGGGTACTCAGTGTTCTTGCAGGGAATAGGGTTTCCAGGCGAGGCACCTAGGTGTCCCGCAAAGCGTACTGGCGTTCAAATGCTGCAGAGCAGCGGCTACCGCCTCATGGAAACTGCTGCACGCCTCCGCTTCTGCAGAGCAATTCAGGGCCTTACCTCGAGGCAAGTCCTCACGTTGAGTGTCCCGTGAGCGACACCGCATGGTAGGATGCTGACTTTCTCCTTGAGTAGAGAGACTTCAGGTACGAGGTCCTCTAAGAATTCTAAGCAGAGTGTTTTCTCATGGCAGCTCAAACGAGGGCAATGTCGAAGACTTCCAGGCCATGTTGGACTGCCTAGAAATGTGGTTCTGATGTTGTTCGAGGGCTCTGGAAATGTAGCACGCCTGAAGTAACGTGCAGTGTGTTGCCCATCACTCGGCAGACACAGAGGGCCTCCGAGGGACCTATGGGCCTCGATGTTGCTCAGTAGGCCCACAGGGGTGTGGGGGTACTCAGTGATCTTGGAACGAAAATGATGCTCACCCGAGGGGCCTAGGAGTTCTCAAAGGGTACCTTCTTTAAAATAAAGCAGAACAGCGACTAAGAGCTCATGGGAAGAGCTGCCTGCCTCCCGTTCTGCATGGCTACTCGGGGCCTTACCTCGAGGCAAGGACTCACGTTGAGATTCCCTTTAGCTCTAGAGCATGGCTAGATGAGCCCCACCCCGGCCATGGAAGCACCCTGTGTAGCCAGAGAAAACCCATTTTCTTCCCAGACCCATGCCTACGGCGTCCAGAGGCCTGACAACAGCAGAGAATTTCAGGGAGCTTCCAGGGAGCATGAATGGGGCTTTCCAAATGGAAAAGCAAGGCTAGTACCATCCCGCCCCCATTTCCATGGGCACACGCAGCATACATCCCTGTGGTTTCTGACAAGTCAAAAGAGACACAGAGCACACACTGGTTCCTTCCCTGAATCAACTTCTCGAGGCAGAGTGTTCTGCATCTAGTGAACGGCCTCAACCAAGGCACGCCCTAGCTAGGCCTCTGGGCCCGGGCCTCTTCAGAAGCCTGCAGTGCTACAGGAAGAACTGTGCTTTAGTTGCAATAGGCAAGCAATCCGCCTTTCTCCTGGAGGCAGGGTGACTTCAGGTAGGAGGTCCTGGTTGGAAGGCGAAGCCTAGTGTTTTTTTTCAGTGCCAATCAGAGTAGGGAATGAGTGCGACTTCCACGGCATGTTGGAACCTGCTAGAACCGTGCCCGTGAACCTGTGGTAGTGCTGGGGAAATCAAGCTGTCCCAAGAAAGAGTGTCCTGTTTTGCCCATCACTCGGCATACACAGTGTGAGTACGAAGGCCTACGGGCCTGGATGTTGTTTAGAAGAGCCAGGGGAGCCTGGGGGTACTCAGTGTTCTTGCAGGGAATAGGGTTTCCAGGCGAGGCACCTAGGTGTCCCGCAAAGTGTACTGGCGTTCAAATGCTGCAGAGCAGCGACTACGGCCTCATGGAAACTGCTGCACGCCTCCGCTTCTGCAGAGCAATTCAGGGCCTTACCTCGAGGCAAGTCCTCACGTTGAGTGTCCCGTGAGCGACACCGCATGGTAGGATGCTGACTTTCTCCTTGAGTAGAGAGACTTCAGGTACGAGGTCCTCTAAGAATTCTAAGCAGAGTGTTTTCTCATGGCAGCTCAAACGAGGGCAATGTCGAAGACTTCCAGGCCATGTTGGACTGCCTAGAAATGTGGTTCTGCTGTTGTTCGAGGGCTCTGGAAATGTAGCACGCCTGAAGTAACGTGCAGTGTGTTGCCCATCACTCGGCAGACACAGAGGGCCTCCGAGGGACCTATGGGCCTCGATGTTGCTCAGTAGGCCCACAGGGGTGTGGGGGTACTCAGTGATCTTGGAACGAAAATGATGCTCACCCGAGGGGCCTAGGAGTTCTCAAAGGGTACCTTCTTTCAAATAAAGCAGAACAGCGACTAAGAGCTCATGGGAAGAGCTGCCTGCCTCCCGTTCTGCATGGCTACTCGGGGCCTTACCTCGAGGCAAGGACTCACGTTGAGATTCCCTTTAGCTCTAGAGCATGGCTAGATGAGCCCCACCCCGGCCATGGAAGCACCCTGTGTAGCCAGAGAAAACCCATTTTCTTCCCAGACACATGCCTACGGCGTCCAGAGGCCTGACAACAGCAGAGAATTTCAGGGAGCTTCCAGGGAGCATGAATGGGGCTTTCCAAATGGAAAAGCAAGGCTAGTACCATCCCGCCCCCATTTCCATGGGCACACGCAGCATACATCCCTGTGGTTTCTGACAAGTCAAAAGAGACACAGAGCACACACTTCGTCCTTCCCTGAATCAACTCCTCGAGGCAGGGTGTTCTGCATGTAGTGAACGGCCTCAACCAAGGCGCGCCCTAGCTAGACCTCTGGGCCCGTGCCTCTTCAGAAGCCTGCAGTGCTACAGGAAAAACTGTGCTTTAGTGGCAGTAGGAACGCAAGCCGACTTTCTCCTGGAGGCAGGGTGACTTCAGGTAGGAGGTCCTGGTTGGAAGGCGAAGCCTAGTGTTTTTTTTCAGTGCCAATCAGAGTAGGGAATGAGTGCGACTTCCACGGCATGTTGGAACCTGCTAGAACCGTGCCCGTGAACCTGTGGTAGTGCTGGGGAAATCAAGCTGTCCCAAGAAAGAGTGTCCTGTTTTGCCCATCACTCGGCATACACAGTGTGAGTACGAAGGCCTACGGGCCTGGATGTTGTTTAGAAGAGCCAGGGGAGCCTGAGGGTACTCAGTGTTCTTGCAGGGAATAGGGTTTCCAGGCGAGGCACCTAGGTGTCCCGCAAAGCGTACTGGCGTTCAAATGCTGCAGAGCAGCGGCTACCGCCTCATGGAAACTGCTGCACGCCTCCGCTTCTGCAGAGCAATTCAGGGCCTTACCTCGAGGCAAGTCCTCACGTTGAGTGTCCCGTGAGCGACACCGCATGGTAGGATGCTGACTTTCTCCTTGAGTAGAGAGACTTCAGGTACGAGGTCCTCTAAGAATTCTAAGCAGAGTGTTTTCTCATGGCAGCTCAAACGAGGGCAATGTCGAAGACTTCCAGGCCATGTTGGACTGCCTAGAAATGTGGTTCTGATGTTGTTCGAGGGCTCTGGAAATGTAGCACGCCTGAAGTAACGTGCAGTGTGTTGCCCATCACTCGGCAGACACAGAGGGCCTCCGAGGGACCTATGGGCCTCGATGTTGCTCAGTAGGCCCACAGGGGTGTGGGGGTACTCAGTGATCTTGGAACGAAAATGATGCTCACCCGAGGGGCCTAGGAGTTCTCAAAGGGTACCTTCTTTAAAATAAAGCAGAACAGCGACTAAGAGCTCATGGGAAGAGCTGCCTGCCTCCCGTTCTGCATGGCTACTCGGGGCCTTACCTCGAGGCAAGGACTCACGTTGAGATTCCCTTTAGCTCTAGAGCATGGCTAGATGAGCCCCACCCCGGCCATGGAAGCACCCTGTGTAGCCAGAGAAAACCCATTTTCTTCCCAGACCCATGCCTACGGCGTCCAGAGGCCTGACAACAGCAGAGAATTTCAGGGAGCTTCCAGGGAGCATGAATGGGGCTTTCCAAATGGAAAAGCAAGGCTAGTACCATCCCGCCCCCATTTCCATGGGCACACGCAGCATACATCCCTGTGGTTTCTGACAAGTCAAAAGAGACACAGAGCACACACTGGTTCCTTCCCTGAATCAACTTCTCGAGGCAGAGTGTTCTGCATCTAGTGAACGGCCTCAACCAAGGCACGCCCTAGCTAGGCCTCTGGGCCCGGGCCTCTTCAGAAGCCTGCAGTGCTACAGGAAGAACTGTGCTTTAGTTGCAATAGGCAAGCAATCCGCCTTTCTCCTGGAGGCAGGGTGACTTCAGGTAGGAGGTCCTGGTTGGAAGGCGAAGCCTAGTGTTTTTTTTCAGTGCCAATCAGAGTAGGGAATGAGTGCGACTTCCACGGCATGTTGGAACCTGCTAGAACCGTGCCCGTGAACCTGTGGTAGTGCTGGGGAAATCAAGCTGTCCCAAGAAAGAGTGTCCTGTTTTGCCCATCACTCGGCATACACAGTGTGAGTACGAAGGCCTACGGGCCTGGATGTTGTTTAGAAGAGCCAGGGGAGCCTGGGGGTACTCAGTGTTCTTGCAGGGAATAGGGTTTCCAGGCGAGGCACCTAGGTGTCCCGCAAAGTGTACTGGCGTTCAAATGCTGCAGAGCAGCGACTACGGCCTCATGGAAACTGCTGCACGCCTCCGCTTCTGCAGAGCAATTCAGGGCCTTACCTCGAGGCAAGTCCTCACGTTGAGTGTCCCGTGAGCGACACCGCATGGTAGGATGCTGACTTTCTCCTTGAGTAGAGAGACTTCAGGTACGAGGTCCTCTAAGAATTCTAAGCAGAGTGTTTTCTCATGGCAGCTCAAACGAGGGCAATGTCGAAGACTTCCAGGCCATGTTGGACTGCCTAGAAATGTGGTTCTGCTGTTGTTCGAGGGCTCTGGAAATGTAGCACGCCTGAAGTAACGTGCAGTGTGTTGCCCATCACTCGGCAGACACAGAGGGCCTCCGAGGGACCTATGGGCCTCGATGTTGCTCAGTAGGCCCACAGGGGTGTGGGGGTACTCAGTGATCTTGGAACGAAAATGATGCTCACCCGAGGGGCCTAGGAGTTCTCAAAGGGTACCTTCTTTCAAATAAAGCAGAACAGCGACTAAGAGCTCATGGGAAGAGCTGCCTGCCTCCCGTTCTGCATGGCTACTCGGGGCCTTACCTCGAGGCAAGGACTCACGTTGAGATTCCCTTTAGCTCTAGAGCATGGCTAGATGAGCCCCACCCCGGCCATGGAAGCACCCTGTGTAGCCAGAGAAAACCCATTTTCTTCCCAGACACATGCCTACGGCGTCCAGAGGCCTGACAACAGCAGAGAATTTCAGGGAGCTTCCAGGGAGCATGAATGGGGCTTTCCAAATGGAAAAGCAAGGCTAGTACCATCCCGCCCCCATTTCCATGGGCACACGCAGCATACATCCCTGTGGTTTCTGACAAGTCAAAAGAGACACAGAGCACACACTTCGTCCTTCCCTGAATCAACTCCTCGAGGCAGGGTGTTCTGCATGTAGTGAACGGCCTCAACCAAGGCGCGCCCTAGCTAGACCTCTGGGCCCGTGCCTCTTCAGAAGCCTGCAGTGCTACAGGAAAAACTGTGCTTTAGTGGCAGTAGGAACGCAAGCCGACTTTCTCCTGGAGGCAGGGTGACTTCAGGTAGGAGGTCCTGGTTGGAAGGCGAAGCCTAGTGTTTTTTTTTCAGTGCCAATCAGAGTAGGGAATGAGTGCGACTTCCACGGCATGTTGGAACCTGCTAGAACCGTGCCCGTGAACCTGTGGTAGTGCTGGGGAAATCAAGCTGTCCCAAGAAAGAGTGACCTGTTTTGCCCATCACTCGGCATACACAGTGTGAGTACGAAGGCCTACGGGCCTGGATGTTGTTTAGAAGAGCCAGGGGAGCCTGGGGGTACTCAGTGTTCTTGCAGGGAATAGGGTTTCCAGGCGAGGCACCTAGGTGTCCCGCAAAGCGTACTGGCGTTCAAATGCTGCAGAGCAGCGACTACGGCCTCATGGAAACTGCTGCACGCCTCCGCTTCTGCAGAGCAATTCAGGGCCTTACCTCGAGGCAAGTCCTCACGTTGAGTGTCCCGTGAGCGACACCGCATGGTAGGATGCTGACTTTCTCCTTGAGTAGAGAGACTTCAGGTACGAGGTCCTCTAAGAATTCTAAGCAGAGTGTTTTCTCATGGCAGCTCAAACGAGGGCAATGTTGAAGACTTCCAGGCCATGTTGGACTGCCTAGAAATGTGGTTCTGATGTTGTTCGAGGGCTCTGGAAATGTAGCACGCCTGAAGTAACGTGCAGTGTGTTGCCCATCACTCGGCAGACACAGAGGGCCTCCGAGGGACCTATGGGCCTCGATGTTGCTCAGTAGGCCCACAGGGGTGTGGGGGTACTCAGTGATCTTGGAACGAAAATGATGCTCACCCGAGGGGCCTAGGAGTTCTCAAAGGGTACCTTCTTTAAAATAAAGCAGAACAGCGACTAAGAGCTCATGGGAAGAGCTGCCTGCCTCCCGTTCTGCATGGCTACTCGGGGCCTTACCTCGAGGCAAGGACTCACGTTGAGATTCCCTTTAGCTCTAGAGCATGGCTAGATGAGCCCCACCCCGGCCATGGAAGCACCCTGTGTAGCCAGAGAAAACCCATTTTCTTCCCAGACCCATGCCTACGGCGTCCAGAGGCCTGACAACAGCAGAGAATTTCAGGGAGCTTCCAGGGAGCATGAATGGGGCTTTCCAAATGGAAAAGCAAGGCTAGTACCATCCCGCCCCCATTTCCATGGGCACACGCAGCATACATCCCTGTGGTTTCTGACAAGTCAAAAGAGACACAGAGCACACACTTCGTCCTTCCCTGAATCAACTTCTCGAGGCAGAGTGTTCTGCATCTAGTGAACGGCCTCAACCAAGGCGCGCCCTAGCTAGACCTCTGGGCCCGTGCCTCTTCAGAAGCCTGCAGTGCTACAGGAAAAACTGTGCTTTAGTGGCAGTAGGAACGCAAGCCGACTTTCTCCTGGAGGCAGGGTGACTTCAGGTAGGAGGTCCTGGTTGGAAGGCGAAGCCTAGTGTTTTTTTTTCAGTGCCAATCAGAGTAGGGAATGAGTGCGACTTCCACGGCATGTTGGAACCTGCTAGAACCGTGCCCGTGAACCTGTGGTAGTGCTGGGGAAATCAAGCTGTCCCAAGAAAGAGTGTACTGTTTTGCCCATAACTCGGCATACACAGTGTGAGTACGAAGGCCTACGGGCCTGGATGTTGTTTAGAAGAGCCAGGGGAGCCTGGGGGTACTCAGTGTTCTTGCAGGGAATAGGGTTTCCAGGCGAGGCACCTAGGTGTCCCGCAAAGCGTACTGGCGTTCAAATGCTGCAGAGCAGCGACTACGGCCTCATGGAAACTGCTGCACGCCTCCGCTTCTGCAGAGCAATTCAGGGCCTTACCTCGAGGCAAGTCCTCACGTTGAGTGTCCCGTGAGCAACCCCGCATGGTAGGATGCTGACTTTCTCCTTGAGTAGAGAGACTTCAGGTACGAGGTCCTCTAAGAATTCTAAGCAGAGTGTTTTCTCATGGCAGCTCAAACGAGGGCAATGTCGAAGACTTCCAGGCCATGTTGGACTGCCTAGAAATGTGGTTCTGATGTTGTTCGAGGGCTCTGGAAATGTAGCACGCCTGAAGTAACGTGCAGTGTGTTGCCCATCACTCGGCAGACACAGAGGGCCTCCGAGGAACCTATGGGCCTCGATGTTGCTCAGTAGGCCCACAGGGATGTGGGGGTACTCAGTGATCTTGGAACGAAAATGATGCTCACCCGAGGGGCCTAGGAGTTCTCAAAGGGTACCTTCTTTAAAATAAAGCAGAACAGCGACTAAGAGCTCATGGGAAGAGCTGCCTGCCTCCCGTTCTGCATGGCTACTCGGGGCCTTACCTCGAGGCAAGGAGTCACGTTGAGATTCCCTTTAGCTCTAGAGCATGGCTAGATAAGCCCCACCCCGGCCATGGAAGCACCCTGTGTAGCCAGAGAAAACCCATTTTCTTCCCAGACCCATGCCTACGGCGTCCAGAGGCCTGACAACAGCAGAGAATTTCAGGGAGCTTCCAGGGAGCATGAATGGGGCTTTCCAAATGGAAAAGCAAGGCTAGTACCATCCCGCCCCCATTTCCATGGGCACACGCAGCATACATCCCTGTGGTTTCTGACAAGTCAAAAGAGACACAGAGCACACACTGGTTCCTTCCCTGAATCAACTTCTCGAGGCAGAGTGTTCTGCATCTAGTGAACGGCCTCAACCAAGGCACGCCCTAGCTAGGCCTCTGGGCCCGGGCCTCTTCAGAAGCCTGCAGTGCTACAGGAAGAACTGTGCTTTAGTTGCAATAGGCAAGCAATCCGCCTTTCTCCTGGAGGCAGGGTGACTTCAGGTAGGAGGTCCAGGATGGAAGGCGAAGCCGAGTGTTTTTCTCAGTGCAGCTCAGACTAGGGAAAGAGTGCGACTTCCACGGCATGTTGGACCTTGCTACAACGGTGCTCGTGATCCTGTGCGAGTGCTGGGGAAATCAAGAAGTCCCAAGAAAGAGTGCAGTGTGTTGCCCCATCCCTCGGCAGACACAGAGGGCCTCCGAGGGACTTATGGGCCTCGATGTTGCTCATCAGGCCCACAGCAGTGTGGAGGTGGTACTCGGTGATCTTGGAACGAAACTGACGCTCACCCGAGGGGCCTAGGAGTTCCAGAAAGGGTCCTTTTTAAAAATAAAGCAGAACAGCACCTAAGAGCTCATGGAAAGAGCTGCATGCCTCCCTTTCTGCATGGCTACTCAGGGCCTTACCTCGAGGCAAGGACTCACGTGGAGATTCCCTTTAGCTCTAGAGCATGGCAGGATGAGCCACACCCCGGCCATGGAAGCACCCTGTGTAGCCAGAGAAAACTCATTTTCTTCCCAGACCCATGCCTACGGCGTCCAGAGGCCTGACAACAGCAGAGAATTTCAGGGAGCTTCCAGGGAGCATGAATGGGTCTTTCCAAATGGAAAAGCAAGGCTAGTACCATCCCGCCCCCATTTCCATGGGCACACGCAGCATACATCCCTGTGGTTTCTGACAAGTCAAAAGAGACACAGAGCACACACTTCGTCCTTCCCTGAATCAACTCCTCGAGGCAGGGTGTTCTGCATGGAGTGAACGGCCTCAACCAAGGCGCGCCCTAGCTAGACCTCTGGGCTCGTGCCTCTTCAGAAGCCTGAAGTGCTACAGGAAAAACTGTGCTTTAGTGGCAATAGGAACGCAAGCCAACTTTCTCCTGGAGGCAGGGTGACTTCAGGTAGGAGGTCCTGGTTGGAAGGCGAAGCCTAGTGTTTTTTTTCAGTGCCAATCAGAGTAGGGAATGAGTGCGACTTCCACGGCATGTTGGAACCTGCTAGAACCGTGCCCGTGAACCTGTGGTAGTGCTGGGGAAATCAAGCTGTCCCAAGAAAGAGTGTCCTGTTTTGCCCATCACTCGGCATACACAGTGTGAGTACGAAGGCCTACGGGCCTGGATGTTGTTTAGAAGAGCCAGGGGAGCCTGGGGGTACTCAGTGTTCTTGCAGGGAATAGGGTTTCCAGGCGAGGCACTTAGGTGTCCCGCAAAGCGTACTGGCGTTCAAATGCTGCAGAGCAGCGGCTTCCGCCTCATGGAAACTGCTGCACGCCTCCGCTTCTGCAGAGCAATTCAGGGCCTTACCTCGAGGCAAGTCCTCACGTTGAGTGTCCCGTGAGCGACACCGCATGGTAGGATGCTGTCTTTCTCCTTGAGTAGAGAGACTTCAGGTACGAGGTCCTCTAAGAATTCTAAGCAGAGTGTTTTCTCATGGCAGCTCAAACGAGGGCAATGTCGAAGACTTCCAGGCCATGTTGGACTGCCTAGAAATGTGGTTCTGCTGTTGTTCGAGGGCTCTGGAAATGTAGCACGCCTGAAGTAACGTGCAGTGTGTTGCCCATCACTCGACAGGCACAGAGGGCCTCCGAGGGACCTATGGGCCTCGATGTTGCTCAGTAGGCCCACAGGGGTGTGGGGGTACTCAGTGATCTTGGAACGAAAATGATGCTCACCCGAGGGGCCTAGGAGTTCTCAAAGGGTACCTTCTTTAAAATAAAGCAGAACAGCGACTAAGAGCTCATGGGAAGAGCTGCCTGCCTCCCGTTCTGCATGGCTACTCGGGGCCTTACCTCGAGGCAAGGACTCACGTTGAGATTCCCTTTAGCTCTAGAGCATGGCTAGATGAGCCCCACCCCGGCCATGGAAGCACCCTGTGTAGCCAGAGAAAACCCATTTTCTTCCCAGACCCATGCCTACGGCGTCCAGAGGCCTGACAACAGCAGAGAATTTCAGGGAGCTTCAAGGGAGCATGAATGGGGCTTTCCAAATGGAAAAGCAAGGCTAGTACCATCCCGTCCCCATTTCCATGGGCACACGCAGCATACATCCCTGTGGTTTCTGACAAGTCAAAAGAGGCACAGAGCACACAGATCGTCCTTCCCTGAATCAACTCCTCGAGGCATGGTGTTCTGCATGTAGTGAACGGCCTCAACCAAGGTGCGCCCTAGCTAGACCTCTGGGCCCGTGCCTCTTCAGAAGCCTGCAGTGCTACAGGAAAAACTGTGCTTTAGTGGCAATAGGAACGCAAGCCGACTTTCTCCTGGAGGCAGGGTGACTTCAGGTAGGAGGTCCTGGTTGGAAGGCGAAGCCTAGTGTTTTTTTTTCAGTGCCAATCAGAGTAGGGAATGAGTGCGACTTCCACGGCATGTTGGAACCTGCTAGAACCGTGCCCGTGAACCTGTGGTAGTGCTGGGGAAATCAAGCTGTCCCAAGAAAGAGTGTACTGTTTTGCCCATCACTCGGCATACACAGTGTGAGTACGAAGGCCTACGGGCCTGGATGTTGTTTAGAAGAGCCAGGGGAGCCTGGGGGTACTCAGTGTTCTTGCAGGGAATAGGGTTTCCAGGCGAGGCACCTAGGTGTCCCGCAAAGCGTACTGGCGTTCAAATGCTGAAGAGCAGCGGCTACCGCCTCATGGAAACTGCTGCACGCCTCCGCTTCTGCAGAGCAATTCAGGGCCTTACCTCGAGGCAAGTCCTCACGTTGAGTGTCCCGTGAGCGACACCGCATGGTAGGATGCTGACTTTCTCCTTGAGTAGAGAGACTTCAGGTACGAGGTCCTCTAAGAATTCTAAGCAGTGTGTTTTCTCAGGGCAGCTCAAACGAGGGCAATGTCGAAGACTTCCAGGCCATGTTGGACTGCCTAGAAATGTGGTTCTGCTGTTGTTCGAGGGCTCTGGAAATGTAGCACGCCTGAAGTAACGTGCAGTGTGTTGCCCATCACTCGGCAGACACAGAGGGCCTCCGAGGGACCTATGGGCCTCGATGTTGCTCAGTAGGCCCACAGGGGTGTGGGGGTACTCAGTGATCTTGGAACGAAAATGATGCTCACCCGAGGGGCCTAGGAGTTCTCAAAGGGTACCTTCTTTCAAATAAAGCAGAACAGCGACTAAGAGCTCATGGGAAGAGCTGCCTGCCTCCCGTTCTGCATGGCTACTCGGGGCCTTACCTCGAGGCAAGGACTCACGTTGAGATTCCCTTTAGCTCTAGAGCATGGCTAGATGAGCCCCACCCCGGCCATGGAAGCACCCTGTGTAGCCAGAGAAAACCCATTTTCTTCCCAGACCCATGCCTACGGCGTCCAGAGGCCTGACAACAGCCGAGAATTTCAGGGAGCTTCCAGGGAGCATGAATGGGGCTTTCCAAATGGAAAAGCAAGGCTAGTACCATCCCGCCCCCATTTCCATGGGCACACGCAGCATACATCCCTGTGGTTTCTGACAAGTCAAAAGAGACACAGAGCACACACTTCGTCCTTCCCTGAATCAACTCCTCGAGGCAGGGTGTTCTGCATGTAGTGAACGGCCTCAACAAAGGCACGCCCTAGCTAGGCCTCTGGGCCCGTGCCTCTTCAGAAGCCTGCAGTGCTACAGGAAAAACTGTGCTTTAGTGGCAATAGGAACGCAAGCCTACTTTCTCCTGGAGGCAGGGTGACTTCAGGTAGGAGGTCCTGGTTGGAAGGCGAAGCCTAGTGTTTTTTTTCAGTGCCAATCAGAGTAGGGAATGAGTGCGACTTCCACGGCATGTTGGAACCTGCTAGAACCGTGCCCGTGAACCTGTGGTAGTGCTGGGGAAATCAAGCTGTCCCAAGAAAGAGTGTCCTGTTTTGCCCATCACTCGGCATACACAGTGTGAGTACGAAGGCCTACGGGCCTGGATGTTGTTTAGAAGAGCCAGGGGAGCCTGGGGGTACTCAGTGTTCTTGCAGGGAATAGGGTTTCCGGGCGAGGCACCTAGGTGTCCCGCAAAGCGTACTGGCGTTCAAATGCTGCAGAGCAGCGACTACGGCCTCATGGAAACTGCTGCACGCCTCCGCTTCTGCAGAGCAATTCAGGGCCTTACCTCGAGGCAAGTCCTCATGTTGAGTGTCCCGTGAGCGACACCGCATGGTAGGATGCTGACTTTCTCCTTGAGTAGAGAGACTTCAGGTACGAGGTCCTCTAAGAATTCTAAGCAGAGTGTTTTCTCATGGCAGCTCAAACGAGGGCAATGTCGAAGACTTCCAGGCCATGTTGGACTGCCTAGAAATGTGGTTCTGCTGTTGTTCGAGGGCTCTGGAAATGTAGCACGCCTGAAGTAACGTGCAGTGTGTTGCCCATCACTCGGCAGACACAGAGGGCCTCCGAGGGACCTATGGGCCTCGATGTTGCTCAGTAGGCCCACAGGGGTGTGGGGGTACTCAGTGATCTTGGAACGAAAATGATGCTCACCCGAGGGGCCTAGGAGTTCTCAAAGGGTACCTTCTTTAAAATAAAGCAGAACAGCGACTAAGAGCTCATGGGAAGAGCTGCCTGCCTCCCGTTCTGCATGGCTACTCGGGGCCTTACCTCGAGGCAAGGACTCACGTTGAGATTCCCTTTAGCTCTAGAGCATGGCTAGATGAGCCCCACCCCAGCCATGGAAGCACCCTGTGTAGCCAGAGAAAACCCATTTTCTTCCCAGACCCATGCCTACGGCGTCCAGAGGCCTGACAACAGCAGAGAATTTCAGGGAGCTTCCAGGGAGCATGAATGGGGCTTTCCAAATGGAAAAGCAAGGCTAGTACCATCCCGCCCCCATTTCCATGGGCACACGCAGCATACATCCCTGTGGTTTCTGACAAGTCAAAAGAGACACAGAGCACACACTGGTTCCTTCCCTGAATCAACTTCTCGAGGCAGAGTGTTCTGCATGTAGTGAACGGCCTCAACCAAGGCGCGCCCTAGCTAGACCTCTGGGCCCGTGCCTCTTCAGAAGCCTGCAGTGCTACAGGAAAAACTGTGCTTTAGTGGCAATAGGAACGCAAGCCGACTTTCTCCTGGAGGCAGGGTGACTTCAGGTAGGAGGTCCTGGTTGGAAGGCGAAGCCTGGTGTTTTTTTTTCAGTGCCAATCAGAGTAGGGAATGAGTGCGACTTCCACGGCATGTTGGAACCTGCTAGAACCGTGCCCGTGAACCTGTGGTAGTGCTGGGGAAATCAAGCTGTCCCAAGAAAGAGTGTACTGTTTTGCCCATCACTCGGCATACACAGTGTGAGTACGAAGGCCTACGGGCCTGGATGTTGTTTAGAAGAGCCAGGGGAGCCTGGGGGTACTCAGTGTTCTTGCAGGGAATAGGGTTTCCAGGCGAGGCACCTAGGTGTCCCGCAAAGCGTACTGGCGTTCAAATGCTGCAGAGCAGCGACTACGGCCTCATGGAAACTGCTGCACGCCTCCGCTTCTGCAGAGCAATTCAGGGCCTTACCTCGAGGCAAGTCCTCACGTTGAGTGTCCCGTGAGCGACCCCGCATGGTAGGATGCTGACTTTCTCCTTGAGTAGAGAGACTTCAGGTACGAGGTCCTCTAAGAATTCTAAGCAGAGTGTTTTCTCAGGGCAGCTCAAACGAGGGCAATGTCGAAGACTTCCAGGCCATGTTGGACTGCCTAGAAATGTGGTTCTGCTGTTGTTCAAGGGCTCTGGAAATGTAGCACGCCTGAAGTAACGTGCAGTGTGTTGCCCATCATCGGCAGACACAGAGGGCCTCCGAGGAACCTATGGGCCTCGATGTTGCTCAGTAGGCCCACAGGGGTGTGGGGGTACTCAGTGATCTTGGAACGAAAATGATGCTCACCCAAGGGGCCTAGGAGTTCTCAAAGGGTACCTTCTTTAAAATAAAGCAGAACAGCGACTAAGAGCTCATGGGAAGAGCTGCCTGCCTCCCGTTCTGCATGGCTACTCGGGGCCTTACCTCGAGGCAAGGACTCACGTTGAGATTCCCTTTAGTTCTAGAGCATTACAAGAAGAGAGCCACCCCGGCCATGGAAGCACCCTGTGTAGCCAGAGAAAACCCATTTTCTTCCCAGACCCATGCCTACAGCGGCCAGAGGCCAGTCAACAGCAGAGAATTTCAGGGAGCTTCCAGGGAGCATGAATGGGGCTTTCCAAATGGAAAAGCAAGTCTAGTACCATCCCACCCCCATTTCCATGGGCACACGCAGCATACATCCCTGTGGTTTCTGACAAGTCAAAAGAGACACAGAGCACACACTGGTTCCTTCCCTGAATCAACTTCTCGAGGCAGAGTGTTCTGCATCTAGTGAACGGCCTCAACCAAGGCACGCCCTAGCTAGGCCTCTGGGCCCGGGCCTCTTCAGAAGCCTGCAGTGCTACAGGAAGAACTGTGCTTTAGTTGCAATAGGCAAGCAATCCGCCTTTCTCCTGGAGGCAGGGTGACTTCAGGTAGGAGGTCCTGGTTGGAAGGCGAAGCCTAGTGTTTTTTTTCAGTGCCAATCAGAGTAGGGAATGAGTGCGACTTCCACGGCATGTTGGAACCTGCTAGAACCGTGCCCGTGAACCTGTGGTAGTGCTGGGGAAATCAAGCTGTCCCAAGAAAGAGTGTCCTGTTTTGCCCATCACTCGGCATACACAGTGTGAGTACGAAGGCCTACGGGCCTGGATGTTGTTCAGAAGAGCCAGGGGAGCCTGGGGGTACTCAGTGTTCTTGCAGGGAATAGGGTTTCCAGGCGAGGCACCTAGGTGTCCCGCAAAGCGTACTGGCGTTCAAATGCTGCAGAGCAGCGGCTTCCGCCTCATGGAAACTGCTGCACGCCTCCGCTTCTGCAGAGCAATTCAGGGCCTTACCTCGAGGCAAGTCCTCACGTTGAGTGTCCCGTGAGCGACACCGCATGGTAGGATGCTGTCTTTCTCCTTGAGTAGAGAGACTTCAGGTACGAGGTCCTCTAAGAATTCGAAGCAGAGTGTTTTCTCATGGCAGCTCAAACGAGGGCAATGTCGAAGACTTCCAGGCCATGTTGGACTGCCTAGAAATGTGGTTCTGCTGTTGTTCGAGGGCTCTGGAAATGTAGCACGCCTGAAGTAACGTGCAGTGTGTTGCCCATCACTCGACAGACACAGAGGGCCTCCGAGGGACCTATGGGCCTCGATGTTGCTCAGTAGGCCCACAGGGGTGTGGGGGTACTCAGTGATCTTGGAACGAAAATGATGCTCACCCGAGGGGCCTAGGAGTTCTCAAAGGGTACCTTCTTTAAAATAAAGCAGAACAGCGACTAAGAGCTCATGGGAAGAGCTGCATGCCTCCCGTTCTGAATGGCTACTCGGGGCCTTACCTCGAGGCAAGGACTCACGTTGAGATTCCCTTTAGCTCTAGAGCATGGCTAGATGAGCCCCACCCCGGCCATGGAAGCACCCTGTGTAGCCAGAGAAAACCCATTTTCTTCCCAGACCCATGCCTACGGCGTCCAGAGGCCTGACAACAGCAGAGAATTTCAGGGAGCTTCCAGGGAGCATGAATGGGGCTTTCCAAATGGAAAAGCAAGGCTAGTACCATCCCGCCCCCATTTCCATGGGCACACGCAGCATACATCCCTGTGGTTTCTGACAAGTCAAAAGAGGCACAGAGCACACAGATCGTCCTTCCCTGAATCAACTCCTCGAGGCATGGTGTTCTGCATGTAGTGAACGGCCTCAACCAAGGTGCGCCCTAGCTAGACCTCTGGGCCCGTGCCTCTTCAGAAGCCTGCAGTGCTACAGGAAAAACTGTGCTTTAGTGGCAATAGGAACGCAAGCCGACTTTCTCCTGGAGGCAGGGTGACTTCAGGTAGGAGGTCCTGGTTGGAAGGCGAAGCCTAGTGTTTTTTTTTCAGTGCCAATCAGAGTAGGGAATGAGTGCGACTTCCACGGCATGTTGGAACCTGCTAGAACCGTGCCCGTGAACCTGTGGTAGTGCTGGGGAAATCAAGCTGTCCCAAGAAAGAGTGTCCTGTTTTGCCCATCACTCGGCATACACAGTGTGAGTACGAAGGCCTACGGGCCTGGATGTTGTTTAGAAGAGCCAGGGGAGCCTGGGGGTACTCAGTGTTCTTGCAGGGAATAGGGTTTCCAGGCGAGGCACCTAGGTGTCCCGCAAAGCGTACTGGCGTTCAAATGCTGCAGAGCAGCGACTACAGCCTCATGGAAACTGCTGCACGCCTCCGCTTCTGCAGAGCAATTCAGGGCCTTACCTCGAGGCAAGTCCTCACGTTGAGTGTCCCGTGAGCGACACCGCATGGTAGGATGCTGACTTTCTCCTTGAGTAGAGAGACTTCAGGTACGAGGTCCTCTAAGAATTCTAAGCAGAGTGTTTTCTCAGGGCAGCTCAAACGAGGGCAATGTCGAAGACTTCCAGGCCATGTTGGACTGCCTAGAAATGTGGTTCTGCTGTTGTTCAAGGGCTCTGGAAATGTAGCACGCCTGAAGTAACGTGCAGTGTGTTGCCCATCACTCGGCAGACACAGAGGGCCTCCGAGGAACCTATGGGCCTCGATGTTGCTCAGTAGGCCCACAGGGGTGTGGGGGTACTCAGTGATCTTGGAACGAAAATGATGCTCACCCGAGGGGCCTAGGAGTTCTCAAAGGGTACCTTCTTTAAAATAAAGCAGAACAGCGACTAAGAGCTCATGGGAAGAGCTGCCTGCCTCCCGTTCTGCATGGCTACTCAGGGCCTTACCTCGAGGCAAGGACTCACGTTGAGATTCCCTTTAGTTCTAGAGCATTACAAGAAGAGAGCCACCCCGGCCATGGAAGCACCCTGTGTAGCCAGAGTAAACCCATTTTCTTCCCAGACCCATGCCTACAGCGGCCAGAGGCCAGTCAACAGCAGAGAATTTCAGGGAGCTTCCAGGGAGCATGAATGGGGCTTTCCAAATGGAAAAGCAAGGCTAGTACCATCCCGCCCCCATTTCCATGGGCACACGCAGCATACATCCCTGTGGTTTCTGACAAGTCAAAAGAGACACAGAGCACACACTGGTTCCTTCCCTGAATCAACTTCTCGAGGCAGAGTGTTCTGCATCTAGTGAACGGCCTCAACCAAGGCACGCCCTAGCTAGGCCTCTGGGCCCGTGCCTCTTCAGAAGCTGCAGTGCTACAGGAAAAACTGTGCTTTAGTGGCAATAGGAACGCAAGCCGACTTTCTCCTGGAGGCAGGGTGACTTCAGGTAGGAGGTCCTGGTTGGAAGGCGAAGCCTGGTGTTTTTTTTTCGGTGCCAATCAGAGTAGGGAATGAGTGCGACTTCCACGGCATGTTGGAACCTGCTAGAACCGTGCCCGTGAACCTGTGGTAGTGCTGGGGAAATCAAGCTGTCCCAAGAAAGAGTGTCCTGTTTTGCCCATCACTCGGCATACACAGTGTGAGTACGAAGGCCTACGGGCCTGGATGTTGTTTAGAAGAGCCAGGGGAGCCTGGGGGTACTCAGTGTTCTTGCAGGGAATAGGTTTTCCAGGCGAGGCACCTAGGTGTCCCGCAAAGCGTACTGGCGTTCAAATGCTGCAGAGCAGCGGCTTCCGCCTCGTGGAAACTGCTGCACGCCTCCGCTTCTGCAGAGCAATTCAGGGCCTTACCTCGAGGCAAGTCCTCACGTTGAGTGTCCCGTGAGCGACACCGCATGGTAGGATGCTGACTTTCTCCTTGAGTAGAGAGACTTCAGGTACGAGGTCCTCTAAGAATTCTAAGCAGAGTGTTTTCTCATGGCAGCTCAAACGAGGGCAATGTCGAAGACTTCCAGGCCATGTTGGACTGCCTAGAAATGTGGTTCTGCTGTTGTTCGAGGGCTCTGGAAATGTAGCACGCCTGAAGTAACGTGCAGTGTGTTGCCCATCACTCGACAGACACAGAGGGCCTCCGAGGGACCTATGGGCCTCGATGTTGCTCAGTAGGCCCACAGGGGTGTGGGGGTACTCAGTGATCTTGGAACGAAAATGATGCTCACCCGAGGGGCCTAGGAGTTCTCAAAGGGTACCTTCTTTAAAATAAAGCAGAACAGCGACTAAGAGCTCATGGGAAGAGCTGCCTGCCTCCCGTTCTGCATGGCTACTCGGGGCCTTACCTCAAGGCAAGGACTCACGTTGAGATTCCCTTTAGCTCTAGAGCATGGCTAGATGAGCCCCACCCCGGCCATGGAAGCACCCTGTGTAGCCAGAGAAAACCCATTTTCTTCCCAGACCCATGCCTACGGCGTCCAGAGGCCTGACAACAGCAGAGAATTTCAGGGAGCTTCAAGGGAGCATGAATGGGGCTTTCCAAATGGAAAAGCAAGGCTAGTACCATCCCGCCCCCATTTCCATGGGCACACGCAGCATACATCCCTGTGGTTTCTGACAAGTCAAAAGAGGCACAGAGCACACAGATCGTCCTTCCCTGAATCAACTCCTCGAGGCATGGTGTTCTGCATGTAGTGAACGGCCTCAACCAAGGTGCGCCCTAGCTAGACCTCTGGGCCCGTGCCTCTTCAGAAGCCTGCAGTGCTACAGGAAAAACTGTGCTTTAGTGGCAATAGGAACGCAAGCCGACTTTCTCCTGGAGGCAGGGTGACTTCAGGTAGGAGGTCCTGGTTGGAAGGCGAAGCCTAGTGTTTTTTTTTCAGTGCCAATCAGAGTAGGGAATGAGTGCGACTTCCACGGCATGTTGGAACCTGCTAGAACCGTGCCCGTGAACCTGTGGTAGTGCTGGGGAAATCAAGCTGTCCCAAGAAAGAGTGTACTGTTTTGCCCATCACTCGGCATACACAGTGTGAGTACGAAGGCCTACGGGCCTGGATGTTGTTTAGAAGAGCCAGGGGAGCCTGGGGGTACTCAGTGTTCTTGCAGGGAATAGGGTTTCCAGGCGAGCCACCTAGGTGTCCCGCAAAGCGTACTGGCGTTCAAATGCTGCAGAGCAGCGACTACGGCCTCATGGAAACTGCTGCACGCCTCCGCTTCTGCAGAGCAATTCAGGGCCTTACCTCGAGGCAAGTCCTCACGTTGAGTGTCCCGTGAGCGACACCGCATGGTAGGATGCTGACTTTCTCCTTGAGTAGAGAGACTTCAGGTACGAGGTCCTCTAAGAATTCTAAGCAGAGTGTTTTCTCATGGCAGCTCAAACGAGGGCAATGTCGAAGACTTCCAGGCCATGTTGGACTGCCTAGAAATGTGGTTCTGCTGTTGTTCGAGGGCTCTGGAAATGTAGCACGCCTGAAGTAACGTGCAGTGTGTTGCCCATCACTCGACAGACACAGAGGGCCTCCGAGGGACCTATGGGCCTCGATGTTGCTCAGTAGGCCCACAGGGGTGTGGGGGTACTCAGTGATCTTGGAACGAAAATGATGCTCACCCGAGGGGCCTAGGAGTTCTCAAAGGGTACCTTCTTTAAAATAAAGCAGAACAGCGACTAAGAGCTCATGGGAAGAGCTGCCTGCCTCCCGTTCTGCATGGCTACTCGGGGCCTTACCTCGAGGCAAGGACTCACGTTGAGATTCCCTTTAGCTCTAGAGCATGGCTAGATGAGCCCCACCCCGGCCATGGAAGCACCCTGTGTAGCCAGAGAAAACCCATTTTCTTCCCAGACCCATGCCTACGGCGTCCAGAGGCCTGACAACAGCAGAGAATTTCAGGGAGCTTCAAGGGAGCATGAATGGGGCTTTCCAAATGGAAAAGCAAGGCTAGTACCATCCCGCCCCCATTTCCATGGGCACACGCAGCATACATCCCTGTGGTTTCTGACAAGTCAAAAGAGGCACAGAGCACACAGATCGTCCTTCCCTGAATCAACTCCTCGAGGCATGGTGTTCTGCATGTAGTGAACGGCCTCAACCAAGGTGCGCCCTAGCTAGACCTCTGGGCCCGTGCCTCTTCAGAAGCCTGCAGTGCTACAGGAAAAACTGTGCTTTAGTGGCAATAGGAACGCAAGCCGACTTTCTCCTGGAGGCAGGGTGACTTCAGGTAGGAGGTCCTGGTTGGAAGGCGAAGCCTAGTGTTTTTTTTTCAGTGCCAATCAGAGTAGGGAATGAGTGCGACTTCCACGGCATGTTGGAACCTGCTAGAACCGTGCCCGTGAACCTGTGGTAGTGCTGGGGAAATCAAGCTGTCCCAAGAAAGAGTGTCCTGTTTTGCCCATCACTCGGCATACACAGTGTGAGTACGAAGGCCTACGGGCCTGGACGTTGTTTAGAAGAGCCAGGGGAGCCTGGGGGTACTCAGTGTTCTTGCAGGGAATAGGGTTTCCAGGCGAGGCACCTAGGTGTCCCGCAAAGCGTACTGGCGTTCAAATGCTGCAGAGCAGCGACTACGGCCTCATGGAAACTGCTGCACGCCTCCGCTTCTGCAGAGCAATTCAGGGCCTTACCTCGAGGCAAGTCCTCACGTTGAGTGTCCCGTGAGCGACAACGCATGGTAGGATGCTGACTTTCTCCTTGAGTAGAGAGACTTCAGGTACGAGGTCCTCTAAGAATTCTAAGCAGAGTGTTTTCTCATGGCAGCTCAAACGAGGGCAATGTCGAAGACTTCCAGGCCATGTTGGACTGCCTAGAAATGTGGTTCTGCTGTTGTTCGAGGGCTCTGGAAATGTAGCACGCCTGAAGTAACGTGCAGTGTGTTGCCCATCACTCGGCAGACACAGAGGGCCTCCGAGGGACCTACGGGCCTCGATGTTGCTCAGTAGGCCCACAGGGGTGTGGGGGTACTCAGTGATCTTGGAACGAAAATGATGCTCACCCGAGGGGCCTAGGAGTTCTCAAAGGGTACCTTCTTTAAAATAAAGCAGAACAGCGACTAAGAGCTCATGGGAAGAGCTGCCTGCCTCCCGTTCTGCATGGCTACTCGGGGCCTTACCTCGAGGCAAGGACTCACGTTGAGATTCCCTTTAGCTCTAGAGCATTACAAGAAGAGAGCCACCCCGGCCATGGAAGCACCCTGTGTAGCCAGAGAAAACCCATTTTCTTCCCAGACCCATGCCTACGGCGTCCAGAGGCCTGACAACAGCAGAGAATTTCAGGGAGCTTCCAGGGAGCATGAATGGGGCTTTCCAAATGGAAAAGCAAGGCTAGTACCATCCCGCCCCCATTTCCATGGGCACACGCAGCATACATCCCTGTGGTTTCTGACAAGTCAAAAGAGACACAGAGCACACACTGGTTCCTTCCCTGAATCAACTTCTCGAGGCAGAGTGTTCTGCATCTAGTGAACGGCCTCAACCAAGGCACGCCCTAGCTAGGCCTCTGGGCCCGTGCCTCTTCAGAAGCCTGCAGTGCTACAGGAAAAACTGTGCTTTAGTGGCAATAGGAACGCAAGCCGACTTTCTCCTGGAGGCAGGGTGACTTCAGGTAGGAGGTCCTGGTTGGAAGGCGAAGCCTAGTGTTTTTTTTCAGTGCCAATCAGAGTAGGGAATGAGTGCGACTTCCACGGCATGTTGGAACCTGCTAGAACCGTGCCCGTGAACCTGTGGTAGTGCTGGGGAAATCAAGCTGTCCCAAGAAAGAGTGTCCTGTTTTGCCCATCACTCGGCATACACAGTGTGAGTACGAAGGCCTACGGGCCTGGATGTTGTTTAGAAGAGCCAGGGGAGCCTGGGGGTACTCAGTGTTCTTGCAGGGAATAGGGTTTCCAGGCGAGGCACCTAGGTGTCCCGCAAAGCGTACTGGCGTTCAAATGCTGCAGAGCAGCGACTACGGCCTCATGGAAACTGCTGCACGCCTCCGCTTCTGCAGAGCAATTCAGGGCCTTACCTCGAGGCAAGTCCTCACGTTGAGTGTCCCGTGAGCGACACCGCATGGTAGGATGCTGACTTTCTCCTTGAGTAGAGAGACTTCAGGTACGAGGTCCTCTAAGAATTCTAAGCAGAGTGTTTTCTCATGGCAGCTCAAACGAGGGCAATGTCGAAGACTTCCAGGCCATGTTGGACTGCCTAGAAATGTGGTTCTGCTGTTGTTCGAGGGCTCTGGAAATGTAGCACGCCTGAAGTAACGTGCAGTGTGTTGCCCATCACTCGGCAGACACAGAGGGCCTCCGAGGGACCTACGGGCCTCGATGTTGCTCAGTAGGCCCACAGGGGTGTGGGGGTACTCAGTGATCTTGGAACGAAAATGATGCTCACCCGAGGGGCCTAGGAGTTCTCAAAGGGTACCTTCTTTAAAATAAAGCAGAACAGCGACTAAGAGCTCATGGGAAGAGCTGCCTGCCTCCCGTTCTGCATGGCTACTCGGGGCCTTACCTCGAGGCAAGGACTCACGTTGAGATTCCCTTTAGCTCTAGAGCATTACAAGAAGAGAGCCACCCCGGCCATGGAAGCACCCTGTGTAGCCAGAGAAAACCCATTTTCTTCCCAGACCCATGCCTACGGCGTCCAGAGGCCTGACAACAGCAGAGAATTTCAGGGAGCTTCCAGGGAGCATGAATGGGGCTTTCCAAATGGAAAAGCAAGGCTAGTACCATCCCGCCCCCATTTCCATGGGCACACGCAGCATACATCCCTGTGGTTTCTGACAAGTCAAAAGAGACACAGAGCACACACTGGTTCCTTCCCTGAATCAACTTCTCGAGGCAGAGTGTTCTGCATCTAGTGAACGGCCTCAACCAAGGCACGCCCTAGCTAGGCCTCTGGGCCCGTGCCTCTTCAGAAGCCTGCAGTGCTACAGGAAAAACTGTGCTTTAGTGGCAATAGGAACGCAAGCCGACTTTCTCCTGGAGGCAGGGTGACTTCAGGTAGGAGGTCCTGGTTGGAAGGCGAAGCCTAGTGTTTTTTTTCAGTGCCAATCAGAGTAGGGAATGAGTGCGACTTCCACGGCATGTTGGAACCTGCTAGAACCGTGCCCGTGAACCTGTGGTAGTGCTGGGGAAATCAAGCTGTCCCAAGAAAGAGTGTCCTGTTTTGCCCATCACTCGGCATACACAGTGTGAGTACGAAGGCCTACGGGCCTGGATGTTGTTTAGAAGAGCCAGGGGAGCCTGGGGGTACTCAGTGTTCTTGCAGGGAATAGGGTTTCCAGGCGAGGCACCTAGGTGTCCCGCAAAGCGTACTGGCGTTCAAATGCTGCAGAGCAGCGACTACGGCCTCATGGAAACTGCTGCACGCCTCCGCTTCTGCAGAGCAATTCAGGGCCTTACCTCGAGGCAAGTCCTCACGTTGAGTGTCCCGTGAGCGACACCGCATGGTAGGATGCTGACTTTCTCCTTGAGTAGAGAGACTTCAGGTACGAGGTCCTCTAAGAATTCTAAGCAGAGTGTTTTCTCATGGCAGCTCAAACGAGGGCAATGTCGAAGACTTCCAGGCCATGTTGGACTGCCTAGAAATGTGGTTCTGCTGTTGTTCGAGGGCTCTGGAAATGTAGCACGCCTGAAGTAACGTGCAGTGTGTTGCCCATCACTCGGCAGACACAGAGGGCCTCCGAGGGACCTATGGGCCTCGATGTTGCTCAGTAGGCCCACAGGGGTGTGGGGGTACTCAGTGATCTTGGAACGAAAATGATGCTCACCCAAGGGGCCTAGGAGTTCTCAAAGGGTACCTTCTTTCAAATAAAGCAGAACAGCGACTAAGAGCTCATGGGAAGAGCTGCCTGCCTCCCGTTCTGCATGGCTACTCGGGGCCTTACCTCTAGGCAAGGACTCACGTTGAGATTCCCTTTAGCTCTAGAGCATTACAAGAAGAGAGCCACCCCGGCCATGGAAGCACCCTGTGTAGCCAGAGAAAACCCATTTTCTTCCCAGACCCATGCCTACGGCGTCCAGAGGCCTGACAACAGCAGAGAATTTCAGGGAGCTTCCAGGGAGCATGAATGGGGCTTTCCAAATGGAAAAGCAAGGCTAGTACCATCCCGCCCCCATTTCCATGGGCACACGCAGCATACATCCCTGTGGTTTCTGACAAGTCAAAAGAGACACAGAGCACACACTGGTTCCTTCCCTGAATCAACTTCTCGAGGCAGAGTGTTCTGCATCTAGTGAACGGCCTCAACCAAGGCACGCCCTAGCTAGGCCTCTGGGCCCGTGCCTCTTCAGAAGCCTGCAGTGCTACAGGAAAAACTGTGCTTTAGTGGCAATAGGAACGCAAGCCGACTTTCTCCTGGAGGCAGGGTGACTTCAGGTAGGAGGTCCTGGTTGGAAGGCGAAGCCTAGTGTTTTTTTTCAGTGCCAATCAGAGTAGGGAATGAGTGCGACTTCCACGGCATGTTGGAACCTGCTAGAACCGTGCCCGTGAACCTGTGGTAGTGCTGGGGAAATCAAGCTGTCCCAAGAAAGAGTGACCTGTTTTGCCCATCACTCGGCATACACAGTGTGAGTACGAAGGCCTACGGGCCTGGATGTTGTTTAGAAGAGCCAGGGGAGCCTGGGGGTACTCAGTGTTCTTGCAGGGAATAGGGTTTTCAGGCGAGGCACCTAGGTGTCCTGCAAAGCGTACTGGTGTTCAAATGCTGCAGAGCAGCGACTACGGCCTCATGGAAACTGCTGCACGCCTCCACTTCTGCAGAGCAATTCAGGGCCTTACCTCGAGGCAAGTCCTCACGTTGAGTGTCCCGTGAGCGACACCGCATGGTAGGATGCTGACTTTCTCCTTGAGTAGAGAGACTTCAGGTACGAGGTCCTCTAAGAATTCTAAGCAGAGTGTTTTCTCAGGGCAGCTCAAACGAGGGCAATGTCGAAGACTTCCAGGCCATGTTGAACTGCCTAGAAATGTGGTTCTGATGTTGTTCGAGGGCTCTGGAAATGTAGCACGCCTGAAGTAACGTGCAGTGTGTTGCCCATCACTCGGCAGACACAGAGGGCCTCCGAGGGACCTATGGGCCTCGATGTTGCTCAGTAGGCCCACAGGGGTGTGGGGGTACTCAGTGATCTTGGAACGAAAATGATGCTCACCCGAGGGGCCTAGGAGTTCTCAAAGGGTACCTTCTTTAAAATAAAGCAGAACAGCGACTAAGAGCTCATGGGAAGAGCTGCCTGCCTCCCGTTCTGCATGGCTACTCGGGGCCTTACCTCGAGGCAAGGACTCACGTTGAGATTCCCTTTAGCTCTAGAGCATTACAAGAAGAGAGCCACCCCGGCCATGGAAGCACCCTGTGTAGCCAGAGAAAACCCATTTTCTTCCCAGGCCCATGCCTACGGCGTCCAGAGGCCTGACAACAGCAGAGAATTTCAGGGAGCTTCCAGGGAGCATGAATGGGGCTTTCCAAATGGAAAAGCAAGGCTAGTACCATCCCGCCCCCATTTCCATGGGCACACGCAGCATACATCCCTGTGGTTTCTGACAAGTCAAAAGAGACACAGAGCACACACTGGTTCCTTCCCTGAATCAACTTCTCGAGGCAGAGTGTTCTGCATCTAGTGAACGGCCTCAACCAAGGCACGCCCTAGCTAGGCCTCTGGGCCCGGGCCTCTTCAGAAGCCTGCAGTGCTACAGGAAGAACTGTGCTTTAGTTGAAATAGGCAAGCAATCCGCCTTTCTCCTGGAGGCAGGGTGACTTCAGGTACGAGGTCCAGGATGGAAGGCGAAGCCGAGTGTTTTTCTCAGTGCAGCTCAGACTAGGGAAAGAGTGCGACTTCCACGGCATGTTGGACATTGCTACAACGGTGCTCGTGATCCTGTGCGAGTGCTGGGGAAATCAAGAAGTCCCAAGAAAGAGTGCAGTGTGTTGCCCCATCCCTCGGCAGATACAGAGGGCCTCCGAGGGACTTATGGTCCTCGATGTTGCTCATCAGGCCCACAGCAGTGTGGAGGTGGTACTCGGTGATCTTGGAACGAAAATGACGCTCACCCGAGGGGCCTAGGAGTTCCAGAAAGGGTCCTTTTTAAAAATAAAGCAGAACAGCACCTAAGAGCTCATGGAAAGAGCTGCATGCCTCCCTTTCTGCATGGCTACTCAGGGCCTTACCTCGAGGCAAGGACTCACGTGGAGATTCCCTTTAGCTCTAGAGCATGGCAAGATGAGCCCCACCCCGGCCATGGAAGCACCCTGTGTAGCCAGAGAAAACTCATTTTCTTCCCAGACCCATGCCTACGGCGTCCAGAGGCCTGACAACAGCAGAGAATTTCAGGGAGCTTCCAGGGAGCATGAATGGGGCTTTCCAAATGGAAAAGCAAGGCTAGTACCATCCCGCCCCCATTTCCATGGGCACACGCAGCATACATCCCTGTGGTTTCTGACAAGTCAAAAGAGACACAGAGCACACACTTCGTCCTTCCCTGAATCAACTCCTCGAGGCAGGGTGTTCTGCATGTAGTGAACGGCCTCAACCAAGGCACGCCCTAGCTATCACTCTGGGCCCGGGTCTCTTCAGAAGCCTGCAGTGCTACAGGAAGAACTGTGCTTTAGTTGCAATAGGCAAGCAATCCGCCTTTCTCCTGGAGGCAGGGTGACTTCAGGTAGGAGGTCCTGGTTGGAAGGCGAAGCCTAGTGTTTTTTTTCAGTGCCAATCAGAGTAGGGAATGAGTGCGACTTCCACGGCATGTTGGAACCTGCTAGAACCGTGCCCGTGAACCTGTGGTAGTGCTGGGGAAATCAAGCTGTCCCAAGAAAGAGTGACCTGTTTTGCCCATCACTCGGCATACACAGTGTGAGTACGAAGGCCTACGGGCCTGGATGTTGTTTAGAAGAGCCAGGGGAGCCTGGGGGTACTCAGTGTTCTTGCAGGGAATAGGGTTTTCAGGCGAGGCACCTAGGTGTCCTGCAAAGCGTACTGGTGTTCAAATGCTGCAGAGCAGCGACTACGGCCTCATGGAAACTGCTGCACGCCTCCACTTCTGCAGAGCAATTCAGGGCCTTACCTCGAGGCAAGTCCTCACGTTGAGTGTCCCGTGAGCGACACCGCATGGTAGGATGCTGACTTTCTCCTTGAGTAGAGAGACTTCAGGTACGAGGTCCTCTAAGAATTCTAAGCAGAGTGTTTTCTCAGGGCAGCTCAAACGAGGGCAATGTCGAAGACTTCCAGGCCATGTTGAACTGCCTAGAAATGTGGTTCTGATGTTGTTCGAGGGCTCTGGAAATGTAGCACGCCTGAAGTAACGTGCAGTGTGTTGCCCATCACTCGGCAGACACAGAGGGCCTCCGAGGGACCTATGGGCCTCGATGTTGCTCAGTAGGCCCACAGGGGTGTGGGGGTACTCAGTGATCTTGGAACGAAAATGATGCTCACCCGAGGGGCCTAGGAGTTCTCAAAGGGTACCTTCTTTAAAATAAAGCAGAACAGCGACTAAGAGCTCATGGGAAGAGCTGCCTGCCTCCCGTTCTGCATGGCTACTCGGGGCCTTACCTCGAGGCAAGGACTCACGTTGAGATTCCCTTTAGCTCTAGAGCATTACAAGAAGAGAGCCACCCCGGCCATGGAAGCACCCTGTGTAGCCAGAGAAAACCCATTTTCTTCCCAGGCCCATGCCTACGGCGTCCAGAGGCCTGACAACAGCAGAGAATTTCAGGGAGCTTCCAGGGAGCATGAATGGGGCTTTCCAAATGGAAAAGCAAGGCTAGTACCATCCCGCCCCCATTTCCATGGGCACACGCAGCATACATCCCTGTGGTTTCTGACAAGTCAAAAGAGACACAGAGCACACACTGGTTCCTTCCCTGAATCAACTTCTCGAGGCAGAGTGTTCTGCATCTAGTGAACGGCCTCAACCAAGGC
The DNA here is from genome assembly GCF_028564815.1 of Eubalaena glacialis. Taxonomy (NCBI): domain Eukaryota; kingdom Metazoa; phylum Chordata; class Mammalia; order Artiodactyla; family Balaenidae; genus Eubalaena; species Eubalaena glacialis. The sequence continues at coordinate 99,489,824 of NC_083716.1, forward strand.
ACGCCCTAGCTAGGCCTCTGGGCCCGGGCCTCTTCAGAAGCCTGCAGTGCTACAGGAAGAACTGTGCTTTAGTTGAAATAGGCAAGCAATCCGCCTTTCTCCTGGAGGCAGGGTGACTTCAGGTACGAGGTCCAGGATGGAAGGCGAAGCCGAGTGTTTTTCTCAGTGCAGCTCAGACTAGGGAAAGAGTGCGACTTCCACGGCATGTTGGACATTGCTACAACGGTGCTCGTGATCCTGTGCGAGTGCTGGGGAAATCAAGAAGTCCCAAGAAAGAGTGCAGTGTGTTGCCCCATCCCTCGGCAGATACAGAGGGCCTCCGAGGGACTTATGGTCCTCGATGTTGCTCATCAGGCCCACAGCAGTGTGGAGGTGGTACTCGGTGATCTTGGAACGAAAATGACGCTCACCCGAGGGGCCTAGGAGTTCCAGAAAGGGTCCTTTTTAAAAATAAAGCAGAACAGCACCTAAGAGCTCATGGAAAGAGCTGCATGCCTCCCTTTCTGCATGGCTACTCAGGGCCTTACCTCGAGGCAAGGACTCACGTGGAGATTCCCTTTAGCTCTAGAGCATGGCAAGATGAGCCCCACCCCGGCCATGGAAGCACCCTGTGTAGCCAGAGAAAACTCATTTTCTTCCCAGACCCATGCCTACGGCGTCCAGAGGCCTGACAACAGCAGAGAATTTCAGGGAGCTTCCAGGGAGCATGAATGGGGCTTTCCAAATGGAAAAGCAAGGCTAGTACCATCCCGCCCCCATTTCCATGGGCACACGCAGCATACATCCCTGTGGTTTCTGACAAGTCAAAAGAGACACAGAGCACACACTTCGTCCTTCCCTGAATCAACTCCTCGAGGCAGGGTGTTCTGCATGTAGTGAACGGCCTCAACCAAGGCACGCCCTAGCTATCACTCTGGGCCCGGGTCTCTTCAGAAGCCTGCAGTGCTACAGGAAGAACTGTGCTTTAGTTGCAATAGGCAAGCAATCCGCCTTTCTCCTGGAGGCAGGGTGACTTCAGGTAGGAGGTCCTGGTTGGAAGGCGAAGCCTAGTGTTTTTTTTCAGTGCCAATCAGAGTAGGGAATGAGTGCGACTTCCACGGCATGTTGGAACCTGCTAGAACCGTGCCCGTGAACCTGTGGTAGTGCTGGGGAAATCAAGCTGTCCCAAGAAAGAATGTCCTGTTTTGCCCATCACTCGGCATACACAGTGTGAGTACGAAGGCCTACGGGCCTGGATGTTGTTTAGAAGAGCCAGGGGAGCCTGGGGGTACTCAGTGTTCTTGCAGGGAATAGGTTTTCCAGGCGAGGCACCTAGGTGTCCCGCAAAGCGTACTGGCGTTCAAATGCTGCAGAGCAGCGACTACGGCCTCATGGAAACTGCTGCACGCCTCCGCTTCTGCAGAGCAATTCAGGGCCTTACCTCGAGGCAAGTCCTCACGTTGAGTGTCCCGTGAGCGACACCGCATGGTAGGATGCTGACTTTCTCCTTGAGTAGAGAGACTTCAGGTACGAGGTCCTCTAAGAATTCTAAGCAGAGTGTTTTCTCAGGGCAGCTCAAACGAGGGCAATGTCGAAGACTTCCAGGCCATGTTGGACTGCCTAGAAATGTGGTTCTGATGTTGTTCGAGGGCTCTGGAAATGTAGCACGCCTGAAGTAACGTGCAGTGTGTTGCCCATCACTCGGCAGACACAGAGGGCCTCCGAGGGACCTATGGGCCTCGATGTTGCTCAGTAGGCCCACAGGGGTGTGGGGGTACTCAGTGATCTTGGAACGAAAATGATGCTCACCCGAGGGGCCTAGGAGTTCTCAAAGGGTACCTTCTTTAAAATAAAGCAGAACAGCGACTAAGAGCTCATGGGAAGAGCTGCCTGCCTCCCGTTCTGCATGGCTACTCGGGGCCTTACCTCGAGGCAAGGACTCACGTTGAGATTCCCTTTAGCTCTAGAGCATGGCTAGATGAGCCCCACCCCGGCCATGGAAGCACCCTGTGTAGCCAGAGAAAACCCATTTTCTTCCCAGACCCATGCCTACGGCGTCCAGAGGCCTGACAACAGCAGAGAATTTCAGGGAGCTTCCAGGGAGCATGAATGGGGCTTTCCAAATGGAAAAGCAAGGCTAGTACCATCCCGCCCCCATTTCCATGGGCACACGCAGCATACATCCCTGTGGTTTCTGACAAGTCAAAAGAGACACAGAGCACACACTTCGTCCTTCCCTGAATCAACTCCTCGAGGCAGGGTGTTCTGCATGTAGTGAACGGCCTCAACCAAGGCGCGCCCTAGCTAGACCTCTGGGCCCGTGCCTCTTCAGAAGCCTGCAGTGCTACAGGAAAAACTGTGCTTTAGTGGCAATAGGAACGCAAGCCGACTTTCTCCTGGAGGCAGGGTGACTTCAGGTAGGAGGTCCTGGTTGGAAGGCGAAGCCTAGTGTTTTTTTTTCAGTGCCAATCAGAGTAGGGAATGAGTGCGACTTCCACGGCATGTTGGAACCTGCTAGAACCGTGCCCGTGAACCTGTGGTAGTGCTGGGGAAATCAAGCTGTCCCAAGAAAGAGTGTCCTGTTTTGCCCATCACTCGGCATACACAGTGTGAGTACGAAGGCCTACGGGCCTGGATGTTGTTTAGAAGAGCCAGGGGAGCCTGGGGGTACTCAGTGTTCTTGCAGGGAATAGGTTTTCCAGGCGAGGCACCTAGGTGTCCCGCAAAGCGTACTGGCGTTCAAATGCTGCAGAGCAGCGACTACGGCCTCATGGAAACTGCTGCACGCCTCCGCTTCTGCAGAGCAATTCAGGGCCTTACCTCGAGGCAAGTCCTCACGTTGAGTGTCCCGTGAGCGACCCCGCATGGTAGGATGCTGACTTTCTCCTTGAGTAGAGAGACTTCAGGTACGAGGTCCTCTAAGAATTCTAAGCAGAGTGTTTTCTCAGGGCAGCTCAAACGAGGGCAATGTCGAAGACTTCCAGGCCATGTTGGACTGCCTAGAAATGTGGTTCTGCTGTTGTTCGAGGGCTCTGGAAATGTAGCACGCCTGAAGTAACGTGCAGTGTGTTGCCCATCACTCGGCAGACACAGAGGGCCTCCGAGGGACCTATGGGCCTCGATGTTGCTCAGTAGGCCCACAGGGGTGTGGGGGTAGTCAGTGATCTTGGAATGAAAATGATGCTCACCCGAGGGGCCTAAGAGTTCTCAAAGGGTACCTTCTTTAAAATAAAGCAGAACAGCGACTAAGAGCACATGGGAAGAGCTGCCTGCCTCCCGTTCTGCATGGCTACTCGGGGCCTTACCTCGAGGCAAGGACTCACGTTGAGATTTTCTTTAGTTCTAGAGCATTACAAGAAGAGAGCCACCCCGGCCATGGAAGCACCCTGTGTAGCCAGAGAAAACCCATTTTCTTCCCAGACCCATGCCTACAGCGGCCGGAGGCCAGTCAACAGCAGAGAATTTCAGGGAGCTTCAAGGGAGCATGAATGGGGCTTTCCAAATGGAAAAGCAAGGCTAGTACCATCCCGCCCCCATTTCCATGGGCACACGCAGCATACATCCCTGTGGTTTCTGACAAGTCAAAAGAGACACAGAGCACACACTGGTTCCTTCCCTGAATCAACTTCTCGAGGCAGAGTGTTCTGCATCTAGTGAACGGCCTCAACCAAGGCACGCCCTAGCTAGGCCTCTGGGCCCGGGCCTCTTCAGAAGCCTGCAGTGCTACAGGAAGAACTGTGCTTTAGTTGCAATAGGCAAGCAATCCGCCTTTCTCCTGGAGGCAGGGTGACTTCAGGTAGGAGGTCCTGGTTGGAAGGCGAAGCCTAGTGTTTTTTTTCAGTGCCAATCAGAGTAGGGAATGAGTGCGACTTCCACGGCATGTTGGAACCTGCTAGAACCGTGCCCGTGAACCTGTGGTAGTGCTGGGGAAATCAAGCTGTCCCAAGAAAGAGTGTCCTGTTTTGCCCATCACTCGGCATACACAGTGTGAGTACAAAGGCCTACGGGCCTGGATGTTGTTTAGAAGAGCCAGGGGAGCCTGGGGGTACTCAGTGTTCTTGCAGGGAATAGGGTTTCTAGGCGAGGCACCTAGGTGTCCCGCAAAGCGTACTGGCGTTCAAATGCTGCAGAGCAGCGACTACGGCCTCATGGAAACTGCTGCACGCCTCCGCTTCTGCAGAGCAATTCAGGGCCTTACCTCGAGGCAAGTCCTCACGTTGAGTGTCCCGTGAGCGACACCGCATGGTAGGATGCTGACTTTCTCCTTGAGTAGAGAGACTTCAGGTACGAGGTCCTCTAAGAATTCTAAGCAGAGTGTTTTCTCAGGGCAGCTCAAACGAGGGCAATGTCGAAGACTTCCAGGCCATGTTGGACTGCCTAGAAATGTGGTTCTGCTGTTGTTCGAGGGCTCTGGAAATGTAGCACGCCTGAAGTAAAGTGCAGTGTGTTGCCCATCACTCGGCAGACACAGAGGGCCTCCGAGGGACCTATGGGCCTCGATGTTGCTCAGTAGGCCCACAGGGGTGTGGGGGTACTCAGTGATCTTGGAACGAAAATGATGCTCACCCGAGGGGCCTAGGAGTTCTCAAAGGGTACCTTCTTTCAAATAAAGCAGAACAGCGACTAAGAGCTCATGGGAAGAGCTGCCTGCCTCCCGTTCTGCATGGCTACTCGGGGCCTTACCTCGAGGCAAGGACTCACGTTGAGATTCCCTTTAGCTCTAGAGCATGGCTAGATGAGCCCCACCCCGGCCATGGAAGCACCCTGTGTAGCCAGAGAAAACCCATTTTCTTCCCAGACCCATGCCTACGGCGTCCAGAGGCCTGACAACAGCAGAGAATTTCAGGGAGCTTCCAGGGAGCATGAATGGGGCTTTCCAAATGGAAAAGCAAGGCTAGTACCATCCCGCCCCCATTTCCATGGGCACACGCAGCATACATCCCTGTGGTTTCTGACAAGTCAAAAGAGACACAGAGCACACACTTCGTCCTTCCCTGAATCAACTCCTCGAGGCAGGGTGTTCTGCATGTAGTGAACGGCCTCAACCAAGGCGCGCCCTAGCTAGACCTCTGGGCTCGTGCCTCTTCAGAAGCCTGCAGTGCTACAGGAAAAACTGTGCTTTAGTGGCAATAGGCAAGCAATCCGCCTTTCTCCTGGAGGCAGGGTGACTTCAGGTAGGAGGTCCTGGTTGGAAGGCGAAGCCTAGTGTTTTTTTTCAGTGCCAATCAGAGTAGGGAATGAGTGCGACTTCCACGGCATGTTGGAACCTGCTAGAACCGTGCCCGTGAACCTGTGGTAGTGCTGGGGAAATCCAGCTGTCCCAAGAAAGAGTGTACTGTTTTGCCCATCACTCGGCATACACAGTGTGAGTACGAAGGCCTACGGGCCTGGATGTTGTTTAGAAGAGCCAGGGGAGCCTGGGGGTACTCAGTGTACTTGCAGGGAATAGGGTTTCCAGGCGAGGCACCTAGGTGTCCCGCAAAGCGTACTGGCGTTCAAATGCTGCAGAGCAGCGACTACGGCCTCATGGCAACTGCTGCACGCCTCCGCTTCTGCAGAGCAATTCAGGGCCTTACCTCGAGGCAAGTCCTCACGTAGAGTGTCCCGTGAGCGACACCGCATGGTAGGATGCTGACTTTCTCCTTGAGTAGAGAGACTTCAGGTACGAGGTCCTCTAAGAATTCTAAGCAGAGTGTTTTCTCAGGGCAGCTCAAACGAGGGCAATGTCGAAGACTTCCAGGCCATGTTGGACTGCCTAGAAATGTGGTTCTGCTGTTGTTCGAGGGCTCTGGAAATGTAGCACGCCTGAAGTAACGTGCAGTGTGTTGCCCATCACTCGGCAGACACAGAGGGCCTCCGAGGAACCTATGGGCCTCGATGTTGCTCAGTAGGCCCACAGGGGTGTGGGGGTACTCAGTGATCTTGGAACGAAAATGATGCTCACCCGAGGGGCCTAGGAGTTCTCAAAGGGTACCTTCTTTCAAATAAAGCAGAACAGCGACTAAGAGCTCATGGGAAGAGCTGCCTGCCTCCCGTTCTGCATGGCTACTCGGGGCCTTACCTCGAGGCAAGGACTCACGTTGAGATTCCCTTTAGCTCTAGAGCATGGCTAGATGAGCCCCACCCCGGCCATGGAAGCACCCTGTGTAGCCAGAGAAAACCCATTTTCTTCCCAGACCCATGCCTACGGCGTCCAGAGGCCTGACAACAGCAGAGAATTTCAGGGAGCTTCCAGGGAGCATGAATGGGGCTTTCCAAATGGAAAAGCAAGGCTAGTACCATCCCGCCCCCATTTCCATGGGCACACGCAGCATACATCCCTGTGGTTTCTGACAAGTCAAAAGAGACACAGAGCACACACTGGTTCCTTCCCTGAATCAACTTCTCGAGGCAGAGTGTTCTGCATCTAGTGAACGGCCTCAACCAAGGCACGCCCTAGCTAGCACTCTGGGCCCGGGCCTCTTCAGAAGCCTGCAGTGCTACAGGAAGAACTGTGCTTTAGTTGCAATAGGCAAGCAATCCGCCTTGCTCCTGGAGGCAGGGTGACTTCAGGTAGGAGGTCCTGGTTGGAAGGCGAAGCCTAGTGTTTTTTTTCAGTGCCAATCAGAGTAGGGAATGAGTGCGACTTCCACGGCATGTTGGAACCTGCTAGAACCGTGCCCGTGAACCTGTGGTAGTGCTGGGGAAATCAAGCTGTCCCAAGAAAGAGTGTCCTGTTTTGCCCATCACTCGGCATACACAGTGTGAGTACGAAGGCCTACGGGCCTGGATGTTGTTTAGAAGAGCCAGGGGAGCCTGGGGGTACTCAGTGTTCTTGCAGGGAATAGGGTTTCCAGGCGAGGCACCTAGGTGTCCCGCAAAGCGTACTGGCGTTCAAATGCTGCAGAGCAGCGGCTACCGCCTCATGGAAACTGCTGCACGCCTCCGCTTCTGCAGAGCAATTCAGGGCCTTACCTCGAGGCAAGTCCTCACGTTGAGTGTCCCGTGAGCGACCCCGCATGGTAGGATGCTGACTTTCTCCTTGAGTAGAGAGACTTCAGGTACGAGGTCCTCTAAGAATTCTAAGCAGAGTGTTTTCTCAGGGCAGCTCAAACGAGGGCAATGTCGAAGACTTCCAGGCCATGTTGGACTGCCTAGAAATGTGGTTCTGATGTTGTTCAAGGGCTCTGGAAATGTAGCACGCCTGAAGTAACGTGCAGTGTGTTGCCCATCACTCGACAGACACAGAGGGCCTCCGAGGGACCTATGGGCCTCGATGTTGCTCAGTAGGCCCACAGGGGTGTGGGGGTACTCAGTGATCTTGGAACGAAAATGATGCTCACCCGAGGGGCCTAGGCGTTCTCAAAGGGTACCTTCTTTAAAATAAAGCAGAACAGCGACTAAGAGCTCATGGGAAGAGCTGCCTGCCTCCCGTTCTGCATGGCTACTCGGGGCCTTACCTCGAGGCAAGGACTCACGTTGAGATTCCCTTTAGCTCTAGAGCATGGCTATATGAGCCCCACCCCGGCCATGGAAGCACCCTGTGTAGCCAGAGAAAACCCATTTTCTTCCCAGACCCATGCCTACGGCGTCCAGAGGCCTGACAACAGCAGAGAATTTCAGGGAGCTTCCAGGGAGCATGAATGGGGCTTTCCAAATGGAAAAGCAAGGCTAGTACCATCCCGCCCCCATTTCCATGGGCACACGCAGCATACATCCCTGTGGTTTCTGACAAGTCAAAAGAGACACAGAGCACACACTTCGTCCTTCCCTGAATCAACTCCTCGAGGCATGGTGTTCTGCATGTGGTGAACGGCCTCAACCAAGGTGCGCCCTAGCTAGACCTCTGGGCCCGTGCCTCTTCAGAAGCCTGCAGTGCTACAGGAAAAACTGTGCTTTAGTGGCAATAGGAACGCAAGCCGACTTTCTCCTGGAGGCAGGGTGACTTCAGGTAGGAGGTCCTGGTTGGAAGGCGAAGCCTAGTGTTTTTTTTTCAGTGCCAATCAGAGTGGGGAATGAGTGCGACTTCCACGGCATGTTGGAACCTGCTAGAACCGTGCCCGTGAAACTGTGGTAGTGCTGGGGAAATCAAGCTGTCCCAAGAAAGAGTGTACTGTTTTGCCCATCACTCGGCATACACAGTGTGAGTACGAAGGCCTACGGGCCTGGATGTCGTTTAGAAGAGCCAGGGGAGCCTGGGGGTACTCAGTGTTCTTGCAGGGAATAGGGTTTCCAGGCGAGGCACCTAGGTGTCCCGCAAAGCGTACTGGCGTTCAAATGCTGCAGAGCAGCGACTACGGCCTCATGGAAACTGCTGCACGCCTCCGCTTCTGCAGAGCAATTCAGGGCCTTACCTCGAGGCAAGTCCTCACGTTGAGTGTCCCGTGAGCGACACCGCATGGTAGGATGCTGACTTTCTCCTTGAGTAGAGAGACTTCAGGTACGAGGTCCTCCCAGAATTCTAAGCAGAGTGTTTTCTCATGGCAGCTCAAACGAGGGCAATGTCGAAGACTTCCAGGCCATGTTGGACTGCCTAGAAATGTGGTTCTGCTGTTGTTCGAGGGCTCTGGAAATGTAGCACGCCTGAAGTAACGTGCAGTGTGTTGCCCATCACTCGGCAGACACAGAGGGCCTCCGAGGGACCTATGGGCCTCGATGTTGCTCAGTAGGCCCACAGGGGTGTGGGGGTACTCAGTGATCTTGGAACGAAAATGATGCTCACCCGAGGGGCCTAGGAGTTCTCAAAGGGTACCTTCTTTCAAATAAAGCAGAACAGCGACTAAGAGCTCATGGGAAGAGCTGCCTGCCTCCCGTTCTGCATGGCTACTCGGGGCCTTACCTCGAGGCAAGGACTCACGTTGAGATTCCCTTTAGCTCTAGAGCATTACAAGAAGAGAGCCACCCCGGCCATGGAAGCACCCTGTGTAGCCAGAGAAAACCCATTTTCTTCCCAGACCCATGCCTACGGCGTCCAGAGGCCTGACAACAGCAGAGAATTTCAGGGAGCTTCCAGGGAGCATGAATGGGGCTTTCCAAATGGAAAAGCAAGGCTAGTACCATCCCGCCCCCATTTCCATGGGCACACGCAGCATACATCCCTGTGGTTTCTGACAAGTCAAAAGAGACACAGAGCACACACTGGTTCCTTCCCTGAATCAACTTCTCGAGGCAGAGTGTTCTGCATCTAGTGAACGGCCTCAACCAAGGCACGCCCTAGCTAGGCCTCTGGGCCCGGGCCTCTTCAGAAGCCTGCAGTGCTACAGGAAGAACTGTGCTTTAGTTGCAATAGGCAAGCAATCCGCCTTTCTCCTGGAGGCAGGGTGACTTCAGGTAGGAGGTCCTGGTTGGAAGGCGAAGCCTAGTGTTTTTCTTCAGTGCCAATCAGAGTAGGGAATGAGTGCGACTTCCACGGCATGTTGGAACCTGCTAGAACCGTGCCCGTGAACCTGTGGTAGTGCTGGGGAAATCAAGCTGTCCCAAGAAAGAGTGTCCTGTTTTGCACATCACTCGGCATACACAGTGTGAGTACGAAGGCCTACGGGCCTGGATGTTGTTTAGAAGAGCCAGGGGAGCCTGGGGGTACTCAGTGTTCTTGCAGGGAATAGGGTTTCCAGGCGAGGCACCTAGGTGTCCCGCAAAGCGTACTGGCGTTCAAATGCTGCAGAGCAGCGACTACGGCCTCATGGAAACTGCTGCACGCCTCCGCTTCTGCAGAGCAATTCAGGGCCTTACCTCGAGGCAAGTCCTCACGTTGAGTGTCCCGTGAGCGACCCCGCATGGTAGGATGCTGACTTTCTCCTTGAGTAGAGAGACTTCAGGTACGAGGTCCTCCTAGAATTCTAAGCAGAGTGTTTTCTCATGGCAGCTCAAACGAGGGCAATGTCGAAGACTTCCAGGCCATGTTGGACTGCCTAGAAATGTGGTTCTGCTGTTTTTCGAGGGCTCTGGAAATGTAGCACGCCTGAAGTAACGTGCAGTGTGTTGCCCATCACTCGGCAGACACAGAGGGCCTCCGAGGGACCTATGGGCCTCGATGTTGCTCAGTAGGCCCACAGGGGTGTGGGGGTACTCAGTGATCTTGGAACGAAAATGATGCTCACCCGAGGGGCCTAGGAGTTCTCAAAGGGTACCTTCTTTCAAATAAAGCAGAACAGCGACTAAGAGCTCATGGGAAGAGCTGCCTGCCTCCCGTTCTGCATGGCTACTCGGGGCCTTACCTCGAGGCAAGGACTCACGTTGAGATTCCCTTTAGCTCTAGAGCATTACAAGAAGAGAGCCACCCCGGCCATGGAAGCACCCTGTGTAGCCAGAGAAAACCCATTTTCTTCCCAGACCCATGCCTACGGCGTCCAGAGGCCTGACAACAGCAGAGAATTTCAGGGAGCTTCCAGGGAGCATGAATGGGGCTTTCCAAATGGAAAAGCAAGGCTAGTACCATCCCGCCCCCATTTCCATGGGCACACGCAGCATACATCCCTGTGGTTTCTGACAAGTCAAAAGAGACACAGAGCACACACTGGTTCCTTCCCTGAATCAACTTCTCGAGGCAGAGTGTTCTGCATCTAGTGAACGGCCTCAACCAAGGCACGCCCTAGCTAGGCCTCTGGGCCCGGGCCTCTTCAGAAGCCTGCAGTGCTACAGGAAGAACTGTGCTTTAGTTGCAATAGGCAAGCAATCCGCCTTTCTCCTGGAGGCAGGGTGACTTCAGGTAGGAGGTCCTGGTTGGAAGGCGAAGCCTAGTGTTTTTCTTCAGTGCCAATCAGAGTAGGGAATGAGTGCGACTTCCACGGCATGTTGGAACCTGCTAGAACCGTGCCCGTGAACCTGTGGTAGTGCTGGGGAAATCAAGCTGTCCCAAGAAAGAGTGTCCTGTTTTGCCCATCACTCGGCATACACAGTGTGAGTACGAAGGCCTACGGGCCTGGATGTTGTTTAGAAGAGCCAGGGGAGCCTGGGGGTACTCAGTGTTCTTGCAGGGAATAGGGTTTCCAGGCGAGGCACCTAGGTGTCCCGCAAAGCGTACTGGCGTTCAAATGCTGCAGAGCAGCGACTACGGCCTCATGGAAACTGCTGCACGCCTCCGCTTCTGCAGAGCAATTCAGGGCCTTACCTCGAGGCAAGTCCTCACGTTGAGTGTCCCGTGAGCGACACCGCATGGTAGGATGCTGACTTTCTCCTTGAGTAGAGAGACTTCAGGTACGAGGTCCTCTAAGAATTCTAAGCAGAGTGTTTTCTCATGGCAGCTCAAACGAGGGCAATGTTGAAGACTTCCAGGCCATGTTGGACTGCCTAGAAATGTGGTTCTGATGTTGTTCGAGGGCTCTGGAAATGTAGCACGCCTGAAGTAACGTGCAGTGTGTTGCCCATCACTCGGCAGACACAGAGGGCCTCCGAGGGACCTATGGGCCTCGATGTTGCTCAGTAGGCCCACAGGGGTGTGGGGGTACTCAGTGATCTTGGAACGAAAATGATGCTCACCCGAGGGGCCTAGGAGTTCTCAAAGGGTACCTTCTTTAAAATAAAGCAGAACAGCGACTAAGAGCTCATGGGAAGAGCTGCCTGCCTCCCGTTCTGCATGGCTACTCGGGGCCTTACCTCGAGGCAAGGACTCACGTTGAGATTCCCTTTAGCTCTAGAGCATGGCTAGATGAGCCCCACCCCGGCCATGGAAGCACCCTGTGTAGCCAGAGAAAACCCATTTTCTTCCCAGACCCATGCCTACGGCGTCCAGAGGCCTGACAACAGCAGAGAATTTCAGGGAGCTTCCAGGGAGCATGAATGGGGCTTTCCAAATGGAAAAGCAAGGCTAGTACCATCCCGCCCCCATTTCCATGGGCACACGCAGCATACATCCCTGTGGTTTCTGACAAGTCAAAAGAGACACAGAGCACACACTTCGTCCTTCCCTGAATCAACTTCTCGAGGCAGAGTGTTCTGCATCTAGTGAACGGCCTCAACCAAGGCGCGCCCTAGCTAGACCTCTGGGCTCGTGCCTCTTCAGAAGCCTGCAGTGCTACAGGAAAAACTGTGCTTTAGTGGCAATAGGAACGCAAGCCGACTTTCTCCTGGAGGCAGGGTGACTTCAGGTAGGAGGTCCTGGTTGGAAGGCGAAGCCTAGTGTTTTTTTTTCAGTGCAAATCAGAGTAGGGAATGAGTGCGACTTCCACGGCATGTTGGAACCTGCTAGAACCGTGCCCGTGAACCTGTGGTAGTGCTGGGGAAATCAAGCTGTCCCAAGAAAGAGTGTCCTGTTTTGCCCATCACTCGGCATACACAGTGTGAGTACGAAGGCCTACGGGCCTGGATGTTGTTTAGAAGAGCCAGGGGAGCCTGGGGGTACTCAGTGTTCTTGCAGGGAATAGGGTTTCCAGGCGAGGCACCTAGGTGTCCCGCAAAGCGTACTGGCGTTCAAATGCTGCAGAGCAGCGACTACGGCCTCATGGAAACTGCTGCACGCCTCCGCTTCTGCAGAGCAATTCAGGGCCTTACCTCGAGGCAAGTCCTCACGTTGAGTGTCCCGTGAGCGACACCGCATGGTAGGATGCTGACTTTCTCCTTGAGTAGAGAGACTTCAGGTACGAGGTCCTCTAAGAATTCTAAGCAGAGTGTTTTCTCATGGCAGCTCAAACGAGGGCAATGTCGAAGACTTCCAGGCCATGTTGGACTGCCTAGAAATGTGGTTCTGATGTTGTTCGAGGGCTCTGGAAATGTAGCACGCCTGAAGTAACGTGCAGTGTGTTGCCCATCACTCGGCAGACACAGAGGGCCTCCGAGGAACCTATGGGCCTCGATGTTGCTCAGTAGGCCCACAGGGGTGTGGGGGTACTCAGTGATCTTGGAACGAAAATGATGCTCACCCGAGGGGCCTAGGCGTTCTCAAAGGGTACCTTCTTTCAAATAAAGCAGAACAGCGACTAAGAGCTCATGGGAAGAGCTGCCTGCCTCCCGTTCTGCATGGCTACTCGGGGCCTTACCTCGAGGCAAGGACTCACGTTGAGATTCCCTTTAGCTCTAGAGCATGGCTAGATGAGCCCCACCCCGGCCATGGAAGCACCCTGTGTAGCCAGAGAAAACCCATTTTCTTCCCAGACCCATGCCTACGGCGTCCAGAGGCCAGTCAACAGCAGAGAATTTCAGGGAGCTTCCAGGGAGCATGAATGGGGCTTTCCAAATGGAAAAGCAAGGCTAGTACCATCCCGCCCCCATTTCCATGGGCACACGCAGCATACATCCCTGTGGTTTCTGACAAGTCAAAAGAGACACAGAGCACACACTGGTTCCTTCCCTGAATCAACTTCTCGAGGCAGAGTGTTCTGCATCTAGTGAACGGCCTCAACCAAGGCACGCCCTAGCTAGGCCTGTGGGCCCGGGCCTCTTCAGAAGCCTGCAGTGCTACAGGAAGAACTGTGCTTTAGTTGCAATAGGCAAGCAATCCGCCTTTCTCCTGGAGGCAGGGTGACTTCAGGTAGGAGGTCCTGGTTGGAAGGCGAAGCCTAGTGTTTTTTTTCAGTGCCAATCAGAGTAGGGAATGAGTGCGACTTCCACGGCATGTTGGAACCTGCTAGAACCGTGCCCGTGAACCTGTGGTAGTGCTGGGGAAATCAAGCTGTCCCAAGAAAGAGTGTCCTGTTTTGCCCATCACTCGGCATACACAGTGTGAGTACGAAGGCCTACGGGCCTGGATGTTGTTTAGAAGAGCCAGGGGAGCCTGGGGGTACTCAGTGTTCTTGCAGGGAATAGGGTTTCCAGGCGAGGCACCTAGGTGTCCCGCAAAGCGTACTGGCGTTCAAATGCTGCAGAGCAGCGACTACGGCCTCATGGAAACTGCTGCACGCCTCCGCTTCTGCAGAGCAATTCAGGGCCTTACCTCGAGGCAAGTCCTCACGTTGAGTGTCCCGTGAGGGACACCGCATGGTAGGATGCTGACTTTCTCCTTGAGTAGAGAGACTTCAGGTACGAGGTCCTCTAAGAATTCTAAGCAGAGTGTTTTCTCATGGCAGCTCAAACGAGGGCAATGTCGAAGACTTCCAGGCCATGTTGGACTGCCTAGAAATGTGGTTCTGATGTTGTTCGAGGGCTCTGGAAATGTAGCACGCCTGAAGTAACGTGCAGTGTGTTGCCCATCACTCGGCAGACACAGAGGGCCTCCGAGGGACCTATGGGCCTCGATGTTGCTCAGTAGGCCCACAGGGGTGTGGGGGTACTCAGTGATCTTGGAACGAAAATGATGCTCACCCGAGGGGCCTAGGAGTTCTCAAAGGGTACCTTCTTTCAAATAAAGCAGAACAGCGACTAAGAGCTCATGGGAAGAGCTGCCTGCCTCCCGTTCTGCATGGCTACTCGGGGCCTTACCTCGAGGCAAGGACTCACGTTGAGATTCCCTTTAGCTCTAGAGCATTACAAGAAGAGAGCCACCCCGGCCATGGAAGCACCCTGTGTAGCCAGAGAAAACCCATTTTCTTCCCAGACCCATGCCTACGGCGTCCAGAGGCCTGACAACAGCAGAGAATTTCAGGGAGCTTCCAGGGAGCATGAATGGGGCTTTCCAAATGGAAAAGCAAGGCTAGTACCATCCCGCCCCCATTTCCATGGGCACACGCAGCATACATCCCTGTGGTTTCTGACAAGTCAAAAGAGACACAGAGCACACACTTCGTCCTTCCCTGAATCAACTCCTCGAGGCATGGTGTTCTGCATGTGGTGAACGGCCTCAACCAAGGTGCGCCCTAGCTAGACCTCTGGGCCCGTGCCTCTTCAGAAGCCTGCAGTGCTACAGGAAAAACTGTGCTTTAGTGGCAATAGGAACGCAAGCCGACTTTCTCCTGGAGGCAGGGTGACTTCAGGTAGGAGGTCCTGGTTGGAAGGCGAAGCCTAGTGTTTTTTTTTCAGTGCCAATCAGAGTAGGGAATGAGTGCGACTTCCACGGCATGTTGGAACCTGCTAGAACCGTGCCCGTGAAACTGTGGTAGTGCTGGAGAAATCAAGCTGTCCCAAGAAAGAGTGTACTGTTTTGCCCATCACTCGGCATACACAGTGTGAGTACGAAGGCCTACGGGCCTGGATGTTGTTTAGAAGAGCCAGGGGAGCCTGGGGGTACTCAGTGTTCTTGCAGGGAATAGGGTTTCCAGGCGAGGCACCTAGGTGTCCCGCAAAGCGTACTGGCGTTCAAATGCTGCAGAGCAGCGACTACGGCCTCATGGAAACTGCTGCACGCCTCCGCTTCTGCAGAGCAATTCAGGGCCTTACCTCGAGGCAAGTCCTCACGTTGAGTGTCCCGTGAGCGACACCGCATGGTAGGATGCTGAATTTCTCCTTGAGTAGAGAGACTTCAGGTACGAGGTCCTCTAAGAATTCTAAGCAGAGTGTTTTCTCAGGGCAGCTCAAACGAGGGCAATGTCAAAGACTTCCAGGCCATGTTGGACTGCCTAGAAATGTGGTTCTGATGTTGTTCGAGGGCTCTGGAAATGTAGCACGCCTGAAGTAACGTGCAGTGTGTTGCCCATCACTCGGCAGACACAGAGGGCCTCCGAGGGACCTATGGGCCTCGATGTTGCTCAGTAGGCCCACAGGGGTGTGGGGGTACTCAGTGATCTTGGAACGAAAATGATGCTCACCCGAGGGGCCTAGGAGTTCTCAAAGGGTACCTTCTTTAAAATAAAGCAGAACAGCGACTAAGAGCTCATGGGAAGAGCTGCCTGCCTCCCGTTCTGCATGGCTACTCGGGGCCTTACCTCGAGGCAAGGACTCACGTTGAGATTCCCTTTAGCTCTAGAGCATGGCTAGATGAGCCCCACCCCGGCCATGGAAGCACCCTGTGTAGCCAGAGAAAACCCATTTTCTTCCCAGACCCATGCCTACGGCGTCCAGAGGCCTGACAACAGCAGAGAATTTCAGGGAGCTTCCAGGGAGCATGAATGGGGCTTTCCAAATGGAAAAGCAAGGCTAGTACCATCCCGCCCCCATTTCCATGGGCACACGCAGCATACATCCCTGTGGTTTCTGACAAGTCAAAAGAGACACAGAGCACACACTTCGTCCTTCCCTGAATCAACTCCTCGAGGCAGGGTGTTCTGCATGTAGTGAACGGCCTCAACCAAGGCGCGCCCTAGCTAGACCTCTGGGCCCGTGCCTCTTCAGAAGCCTGCAGTGCTACAGGAAAAACTGTGCTTTAGTGGCAATAGGAACGCAAGCCGACTTTCTCCTGGAGGCAGGGTGACTTCAGGTAGGAGGTCCTGGTTGGAAGGCGAAGCCTAGTGTTTTTTTTTCAGTGCCAATCAGAGTAGGGAATGAGTGCGACTTCCACGGCATGTTGGAACCTGCTAGAACCGTGCCCGTGAACCTGTGGTAGTGCTGGGGAAATCAAGCTGTCCCAAGAAAGAGTGTCCTGTTTTGCCCATCACTCGGCATACACAGTGTGAGTACGAAGGCCTACGGGCCTGGATGTTGTTTAGAAGAGCCAGGGGAGCCTGGGGGTACTCAGTGTTCTTGCAGGGAATAGGTTTTCCAGGCGAGGCACCTAGGTGTCCCGCAAAGCGTACTGGCGTTCAAATGCTGCAGAGCAGCGACTACGGCCTCATGGAAACTGCTGCACGCCTCCGCTTCTGCAGAGCAATTCAGGGCCTTACCTCGAGGCAAGTCCTCACGTTGAGTGTCCCGTGAGCGACCCCGCATGGTAGGATGCTGACTTTCTCCTTGAGTAGAGAGACTTCAGGTACGAGGTCCTCTAAGAATTCTAAGCAGAGTGTTTTCTCAGGGCAGCTCAAACGAGGGCAATGTCGAAGACTTCCAGGCCATGTTGGACTGCCTAGAAATGTGGTTCTGCTGTTGTTCGAGGGCTCTGGAAATGTAGCACGCCTGAAGTAACGTGCAGTGTGTTGCCCATCACTCGGCAGACACAGAGGGCCTCCGAGGGACCTATGGGCCTCGATGTTGCTCAGTAGGCCCACAGGGGTGTGGGGGTAGTCAGTGATCTTGGAATGAAAATGATGCTCACCCGAGGGGCCTAAGAGTTCTCAAAGGGTACCTTCTTTAAAATAAAGCAGAACAGCGACTAATAGCACATGGGAAGAGCTGCCTGCCTCCCGTTCTGCATGGCTACTCGGGGCCTTACCTCGAGGCAAGGACTCACGTTGAGATTTTCTTTAGTTCTAGAGCATTACAAGAAGAGAGCCACCCCGGCCATGGAAGCACCCTGTGTAGCCAGAGAAAACCCATTTTCTTCCCAGACCCATGCCTACAGCGGCCAGAGGCCAGTCAACAGCAGAGAATTTCAGGGAGCTTCAAGGGAGCATGAATGGGGCTTTCCAAATGGAAAAGCAAGGCTAGTACCATCCCGCCCCCATTTCCATGGGCACACGCAGCATACATCCCTGTGGTTTCTGACAAGTCAAAAGAGACACAGAGCACACACTGGTTCCTTCCCTGAATCAACTTCTCGAGGCAGAGTGTTCTGCATCTAGTGAACGGCCTCAACCAAGGCACGCCCTAGCTAGGCCTCTGGGCCCGGGCCTCTTCAGAAGCCTGCAGTGCTACAGGAAGAACTGTGCTTTAGTTGCAATAGGCAAGCAATCCGCCTTTCTCCTGGAGGCAGGGTGACTTCAGGTAGGAGGTCCTGGTTGGAAGGCGAAGCCTAGTGTTTTTTTTCAGTGCCAATCAGAGTAGGGAATGAGTGCGACTTCCACGGCATGTTGGAACCTGCTAGAACCGTGCCCGTGAACCTGTGGTAGTGCTGGGGAAATCAAGCTGTCCCAAGAAAGAGTGTCCTGTTTTGCCCATCACTCGGCATACACAGTGTGAGTACAAAGGCCTACGGGCCTGGATGTTGTTTAGAAGAGCCAGGGGAGCCTGGGGGTACTCAGTGTTCTTGCAGGGAATAGGGTTTCTAGGCGAGGCACCTAGGTGTCCCGCAAAGCGTACTGGCGTTCAAATGCTGCAGAGCAGCGACTACGGCCTCATGGAAACTGCTGCACGCCTCCGCTTCTGCAGAGCAATTCAGGGCCTTACCTCGAGGCAAGTCCTCACGTTGAGTGTCCCGTGAGCGACACCGCATGGTAGGATGCTGACTTTCTCCTTGAGTAGAGAGACTTCAGGTACGAGGTCCTCTAAGAATTCTAAGCAGAGTGTTTTCTCAGGGCAGCTCAAACGAGGGCAATGTCGAAGACTTCCAGGCCATGTTGGACTGCCTAGAAATGTGGTTCTGCTGTTGTTCGAGGGCTCTGGAAATGTAGCACGCCTGAAGTAACGTGCAGTGTGTTGCCCATCACTCGGCAGACACAGAGGGCCTCCGAGGGACCTATGGGCCTCGATGTTGCTCAGTAGGCCCACAGGGGTGTGGGGGTACTCAGTGATCTTGGAACGAAAATGATGCTCACCCGAGGGGCCTAGGAGTTCTCAAAGGGTACCTTCTTTAAAATAAAGCAGAACAGCGACTAAGAGCTCATGGGAAGAGCTGCCTGCCTCCCGTTCTGCATGGCTACTCGGGGCCTTACCTCGAGGCAAGGACTCACGTTGAGATTCCCTTTAGCTCTAGAGCATGGCTAGATGAGCCCCACCCCGGCCATGGAAGCACCCTGTGTAGCCAGAGAAAACCCATTTTCTTCCCAGACCCATGCCTACGGCGTCCAGAGGCCTGACAACAGCAGAGAATTTCAGGGAGCTTCCAGGGAGCATGAATGGGGCTTTCCAAATGGAAAAGCAAGGCTAGTACCATCCCGCCCCCATTTCCATGGGCACACGCAGCATACATCCCTGTGGTTTCTGACAAGTCAAAAGAGACACAGAGCACACACTTCGTCCTTCCCTGAATCAACTCCTCGAGGCAGGGTGTTCTGCATGTAGTGAACGGCCTCAACCAAGGCGCGCCCTAGCTAGACCTCTGGGCTCGTGCCTCTTCAGAAGCCTGCAGTGCTACAGGAAAAACTGTGCTTTAGTGGCAATAGGCAAGCAATCCGCCTTTCTCCTGGAGGCAGGGTGACTTCAGGTAGGAGGTCCTGGTTGGAAGGCGAAGCCTAGTGTTTTTTTTCAGTGCCAATCAGAGTAGGGAATGAGTGCGACTTCCACGGCATGTTGGAACCTGCTAGAACCGTGCCCGTGAACCTGTGGTAGTGCTGGGGAAATCCAGCTGTCCCAAGAAAGAGTGTACTGTTTTGCCCATCACTCGGCATACACAGTGTGAGTACGAAGGCCTACGGGCCTGGATGTTGTTTAGAAGAGCCAGGGGAGCCTGGGGGTACTCAGTGTACTTGCAGGGAATAGGGTTTCCAGGCGAGGCACCTAGGTGTCCCGCAAAGCGTACTGGCGTTCAAATGCTGCAGAGCAGCGACTACGGCCTCATGGCAACTGCTGCACGCCTCCGCTTCTGCAGAGCAATTCAGGGCCTTACCTCGAGGCAAGTCCTCACGTAGAGTGTCCCGTGAGCGACACCGCATGGTAGGATGCTGACTTTCTCCTTGAGTAGAGAGACTTCAGGTACGAGGTCCTCTAAGAATTCTAAGCAGAGTGTTTTCTCAGGGCAGCTCAAACGAGGGCAATGTCGAAGACTTCCAGGCCATGTTGGACTGCCTAGAAATGTGGTTCTGCTGTTGTTCGAGGGCTCTGGAAATGTAGCACGCCTGAAGTAACGTGCAGTGTGTTGCCCATCACTCGGCAGACACAGAGGGCCTCCGAGGAACCTATGGGCCTCGATGTTGCTCAGTAGGCCCACAGGGGTGTGGGGGTACTCAGTGATCTTGGAACGAAAATGATGCTCACCCGAGGGGCCTAGGAGTTCTCAAAGGGTACCTTCTTTCAAATAAAGCAGAACAGCGACTAAGAGCTCATGGGAAGAGCTGCCTGCCTCCCGTTCTGCATGGCTACTCGGGGCCTTACCTCGAGGCAAGGACTCACGTTGAGATTCCCTTTAGCTCTAGAGCATGGCTAGATGAGCCCCACCCCGGCCATGGAAGCACCCTGTGTAGCCAGAGAAAACCCATTTTCTTCCCAGACCCATGCCTACGGCGTCCAGAGGCCTGACAACAGCAGAGAATTTCAGGGAGCTTCCAGGGAGCATGAATGGGGCTTTCCAAATGGAAAAGCAAGGCTAGTACCATCCCGCCCCCATTTCCATGGGCACACGCAGCATACATCCCTGTGGTTTCTGACAAGTCAAAAGAGACACAGAGCACACACTGGTTCCTTCCCTGAATCAACTTCTCGAGGCAGAGTGTTCTGCATCTAGTGAACGGCCTCAACCAAGGCACGCCCTAGCTAGCACTCTGGGCCCGGGCCTCTTCAGAAGCCTGCAGTGCTACAGGAAGAACTGTGCTTTAGTTGCAATAGGCAAGCAATCCGCCTTTCTCCTGGAGGCAGGGTGACTTCAGGTAGGAGGTCCTGGTTGGAAGGCGAAGCCTAGTGTTTTTTTTCAGTGCCAATCAGAGTAGGGAATGAGTGCGACTTCCACGGCATGTTGGAACCTGCTAGAACCGTGCCCGTGAACCTGTGGTAGTGCTGGGGAAATCAAGCTGTCCCAAGAAAGAGTGTCCTGTTTTGCCCATCACTCGGCATACACAGTGTGAGTACGAAGGCCTACGGGCCTGGATGTTGTTTAGAAGAGCCAGGGGAGCCTGGGGGTACTCAGTGTTCTTGCAGGGAATAGGGTTTCCAGGCGAGGCACCTAGGTGTCCCGCAAAGCGTACTGGCGTTCAAATGCTGCAGAGCAGCGGCTACCGCCTCATGGAAACTGCTGCACGCCTCCGCTTCTGCAGAGCAATTCAGGGCCTTACCTCGAGGCAAGTCCTCACGTTGAGTGTCCCGTGAGCGACCCCGCATGGTAGGATGCTGACTTTCTCCTTGAGTAGAGAGACTTCAGGTACGAGGTCCTCTAAGAATTCTAAGCAGAGTGTTTTCTCAGGGCAGCTCAAAGGAGGGCAATGTCGAAGACTTCCAGGCCATGTTGGACTGCCTAGAAATGTGGTTCTGATGTTGTTCAAGGGCTCTGGAAATGTAGCACGCCTGAAGTAACGTGCAGTGTGTTGCCCATCACTCGACAGACACAGAGGGCCTCCGAGGGACCTATGGGCCTCGATGTTGCTCAGTAGGCCCACAGGGGTGTGGGGGTACTCAGTGATCTTGGAACGAAAATGATGCTCACCCGAGGGGCCTAGGCGTTCTCAAAGGGTACCTTCTTTAAAATAAAGCAGAACAGCGACTAAGAGCTCATGGGAAGAGCTGCCTGCCTCCCGTTCTGCATGGCTACTCGGGGCCTTACCTCGAGGCAAGGACTCACGTTGAGATTCCCTTTAGCTCTAGAGCATGGCTATATGAGCCCCACCCCGGCCATGGAAGCACCCTGTGTAACCAGAGAAAACCCATTTTCTTCCCAGACCCATGCCTACGGCGTCCAGAGGCCTGACAACAGCAGAGAATTTCAGGGAGCTTCCAGGGAGCATGAATGGGGCTTTCCAAATGGAAAAGCAAGGCTAGTACCATCCCGCCCCCATTTCCATGGGCACACGCAGCATACATCCCTGTGGTTTCTGACAAGTCAAAAGAGACACAGAGCACACACTTCGTCCTTCCCTGAATCAACTCCTCGAGGCATGGTGTTCTGCATGTGGTGAACGGCCTCAACCAAGGTGCGCCCTAGCTAGACCTCTGGGCCCGTGCCTCTTCAGAAGCCTGCAGTGCTACAGGAAAAACTGTGCTTTAGTGGCAATAGGAACGCAAGCCGACTTTCTCCTGGAGGCAGGGTGACTTCAGGTAGGAGGTCCTGGTTGGAAGGCGAAGCCTAGTGTTTTTTTTTCAGTGCCAATCAGAGTGGGGAATGAGTGCGACTTCCACGGCATGTTGGAACCTGCTAGAACCGTGCCCGTGAAACTGTGGTAGTGCTGGGGAAATCAAGCTGTCCCAAGAAAGAGTGTACAGTTTTGCCCATCACTCGGCATACACAGTGTGAGTACGAAGGCCTACGGGCCTGGATGTCGTTTAGAAGAGCCAGGGGAGCCTGGGGGTACTCAGTGTTCTTGCAGGGAATAGGGTTTCCAGGCGAGGCACCTAGGTGTCCCGCAAAGCGTACTGGCGTTCAAATGCTGCAGAGCAGCGACTACGGCCTCATGGAAACTGCTGCACGCCTCCGCTTCTGCAGAGCAATTCAGGGCCTTACCTCGAGGCAAGTCCTCACGTTGAGTGTCCCGTGAGCGACACCGCATGGTAGGATGCTGACTTTCTCCTTGAGTAGAGAGACTTCAGGTACGAGGTCCTCCTAGAATTCTAAGCAGAGTGTTTTCTCATGGCAGCTCAAACGAGGGCAATGTCGAAGACTTCCAGGCCATGTTGGACTGCCTAGAAATGTGGTTCTGATGTTGTTCGAGGGCTCTGGAAATGTAGCACGCCTGAAGTAACGTGCAGTGTGTTGCCCATCACTCGGCAGACACAGAGGGCCTCCGAGGGACCTATGGGCCTCGATGTTGCTCAGTAGGCCCACAGGGGTGTGGGGGTACTCAGTGATCTTGGAACGAAAATGATGCTCACCCGAGGGGCCTAGGAGTTCTCAAAGGGTACCTTCTTTAAAATAAAGCAGAACAGCGACTAAGAGCTCATGGGAAGAGCTGCCTGCCTCCCGTTCTGCATGGCTACTCGGGGCCTTACCTCGAGGCAAGGACTCACGTTGAGATTCCCTTTAGCTCTAGAGCATTACAAGAAGAGAGCCACCCCGGCCATGGAAGCACCCTGTGTAGCCAGAGAAAACCCATTTTCTTCCCAGACCCATGCCTACGGCGTCCAGAGGCCTGACAACAGCAGAGAATTTCAGGGAGCTTCCAGGGAGCATGAATGGGGCTTTCCAAATGGAAAAGCAAGGCTAGTACCATCCCGCCCCCATTTCCATGGGCACACGCAGCATACATCCCTGTGGTTTCTGACAAGTCAAAAGAGACACAGAGCACACACTGGTTCCTTCCCTGAATCAACTTCTCGAGGCAGAGTGTTCTGCATCTAGTGAACGGCCTCAACCAAGGCACGCCCTAGCTAGGCCTCTGGGCCCGGGCCTCTTCAGAAGCCTGCAGTGCTACAGGAAGAACTGTGCTTTAGTTGCAATAGGCAAGCAATCCGCCTTTCTCCTGGAGGCAGGGTGACTTCAGGTAGGAGGTCCTGGTTGGAAGGCGAAGCCTAGTGTTTTTCTTCAGTGCCAATCAGAGTAGGGAATGAGTGCGACTTCCACGGCATGTTGGAACCTGCTAGAACCGTGCCCGTGAACCTGTGGTAGTGCTGGGGAAATCAAGCTGTCCCAAGAAAGAGTGTCCTGTTTTGCCCATCACTCGGCATACACAGTGTGAGTACGAAGGCCTACGGGCCTGGATGTTGTTTAGAAGAGCCAGGGGAGCCTGGGGGTACTCAGTGTTCTTGCAGGGAATAGGGTTTCCAGGCGAGGCACCTAGGTGTCCCGCAAAGCGTACTGGCGTTCAAATGCTGCAGAGCAGCGACTACGGCCTCATGGAAACTGCTGCACGCCTCCGCTTCTGCAGAGCAATTCAGGGCCTTACCTCGAGGCAAGTCCTCACGTTGAGTGTCCCGTGAGCGACACCGCATGGTAGGATGCTGACTTTCTCCTTGAGTAGAGAGACTTCAGGTACGAGGTCCTCTAAGAATTCTAAGCAGAGTGTTTTCTCATGGCAGCTCAAACGAGGGCAATGTCGAAGACTTCCAGGCCATGTTGGACTGCCTAGAAATGTGGTTCTGATGTTGTTCGAGGGCTCTGGAAATGTAGCACGCCTGAAGTAACGTGCAGTGTGTTGCCCATCACTCGGCAGACACAGAGGGCCTCCGAGGGACCTATGGGCCTCGATGTTGCTCAGTAGGCCCACAGGGGTGTGGGGGTACTCAGTGATCTTGGAACGAAAATGATGCTCACCCGAGGGGCCTAGGAGTTCTCAAAGGGTACCTTCTTTCAAATAAAGCAGAACAGCGACTAAGAGCTCATGGGAAGAGCTGCCTGCCTCCCGTTCTGCATGGCTACTCGGGGCCTTACCTCGAGGCAAGGACTCACGTTGAGATTCCCTTTAGCTCTAGAGCATTACAAGAAGAGAGCCACCCCGGCCATGGAAGCACCCTGTGTAGCCAGAGAAAACCCATTTTCTTCCCAGACCCATGCCTACGGCGTCCAGAGGCCTGACAACAGCAGAGAATTTCAGGGAGCTTCCAGGGAGCATGAATGGGGCTTTCCAAATGGAAAAGCAAGGCTAGTACCATCCCGCCCCCATTTCCATGGGCACACGCAGCATACATCCCTGTGGTTTCTGACAAGTCAAAAGAGACACAGAGCACACACTTCGTCCTTCCCTGAATCAACTCCTCGAGGCATGGTGTTCTGCATGTGGTGAACGGCCTCAACCAAGGTGCGCCCTAGCTAGACCTCTGGGCCCGTGCCTCTTCAGAAGCCTGCAGTGCTACAGGAAAAACTGTGCTTTAGTGGCAATAGGAACGCAAGCCGACTTTCTCCTGGAGGCAGGGTGACTTCAGGTAGGAGGTCCTGGTTGGAAGGCGAAGCCTAGTGTTTTTTTTTCAGTGCCAATCAGAGTAGGGAATGAGTGCGACTTCCACGGCATGTTGGAACCTGCTAGAACCGTGCCCGTGAAACTGTGGTAGTGCTGGAGAAATCAAGCTGTCCCAAGAAAGAGTGTACTGTTTTGCCCATCACTCGGCATACACAGTGTGAGTACGAAGGCCTACGGGCCTGGATGTTGTTTAGAAGAGCCAGGGGAGCCTGGGGGTACTCAGTGTTCTTGCAGGGAATAGGGTTTCCAGGCGAGGCACCTAGGTGTCCCGCAAAGCGTACTGGCGTTCAAATGCTGCAGAGCAGCGACTACGGCCTCATGGAAACTGCTGCACGCCTCCGCTTCTGCAGAGCAATTCAGGGCCTTACCTCGAGGCAAGTCCTCACGTTGAGTGTCCCGTGAGCGACACCGCATGGTAGGATGCTGAATTTCTCCTTGAGTAGAGAGACTTCAGGTACGAGGTCCTCTAAGAATTCTAAGCAGAGTGTTTTCTCAGGGCAGCTCAAACGAGGGCAATGTCAAAGACTTCCAGGCCATGTTGGACTGCCTAGAAATGTGGTTCTGTTGTTGTTCGAGGGCTCTGGAAATGTAGCACGCCTGAAGTAACGTGCAGTGTGTTGCCCATCACTCGGCAGACACAGAGGGCCTCCGAGGGACCTATGGGCCTCGATGTTGCTCAGTAGGCCCACAGGGGTGTGGGGGTACTCAGTGATCTTGGAACGAAAATGATGCTCACCCGAGGGGCCTAGGAGTTCTCAAAGGGTACCTTCTTTAAAATAAAGCAGAACAGCGACTAAGAGCTCATGGGAAGAGCTGCCTGCCTCCCGTTCTGCATGGCTACTCGGGGCCTTACCTCGAGGCAAGGACTCACGTTGAGATTCCCTTTAGCTCTAGAGCATGGCTAGATGAGCCCCACCCCGGCCATGGAAGCACCCTGTGTAGCCAGAGAAAACCCATTTTCTTCCCAGACCCATGCCTACGGCGTCCAGAGGCCTGACAACAGCAGAGAATTTCAGGGAGCTTCCAGGGAGCATGAATGGGGCTTTCCAAATGGAAAAGCAAGGCTAGTACCATCCCGCCCCCATTTCCATGGGCACACGCAGCATACATCCCTGTGGTTTCTGACAAGTCAAAAGAGACACAGAGCACACACTTCGTCCTTCCCTGAATCAACTCCTCGAGGCAGGGTGTTCTGCATGTAGTGAACGGCCTCAACCAAGGCGCGCCCTAGCTAGACCTCTGGGCCCGTGCCTCTTCAGAAGCCTGCAGTGCTACAGGAAAAACTGTGCTTTAGTGGCAATAGGAACGCAAGCCGACTTTCTCCTGGAGGCAGGGTGACTTCAGGTAGGAGGTCCTGGTTGGAAGGCGAAGCCTAGTGTTTTTTTTTCAGTGCCAATCAGAGTAGGGAATGAGTGCGACTTCCACGGCATGTTGGAACCTGCTAGAACCGTGCCCGTGAACCTGTGGTAGTGCTGGGGAAATCAAGCTGTCCCAAGAAAGAGTGTCCTGTTTTGCCCATCACTCGGCATACACAGTGTGAGTACGAAGGCCTACGGGCCTGGATGTTGTTTAGAAGAGCCAGGGGAGCCTGGGGGTACTCAGTGTTCTTGCAGGGAATAGGTTTTCCAGGCGAGGCACCTAGGTGTCCCGCAAAGCGTACTGGCGTTCAAATGCTGCAGAGCAGCGACTACGGCCTCATGGAAACTGCTGCACGCCTCCGCTTCTGCAGAGCAATTCAGGGCCTTACCTCGAGGCAAGTCCTCACGTTGAGTGTCCCGTGAGCGACCCCGCATGGTAGGATGCTGACTTTCTCCTTGAGTAGAGAGACTTCAGGTACGAGGTCCTCTAAGAATTCTAAGCAGAGTGTTTTCTCAGGGCAGCTCAAACGAGGGCAATGTCGAAGACTTCCAGGCCATGTTGGACTGCCTAGAAATGTGGTTCTGCTGTTGTTCGAGGGCTCTGGAAATGTAGCACGCCTGAAGTAACGTGCAGTGTGTTGCCCATCACTCGGCAGACACAGAGGGCCTCCGAGGGACCTATGGGCCTCGATGTTGCTCAGTAGGCCCACAGGGGTGTGGGGGTAGTCAGTGATCTTGGAATGAAAATGATGCTCACCCGAGGGGCCTAAGAGTTCTCAAAGGGTACCTTCTTTAAAATAAAGCAGAACAGCGACTAAGAGCACATGGGAAGAGCTGCCTGCCTCCCGTTCTGCATGGCTACTCGGGGCCTTACCTCGAGGCAAGGACTCACGTTGAGATTTTCTTTAGTTCTAGAGCATTACAAGAAGAGAGCCACCCCGGCCATGGAAGCACCCTGTGTAGCCAGAGAAAACCCATTTTCTTCCCAGACCCATGCCTACAGCGGCCAGAGGCCAGTCAACAGCAGAGAATTTCAGGGAGCTTCAAGGGAGCATGAATGGGGCTTTCCAAATGGAAAAGCAAGGCTAGTACCATCCCGCCCCCATTTCCATGGGCACACGCAGCATACATCCCTGTGGTTTCTGACAAGTCAAAAGAGACACAGAGCACACACTGGTTCCTTCCCTGAATCAACTTCTCGAGGCAGAGTGTTCTGCATCTAGTGAACGGCCTCAACCAAGGCACGCCCTAGCTAGGCCTCTGGGCCCGGGCCTCTTCAGAAGCCTGCAGTGCTACAGGAAGAACTGTGCTTTAGTTGCAATAGGCAAGCAATCCGCCTTTCTCCTGGAGGCAGGGTGACTTCAGGTAGGAGGTCCTGGTTGGAAGGCGAAGCCTAGTGTTTTTTTTCAGTGCCAATCAGAGTAGGGAATGAGTGCGACTTCCACGGCATGTTGGAACCTGCTAGAACCGTGCCCGTGAACCTGTGGTAGTGCTGGGGAAATCAAGCTGTCCCAAGAAAGAGTGTCCTGTTTTGCCCATCACTCGGCATACACAGTGTGAGTACAAAGGCCTACGGGCCTGGATGTTGTTTAGAAGAGCCAGGGGAGCCTGGGGGTACTCAGTGTTCTTGCAGGGAATAGGGTTTCTAGGCGAGGCACCTAGGTGTCCCGCAAAGCGTACTGGCGTTCAAATGCTGCAGAGCAGCGACTACGGCCTCATGGAAACTGCTGCACGCCTCCGCTTCTGCAGAGCAATTCAGGGCCTTACCTCGAGGCAAGTCCTCACGTTGAGTGTCCCGTGAGCGACACCGCATGGTAGGATGCTGACTTTCTCCTTGAGTAGAGAGACTTCAGGTACGAGGTCCTCTAAGAATTCTAAGCAGAGTGTTTTCTCAGGGCAGCTCAAACGAGGGCAATGTCGAAGACTTCCAGGCCATGTTGGACTGCCTAGAAATGTGGTTCTGCTGTTGTTCGAGGGCTCTGGAAATGTAGCACGCCTGAAGTAACGTGCAGTGTGTTGCCCATCACTCGGCAGACACAGAGGGCCTCCGAGGGACCTATGGGCCTCGATGTTGCTCAGTAGGCCCACAGGGGTGTGGGGGTACTCAGTGATCTTGGAACGAAAATGATGCTCACCCGAGGGGCCTAGGAGTTCTCAAAGGGTACCTTCTTTAAAATAAAGCAGAACAGCGACTAAGAGCTCATGGGAAGAGCTGCCTGCCTCCCGTTCTGCATGGCTACTCGGGGCCTTACCTCGAGGCAAGGACTCACGTTGAGATTCCCTTTAGCTCTAGAGCATGGCTAGATGAGCCCCACCCCGGCCATGGAAGCACCCTGTGTAGCCAGAGAAAACCCATTTTCTTCCCAGACCCATGCCTACGGCGTCCAGAGGCCTGACAACAGCAGAGAATTTCAGGGAGCTTCCAGGGAGCATGAATGGGGCTTTCCAAATGGAAAAGCAAGGCTAGTACCATCCCGCCCCCATTTCCATGGGCACACGCAGCATACATCCCTGTGGTTTCTGACAAGTCAAAAGAGACACAGAGCACACACTTCGTCCTTCCCTGAATCAACTCCTCGAGGCAGGGTGTTCTGCATGTAGTGAACGGCCTCAACCAAGGCGCGCCCTAGCTAGACCTCTGGGCTCGTGCCTCTTCAGAAGCCTGCAGTGCTACAGGAAAAACTGTGCTTTAGTGGCAATAGGCAAGCAATCCGCCTTTCTCCTGGAGGCAGGGTGACTTCAGGTAGGAGGTCCTGGTTGGAAGGCGAAGCCTAGTGTTTTTTTTCAGTGCCAATCAGAGTAGGGAATGAGTGCGACTTCCACGGCATGTTGGAACCTGCTAGAACCGTGCCCGTGAACCTGTGGTAGTGCTGGGGAAATCCAGCTGTCCCAAGAAAGAGTGTACTGTTTTGCCCATCACTCGGCATACACAGTGTGAGTACGAAGGCCTACGGGCCTGGATGTTGTTTAGAAGAGCCAGGGGAGCCTGGGGGTACTCAGTGTACTTGCAGGGAATAGGGTTTCCAGGCGAGGCACCTAGGTGTCCCGCAAAGCGTACTGGCGTTCAAATGCTGCAGAGCAGCGACTACGGCCTCATGGCAACTGCTGCACGCCTCCGCTTCTGCAGAGCAATTCAGGGCCTTACCTCGAGGCAAGTCCTCACGTAGAGTGTCCCGTGAGCGACACCGCATGGTAGGATGCTGACTTTCTCCTTGAGTAGAGAGACTTCAGGTACGAGGTCCTCTAAGAATTCTAAGCAGAGTGTTTTCTCAGGGCAGCTCAAACGAGGGCAATGTCGAAGACTTCCAGGCCATGTTGGACTGCCTAGAAATGTGGTTCTGCTGTTGTTCGAGGGCTCTGGAAATGTAGCACGCCTGAAGTAACGTGCAGTGTGTTGCCCATCACTCGGCAGACACAGAGGGCCTCCGAGGAACCTATGGGCCTCGATGTTGCTCAGTAGGCCCACAGGGGTGTGGGGGTACTCAGTGATCTTGGAACGAAAATGATGCTCACCCGAGGGGCCTAGGAGTTCTCAAAGGGTACCTTCTTTCAAATAAAGCAGAACAGCGACTAAGAGCTCATGGGAAGAGCTGCCTGCCTCCCGTTCTGCATGGCTACTCGGGGCCTTACCTCGAGGCAAGGACTCACGTTGAGATTCCCTTTAGCTCTAGAGCATGGCTAGATGAGCCCCACCCCGGCCATGGAAGCACCCTGTGTAGCCAGAGAAAACCCATTTTCTTCCCAGACCCATGCCTACGGCGTCCAGAGGCCTGACAACAGCAGAGAATTTCAGGGAGCTTCCAGGGAGCATGAATGGGGCTTTCCAAATGGAAAAGCAAGGCTAGTACCATCCCGCCCCCATTTCCATGGGCACACGCAGCATACATCCCTGTGGTTTCTGACAAGTCAAAAGAGACACAGAGCACACACTGGTTCCTTCCCTGAATCAACTTCTCGAGGCAGAGTGTTCTGCATCTAGTGAACGGCCTCAACCAAGGCACGCCCTAGCTAGCACTCTGGGCCCGGGCTTCTTCAGAAGCCTGCAGTGCTACAGGAAGAACTGTGCTTTAGTTGCAATAGGCAAGCAATCCGCCTTTCTCCTGGAGGCAGGGTGACTTCAGGTAGGAGGTCCTGGTTGGAAGGCGAAGCCTAGTGTTTTTTTTCAGTGCCAATCAGAGTAGGGAATGAGTGCGACTTCCACGGCATGTTGGAACCTGCTAGAACCGTGCCCGTGAACCTGTGGTAGTGCTGGGGAAATCAAGCTGTCCCAAGAAAGAGTGTCCTGTTTTGCCCATCACTCGGCATACACAGTGTGAGTACGAAGGCCTACGGGCCTGGATGTTGTTTAGAAGAGCCAGGGGAGCCTGGGGGTACTCAGTGTTCTTGCAGGGAATAGGGTTTCCAGGCGAGGCACCTAGGTGTCCCGCAAAGCGTACTGGCGTTCAAATGCTGCAGAGCAGCGGCTACCGCCTCATGGAAACTGCTGCACGCCTCCGCTTCTGCAGAGCAATTCAGGGCCTTACCTCGAGGCAAGTCCTCACGTTGAGTGTCCCGTGAGCGACCCCGCATGGTAGGATGCTGACTTTCTCCTTGAGTAGAGAGACTTCAGGTACGAGGTCCTCTAAGAATTCTAAGCAGAGTGTTTTCTCAGGGCAGCTCAAACGAGGGCAATGTCGAAGACTTCCAGGCCATGTTGGACTGCCTAGAAATGTGGTTCTGATGTTGTTCAAGGGCTCTGGAAATGTAGCACGCCTGAAGTAACGTGCAGTGTGTTGCCCATCACTCGACAGACACAGAGGGCCTCCAAGGGACCTATGGGCCTCGATGTTGCTCAGTAGGCCCACAGGGGTGTGGGGGTACTCAGTGATCTTGGAACGAAAATGATGCTCACCCGAGGGGCCTAGGCGTTCTCAAAGGGTACCTTCTTTAAAATAAAGCAGAACAGCGACTAAGAGCTCATGGGAAGAGCTGCCTGCCTCCCGTTCTGCATGGCTACTCGGGGCCTTACCTCGAGGCAAGGACTCACGTTGAGATTCCCTTTAGCTCTAGAGCATGGCTATATGAGCCCCACCCCGGCCATGGAAGCACCCTGTGTAACCAGAGAAAACCCATTTTCTTCCCAGACCCATGCCTACGGCGTCCAGAGGCCTGACAACAGCAGAGAATTTCAGGGAGCTTCCAGGGAGCATGAATGGGGCTTTCCAAATGGAAAAGCAAGGCTAGTACCATCCCGCCCCCATTTCCATGGGCACACGCAGAATACATCCCTGTGGTTTCTGACAAGTCAAAAGAGACACAGAGCACACACTTCGTCCTTCCCTGAATCAACTCCTCGAGGCATGGTGTTCTGCATGTGGTGAACGGCCTCAACCAAGGTGCGCCCTAGCTAGACCTCTGGGCCCGTGCCTCTTCAGAAGCCTGCAGTGCTACAGGAAAAACTGTGCTTTAGTGGCAATAGGAACGCAAGCCGACTTTCTCCTGGAGGCAGGGTGACTTCAGGTAGGAGGTCCTGGTTGGAAGGCGAAGCCTAGTGTTTTTTTTTCAGTGCCAATCAGAGTGGGGAATGAGTGCGACTTCCACGGCATGTTGGAACCTGCTAGAACCGTGCCCGTGAAACTGTGGTAGTGCTGGGGAAATCAAGCTGTCCCAAGAAAGAGTGTACTGTTTTGCCCATCACTCGGCATACACAGTGTGAGTACGAAGGCCTACGGGCCTGGATGTCGTTTAGAAGAGCCAGGGGAGCCTGGGGGTACTCAGTGTTCTTGCAGGGAATAGGGTTTCCAGGCGAGGCACCTAGGTGTCCCGCAAAGCGTACTGGCGTTCAAATGCTGCAGAGCAGCGACTACGGCCTCATGGAAACTGCTGCACGCCTCCGCTTCTGCAGAGCAATTCAGGGCCTTACCTCGAGGCAAGTCCTCACGTTGAGTGTCCCGTGAGCGACACCGCATGGTAGGATGCTGACTTTCTCCTTGAGTAGAGAGACTTCAGGTACGAGGTCCTCCTAGAATTCTAAGCAGAGTGTTTTCTCATGGCAGCTCAAACGAGGGCAATGTCGAAGACTTCCAGGCCATGTTGGACTGCCTAGAAATGTGGTTCTGCTGTTGTTCGAGGGCTCTGGAAATGTAGCACGCCTGAAGTAACGTGCAGTGTGTTGCCCATCACTCGGCAGACACAGAGGGCCTCCGAGGGACCTATGGGCCTCGATGTTGCTCAGTAGGCCCACAGGGGTGTGGGGGTACTCAGTGATCTTGGAACGAAAATGATGCTCACCCGAGGGGCCTAGGAGTTCTCAAAGGGTACCTTCTTTAAAATAAAGCAGAACAGCGACTAAGAGCTCATGGGAAGAGCTGCCTGCCTCCCGTTCTGCATGGCTACTCGGGGCCTTACCTCGAGGCAAGGACTCACGTTGAGATTCCCTTTAGCTCTAGAGCATGGCTAGATGAGCCCCACCCCGGCCATGGAAGCACCCTGTGTAGCCAGAGAAAACCCATTTTCTTCCCAGACCCATGCCTACGGCGTCCAGAGGCCTGACAACAGCAGAGAATTTCAGGGAGCTTCCAGGGAGCATGAATGGGGCTTTCCAAATGGAAAAGCAAGGCTAGTACCATCCCGCCCCCATTTCCATGGGCACACGCAGCATACATCCCTGTGGTTTCTGACAAGTCAAAAGAGACACAGAGCACACACTTCGTCCTTCCCTGAATCAACTCCTCGAGGCAGGGTGTTCTGCATGTAGTGAACGGCCTCAACCAAGGCGCGCCCTAGCTAGACCTCTGGGCTCGTGCCTCTTCAGAAGCCTGCAGTGCTACAGGAAAAACTGTGCTTTAGTGGCAATAGGCAAGCAATCCGCCTTTCTCCTGGAGGCAGGGTGACTTCAGGTAGGAGGTCCTGGTTGGAAGGCGAAGCCTAGTGTTTTTTTTCAGTGCCAATCAGAGTAGGGAATGAGTGCGACTTCCACGGCATGTTGGAACCTGCTAGAACCGTGCCCGTGAACCTGTGGTAGTGCTGGGGAAATCCAGCTGTCCCAAGAAAGAGTGTACTGTTTTGCCCATCACTCGGCATACACAGTGTGAGTACGAAGGCCTACGGGCCTGGATGTTGTTTAGAAGAGCCAGGGGAGCCTGGGGGTACTCAGTGTACTTGCAGGGAATAGGGTTTCCAGGCGAGGCACCTAGGTGTCCCGCAAAGCGTACTGGCGTTCAAATGCTGCAGAGCAGCGACTACGGCCTCATGGCAACTGCTGCACGCCTCCGCTTCTGCAGAGCAATTCAGGGCCTTACCTCGAGGCAAGTCCTCACGTAGAGTGTCCCGTGAGCGACACCGCATGGTAGGATGCTGACTTTCTCCTTGAGTAGAGAGACTTCAGGTACGAGGTCCTCTAAGAATTCTAAGCAGAGTGTTTTCTCAGGGCAGCTCAAACGAGGGCAATGTCGAAGACTTCCAGGCCATGTTGGACTGCCTAGAAATGTGGTTCTGCTGTTGTTCGAGGGCTCTGGAAATGTAGCACGCCTGAAGTAACGTGCAGTGTGTTGCCCATCACTCGGCAGACACAGAGGGCCTCCGAGGAACCTATGGGCCTCGATGTTGCTCAGTAGGCCCACAGGGGTGTGGGGGTACTCAGTGATCTTGGAACGAAAATGATGCTCACCCGAGGGGCCTAGGAGTTCTCAAAGGGTACCTTCTTTCAAATAAAGCAGAACAGCGACTAAGAGCTCATGGGAAGAGCTGCCTGCCTCCCGTTCTGCATGGCTACTCGGGGCCTTACCTCGAGGCAAGGACTCACGTTGAGATTCCCTTTAGCTCTAGAGCATGGCTAGATGAGCCCCACCCCGGCCATGGAAGCACCCTGTGTAGCCAGAGAAAACCCATTTTCTTCCCAGACCCATGCCTACGGCGTCCAGAGGCCTGACAACAGCAGAGAATTTCAGGGAGCTTCCAGGGAGCATGAATGGGGCTTTCCAAATGGAAAAGCAAGGCTAGTACCATCCCGCCCCCATTTCCATGGGCACACGCAGCATACATCCCTGTGGTTTCTGACAAGTCAAAAGAGACACAGAGCACACACTGGTTCCTTCCCTGAATCAACTTCTCGAGGCAGAGTGTTCTGCATCTAGTGAACGGCCTCAACCAAGGCACGCCCTAGCTAGCACTCTGGGCCCGGGCTTCTTCAGAAGCCTGCAGTGCTACAGGAAGAACTGTGCTTTAGTTGCAATAGGCAAGCAATCCGCCTTTCTCCTGGAGGCAGGGTGACTTCAGGTAGGAGGTCCTGGTTGGAAGGCGAAGCCTAGTGTTTTTTTTCAGTGCCAATCAGAGTAGGGAATGAGTGCGACTTCCACGGCATGTTGGAACCTGCTAGAACCGTGCCCGTGAACCTGTGGTAGTGCTGGGGAAATCAAGCTGTCCCAAGAAAGAGTGTCCTGTTTTGCCCATCACTCGGCATACACAGTGTGAGTACGAAGGCCTACGGGCCTGGATGTTGTTTAGAAGAGCCAGGGGAGCCTGGGGGTACTCAGTGTTCTTGCAGGGAATAGGGTTTCCAGGCGAGGCACCTAGGTGTCCCGCAAAGCGTACTGGCGTTCAAATGCTGCAGAGCAGCGGCTACCGCCTCATGGAAACTGCTGCACGCCTCCGCTTCTGCAGAGCAATTCAGGGCCTTACCTCGAGGCAAGTCCTCACGTTGAGTGTCCCGTGAGCGACCCCGCATGGTAGGATGCTGACTTTCTCCTTGAGTAGAGAGACTTCAGGTACGAGGTCCTCTAAGAATTCTAAGCAGAGTGTTTTCTCAGGGCAGCTCAAACGAGGGCAATGTCGAAGACTTCCAGGCCATGTTGGACTGCCTAGAAATGTGGTTCTGATGTTGTTCAAGGGCTCTGGAAATGTAGCACGCCTGAAGTAACGTGCAGTGTGTTGCCCATCACTCGACAGACACAGAGGGCCTCCGAGGGACCTATGGGCCTCGATGTTGCTCAGTAGGCCCACAGGGGTGTGGGGGTACTCAGTGATCTTGGAACGAAAATGATGCTCACCCGAGGGGCCTAGGCGTTCTCAAAGGGTACGTTCTTTAAAATAAAGCAGAACAGCGACTAAGAGCTCATGGGAAGAGCTGCCTGCCTCCCGTTCTGCATGGCTACTCGGGGCCTTACCTCGAGGCAAGGACTCACGTTGAGATTCCCTTTAGCTCTAGAGCATGGCTATATGAGCCCCACCCCGGCCATGGAAGCACCCTGTGTAACCAGAGAAAACCCATTTTCTTCCCAGACCCATGCCTACGGCGTCCAGAGGCCTGACAACAGCAGAGAATTTCAGGGAGCTTCCAGGGAGCATGAATGGGGCTTTCCAAATGGAAAAGCAAGGCTAGTACCATCCCGCCCCCATTTCCATGGGCACACGCAGCATACATCCCTGTGGTTTCTGACAAGTCAAAAGAGACACAGAGCACACACTTCGTCCTTCCCTGAATCAACTCCTCGAGGCATGGTGTTCTGCATGTGGTGAACGGCCTCAACCAAGGTGCGCCCTAGCTAGACCTCTGGGCCCGTGCCTCTTCAGAAGCCTGCAGTGCTACAGGAAAAACTGTGCTTTAGTGGCAATAGGAACGCAAGCCGACTTTCTCCTGGAGGCAGGGTGACTTCAGGTAGGAGGTCCTGGTTGGAAGGCGAAGCCTAGTGTTTTTTTTTCAGTGCCAATCAGAGTGGGGAATGAGTGCGACTTCCACGGCATGTTGGAACCTGCTAGAACCGTGCCCGTGAAACTGTGGTAGTGCTGGGGAAATCAAGCTGTCCCAAGAAAGAGTGTACTGTTTTGCCCATCACTCGGCATACACAGTGTGAGTACGAAGGCCTACGGGCCTGGATGTCGTTTAGAAGAGCCAGGGGAGCCTGGGGGTACTCAGTGTTCTTGCAGGGAATAGGGTTTCCAGGCGAGGCACCTAGGTGTCCCGCAAAGCGTACTGGCGTTCAAATGCTGCAGAGCAGCGACTACGGCCTCATGGAAACTGCTGCACGCCTCCGCTTCTGCAGAGCAATTCAGGGCCTTACCTCGAGGCAAGTCCTCACGTTGAGTGTCCCGTGAGCGACACCGCATGGTAGGATGCTGACTTTCTCCTTGAGTAGAGAGACTTCAGGTACGAGGTCCTCCTAGAATTCTAAGCAGAGTGTTTTCTCATGGCAGCTCAAACGAGGGCAATGTCGAAGACTTCCAGGCCATGTTGGACTGCCTAGAAATGTGGTTCTGATGTTGTTCGAGGGCTCTGGAAATGTAGCACGCCTGAAGTAACGTGCAGTGTGTTGCCCATCACTCGGCAGACACAGAGGGCCTCCGAGGGACCTATGGGCCTCGATGTTGCTCAGTAGGCCCACAGGGGTGTGGGGGTACTCAGTGATCTTGGAACGAAAATGATGCTCACCCGAGGGGCCTAGGAGTTCTCAAAGGGTACCTTCTTTAAAATAAAGCAGAACAGCGACTAAGAGCTCATGGGAAGAGCTGCCTGCCTCCCGTTCTGCATGGCTACTCGGGGCCTTACCTCGAGGCAAGGACTCACGTTGAGATTCCCTTTAGCTCTAGAGCATTACAAGAAGAGAGCCACCCCGGCCATGGAAGCACCCTGTGTAGCCAGAGAAAACCCATTTTCTTCCCAGACCCATGCCTACGGCGTCCAGAGGCCTGACAACAGCAGAGAATTTCAGGGAGCTTCCAGGGAGCATGAATGGGGCTTTCCAAATGGAAAAGCAAGGCTAGTACCATCCCGCCCCCATTTCCATGGGCACACGCAGCATACATCCCTGTGGTTTCTGACAAGTCAAAAGAGACACAGAGCACACACTGGTTCCTTCCCTGAATCAACTTCTCGAGGCAGAGTGTTCTGCATCTAGTGAACGGCCTCAACCAAGGCACGCCCTAGCTAGGCCTCTGGGCCCGGGCCTCTTCAGAAGCCTGCAGTGCTACAGGAAGAACTGTGCTTTAGTTGCAATAGGCAAGCAATCCGCCTTTCTCCTGGAGGCAGGGTGACTTCAGGTAGGAGGTCCTGGTTGGAAGGCGAAGCCTAGTGTTTTTCTTCAGTGCCAATCAGAGTAGGGAATGAGTGCGACTTCCACGGCATGTTGGAACCTGCTAGAACCGTGCCCGTGAACCTGTGGTAGTGCTGGGGAAATCAAGCTGTCCCAAGAAAGAGTGTCCTGTTTTGCCCATCACTCGGCATACACAGTGTGAGTACGAAGGCCTACGGGCCTGGATGTTGTTTAGAAGAGCCAGGGGAGCCTGGGGGTACTCAGTGTTCTTGCAGGGAATAGGGTTTCCAGGCGAGGCACCTAGGTGTCCCGCAAAGCGTACTGGCGTTCAAATGCTGCAGAGCAGCGACTACGGCCTCATGGAAACTGCTGCACGCCTCCGCTTCTGCAGAGCAATTCAGGGCCTTACCTCGAGGCAAGTCCTCACGTTGAGTGTCCCGTGAGCGACACCGCATGGTAGGATGCTGACTTTCTCCTTGAGTAGAGAGACTTCAGGTACGAGGTCCTCTAAGAATTCTAAGCAGAGTGTTTTCTCATGGCAGCTCAAACGAGGGCAATGTCGAAGACTTCCAGGCCATGTTGGACTGCCTAGAAATGTGGTTCTGATGTTGTTCGAGGGCTCTGGAAATGTAGCACGCCTGAAGTAACGTGCAGTGTGTTGCCCATCACTCGGCAGACACAGAGGGCCTCCGAGGGACCTATGGGCCTCGATGTTGCTCAGTAGGCCCACAGGGGTGTGGGGGTACTCAGTGATCTTGGAACGAAAATGATGCTCACCCGAGGGGCCTAGGAGTTCTCAAAGGGTACCTTCTTTAAAATAAAGCAGAACAGCGACTAAGAGCTCATGGGAAGAGCTGCCTGCCTCCCGTTCTGCATGGCTACTCGGGGCCTTACCTCGAGGCAAGGACTCACGTTGAGATTCCCTTTAGCTCTAGAGCATGGCTAGATGAGCCCCACCCCGGCCATGGAAGCACCCTGTGTAGCCAGAGAAAACCCATTTTCTTCCCAGACCCATGCCTACGGCGTCCAGAGGCCTGACAACAGCAGAGAATTTCAGGGAGCTTCCAGGGAGCATGAATGGGGCTTTCCAAATGGAAAAGCAAGGCTAGTACCATCCCGCCCCCATTTCCATGGGCACACGCAGCATACATCCCTGTGGTTTCTGACAAGTCAAAAGAGACACAGAGCACACACTTCGTCCTTCCCTGAATCAACTTCTCGAGGCAGAGTGTTCTGCATCTAGTGAACGGCCTCAACCAAGGCGCGCCCTAGCTAGACCTCTGGGCTCGTGCCTCTTCAGAAGCCTGCAGTGCTACAGGAAAAACTGTGCTTTAGTGGCAATAGGAACGCAAGCCGACTTTCTCCTGGAGGCAGGGTGACTTCAGGTAGGAGGTCCTGGTTGGAAGGCGAAGCCTAGTGTTTTTTTTTCAGTGCAAATCAGAGTAGGGAATGAGTGCGACTTCCACGGCATGTTGGAACCTGCTAGAACCGTGCCCGTGAACCTGTGGTAGTGCTGGGGAAATCAAGCTGTCCCAAGAAAGAGTGTCCTGTTTTGCCCATCACTCGGCATACACAGTGTGAGTACGAAGGCCTACGGGCCTGGATGTTGTTTAGAAGAGCCAGGGGAGCCTGGGGGTACTCAGTGTTCTTGCAGGGAATAGGGTTTCCAGGCGAGGCACCTAGGTGTCCCGCAAAGCGTACTGGCGTTCAAATGCTGCAGAGCAGCGACTACGGCCTCATGGAAACTGCTGCACGCCTCCGCTTCTGCAGAGCAATTCAGGGCCTTACCTCGAGGCAAGTCCTCACGTTGAGTGTCCCGTGAGCGACACCGCATGGTAGGATGCTGACTTTCTCCTTGAGTAGAGAGACTTCAGGTACGAGGTCCTCTAAGAATTCTAAGCAGAGTGTTTTCTCATGGCAGCTCAAACGAGGGCAATGTCGAAGACTTCCAGGCCATGTTGGACTGCCTAGAAATGTGGTTCTGATGTTGTTCGAGGGCTCTGGAAATGTAGCACGCCTGAAGTAACGTGCAGTGTGTTGCCCATCACTCGGCAGACACAGAGGGCCTCCGAGGAACCTATGGGCCTCGATGTTGCTCAGTAGGCCCACAGGGGTGTGGGGGTACTCAGTGATCTTGGAACGAAAATGATGCTCACCCGAGGGGCCTAGGCGTTCTCAAAGGGTACCTTCTTTCAAATAAAGCAGAACAGCGACTAAGAGCTCATGGGAAGAGCTGCCTGCCTCCCGTTCTGCATGGCTACTCGGGGCCTTACCTCGAGGCAAGGACTCACGTTGAGATTCCCTTTAGCTCTAGAGCATGGCTAGATGAGCCCCACCCCGGCCATGGAAGCACCCTGTGTATCCAGAGAAAACCCATTTTCTTCCCAGACCCATGCCTACGGCGTCCAGAGGCCAGTCAACAGCAGAGAATTTCAGGGAGCTTCCAGGGAGCATGAATGGGGCTTTCCAAATGGAAAAGCAAGGCTAGTACCATCCCGCCCCCATTTCCATGGGCACACGCAGCATACATCCCTGTGGTTTCTGACAAGTCAAAAGAGACACAGAGCACACACTGGTTCCTTCCCTGAATCAACTTCTCGAGGCAGAGTGTTCTGCATCTAGTGAACGGCCTCAACCAAGGCACGCCCTAGCTAGGCCTGTGGGCCCGGGCCTCTTCAGAAGCCTGCAGTGCTACAGGAAGAACTGTGCTTTAGTTGCAATAGGCAAGCAATCCGCCTTTCTCCTGGAGGCAGGGTGACTTCAGGTAGGAGGTCCTGGTTGGAAGGCGAAGCCTAGTGTTTTTTTTCAGTGCCAATCAGAGTAGGGAATGAGTGCGACTTCCACGGCATGTTGGAACCTGCTAGAACCGTGCCCGTGAACCTGTGGTAGTGCTGGGGAAATCAAGCTGTCCCAAGAAAGAGTGTCCTGTTTTGCCCATCACTCGGCATACACAGTGTGAGTACGAAGGCCTACGGGCCTGGATGTTGTTTAGAAGAGCCAGGGGAGCCTGGGGGTACTCAGTGTTCTTGCAGGGAATAGGGTTTCCAGGCGAGGCACCTAGGTGTCCCGCAAAGCGTACTGGCGTTCAAATGCTGCAGAGCAGCGACTATGGCCTCATGGAAACTGCTGCACGCCTCCGCTTCTGCAGAGCAATTCAGGGCCTTACCTCGAGGCAAGTCCTCACGTTGAGTGTCCCGTGAGCGACACCGCATGGTAGGATGCTGACTTTCTCCTTGAGTAGAGAGACTTCAGGTACGAGGTCCTCTAAGAATTCTAAGCAGAGTGTTTTCTCATGGCAGCTCAAACGAGGGCAATGTCGAAGACTTCCAGGCCATGTTGGACTGCCTAGAAATGTGGTTCTGATGTTGTTCGAGGGCTCTGGAAATGTAGCACGCCTGAAGTAACGTGCAGTGTGTTGCCCATCACTCGGCAGACACAGAGGGCCTCCGAGGGACCTATGGGCCTCGATGTTGCTCAGTAGGCCCACAGGGGTGTGGGGGTACTCAGTGATCTTGGAACGAAAATGATGCTCACCCGAGGGGCCTAGGAGTTCTCAAAGGGTACCTTCTTTCAAATAAAGCAGAACAGCGACTAAGAGCTCATGGGAAGAGCTGCCTGCCTCCCGTTCTGCATGGCTACTCGGGGCCTTACCTCGAGGCAAGGACTCACGTTGAGATTCCCTTTAGCTCTAGAGCATGGCTATATGAGCCCCACCCCGGCCATGGAAGCACCCTGTGTAGCCAGAGAAAACCCATTTTCTTCCCAGACCCATGCCTACGGCGTCCAGAGGCCTGACAACAGCAGAGAATTTCAGGGAGCTTCCAGGGAGCATGAATGGGGCTTTCCAAATGGAAAAGCAAGGCTAGTACCATCCCGCCCCCATTTCCATGGGCACACGCAGCATACATCCCTGTGGTTTCTGACAAGTCAAAAGAGACACAGA
Source organism: Eubalaena glacialis (assembly GCF_028564815.1). Taxonomy (NCBI): domain Eukaryota; kingdom Metazoa; phylum Chordata; class Mammalia; order Artiodactyla; family Balaenidae; genus Eubalaena; species Eubalaena glacialis. Next base: position 99,530,616 of record NC_083716.1, read on the forward strand.
GCACACACTTCGTCCTTCCCTGAATCAACTCCTCGAGGCAGGGTGTTCTGCATGTAGTGAACGGCCTCAACCAAGGCGCGCCCTAGCTAGACCTCTGGGCCCGTGCCTCTTCAGAAGCCTGCAGTGCTACAGGAAAAACTGTGCTTTAGTGGCAATAGGAACACAAGCCGACTTTCTCCTGGAGGCAGGGTGACTTCAGGTAGGAGGTCCTGGTTGGAAGGCGAAGCCTAGTGTTTTTTTTTCAGTGCCAATCAGAGTAGGGAATGAGTGCGACTTCCAGGGCATGTTGGAACCTGCTAGAACCGTGCCCGTGAACCTGTGGTAGTGCTGGGGAAATCAAGCTGTCCCAAGAAAGAGTGTCCTGTTTTGCCCATCACTCGGCATACACAGTGTGAGTACAAAGGCCTACGGGCCTGGATGTTGTTTAGAAGAGCCAGGGGAGCCTGGGGGTACTCAGTGTTCTTGCAGGGAATAGGGTTTCCAGGCGAGGCACCTAGGTGTCCCGCAAAGCGTACTGGCGTTCAAATGCTGCAGAGCAGCGACTACGGCCTCATGGAAACTGCTGCACGCCTCCGTTTCTGCAGAGCAATTCAGGGCCTTACCTCGAGGCACGTCCTCACGTTGAGTGTCCCGTGAGCGACACCACATGGTAGGATGCTGACTTTCTCCTTGAGTAGAGAGACTTCAGGTACGAGGTCCTCTAAGAATTCTAAGCAGAGTGTTTTCTCATGGCAGCTCAAACGAGGGCAATGTCGAAGACTTCCAGGGCATGTTGGACTGCCTAGAAATGTGGTTCTGATGTTGTTCGAGGGCTCTGGAAATGTAGCACGCCTGAAGTAACGTGCAGTGTGTTGCCCATCACTCGGCAGACACAGAGGGCCTCCGAGGGACCTATGGGCCTCGATGTTGCTCAGTAGGCCCACAGGGGTGTGGGGGTACTCAGTGATCTTGGAACGAAAATGATGCTCACCCGAGGGGCCTAGGAGTTCTCAAAGGGTACCTTCTTTCAAATAAAGCAGAACAGCGACTAAGAGCTCATGGGAAGAGCTGCCTGCCTCCCGTTCTGCATGGCTACTCGGGGCCTTACCTCGAGGCAAGGACTCACGTTGAGATTCCCTTTAGCTCTAGAGCATGGCTAGATGAGCCCCACCCCGGCCATGGAAGCACCCTGTGTAGCCAGAGAAAACCCATTTTCTTCCCAGACCCATGCCTACGGCGTCCAGAGGCCTGACAACAGCAGAGAATTTCAGGGAGCTTCCAGGGAGCATGAATGGGGCTTTCCAAATGGAAAAGCAAGGCTAGTACCATCCCGCCCCCATTTCCATGGGCACACGCAGCATACATCCCTGTGGTTTCTGACAAGTCAAAAGAGACACAGAGCACACACTGGTTCCTTCCCTGAATCAACTTCTCGAGGCAGAGTGTTCTGCATCTAGTGAACGGCCTCAACCAAGGCACGCCCTAGCTAGGCCTCTGGGCCCGGGCCTCTTCAGAAGCCTGCAGTGCTACAGGAAGAACTGTGCTTTAGTTGCAATAGGCAAGCAATCCGCCTTTCTCCTGGAGGCAGGGTGACTTCAGGTAGGAGGTCCTGGTTGGAAGGCGAAGCCTAGTGTTTTTTTTCAGTGCCAATCAGAGTAGGGAATGAGTGCGACTTCCACGGCATGTTGGAACCTGCTAGAACCGTGCCCGTGAACCTGTGGTAGTGCTGGGGAAATCAAGCTGTCCCAAGAAAGAGTGTCCTGTTTTGCCCATCACTCGGCATACACAGTGTGAGTACGAAGGCCTACGGGCCTGGATGTTGTTTAGAAGAGCCAGGGGAGCCTGGGGGTACTCAGTGTTCTTGCAGGGAATAGGGTTTCCAGGCGAGGCACCTAGGTGTCCCGCAAAGCGTACTGGCGTTCAAATGCTGCAGAGCAGCGACTACGGCCTCATGGAAACTGCTGCACGCCTCCGCTTCTGCAGAGCAATTCAGGGCCTTACCTCGAGGCAAGTCCTCACGTTGAGTGTCCCGTGAGCGACACCGCATGGTAGGATGCTGACTTTCTCCTTGAGTAGAGAGACTTCAGACACGAGGTCCTCTAAGAATTCTAAGCAGAGTGTTTTCTCATGGCAGCTCAAACGAGGGCAATGTCGAAGACTTCCAGGCCATGTTGGACTGCCTAGAAATGTGGTTCTGCTGTTGTTCGAGGGCTCTGGAAATGTAGCACGCCTGAAGTAACGTGCAGTGTGTTGCCCATCACTCGGCAGACACAGAGGGCCTCCGAGGGACCTATGGGCCTCGATGTTGCTCAGTAGGCCCACAGGGGTGTGGGGGTACTCAGTGATCTTGGAACGAAAATGATGCTCACCCGAGGGGCCTAGGAGTTCTCAAAGGGTACCTTCTTTAAAATAAAGCAGAACAGCGACTAAGAGCTCATGGGAAGAGCTGCCTGCCTCCCGTTCTGCATGGCTACTCGGGGCCTTACCTCGAGGCAAGGACTCACGTTGAGATTCCCTTTAGCTCTAGAGCATGGCTATATGAGACCCACCCCGGCCATGGAAGCACCCTGTGTAGCCAGAGAAAACCCATTTTCTTCCCAGACCCATGCCTACGGCGTCCAGAGGCCTGACAACAGCAGAGAATTTCAGGGAGCTTCCAGGGAGCATGAATGGGGCTTTCCAAATGGAAAAGCAAGGCTAGTACCATCCCGCCCCCATTTCCATGGGCACACGCAGCATACATCCCTGTGGTTTCTGACAAGTCAAAAGAGACACAGAGCACACACTTCGTCCTTCCCTGAATCAACTCCTCGAGGCAGGGTGTTCTGCATGTAGTGAACGGCCTCAACCAAGGCGCGCCCTAGCTAGACCTCTGGGCCCGTGCCTCTTCAGAAGCCTGCAGTGCTACAGGAAAAACTGTGCTTTAGTGGCAATAGGAACACAAGCCGACTTTCTCCTGGAGGCAGGGTGACTTCAGGTAGGAGGTCCTGGTTGGAAGGCGAAGCCTAGTGTTTTTTTTTCAGTGCCAATCAGAGTAGGGAATGAGTGCGACTTCCACGGCATGTTGGAACCTGCTAGAACCGTGCCCGTGAACCTGTGGTAGTGCTGGGGAAATCAAGCTGTCCCAAGAAAGAGTGTCCTGTTTTGCCCATCACTCGGCATACACAGTGTGAGTACGAAGGCCTACGGGCCTGGATGTTGTTTAGAAGAGCCAGGGGAGCCTGGGGGTACTCAGTGTTCTTGCAGGGAATAGGGTTTCCAGGCGAGGCACCTAGGTGTCCCGCAAAGCGTACTGGCGTTCAAATGCTGCAGAGCAGCGACTACGGCCTCATGGAAACTGCTGCACGCCTCCGCTTCTGCAGAGCAATTCAGGGCCTTACCTCGAGGCAAGTCCTCACGTTGAGTGTCCCGTGAGCGACACCGCATGGTAGGATGCTGACTTTCTCCTTGAGTAGAGAGACTTCAGGTACGAGGTCCTCTAAGAATTCTAAGCAGAGTGTTTTCTCATGGCAGCTCAAACGAGGGCAATGTCGAAGACTTCCAGGGCATGTTGGACTGCCTAGAAATGTGGTTCTGATGTTGTTCGAGGGCTCTGGAAATGTAGCACGCCTGAAGTAACGTGCAGTGTGTTGCCCATCACTCAGCAGACACAGAGGGCCTCCGAGGGACCTATGGGCCTCGATGTTGCTCAGTAGGCCCACAGGGGTGTGGGGGTACTCAGTGATCTTGGAACGAAAATGATGCTCACCCGAGGGGCCTAGGAGTTCTCAAAGGGTACCTTCTTTCAAATAAAGCAGAACAGCGACTAAGAGCTCATGGGAAGAGCTGCCTGCCTCCCGTTCTGCATGGCTACTCGGGGCCTTACCTCGAGGCAAGGACTCACGTTGAGATTCCCTTTAGCTCTAGAGCATTACAAGAAGAGAGCCACCCCGGCCATGGAAGCACCCTGTGTAGCCAGAGAAAACCCATTTTCTTCCCAGACCCATGCCTACGGCGTCCAGAGGCCTGACAACAGCAGAGAATTTCAGGGAGCTTCCAGGGAGCATGAATGGGGTTTTCCAAATGGAAAAGCAAGGCTAGTACCATCCCGCCCCCATTTCCATGGGCACACGCAGCATACATCCCTGTGGTTTCTGACAAGTCAAAAGAGACACAGAGCACACACTGGTTCCTTCCCTGAATCAACTTCTCGAGGCAGAGTGTTCTGCATCTAGTGAACGGCCTCAACCAAGGCACGCCCTAGCTAGGCCTGTGGGCCCGGGCCTCTTCAGAAGCCTGCAGTGCTACAGGAAGAACTGTGCTTTAGTTGCAATAGGCAAGCAATCCGCCTTTCTCCTGGAGGCAGGGTGACTTCAGGTAGGAGGTCCTGGTTGGAAGGCGAAGCCTAGTGTTTTTTTTCAGTGCCAATCAGAGTAGGGAATGAGTGCGACTTCCACGGCATGTTGGAACCTGCTAGAACCGTGCCCGTGAACCTGTGGTAGTGCTGGGGAAATCAAGCTGTCCCAAGAAAGAGTGTCCTGTTTTGCCCATCACTCGGCATACACAGTGTGAGTACGAAGGCCTACGGGCCTGGATGTTGTTTAGAAGAGCCAGGGGAGCCTGGGGGTACTCAGTGTTCTTGCAGGGAATAGGGTTTCCAGGCGAGGCACCTAGGTGTCCCGCAAAGCGTACTGGCGTTCAAATGCTGCAGAGCAGCGGCTACCGCCTCATGGAAACTGCTGCACGCCTCCACTTCTGCAGAGCAATTCAGGGCCTTACCTCGAGGCAAGTCCTCACGTTGAGTGTCCCGTGAGCGACACCGCATGGTAGGATGCTGAATTTCTCCTTGAGTAGAGAGACTTCAGGTACGAGGTCCTCTAAGAATTCTAAGCAGAGTGTTTTCTCATGGCAGCTCAAACGAGGGCAATGTCGAAGACTTCCAGGCCATGTTGGACTGCCTAGAAATGTGGTTCTGATGTTGTTCGAGGGCTCTGGAAATGTAGCACGCCTGAAGTAACGTGCAGTGTGTTGCCCATCACTCGGCAGACACAGAGGGCCTCCGAGGGACCTATGGGCCTCGATGTTGCTCAGTAGGCCCACAGGGGTGTGGGGGTACTCAGTGATCTTGGAACGAAAATGATGCTCACCCGAGGGGCCTAGGAGTTCTCAAAGGGTACCTTCTTTCAAATAAAGCAGAACAGCGACTAAGAGCTCATGGGAAGAGCTGCCTGCCTCCCGTTCTGCATGGCTACTCGGGGCCTTACCTCGAGGCAAGGACTCACGTTGAGATTCCCTTTAGCTCTAGAGCATGGCTAGATGAGCCCCACCCCGGCCATGGAAGCACCCTGTGTAGCCAGAGAAAACCCATTTTCTTCCCAGACCCATGCCTACGGCGTCCAGAGGCCTGACAACAGCAGAGAATTTCAGGGAGCTTCCAGGGAGCATGAATGGGGCTTTCCAAATGGAAAAGCAAGGCTAGTACCATCCCGCCCCCATTTCCATGGGCACACGCAGCATACATCCCTGTGGTTTCTGACAAGTCAAAAGAGACACAGAGCACACACTGGTTCCTTCCCTGAATCAACTTCTCGAGGCAGAGTGTTCTGCATCTAGTGAACGGCCTCAACCAAGGCACGCCCTAGCTAGGCCTCTGGGCCCGGGCCTCTTCAGAAGCCTGCAGTGCTACAGGAAGAACTGTGCTTTAGTTGCAATAGGCAAGCAATCCGCCTTTCTCCTGGAGGCAGGGTGACTTCAGGTAGGAGGTCCTGGTTGGAAGGCGAAGCCTAGTGTTTTTTTTCAGTGCCAATCAGAGTAGGGAATGAGTGCGACTTCCACGGCATGTTGGAACCTGCTAGAACCGTGCCCGTGAACCTGTGGTAGTGCTGGGGAAATCAAGCTGTCCCAAGAAAGAGTGTCCTGTTTTGCCCATCACTCGGCATACACAGTGTGAGTACGAAGGCCTACGGGCCTGGATGTTGTTTAGAAGAGCCAGGGGAGCCTGGGGGTACTCAGTGTTCTTGCAGGGAATAGGGTTTCCAGGCGAGGCACCTAGGTGTCCCGCAAAGCGTACTGGCGTTCAAATGCTGCAGAGCAGCGACTACGGCCTCATGGAAACTGCTGCACGCCTCCGCTTCTGCAGAGCAATTCAGGGCCTTACCTCGAGGCAAGTCCTCACGTTGAGTGTCCCGTGAGCGACACCGCATGGTAGGATGCTGACTTTCTCCTTGAGTAGAGAGACTTCAGACACGAGGTCCTCTAAGAATTCTAAGCAGAGTGTTTTCTCATGGCAGCTCAAACGAGGGCAATGTCGAAGACTTCCAGGCCATGTTGGACTGCCTAGAAATGTGGTTCTGCTGTTGTTCGAGGGCTCTGGAAATGTAGCACGCCTGAAGTAACGTGCAGTGTGTTGCCCATCACTCGGCAGACACAGAGGGCCTCCGAGGGACCTATGGGCCTCGATGTTGCTCAGTAGGCCCACAGGGGTGTGGGGGTACTCAGTGATCTTGGAACGAAAATGATGCTCACCCGAGGGGCCTAGGAGTTCTCAAAGGGTACCTTCTTTAAAATAAAGCAGAACAGCGACTAAGAGCTCATGGGAAGAGCTGCCTGCCTCCCGTTCTGCATGGCTACTCGGGGCCTTACCTCGAGGCAAGGACTCACGTTGAGATTCCCTTTAGCTCTAGAGCATGGCTATATGAGACCCACCCCGGCCATGGAAGCACCCTGTGTAGCCAGAGAAAACCCATTTTCTTCCCAGACCCATGCCTACGGCGTCCAGAGGCCTGACAACAGCAGAGAATTTCAGGGAGCTTCCAGGGAGCATGAATGGGGCTTTCCAAATGGAAAAGCAAGGCTAGTACCATCCCGCCCCCATTTCCATGGGCACACGCAGCATACATCCCTGTGGTTTCTGACAAGTCAAAAGAGACACAGAGCACACACTTCGTCCTTCCCTGAATCAACTCCTCGAGGCAGGGTGTTCTGCATGTAGTGAACGGCCTCAACCAAGGCGCGCCCTAGCTAGACCTCTGGGCCCGTGCCTCTTCAGAAGCCTGCAGTGCTACAGGAAAAACTGTGCTTTAGTGGCAATAGGAACACAAGCCGACTTTCTCCTGGAGGCAGGGTGACTTCAGGTAGGAGGTCCTGGTTGGAAGGCGAAGCCTAGTGTTTTTTTTTCAGTGCCAATCAGAGTAGGGAATGAGTGCGACTTCCACGGCATGTTGGAACCTGCTAGAACCGTGCCCGTGAACCTGTGGTAGTGCTGGGGAAATCAAGCTGTCCCAAGAAAGAGTGTCCTGTTTTGCCCATCACTCGGCATACACAGTGTGAGTACGAAGGCCTACGGGCCTGGATGTTGTTTAGAAGAGCCAGGGGAGCCTGGGGGTACTCAGTGTTCTTGCAGGGAATAGGGTTTCCAGGCGAGGCACCTAGGTGTCCCGCAAAGCGTACTGGCGTTCAAATGCTGCAGAGCAGCGACTACGGCCTCATGGAAACTGCTGCACGCCTCCGCTTCTGCAGAGCAATTCAGGGCCTTACCTCGAGGCAAGTCCTCACGTTGAGTGTCCCGTGAGCGACACCGCATGGTAGGATGCTGAATTTCTCCTTGAGTAGAGAGACTTCAGGTACGAGGTCCTCTAAGAATTCTAAGCAGAGTGTTTTCTCATGGCAGCTCAAACGAGGGCAATGTCGAAGACTTCCAGGCCATGTTGGACTGCCTAGAAATGTGGTTCTGATGTTGTTCGAGGGCTCTGGAAATGTAGCACGCCTGAAGTAACGTGCAGTGTGTTGCCCATCACTCGGCAGACACAGAGGGCCTCCGAGGGACCTATGGGCCTCGATGTTGCTCAGTAGGCCCACAGGGGTGTGGGGGTACTCAGTGATCTTGGAACGAAAATGATGCTCACCCGAGGGGCCTAGGAGTTCTCAAAGGGTACCTTCTTTCAAATAAAGCAGAACAGCGACTAAGAGCTCATGGGAAGAGCTGCCTGCCTCCCGTTCTGCATGGCTACTCGGGGCCTTACCTCGAGGCAAGGACTCACGTTGAGATTCCCTTTAGCTCTAGAGCATGGCTAGATGAGCCCCACCCCGGCCATGGAAGCACCCTGTGTAGCCAGAGAAAACCCATTTTCTTCCCAGACCCATGCCTACGGCGTCCAGAGGCCTGACAACAGCAGAGAATTTCAGGGAGCTTCCAGGGAGCATGAATGGGGCTTTCCAAATGGAAAAGCAAGGCTAGTACCATCCCGCCCCCATTTCCATGGGCACACGCAGCATACATCCCTGTGGTTTCTGACAAGTCAAAAGAGACACAGAGCACACACTTCGTCCTTCCCTGAATCAACTCCTCGAGGCAGGGTGTTCTGCATGTAGTGAACGGCCTCAACCAAGGCGCGCCCTAGCTAGACCTCTGGGCCCGTGCCTCTTCAGAAGCCTGCAGTGCTACAGGAAAAACTGTGCTTTAGTGGCAATAGGAACGCAAGCCGACTTTCTCCTGGAGGCAGGGTGACTTCAGGTAGGAGGTCCTGGTTGGAAGGCGAAGCCTAGTGTTTTTTTTTCAGTGCCAATCAGAGTAGGGAATGAGTGCGACTTCCACGGCATGTTGGAACCTGCTAGAACCGTGCCCGTGAACCTGTGGTAGTGCTGGGGAAATCAAGCTGTCCCAAGAAAGAGTGTCCTGTTTTGCCCATCACTCGGCATACACAGTGTGAGTACGAAGGCCTACGTGCCTGGATGTTGTTTAGAAGAGCCAGGGGAGCCTGGGGGTACTCAGTGTTCTTGCAGGGAATAGGGTTTCCAGGCGAGGCACCTAGGTGTCCCGCAAAGCGTACTGGCGTTCAAATGCTGCAGAGCAGCGACTACGGCCTCATGGAAACTGCTGCACGCCTCCGCTTCTGCAGAGCAATTCAGGGCCTTACCTCGAGGCAAGTCCTCACGTTGAGTGTCCCGTGAGCGACACCGCATGGTAGGATGCTGACTTTCTCCTTGAGTAGAGAGACTTCAGGTACGAGGTCCTCTAAGAATTCTAAGCAGAGTGTTTTCTCAGGGCAGCTCAAACGAGGGCAATGTCGAAGACTTCCAGGCCATGTTGGACTGCCTAGAAATGTGGTTCTGATGTTGTTCGAGGGCTCTGGAAATGTAGCACGCCTGAAGTAACGTGCAGTGTGTTGCCCATCACTCGGCAGACACAGAGGGCCTCCGAGGGACCTATGGGCCTCGATGTTGCTCAGTAGGCCCACAGGGGTGTGGGGGTACTCAGTGATCTTGGAACGAAAATGATGCTCACCCGAGGGGCCTAGGAGTTCTCAAAGGGTACCTTCTTTCAAATAAAGCAGAACAGCGACTAAGAGCTCATGGGAAGAGCTGCCTGCCTCCCGTTCTGCATGGCTACTCGGGCCTTACCTCGAGGCAAGGACTCACGTTGAGATTCCCTTTAGCTCTAGAGCATGGCTAGATGAGCCCCACCCCGGCCATGGAAGCACCCTGTGTAGCCAGAGAAAACCCATTTTCTTCCCAGACCCATGCCTACGGCGTCCAGAGGCCTGACAACAGCAGAGAATTTCAGGGAGCTTCCAGGGAGCATGAATGGGGCTTTCCAAATGGAAAAGCAAGGCTAGTACCATCCCGCCCCCATTTCCATGGGCACACGCAGCATACATCCCTGTGGTTTCTGACAAGTCAAAAGAGACACAGAGCACACACTTCGTCCTTCCCTGAATCAACTTCTCGAGGCAGAGTGTTCTGCATCTAGTGAACGGCCTCAACCAAGGCACGCCCTAGCTAGGCCTGTGGGCCCGGGCCTCTTCAGAAGCCTGCAGTGCTACAGGAAGAACTGTGCTTTAGTTGCAATAGGCAAGCAATCCGCCTTTCTCCTGGAGGCAGGGTGACTTCAGGTAGGAGGTCCTGGTTGGAAGGCGAAGCCTAGTGTTTTTTTTCAGTGCCAATCAGAGTAGGGAATGAGTGCGACTTCCACGGCATGTTGGAACCTGCTAGAACCGTGCCCGTGAACCTGTGGTAGTGCTGGGGAAATCAAGCTGTCCCAAGAAAGAGTGTCCTGTTTTGCCCATCACTCGGCATACACAGTGTGAGTACGAAGGCCTACGGGCCTGGATGTTGTTTAGAAGAGCCAGGGGAGCCTGGGGGTACTCAGTGTTCTTGCAGGGAATAGGGTTTCCAGGCGAGGCACCTAGGTGTCCCGCAAAGCGTACTGGCGTTCAAATGCTGCAGAGCAGCGGCTACCGCCTCATGGAAACTGCTGCACGCCTCCACTTCTGCAGAGCAATTCAGGGCCTTACCTCGAGGCAAGTCCTCACGTTGAGTGTCCCGTGAGCGACACCGCATGGTAGGATGCTGAATTTCTTCTTGAGTAGAGAGACTTCAGGTACGAGGTCCTCTAAGAATTCTAAGCAGAGTGTTTTCTCATGGCAGCTCAAACGAGGGCAATGTCGAAGACTTCCAGGCCATGTTGGACTGCCTAGAAATGTGGTTCTGATGTTGTTCGAGGGCTCTGGAAATGTAGCACGCCTGAAGTAACGTGCAGTGTGTTGCCCATCACTCGGCAGACACAGAGGGCCTCCGAGGGACCTATGGGCCTCGATGTTGCTCAGTAGGCCCACAGGGGTGTGGGGGTACTCAGTGATCTTGGAACGAAAATGATGCTCACCCGAGGGGCCTAGGAGTTCTCAAAGGGTACCTTCTTTCAAATAAAGCAGAACAGCGACTAAGAGCTCATGGGAAGAGCTGCCTGCCTCCCGTTCTGCATGGCTACTCGGGGCCTTACCTCGAGGCAAGGACTCACGTTGAGATTCCCTTTAGCTCTAGAGCATGGCTAGATGAGCCCCACCCCGGCCATGGAAGCACCCTGTGTAGCCAGAGAAAACCCATTTTCTTCCCAGACCCATGCCTACGGCGTCCAGAGGCCTGACAACAGCAGAGAATTTCAGGGAGCTTCCAGGGAGCATGAATGGGGCTTTCCAAATGGAAAAGCAAGGCTAGTACCATCCCGCCCCCATTTCCATGGGCACACGCAGCATACATCCCTGTGGTTTCTGACAAGTCAAAAGAGACACAGAGCACACACTTCGTCCTTCCCTGAATCAACTCCTCGAGGCAGGGTGTTCTGCATGTAGTGAACGGCCTCAACCAAGGCGCGCCCTAGCTAGACCTCTGGGCCCGTGCCTCTTCAGAAGCCTGCAGTGCTACAGGAAAAACTGTGCTTTAGTGGCAATAGGAACGCAAGCCGACTTTCTCCTGGAGGCAGGGTGACTTCAGGTAGGAGGTCCTGGTTGGAAGGCGAAGCCTAGTGTTTTTTTTTCAGTGCCAATCAGAGTAGGGAATGAGTGCGACTTCCACGGCATGTTGGAACCTGCTAGAACCGTGCCCGTGAACCTGTGGTAGTGCTGGGGAAATCAAGCTGTCCCAAGAAAGAGTGTCCTGTTTTGCCCATCACTCGGCATACACAGTGTGAGTACGAAGGCCTACGTGCCTGGATGTTGTTTAGAAGAGCCAGGGGAGCCTGGGGGTACTCAGTGTTCTTGCAGGGAATAGGGTTTCCAGGCGAGGCACCTAGGTGTCCCGCAAAGCGTACTGGCGTTCAAATGCTGCAGAGCAGCGACTACGGCCTCATGGAAACTGCTGCACGCCTCCGCTTCTGCAGAGCAATTCAGGGCCTTACCTCGAGGCAAGTCCTCACGTTGAGTGTCTCGTGAGCGACACCGCATGGTAGGATGCTGACTTTCTCCTTGAGTAGAGAGACTTCAGGTACGAGGTCCTCTAAGAATTCTAAGCAGAGTGTTTTCTCAGGGCAGCTCAAACGAGGGCAATGTCGAAGACTTCCAGGCCATGTTGGACTGCCTAGAAATGTGGTTCTGATGTTGTTCGAGGGCTCTGGAAATGTAGCACGCCTGAAGTAACGTGCAGTGTGTTGCCCATCACTCGGCAGACACAGAGGGCCTCCGAGGGACCTATGGGCCTCGATGTTGCTCAGTAGGCCCACAGGGGTGTGGGGGTACTCAGTGATCTTGGAACGAAAATGATGCTCACCCGAGGGGCCTAGGAGTTCTCAAAGGGTACCTTCTTTCAAATAAAGCAGAACAGCGACTAAGAGCTCATGGGAAGAGCTGCCTGCCTCCCGTTCTGCATGGCTACTCGGGCCTTACCTCGAGGCAAGGACTCACGTTGAGATTCCCTTTAGTTCTAGAGCATTACAAGAAGAGAGCCACCCCGGCCATGGAAGCACCCTGTGTAGCCAGAGAAAACCCATTTTCTTCCCAGACCCATGCCTACAGCGGCCAGAGGCCGGTCAACAGCAGAGAATTTCAGGGAGCTTCCAGGGAGCATGAATGGGGCTTTCCAAATGGAAAAGCAAGGCTAGTACCATCCCGCCCCCATTTCCATGGGCACACGCAGCATACATCCCTGTGGTTTCTGACAAGTCAAAATAGACACAGAGCACACACTGGTTCCTTCCCTGAATCAACTTCTCGAGGCAGGGTGTTCTGCATCTAGTGAACGGCCTCAACCAAGGCGCGCCCTAGCTAGGCCTCGGGGCCCGTGCCTCTTCAGAAACCTGCAGTGCTACAGGAAGAACTGTGCTTTAGTGGCAATAGGCAAGCAATCCGCCTTTCTCCTGGAGGCAGGGTGACTTCAGGTACGAGGTCCAGGATGGAAGGCGAAGCTGAGTGTTTTTCTCAGTGCAGCTCAGACTAGGGAAAGAGTGCGACTTCCACGGCATGTTGGACCTTGCTACAACGGTGCTCGTGATCCTGTGCGAGTGCTGAGGAAATCAAGAAGTCCCAAGAAAGAGCGCAGTGTGTTGCCCATCCCTCGGCAGACACAGAGGGCCTCCGAGGGACTTATGGGCCTCGATGTTGCTCATCAGGCCCACAGCAGTGTGGAGGTGGTACTCAGTGATCTTGGAACGAAAATGACGCTCACCCGAGGGGCCTAGGAGTTCCAGAAAGGGTCCTTTTTAAAAATAAAGCAGAACAGCACCTAAGAGCTCATGGAGAGAGCTGCATGCCTCCCTTTCTGCATGGCTACTCAGGGCCTTACCTCGAGGCAAGGACTCACGTTGAGATTCCCTTTAGCTCTAGAGCATGGCAAGATGAGCCCCATCCCGGCCATGGAAGCACCCTGTGTAGCCAGAGAAAACCCATTTTCTTCCCAGACCCATGCCTACGGCGTCCAGAGGCCTGACAACAGCAGAGAATTTCAGGGAGCTTCCAGGGAGCATGAATGGGGCTTTCCAAATGGAAAAGCAAGGCTAGTACCATCCCGCCCCCATTTCCATGGGCACACGCAGCATACATCCCTGTGGTTTCTGACAAGTCAAAAGAGACACAGAGCACACACTTCGTCCTTCCCTGAATCAACTCCTCGAGGCAGGGTGTTCTGCATGTAGTGAACGGCCTCAACCAAGGCGCGCCCTAGCTGGGCCTCGGGGCCCGTGCCTCTTCAGAAGCCTGCCGTGCTACAGGGAAAACTGTGCTTTAGTGGCAATAGGAACGCAAGCCGACTTTCTCCTGGAGGCAGGGTGACTTCAGGTAGGAGGTCCTGGTTGGACGGCGAAGCCTAGTGTTTTTTTTTTCAGTGCAAATCAGAGTAGGGAATGAGTGCGACTTCCACGTCATGTTGGAACCTGCTAGAACCGTGCCCGTGAACCTGTGGTAGTGCTGGGGAAATCAAGCTGTCCCAAGAAAGAGTGTACTGTTTTGCCCATCACTCGGCATACACAGTGCGAGTACGAAGGCCTACGGGCCTGGATGTTGTTTAGAAGAGCCAGGGGAGCCTGGGGGTACTCAGTGTTCTTGCAGGGAATAGGGTTTCCAGGCGAGGCACCTAGGTGTCCCGCAAAGCGTACTGGCGTTCAAATGCTGCAGAGCAGCGACTACGGCCTCATGGAAACTGCTGCACGCCCCCGCTTCTGCAGAGCAATTCAGGGCCTTACCTCGAGGCAAGTCCTCACGTTGAGTGTCCCGTGAGCGACACCGCATGGTAGGATGCTGACTTTCTCCTTGAGTAGAGAGACTTCAGGTACGAGGTCCTCTAAGAATTCTAAGCAGAGTGTTTTCTCATGGCAGCTCAAACGAGGGCAATGTCAAAGACTTCCAGGCCATGTTGGACTGCCTAGAAATGTGGTTCTGATGTTGTTCGAGGGCTCTGGAAATGTAGCACGCCTGAAGTAACGTGCAGTGTGTTGCCCATCACTCGGCAGACACAGAGGGCCTCCGAGGGACCTATGGGCCTCGATGTTGCTCAGTAGGCCCACAGGGGTGTGGGGGTACTCAGTGATCTTGGAACGAAAATGATGCTCACCCGAGGGGCCTAGGAGTTCTCAAAGGGTACCTTCTTTAAAATAAAGCAGAACAGCGACTAAGAGCTCATGGGAAGAGCTGCCTGCCTCCCGTTCTGCATGGCTACTCGGGGCCTTACCTCGAGGCAAGGACTCACGTTGAGATTCCCTTTAGCTCTAGAGCATGGCTATATGAGCCCCACCCCGGCCATGGAAGCACCCTGTGTAGCCAGAGAAAACCCATTTTCTTCCCAGACCCATGCCTACGGCGTCCAGAGGCCTGACAACAGCAGAGAATTTCAGGGAGCTTCCAGGGAGCATGAATGGGGCTTTCCAAATGGAAAAGCAAGGCTAGTACCATCCCGCCCCCATTTCCATGGGCACACGCAGCATACATCCCTGTGGTTTCTGACAAGTCAAAAGAGACACAGAGCACACACTTCGTCCTTCCCTGAATCAACTCCTCGAGGCAGGGTGTTCTGCATGTAGTGAACGGCCTCAACCAAGGCGCGCCCTAGCTAGACCTCTGGGCCCGTGCCTCTTCAGAAGCCTGCAGTGCTACAGGAAAAACTGTGCTTTAGTGGCAATAGGAACACAAGCCGACTTTCTCCTGGAGGCAGGGTGACTTCAGGTAGGAGGTCCTGGTTGGAAGGCGAAGCCTAGTGTTTTTTTTTCAGTGCCAATCAGAGTAGGGAATGAGTGCGACTTCCAGGGCATGTTGGAACCTGCTAGAACCGTGCCCGTGAACCTGTGGTAGTGCTGGGGAAATCAAGCTGTCCCAAGAAAGAGTGTCCTGTTTTGCCCATCACTCGGCATACACAGTGTGAGTACAAAGGCCTACGGGCCTGGATGTTGTTTAGAAGAGCCAGGGGAGCCTGGGGGTACTCAGTGTTCTTGCAGGGAATAGGGTTTCCAGGCGAGGCACCTAGGTGTCCCGCAAAGCGTACTGGCGTTCAAATGCTGCAGAGCAGCGACTACGGCCTCATGGAAACTGCTGCACGCCTCCGTTTCTGCAGAGCAATTCAGGGCCTTACCTCGAGGCACGTCCTCACGTTGAGTGTCCCGTGAGCGACACCACATGGTAGGATGCTGACTTTCTCCTTGAGTAGAGAGACTTCAGGTACGAGGTCCTCTAAGAATTCTAAGCAGAGTGTTTTCTCATGGCAGCTCAAACGAGGGCAATGTCGAAGACTTCCAGGGCATGTTGGACTGCCTAGAAATGTGGTTCTGATGTTGTTCGAGGGCTCTGGAAATGTAGCACGCCTGAAGTAACGTGCAGTGTGTTGCCCATCACTCGGCAGACACAGAGGGCCTCCGAGGGACCTATGGGCCTCGATGTTGCTCAGTAGGCCCACAGGGGTGTGGGGGTACTCAGTGATCTTGGAACGAAAATGATGCTCACCCGAGGGGCCTAGGAGTTCTCAAAGGGTACCTTCTTTCAAATAAAGCAGAACAGCGACTAAGAGCTCATGGGAAGAGCTGCCTGCCTCCCGTTCTGCATGGCTACTCGGGGCCTTACCTCGAGGCAAGGACTCACGTTGAGATTCCCTTTAGCTCTAGAGCATGGCTAGATGAGCCCCACCCCGGCCATGGAAGCACCCTGTGTAGCCAGAGAAAACCCATTTTCTTCCCAGACCCATGCCTACGGCGTCCAGAGGCCTGACAACAGCAGAGAATTTCAGGGAGCTTCCAGGGAGCATGAATGGGGCTTTCCAAATGGAAAAGCAAGGCTAGTACCATCCCGCCCCCATTTCCATGGGCACACGCAGCATACATCCCTGTGGTTTCTGACAAGTCAAAAGAGACACAGAGCACACACTGGTTCCTTCCCTGAATCAACTTCTCGAGGCAGAGTGTTCTGCATCTAGTGAACAGCCTCAACCAAGGCACGCCCTAGCTAGGCCTCTGGGCCCGGGCCTCTTCAGAAGCCTGCAGTGCTACAGGAAGAACTGTGCTTTAGTTGCAATAGGCAAGCAATCCGCCTTTCTCCTGGAGGCAGGGTGACTTCAGGTAGGAGGTCCTGGTTGGAAGGCGAAGCCTAGTGTTTTTTTTCAGTGCCAATCAGAGTAGGGAATGAGTGCGACTTCCACGGCATGTTGGAACCTGCTAGAACCGTGCCCGTGAACCTGTGGTAGTGCTGGGGAAATCAAGCTGTCCCAAGAAAGAGTGTCCTGTTTTGCCCATCACTCGGCATACACAGTGTGAGTACGAAGGCCTACGGGCCTGGATGTTGTTTAGAAGAGCCAGGGGAGCCTGGGGGTACTCAGTGTTCTTGCAGGGAATAGGGTTTCCAGGCGAGGCACCTAGGTGTCCCGCAAAGCGTACTGGCGTTCAAATGCTGCAGAGCAGCGACTACGGCCTCATGGAAACTGCTGCACGCCTCCGCTTCTGCAGAGCAATTCAGGGCCTTACCTCGAGGCAAGTCCTCACGTTGAGTGTCCCGTGAGCGACCCCGCATGGTAGGATGCTGACTTTCTCCTTGAGTAGAGAGACTTCAGGTACGAGGTCCTCTAAGAATTCTAAGCAGAGTGTTTTCTCATGGCAGCTCAAACGAGGGCAATGTCGAAGACTTCCAGGCCATGTTGGACTGCCTAGAAATGTGGTTCTGATGTTGTTCGAGGGCTCTGGAAATGTAGCACGCCTGAAGTAACGTGCAGTGTGTTGCCCATCACTCGGCAGACACAGAGGGCCTCCGAGGGACCTATGGGCCTCGATGTTGCTCAGTAGGCCCACAGGGGTGTGGGGGTACTCAGTGATCTTGGAACGAAAATGATGCTCACCCGAGGGGCCTAGGAGTTCTCAAAGGGTACCTTCTTTAAAATAAAGCAGAACAGCGACTAAGAGCTCATGGGAAGAGCTGCCTGCCTCCCGTTCTGCATGGCTACTCGGGGCCTTACCTCGAGGCAAGGACTCACGTTGAGATTCCCTTTAGCTCTAGAGCATGGCTATATGAGACCCACCCCGGCCATGGAAGCACCCTGTGTAGCCAGAGAAAACCCATTTTCTTCCCAGACCCATGCCTACGGCGTCCAGAGGCCTGACAACAGCAGAGAATTTCAGGGAGCTTCCAGGGAGCATGAATGGGGCTTTCCAAATGGAAAAGCAAGGCTAGTACCATCCCGCCCCCATTTCCATGGGCACACGCAGCATACATCCCTGTGGTTTCTGACAAGTCAAAAGAGACACAGAGCACACACTTCGTCCTTCCCTGAATCAACTCCTCGAGGCAGGGTGTTCTGCATGTAGTGAACGGCCTCAACCAAGGCGCGCCCTAGCTAGACCTCTGGGCCCGTGCCTCTTCAGAAGCCTGCAGTGCTACAGGAAAAACTGTGCTTTAGTGGCAATAGGAACACAAGCCGACTTTCTCCTGGAGGCAGGGTGACTTCAGGTAGGAGGTCCTGGTTGGAAGGCGAAGCCTAGTGTTTTTTTTTCAGTGCCAATCAGAGTAGGGAATGAGTGCGACTTCCACGGCATGTTGGAACCTGCTAGAACCGTGCCCGTGAACCTGTGGTAGTGCTGGGGAAATCAAGCTGTCCCAAGAAAGAGTGTCCTGTTTTGCCCATCACTCGGCATACACAGTGTGAGTACGAAGGCCTACGGGCCTGGATGTTGTTTAGAAGAGCCAGGGGAGCCTGGGGGTACTCAGTGTTCTTGCAGGGAATAGGGTTTCCAGGCGAGGCACCTAGGTGTCCCGCAAAGCGTACTGGCGTTCAAATGCTGCAGAGCAGCGACTACGGCCTCATGGAAACTGCTGCACGCCTCCGCTTCTGCAGAGCAATTCAGGGCCTTACCTCGAGGCAAGTCCTCACGTTGAGTGTCCCGTGAGCGACACCGCATGGTAGGATGCTGACTTTCTCCTTGAGTAGAGAGACTTCAGGTACGAGGTCCTCTAAGAATTCTAAGCAGAGTGTTTTCTCATGGCAGCTCAAACGAGGGCAATGTCGAAGACTTCCAGGGCATGTTGGACTGCCTAGAAATGTGGTTCTGATGTTGTTCGAGGGCTCTGGAAATGTAGCACGCCTGAAGTAACGTGCAGTGTGTTGCCCATCACTCAGCAGACACAGAGGGCCTCCGAGGGACCTATGGGCCTCGATGTTGCTCAGTAGGCCCACAGGGGTGTGGGGGTACTCAGTGATCTTGGAACGAAAATGATGCTCACCCGAGGGGCCTAGGAGTTCTCAAAGGGTACCTTCTTTCAAATAAAGCAGAACAGCGACTAAGAGCTCATGGGAAGAGCTGCCTGCCTCCCGTTCTGCATGGCTACTCGGGGCCTTACCTCGAGGCAAGGACTCACGTTGAGATTCCCTTTAGCTCTAGAGCATGGCTAGATGAGCCCCACCCCGGCCATGGAAGCACCCTGTGTAGCCAGAGAAAACCCATTATCTTCCCAGACCCATGCCTACGGCGTCCAGAGGCCTGACAACAGCAGAGAATTTCAGGGAGCTTCCAGGGAGCATGAATGGGGCTTTCCAAATGGAAAAGCAAGGCTAGTACCATCCCGCCCCCATTTCCATGGGCACACGCAGCATACATCCCTGTGGTTTCTGACAAGTCAAAAGAGACACAGAGCACACACTGGTTCCTTCCCTGAATCAACTTCTCGAGGCAGAGTGTTCTGCATCTAGTGAACAGCCTCAACCAAGGCACGCCCTAGCTAGGCCTCTGGGCCCGGGCCTCTTCAGAAGCCTGCAGTGCTACAGGAAGAACTGTGCTTTAGTTGCAATAGGCAAGCAATCCGCCTTTCTCCTGGAGGCAGGGTGACTTCAGGTAGGAGGTCCTGGTTGGAAGGCGAAGCCTAGTGTTTTTTTTCAGTGCCAATCAGAGTAGGGAATGAGTGCGACTTCCACGGCATGTTGGAACCTGCTAGAACCGTGCCCGTGAACCTGTGGTAGTGCTGGGGAAATCAAGCTGTCCCAAGAAAGAGTGTCCTGTTTTGCCCATCACTCGGCATACACAGTGTGAGTACGAAGGCCTACGGGCCTGGATGTTGTTTAGAAGAGCCAGGGGAGCCTGGGGGTACTCAGTGTTCTTGCAGGGAATAGGGTTTCCAGGCGAGGCACCTAGGTGTCCCGCAAAGCGTACTGGCGTTCAAATGCTGCAGAGCAGCGACTACGGCCTCATGGAAACTGCTGCACGCCTCCGCTTCTGCAGAGCAATTCAGGGCCTTACCTCGAGGCAAGTCCTCACGTTGAGTGTCCCGTGAGCGACCCCGCATGGTAGGATGCTGACTTTCTCCTTGAGTAGAGAGACTTCAGGTACGAGGTCCTCTAAGAATTCTAAGCAGAGTGTTTTCTCATGGCAGCTCAAACGAGGGCAATGTCGAAGACTTCCAGGCCATGTTGGACTGCCTAGAAATGTGGTTCTGATGTTGTTCGAGGGCTCTGGAAATGTAGCACGCCTGAAGTAACGTGCAGTGTGTTGCCCATCACTCGGCAGACACAGAGGGCCTCCGAGGGACCTATGGGCCTCGATGTTGCTCAGTAGGCCCACAGGGGTGTGGGGGTACTCAGTGATCTTGGAACGAAAATGATGCTCACCCGAGGGGCCTAGGAGTTCTCAAAGGGTACCTTCTTTAAAATAAAGCAGAACAGCGACTAAGAGCTCATGGGAAGAGCTGCCTGCCTCCCGTTCTGCATGGCTACTCGGGGCCTTACCTCGAGGCAAGGACTCACGTTGAGATTCCCTTTAGCTCTAGAGCATGGCTATATGAGACCCACCCCGGCCATGGAAGCACCCTGTGTAGCCAGAGAAAACCCATTTTCTTCCCAGACCCATGCCTACGGCGTCCAGAGGCCTGACAACAGCAGAGAATTTCAGGGAGCTTCCAGGGAGCATGAATGGGGCTTTCCAAATGGAAAAGCAAGGCTAGTACCATCCCGCCCCCATTTCCATGGGCACACGCAGCATACATCCCTGTGGTTTCTGACAAGTCAAAAGAGACACAGAGCACACACTTCGTCCTTCCCTGAATCAACTCCTCGAGGCAGGGTGTTCTGCATGTAGTGAACGGCCTCAACCAAGGCGCGCCCTAGCTAGACCTCTGGGCCCGTGCCTCTTCAGAAGCCTGCAGTGCTACAGGAAAAACTGTGCTTTAGTGGCAATAGGAACACAAGCCGACTTTCTCCTGGAGGCAGGGTGACTTCAGGTAGGAGGTCCTGGTTGGAAGGCGAAGCCTAGTGTTTTTTTTTCAGTGCCAATCAGAGTAGGGAATGAGTGCGACTTCCACGGCATGTTGGAACCTGCTAGAACCGTGCCCGTGAACCTGTGGTAGTGCTGGGGAAATCAAGCTGTCCCAAGAAAGAGTGTCCTGTTTTGCCCATCACTCGGCATACACAGTGTGAGTACGAAGGCCTACGGGCCTGGATGTTGTTTAGAAGAGCCAGGGGAGCCTGGGGGTACTCAGTGTTCTTGCAGGGAATAGGGTTTCCAGGCGAGGCACCTAGGTGTCCCGCAAAGCGTACTGGCGTTCAAATGCTGCAGAGCAGCGACTACGGCCTCATGGAAACTGCTGCACGCCTCCGCTTCTGCAGAGCAATTCAGGGCCTTACCTCGAGGCAAGTCCTCACGTTGAGTGTCCCGTGAGCGACACCGCATGGTAGGATGCTGACTTTCTCCTTGAGTAGAGAGACTTCAGGTACGAGGTCCTCTAAGAATTCTAAGCAGAGTGTTTTCTCATGGCAGCTCAAACGAGGGCAATGTCGAAGACTTCCAGGCATGTTGGACTGCCTAGAAATGTGGTTCTGATGTTGTTCGAGGGCTCTGGAAATGTAGCACGCCTGAAGTAACGTGCAGTGTGTTGCCCATCACTCAGCAGACACAGAGGGCCTCCGAGGGACCTATGGGCCTCGATGTTGCTCAGTAGGCCCACAGGGGTGTGGGGGTACTCAGTGATCTTGGAACGAAAATGATGCTCACCCGAGGGGCCTAGGAGTTCTCAAAGGGTACCTTCTTTCAAATAAAGCAGAACAGCGACTAAGAGCTCATGGGAAGAGCTGCCTGCCTCCCGTTCTGCATGGCTACTCGGGGCCTTACCTCGAGGCAAGGACTCACGTTGAGATTCCCTTTAGCTCTAGAGCATTACAAGAAGAGAGCCACCCCGGCCATGGAAGCACCCTGTGTAGCCAGAGAAAACCCATTTTCTTCCCAGACCCATGCCTACGGCGTCCAGAGGCCTGACAACAGCAGAGAATTTCAGGGAGCTTCCAGGGAGCATGAATGGGGCTTTCCAAATGGAAAAGCAAGGCTAGTACCATCCCGCCCCCATTTCCATGGGCACACGCAGCATACATCCCTGTGGTTTCTGACAAGTCAAAAGAGACACAGAGCACACACTGGTTCCTTCCCTGAATCAACTTCTCGAGGCAGAGTGTTCTGCATCTAGTGAACGGCCTCAACCAAGGCACGCCCTAGCTAGGCCTGTGGTCCCGGGCCTCTTCAGAAGCCTGCAGTGCTACAGGAAGAACTGTGCTTTAGTTGCAATAGGCAAGCAATCCGCCTTTCTCCTGGAGGCAGGGTGACTTCAGGTAGGAGGTCCTGGTTGGAAGGCGAAGCCTAGTGTTTTTTTTCAGTGCCAATCAGAGTAGGGAATGAGTGCGACTTCCACGGCATGTTGGAACCTGCTAGAACCGTGCCCGTGAACCTGTGGTAGTGCTGGGGAAATCAAGCTGTCCCAAGAAAGAGTGTCCTGTTTTGCCCATCACTCGGCATACACAGTGTGAGTACGAAGGCCTACGGGCCTGGATGTTGTTTAGAAGAGCCAGGGGAGCCTGGGGGTACTCAGTGTTCTTGCAGGGAATAGGGTTTCCAGGCGAGGCACCTAGGTGTCCCGCAAAGCGTACTGGCGTTCAAATGCTGCAGAGCAGCGGCTACCGCCTCATGGAAACTGCTGCACGCCTCCACTTCTGCAGAGCAATTCAGGGCCTTACCTCGAGGCAAGTCCTCACGTTGAGTGTCCCGTGAGCGACACCGCATGGTAGGATGCTGAATTTCTCCTTGAGTAGAGAGACTTCAGGTACGAGGTCCTCTAAGAATTCTAAGCAGAGTGTTTTCTCATGGCAGCTCAAACGAGGGCAATGTCGAAGACTTCCAGGCCATGTTGGACTGCCTAGAAATGTGGTTCTGATGTTGTTCGAGGGCTCTGGAAATGTAGCACGCCTGAAGTAACGTGCAGTGTGTTGCCCATCACTCGGCAGACACAGAGGGCCTCCGAGGGACCTATGGGCCTCGATGTTGCTCAGTAGGCCCACAGGGGTGTGGGGGTACTCAGTGATCTTGGAACGAAAATGATGCTCACCCGAGGGGCCTAGGAGTTCTCAAAGGGTACCTTCTTTCAAATAAAGCAGAACAGCGACTAAGAGCTCATGGGAAGAGCTGCCTGCCTCCCGTTCTGCATGGCTACTCGGGGCCTTACCTCGAGGCAAGGACTCACGTTGAGATTCCCTTTAGCTCTAGAGCATGGCTAGATGAGCCCCACCCCGGCCATGGAAGCACCCTGTGTAGCCAGAGAAAACCCATTTTCTTCCCAGACCCATGCCTACGGCGTCCAGAGGCCTGACAACAGCAGAGAATTTCAGGGAGCTTCCAGGGAGCATGAATGGGGCTTTCCAAATGGAAAAGCAAGGCTAGTACCATCCCGCCCCCATTTCCATGGGCACACGCAGCATACATCCCTGTGGTTTCTGACAAGTCAAAAGAGACACAGAGCACACACTTCGTCCTTCCCTGAATCAACTCCTCGAGGCAGGGTGTTCTGCATGTAGTGAACGGCCTCAACCAAGGCGCGCCCTAGCTAGACCTCTGGGCCCGTGCCTCTTCAGAAGCCTGCAGTGCTACAGGAAAAACTGTGCTTTAGTGGCAATAGGAACGCAAGCCGACTTTCTCCTGGAGGCAGGGTGACTTCAGGTAGGAGGTCCTGGTTGGAAGGCGAAGCCTAGTGTTTTTTTTTCAGTGCCAATCAGAGTAGGGAATGAGTGCGACTTCCACGGCATGTTGGAACCTGCTAGAACCGTGCCCGTGAACCTGTGGTAGTGCTGGGGAAATCAAGCTGTCCCAAGAAAGAGTGTCCTGTTTTGCCCATCACTCGGCATACACAGTGTGAGTACGAAGGCCTACGTGCCTGGATGTTGTTTAGAAGAGCCAGGGGAGCCTGGGGGTACTCAGTGTTCTTGCAGGGAATAGGGTTTCCAGGCGAGGCACCTAGGTGTCCCGCAAAGCGTACTGGCGTTCAAATGCTGCAGAGCAGCGACTACGGCCTCATGGAAACTGCTGCACGCCTCCGCTTCTGCAGAGCAATTCAGGGCCTTACCTCGAGGCAAGTCCTCACGTTGAGTGTCCCGTGAGCGACACCGCATGGTAGGATGCTGACTTTCTCCTTGAGTAGAGAGACTTCAGGTACGAGGTCCTCTAAGAATTCTAAGCAGAGTGTTTTCTCAGGGCAGCTCAAACGAGGGCAATGTCGAAGACTTCCAGGCCATGTTGGACTGCCTAGAAATGTGGTTCTGATGTTGTTCGAGGGCTCTGGAAATGTAGCACGCCTGAAGTAACGTGCAGTGTGTTGCCCATCACTCGGCAGACACAGAGGGCCTCCGAGGGACCTATGGGCCTCGATGTTGCTCAGTAGGCCCACAGGGGTGTGGGGGTACTCAGTGATCTTGGAACGAAAATGATGCTCACCCGAGGGGCCTAGGAGTTCTCAAAGGGTACCTTCTTTCAAATAAAGCAGAACAGCGACTAAGAGCTCATGGGAAGAGCTGCCTGCCTCCCGTTCTGCATGGCTACTCGGGCCTTACCTCGAGGCAAGGACTCACGTTGAGATTCCCTTTAGCTCTAGAGCATGGCTAGATGAGCCCCACCCCGGCCATGGAAGCACCCTGTGTAGCCAGAGAAAACCCATTTTCTTCCCAGACCCATGCCTACGGCGTCCAGAGGCCTGACAACAGCAGAGAATTTCAGGGAGCTTCCAGGGAGCATGAATGGGGCTTTCCAAATGGAAAAGCAAGGCTAGTACCATCCCGCCCCCATTTCCATGGGCACACGCAGCATACATCCCTGTGGTTTCTGACAAGTCAAAAGAGACACAGAGCACACACTTCGTCCTTCCCTGAATCAACTTCTCGAGGCAGAGTGTTCTGCATCTAGTGAACGGCCTCAACCAAGGCACGCCCTAGCTAGGCCTGTGGGCCCGGGCCTCTTCAGAAGCCTGCAGTGCTACAGGAAGAACTGTGCTTTAGTTGCAATAGGCAAGCAATCCGCCTTTCTCCTGGAGGCAGGGTGACTTCAGGTAGGAGGTCCTGGTTGGAAGGCGAAGCCTAGTGTTTTTTTTCAGTGCCAATCAGAGTAGGGAATGAGTGCGACTTCCACGGCATGTTGGAACCTGCTAGAACCGTGCCCGTGAACCTGTTGTAGTGCTGGGGAAATCAAGCTGTCCCAAGAAAGAGTGTCCTGTTTTGCCCATCACTCGGCATACACAGTGTGAGTACGAAGGCCTACGGGCCTGGATGTTGTTTAGAAGAGCCAGGGGAGCCTGGGGGTACTCAGTGTTCTTGCAGGGAATAGGGTTTCCAGGCGAGGCACCTAGGTGTCCCGCAAAGCGTACTGGCGTTCAAATGCTGCAGAGCAGCGGCTACCGCCTCATGGAAACTGCTGCACGCCTCCACTTCTGCAGAGCAATTCAGGGCCTTACCTCGAGGCAAGTCCTCACGTTGAGTGTCCCGTGAGCGACACCGCATGGTAGGATGCTGAATTTCTCCTTGAGTAGAGAGACTTCAGGTACGAGGTCCTCTAAGAATTCTAAGCAGAGTGTTTTCTCATGGCAGCTCAAACGAGGGCAATGTCGAAGACTTCCAGGCCATGTTGGACTGCCTAGAAATGTGGTTCTGATGTTGTTCGAGGGCTCTGGAAATGTAGCACGCCTGAAGTAACGTGCAGTGTGTTGCCCATCACTCGGCAGACACAGAGGGCCTCCGAGGGACCTATGGGCCTCGATGTTGCTCAGTAGGCCCACAGGGGTGTGGGGGTACTCAGTGATCTTGGAACGAAAATGATGCTCACCCGAGGGGCCTAGGAGTTCTCAAAGGGTACCTTCTTTCAAATAAAGCAGAACAGCGACTAAGAGCTCATGGGAAGAGCTGCCTGCCTCCCGTTCTGCATGGCTACTCGGGGCCTTACCTCGAGGCAAGGACTCACGTTGAGATTCCCTTTAGCTCTAGAGCATGGCTAGATGAGCCCCACCCCGGCCATGGAAGCACCCTGTGTAGCCAGAGAAAACCCATTTTCTTCCCAGACCCATGCCTACGGCGTCCAGAGGCCTGACAACAGCAGAGAATTTCAGGGAGCTTCCAGGGAGCATGAATGGGGCTTTCCAAATGGAAAAGCAAGGCTAGTACCATCCCGCCCCCATTTCCATGGGCACACGCAGCATACATCCCTGTGGTTTCTGACAAGTCAAAAGAGACACAGAGCACACACTTCGTCCTTCCCTGAATCAACTCCTCGAGGCAGGGTGTTCTGCATGTAGTGAACGGCCTCAACCAAGGCGCGCCCTAGCTAGACCTCTGGGCCCGTGCCTCTTCAGAAGCCTGCAGTGCTACAGGAAAAACTGTGCTTTAGTGGCAATAGGAACGCAAGCCGACTTTCTCCTGGAGGCAGGGTGACTTCAGGTAGGAGGTCCTGGTTGGAAGGCGAAGCCTAGTGTTTTTTTTTCAGTGCCAATCAGAGTAGGGAATGAGTGCGACTTCCACGGCATGTTGGAACCTGCTAGAACCGTGCCCGTGAACCTGTGGTAGTGCTGGGGAAATCAAGCTGTCCCAAGAAAGAGTGTCCTGTTTTGCCCATCACTCGGCATACACAGTGTGAGTACGAAGGCCTACGTGCCTGGATGTTGTTTAGAAGAGCCAGGGGAGCCTGGGGGTACTCAGTGTTCTTGCAGGGAATAGGGTTTCCAGGCGAGGCACCTAGGTGTCCCGCAAAGCGTACTGGCGTTCAAATGCTGCAGAGCAGCGACTACGGCCTCATGGAAACTGCTGCACGCCTCCGCTTCTGCAGAGCAATTCAGGGCCTTACCTCGAGGCAAGTCCTCACGTTGAGTGTCCCGTGAGCGACACCGCATGGTAGGATGCTGACTTTCTCCTTGAGTAGAGAGACTTCAGGTACGAGGTCCTCTAAGAATTCTAAGCAGAGTGTTTTCTCAGGGCAGCTCAAACGAGGGCAATGTCGAAGACTTCCAGGCCATGTTGGACTGCCTAGAAATGTGGTTCTGATGTTGTTCGAGGGCTCTGGAAATGTAGCACGCCTGAAGTAACGTGCAGTGTGTTGCCCATCACTCGGCAGACACAGAGGGCCTCCGAGGGACCTATGGGCCTCGATGTTGCTCAGTAGGCCCACAGGGGTGTGGGGGTACTCAGTGATCTTGGAACGAAAATGATGCTCACCCGAGGGGCCTAGGAGTTCTCAAAGGGTACCTTCTTTCAAATAAAGCAGAACAGCGACTAAGAGCTCATGGGAAGAGCTGCCTGCCTCCCGTTCTGCATGGCTACTCGGGCCTTACCTCGAGGCAAGGACTCACGTTGAGATTCCCTTTAGTTCTAGAGCATTACAAGAAGAGAGCCACCCCGGCCATGGAAGCACCCTGTGTAGCCAGAGAAAACCCATTTTCTTCCCAGACCCATGCCTACAGCGGCCAGAGGCCGGTCAACAGCAGAGAATTTCAGGGAGCTTCCAGGGAGCATGAATGGGGCTTTCCAAATGGAAAAGCAAGGCTAGTACCATCCCGCCCCCATTTCCATGGGCACACGCAGCATACATCCCTGTGGTTTCTGACAAGTCAAAAGAGACACAGAGCACACACTGGTTCCTTCCCTGAATCAACTTCTCGAGGCAGGGTGTTCTGCATGTAGTGAACGGCCTCAACCAAGGCGCGCCCTAGCTAGGCCTCGGGGCCCGTGCCTCTTCAGAAGCCTGCAGTGCTACAGGAAGAACTGTGCTTTAGTGGCAATAGGCAAGCAATCCGCCTTTCTCCTGGAGGCAGGGTGACTTCAGGTACGAGGTCCAGGATGGAAGGCGAAGCTGAGTGTTTTTCTCAGTGCAGCTCAGACTAGGGAAAGAGTGCGACTTCCACGGCATGTTGGACCTTGCTACAACGGTGCTCGTGATCCTGTGCGAGTGCTGAGGAAATCAAGAAGTCCCAAGAAAGAGCGCAGTGTGTTGCCCATCCCTCGGCAGACACAGAGGGCCTCCGAGGGACTTATGGGCCTCGATGTTGCTCATCAGGCCCACAGCAGTGTGGAGGTGGTACTCAGTGATCTTGGAACGAAAATGACGCTCACCCGAGGGGCCTAGGAGTTCCAGAAAGGGTCCTTTTTAAAAATAAAGCAGAACAGCACCTAAGAGCTCATGGAGAGAGCTGCATGCCTCCCTTTCTGCATGGCTACTCAGGGCCTTACCTCGAGGCAAGGACTCACGTTGAGATTCCCTTTAGCTCTAGAGCATGGCAAGATGAGCCCCATCCCGGCCATGGAAGCACCCTGTGTAGCCAGAGAAAACTCATTTTCTTCCCAGACCCATGCCTACGGCGTCCAGAGGCCTGACAACAGCAGAGAATTTCAGGGAGCTTCCAGGGAGCATGAATGGGGCTTTCCAAATGGAAAAGCAAGGCTAGTACCATCCCGCCCCCATTTCCATGGGCACACGCAGCATACATCCCTGTGGTTTCTGACAAGTCAAAAGAGACACAGAGCACACACTTCGTCCTTCCCTGAATCAACTCCTCGAGGCAGGGTGTTCTGCATGTAGTGAACGGCCTCAACCAAGGCGCGCCCTAGCTGGGCCTCGGGGCCCGTGCCTCTTCAGAAGCCTGCAGTGCTACAGGGAAAACTGTGCTTTAGTGGCAATAGGAACGCAAGCCGACTTTCTCCTGGAGGCAGGGTGACTTCAGGTAGGAGGTCCTGGTTGGACGGCGAAGCCTAGTGTTTTTTTTTTCAGTGCAAATCAGAGTAGGGAATGAGTGCGACTTCCACGGCATGTTGGAACCTGCTAGAACCGTGCCCGTGAACCTGTTGTAGTGCTGGGGAAATCAAGCTGTCCCAAGAAAGAGTGTACTGTTTTGCCCATCACTCGGCATACACAGTGCGAGTACGAAGGCCTACGGGCCTGGATGTTGTTTAGAAGAGCCAGGGGAGCCTGGGGGTACTCAGTGTTCTTGCAGGGAATAGGGTTTCCAGGCGAGGCACCTAGGTGTCCCGCAAAGCGTACTGGCGTTCAAATGCTGCAGAGCAGCGACTACGGCCTCATGGAAACTGCTGCACGCCCCCGCTTCTGCAGAGCAATTCAGGGCCTTACCTCGAGGCAAGTCCTCACGTTGAGTGTCCTGTGAGCGACCCCGCATGGTAGGATGCTGACTTTCTCCTTGAGTAGAGAGACTTCAGGTACGAGGTCCTCTAAGAATTCTAAGCAGAGTGTTTTCTCATGGCAGCTCAAACGAGGGCAATGTCGAAGACTTCCAGGCCATGTTGGACTGCCTAGAAATGTGGTCTGCTGTTGTTCGAGGGCTCTGGAAATGTAGCACGCCTGAAGTAACGTGCAGTGTGTTGCCCATCACTCGGCAGACACAGAGGGCCTCCGAGGGACCTATGGGCCTCGATGTTGCTCAGTAGGCCCACAGGGGTGTGGAGGTACTCAGTGATCTTGGAACGAAAATGATGCTCACCCGAGGGGCCTAGGAGTTCTCAAAGGGTACCTTCTTTCAAATAAAGCAGAACAGCGACTAAGAGCTCATGGGAAGAGCTGCCTGCCTCCCGTTCTGCATGGCTACTCAGGGCCTTACCTCGAGGCAAGGACTCACGTTGAGATTCCCTTTAGTTCTAGAGCATTACAAGAAGAGAGCCACCCCGGCCATGGAAGCACCCTGTGTAGCCAGAGAAAACCCATTTTCTTCCCAGACCCATGCCTACAGCGGCCAGAGGCCAGTCAACAGCAGAGAATTTCAGGGAGCTTCCAGGGAGCATGAATGGGGCTTTCCAAATGGAAAAGCAAGGCTAGTACCATCCCGCCCCCATTTCCATGGGCACACGCAGCATACATCCCTGTGGTTTCTGCCAAGTCAAAAGAGACACAGAGCACACACTGGTTCCTTTCCTGAATCAACTTCTCGAGGCAGGGTGTTCTGCATCTAGTGAACGGCCTCAACCAAGGCGCGCCCTAGCTAGGCCTCGGGGCCCGTGCCTCTTCAGAAGCCTGCAGTGCTACAGGAAGAACTGTGCTTTAGTGGCAATAGGCAAGCAATCTGCCTTTCTCCTGGAGGCAGGGTGACTTCAGGTACGAGGTCCAGGATGGAAGGCGAAGCCGAGTGTTTTTCTCAGTGCAGCACAGACTAGGGAAAGAGTGCGACTTCCACGGCATGTTGGACCTTGCTACAACGGTGCTCGTGATCCTGTGCGAGTGCTGGGGAAATCAAGAAGTCCCAAGAAAGAGTGCAGTGTGTTGCCCATCCCTCGGCAGACACAGAGGGCCTCCGAGGGACTTATGGGCCTCGATGTTGCTCATCAGGCCCACAGCAGTGTGGAGGTTGTACTCAGTGATCTTGGAACGAAAATGACGCTCACCCGAGGGGCCTAGGAGTTCCAGAAAGGGTCCTTTTTAAAAATAAAGCAGAACAGCACCTAAGAGCTCATGGAGAGAGCTGCATGCCTCCCTTTCTGCATGGCTACTCAGGGCCTTACCTCGAGGCAAGGACTCACGTTGAGATTCCCTTTAGCTCTAGAGCATGGCAAGATGAGCCCCACCCCGGCCATGGAAGCACCCTGTGTAGCCAGAGAAAACTCATTTTCTTCCCAGACCCATGCCTACGGCGTCCAGAGGCCTGACAACAGCAGAGAATTTCAGGGAGCTTCCAGGGAGCATGAATGGGGCTTTCCAAATGGAAAAGCAAGGCTAGTACCATCCCGCCCCCATTTCCATGGGCACACGCAGCATACATCCCTGTGGTTTCTGACAAGTCAAAAGAGACACAGAGCACACACTTCGTCCTTCCCTGAATCAACTCCTCGAGGCAGGGTGTTCTGCATGTAGTGAACGGCCTCAACCAAGGCGCGCCCTAGCTGGGCCTCGGGGCCCGTGCCTCTTCAGAAGCCTGCAGTGCTACAGGGAAAACTGTGCTTTA
Organism: Eubalaena glacialis; assembly: GCF_028564815.1. Classification (NCBI taxonomy): domain Eukaryota; kingdom Metazoa; phylum Chordata; class Mammalia; order Artiodactyla; family Balaenidae; genus Eubalaena; species Eubalaena glacialis. The sequence continues at coordinate 99,561,017 of NC_083716.1, forward strand.
GTGGCAATAGGAACGCAAGCCGACTTTCTCCTGGAGGCAGGGTGACTTCAGGTAGGAGGTCCTGGTTGGACGGCGAAGCCTAGTGTTTTTTTTTTCAGTGCAAATCAGAGTAGGGAATGAGTGCGACTTCCACGGCATGTTGGAACCTGCTAGAACCGTGCCCGTGAACCTGTGGTAGTGCTGGGGAAATCAAGCTGTCCCAAGAAAGAGTGTACTGTTTTGCCCATCACTCGGCATACACAGTGCGAGTACGAAGGCCTACGGGCCTGGATGTTGTTTAGAAGAGCCAGGGGAGCCTGGGGGTACTCAGTGTTCTTGCAGGGAATAGGGTTTCCAGGCGAGGCACCTAGGTGTCGCGCAAAGCGTACTGGCATTCAAATGCTGCAGAGCAGCGACTACGGCCTCATGGAAACTGCTGCACGCCCCCGCTTCTGCAGAGCAATTCAGGGCCTTACCTCGAGGCAAGTCCTCACGTTGAGTGTCCCGTGAGCGACCCCGCATGGTACGATGCTGACTTTCTCCTTGAGTAGAGAGACTTCAGGTACGAGGTCCTCTAAGAATTCTAAGCAGAGTGTTTTCTCATGGCAGCTCAAACGAGGGCAATGTCGAAGACTTCCAGGCCATGTTGGACTGCCTAGAAATGTGGTTCTGCTGTTGTTCGAGGGCTCTGGAAATGTAGCACGCCTGAAGTAACGTGCAGTGTGTTGCCCATCACTCGGCAGACACAGAGGGCCTCCGAGGGACCTATGGGCCTCGATGTTGCTCAGTAGGCCCACAGGGGTGTGGGGGTACTCAGTGATCTTGGAACGAAAATGATGCTCACCCGAGGGGCCTAGGAGTTCTCAAAGGCTACCTTCTTTCAAATAAAGCAGAACAGCGACTAAGAGCTCATGGGAAGAGCTGCCTGCCTCCCGTTCTGCATGGCTACTCGGGGCCTTACCTCGAGGCAAGGACTCACGTTGAGATTCCCTTTAGCTCTAGAGCATGGCAAGATGAGCCCCACCCCGGCCATGGAAGCACCCTGTGTAGCCAGAGAAAACCCATTTTCTTCCCAGACCCATGCCTACGGCGTCCAGAGGCCTGACAACAGCAGAGAATTTCAGGGAGCTTCCAGGGAGCATGAATGGGGCTTTCCAAATGGAAAAGCAAGGCTAGTACCATCCCGCCCCCATTTCCATGGGCACACGCAGCATACATCCCTGTGGTTTCTGACAAGTCAAAAGAGACACAGAGCACACACTTCGTCCTTCCCTGAATCAACTTCTCGAGGCAGGGTGTTCTGCATGTAGTGAACGGCCTCAACCAAGGGGCGCCCTAGCTAGGCCTCTGGGCCCGTGCCTCTTCAGAAGCCTGCAGTGCTACAGGAAAAACTGCGCTTTATTGGCAATAGGAACGCAAGCCGACTTTCTCCTGGAGGCAGGGTGACTTCAGGTAGGAGGTCCTGGTTGGAAGGCGAAGCCTAGTGTTTTTTTTCAGTGCAAATCAGAGTAGGGAATGAGCGCGACTTCCACGGCATGTTGGAACCTGCTAGAACCGTGCCCGTGAACCTGTGGTAGTGCTGGGGAAATCAAGCTGTCCCAAGAAAGAGTGTACTGGTTTGCCCATCACTCGGCATACACAGTGTGAGTACGAAGGCCTACGGGCCTGGATGTTGTTTAGAAGAGCCAGGGGAGCCTGGGGGTACTCAGTGTTCTTGCAGGGAATAGGGTTTCCAGGCGAGGCACCTAGGTGTCCAGCAAAGCGTACTGGCGTTCAAATGCTGCAGAGCAGCGACTACGGCCTCATGGAAACTGCTGCACGCCTCCGCTTCTGCAGAGCAATTCAGGGCCTTACCTCGAGGCAAGTCCTCACGTTGAGTGTCCCGTGAGCGACCCCGCATGGTAGGATGCTGACTTTCTCCTTGAGTAGAGAGACTTCAGGTACGAGGTCCTCTAAGAATTCTAAGCAGAGTGTTTTCTCATGGCAGCTCAAACGAGGGCAATGTCGAAGACTTCCAGGCCATGTTGGACTGCCTAGAAATGTGGTTCTGCTGTTGTTCGAGGGCTCTGGAAATGTAGCACGCCTGAAGTAACGTGCAGTGTGTTGCCCATCACTCGGCAGACACAGATGGCGTCCGAGGGACCTATGGGCCTCGATGTTGCTCAGTAGGCCCACAGGGGTGTGGGGGTACTCAGTGATCTTGGAACGAAAATGATGCTCACCCGAGGGGCCTAGGAGTTCTCAAAGGCTACCTTCTTTCAAATAAAGCAGAACAGCGACTAAGAGCTCATGGGAAGAGCTGCCTGCCTCCCGTTCTGCATGGCTACTCGGGGCCTTACCTCGAGGCAAGGACTCACGTTGAGATTCCCTTTAGCTCTAGAGCATGGCAAGATGAGCCCCACCCCGGCCATGGAAGCACCCTGTGTAGCCAGAGAAAACCCATTTTCTTCCCAGACCCATGCCTACGGCGTCCAGAGGCCTGACAACAGCAGAGAATTTCAGGGAGCTTCCAGGGAGCATGAATGGGGCTTTCCAAATGGAAAAGCAAGGCTAGTACCATCCCGCCCCCATTTCCATGGGCACACGCAGCATACATCCCTGTGGTTTCTGACAAGTCAAAAGAGACACAGAGCACACACTTCGTACTTCCCTGAATCAACTCCTCGAGGCAGGGTGTTCTGCATGTAGTGAACGGCCTCAACCAAGGCGCGCCCTAGCTAGGCCTCGGGGCCCGTGCCTCTTCAGAAGCCTGCAGTGCTACAGGAAAAACTGTGCTTTACTGGCAATAGGAACGCAAGCCGACTTTTTCCTGGAGGCAGGGTGACTTCAGGTAGGAGGTCCTGGTTGGAAGGCCAAGCCTAGTGTTTTTTTTTCAGTGCAAATCAGAGTAGGGAATGAGCGCGACTTCCACGGCATGTTGGAACCTGCTAGAACCGTGCCTGTTAACCTGTGGTAGTGCTGGGGAAATCAAGCTGTCCCAAGAAAGAGTGTACTGGTTTGCCCATCACTCGGCATACACAGTGTGAGTACGAAGGCCTACGGGCCTGGATGTTGTTTAGAAGAGCCAGGGGAGCCTGGGGGTACTCAGTGTTCTTGCAGGGAATAGGGTTTCCAGGCGAGGCACCTAGGTGTCCCGCAAAGCGTACTGGCGTTCAAATGCTGCAGAGCAGCGACTACGGCCTCATGGAAACTGCTGCACGCCTCCGCTTCTGAAGAGCAATTCAGGGCCTTACCTTGAGGCAAGTCCTCGCGTTGAGTGTCCCGTGAGCGACCCCGCATGGTAGGATGCTGACTTTCTCCTTGAGTAGAGAGACTTCAGGTACGAGGTCCTCTAAGAATTCTAAGCAGAGTGTTTTCTCATGGCAGCTCAAACGAGGGCAATGTCGAAGACTTCCAGGCCATGTTGGACTGCCTAGAAATGTGGTTCTGCTGTTGTTCGGGGGCTCTGGAAATGTAGCACGCCTGAAGTAACGTGCAGTGTGTTGCCCATCACTCGGCAGACACAGATGGCGTCCGAGGGACCTATGGGCCTCGATGTTGCTCAGTAGGCCCACAGGGGTGTGGGGGTACTCAGTGATCTTGGAACGAAAATGATGCTCACGCGAGGGGCCTAGGAGTTCTCAAAGGCTACCTTCTTTCAAATAAAGCAGAACAGCGACTAAGAGCTCATGGGAAGAGCTGCCTGCCTCCCGTTCTGCATGGCTACTCGGGGCCTTACCTTGAGGCAAGGACTCACGTTGAGATTCCCTTTAGCTCTAGAGCATGGCAAGATGAGCCCCACCCCGGCCATGGAAGCACCCTGTGTAGCCAGAGAAAACCCATTTTCTTCCCAGACCCATGCCTACGGCGTCCAGAGGCCTGACAACAGCAGAGAATTTCAGGGAGCTTCCAGGGAGCATGAATGGGGCTTTCCAAATGGAAAAGCAAGGCTAGTACCATCCCGCCCCCATTTCCATGGGCACACGCAGCATACATCCCTGTGGTTTCTGACAAGTCAAAAGAGACACAGAGCACACACTTCGTCCTTCCCTGAATCAACTCCTCGAGGCAGGGTGTTCTGCATGTAGTGAACGGCCTCAACCAAGGCGCGCCCTAGCTAGGCCTCTGGGCCCGTGCCTCTTCAGAAGCCTGCAGTGCTACAGGAAAAACTGTGCTTTAGTGGCAATCGGAACGCAAGCCGACTTTCTCCTGGAGGCAGGGTGACTTCAGGTAGGAGGTCCTGGTTGGAAGGCGAAGCCTAGTGTTTTTTTTCAGTGCCAATCAGAGTAGGGAATGAGTGCGACTTCCACGGCATGTTGGAACCTGCTAGAACCGTGCCCGTGAACCTGTGGTAGTGCTGGGGAAATCAAGCTGTCCCAAGAAAGAGTGTACTGTTTTGCCCATCACTCGGCATACACAGTGTGAGTACGAAGGCCTACGGGCCTGGATGTTGTTTAGAAGAGCCAGGGGAGCCTGGGGGTACTCAGTGTTCTTGCAGGGAATAGGGTTTCCAGGCGAGGCACCTAGGTGTCCCGCAAAGCGTACTGGCGTTCAAATGCTGCAGAGCAGCGACTACGGCCTCATGGAAACTGCTGCACGCCTCCGCTTCTGCAGAGCAATTCAGGGCCTTACCTTGAGGCAAGTCCTCACGTTGAGTGTCCCGTGAGCGACCCCGCATGGTAGGATGCTGACTTTCTCCTTGAGTAGAGAGACTTCAGGTACGAGGTCCTCTAAGAATTCTAAGCAGAGTGTTTTCTCATGGCAGCTCAAAGGAGGGCAATGTCGAAGACTTCCAGGCCATGTTGGACTGCCTAGAAATGTGGTTCTGCTGTTGTTCGAGGGCTCTGGAAATGTAGCACGCCTGAAGTAACGTGCAGTGTGTTGCCCATCATTCGGCAGACACAGAGGGCCTCCGAGGGACCTATGGGCCTCGATGTTGCTCAGTAGGCCCACAGGTGTGTGGGGGTACTCAGTGATCTTGGAACGAAAATGATGCTCACGCGAGGGGCCTAGGAGTTCTCAAAGGGTACCTTCTTTCAAATAAAGCAGAACAGCGACTAAGAGCTCATGGGAAGATCTGCCTGCCTCCCGTTCTGCATGGCTACTCAGGGCCTTACCTCGAGGCAAGGACTCACGTTGAGATTCCCTTTACCTCTAGAGCTATACAAGAAGAGAGCCACCCCGGCCATGGAAGCACCCTGTGTAGCCAGAGAAAACTCATTTTCTTCCCAGACCCATGCCTACGGCGTCCAGAGGCCTGACAACAGCAGAGAATTTCAGGGAGCTTCCAGGGAGCATGAATGGGGCTTTCCAAATTGAAAAGCAAGGCTAGTACCATCCCGCCCCCATTTCCATGGGCACACGCAGCATACATCCCTGTGGTTTCTGACAAGTCAAAAGAGACACAGAGCACACACTTCGTCCTTCCCTGAATCAACTTCTCGAGGCAGAGTGTTTTGCATCTAGTGAACGGCCTCAACCAAGGCACGCCCCAGCTAGGCCTCTGGGCCCGTGCCTCTTCAGAAGCCTGCAGTGCTACAGGAAGAACTGTGCTTTAGTTGCAATAGGCAAGCAATCCGCCTTTCTCCTGGAGGCAGGGTGACTTCAGGTACGAGGTCCAGGATGGAAGGCGAAGCCGAGTGTTTTTCTCAGTGCATCTCAGACTAGGGAAAGGGTGCGACTTCCACGGCATGTTGGACCTTGCTACAACGGTGCTCGTGATCCTGTGCGAGTGCTGGGGAAATCAAGAAGTCCCAAGAAAGAGTGCAGTGTGTTGCCCCATCCCTCGGCAGACACAGAGGGACTCCGAGGGACTTATGGGCCTCGATGTTGCTCATCAGGCCCACAGCAGTGTGGAGGTGGTACTCGGTGATCTTGGAACGAAAATGACGCTCACCCGAGGGGCCTAGGAGTTCCAGAAAGGGTCCTTTTTAAAAATAAAGCAGAACAGCACCTAACAGCTCATGGAAAGAGCTGCATGCCTCCCTTTCTGCATGGCTACTCAGGGCCTTACCTCGAGGCAAGGACTCACGTGGAGATTCCCTTTAGCTCTAGAGCATGGCAAGATGAGCCCCACCCCGGCCATGGAAGCACCCTGTGTAGCCAGAGAAAACTCATTTTCTTCCCAGACCCATGCCTACGGCGTCCAGAGGCCTGACAACAGCAGAGAATTTCAGGGAGCTTCCAGGGAGCATGAATGGGGCTTTCCAAATGGAAAAGCAAGGCTAGTACCATCCCGCCCCCATTTCCATGGGCACACGCAGCATACATCCCTGTGGTTTCTGACAAGTCAAAAGAGACACAGAGCACACACTTCGTCCTTCCCTGAATCAACTCCTCGAGGCAGGGTGTTCTGCATGTAGTGAACGGCCTCAACCAAGGCGCGCACTAGCTAGGCCTCAGGGCCCGTGCCTCTTCAGAAGCCTGCAGTGCTACAGGAAAAACTGTGCTTTAGTGGCAATAGGAACGCAAGCCGACTTTCTCCTGGAAGCAGGGTGACTTCAGGTAGGAGGTCCTGGTTGGAAGGCGAAGCCTAGTGTTTTTTTTCAGTGCCAATCAGAGTAGGGAATGAGTGCGACTTCCACAGCATGTTGGAACCTGCTAGAACCGTGCCCGTGAACCTGTGGTAGTGCTGGGGAAATCAAGCTGTCCCAAGAAAGAGTGTACTGTTTTGCCCATCACTCGGCATACACAGTGTGAGTACGAAGGCCTACGGGCCTGGATGTTGTTTAGAAGAGCCAGGGGAGCCTGGGGGTACTCAGTGTTCTTGCAGGGAATAGGGTTTCCAGGCGAGGCACCTAGGTGTCCCGCAAAGCGTACTGGCGTTCAAATGCTGCAGAGCAGCGACTACGGCCTCATGGAAACTGCTGCACGCCTCCGCTTCTGCAGAGCAATTCAGGGCCTTACCTCGAGGCAAGTCCTCACGTTGAGTGTCCCGTGAGCGACCCCGCATGGTAGGATGCTGACTTTCTCCTTGAGTAGAGAGACTTCAGGTACGAGGTCCTCTAAGAATTCTAAGCAGAGTGTTTTCTCATGGCAGCTCAAACGAGGGCAATGTCGAAGACTTCCAGGCCATGTTGGACTGCCTAGAAATGTGGTTCTGCTGTTGTTCGAGGGCTCTGGAAATGTACCACGCCTGAAGTAACGTGTAGTGTGTTGCCCATCACTCGGCAGACACAGAGGGCCTCCGAGGGACCTATGGGCCCCGATGTTGCTCAGTAGGCCCACAGGGGTGTGGGGGTACTCAGTGATCTTGGAACGAAACTGATGCTCACCCGAGGGGCCTAGGAGTTCTCAAAGGGTACCTTCTTTCAAATAAAGCAGAACAGCGACTAAGAGCTCATGGGAAGAGCTGCCTGCCTCCCGTTCTGCATGGCTACTCAGGGCCTTACCTCGAGGCAAGGACTCACGTTGAGATTCCCTTTAGTTCTAGAGCTATACAAGAAGAGAGCCACCCCGGCCATGGAAGCACCCTGTGTAGCCAGAGAAAACCCATTTTCTTCCCAGACCCATGCCTACAGCGGCCAGAGGCCAGTCAACAGCAGAGAATTTCAGGGAGCTTCAAGGGAGCATGAATGGGGCTTTCCAAATGGAAAAGCAAGGCTAGTACCATCCCGCCCCCATTTCCATGGGCACACGCAGCATACATCCCTGTGGTTTCTGACAAGTCAAAAGAGACACAGAGCACACACTGGTTCCTTTCCTGAATCAACTTCTCGAGGCAGGGTGTTCTGCATGTAGTGAACGGCCTCAACCAAGGCGCGCCCTAGCTAGGCCTCGGGGCCCGTGCCTCTTCAGAAGCCTGCAGTGCTACAGGAAGAACTGTGCTTTAGTGGCAATAGGCAAGCAATCCGCCTTTCTCCTGGAGGCAGGGTGACTTCAGGTACGAGGTCCAGGATGGAAGGCGAAGCCGAGTGTTTTTCTCAGTGCAGCTCAGACTAGGGAAAGAGTGCGACTTCCACGGCATGTTGGACCTTGCTACAACGGTGCTCGTGATCCTGTGCGAGTGCTGGGGAAATCAAGGAGTCCCAAGAAAGAGTGCAGTGTGTTGCCGATCCCTCGGCAGACACAGAGGGCCTCCGAGGGACTTATGGGCCTCGATGTTGCTCATCAGGCCCACAGCAGTGTGGAGGTGGTACTCAGTGATCTTGGAACGAAAATGACGCTCACCCGAGGGGCCTAGGTGTTTCAGAAAGGGTCCTTTTTAAAAATAAAGCAGAACAGCACCTAACAGCTCATGGAAAGAGCTGCATGCCTCCCTTTCTGCATGGCTACTCAGGGCCTTACCTCGAGGCAAGGACTCACGTTGAGATTCCCTTTAGCTCTAGAGCATGGCAAGATGAGCCCCACCCCGGCCATGGAAGCACCCTGTGTAGCCAGAGAAAACTCATTTTCTTCCCAGACCCATGCCTACGGCGTCCAGAGGCCTGACAACAGCAGAGAATTTCAGGGAGCTTCCAGGGAGCATGAATGGGGCTTTCCAAATGGAAAAGCAAGGCTAGTACCATCCCGCCCCCATTTCCATGGGCACACGCAGCATACATCCCTGTGGTTTCTGACAAGTCAAAAGAGACACAGAGCACACACTTCGTCCTTCCCTGAATCAACTTCTCGAGGCAGGGTGTTCTGCATGTAGTGAACGGCCTCAACCAAGGGGCGCCCTAGCTAGGCCTCTGGGCCCGTGCCTCTTCAGAAGCCTGCAGTGCTACAGGAAAAACTGTGCTTTAGTGGCAATAGGAACGCAAGCCGACTTTCTCCTGGAGGCAGGGTGACTTCAGGTAGGAGGTCCTGGTTGGAAGGCGAAGCCTAGTGTTTTTTTTCAGTGCAAATCAGAGTAGGGAATGAGCGCGACTTCCACGGCATGTTGGAACCTGCTAGAACCGTGCCCGTGAACCTGTGGTAGTGCTGGGGAAATCAAGCTGTCCCAAGAAAGAGTGTACTGGTTTGCCCATCACTCGGCATACACAGTGTGAGTACGAAGGCCTACGGGCCTGGATGTTGTTTAGAAGAGCCAGGGGAGCCTGGGGGTACTCAGTGTTCTTGCAGGGAATAGGGTTTCCAGGCGAGGCACCTAGGTGTCCCGCAAAGCGTACTGGCGTTCAAATGCTGCAGAGCAGCGACTACGGCCTCATGGAAACTGCTGCACGCCTCCGCTTCTGCAGAGCAATTCAGGGCCTTACCTCGAGGCAAGTCCTCACGTTGAGTGTCCCGTGAGCGACCCCGCATGGTAGGATGCTGACTTTCTCCTTGAGTAGAGAGACTTCAGGTACGAGGTCCTCTAAGAATTCTAAGCAGAGTGTTTTCTCATGGCAGTTCAAACGAGGGCAATGTCGAAGACTTCCAGGCCATGTTGGACTGCCTAGAAATGTGGTTCTGATGTTGTTCGAGGGCTCTGGAAATGTAGCACGCCTGAAGTAACGTGCAGTGTGTTGCCCATCACTCGGCAGACACAGAGGGCCTCCGAGGGACCTATGGGCCTCGATGTTGCTCAGTAGGCCCACAGGGGTGTGGGGGTACTCAGTGATCTTGGAACGAAAATGATGCTCACCTGAGGGGCCTAGGAGTTCTCAAAGGGTACCTTCTTTAAAATAAAGCAGAACAGCGACTAAGAGCTCATGGGAAGAGCTGCCTGCCTCCCGTTCTGCATGGCTACTCAGGGCCTTACCTCGAGGCAAGGACTCACATTGCGATTCCCTTTAGCTCTAGAGCATGGCAAGATGAGCCCCACCCCGGCCATGGAAGCACCCTGTGTAGCCAGAGAAAACTCATTTTCTTCCCAGACCCATGCCTACGGCGTCCAGAGGCCTGACAACAGCAGAGAATTTCAGGGAGCTTCCAGGGAGCATGAATGGGGCTTTCCAAATGGAAAAGCAAGGCTAGTACCATCCCGCCCCCATTTCCATGGGCACACGCAGCATACATCCCTGTGGTTTCTGACAAGTCAAAAGAGACACAGAGCACACACTGGTTCCTTTCCTGAATCAACTTCTCGAGGCAGGGTGTTCTGCATGTAGTGAACGGCCTCAACCAAGGCGCGCCCTAGCTAGGCCTCGGGGCCCGTGCCTCTTCAGAAGCCTGCAGTGTTACAGGAAGAACTGTGCTTTAGTGGCAATAGGCAAGCAATCCGCCTTTCTCCTGGAGGCAGGGTGACTTCAGGTACGAGGTGCAGGATGGAAGGCGAAGCCGAGTGTTTTTCTCAGTGCAGCTCAGACTAGGGAAAGAGTGCGACTTCCACGGCATGTTGGACCTTGCTACAACGGTGCTCGTGATCCTGTGCGAGTGCTGGGGAAATCAAGGAGTCCCAAGAAAGAGTGCAGTGTGTTGCCCATCCCTCGGCAGACACAGAGGGCCTCCGAGGGACTTATGGGCCTCGATGTTGCTCATCAGGCCCACAGCAGTGTGGAGGTGGTACTCAGTGATCTTGGAACGAAAATGACGCTCACCCGAGGGGCCTAGGAGTTCCAGAAAGGGTCCTTATTAAAAATAAAGCAGAACAGCACCTACGAGCTCATGGAAAGAGCTGCATGCCTCCCTTTCTGCATGGCTACTCAGGGCCTTACCTCGAGGCAAGGACTCACGTTGAGATTCCCTTTAGCTCTAGAGCATGGCTATATGAGCCCCACCCCGGCAATGGAAGCACCCTGTGTAGCCAGAGAAAACTCATTTTCTTCCCAGACCCATGCCTACGGCGTCCAGAGGCCTGACAACAGCAGAGAATTTCAGGGAGCTTCCAGGGAGCATGAATGGGGCTTTCCAAATGGAAAAGCAAGGCTAGTACCATCCCGCCCCCATTTCCATGGGCACACGCAGCATACATCCCTGTGGTTTCTGACAAGTCAAAAGAGACACAGAGCACACACTTCGTCCTTCCCTGAATCAACTTCTCGAGGCAGGGTGTTCTGCATGTAGTGAACGGCCTCAACCAAGGCGCGCCCTAGCTAGGCCTCGGGGCCCGTGCCTCTTCAGAAGCCTGCAGTGCTACAGGAAAAACTGTGCTTTACTGGCAATAGGAACGCAAGCCGACTTTTTCCTGGAGGCAGGGTGACTTCAGGTAGGAGGTCCTGGTTGGAAGGCCAAGCCTAGTGTTTTTTTTTCAGTGCAAATCAGAGTAGGGAATGAGCGCGACTTCCACGGCATGTTGGAACCTGCTAGAACGGTGCCTGTGAACCTGTGGTAGTGCTGGGGAAATCAAGCTGTCCCAAGAAAGAGTGTACTGGTTTGCCCATCACTCGGCATACACAGTGTGAGTACGAAGGCCTACGGGCCTGGATGTTGTTTAGAAGAGCCAGGGGAGCCTGGGGGTACTCAGTGTTCTTGCAGGGAATAGGGTTTCCAGGCGAGGCACCTAGGTGTCCCGCAAAGCGTACTGGCGTTCAAATGCTGCAGAGCAGCGACTACGGCCTCATGGAAACTGCTGCACGCCTCCGCTTCTGAAGAGCAATTCAGGGCCTTACCTTGAGGCAAGTCCTCACGTTGAGTGTCCCGTGAGCGACCCCGCATGGTAGGATGCTGACTTTCTCCTTGAGTAGAGAGACTTCAGGTACGAGGTCCTCTAAGAATTCTAAGCAGAGTGTTTTCTCATGGCAGCTCAAACGAGGGCAATGTCGAAGACTTCCAGGCCATGTTGGACTGCCTAGAAATGTGGTTCTGCTGTTGTTCGAGGGCTCTGGAAATGTAGCACGCCTGAAGTAACGTGCAGTGTGTTGCCCATCACTCGGCAGACAGATGGCGTCCGAGGGACCTATGGGCCTCGATGTTGCTCAGTAGGCCCACAGGGGTGTGGGGGTACTCAGTGATCTTGGAACGAAAATGATGCTCACCCGAGGGGCCTAGGAGTTCTCAAAGGCTACCTTCTTTCAAATAAAGCAGAACAGCGACTAAGAGCTCATGGGAAGAGCTGCCTGCCTCCCGTTCTGCATGGCTACTCGGGGCCTTACCTCGAGGCAAGGACTCACGTTGAGATTCCCTTTAGCTCTAGAGCATGGCAAGATGAGCCCCACCCCGGCCATGGAAGCACCCTGTGTAGCCAGAGAAAACCCATTTTCTTCCCAGACCCATGCCTACGGCGTCCAGAGGCCTGACAACAGCAGAGAATTTCAGGGAGCTTCCAGGGAGCATGAATGGGGCTTTCCAAATGGAAAAGCAAGGCTAGTACCATCCCGCCCCCATTTCCATGGGCACACGCAGCATACATCCCTGTGGTTTCTGACAAGTCAAAAGAGACACAGAGCACACACTTCGTCCTTCCCTGAATCAACTCCTCGTGGCAGGGTGTTCTGCATGTAGTGAACGGCCTCAACCAAGGCGCGCCCTAGCTAGGCCTCTGGGCCCGTGCCTCTTCAGAAGCCTGCAGTGCTACAGGAAAAACTGTGCTTTAGTGGCAATAGGAACGCAAGCCGACTTTCTCCTGGAGGCAGGGTGACTTCAGGTAGGAGGTCCTGGTTGGAAGGCGAAGCCTAGTGTTTTTTTTCAGTGCCAATCAGAGTAGGGAATGAGTGCGACTTCCACGGCATGTTGGAACCTGCTAGAACCGTGCCCGTGAACCTGTGGTAGTGCTGGGGAAATCAAGCTGTCCCAAGAAAGAGTGTACTGTTTTGCCCATCACTCGGCATACACAGTGTGAGTACGAAGGCCTACGGGCCTGGATGTTGTTTAGAAGAGCCAGGGGAGCCTGGGGGTACTCAGTGTTCTTGCAGGGAATAGGGTTTCCAGGCGAGGCACCTAGGTGTCCCGCAAAGCGTACTGGCGTTCAAATGCTGCAGAGCAGCGACTACGGCCTCATGGAAACTGCTGCACGCCTCCGCTTCTGCAGAGCAATTCAGGGCCTTACCTTCAGGCAAGTCCTCACGTTGAGTGTCCCGTGAGCGACACCGCATGGTAGGATGCTGACTTTCTCCTTGAGTAGAGAGACTTCAGGTACGAGGTCCTCTAAGAATTCTAAGCAGAGTGTTTTCTCATGGCAGATCAAAGGAGGGCAATGTCGAAGACTTCCAGGCCATGTTGGACTGCCTAGAAATGTGGTTCTGCTGTTGTTCGAGGGCTCTGGAAATGTAGCACGCCTGAAGTAACGTGCAGTGTGTTGCCCATCATTCGGCAGACACAGAGGGCCTCCGAGGGACCTATGGGCCTCGATGTTGCTCAGTAGGCCCACAGGGGTGTGGGGGTACTCAGTGATCTTGGAACGAAAATGATGCTCACGCGAGGGGCCTAGGAGTTCTCAAAGGGTACCTTCTTTCAAATAAAGCAGAACAGCGACTAAGAGCTCATGGGAAGAGCTGCCTGCCTCCCGTTCTGCATGGCTACTCAGGGCCTTACCTCGAGGCAAGGACTCACGTTGAGATTCCCTTTACCTCTAGAGCTATACAAGAAGAGAGCCACCCCGGCCATGGAAGCACCCTGTGTAGCCAGAGAAAACCCATTTTCTTCCCAGACCCATGCCTACAGCGGCCAGAGTCCAGTCAACAGCAGAGAATTTCAGGGAGCTTCAAGGGAGCATGAATGGGGCTTTCCAAATGGAAAAGCAAGGCTAGTACCATCCCGCCCCCATTTCCATGGGCACACGCAGCATACATCCCTGTGGTTTCTCACAAGTCAAAAGAGACACAGAGCACACACTGGTTCCTTCCCTGAATCAACTTCTCGAGGCAGAGTGTTCTGCATCTAGTGAACGGCCTCAACCAAGGCACGCCCTAGCTAGGCCTCTGGGCCCATGTCTCTTCAGAAGCCTGCAGTGCTACAGGAAGAACTGTGCTTTAGTTGCAATAGGCAAGCAATCCGCCTTTCTCCTGGAGGCAGGGTGACTTCAGGTACGAGGTGCAGGATGGAAGGCGAAGCCGAGTGTTTTTCTCAGTGCAGCTCAGACTAGGGAAAGGGTGCGACTTCCACGGCATGTTGGACCTTGCTACAGCGGTGCTCGTGATCCTGTGCGAGTGCTGGGGAAATCAAGAAGTCCCAAGAAAGAGTGCAGTGTGTTGCCCCATCCCTCGGCAGACACAGAGGGCCTCCGAGGGACTTATGGGCCTCGATGTTGCTCATCAGGCCCACAGCAGTGTGGAGGTGGTACTCGGTGATCTTGGAACGAAACTGACGCTCACCCGAGGGGCCTAGGAGTTCCAGAAAGGGTCCTTTTTAAAAATAAAGCAGAACAGCACCTAAGAGCTCATGGAAAGAGCTGCATGCCTCCCTTTCTGCATGGCTACTCAGGGCCTTACCTCGAGGCAAGGACTCACGTTGAGATTCCCTTTAGCTCTAGAGCATGGCAAGATGAGCCCCACCCCGGCCATGGAAGCACCCTGTGTAGCCAGAGAAAACCCATTTTCTTCCCAGACCCATGCCTACGGCGTCCAGAGGCCTGACAACAGCAGAGAATTTCAGGGAGCTTCCAGGGAGCATGAATGGGGCTTTCCAAATGGAAAAGCAAGGCTAGTACCATCCCGCCCCCATTTCCATGGGCACACGCAGCATACATCCCTGTGGTTTCTGAGAAGTCAAAAGAGACACAGAGCACACACTTCGTCCTTCCCTGAATCAACTCCTCAAGGCAGGGTGTTCTGCATGTAGTGAACGGCCTCAACCAAGGCGCGCCCTAGCTAGGCCTCTGGGCCCGTGCCTCTTCAGAAGCCTGCAGTGCTACAGGAAAAACTGTGCTTTAGTGGCAATAGGAACGCAAGCTGACTTTCTCCTGGAGGCAGGGTGACTTCAGGTAGGAGGTCCTGGTTGGAAGGCGAAGCCTAGTGTTTTTTTCAGTGCCAATCAGAGTAGGGAATGAGTGCGACTTCCACGGCATGTTGGAACCTGCTAGAACCGTGCCCGTGAACCTGTGGTAGTGCTGGGGAAATCAAGCTGTCCCAAGAAAGAGTGTACTCTTTTGCCCATCACTCGGCATACACAGTGTGAGTACGAAGGCCTACGGGCCTGGATGTTGTTTAGAAGAGCCAGGGGAGCCTGGGGGTACTCAGTGTTCTTGCAGGGAATAGGGTTTCCAGGCGAGGCACCTAGGTGTCCCGCAAAGCGTACTGGCGTTCAAATGCTGCAGAGCAGCGACTACGGCCTCATGGAAACTGCTGCACGCCTCCGCTTCTGCAGAGCAATTCAGGGCCTTACCTCGAGGCAAGTCCTCACGTTGAGTGTCCCGTGAGCGACACCGCATGGTAGGATGCTGACTTTCTCCTTGAGTAGAGAGACTTCAGGTACGAGGTCCTCTAAGAATTCTAAGCAGAGTGTTTTCTCAGGGCAGCTCAAAGGAGGGCAATGTCGAAGACTTCCAGGCCATGTTGGACTGCCTAGAAATGTGGTTCTGCTGTTGTTCGAGGGCTCTGGAAATGTAGCACGCCTGAAGTAACGTGCAGTGTGTTGCCCATCACTCGGCAGACACAGAGGGCCTCCGAGGGACCTATGGGCCTCGATGTTGCTCAGTAGGCCCACAGGGGTGTGGAGGTACTCAGTGATCTTGGAACGAAAATGATGCTCACCCGAGGGGCCTAGGAGTTCTCAAAGGGTACCTTCTTTCAAATAAAGCAGAACAGCGACTAAGAGCTCATGGGAAGAGCTGCCTGCCTCCCGTTCTGCATGGCTACTCAGGGCCTTACCTCGAGGCAAGGACTCACGTTGAGATTCCCTTTAGTTCTAGAGCTATACAAGAAGAGAGCCACCCCGGCCATGGAAGCACCCTGTGTAGCCAGAGAAAACCCATTTTCTTCCCAGACCCATGCCTACAGCGGCCAGAGGCCAGTCAACAGCAGAGAATTTCAGGGAGCTTCAAGGGAGCATGAATGGGCCTTTCCAAATGGAGGCAGGGTGACTTCAGGTAGGAGGTCCTGGTTGGAAGGCTAGTACCATCCCGCCCCCATTTCCATGGGCACACGCAGCATACATCCCTGTGGTTTCTCACAAGTCAAAAGAGACACAGAGCACACACTGGTTCCTTCCCTGAATCAACTTCTCGAGGCAGGGTGTTCTGCATGTAGTGAACGGCCTCAACCAAGGCACGCCCTAGCTACGCCTCGGGGCCCGTGCCTCTTCAGAAGCCTGCAGTGCTACAGGAAGAACTGTGCTTTAGTGGCAATAGGCAAGCAATCCGCCTTTCTCCTGGAGGCAGGGTAACTTCAGGTACGAGGTCCAGGATGGAAGGCGAAGCCGAGTGTTTTTCTCAGTGCAGCTCAGACTAGGGAAAGAGTGCGACTTCCACGGCATGTTGGACCTTGCTACAACGGTGCTCGTGATCCTGTGCGAGTGTTGGGGAAATCGAGAAGTCCCAAGAAAGAGTGCAGTGTGTTGCCCATCCCTCGGCAGACACAGAGGGCCTCCGAGGGACTTATGGGCCTCGATGTTGCTCATCAGGCCCACAGCAGTGTGGAGGTGGTACTCGGTGATCTTGGAACGAAAATGACGTTCACCCGTGGGGCCTAGGAGTTCCAGAAAGGGTCCTTTTTAAAAATAAAGCAGAACAGCACCTAACAGCTCATGGAAAGAGCTGCATGCCTCCCTTTCTGCATGGCTACTCAAGGCCTTACCTCGAGGCAAGGACTCACGTTGAGATTCCCTTTAGCTCTAGAGCATGGCAAGATGAGCCCCACCCCGGCCATGGAAGCACCCTGTGTAGCCAGAGAAAACTCATTTTCTTCCCAGACCCATGCCTACGGCGTCCAGAGGCCTGACAACAGCAGAGAATTTCAGGGAGCTTCCAGGGAGCATGAATGGGGCTTTCCAAATGGAAAAGCAAGGCTAGTACCATCCCGCCCCCATTTCCATGGGCACACGCAGCATACATCCCTGTGGTTTCTGACAAGTCAAAAGAGACACAGAGCACACACTGGTTCCTTCCCTGAATCAACTTCTCGAGGCAGAGTGTTCTGCATCTAGTGAACGGCCTCAACCAAGGCACGCCCTAGCTAGGCCTCTGGGCCCGGGCCTCTTCAGGAGCCTGCAGTGCTACAGGAAGAACTGTGCTTTAGTTGCAATAGGCAAGCAATCCGCCTTTCTCCTGGAGGCAGGGTGACTTCAGGTACGAGGTCCAGGATGGAAGGCGAAGCCGAGTGTTTTTCTCAGTGCAGCTCAGACTAGGGAAAGAATGCGACTTCCACGGCATGTTGGACCTTGCTACAACGGTGCTCGTGATCCTGTGCGAGTGCTGGGGAAATCAAGAAGTCCCAAGAAAGAGTGCAGTGTGTTGCCCCATCCCTCGGCAGACACAGAGGGCCTCCGAGGGACTTATGGGCCTCGATGTTGCTCATCAGGCCCACAGCAGTGTGGAGGTGGTACTCGGTGATCTTGGAACGAAAATGACGCTCACCCGAGGGGCCTAGGAGTTCCAGAAAGGGTCCTTTTTAAAAATAAAGCAGAACAGCACCTAAGAGCTCATGGAAAGAGCTGCATGCCTCCCTTTCTGCATGGCTACTCAGGGCCTTACCTCGAGGCAAGGACTCACGTGGAGATTCCCTTTAGCTCTAGAGAATGGCAAGATGAGACCCACCCCGGCCATGGAAGCACCCTGTGTAGCCAGAGAAAACCGATTTTCTTCCCAGACCCATGCCTACGGCGTCCAGAGGCCTGACAACAGCAGAGAATTTCAGGGAGCTTCCAGGGAGCATGAATGGGGCTTTCCTAATGGAAAAGCAAGGCTAGTACCATCCCGCCCCCATTTCCATGGGCACACGCAGCATACATCCCTGTGGTTTCTGACAAGTCAAAAGAGACACAGAGCACACACTTCGTCCTTCCCTGAATCAACTCCTCGAGGCAGGGTGTTCTGCATGTAGTGAACGGCCTCAACCAAGGCGCGCCCTAGCTAGACCTCTGGGCTCGTGCCTCTTCAGAAGCCTGCAGTGCTACAGGAAAAACTGTGCTTTAGTGGCAATAGGAACGCAAGCCGACTTTCTCCTGGAGGCAGGGTGAATTCAGGTAGGAGGTCCTGGTTGGAAGGCGAAGCCTAGTGTTTTTTTTTCAGTGCCAATCAGAGTAGGGAATGAGTGCGACTTCCACGGCATGTTGGAACCTGCTAGAACCGTGCCCGTGAACCTGTGGTAGTGCTGGGGAAATCAAGCTGTCCCAAGAAAGAGTGTCCTGTTTTGCCCATCACTCGGCATACACAGTGTGAGTACGAAGGCCTACGGGCCTGGATGTTGTTTAGAAGAGCCAGGGGAGCCTGGGGGTACTCAGTGTTCTTGCAGGGAATAGGGTTTCCAGGCGAGGCACCTAGGTGTCCCGCAAAGCGTACTGGCGTTCAAATGCTGCAGAGCAGCGACTACGGCCTCATGGAAACTGCTGCACGCCTCCGCTTCTGCAGAGCAATTCAGGGCCTTACCTCGAGGCAAGTCCTCACGTTGAGTGTCCCGTGAGCGACACCGCATGGTAGGATGCTGACTTTCTCCTTGAGTAGAGAGACTTCAGGTACGAGGTCCTCTGAGAATTCTAAGCAGAGTGTTTTCTCATGGCAGCTCAAACGAGGGCAATGTCGAAGACTTCCAGGCCATGTTGGACTGCCTAGAAATGTGGTTCTGATGTTGTTCGAGGGCTCTGGAAATGTAGCACGCCTGAAGTAACGTGCAGTGTGTTGCCCATCACTCGGCAGACACAGAGGGCCTCCGAGGAACCTATGGGCCTCGATGTTGCTCAGTAGGCCCACAGGGGTGTGGGGGTACTCAGTGATCTTGGAACGAAAATGATGCTCACACGAGGGGCCTAGGCGTTCTCAAAGGGTACCTTCTTTCAAATAAAGCAGAACAGCGACTAAGAGCTCATGGGAAGAGCTGCCTGCCTCCCGTTCTGCATGGCTACTCGGGGCCTTACCTCGAGGCAAGGACTCACGTTGAGATTCCCTTTAGCTCTAGAGCATGGCTAGATGAGCCCCACCCCGGCCATGGAAGCACCCTGTGTAGCCAGAGAAAACCCATTTTCTTCCCAGACCCATGCCTACGGCGTCCAGAGGCCTGACAACAGCAGAGAATTTCAGGGAGCTTCCAGGGAGCATGAATGGGGCTTTCCAAATGGAAAAGCAAGGCTAGTACCATCCCGCCCCCATTTCCATGGGCACACGCAGCATACATCCCTGTGGTTTCTGACAAGTCAAAAGAGACACAGAGCACACACTGGTTCCTTCCCTGAATCAACTTCTCGAGGCAGAGTGTTCTGCATCTAGTGAACGGCCTCAACCAAGGCACGCCCTAGCTAGGCCTCTGGGCCCGGGCCTCTTCAGAAGCCTGCAGTGCTACAGGAAGAACTGTGCTTTAGTTGCAATACGCAAGCAATCCGCCTTTCTCCTGGAGGCAGGGTGACTTCAGGTGGGAGGTCCTGGTTGGAAGGCGAAGCCTAGTGTTTTTTTTCAGTGCCAATCAGAGTAGGGAATGAGTGCGACTTCCACGGCATGTTGGAACCTGCTAGAACCGTGCCCGTGAACCTGTGGTAGTGCTGGGGAAATCAAGCTGTCCCAAGAAAGAGTGTCCTGTTTTGCCCATCACTCGGCATACACAGTGTGAGTACGAAGGCCTACGGGCCTGGATGTTGTTTAGAAGAGCCAGGGGAGCCTGGGGGTACTCAGTGTTCTTGCAGGGAATAGGGTTTCCAGGCGAGGCACCTAGGTGTCCCGCAAAGCGTACTGGCGTTCAAATGCTGCAGAGCAGCGACTACGGCCTCATGGAAACTGCTGCACGCCTCCGCTTCTGCAGAGCAATTCAGGGCCTTACCTCGAGGCAAGTCCTCACGTTGAGTGTCCCATGAGCGACACCGCATGGTAGGATGCTGACTTTCTCCTTGAGTAGAGAGACTTCAGGTACGAGGTCCTCTAAGAATTCTAAGCAGAGTGTTTTCTCATGGCAGCTCAAACGAGGGCAATGTCGAAGACTTCCAGGCCATGTTGGACTGCCTAGAAATGTGGTTCTGCTGTTGTTCGAGGGCTCTGGAAATGTAGCACGCCTGAAGTAACGTGCAGTGTGTTGCCCATCACTCGGCAGACACAGAGGGCCTCCGAGGGACCTATGGGCCTCGATGTTGCTCAGTAGGCCCACAGGGGTGTGGGGGTACTCAGTGATCTTGGAACGAAAATGATGCTCACCCGAGGGGCCTAGGAGTTCTCAAAGGGTACCTTCTTTCAAATAAAGCAGAACAGCGACTAAGAGCTCATGGGAAGAGCTGCCTGCCTCCCGTTCTGCATGGCTACTCGGGGCCTTACCTCGAGGCAAGGACTCACGTTGAGATTCCCTTTAGCTCTAGAGCATGGCTAGATGAGCCCCACCCCGGCCATGGAAGCACCCTGTGTAGCCAGAGAAAACCCATTTTCTTCCCAGACCCATGCCTACGGCGTCCAGAGGCCTGACAACAGCAGAGAATTTCAGGGAGCTTCCAGGGAGCATGAATGGGGCTTTCCAAATGGAAAAGCAAGGCTAGTACCATCCCGCCCCCATTTCCATGGGCACACGCAGCATACATCCCTGTGGTTTCTGACAAGTCAAAAGAGACACAGAGCACACACTTCGTCCTTCCCTGAATCAACTCCTCGAGGCAGGGTGTTCTGCATGTAGTGAACGGCCTCAACCAAGGCGCGCCCTAGCTAGACCTCTGGGCCCGTGCCTCTTCAGAAGCCTGCAGTGCTACAGGAAAAACTGTGCTTTAGTGGCAATAGGAACGCAAGCCGACTTTCTCCTGGAGGCAGGGTGACTTCAGGTAGGAGGTCCTGGTTGGAAGGCGAAGCCTAGTGTTTTTTTTTCAGTGCCAATCAGAGTAGGGAATGAGTGCGACTTCCACGGCATGTTGGAACCTGCTAGAACCGTGCCCGTGAACCTGTGGTAGTGCTGGGGAAATCAAGCTGTCCCAAGAAAGAGTGTCCTGTTTTGCCCATCACTCGGCATACACAGTGTGAGTACGAAGGCCTACGGGCCTGGATGTTGTTTAGAAGAGCCAGGGGAGCCTGGGGGTACTCAGTGTTCTTGCAGGGAATAGGGTTTCCAGGCGAGGCACCTAGGTGTCCCGCAAAGCGTACTGGCATTCAAATGCTGCAGAGCAGCGACTACGGCCTCATGGAAACTGCTGCACGCCTCCGCTTCTGCAGAGCAATTCAGGGCCTTACCTCGAGGCAAGTCCTCACGTTGAGTGTCCCGTGAGCGACACCTCATGGTAGGATGCTGACTTTCTCCTTGAGTAGAGAGACTTCAGGTACGAGGTCCTCTGAGAATTCTAAGCAGAGTGTTTTCTCATGGCAGCTCAAACGAGGGCAATGTCGAAGAC
The DNA here is from genome assembly GCF_028564815.1 of Eubalaena glacialis. Lineage (NCBI taxonomy): Eukaryota > Metazoa > Chordata > Mammalia > Artiodactyla > Balaenidae > Eubalaena > Eubalaena glacialis. Next base: position 99,582,191 of record NC_083716.1, read on the forward strand.
TTCCAGGCCATGTTGGACTGCCTAGAAATGTGGTTCTGATGTTGTTCGAGGGCTCTGGAAATGTAGCACGCCTGAAGTAACGTGCAGTGTGTTGCCCATCACTCGGCAGACACAGAGGGCCTCCGAGGAACCTATGGGCCTCGATGTTGCTCAGTAGTCCCACAGGGGTGTGGGGGTACTCAGTGATCTTGGAACGAAAATGATGCTCACCCGAGGGGCCTAGGCGTTCTCAAAGGGTACCTTCTTTAAAATAAAGCAGAACAGCGACTAAGAGCTCATGGGAAGAGCTGCCTGCCTCCCGTTCTGCATGGCTACTCGGGGCCTTACCTCGAGGCACGGACTCACGTTGAGATTCCCTTTAGCTCTAGAGCATTACAAGAAGAGAGCCACCCCGGCCATGGAAGCACCCTGTGTAGCCAGAGAAAACCCATTTTCTTCCCAGACCCATGCCTACAGCGGCCAGAGGCCAGTCAACAGCAGAGAATTTCAGGGAGCTTCAAGGGAGCATGAATGGGGCTTTCCAAATGGAAAAGCAAGGCTAGTACCATTGCGCCCCATTTCCATGGGCACACGCAGCATACATCCCTGTGGTTTCTGACAAGTCAAAAGAGGCACAGAGCACACACTGGTTCCTTCCCTGAATCAACTTCTCGAGGCAGAGTGTTCTGCATCTAGTGAACGGCCTCAACCAAGGCACGCCCTAGCTAGGCCTCTGGGCCCGGGCCTCTTCAGAAGCCTGCAGTGCTACAGGAAAAACTGTGCTTTAGTGGCAATAGGAACGCAAGCCGACTTTCTCCTGGAGGCAGGGTGACTTCAGGTAGGAGGTCCTGGTTGGAAGGCGAAGCCTAGTGTTTTTTTTTCAGTGCCAATCAGAGTAGGGAATGAGTGCGACTTCCACGGCATGTTGGAACCTGCTAGAACCGTGCCCGTGAACCTGTGGTAGTGCTGGGGAAATCAAGCTGTCCCAAGAAAGAGTGTCCTGTTTTGCCCATCACTCGGCATACAAAGTGTGAGTACGAAGGCCTACGGGCCTGGATGTTGTTTAGAAGAGCCAGGGGAGCCTGGGGGTACTCAGTGTTCTTGCAGGGAATAGGGTTTCCAGGCGAGGCACCTAGGTGTCCCGCAAAGCGTACTGGCGTTCAAATGCTGCAGAGCAGCGACTACGGCCTCATGGAAACTGCTGCACGCCTCCGCTTCTGCAGAGCAATTCAGGGCCTTACCTCGAGGCAAGTCCTCACGTTGAGTGTCCCGTGAGCGACACCGCATGGTAGGATGCTGACTTTCTCCTTGAGTAGAGAGACTTCAGGTACGAGGTCCTCTAAGAATTCTAAGCAGAGTGTTTTCTCAGGGCAGCTCAAACGAGGGCAATGTCGAAGACTTCCAGGCCATGTTGGACTGCCTAGAAATGTGGTTCTGCTGTTGTTCGAGGGCTCTGGAAATGTAGCACGCCTGAAGTAACGTGCAGTGTGTTGCCCATCACTCGGCAGACACAGAGGGCCTCCGAGGGACCTATGGGCCTCGATGTTGCTCAGTAGGCCCACAGGGGTGTGGGGGTACTCAGTGATCTTAGAACGAAAATGATGCTCACCCGAGGGGCCTAGGAGTTCTCAAAGGGTACCTTCTTTCAAATAAAGCAGAACAGCGACTAAGAGCTCATGGGAAGAGCTGCCTGCCTCCCGTTCTGCATGGCTACTCGGGGCCTTACCTCGAGGCAAGGACTCACGTTGAGATTCCCTTTAGCTCTAGAGCATTACAGGAAGAGAGCCACCCCGGCCATGGAAGCACCCTGTGTAGCCAGAGAAAACCCATTTTCTTCCCAGACCCATGCCTACGGCGTCCAGAGGCCTGACAACAGCAGAGAATTTCAGGGAGCTTCCAGGGAGCATGAATGGGGCTTTCCAAATGGAAAAGCAAGGCTAGTACCATCCCGCCCCCATTTCCATGGGCACACGCAGCATACATCCCTGTGGTTTCTGACAAGTCAAAAGAGACACAGAGCACACACTGGTTCCTTCCCTGAATCAACTTCTCGAGGCAGAGTGTTCTGCATCTAGTGAACGGCCTCAACCAAGGCACGCCCTAGCTAGGCCTCTGGGCCCGGGCCTCTTCAGAAGCCTGCAGTGCTACAGGAAAAACTGTGCTTTAGTGGCAATAGGAACGCAAGCCGACTTTCTCCTGGAGGCAGGGTGACTTCAGGTAGGAGGTCCTGGTTGGATGGCGAAGCCTAGTGTTTTTTTTCAGTGCCAATCAGAGTAGGGAATGAGTGCGACTTCCACGGCATGTTGGAACCTGCTAGAACCGTGCCCGTGAACCTGTGGTAGTGCTGGGGAAATCAAGCTGTCCCAAGAAAGAGTGTCCTGTTTTGCCCATCACTCGGCATACACAGTGTGAGTACGAAGGCCTACGGGCCTGGATGTTGTTTAGAAGAGCCAGGGGAGCCTGGGGGTACTCAGTGTTCTTGCAGGGAATAGGGTTTCCAGGCGAGGCACCTAGGTGTCCCGCAAAACGTACTGGCGTTCAAATGTTGCAGAGCAGCGACTACGGCCTCATGGAAACTGCTGCACGCCTCCGCTTCTGCAGAGCAATTCAGGGCCTTACCTCGAGGCAAGTCCTCACGTTGAGTGTCCCGTGAGCGACACCGCATGGTAGGATGCTGACTTTCTCCTTGAGTAGAGAGACTTCAGGTACGAGGTCCTCTAAGAATTCTAAGCAGAGTGTTTTCTCAGGGCAGCTCAAACGAGGGCAATGTCGAAGACTTCCAGGCCATGTTGGACTGCCTAGAAATGTGGTTCTGCTGTTGTTCGAGGGCTCTGGAAATGTAGCACGCCTGAAGTAACGTGCAGTGTGTTGCCCATCACTCGGCAGACACAGAGGGCCTCCGAGGGACCTATGGGCCTCGATGTTGCTCAGTAGGCCCACAGGGGTGTGGGGGTACTCAGTGATCTTGGAACGAAAATGATGCTCACCCGAGGGGCCTAGGAGTTCTCAAAGGGTACCTTCTTTAAAATAAAGCAGAACAGCGACTAAGAGCTCATGGGAAGAGCTGCCTGCCTCCCGTTCTGCATGGCTACTCGGGGCCTTACCTCGAGGCAAGGACTCACGTTGAGATTCCCTTTAGCTCTAGAGCATTACAAGAAGAGAGCCACCCCGGCCATGGAAGCACCCTGTGTAGCCAGAGAAAACCCATTTTCTTCCCAGACCCATGCCTACGGCGTCCAGAGGCCTGACAACAGCAGAGAATTTCAGGGAGCTTCCAGGGAGCATGAATGGGGCTCTCCAAATGGAAAAGCAAGGCTAGTACCATCCCGCCCCCATTTCCATGGGCACACGCAGCATACATCCCTGTGGTTTCTGACAAGTCAAAAGAGACACAGAGCACACACTGGTTCCTTCCCTGAATCAACTTCTCGAGGCAGGGTGTTCTGCATGTAGTGAACGGCCTCAACCAAGGCGCGCCCTAGCTAGATCTCTGGGCCCGTGCCTCTTCAGAAGCCTGCAGTGCTACAGGAAAAACTCTGCTTTAGTGGCAATAGGAACGCAAGCCGACTTTCTCCTGGAGGCAGGGTGACTTCAGGTAGGAGGTCCTGGTTGGAAGGCGAAGCCTAGTGTTTTTTTTTCAGTGCCAATCAGAGTAGGGAATGAGTGCGACTTCCACGGCATGTTGGAACCTGCTAGAACCGTGCCCGTGAACCTGTGGTAGTGCTGGGGAAATCAAGCTGTCCCAAGAAAGAGTGTCCTGTTTTGCCCATCACTCGGCATACACAGTGTGAGTACGAAGGCCTACGGGCCTGGATGTTGTTTAGAAGGGCCAGGGGAGCCTGGGGGTACTCAGTGTTCTTGCAGGGAATAGGGTTTCCAGGCGAGGCACCTAGGTGTCCCGCAAAGCGTACTGGCGTTCAAATGCTGCAGAGCAGCGACTACGGCCTCATGGAAACTGCTGCACGCCTCCGCTTCTGCAGAGCAATTCAGGGCCTTACCTCGAGGCAAGTCCTCACGTTGAGTGTCCCGTGAGCGACACCGCATGGTAGGATGCTGACTTTCTCCTTGAGTAGAGAGACTTCAGGTACGAGGTCCTCTAAGAATTCTAAGCAGAGTGTTTTCTCAGGGCAGCTCAAACGAGGGCAATGTCGAAGACTTCCAGGCCATGTTGGACTGCCTAGAAATGTGGTTCTGCTGTTGTTCGAGGGCTCTGGAAATGTAGCACGCCTGAAGTAACGTGCAGTGTGTTGCCCATCACTCGGCAGACACAGAGGGCCTCCGAGGAACCTATGGGCCTCGATGTTGCTCAGTAGGCCCACAGGGGTGTGGGGGTACTCAGTGATCTTGGAACGAAAATGATGCTCACCCGAGGGGCCTAGGAGTTCTCAAAGGGTACCTTCTTTCAAATAAAGCAGAACAGCGACTAAGAGCTCATGGGAAGAGCTGCCTGCCTCCCGTTCTGCATGGCTCCTCGGGGCCTTACCTCGAGGCACGGACTCACGTTGAGATTCCCTTTAGCTCTAGAGCATTACAAGAAGAGAGCCACCCCGGCCATGGAAGCACCCTGTGTAGCCAGAGAAAACCCATTTTCTTCCCAGACCCATGCCTACGGCGTCCAGAGGCCTGACAACAGCAGAGAATTTCAGGGAGCTTCCAGGGAGCATGAATGGGGCTTTCCAAATGGAAAAGCAAGGCTAGTACCATCCCGCCCCCATTTCCATGGGCACACGCAGCATACATCCCTGTGGTTTCTGACAAGTCAAAAGAGACACAGAGCACACACTGGTTCCTTCCCTGAATCAACTTCTCGAGGCAGAGTGTTCTGCATCTAGTGAACGGCCTCAACCAAGGCACGCCCTAGCTAGGCCTCTGGGCCCGGGCCTCTTCAGAAGCCTGCAGTGCTACAGGAAGAACTGTGCTTTAGTGGCAATAGGCAAGCAATCCGCCTTTCTCCTGGAGGCAGGGTGACTTCAGGTAGGAGGTCCTGGTTGGAAGGCGAAGCCTAGTGTTTTTTTTCAGTGCCAATCAGAGTAGGGAATGAGTACGACTTCCACGGCATGTTGGAACCTGCTAGAACCGTGCCCGTGAACCTGTGGTAGTGCTGGGGAAATCAAGCTGTCCCAAGAAAGAGTGTCCTGTTTTGCCCATCACTCGGCATACACAGTGTGAGTACGAAGGCCTACGGGCCTGGATGTTGTTTAGAAGAGCCAGGGGAGCCTGGGGGTACTCAGTGTTCTTGCAGGGAATAGGGTTTCCAGGCGAGGCACCTAGGTGTCCCGCAAAGCGTACTGGCGTTCAAATGCTGCAGAGCAGCGACTACGGCCTCATGGAAACTGCTGCACGCCTCCGCTTCTGCAGAGCAATTCAGGGCCTTACCTCGAGGCAAGTCCTCACGTTGAGTGTCCCGTGAGCGACACCGCATGGTAGGATGCTGACTTTCTCCTTGAGTAGAGAGACTTCAGGTACGAGGTCCTCTAAGAATTCTAAGCAGAGTGTTTTCTCAGGGCAGCTCAAACGAGGGCAATGTCGAAGACTTCCAGGCCATGTTGGACTGCCTAGAAATGTGGTTCTGCTGTTGTTCGAGGGCTCTGGAAATGTAGCACGCCTGAAGTAACGTGCAGTGTGTTGCCCATCACTCGGCAGACACAGAGGGCCTCCGAGGGACCTATGGGCCTCGATGTTGCTCAGTAGGCCCACAGGGGTGTGGGGGTACTCAGTGATCTTGGAACGAAAATGATGCTCACCCGAGGGGCCTAGGAGTTCTCAAAGGGTACCTTCTTTAAAATAAAGCAGAACAGCGACTAAGAGCTCATGGGAAGAGCTGCCTGCCTCCCGTTCTGCATGGCTACTCGGGGCCTTACCTCGAGGCACGGACTCACGTTGAGATTCCCTTTAGCTCTAGAGCATTACAAGAAGAGAGCCACCCCGGCCATGGAAGCACCCTGTGTAGCCAGAGAAAACCCATTTTCTTCCCAGACCCATGCCTACGGCGTCCAGAGGCCTGACAACAGCAGAGAATTTCAGGGAGCTTCCAGGGAGCATGAATGGGGCTTTCCAAATGGAAAAGCAAGGCTAGTACCATCCCGCCCCCATTTCCATGGGCACACGCAGCATACATCCCTGTGGTTTCTGACAAGTCAAAAGAGACACAGAGCACACACTGGTTCCTTCCCTGAATCAACTTCTCGAGGCAGAGTGTTCTGCATCTAGTGAACGGCCTCAACCAAGGCACGCCCTAGCTAGGCCTCTGGGCCCGGGCCTCTTCAGAAGCCTGCAGTGCTACAGGAAGAACTGTGCTTTAGTGGCAATAGGCAAGCAATCCGCCTTTCTCCTGGAGGCAGGGTGACTTCAGGTAGGAGGTCCTGGTTGGAAGGCGAAGCCTAGTGTTTTTTTTCAGTGCCAATCAGAGTAGGGAATGAGTGTGAATTCCACGGCATGTTGGAACCTGCTAGAACCGTGCCCGTGAACCTGTGGTAGTGCTGGGGAAATCAAGCTGTCCCAAGAAAGAGTGTCCTGTTTTGCCCATCACTCGGCATACACAGTGTGAGTACGAAGGCCTACGGGCCTGGATGTTGTTTAGAAGAGCCAGGGGAGCCTGGGGGTACTCAGTGTTCTTGCAGGGAATAGGGTTTCCAGGCGAGGCACCTAGGTGTCCCGCAAAGCGTACTGGCGTTCAAATGCTGCAGAGCAGCGACTACGGCCTCATGGAAACTGCTGCACGCCTCCGCTTCTGCAGAGCAATTCAGGGCCTTACCTCGAGGCAAGTCCTCACGTTGAGTGTCCCGTGAGCGACACCGCATGGTAGGATGCTGACTTTCTCCTTGAGTAGAGAGACTTCAGGTACGAGGTCCTCTGAGAATTCTAAGCAGAGTGTTTTCTCAGGGCAGCTCAAACGAGGGCAATGTCGAAGACTTCCAGGCCATGTTGGACTGCCTAGAAATGTGGTTCTGCTGTTGTTCGAGGGCTCTGGAAATGTAGCACGCCTGAAGTAACGTGCAGTGTGTTGCCCATCACTCGGCAGACACAGAGGGCCTCCGAGGAACCTATGGGCCTCGATGTTGCTCAGTAGGCCCACAGGGGTGTGGGGGTACTCAGTGATCTTAGAACGAAAATGATGCTCACCCGAGGGGCCTAGGAGTTCTCAAAGGGTACCTTCTTTAAAATAAAGCAGAACAGCGACTAAGAGCTCATGGGAAGAGCTGCCTGCCTCCCGTTCTGCATGGCTACTCGGGGCCTTACCTTGAGGCAAGGACTCACGTTGAGATTCCCTTTAGCTCTAGAGCATTACAGGAAGAGAGCCACCCCGGCCATGGAAGCACCCTGTGTAGCCAGAGAAAACCCATTTTCTTCCCAGACCCATGCCTACGGCGTCCAGAGGCCTGACAACAGCAGAGAATTTCAGGGAGCTTCCAGGGAGCATGAATGGGGCTTTCCAAATGGAAAAGCAAGGCTAGTACCATCCCGCCCCCATTTCCATGGGCACACGCAGCATACATCCCTGTGGTTTCTGACAAGTCAAAAGAGACACAGAGCACACACTGGTTCCTTCCCTGAATCAACTTCTCGAGGCAGAGTGTTCTGCATCTAGTGAACGGCCTCAACCAAGGCACGCCCTAGCTAGGCCTCTGGGCCCGGGCCTCTTCAGAAGCCTGCAGTGCTACAGGAAAAACTGTGCTTTAGTGGCAATAGGAACGCAAGCCGACTTTCTCCTGGAGGCAGGGTGACTTCAGGTAGGAGGTCCTGGTTGGAAGGCGAAGCCTAGTGTTTTTTTTCAGTGTCAATCAGAGTAGGGAATGAGTGCGACTTCCACGGCATGTTGGAACCTGCTAGAACCGTGCCCGTGAACCTGTGGTAGTGCTGGGGAAATCAAGCTGTCCCAAGAAAGAGTGTCCTGTTTTGCCCATCACTCGGCATACACAGTGTGAGTACGAAGGCCTACGGGCCTGGATGTTGTTTAGAAGAGCCAGGGGAGCCTGGGGGTACTCAGTGTTCTTGCAGGGAATAGGGTTTCCAGGCGAGGCACCTAGGTGTCCCGCAAAGCGTACTGGCGTTCAAATGCTGCAGAGCAGCGACTACGGCCTCATGGAAACTGCTGCACGCCTCCGCTTCTGCAGAGCAATTCAGGGCCTTACCTCGAGGCAAGTCCTCACGTTGAGTGTCCCGTGAGCGACACCGCATGGTAGGATGCTGACTTTCTCCTTGAGTAGAGAGACTTCAGGTACGAGGTCCTCTAAGAATTCTAAGCAGAGTGTTTTCTCATGGCAGCTCAAACGAGGGCAATGTCGAAGACTTCCAGGCCATGTTGGACTGCCTAGAAATGTGGTTCTGCTGTTGTTCGAGGGCTCTGGAAATGTAGCACGCCTGAAGTAACGTGCAGTGTGTTGCCCATCACTCGGCAGACACAGAGGGCCTCCGAGGAACCTATGGGCCTCGATGTTGCTCAGTAGGCCCACAGGGGTGTGGGGGTACTCAGTGATCTTGGAACGAAAATGATGCTCACCCGAGGGGCCTAGGAGTTCTCAAAGGGTACCTTCTTTCAAATAAAGCAGAACAGCGACTAAGAGCTCATGGGAAGAGCTGCCTGCCTCCCGTTCTGCATGGCTACTCGGGGCCTTACCTCGAGGCAAGGACTCACGTTGAGATTCCCTTTAGCTCTAGAGCATTACAGGAAGAGAGCCACCCCGGCCATGGAAGCACCCTGTGTAGCCAGAGAAAACCCATTTTCTTCCCAGACCCATGCCTACGGCGTCCAGAGGCCTGACAACAGCAGAGAATTTCAGGGAGCTTCCAGGGAGCATGAATGGGGCTTTCCAAATGGAAAAGCAAGGCTAGTACCATCCCGCCCCCATTTCCATGGGCACACGCAGCATACATCCCTGTGGTTTCTGACAAGTCAAAAGAGACACAGAGCACACACTGGTTCCTTCCCTGAATCAACTTCTCGAGGCAGAGTGTTCTGCATCTAGTGAACGGCCTCAACCAAGGCACGCCCTAGCTAGGCCTCTGGGCCCGGGCCTCTTCAGAAGCCTGCAGTGCTACAGGAAAAACTGTGCTTTAGTGGCAATAGGAACGCAAGCCGACTTTCTCCTGGAGGCAGGGTGACTTCAGGTAGGAGGTCCTGTTTGGAAGGCGAAGCCTAGTGTTTTTTTTCAGTGCCAATCAGAGTAGGGAATGAGTGCGACTTCCACGGCATGTTGGAACCTGCTAGAACCGTGCCCGTGAACCTGTGGTAGTGCTGGGGAAATCAAGCTGTCCCAAGAAAGAGTGTCCTGTTTTGCCCATCACTCGTCATACACAGTGTGAGTACGAAGGCCTACGGGCCTGGATGTTGTTTAGAAGAGCCAGGGGAGCCTGGGGGTACTCAGTGTTCTTGCAGGGAATAGGGTTTCCAGGCGAGGCACCTAGGTGTCCCGCAAAGCGTACTGGCGTTCAAATGTTGCAGAGCAGCGACTACGGCCTCATGGAAACTGCTGCACGCCTCCGCTTCTGCAGAGCAATTCAGGGCCTTACCTCGAGGCAAGTCCTCACGTTGAGTGTCCCGTGAGCGACACCGCATGGTAGGATGCTGACTTTCTCCTTGAGTAGAGAGACTTCAGGTACGAGGTCCTCTAAGAATTCTAAGCAGAGTGTTTTCTCAGGGCAGCTCAAACGAGGGCAATGTCGAAGACTTCCAGGCCATGTTGGACTGCCTAGAAATGTGGTTCTGCTGTTGTTCGAGGGCTCTGGAAATGTAGCACGCCTGAAGTAACGTGCAGTGTGTTGCCCATCACTCGGCAGACACAGAGGGCCTCCGAGGGACCTATGGGCCTCGATGTTGCTCAGTAGGCCCACAGGGGTGTGGGGGTACTCAGTGATCTTGGAACGAAAATGATGCTCACCCGAGGGGCCTAGGAGTTCTCAAAGGGTACCTTCTTTCAAATAAAGCAGAACAGCGACTAAGAGCTCATGGGAAGAGCTGCCTGCCTCCCGTTCTGCATGGCTACTCGGGGCCTTACCTCGAGGCAAGGACTCACGTTGAGATTCCCTTTAGCTCTAGAGCATTACAAGAAGAGAGCCACCCCGGCCATGGAAGCACCCTGTGTAGCCAGAGAAAACCCATTTTCTTCCCAGACCCATGCCTACGGCGTCCAGAGGCCTGACAACAGCAGAGAATTTCAGGGAGCTTCCAGGGAGCATGAATGGGGCTCTCCAAATGGAAAAGCAAGGCTAGTACCATCCCGCCCCCATTTCCATGGGCACACGCAGCATACATCCCTGTGGTTTCTGACAAGTCAAAAGAGACACAGAGCACACACTTCGTCCTTCCCTGAATCAACTCCTCGAGGCAGGGTGTTCTGCATGTAGTGAACGGCCTCAACCAAGGCGCGCCCTAGCTAGACCTCTGGGCCCGTGCCTCTTCAGAAGCCTGCAGTGCTACAGGAAAAACTGTGCTTTAGTGGCAATAGGAACGCAAGCCGACTTTCTCCTGGAGGCAGGGTGACTTCAGGTAGGAGGTCCTGGTTGGAAGGCGAAGCCTAGTGTTTTTTTTTCAGTGCCAATCAGAGTAGGGAATGAGTGCGACTTCCACGGCATGTTGGAACCTGCTAGAACCGTGCCCGTGAACCTGTGGTAGTGCTGGGGAAATCAAGCTGTCCCAAGAAAGAGTGTCCTGTTTTGCCCATCACTCGGCATACACAGTGTGAGTACGAAGGCCTACGGGCCTGGATGTTGTTTAGAAGAGCCAGGGGAGCCTGGGGGTACTCAGTGTTCTTGCAGGGAATAGGGTTTCCAGGCGAGGCACCTAGGTGTCCCGCAAAGCGTACTGGCGTTCAAATGCTGCAGAGCAGCGACTACGGCCTCATGGAAACTGCTGCACGCCTCCGCTTCTGCAGAGCAATTCAGGGCCTTACCTCGAGGCAAGTCCTCACGTTGAGTGTCCCGTGAGCGACACCGCATGGTAGGATGCTGACTTTCTCCTTGAGTAGAGAGACTTCAGGTACGAGGTCCTCTGAGAATTCTAAGCAGAGTGTATTCTCAGGGCAGCTCAAACGAGGGCAATGTCGAAGACTTCCAGGCCATGTTGGACTGCCTAGAAATGTGGTTCTGCTGTTGTTCGAGGGCTCTGGAAATGTAGCACGCCTGAAGTAACGTGCAGTGTGTTGCCCATCACTCGGCAGACACAGAGGGCCTCCGAGGAACCTATGGGCCTCGATGTTGCTCAGTAGGCCCACAGGGGTGTGGGGGTACTCAGTGATCTTGGAACGAAAATGATGCTCACCCGAGGGGCCTAGGAGTTCTCAAAGGGTACCTTCTTTAAAATAAAGCAGAACAGCGACTAAGAGCTCATGGGAAGAGCTGCCTGCCTCCCGTTCTGCATGGCTACTCGGGGCCTTACCTCGAGGCAAGGACTCACGTTGAGATTCCCTTTAGCTCTAGAGCATTACAAGAAGAGAGCCACCCCGGCCATGGAAGCACCCTGTGTAGCCAGAGAAAACCCATTTTCTTCCCAGACCCATGCCTACGGCGTCCAGAGGCCTGACAACAGCAGAGAATTTCAGGGAGCTTCCAGGGAGCATGAATGGGGCTTTCCAAATGGAAAAGCAAGGCTAGTACCATCCCGCCCCCATTTCCATGGGCACACGCAGCATACATCCCTGTGGTTTCTGACAAGTCAAAAGAGACACAGAGCACACACTGGTTCCTTCCCTGAATCAACTTCTCGAGGCAGAGTGTTCTGCATCTAGTGAACGGCCTCAACCAAGGCACGCCCTAGCTAGGCCTCTGGGCCCGGGCCTCTTCAGAAGCCTGCAGTGCTACAGGAAGAACTGTGCTTTAGTGGCAATAGGCAAGCAATCCGCCTTTCTCCTGGAGGCAGGGTGACTTCAGGTACGAGGTCCAGGATGGAAGGCGAAGCCGAGTGTTTTTCTCAGTGCAGCTCAGACTAGGGAAAGAATGCGACTTCCACGGCATGTTGGACCTTGCTACAACGGTGCTCGTGATCCTGTGCGAGTGCTGGGGAAATCAAGAAGTCCCAAGAAAGAGTGCAGTGTGTTGCCCCATCCCTCGGCAGACACAGAGGGCCTCCGAGGGACTTATGGGCCTCGATGTTGCTCATCAGGCCCACAGCAGTGTGGAGGTGGTACTCGGTGATCTTGGAACGAAAATGACGCTCACCCGAGGGGCCTAGGAGTTCCAGAAAGGGTCCTTTTTAAAAATAAAGCAGAACAGCACCTAAGAGCTCATGGAAAGAGCTGCATGCCTCCCTTTCTGCATGGCTACTCAGGGCCTTACCTCGAGGCAAGGACTCACGTGGAGATTCCCTTTAGCTCTAGAGAATGGCAAGATGAGACCCACCCCGGCCATGGAAGCACCCTGTGTAGCCAGAGAAAACCGATTTTCTTCCCAGACCCATGCCTACGGCGTCCAGAGGCCTGACAACAGCAGAGAATTTCAGGGAGCTTCCAGGGAGCATGAATGGGGCTTTCCTAATGGAAAAGCAAGGCTAGTACCATCCCGCCCCCATTTCCATGGGCACACGCAGCATACATCCCTGTGGTTTCTGACAAGTCAAAAGAGACACAGAGCACACACTTCGTCCTTCCCTGAATCAACTCCTCGAGGCAGGGTGTTCTGCATGTAGTGAACGGCCTCAACCAAGGCGCGCCCTAGCTAGACCTCTGGGCTCGTGCCTCTTCAGAAGCCTGCAGTGCTACAGGAAAAACTGTGCTTTAGTGGCAATAGGAACGCAAGCCGACTTTCTCCTGGAGGCAGGGTGAATTCAGGTAGGAGGTCCTGGTTGGAAGGCGAAGCCTAGTGTTTTTTTTTCAGTGCCAATCAGAGTAGGGAATGAGTGCGACTTCCACGGCATGTTGGAACCTGCTAGAACCGTGCCCGTGAACCTGTGGTAGTGCTGGGGAAATCAAGCTGTCCCAAGAAAGAGTGTCCTGTTTTGCCCATCACTCGGCATACACAGTGTGAGTACGAAGGCCTACGGGCCTGGATGTTGTTTAGAAGAGCCAGGGGAGCCTGGGGGTACTCAGTGTTCTTGCAGGGAATAGGGTTTCCAGGCGAGGCACCTAGGTGTCCCGCAAAGCGTACTGGCGTTCAAATGCTGCAGAGCAGCGACTACGGCCTCATGGAAACTGCTGCACGCCTCCGCTTCTGCAGAGCAATTCAGGGCCTTACCTCGAGGCAAGTCCTCACGTTGAGTGTCCCGTGAGCGACACCGCATGGTAGGATGCTGACTTTCTCCTTGAGTAGAGAGACTTCAGGTACGAGGTCCTCTGAGAATTCTAAGCAGAGTGTTTTCTCATGGCAGCTCAAACGAGGGCAATGTCGAAGACTTCCAGGCCATGTTGGACTGCCTAGAAATGTGGTTCTGATGTTGTTCGAGGGCTCTGGAAATGTAGCACGCCTGAAGTAACGTGCAGTGTGTTGCCCATCACTCGGCAGACACAGAGGGCCTCCGAGGAACCTATGGGCCTCGATGTTGCTCAGTAGGCCCACAGGGGTGTGGGGGTACTCAGTGATCTTGGAACGAAAATGATGCTCACACGAGGGGCCTAGGCGTTCTCAAAGGGTACCTTCTTTCAAATAAAGCAGAACAGCGACTAAGAGCTCATGGGAAGAGCTGCCTGCCTCCCGTTCTGCATGGCTACTCGGGGCCTTACCTCGAGGCAAGGACTCACGTTGAGATTCCCTTTAGCTCTAGAGCATGGCTAGATGAGCCCCACCCCGGCCATGGAAGCACCCTGTGTAGCCAGAGAAAACCCATTTTCTTCCCAGACCCATGCCTACGGCGTCCAGAGGCCTGACAACAGCAGAGAATTTCAGGGAGCTTCCAGGGAGCATGAATGGGGCTTTCCAAATGGAAAAGCAAGGCTAGTACCATCCCGCCCCCATTTCCATGGGCACACGCAGCATACATCCCTGTGGTTTCTGACAAGTCAAAAGAGACACAGAGCACACACTGGTTCCTTCCCTGAATCAACTTCTCGAGGCAGAGTGTTCTGCATCTAGTGAACGGCCTCAACCAAGGCACGCCCTAGCTAGGCCTCTGGGCCCGGGCCTCTTCAGAAGCCTGCAGTGCTACAGGAAGAACTGTGCTTTAGTTGCAATACGCAAGCAATCCGCCTTTCTCCTGGAGGCAGGGTGACTTCAGGTGGGAGGTCCTGGTTGGAAGGCGAAGCCTAGTGTTTTTTTTCAGTGCCAATCAGAGTAGGGAATGAGTGCGACTTCCACGGCATGTTGGAACCTGCTAGAACCGTGCCCGTGAACCTGTGGTAGTGCTGGGGAAATCAAGCTGTCCCAAGAAAGAGTGTCCTGTTTTGCCCATCACTCGGCATACACAGTGTGAGTACGAAGGCCTACGGGCCTGGATGTTGTTTAGAAGAGCCAGGGGAGCCTGGGGGTACTCAGTGTTCTTGCAGGGAATAGGGTTTCCAGGCGAGGCACCTAGGTGTCCCGCAAAGCGTACTGGCGTTCAAATGCTGCAGAGCAGCGACTACGGCCTCATGGAAACTGCTGCACGCCTCCGCTTCTGCAGAGCAATTCAGGGCCTTACCTCGAGGCAAGTCCTCACGTTGAGTGTCCCATGAGCGACACCGCATGGTAGGATGCTGACTTTCTCCTTGAGTAGAGAGACTTCAGGTACGAGGTCCTCTAAGAATTCTAAGCAGAGTGTTTTCTCATGGCAGCTCAAACGAGGGCAATGTCGAAGACTTCCAGGCCATGTTGGACTGCCTAGAAATGTGGTTCTGCTGTTGTTCGAGGGCTCTGGAAATGTAGCACGCCTGAAGTAACGTGCAGTGTGTTGCCCATCACTCGGCAGACACAGAGGGCCTCCGAGGGACCTATGGGCCTCGATGTTGCTCAGTAGGCCCACAGGGGTGTGGGGGTACTCAGTGATCTTGGAACGAAAATGATGCTCACCCGAGGGGCCTAGGAGTTCTCAAAGGGTACCTTCTTTCAAATAAAGCAGAACAGCGACTAAGAGCTCATGGGAAGAGCTGCCTGCCTCCCGTTCTGCATGGCTACTCGGGGCCTTACCTCGAGGCAAGGACTCACGTTGAGATTCCCTTTAGCTCTAGAGCATGGCTAGATGAGCCCCACCCCGGCCATGGAAGCACCCTGTGTAGCCAGAGAAAACCCATTTTCTTCCCAGACCCATGCCTACGGCGTCCAGAGGCCTGACAACAGCAGAGAATTTCAGGGAGCTTCCAGGGAGCATGAATGGGGCTTTCCAAATGGAAAAGCAAGGCTAGTACCATCCCGCCCCCATTTCCATGGGCACACGCAGCATACATCCCTGTGGTTTCTGACAAGTCAAAAGAGACACAGAGCACACACTTCGTCCTTCCCTGAATCAACTCCTCGAGGCAGGGTGTTCTGCATGTAGTGAACGGCCTCAACCAAGGCGCGCCCTAGCTAGACCTCTGGGCCCGTGCCTCTTCAGAAGCCTGCAGTGCTACAGGAAAAACTGTGCTTTAGTGGCAATAGGAACGCAAGCCGACTTTCTCCTGGAGGCAGGGTGACTTCAGGTAGGAGGTCCTGGTTGGAAGGCGAAGCCTAGTGTTTTTTTTTCAGTGCCAATCAGAGTAGGGAATGAGTGCGACTTCCACGGCATGTTGGAACCTGCTAGAACCGTGCCCGTGAACCTGTGGTAGTGCTGGGGAAATCAAGCTGTCCCAAGAAAGAGTGTCCTGTTTTGCCCATCACTCGGCATACACAGTGTGAGTACGAAGGCCTACGGGCCTGGATGTTGTTTAGAAGAGCCAGGGGAGCCTGGGGGTACTCAGTGTTCTTGCAGGGAATAGGGTTTCCAGGCGAGGCACCTAGGTGTCCCGCAAAGCGTACTGGCATTCAAATGCTGCAGAGCAGCGACTACGGCCTCATGGAAACTGCTGCACGCCTCCGCTTCTGCAGAGCAATTCAGGGCCTTACCTCGAGGCAAGTCCTCACGTTGAGTGTCCCGTGAGCGACACCTCATGGTAGGATGCTGACTTTCTCCTTGAGTAGAGAGACTTCAGGTACGAGGTCCTCTGAGAATTCTAAGCAGAGTGTTTTCTCATGGCAGCTCAAACGAGGGCAATGTCGAAGACTTCCAGGCCATGTTGGACTGCCTAGAAATGTGGTTCTGATGTTGTTCGAGGGCTCTGGAAATGTAGCACGCCTGAAGTAACGTGCAGTGTGTTGCCCATCACTCGGCAGACACAGAGGGCCTCCGAGGAACCTATGGGCCTCGATGTTGCTCAGTAGTCCCACAGGGGTGTGGGGGTACTCAGTGATCTTGGAACGAAAATGATGCTCACCCGAGGGGCCTAGGCGTTCTCAAAGGGTACCTTCTTTAAAATAAAGCAGAACAGCGACTAAGAGCTCATGGGAAGAGCTGCCTGCCTCCCGTTCTGCATGGCTACTCGGGGCCTTACCTCGAGGCACGGACTCACGTTGAGATTCCCTTTAGCTCTAGAGCATTACAAGAAGAGAGCCACCCCGGCCATGGAAGCACCCTGTGTAGCCAGAGAAAACCCATTTTCTTCCCAGACCCATGCCTACAGCGGCCAGAGGCCAGTCAACAGCAGAGAATTTCAGGGAGCTTCAAGGGAGCATGAATGGGGCTTTCCAAATGGAAAAGCAAGGCTAGTACCATTGCGCCCCATTTCCATGGGCACACGCAGCATACATCCCTGTGGTTTCTGACAAGTCAAAAGAGGCACAGAGCACACACTGGTTCCTTCCCTGAATCAACTTCTCGAGGCAGAGTGTTCTGCATCTAGTGAACGGCCTCAACCAAGGCACGCCCTAGCTAGGCCTCTGGGCCCGGGCCTCTTCAGAAGCCTGCAGTGCTACAGGAAAAACTGTGCTTTAGTGGCAATAGGAACGCAAGCCGACTTTCTCCTGGAGGCAGGGTGACTTCAGGTAGGAGGTCCTGGTTGGAAGGCGAAGCCTAGTGTTTTTTTTTCAGTGCCAATCAGAGTAGGGAATGAGTGCGACTTCCACGGCATGTTGGAACCTGCTAGAACCGTGCCCGTGAACCTGTGGTAGTGCTGGGGAAATCAAGCTGTCCCAAGAAAGAGTGTCCTGTTTTGCCCATCACTCGGCATACAAAGTGTGAGTACGAAGGCCTACGGGCCTGGATGTTGTTTAGAAGAGCCAGGGGAGCCTGGGGGTACTCAGTGTTCTTGCAGGGAATAGGGTTTCCAGGCGAGGCACCTAGGTGTCCCGCAAAGCGTACTGGCGTTCAAATGCTGCAGAGCAGCGACTACGGCCTCATGGAAACTGCTGCACGCCTCCGCTTCTGCAGAGCAATTCAGGGCCTTACCTCGAGGCAAGTCCTCACGTTGAGTGTCCCGTGAGCGACACCGCATGGTAGGATGCTGACTTTCTCCTTGAGTAGAGAGACTTCAGGTACGAGGTCCTCTAAGAATTCTAAGCAGAGTGTTTTCTCAGGGCAGCTCAAACGAGGGCAATGTCGAAGACTTCCAGGCCATGTTGGACTGCCTAGAAATGTGGTTCTGCTGTTGTTCGAGGGCTCTGGAAATGTAGCACGCCTGAAGTAACGTGCAGTGTGTTGCCCATCACTCGGCAGACACAGAGGGCCTCCGAGGGACCTATGGGCCTCGATGTTGCTCAGTAGGCCCACAGGGGTGTGGGGGTACTCAGTGATCTTAGAACGAAAATGATGCTCACCCGAGGGGCCTAGGAGTTCTCAAAGGGTACCTTCTTTCAAATAAAGCAGAACAGCGACTAAGAGCTCATGGGAAGAGCTGCCTGCCTCCCGTTCTGCATGGCTACTCGGGGCCTTACCTCGAGGCAAGGACTCACGTTGAGATTCCCTTTAGCTCTAGAGCATTACAGGAAGAGAGCCACCCCGGCCATGGAAGCACCCTGTGTAGCCAGAGAAAACCCATTTTCTTCCCAGACCCATGCCTACGGCGTCCAGAGGCCTGACAACAGCAGAGAATTTCAGGGAGCTTCCAGGGAGCATGAATGGGGCTTTCCAAATGGAAAAGCAAGGCTAGTACCATCCCGCCCCCATTTCCATGGGCACACGCAGCATACATCCCTGTGGTTTCTGACAAGTCAAAAGAGACACAGAGCACACACTGGTTCCTTCCCTGAATCAACTTCTCGAGGCAGAGTGTTCTGCATCTAGTGAACGGCCTCAACCAAGGCACGCCCTAGCTAGGCCTCTGGGCCCGGGCCTCTTCAGAAGCCTGCAGTGCTACAGGAAAAACTGTGCTTTAGTGGCAATAGGAACGCAAGCCGACTTTCTCCTGGAGGCAGGGTGACTTCAGGTAGGAGGTCCTGGTTGGATGGCGAAGCCTAGTGTTTTTTTTCAGTGCCAATCAGAGTAGGGAATGAGTGCGACTTCCACGGCATGTTGGAACCTGCTAGAACCGTGCCCGTGAACCTGTGGTAGTGCTGGGGAAATCAAGCTGTCCCAAGAAAGAGTGTCCTGTTTTGCCCATCACTCGGCATACACAGTGTGAGTACGAAGGCCTACGGGCCTGGATGTTGTTTAGAAGAGCCAGGGGAGCCTGGGGGTACTCAGTGTTCTTGCAGGGAATAGGGTTTCCAGGCGAGGCACCTAGGTGTCCCGCAAAACGTACTGGCGTTCAAATGTTGCAGAGCAGCGACTACGGCCTCATGGAAACTGCTGCACGCCTCCGCTTCTGCAGAGCAATTCAGGGCCTTACCTCGAGGCAAGTCCTCACGTTGAGTGTCCCGTGAGCGACACCGCATGGTAGGATGCTGACTTTCTCCTTGAGTAGAGAGACTTCAGGTACGAGGTCCTCTAAGAATTCTAAGCAGAGTGTTTTCTCAGGGCAGCTCAAACGAGGGCAATGTCGAAGACTTCCAGGCCATGTTGGACTGCCTAGAAATGTGGTTCTGCTGTTGTTCGAGGGCTCTGGAAATGTAGCACGCCTGAAGTAACGTGCAGTGTGTTGCCCATCACTCGGCAGACACAGAGGGCCTCCGAGGGACCTATGGGCCTCGATGTTGCTCAGTAGGCCCACAGGGGTGTGGGGGTACTCAGTGATCTTGGAACGAAAATGATGCTCACCCGAGGGGCCTAGGAGTTCTCAAAGGGTACCTTCTTTAAAATAAAGCAGAACAGCGACTAAGAGCTCATGGGAAGAGCTGCCTGCCTCCCGTTCTGCATGGCTACTCGGGGCCTTACCTCGAGGCAAGGACTCACGTTGAGATTCCCTTTAGCTCTAGAGCATTACAAGAAGAGAGCCACCCCGGCCATGGAAGCACCCTGTGTAGCCAGAGAAAACCCATTTTCTTCCCAGACCCATGCCTACGGCGTCCAGAGGCCTGACAACAGCAGAGAATTTCAGGGAGCTTCCAGGGAGCATGAATGGGGCTCTCCAAATGGAAAAGCAAGGCTAGTACCATCCCGCCCCCATTTCCATGGGCACACGCAGCATACATCCCTGTGGTTTCTGACAAGTCAAAAGAGACACAGAGCACACACTGGTTCCTTCCCTGAATCAACTTCTCGAGGCAGGGTGTTCTGCATGTAGTGAACGGCCTCAACCAAGGCGCGCCCTAGCTAGATCTCTGGGCCCGTGCCTCTTCAGAAGCCTGCAGTGCTACAGGAAAAACTCTGCTTTAGTGGCAATAGGAACGCAAGCCGACTTTCTCCTGGAGGCAGGGTGACTTCAGGTAGGAGGTCCTGGTTGGAAGGCGAAGCCTAGTGTTTTTTTTTCAGTGCCAATCAGAGTAGGGAATGAGTGCGACTTCCACGGCATGTTGGAACCTGCTAGAACCGTGCCCGTGAACCTGTGGTAGTGCTGGGGAAATCAAGCTGTCCCAAGAAAGAGTGTCCTGTTTTGCCCATCACTCGGCATACACAGTGTGAGTACGAAGGCCTACGGGCCTGGATGTTGTTTAGAAGGGCCAGGGGAGCCTGGGGGTACTCAGTGTTCTTGCAGGGAATAGGGTTTCCAGGCGAGGCACCTAGGTGTCCCGCAAAGCGTACTGGCGTTCAAATGCTGCAGAGCAGCGACTACGGCCTCATGGAAACTGCTGCACGCCTCCGCTTCTGCAGAGCAATTCAGGGCCTTACCTCGAGGCAAGTCCTCACGTTGAGTGTCCCGTGAGCGACACCGCATGGTAGGATGCTGACTTTCTCCTTGAGTAGAGAGACTTCAGGTACGAGGTCCTCTAAGAATTCTAAGCAGAGTGTTTTCTCAGGGCAGCTCAAACGAGGGCAATGTCGAAGACTTCCAGGCCATGTTGGACTGCCTAGAAATGTGGTTCTGCTGTTGTTCGAGGGCTCTGGAAATGTAGCACGCCTGAAGTAACGTGCAGTGTGTTGCCCATCACTCGGCAGACACAGAGGGCCTCCGAGGAACCTATGGGCCTCGATGTTGCTCAGTAGGCCCACAGGGGTGTGGGGGTACTCAGTGATCTTGGAACGAAAATGATGCTCACCCGAGGGGCCTAGGAGTTCTCAAAGGGTACCTTCTTTCAAATAAAGCAGAACAGCGACTAAGAGCTCATGGGAAGAGCTGCCTGCCTCCCGTTCTGCATGGCTCCTCGGGGCCTTACCTCGAGGCACGGACTCACGTTGAGATTCCCTTTAGCTCTAGAGCATTACAAGAAGAGAGCCACCCCGGCCATGGAAGCACCCTGTGTAGCCAGAGAAAACCCATTTTCTTCCCAGACCCATGCCTACGGCGTCCAGAGGCCTGACAACAGCAGAGAATTTCAGGGAGCTTCCAGGGAGCATGAATGGGGCTTTCCAAATGGAAAAGCAAGGCTAGTACCATCCCGCCCCCATTTCCATGGGCACACGCAGCATACATCCCTGTGGTTTCTGACAAGTCAAAAGAGACACAGAGCACACACTGGTTCCTTCCCTGAATCAACTTCTCGAGGCAGAGTGTTCTGCATCTAGTGAACGGCCTCAACCAAGGCACGCCCTAGCTAGGCCTCTGGGCCCGGGCCTCTTCAGAAGCCTGCAGTGCTACAGGAAGAACTGTGCTTTAGTGGCAATAGGCAAGCAATCCGCCTTTCTCCTGGAGGCAGGGTGACTTCAGGTAGGAGGTCCTGGTTGGAAGGCGAAGCCTAGTGTTTTTTTTCAGTGCCAATCAGAGTAGGGAATGAGTACGACTTCCACGGCATGTTGGAACCTGCTAGAACCGTGCCCGTGAACCTGTGGTAGTGCTGGGGAAATCAAGCTGTCCCAAGAAAGAGTGTCCTGTTTTGCCCATCACTCGGCATACACAGTGTGAGTACGAAGGCCTACGGGCCTGGATGTTGTTTAGAAGAGCCAGGGGAGCCTGGGGGTACTCAGTGTTCTTGCAGGGAATAGGGTTTCCAGGCGAGGCACCTAGGTGTCCCGCAAAGCGTACTGGCGTTCAAATGCTGCAGAGCAGCGACTACGGCCTCATGGAAACTGCTGCACGCCTCCGCTTCTGCAGAGCAATTCAGGGCCTTACCTCGAGGCAAGTCCTCACGTTGAGTGTCCCGTGAGCGACACCGCATGGTAGGATGCTGACTTTCTCCTTGAGTAGAGAGACTTCAGGTACGAGGTCCTCTAAGAATTCTAAGCAGAGTGTTTTCTCAGGGCAGCTCAAACGAGGGCAATGTCGAAGACTTCCAGGCCATGTTGGACTGCCTAGAAATGTGGTTCTGCTGTTGTTCGAGGGCTCTGGAAATGTAGCACGCCTGAAGTAACGTGCAGTGTGTTGCCCATCACTCGGCAGACACAGAGGGCCTCCGAGGGACCTATGGGCCTCGATGTTGCTCAGTAGGCCCACAGGGGTGTGGGGGTACTCAGTGATCTTGGAACGAAAATGATGCTCACCCGAGGGGCCTAGGAGTTCTCAAAGGGTACCTTCTTTAAAATAAAGCAGAACAGCGACTAAGAGCTCATGGGAAGAGCTGCCTGCCTCCCGTTCTGCATGGCTACTCGGGGCCTTACCTCGAGGCACGGACTCACGTTGAGATTCCCTTTAGCTCTAGAGCATTACAAGAAGAGAGCCACCCCGGCCATGGAAGCACCCTGTGTAGCCAGAGAAAACCCATTTTCTTCCCAGACCCATGCCTACGGCGTCCAGAGGCCTGACAACAGCAGAGAATTTCAGGGAGCTTCCAGGGAGCATGAATGGGGCTTTCCAAATGGAAAAGCAAGGCTAGTACCATCCCGCCCCCATTTCCATGGGCACACGCAGCATACATCCCTGTGGTTTCTGACAAGTCAAAAGAGACACAGAGCACACACTGGTTCCTTCCCTGAATCAACTTCTCGAGGCAGAGTGTTCTGCATCTAGTGAACGGCCTCAACCAAGGCACGCCCTAGCTAGGCCTCTGGGCCCGGGCCTCTTCAGAAGCCTGCAGTGCTACAGGAAGAACTGTGCTTTAGTGGCAATAGGCAAGCAATCCGCCTTTCTCCTGGAGGCAGGGTGACTTCAGGTAGGAGGTCCTGGTTGGAAGGCGAAGCCTAGTGTTTTTTTTCAGTGCCAATCAGAGTAGGGAATGAGTGTGACTTCCACGGCATGTTGGAACCTGCTAGAACCGTGCCCGTGAACCTGTGGTAGTGCTGGGGAAATCAAGCTGTCCCAAGAAAGAGTGTCCTGTTTTGCCCATCACTCGGCATACACAGTGTGAGTACGAAGGCCTACGGGCCTGGATGTTGTTTAGAAGAGCCAGGGGAGCCTGGGGGTACTCAGTGTTCTTGCAGGGAATAGGGTTTCCAGGCGAGGCACCTAGGTGTCCCGCAAAGCGTACTGGCGTTCAAATGCTGCAGAGCAGCGACTACGGCCTCATGGAAACTGCTGCACGCCTCCGCTTCTGCAGAGCAATTCAGGGCCTTACCTCGAGGCAAGTCCTCACGTTGAGTGTCCCGTGAGCGACACCGCATGGTAGGATGCTGACTTTCTCCTTGAGTAGAGAGACTTCAGGTACGAGGTCCTCTGAGAATTCTAAGCAGAGTGTTTTCTCAGGGCAGCTCAAACGAGGGCAATGTCGAAGACTTCCAGGCCATGTTGGACTGCCTAGAAATGTGGTTCTGCTGTTGTTCGAGGGCTCTGGAAATGTAGCACGCCTGAAGTAACGTGCAGTGTGTTGCCCATCACTCGGCAGACACAGAGGGCCTCCGAGGAACCTATGGGCCTCGATGTTGCTCAGTAGGCCCACAGGGGTGTGGGGGTACTCAGTGATCTTAGAACGAAAATGATGCTCACCCGAGGGGCCTAGGAGTTCTCAAAGGGTACCTTCTTTAAAATAAAGCAGAACAGCGACTAAGAGCTCATGGGAAGAGCTGCCTGCCTCCCGTTCTGCATGGCTACTCGGGGCCTTACCTTGAGGCAAGGACTCACGTTGAGATTCCCTTTAGCTCTAGAGCATTACAGGAAGAGAGCCACCCCGGCCATGGAAGCACCCTGTGTAGCCAGAGAAAACCCATTTTCTTCCCAGACCCATGCCTACGGCGTCCAGAGGCCTGACAACAGCAGAGAATTTCAGGGAGCTTCCAGGGAGCATGAATGGGGCTTTCCAAATGGAAAAGCAAGGCTAGTACCATCCCGCCCCCATTTCCATGGGCACACGCAGCATACATCCCTGTGGTTTCTGACAAGTCAAAAGAGACACAGAGCACACACTGGTTCCTTCCCTGAATCAACTTCTCGAGGCAGAGTGTTCTGCATCTAGTGAACGGCCTCAACCAAGGCACGCCCTAGCTAGGCCTCTGGGCCCGGGCCTCTTCAGAAGCCTGCAGTGCTACAGGAAAAACTGTGCTTTAGTGGCAATAGGAACGCAAGCCGACTTTCTCCTGGAGGCAGGGTGACTTCAGGTAGGAGGTCCTGGTTGGAAGGCGAAGCCTAGTGTTTTTTTTCAGTGTCAATCAGAGTAGGGAATGAGTGCGACTTCCACGGCATGTTGGAACCTGCTAGAACCGTGCCCGTGAACCTGTGGTAGTGCTGGGGAAATCAAGCTGTCCCAAGAAAGAGTGTCCTGTTTTGCCCATCACTCGGCATACACAGTGTGAGTACGAAGGCCTACGGGCCTGGATGTTGTTTAGAAGAGCCAGGGGAGCCTGGGGGTACTCAGTGTTCTTGCAGGGAATAGGGTTTCCAGGCGAGGCACCTAGGTGTCCCGCAAAGCGTACTGGCGTTCAAATGCTGCAGAGCAGCGACTACGGCCTCATGGAAACTGCTGCACGCCTCCGCTTCTGCAGAGCAATTCAGGGCCTTACCTCGAGGCAAGTCCTCACGTTGAGTGTCCCGTGAGCGACACCGCATGGTAGGATGCTGACTTTCTCCTTGAGTAGAGAGACTTCAGGTACGAGGTCCTCTAAGAATTCTAAGCAGAGTGTTTTCTCATGGCAGCTCAAACGAGGGCAATGTCGAAGACTTCCAGGCCATGTTGGACTGCCTAGAAATGTGGTTCTGCTGTTGTTCGAGGGCTCTGGAAATGTAGCACGCCTGAAGTAACGTGCAGTGTGTTGCCCATCACTCGGCAGACACAGAGGGCCTCCGAGGAACCTATGGGCCTCGATGTTGCTCAGTAGGCCCACAGGGGTGTGGGGGTACTCAGTGATCTTGGAACGAAAATGATGCTCACCCGAGGGGCCTAGGAGTTCTCAAAGGGTACCTTCTTTCAAATAAAGCAGAACAGCGACTAAGAGCTCATGGGAAGAGCTGCCTGCCTCCCGTTCTGCATGGCTACTCGGGGCCTTACCTCGAGGCAAGGACTCACGTTGAGATTCCCTTTAGCTCTAGAGCATTACAGGAAGAGAGCCACCCCGGCCATGGAAGCACCCTGTGTAGCCAGAGAAAACCCATTTTCTTCCCAGACCCATGCCTACGGCGTCCAGAGGCCTGACAACAGCAGAGAATTTCAGGGAGCTTCCAGGGAGCATGAATGGGGCTTTCCAAATGGAAAAGCAAGGCTAGTACCATCCCGCCCCCATTTCCATGGGCACACGCAGCATACATCCCTGTGGTTTCTGACAAGTCAAAAGAGACACAGAGCACACACTGGTTCCTTCCCTGAATCAACTTCTCGAGGCAGAGTGTTCTGCATCTAGTGAACGGCCTCAACCAAGGCACGCCCTAGCTAGGCCTCTGGGCCCGGGCCTCTTCAGAAGCCTGCAGTGCTACAGGAAAAACTGTGCTTTAGTGGCAATAGGAACGCAAGCCGACTTTCTCCTGGAGGCAGGGTGACTTCAGGTAGGAGGTCCTGTTTGGAAGGCGAAGCCTAGTGTTTTTTTTCAGTGCCAATCAGAGTAGGGAATGAGTGCGACTTCCACGGCATGTTGGAACCTGCTAGAACCGTGCCCGTGAACCTGTGGTAGTGCTGGGGAAATCAAGCTGTCCCAAGAAAGAGTGTCCTGTTTTGCCCATCACTCGTCATACACAGTGTGAGTACGAAGGCCTACGGGCCTGGATGTTGTTTAGAAGAGCCAGGGGAGCCTGGGGGTACTCAGTGTTCTTGCAGGGAATAGGGTTTCCAGGCGAGGCACCTAGGTGTCCCGCAAAGCGTACTGGCGTTCAAATGTTGCAGAGCAGCGACTACGGCCTCATGGAAACTGCTGCACGCCTCCGCTTCTGCAGAGCAATTCAGGGCCTTACCTCGAGGCAAGTCCTCACGTTGAGTGTCCCGTGAGCGACACCGCATGGTAGGATGCTGACTTTCTCCTTGAGTAGAGAGACTTCAGGTACGAGGTCCTCTAAGAATTCTAAGCAGAGTGTTTTCTCAGGGCAGCTCAAACGAGGGCAATGTCGAAGACTTCCAGGCCATGTTGGACTGCCTAGAAATGTGGTTCTGCTGTTGTTCGAGGGCTCTGGAAATGTAGCACGCCTGAAGTAACGTGCAGTGTGTTGCCCATCACTCGGCAGACACAGAGGGCCTCCGAGGGACCTATGGGCCTCGATGTTGCTCAGTAGGCCCACAGGGGTGTGGGGGTACTCAGTGATCTTGGAACGAAAATGATGCTCACCCGAGGGGCCTAGGAGTTCTCAAAGGGTACCTTCTTTCAAATAAAGCAGAACAGCGACTAAGAGCTCATGGGAAGAGCTGCCTGCCTCCCGTTCTGCATGGCTACTCGGGGCCTTACCTCGAGGCAAGGACTCACGTTGAGATTCCCTTTAGCTCTAGAGCATTACAAGAAGAGAGCCACCCCGGCCATGGAAGCACCCTGTGTAGCCAGAGAAAACCCATTTTCTTCCCAGACCCATGCCTACGGCGTCCAGAGGCCTGACAACAGCAGAGAATTTCAGGGAGCTTCCAGGGAGCATGAATGGGGCTCTCCAAATGGAAAAGCAAGGCTAGTACCATCCCGCCCCCATTTCCATGGGCACACGCAGCATACATCCCTGTGGTTTCTGACAAGTCAAAAGAGACACAGAGCACACACTTCGTCCTTCCCTGAATCAACTCCTCGAGGCAGGGTGTTCTGCATGTAGTGAACGGCCTCAACCAAGGCGCGCCCTAGCTAGACCTCTGGGCCCGTGCCTCTTCAGAAGCCTGCAGTGCTACAGGAAAAACTGTGCTTTAGTGGCAATAGGAACGCAAGCCGACTTTCTCCTGGAGGCAGGGTGACTTCAGGTAGGAGGTCCTGGTTGGAAGGCGAAGCCTAGTGTTTTTTTTTCAGTGCCAATCAGAGTAGGGAATGAGTGCGACTTCCACGGCATGTTGGAACCTGCTAGAACCGTGCCCGTGAACCTGTGGTAGTGCTGGGGAAATCAAGCTGTCCCAAGAAAGAGTGTCCTGTTTTGCCCATCACTCGGCATACACAGTGTGAGTACGAAGGCCTACGGGCCTGGATGTTGTTTAGAAGAGCCAGGGGAGCCTGGGGGTACTCAGTGTTCTTGCAGGGAATAGGGTTTCCAGGCGAGGCACCTAGGTGTCCCGCAAAGCGTACTGGCGTTCAAATGCTGCAGAGCAGCGACTACGGCCTCATGGAAACTGCTGCACGCCTCCGCTTCTGCAGAGCAATTCAGGGCCTTACCTCGAGGCAAGTCCTCACGTTGAGTGTCCCGTGAGCGACACCGCATGGTAGGATGCTGACTTTCTCCTTGAGTAGAGAGACTTCAGGTACGAGGTCCTCTGAGAATTCTAAGCAGAGTGTATTCTCAGGGCAGCTCAAACGAGGGCAATGTCGAAGACTTCCAGGCCATGTTGGACTGCCTAGAAATGTGGTTCTGCTGTTGTTCGAGGGCTCTGGAAATGTAGCACGCCTGAAGTAACGTGCAGTGTGTTGCCCATCACTCGGCAGACACAGAGGGCCTCCGAGGAACCTATGGGCCTCGATGTTGCTCAGTAGGCCCACAGGGGTGTGGGGGTACTCAGTGATCTTGGAACGAAAATGATGCTCACCCGAGGGGCCTAGGAGTTCTCAAAGGGTACCTTCTTTAAAATAAAGCAGAACAGCGACTAAGAGCTCATGGGAAGAGCTGCCTGCCTCCCGTTCTGCATGGCTACTCGGGGCCTTACCTCGAGGCAAGGACTCACGTTGAGATTCCCTTTAGCTCTAGAGCATTACAAGAAGAGAGCCACCCCGGCCATGGAAGCACCCTGTGTAGCCAGAGAAAACCCATTTTCTTCCCAGACCCATGCCTACGGCGTCCAGAGGCCTGACAACAGCAGAGAATTTCAGGGAGCTTCCAGGGAGCATGAATGGGGCTTTCCAAATGGAAAAGCAAGGCTAGTACCATCCCGCCCCCATTTCCATGGGCACACGCAGCATACATCCCTGTGGTTTCTGACAAGTCAAAAGAGACACAGAGCACACACTGGTTCCTTCCCTGAATCAACTTCTCGAGGCAGAGTGTTCTGCATCTAGTGAACGGCCTCAACCAAGGCACGCCCTAGCTAGGCCTCTGGGCCCGGGCCTCTTCAGAAGCCTGCAGTGCTACAGGAAGAACTGTGCTTTAGTGGCAATAGGCAAGCAATCCGCCTTTCTCCTGGAGGCAGGGTGACTTCAGGTAGGAGGTCCTGGTTGGAAGGCGAAGCCTAGTGTTTTTTTTCAGTGCCAATCAGAGTAGGGAATGAGTGCGACTTCCACGGCATGTTGGAACCTGCTAGAACCGTGCCCGTGAACCTGTGGTAGTGCTGGGGAAATCAAGCTGTCCCAAGAAAGAGTGTCCTGTTTTGCCCATCACTCGGCATACACAGTGTGAGTACGAAGGCCTACGGGCCTGGATGTTGTTTAGAAGAGCCAGGGGAGCCTGGGGGTACTCAGTGTTCTTGCAGGGAATAGGGTTTCCAGGCGAGGCACCTAGGTGTCCCGCAAAGCGTACTGGCGTTCAAATGCTGCAGAGCAGCGACTACGGCCTCATGGAAACTGCTGCACGCCTCCGCTTCTGCAGAGCAATTCAGGGCCTTACCTCGAGGCAAGTCCTCACGTTGAGTGTCCCGTGAGCGACACCGCATGGTAGGATGCTGACTTTCTCCTTGAGTAGAGAGACTTCAGGTACGAGGTCCTCTAAGAATTCTAAGCAGAGTGTTTTCTCAGGGCAGCTCAAACGAGGGCAATGTCGAAGACTTCCAGGCCATGTTGGACTGCCTAGAAATGTGGTTCTGATGTTGTTCGAGGGCTCTGGAAATGTAGCACGCCTGAAGTAACGTGCAGTGTGTTGCCCATCACTCGGCAGACACAGAGGGCCTCCGAGGGACCTATGGGCCTCGATGTTGCTCAGTAGGCCCACAGGGGTGTGGGGGTACTCAGTGATCTTAGAACGAAAATGATGCTCACCCGAGGGGCCTAGGAGTTCTCAAAGGGTACCTTCTTTAAAATAAAGCAGAACAGCGACTAAGAGCTCATGGGAAGAGCTGCCTGCCTCCCGTTCTGCATGGCTACGCGGGGCCTTACCTTGAGGCAAGGACTCACGTTGAGATTCCCTTTAGCTCTAGAGCATTACAGGAAGAGAGCCACCCCGGCCATGGAAGCACCCTGTGTAGCCAGAGAAAACCCATTTTCTTCCCAGACCCATGCCTACGGCGTCCAGAGGCCTGACAACAGCAGAGAATTTCAGGGAGCTTCCAGGGAGCATGAATGGGGCTTTCCAAATGGAAAAGCAAGGCTAGTACCATCCCGCCCCCATTTCCATGGGCACACGCAGCATACATCCCTGTGGTTTCTGACAAGTGAAAAGAGACACAGAGCACACACTGGTTCCTTCCCTGAATCAACTTCTCGAGGCAGAGTGTTCTGCATCTAGTGAACGGCCTCAACCAAGGCACGCCCTAGCTAGGCCTCTGGGCCCGGGCCTCTTCAGAAGCCTGCAGTGCTACAGGAAGAACTGTGCTTTAGTGGCAATATGCAAGCAATCCGCCTTTCTCCTGGAGGCAGGGTGACTTCAGGTAGGAGGTCCTGGTTGGAAGGCGAAGCCTAGTGTTTTTTTTCAGTGCCAATCAGAGTAGGGAATGAGTGCGACTTCCACGGCATGTTGGAACCTGCTAGAACCGTGCCCGTGAACCTGTGGTAGTGCTGGGGAAATCAAGCTGTCCCAAGAAAGAGTGTCCTGTTTTGCCCATCACTCGGCATACACAGTGTGAGTACGAAGGCCTACGGGCCTGGATGTTGTTTAGAAGAGCCAGGGGAGCCTGGGGGTACTCAGTGTTCTTGCAGGGAATAGGGTTTCCAGGCGAGGCACCTAGGTGTCCCGCAAAGCGTACTGGCGTTCAAATGCTGCAGAGCAGCGACTACGGCCTCATGGAAACTGCTGCACGCCTCCGCTTCTGCAGAGCAATTCAGGGCCTTACCTCGAGGCAAGTCCTCACGTTGAGTGTCCCGTGAGCGACACCGCATGGTAGGATGCTGACTTTCTCCTTGAGTAGAGAGACTTCAGGTACGAGGTCCTCTAAGAATTCTAAGCAGAGTGTTTTCTCAGGGCAGCTCAAACGAGGGCAATGTCGAAGACTTCCAGGCCATGTTGGACTGCCTAGAAATGTGGTTCTGCTGTTGTTCGAGGGATCTGGAAATGTAGCACGCCTGAAGTAACGTGCAGTGTGTTGCCCATCACTCGGCAGACACAGAGGGCCTCCGAGGGACCTATGGGCCTCGATGTTGCTCAGTAGGCCCACAGGGGTGTGGGGGTACTCAGTGATCTTAGAACGAAAATGATGCTCACCCGAGGGGCCTAGGAGTTCTCAAAGGGTACCTTCTTTAAAATAAAGCAGAACAGCGACTAAGAGCTCATGGGAAGAGCTGCCTGCCTCCCGTTCTGCATGGCTACGCGGGGCCTTACCTCGAGGCAAGGACTCACGTTGAGATTCCCTTTAGCTCTAGAGCATTACAGGAAGAGAGCCACCCCGGCCATGGAAGCACCCTGTGTAGCCAGAGAAAACCCATTTTCTTCCCAGACCCATGCCTACGGCGTCCAGAGGCCTGACAACAGCAGAGAATTTCAGGGAGCTTCCAGGGAGCATGAATGGGGCTTTCCAAATGGAAAAGCAAGGCTAGTACCATCCCGCCCCCATTTCCATGGGCACACGCAGCATACATCCCTGTGGTTTCTGACAAGTCAAAAGAGACACAGAGCACACACTGGTTCCTTCCCTGAATCAACTTCTCGAGGCAGAGTGTTCTGCATCTAGTGAACGGCCTCAACCAAGGCACGCCCTAGCTAGGCCTCTGCGCCCGGGCCTCTTCAGAAGCCTGCAGTGCTACAGGAAAAACTGTGCTTTAGTGGCAATAGGAACGCAAGCCGACTTTCTCCTGGAGGCAGGGTGACTTCAGGTAGGAGGTCCTGGTTGGAAGGCGAAGCCTAGTGTTTTTTTTCAGTGCCAATCAGAGTAGGGAATGAGTGCGACTTCCACGGCATGTTGGAACCTGCTAGAACCGTGCCCGTGAACCTGTGGTAGTGCTGGGGAAATCAAGCTGTCCCAAGAAAGAGTGTCCTGTTTTGCCCATCACTCGGCATACACAGTGTGAGTACGAAGGCCTACGGGCCTGGATGTTGTTTAGAAGAGCCAGGGGAGCCTGGGGGTACTCAGTGTTCTTGCAGGGAATAGGGTTTCCAGGCGAGGCACCTAGGTGTCCCGCAAAGCGTACTGGCGTTCAAATGCTGCAGAGCAGCGACTACGGCCTCTTGGAAACTGCTGCACGCCTCCGCTTCTGCAGAGCAATTCAGGGCCTTACCTCGAGGCAAGTCCTCACGTTGAGTGTCCCGTGAGCGACACCGCATGGTAGGATGCTGACTTTCTCCTTGAGTAGAGAGACTTCAGGTACGAGGTCCTCTAAGAATTCTAAGCAGAGTGTTTTCTCAGGGCAGCTCAAACGAGGGCAATGTCGAAGACTTCCAGGCCATGTTGGACTGCCTAGAAATGTGGTTCTGCTGTTGTTCGAGGGCTCTGGAAATGTAGCACGCCTGAAGTAACGTGCAGTGTGTTGCCCATCACTCGGCAGACACAGAGGGCCTCCGAGGGACCTATGGGCCTCGATGTTGCTCAGTAGGCCCACAGGGGTGTGGGGGTACTCAGTGATCTTAGAACGAAAATGATGCTCACCCGAGGGGCCTAGGAGTTCTCAAAGGGTACCTTCTTTAAAATAAAGCAGAACAGCGACTAAGAGCTCATGGGAAGAGCTGCCTGCCTCCCGTTCTGCATGGCTACGCGGGGCCTTACCTTGAGGCAAGGACTCACGTTGAGATTCCCTTTAGCTCTAGAGCATTACAGGAAGAGAGCCACCCCGGCCATGGAAGCACCCTGTGTAGCCAGAGAAAACCCATTTTCTTCCCAGACCCATGCCTACGGCGTCCAGAGGCCTGACAACAGCAGAGAATTTCAGGGAGCTTCCAGGGAGCATGAATGGGGCTTTCCAAATGGAAAAGCAAGGCTAGTACCATCCCGCCCCCATTTCCATGGGCACACGCAGCATACATCCCTGTGGTTTCTGACAAGTCAAAAGAGACACAGAGCACACACTGGTTCCTTCCCTGAATCAACTTCTCGAGGCAGAGTGTTCTGCATCTAGTGAACGGCCTCAACCAAGGCACGCCCTAGCTAGGCCTCTGGGCCCGGGCCTCTTCAGAAGCCTGCAGTGCTACAGGAAGAACTGTGCTTTAGTGGCAATAGGCAAGCAATCCGCCTTTCTCCTGGAGGCAGGGTGACTTCAGGTAGGAGGTCCTGGTTGGAAGGCGAAGCCTAGTGTTTTTTTTCAGTGCCAATCAGAGTAGGGAATGAGTGCGACTTCCACGGCATGTTGGAACCTGCTAGAACCGTGCCCGTGAACCTGTGGTAGTGCTGGGGAAATCAAGCTGTCCCAAGAAAGAGTGTCCTGTTTTGCCCATCACTCGGCATACACAGTGTGAGTACGAAGGCCTACGGGCCTGGATGTTGTTTAGAAGAGCCAGGGGAGCCTGGGGGTACTCAGTGTTCTTGCAGGGAATAGGGTTTCCAGGCGAGGCACCTAGGTGTCCCGCAAAGCGTACTGGCGTTCAAATGCTGCAGAGCAGCGACTACGGCCTCATGGAAACTGCTGCACGCCTCCGCTTCTGCAGAGCAATTCAGGGCCTTACCTCGAGGCAAGTCCTCACGTTGAGTGTCCCGTGAGCGACACCGCATGGTAGGATGCTGACTTTCTCCTTGAGTAGAGAGACTTCAGGTACGAGGTCCTCTAAGAATTCTAAGCAGAGTGTTTTCTCAGGGCAGCTCAAACGAGGGCAATGTCGAAGACTTCCAGGCCATGTTGGACTGCCTAGAAATGTGGTTCTGCTGTTGTTCGAGGGCTCTGGAAATGTAGCACGCCTGAAGTAACGTGCAGTGTGTTGCCCATCACTCGGCAGACACAGAGGGCCTCCGAGGAACCTATGGGCCTCGATGTTGCTCAGTAGGCCCACAGGGGTGTGGGGGTACTCAGTGATCTTGGAACGAAAATGATGCTCACCCGAGGGGCCTAGGAGTTCTCAAAGGGTACCTTCTTTAAAATAAAGCAGAACAGCGACTAAGAGCTCATGGGAAGAGCTGCCTGCCTCCCGTTCTGCATGGCTACTCGGGGCCTTACCTCGAGGCACGGACTCACGTTGAGATTCCCTTTAGCTCTAGAGCATTACAAGAAGAGAGCCACCCCGGCCATGGAAGCACCCTGTGTAGCCAGAGAAAACCCATTTTCTTCCCAGACCCATGCCTACGGCGTCCAGAGGCCTGACAACAGCAGAGAATTTCAGGGAGCTTCCAGGGAGCATGAATGGGGCTTTCCAAATGGAAAAGCAAGGCTAGTACCATCCCGCCCCCATTTCCATGGGCACACGCAGCATACATCCCTGTGGTTTCTGACAAGTCAAAAGAGACACAGAGCACACACTGGTTCCTTCCCTGAATCAACTTCTCGAGGCAGAGTGTTCTGCATCTAGTGAACGGCCTCAACCAAGGCACGCCCTAGCTAGGCCTCTGGGCCCGGGCCTCTTCAGAAGCCTGCAGTGCTACAGGAAGAACTGTGCTTTAGTGGCAATAGGCAAGCAATCCGCCTTTCTCCTGGAGGCAGGGTGACTTCAGGTAGGAGGTCCTGGTTGGAAGGCGAAGCCTAGTGTTTTTTTTCAGTGCCAATCAGAGTAGGGAATGAGTGCGACTTCCACGGCATGTTGGAACCTGCTAGAACCGTGCCCGTGAACCTGTGGTAGTGCTGGGGAAATCAAGCTGTCCCAAGAAAGAGTGTCCTGTTTTGCCCATCACTCGGCATACACAGTGTGAGTACGAAGGCCTACGGGCCTGGATGTTGTTTAGAAGAGCCAGGGGAGCCTGGGGGTACTCAGTGTTCTTGCAGGGAATAGGGTTTCCAGGCGAGGCACCTAGGTGTCCCGCAAAGCGTACTGGCGTTCAAATGCTGCAGAGCAGCGACTACGGCCTCATGGAAACTGCTGCACGCCTCCGCTTCTGCAGAGCAATTCAGGGCCTTACCTCGAGGCAAGTCCTCACGTTGAGTGTCCCGTGAGCGACACCGCATGGTAGGATGCTGACTTTCTCCTTGAGTAGAGAGACTTCAGGTACGAGGTCCTCTAAGAATTCTAAGCAGAGTGTTTTCTCAGGGCAGCTCAAACGAGGGCAATGTCGAAGACTTCCAGGCCATGTTGGACTGCCTAGAAATGTGGTTCTGCTGTTGTTCGAGGGCTCTGGAAATGTAGCACGCCTGAAGTAACGTGCAGTGTGTTGCCCATCACTCGGCAGACACAGAGGGCCTCCGAGGGACCTATGGGCCTCGATGTTGCTCAGTAGGCCCACAGGGGTGTGGGGGTACTCAGTGATCTTAGAACGAAAATGATGCTCACCCGAGGGGCCTAGGAGTTCTCAAAGGGTACCTTCTTTAAAATAAAGCAGAACAGCGACTAAGAGCTCATGGGAAGAGCTGCCTGCCTCCCGTTCTGCATGGCTACGCGGGGCCTTACCTCGAGGCAAGGACTCACGTTGAGATTCCCTTTAGCTCTAGAGCATTACAGGAAGAGAGCCACCCCGGCCATGGAAGCACCCTGTGTAGCCAGAGAAAACCCATTTTCTTCCCAGACCCATGCCTACGGCGTCCAGAGGCCTGACAACAGCAGAGAATTTCAGGGAGCTTCCAGGGAGCATGAATGGGGCTTTCCAAATGGAAAAGCAAGGCTAGTACCATCCCGCCCCCATTTCCATGGGCACACGCAGCATACATCCCTGTGGTTTCTGACAAGTCAAAAGAGACACAGAGCACACACTGGTTCCTTCCCTGAATCAACTTCTCGAGGCAGAGTGTTCTGCATCTAGTGAACGGCCTCAACCAAGGCACGCCCTAGCTAGGCCTCTGCGCCCGGGCCTCTTCAGAAGCCTGCAGTGCTACAGGAAAAACTGTGCTTTAGTGGCAATAGGAACGCAAGCCGACTTTCTCCTGGAGGCAGGGTGACTTCAGGTAGGAGGTCCTGGTTGGAAGGCGAAGCCTAGTGTTTTTTTTCAGTGCCAATCAGAGTAGGGAATGAGTGCGACTTCCACGGCATGTTGGAACCTGCTAGAACCGTGCCCGTGAACCTGTGGTAGTGCTGGGGAAATCAAGCTGTCCCAAGAAAGAGTGTCCTGTTTTGCCCATCACTCGGCATACACAGTGTGAGTACGAAGGCCTACGGGCCTGGATGTTGTTTAGAAGAGCCAGGGGAGCCTGGGGGTACTCAGTGTTCTTGCAGGGAATAGGGTTTCCAGGCGAGGCACCTAGGTGTCCCGCAAAGCGTACTGGCGTTCAAATGTTGCAGAGCAGCGACTACGGCCTCATGGAAACTGCTGCACGCCTCCGCTTCTGCAGAGCAATTCAGGGCCTTACCTCGAGGCAAGTCCTCACGTTGAGTGTCCCGTGAGCGACACCGCATGGTAGGATGCTGACTTTCTCCTTGAGTAGAGAGACTTCAGCTACGAGGTCCTCTAAGAATTCTAAGCAGAGTGTTTTCTCAGGGCAGCTCAAACGAGGGCAATGTCGAAGACTTCCAGGCCATGTTGGACTGCCTAGAAATGTGGTTCTGCTGTTGTTCGAGGGCTCTGGAAATGTAGCACGCCTGAAGTAACGTGCAGTGTGTTGCCCATCACTCGGCAGACACAGAGGGCCTCCGAGGGACCTATGGGCCTCGATGTTGCTCAGTAGGCCCACAGGGGTGTGGGGGTACTCAGTGATCTTGGAACGAAAATGATGCTCACCCGAGGGGCCTAGGAGTTCTCAAAGGGTACCTTCTTTCAAATAAAGCAGAACAGCGACTAAGAGCTCATGGGAAGAGCTGCCTGCCTCCCGTTCTGCATGGCTACTCGGGGCCTTACCTCGAGGCAAGGACTCACGTTGAGATTCCCTTTAGCTCTAGAGCATGGCTAGATGAGCCCCACCCCGGCCATGGAAGCACCCTGTGTAGCCAGAGAAAACCCATTTTCTTCCCAGACCCATGCCTACGGCGTCCAGAGGCCTGACAACAGCAGAGAATTTCAGGGAGCTTCCAGGGAGCATGAATGGGGCTTTCCAAATGGAAAAGCAAGGCTAGTACCATCCCGCCCCCATTTCCATGGGCACACGCAGCATACATCCCTGTGGTTTCTGACAAGTCAAAAGAGACACAGAGCACACACTTCGTCCTTCCCTGAATCAACTCCTCGAGGCAGGGTGTTCTGCATGTAGTGAACGGCCTCAACCAAGGCGCGCCCTAGCTAGACCTCTGGGCCCGTGCCTCTTCAGAAGCCTGCAGTGCTACAGGAAAAACTGTGCTTTAGTGGCAATAGGAACGCAAGCCGACTTTCTCCTGGAGGCAGGGTGACTTCAGGTAGGAGGTCCTGGTTGGAAGGCGAAGCCTAGTGTTTTTTTTTCAGTGCCAATCAGAGTAGGGAATGAGTGCGACTTCCACGGCATGTTGGAACCTGCTAGAACCGTGCCCGTGAACCTGTGGTAGTGCTGGGGAAATCAAGCTGTCCCAAGAAAGAGTGTCCTGTTTTGCCCATCACTCGGCATACACAGTGTGAGTACGAAGGCCTACGGGCCTGGATGTTGTTTAGAAGAGCCAGGGGAGCCTGGGGGTACTCAGTGTTCTTGCAGGGAATAGGGTTTCCAGGCGAGGCACCTAGGTGTCCCGCAAAGCGTACTGGCGTTCAAATGCTGCAGAGCAGCGACTACGGCCTCATGGAAACTGCTGCACGCCTCCGCTTCTGCAGAGCAATTCAGGGCCTTACCTCGAGGCAAGTCCTCACGTTGAGTGTCCCGTGAGCGACACCGCATGGTAGGATGCTGACTTTCTCCTTGAGTAGAGAGACTTCAGGTACGAGGTCCTCTGAGAATTCTAAGCAGAGTGTTTTCTCAGGGCAGCTCAAACGAGGGCAATGTCGAAGACTTCCAGGCCATGTTGGACTGCCTAGAAATGTGGTTCTGCTGTTGTTCGAGGGCTCTGGAAATGTAGCACGCCTGAAGTAACGTGCAGTGTGTTGCCCATCACTCGGCAGACACAGAGGGCCTCCGAGGAACCTATGGGCCTCGATGTTGCTCAGTAGGCCCACAGGGGTGTGGGGGTACTCAGTGATCTTGGAACGAAAATGATGCTCACCCGAGGGGCCTAGGAGTTCTCAAAGGGTACCTTCTTTAAAATAAAGCAGAACAGCGACTAAGAGCTCATGGGAAGAGCTGCCTGCCTCCCGTTCTGCATGGCTACTCGGGGCCTTACCTCGAGGCACGGACTCACGTTGAGATTCCCTTTAGCTCTAGAGCATTACAAGAAGAGAGCCACCCCGGCCATGGAAGCACCCTGTGTAGCCAGAGAAAACCCATTTTCTTCCCAGACCCATGCCTACGGCGTCCAGAGGCCTGACAACAGCAGAGAATTTCAGGGAGCTTCCAGGGAGCATGAATGGGGCTTTCCAAATGGAAAAGCAAGGCTAGTACCATCCCGCCCCCATTTCCATGGGCACACGCAGCATACATCCCTGTGGTTTCTGACAAGTCAAAAGAGACACAGAGCACACACTGGTTCCTTCCCTGAATCAACTTCTCGAGGCAGAGTGTTCTGCATCTAGTGAACGGCCTCAACCAAGGCACGCCCTAGCTAGGCCTCTGGGCCCGGGCCTCTTCAGAAGCCTGCAGTGCTACAGGAAGAACTGTGCTTTAGTGGCAATAGGCAAGCAATCCGCCTTTCTCCTGGAGGCAGGGTGACTTCAGGTAGGAGGTCCTGGTTGGAAGGCGAAGCCTAGTGTTTTTTTTCAGTGCCAATCAGAGTAGGGAATGAGTGCGACTTCCACGGCATGTTGGAACCTGCTAGAACCGTGCCCGTGAACCTGTGGTAGTGCTGGGGAAATCAAGCTGTCCCAAGAAAGAGTGTCCTGTTTTGCCCATCACTCGGCATACACAGTGTGAGTACGAAGGCCTACGGGCCTGGATGTTGTTTAGAAGAGCCAGGGGAGCCTGGGGGTACTCAGTGTTCTTGCAGGGAATAGGGTTTCCAGGCGAGGCACCTAGGTGTCCCGCAAAGCGTACTGGCGTTCAAATGCTGCAGAGCAGCGACTACGGCCTCATGGAAACTGCTGCACGCCTCCGCTTCTGCAGAGCAATTCAGGGCCTTACCTCGAGGCAAGTCCTCACGTTGAGTGTCCCGTGAGCGACACCGCATGGTAGGATGCTGACTTTCTCCTTGAGTAGAGAGACTTCAGGTACGAGGTCCTCTAAGAATTCTAAGCAGAGTGTTTTCTCAGGGCAGCTCAAACGAGGGCAATGTCGAAGACTTCCAGGCCATGTTGGACTGCCTAGAAATGTGGTTCTGCTGTTGTTCGAGGGCTCTGGAAATGTAGCACGCCTGAAGTAACGTGCAGTGTGTTGCCCATCACTCGGCAGACACAGAGGGCCTCCGAGGGACCTATGGGCCTCGATGTTGCTCAGTAGGCCCACAGGGGTGTGGGGGTACTCAGTGATCTTAGAACGAAAATGATGCTCACCCGAGGGGCCTAGGAGTTCTCAAAGGGTACCTTCTTTAAAATAAAGCAGAACAGCGACTAAGAGCTCATGGGAAGAGCTGCCTGCCTCCCGTTCTGCATGGCTACGCGGGGCCTTACCTCGAGGCAAGGACTCACGTTGAGATTCCCTTTAGCTCTAGAGCATTACAGGAAGAGAGCCACCCCGGCCATGGAAGCACCCTGTGTAGCCAGAGAAAACCCATTTTCTTCCCAGACCCATGCCTACGGCGTCCAGAGGCCTGACAACAGCAGAGAATTTCAGGGAGCTTCCAGGGAGCATGAATGGGGCTTTCCAAATGGAAAAGCAAGGCTAGTACCATCCCGCCCCCATTTCCATGGGCACACGCAGCATACATCCCTGTGGTTTCTGACAAGTCAAAAGAGACACAGAGCACACACTGGTTCCTTCCCTGAATCAACTTCTCGAGGCAGAGTGTTCTGCATCTAGTGAACGGCCTCAACCAAGGCACGCCCTAGCTAGGCCTCTGCGCCCGGGCCTCTTCAGAAGCCTGCAGTGCTACAGGAAAAACTGTGCTTTAGTGGCAATAGGAACGCAAGCCGACTTTCTCCTGGAGGCAGGGTGACTTCAGGTAGGAGGTCCTGGTTGGAAGGCGAAGCCTAGTGTTTTTTTTCAGTGCCAATCAGAGTAGGGAATGAGTGCGACTTCCACGGCATGTTGGAACCTGCTAGAACCGTGCCCGTGAACCTGTGGTAGTGCTGGGGAAATCAAGCTGTCCCAAGAAAGAGTGTCCTGTTTTGCCCATCACTCGGCATACACAGTGTGAGTACGAAGGCCTACGGGCCTGGATGTTGTTTAGAAGAGCCAGGGGAGCCTGGGGGTACTCAGTGTTCTTGCAGGGAATAGGGTTTCCAGGCGAGGCACCTAGGTGTCCCGCAAAGCGTACTGGCGTTCAAATGTTGCAGAGCAGCGACTACGGCCTCATGGAAACTGCTGCACGCCTCCGCTTCTGCAGAGCAATTCAGGGCCTTACCTCGAGGCAAGTCCTCACGTTGAGTGTCCCGTGAGCGACACCGCATGGTAGGATGCTGACTTTCTCCTTGAGTAGAGAGACTTCAGCTACGAGGTCCTCTAAGAATTCTAAGCAGAGTGTTTTCTCATGGCAGCTCAAACGAGGGCAATGTCGAAGACTTCCAGGCCATGTTGGACTGCCTAGAAATGTGGTTCTGCTGTTGTTCGAGGGCTCTGGAAATGTAGCACGCCTGAAGTAACGTGCAGTGTGTTGCCCATCACTCGGCAGACACAGAGGGCCTCCGAGGGACCTATGGGCCTCGATGTTGCTCAGTAGGCCCACAGGGGTGTGGGGGTACTCAGTGATCTTGGAACGAAAATGATGCTCACCCGAGGGGCCTAGGAGTTCTCAAAGGGTACCTTCTTTCAAATAAAGCAGAACAGCGACTAAGAGCTCATGGGAAGAGCTGCCTGCCTCCCGTTCTGCATGGCTACTCGGGGCCTTACCTCGAGGCAAGGACTCACGTTGAGATTCCCTTTAGCTCTAGAGCATTACAAGAAGAGAGCCACCCCGGCCATGGAAGCACCCTGTGTAGCCAGAGAAAATCCATTTTCTTCCCAGACCCATGCCTACGGCGTCCAGAGGCCTGACAACAGCAGAGAATTTCAGGGAGCTTCCAGGGAGCATGAATGGGGCTTTCCAAATGGAAAAGCAAGGCTAGTACCATCCCGCCCCCATTTCCATGGGCACACGCAGCATACATCCCTGTGGTTTCTGACAAGTCAAAAGAGACACAGAGCACACACTTCGTCCTTCCCTGAATCAACTCCTCGAGGCAGGGTGTTCTGCATGTAGTGAACGGCCTCAACCAAGGCGCGCCCTAGCTAGACCTCTGGGCCCGTGCCTCTTCAGAAGCCTGCAGTGCTACAGGAAAAACTGTGCTTTAGTGGCAATAGGAACGCAAGCCGACTTTCTCCTGGAGGCAGGGTGACTTCAGGTAGGAGGTCCTGGTTGGAAGGCGAAGCCTAGTGTTTTTTTTTCAGTGCCAATCAGAGTAGGGAATGAGTGCGACTTCCACGGCATGTTGGAACCTGCTAGAACCGTGCCCGTGAACCTGTGGTAGTGCTGGGGAAATCAAGCTGTCCCAAGAAAGAGTGTCCTGTTTTGCCCATCACTCGGCATACACAGTGTGAGTACGAAGGCCTACGGGCCTGGATGTTGTTTAGAAGAGCCAGGGGAGCCTGGGGGTACTCAGTGTTCTTGCAGGGAATAGGGTTTCCAGGCGAGGCACCTAGGTGTCCCGCAAAGCGTACTGGCGTTCAAATGCTGCAGAGCAGCGACTACGGCCTCATGGAAACTGCTGCACGCCTCCGCTTCTGCAGAGCAATTCAGGGCCTTACCTCGAGGCAAGTCCTCACGTTGAGTGTCCCGTGAGCGACACCGCATGGTAGGATGCTGACTTTCTCCTTGAGTAGAGAGACTTCAGGTACGAGGTCCTCTGAGAATTCTAAGCAGAGTGTTTTCTCAGGGCAGCTCAAACGAGGGCAATGTCGAAGACTTCCAGGCCATGTTGGACTGCCTAGAAATGTGGTTCTGCTGTTGTTCGAGGGCTCTGGAAATGTAGCACGCCTGAAGTAACGTGCAGTGTGTTGCCCATCACTCGGCAGACACAGAGGGCCTCCGAGGAACCTATGGGCCTCGATGTTGCTCAGTAGGCCCACAGGGGTGTGGGGGTACTCAGTGATCTTGGAACGAAAATGATGCTCACCCGAGGGGCCTAGGAGTTCTCAAAGGGTACCTTCTTTAAAATAAAGCAGAACAGCGACTAAGAGCTCATGGGAAGAGCTGCCTGCCTCCCGTTCTGCATGGCTACTCGGGGCCTTACCTCGAGGCACGGACTCACGTTGAGATTCCCTTTAGCTCTAGAGCATTACAAGAAGAGAGCCACCCCGGCCATGGAAGCACCCTGTGTAGCCAGAGAAAACCCATTTTCTTCCCAGACCCATGCCTACGGCGTCCAGAGGCCTGACAACAGCAGAGAATTTCAGGGAGCTTCCAGGGAGCATGAATGGGGCTTTCCAAATGGAAAAGCAAGGCTAGTACCATCCCGCCCCCATTTCCATGGGCACACGCAGCATACATCCCTGTGGTTTCTGACAAGTCAAAAGAGACACAGAGCACACACTGGTTCCTTCCCTGAATCAACTTCTCGAGGCAGAGTGTTCTGCATCTAGTGAACGGCCTCAACCAAGGCACGCCCTAGCTAGGCCTCTGGGCCCGGGCCTCTTCAGAAGCCTGCAGTGCTACAGGAAGAACTGTGC
Source organism: Eubalaena glacialis (assembly GCF_028564815.1). Classification (NCBI taxonomy): domain Eukaryota; kingdom Metazoa; phylum Chordata; class Mammalia; order Artiodactyla; family Balaenidae; genus Eubalaena; species Eubalaena glacialis. The sequence continues at coordinate 99,623,820 of NC_083716.1, forward strand.
TTTAGTGGCAATAGGCAAGCAATCCGCCTTTCTCCTGGAGGCAGGGTGACTTCAGGTAGGAGGTCCTGGTTGGAAGGCGAAGCCTAGTGTTTTTTTTCAGTGCCAATCAGAGTAGGGAATGAGTGCGACTTCCACGGCATGTTGGAACCTGCTAGAACCGTGCCCGTGAACCTGTGGTAGTGCTGGGGAAATCAAGCTGTCCCAAGAAAGAGTGTCCTGTTTTGCCCATCACTCGGCATACACAGTGTGAGTACGAAGGCCTACGGGCCTGGATGTTGTTTAGAAGAGCCAGGGGAGCCTGGGGGTACTCAGTGTTCTTGCAGGGAATAGGGTTTCCAGGCGAGGCACCTAGGTGTCCCGCAAAGCGTACTGGCGTTCAAATGCTGCAGAGCAGCGACTACGGCCTCATGGAAACTGCTGCACGCCTCCGCTTCTGCAGAGCAATTCAGGGCCTTACCTCGAGGCAAGTCCTCACGTTGAGTGTCCCGTGAGCGACACCGCATGGTAGGATGCTGACTTTCTCCTTGAGTAGAGAGACTTCAGGTACGAGGTCCTCTAAGAATTCTAAGCAGAGTGTTTTCTCAGGGCAGCTCAAACGAGGGCAATGTCGAAGACTTCCAGGCCATGTTGGACTGCCTAGAAATGTGGTTCTGCTGTTGTTCGAGGGCTCTGGAAATGTAGCACGCCTGAAGTAACGTGCAGTGTGTTGCCCATCACTCGGCAGACACAGAGGGCCTCCGAGGAACCTATGGGCCTCGATGTTGCTCAGTAGGCCCACAGGGGTGTGGGGGTACTCAGTGATCTTGGAACGAAAATGATGCTCACCCGAGGGGCCTAGGAGTTCTCAAAGGGTACCTTCTTTAAAATAAAGCAGAACAGCGACTAAGAGCTCATGGGAAGAGCTGCCTGCCTCCCGTTCTGCATGGCTACTCGGGGCCTTACCTCGAGGCACGGACTCACGTTGAGATTCCCTTTAGCTCTAGAGCATTACAAGAAGAGAGCCACCCCGGCCATGGAAGCACCCTGTGTAGCCAGAGAAAACCCATTTTCTTCCCAGACCCATGCCTACGGCGTCCAGAGGCCTGACAACAGCAGAGAATTTCAGGGAGCTTCCAGGGAGCATGAATGGGGCTTTCCAAATGGAAAAGCAAGGCTAGTACCATCCCGCCCCCATTTCCATGGGCACACGCAGCATACATCCCTGTGGTTTCTGACAAGTCAAAAGAGACACAGGGCACACACTGGTTCCTTCCCTGAATCAACTTCTCGAGGCAGAGTGTTCTGCATCTAGTGAACGGCCTCAACCAAGGCACGCCCTAGCTAGGCCTCTGGGCCCGGGCCTCTTCAGAAGCCTGCAGTGCTACAGGAAGAACTGTGCTTTAGTGGCAATAGGCAAGCAATCCGCCTTTCTCCTGGAGGCAGGGTGACTTCAGGTAGGAGGTCCTGGTTGGAAGGCGAAGCCTAGTGTTTTTTTTCAGTGCCAATCAGAGTAGGGAATGAGTGCGACTTCCACGGCATGTTGGAACCTGCTAGAACCGTGCCCGTGAACCTGTGGTAGTGCTGGGGAAATCAAGCTGTCCCAAGAAAGAGTGTCCTGTTTTGCCCATCACTCGGCATACACAGTGTGAGTACGAAGGCCTACGGGCCTGGATGTTGTTTAGAAGAGCCAGGGGAGCCTGGGGGTACTCAGTGTTCTTGCAGGGAATAGGGTTTCCAGGCGAGGCACCTAGGTGTCCCGCAAAGCGTACTGGCGTTCAAATGCTGCAGAGCAGCGACTACGGCCTCATGGAAACTGCTGCACGCCTCCGCTTCTGCAGAGCAATTCAGGGCCTTACCTCGAGGCAAGTCCTCACGTTGAGTGTCCCGTGAGCGACACCGCATGGTAGGATGCTGACTTTCTCCTTGAGTAGAGAGACTTCAGGTACGAGGTCCTCTAAGAATTCTAAGCAGAGTGTTTTCTCAGGGCAGCTCAAACGAGGGCAATGTCGAAGACTTCCAGGCCATGTTGGACTGCCTAGAAATGTGGTTCTGCTGTTGTTCGAGGGCTCTGGAAATGTAGCACGCCTGAAGTAACGTGCAGTGTGTTGCCCATCACTCGGCAGACACAGAGGGCCTCCGAGGGACCTATGGGCCTCGATGTTGCTCAGTAGGCCCACAGGGGTGTGGGGGTACTCAGTGATCTTAGAACGAAAATGATGCTCACCCGAGGGGCCTAGGAGTTCTCAAAGGGTACCTTCTTTAAAATAAAGCAGAACAGCGACTAAGAGCTCATGGGAAGAGCTGCCTGCCTCCCGTTCTGCATGGCTACGCGGGGCCTTACCTCGAGGCAAGGACTCACGTTGAGATTCCCTTTAGCTCTAGAGCATTACAGGAAGAGAGCCACCCCGGCCATGGAAGCACCCTGTGTAGCCAGAGAAAACCCATTTTCTTCCCAGACCCATGCCTACGGCGTCCAGAGGCCTGACAACAGCAGAGAATTTCAGGGAGCTTCCAGGGAGCATGAATGGGGCTTTCCAAATGGAAAAGCAAGGCTAGTACCATCCCGCCCCCATTTCCATGGGCACACGCAGCATACATCCCTGTGGTTTCTGACAAGTCAAAAGAGACACAGAGCACACACTGGTTCCTTCCCTGAATCAACTTCTCGAGGCAGAGTGTTCTGCATCTAGTGAACGGCCTCAACCAAGGCACGCCCTAGCTAGGCCTCTGCGCCCGGGCCTCTTCAGAAGCCTGCAGTGCTACAGGAAAAACTGTGCTTTAGTGGCAATAGGAACGCAAGCCGACTTTCTCCTGGAGGCAGGGTGACTTCAGGTAGGAGGTCCTGGTTGGAAGGCGAAGCCTAGTGTTTTTTTTCAGTGCCAATCAGAGTAGGGAATGAGTGCGACTTCCACGGCATGTTGGAACCTGCTAGAACCGTGCCCGTGAACCTGTGGTAGTGCTGGGGAAATCAAGCTGTCCCAAGAAAGAGTGTCCTGTTTTGCCCATCACTCGGCATACACAGTGTGAGTACGAAGGCCTACGGGCCTGGATGTTGTTTAGAAGAGCCAGGGGAGCCTGGGGGTACTCAGTGTTCTTGCAGGGAATAGGGTTTCCAGGCGAGGCACCTAGGTGTCCCGCAAAGCGTACTGGCGTTCAAATGCTGCAGAGCAGCGACTACGGCCTCATGGAAACTGCTGCACGCCTCCGCTTCTGCAGAGCAATTCAGGGCCTTACCTCGAGGCAAGTCCTCACGTTGAGTGTCCCGTGAGCGACACCGCATGGTAGGATGCTGACTTTCTCCTTGAGTAGAGAGACTTCAGGTACGAGGTCCTCTAAGAATTCTAAGCAGAGTGTTTTCTCAGGGCAGCTCAAACGAGGGCAATGTCGAAGACTTCCAGGCCATGTTGGACTGCCTAGAAATGTGGTTCTGCTGTTGTTCGAGGGCTCTGGAAATGTAGCACGCCTGAAGTAACGTGCAGTGTGTTGCCCATCACTCGGCAGACACAGAGGGCCTCCGAGGGACCTATGGGCCTCGATGTTGCTCAGTAGGCCCACAGGGGTGTGGGGGTACTCAGTGATCTTGGAACGAAAATGATGCTCACCCGAGGGGCCTAGGAGTTCTCAAAGGGTACCTTCTTTCAAATAAAGCAGAACAGCGACTAAGAGCTCATGGGAAGAGCTGCCTGCCTCCCGTTCTGCATGGCTACTCGGGGCCTTACCTCGAGGCAAGGACTCACGTTGAGATTCCCTTTAGCTCTAGAGCATTACAAGAAGAGAGCCACCCCGGCCATGGAAGCACCCTGTGTAGCTAGAGAAAATCCATTTTCTTCCCAGACCCATGCCTACGGCGTCCAGAGGCCTGACAACAGCAGAGAATTTCAGGGAGCTTCCAGGGAGCATGAATGGGGCTTTCCAAATGGAAAAGCAAGGCTAGTACCATCCCGCCCCCATTTCCATGGGCACACGCAGCATACATCCCTGTGGTTTCTGACAAGTCAAAAGAGACACAGAGCACACACTTCGTCCTTCCCTGAATCAACTCCTCGAGGCAGGGTGTTCTGCATGTAGTGAACGGCCTCAACCAAGGCGCGCCCTAGCTAGACCTCTGGGCCCGTGCCTCTTCAGAAGCCTGCAGTGCTACAGGAAAAACTGTGCTTTAGTGGCAATAGGAACGCAAGCCGACTTTCTCCTGGAGGCAGGGTGACTTCAGGTAGGAGGTCCTGGTTGGAAGGCGAAGCCTAGTGTTTTTTTTTCAGTGCCAATCAGAGTAGGGAATGAGTGCGACTTCCACGGCATGTTGGAACCTGCTAGAACCGTGCCCGTGAACCTGTGGTAGTGCTGGGGAAATCAAGCTGTCCCAAGAAAGAGTGTCCTGTTTTGCCCATCACTCGGCATACACAGTGTGAGTACGAAGGCCTACGGGCCTGGATGTTGTTTAGAAGAGCCAGGGGAGCCTGGGGGTACTCAGTGTTCTTGCAGGGAATAGGGTTTCCAGGCGAGGCACCTAGGTGTCCCGCAAAGCGTACTGGCGTTCAAATGCTGCAGAGCAGCGACTACGGCCTCATGGAAACTGCTGCACGCCTCCGCTTCTGCAGAGCAATTCAGGGCCTTACCTCGAGGCAAGTCCTCACGTTGAGTGTCCCGTGAGCGACACCGCATGGTAGGATGCTGACTTTCTCCTTGAGTAGAGAGACTTCAGGTACGAGGTCCTCTGAGAATTCTAAGCAGAGTGTTTTCTCAGGGCAGCTCAAACGAGGGCAATGTCGAAGACTTCCAGGCCATGTTGGACTGCCTAGAAATGTGGTTCTGCTGTTGTTCGAGGGCTCTGGAAATGTAGCACGCCTGAAGTAACGTGCAGTGTGTTGCCCATCACTCGGCAGACACAGAGGGCCTCCGAGGAACCTATGGGCCTCGATGTTGCTCAGTAGGCCCACAGGGGTGTGGGGGTACTCAGTGATCTTGGAACGAAAATGATGCTCACCCGAGGGGCCTAGGAGTTCTCAAAGGGTACCTTCTTTAAAATAAAGCAGAACAGCGACTAAGAGCTCATGGGAAGAGCTGCCTGCCTCCCGTTCTGCATGGCTACTCGGGGCCTTACCTCGAGGCACGGACTCACGTTGAGATTCCCTTTAGCTCTAGAGCATTACAAGAAGAGAGCCACCCCGGCCATGGAAGCACCCTGTGTAGCCAGAGAAAACCCATTTTCTTCCCAGACCCATGCCTACGGCGTCCAGAGGCCTGACAACAGCAGAGAATTTCAGGGAGCTTCCAGGGAGCATGAATGGGGCTTTCCAAATGGAAAAGCAAGGCTAGTACCATCCCGCCCCCATTTCCATGGGCACACGCAGCATACATCCCTGTGGTTTCTGACAAGTCAAAAGAGACACAGAGCACACACTGGTTCCTTCCCTGAATCAACTTCTCGAGGCAGAGTGTTCTGCATCTAGTGAACGGCCTCAACCAAGGCACGCCCTAGCTAGGCCTCTGGGCCCGGGCCTCTTCAGAAGCCTGCAGTGCTACAGGAAGAACTGTGCTTTAGTGGCAATAGGCAAGCAATCCGCCTTTCTCCTGGAGGCAGGGTGACTTCAGGTAGGAGGTCCTGGTTGGAAGGCGAAGCCTAGTGTTTTTTTTCAGTGCCAATCAGAGTAGGGAATGAGTGCGACTTCCACGGCATGTTGGAACCTGCTAGAACCGTGCCCGTGAACCTGTGGTAGTGCTGGGGAAATCAAGCTGTCCCAAGAAAGAGTGTCCTGTTTTGCCCATCACTCGGCATACACAGTGTGAGTACGAAGGCCTACGGGCCTGGATGTTGTTTAGAAGAGCCAGGGGAGCCTGGGGGTACTCAGTGTTCTTGCAGGGAATAGGGTTTCCAGGCGAGGCACCTAGGTGTCCCGCAAAGCGTACTGGCGTTCAAATGCTGCAGAGCAGCGACTACGACCTCATGGAAACTGCTGCACGCCTCCGCTTCTGCAGAGCAATTCAGGGCCTTACCTCGAGGCAAGTCCTCACGTTGAGTGTCCCGTGAGCGACACCGCATGGTAGGATGCTGACTTTCTCCTTGAGTAGAGAGACTTCAGGTACGAGGTCCTCTAAGAATTCTAAGCAGAGTGTTTTCTCAGGGCAGCTCAAACGAGGGCAATTTCGAAGACTTCCAGGCCATGTTGGACTGCCTAGAAATGTGGTTCTGCTGTTGTTCGAGGGCTCTGGAAATGTAGCACGCCTGAAGTAACGTGCAGTGTGTTGCCCATCACTCGGCAGACACAGAGGGCCTCCGAGGGACCTATGGGCCTCGATGTTGCTCACTAGGCCCACAGGGGTGTGGGGGTACTCAGTGATCTTAGAACGAAAATGATGCTCACCCGAGGGGCCTAGGAGTTCTCAAAGGGTACCTTCTTTAAAATAAAGCAGAACAGCACCTAAGAGCTCATGGAAAGAGCTGCATGCCTCCCTTTCTGCATGGCTACTCAGGGCCTTACCTCGAGGCAAGGACTCACGTGGAGATTCACTTTAGCTCTAGAGCATGGCAAGATGAGCCCCACCCCGGCCATGGAAGCACCCTGTGTAGCCAGAGAAAACTCATTTTCTTCCCAGACCCATGCCTACGGCGTCCAGAGGCCTGACAACAGCAGAGAATTTCAGGGAGCTTCCAGGGAGCATGAATGGGGCTTTCCAAATGGAAAAGCAAGGCTAGTACCATCCCGCCCCCATTTCCATGGGCACACGCAGCATACATCCCTGTGGTTTCTGACAAGTCAAAAGAGACACAGAGCACACACTTCGTCCTTCCCTGAATCAACTCCTCGAGGCAGGGTGTTCTGCATGTAGTGAACGGCCTCAACCAAGGCGCGCCCTAGCTAGACCTCTGGGCCCGTGCCTCTTCAGAAGCCTGCAGTGCTACAGGAAAAACTGTGCTTTAGTGGCAATAGGAACGCAAGCCGACTTTCTCCTGGAGGCAGGTTGACTTCAGGTAGGAGGTCCTGGTTGGAAGGCGAAGCCTAGTGTTTTTTTTCAGTGCCAATCAGAGTAGGGAATGAGTGCGACTTCCACGGCATGTTGGAACCTGCTAGAACCGTGCCCGTGAACCTGTGGTAGTGCTGGGGAAATCAAGCTGTCCCAAGAAAGAATGTCCTGTTTTGCCCATCACTCGGCATACACAGTGTGAGTACGAAGGCCTACGGGCCTGGATGTTGTTTAGAAGAGCCAGGGGAGCCTGGGGGTACTCAGTGTTCTTGCAGGGAATAGGGTTTCCAGGCGAGGCACCTAGGTGTCCCGCAAAGCGTACTGGCGTTCAAATGCTGCAGAGCAGCGACTACGGCCTCATGGAAACTGCTGCACGCCTCCGCTTCTGCAGAGCAATTCAGGGCCTTACCTCGAGGCAAGTCCTCACGTTGAGTGTCCCGTGAGCGACACTGCATGGTAGGATGCTGACTTTCTCCTTGAGTAGAGAGACTTCAGGTACGAGGTCCTCTAAGAATTCTAAGCAGAGTGTTTTCTCAGGGCAGCTCAAACGAGGGCAATGTCGAAGACTTCCAGGCCATGTTGGACTGCCTAGAAATGTGGTTCTGCTGTTGTTCGAGGGCTCTGGAAATGTAGCACGCCTGAAGTAACGTGCAGTGTGTTGCCCATCACTCGGCAGACACAGAGGGCCTCCGAGGAACCTATGGGCCTCGATGTTGCTCAGTAGGCCCACAGGGGTGTGGGGGTACTCAGTGATCTTGGAACGAAAATGATGCTCACCCGAGGGGCCTAGGAGTTCTCAAAGGGTACCTTCTTTAAAATAAAGCAGAACAGCGACTAAGAGCTCATGGGAAGAGCTGCCTGCCTCCCGTTCTGCATGGCTACTCGGGGCCTTACCTCGAGGCACGGACTCACGTTGAGATTCCCTTTAGCTCTAGAGCATTACAAGAAGAGAGCCACCCCGGCCATGGAAGCACCCTGTGTAGCCAGAGAAAACCCATTTTCTTCCCAGACCCATGCCTACGGCGTCCAGAGGCCTGACAACAGCAGAGAATTTCAGGGAGCTTCCAGGGAGCATGAATGGGGCTTTCCAAATGGAAAAGCAAGGCTAGTACCATCCCGCCCCCATTTCCATGGGCACACGCAGCATACATCCCTGTGGTTTCTGACAAGTCAAAAGAGACACAGAGCACACACTGGTTCCTTCCCTGAATCAACTTCTCGAGGCAGAGTGTTCTGCATCTAGTGAACGGCCTCAACCAAGGCACGCCCTAGCTAGGCCTCTGGGCCCGGGCCTCTTCAGAAGCCTGCAGTGCTACAGGAAGAACTGTGCTTTAGTGGCAATAGGCAAGCAATCCGCCTTTCTCCTGGAGGCAGGGTGACTTCAGGTAGGAGGTCCTGGTTAGAAGGCGAAGCCTAGTGTTTTTTTTCAGTGCCAATCAGAGTAGGGAATGAGTGCGACTTCCACGGCATGTTGGAACCTGCTAGAACCGTGCCCGTGAACCTGTGGTAGTGCTGGGGAAATCAAGCTGTCCCAAGAAAGAGTGTCTTGTTTTGCCCATCACTCGGCATACACAGTGTGAGTACGAAGGCCTACGGGCCTGGATGTTGTTTAGAAGAGCCAGGGGAGCCTGGGGGTACTCAGTGTTCTTGCAGGGAATAGGGTTTCCAGGCGAGGCACCTAGGTGTCCCGCAAAGCGTACTGGCGTTCAAATGCTGCAGAGCAGCGACTACGGCCTCATGGAAACTGCTGCACGCCTCCGCTTCTGCAGAGCAATTCAGGGCCTTACCTCGAGGCAAGTCCTCACGTTGAGTGTCCCGTGAGCGACACCGCATGGTAGGATGCTGACTTTCTCCTTGAGTAGAGAGACTTCAGGTACGAGGTCCTCTAAGAATTCTAAGCAGAGTGTTTTCTCAGGGCAGCTCAAACGAGGGCAATGTCGAAGACTTCCAGGCCATGTTGGACTGCCTAGAAATGTGGTTCTGCTGTTGTTCGAGGGCTCTGGAAATGTAGCACGCCTGAAGTAACGTGCAGTGTGTTGCCCATCACTCGGCAGACACAGAGGGCCTCCGAGGGACCTATGGGCCTCGATGTTGCTCAGTAGGCCCACAGGGGTGTGGGGGTACTCAGTGATCTTGGAACGAAAATGATGCTCACCCGAGGGGCCTAGGAGTTCTCAAAGGGTACCTTCTTTAAAATAAAGCAGAACAGCGACTAAGAGCTCATGGGAAGAGCTGCCTGCCTCCCGTTCTGCATGGCTACTCGGGGCCTTACCTCGAGGCAAGGACTCACGTTGAGATTCCCTTTAGCTCTAGAGCATTACAAGAAGAGAGCCACCCCGGCCATGGAAGCACCCTGTGTAGCCAGAGAAAACCCATTTTCTTCCCAGACCCATGCCTACGGCGTCCAGAGGCCTGACAACAGCAGAGAATTTCAGGGAGCTTCCAGGGAGCATGAATGGGGCTTTCCAAATGGAAAAGCAAGGCTAGTACCATCCCGCCCCCTTTTCCATGGGCACACGCAGCATACATCCCTGTGGTTTCTGACAAGTCAAAAGAGACACAGAGCACACACTTCGTCCTTCCCTGAATCAACTCCTCGAGGCAGGGTGTTCTGCATGTAGTGAACGGCCTCAACCAAGGCGCGCCCTAGCTAGACCTCTGGGCCCGTGCCTCTTCAGAAGCCTGCAGTGCTACAGGAAAAACTGTGCTTTAGTGGCAATAGGAACGCAAGCGGACTTTCTCCTGGAGGCAGGGTGACTTCAGGTAGGAGGTCCTGGTTGGAAGGCGAAGCCTAGTGTTTTTTTTTCAGTGCCAATCAGAGTAGGGAATGAGTGCGACTTCCACGGCATGTTGGAACCTGCTAGAACCGTGCCCGTGAACCTGTGGTAGTGCTGGGGAAATCAAGCTGTCCCAAGAAAGAGTGTCCTGTTTTGCCCATCACTCGGCATACACAGTGTGAGTACGAAGGCCTACGGGCCTGGATGTTGTTTAGAAGAGCCAGGGGAGCCTGGGGGTACTCAGTGTTCTTGCAGGGAATAGGGTTTCCAGGCGAGGCACCTAGGTGTCCCGCAAAGCGTACTGGCGTTCAATGCTGCAGAGCAGCGACTACGGCCTCATGGAAACTGCTGCACGCCTCCGCTTCTGCAGAGCAATTCAGGGCCTTACCTCGAGGCAAGTCCTCACGTTGAGTGTCCCGTGAGCGACACCGCATGGTAGGATGCTGACTTTCTCCTTGAGTAGAGAGACTTCAGGTACGAGGTCCTCTAAGAATTCTAAGCAGAGTGTTTTCTCATGGCAGCTCAAACGAGGGCAATGTCGAAGACTTCCAGGCCATGTTGGACTGCCTAGAAATGTGGTTCTGCTGTTGTTCGAGGGCTCTGGAAATGTAGCACGCCTGAAATAACGTGCAGTGTGTTGCCCATCACTCGGCAGACACAGAGGGCCTCCGAGGGACCTATGGGCCTCGATGTTGCTCAGTAGGCCCACAGGGGTGTGGGGGTACTCAGTGATCTTGGAACGAAAATGATGCTCACCCGAGGGGCCTAGGAGTTCTCAAAGGGTACCTTCTTTAAAATAAAGCAGAACAGCGACTAAGAGCTCATGGGAAGAGCTGCCTGCCTCCCGTTCTGCATGGCTACTCGGGGCCTTACCTCGAGGCAAGGACTCACGTTGAGATTCCCTTTAGCTCTAGAGCATTACAAGAAGAGAGCCACCCCGGCCATGGAAGCACCCTGTGTAGCCAGAGAAAACCCATTTTCTTCCCAGACCCATGCCTACGGCGTCCAGAGGCCTGACAACAGCAGAGAATTTCAGGGAGCTTCCAGGGAGCATGAATGGGGCTTTCCAAATGGAAAAGCAAGGCTAGTACCATCCCGCCCCCGTTTCCATGGGCACACGCAGCATACATCCCTGTGGTTTCTGACAAGTCAAAAGAGACACAGAGCACACACTTCGTCCTTCCCTGAATCAACTCCTTGAGGCAGGGTGTTCTGCATGTAGTGAACGGCCTCAACCAAGGCGTGCCCTAGCTAGACCTCTGGGCCCGTGCCTCTTCAGAAGCCTGCAGTGCTACAGGAAAAACTGTGCTTTAGTGGCAATAGGAACGCAAGCCGACTTTCTCCTGGAGGCAGGGTGACTTCAGGTAGGAGGTCCTGGTTGGAAGGCGAAGCTTAGTGTTTTTTTTTCAGTGCCAATCAGAGTAGGGAATGAGTGCGACTTCCACGGCATGTTGGAACCTGCTAGAACCGTGCCCGTGAACCTGTGGTAGTGCTGGGGAAATCAAGCTGTCCCAAGAAAGAGTGTCCTGTTTTGCCCATCACTCGGCATACAAAGTGTGAGTACGAAGGCCTACGGGCCTGGATGTTGTTTAGAAGAGCCAGGGGAGCCTGGGGGTACTCAGTGTTCTTGCAGGGAATAGGGTTTCCAGGCGAGGCACCTAGGTGTCCCGCAAAGCGTACTGGCGTTCAAATGCTGCAGAGCAGCGACTACGGCCTCATGGAAACTGCTGCACGCCTCCGCTTCTGCAGAGCAATTCAGGGCCTTACCTCGAGGCAAGTCCTCACGTTGAGTGTCCCGTGAGCGACACCGCATGGTAGGATGCTGACTTTCTCCTTGAGTAGAGAGACTTCAGGTACGAGGTCCTCTAAGAATTCTAAGCAGAGTGTTTTCTCAGGGCAGCTCAAACGAGGGCAATGTCGAAGACTTCCAGGCCATGTTGGACTGCCTAGAAATGTGGTTCTGCTTTTGTTCGAGGGCTCTGGAAATGTAGCACGCCTGAAGTAACGTGCAGTGTGTTGCCCATCACTCGGCAGACACAGAGGGCCTCCGAGGAACCTATGGGCCTCGATGTTGCTCAGTAGGCCCACAGGGGTGTGGGGGTACTCAGTGATCTTGGAACGAAAATGATGCTCACCCGAGGGGCCTAGGAGTTCTCAAAGGGTACCTTCTTTAAAATAAAGCAGAACAGCGACTAAGAGCTCATGGGAAGAGCTGCCTGCCTCCCGTTCTGCATGGCTACTCGGGGCCTTACCTCGAGGCACGGACTCACGTTGAGATTCCCTTTAGCTCTAGAGCATTACAAGAAGAGAGCCACCCCGGCCATGGAAGCACCCTGTGTAGCCAGAGAAAACCCATTTTCTTCCCAGACCCATGCCTACGGCGTCCAGAGGCCTGACAACAGCAGAGAATTTCAGGGAGCTTCCAGGGAGCATGAATGGGGCTTTCCAAATGGAAAAGCAAGGCTAGTACCATCCCGCCCCCATTTCCATGGGCACACGCAGCATACATCCCTGTGGTTTCTGACAAGTCAAAAGAGACACAGAGCACACACTGGTTCCTTCCCTGAATCAACTTCTCGAGGCAGAGTGTTCTGCATCTAGTGAACGGCCTCAACCAAGGCACGCCCTAGCTAGGCCTCTGGGCCCGGGCCTCTTCAGAAGCCTGCAGTGCTACAGGAAGAACTGTGCTTTAGTGGCAATAGGCAAGCAATCCGCCTTTCTCCTGGAGGCAGGGTGACTTCAGGTAGGAGGTCCTGGTTGGAAGGCGAAGCCTAGTGTTTTTTTTCAGTGCCAATCAGAGTAGGGAATGAGTGCGACTTCCACGGCATGTTGGAACCTGCTAGAACCGTGCCCGTGAACCTGTGGTAGTGCTGGGGAAATCAAGCTGTCCCAAGAAAGAGTGTCCTGTTTTGCCCATCACTCGGCATACACAGTGTGAGTACGAAGGCCTACGGGCCTGGATGTTGTTTAGAAGAGCCAGGGGAGCCTGGGGGTACTCAGTGTTCTTGCAGGGAATAGGGTTTCCAGGCGAGGCACCTAGGTGTCCCGCAAAGCGTACTGGCGTTCAAATGCTGCAGAACAGCGACTACGGCCTCATGGAAACTGCTGCACGCCTCCGCTTCTGCAGAGCAATTCAGGGCCTTACCTCGAGGCAAGTCCTCACGTTGAGTGTTCCGTGAGCGACACCGCATGGTAGGATGCTGACTTTCTCCTTGAGTAGAGAGACTTCAGGTACGAGGTCCTCTAAGAATTCTAAGCAGAGTGTTTTCTCATGGCAGCTCAAACGAGGGCAATGTCGAAGACTTCCAGGCCATGTTGGACTGCCTAGAAATGTGGTTCTGATGTTGTTCGAGGGCTCTGGAAATGTAGCACGCCTGAAGTAACGTGCAGTGTGTTGCCCATCCCTCGGCAGACACAGAGGGCCTCCGAGGGACCTATGGGCCTCGATGTTGCTCAGTAGGCCCACAGGGGTGTGGGGGTACTCAGTGATCTTAGAACGAAAATGATGCTCACCCGAGGGGCCTAGGAGTTCTCAAAGGGTACCTTCTTTAAAATAAAGCAGAACAGCGACTAAGAGCTCATGGGAAGAGCTGCCTGCCTCCCGTTCTGCATGGCTACTCGGGGCCTTACCTCGAGGCAAGGACTCACGTTGAGATTCCCTTTAGCTCTAGAGCATTACAGGAAGAGAGCCACCCCGGCCATGGAAGCACCCTGTGTAGCCAGAGAAAACCCATTTTCTTCCCAGACCCATGCCTACGGCGTCCAGAGGCCTGACAACAGCAGAGAATTTCAGGGAGCTTCCAGGGAGCATGAATGGGGCTTTCCAAATGGAAAAGCAAGGCTAGTACCATCCCGCCCCCATTTCCATGGGCACACGCAGCATACATCCCTGTGGTTTCTGACAAGTCAAAAGAGACACAGAGCACACACTTCGTCCTTCCCTGAATCAACTCCTCGAGGCAGGGTGTTCTGCATGTAGTGAACGGCCTCAACCAAGGCGCGCCCTAGCTAGACCTCTGGGCCCGTGCCTCTTCAGAAGCCTGCAGTGCTACAGGAAAAACTGTGCTTTAGTGGCAATAGGAACGCAAGCCGACTTTCTCCTGGAGGCAGGGTGACTTCAGGTAGGAGGTCCTGGTTGGAAGGCGAAGCCTAGTGTTTTTTTTTCAGTGCCAATCAGAGTAGGGAATGAGTGCGACTTCCACGGCATGTTGGAACCTGCTAGAACCGTGCCCGTGAACCTGTGGTAGTGCTGGGGAAATCAAGCTGTCCCAAGAAAGAGTGTCCTGTTTTGCCCATCACTCGGCATACACAGTGTGAGTACGAAGGCCTACGGGCCTGGATGTTGTTTAGAAGAGCCAGGGGAGCCTGGGGGTACTCAGTGTTCTTGCAGGGAATAGGGTTTCCAGGCGAGGCACCTAGGTGTCCCGCAAAGCGTACTGGCGTTCAAATGCTGCAGAGCAGCGACTACGGCCTCATGGAAACTGCTGCACGCCTCCGCTTCTGCAGAGCAATTCAGGGCCTTACCCCGAGGCAAGTCCTCACGTTGAGTGTCCCGTGAGCGACACCGCATGGTAGGATGCTGACTTTCTCCTTGAGTAGAGAGACTTCAGGTACGAGGTCCTCTAAGAATTCTAAGCAGAGTGTTTTCTCAGGGCAGCTCAAACGAGGGCAATGTCGAAGACTTCCAGGCCATGTTGGACTGCCTAGAAATGTGGTTCTGCTGTTGTTCGAGGGCTCTGGAAATGTAGCACGCCTGAAGTAACGTGCAGTGTGTTGCCCATCACTCGGCAGACACAGAGGGCCTCCGAGGAACCTATGGGCCTCGATGTTGCTCCGTAGGCCCACAGGGGTGTGGGGGTACTCAGTGATCTTGGAACGAAAATGATGCTCACCCGAGGGGCCTAGGAGTTCTCAAAGGGTACCTTCTTTAAAATAAAGCAGAACAGCGACTAAGAGCTCATGGGAAGAGCTGCCTGCCTCCCGTTCTGCATGGCTACTCGGGGCCTTACCTCGAGGCACGGACTCACGTTGAGATTCCCTTTAGCTCTAGAGCATTACAAGAAGAGAGCCACCCCGGCCATGGAAGCACCCTGTGTAGCCAGAGAAAACCCATTTTCTTCCCAGACCCATGCCTACGGCGTCCAGAGGCCTGACAACAGCAGAGAATTTCAGGGAGCTTCCAGGGAGCATGAATGGGGCTTTCCAAATGGAAAAGCAAGGCTAGTACCATCCCGCCCCCATTTCCATGGGCACACACAGCATACATCCCTGTGGTTTCTGACAAGTCAAAAGAGACACAGAGCACACACTGGTTCCTTCCCTGAATCAACTTCTCGAGGCAGAGTGTTCTGCATCTAGTGAACGGCCTCAACCAAGGCACGACCTAGCTAGGCCTCTGGGCCCGGGCCTCTTCAGAAGCCTGCAGTGCTACAGGAAGAACTGTGCTTTAGTGGCAATAGGCAAGCAATCCGCCTTTCTCCTGGAGGCAGGGTGACTTCAGGTAGGAGGTCCTGGTTGGAAGGCGAAGCCTAGTGTTTTTTTTCAGTGCCAATCAGAGTAGGGAATGAGTGCGACTTCCACGGCATGTTGGAACCTGCTAGAACCGTGCCCGTGAACCTGTGGTAGTGCTGGGGAAATCAAGCTGTCCCAAGAAAGAGTGTCCTGTTTTGCCCATCACTCGGCATACACAGTGTGAGTACGAAGGCCTACGGGCCTGGATGTTGTTTAGAAGAGCCAGGGGAGCCTGGGGGTACTCAGTGTTCTTGCAGGGAATAGGGTTTCCAGGCGAGGCACCTAGGTGTCCCGCAAAGCGTACTGGCGTTCAAATGCTGCAGAGCAGCGACTACGGCCTCATGGAAACTGCTGCACGCCTCCGCTTCTGCAGAGCAATTCAGGGCCTTACCTCGAGGCAAGTCCTCACGTTGAGTGTCCCGTGAGCGACACCGCATGGTAGGATGCTGACTTTCTCCTTGAGTAGAGAGACTTCAGGTACGAGGTCCTCTAAGAATTCTAAGCAGAGTGTTTTCTCATGGCAGCTCAAACGAGGGCAATGTCGAAGACTTCCAGGCCATGTTGGACTGCCTAGAAATGTGGTTCTGATGTTGTTCGAGGGCTCTGGAAATGTAGCACGCCTGAAGTAACGTGCAGTGTGTTGCCCATCACTCGGCAGACACAGAGGGCCTCCGAGGGACCTATGGGCCTCGATGTTGCTCAGTAGGCCCACAGGGGTGTGGGGGTACTCAGTGATCTTAGAACGAAAATGATGCTCACCCGAGGGGCCTAGGAGTTCTCAAAGGGTACCTTCTTTAAAATAAAGCAGAACAGCGACTAAGAGCTCATGGGAAGAGCTGCCTGCCTCCCGTTCTGCATGGCTACTCGGGGCCTTACCTCGAGGCAAGGACTCACGTTGAGATTCCCTTTAGCTCTAGAGCATTACAAGAAGAGAGCCACCCCGGCCATGGAAGCACCCTGTGTAGCCAGAGAAAACCCATTTTCTTCCCAGACTCATGCCTACGGCGTCCAGAGGCCTGACAACAGCAGAGAATTTCAGGGAGCTTCCAGGGAGCATGAATGGGGCTTTCCAAATGGAAAAGCAAGGCTAGTACCATCCCGCCCCCATTTCCATGGGCACACGCAGCATACATCCCTGTGGTTTCTGACAAGTCAAAAGAGACACAGAGCACACACTTCGTCCTTCCCTGAATCAACTCCTCGAGGCAGGGTGTTCTGCATGTAGTGAACGGCCTCAACCAAGGCGCGCCCTAGCTAGACCTCTGGGCCCGTGCCTCTTCAGAAGCCTGCAGTGCTACAGGAAAAACTGTGCTTTAGTGGCAATAGGAACGCAAGCCGACTTTCTCCTGGAGGCAGGGTGACTTCAGGTAGGAGGTCCTGGTTGGAAGGCGAAGCCTAGTGTTTTTTTTTCATTGCCAATCAGAGTAGGGAATGAGTGCGACTTCCACGGCATGTTGGAACCTGCTAGAACCGTGCCCGTGAACCTGTGGTAGTGCTGGGGAAATCAAGCTGTCCCAAGAAAGAGTGTCCTGTTTTGCCCATCACTCGGCATACACAGTGTGAGTACGAAGGCCTACGGGCCTGGATGTTGTTTAGAAGAGCCAGGGGAGCCTGGGGGTACTCAGTGTTCTTGCAGGGAATAGGGTTTCCAGGCGAGGCACCTAGGTGTCCCGCAAAGCGTACTGGCGTTCAAATGTTGCAGAGCAGCGACTACGGCCTCATGGAAACTGCTGCACGCCTCCGCTTCTGCAGAGCAATTCAGGGCCTTACCTCGAGGCAAGTCCTCACGTTGAGTGTCCCGTGAGCGACCCCGCATGGTAGGATGCTGACTTTCTCCTTGAGTAGAGAGACTTCAGGTACGAGGTCCTCTAAGAATTCTAAGCAGAGTGTTTTCTCATGGCAGCTCAAACGAGGGCAATGTCGAAGACTTCCAGGCCATGTTGGACTGCCTAGAAATGTGGTTCTGCTGTTGTTCGAGGGCTCTGGAAATGTAGCACGCCTGAAGTAACGTGCAGTGTGTTGCCCATCACTCGGCAGACACAGAGGGCCTCCGAGGAACCTATGGGCCTCGATGTTGCTCAGTAGGCCCACAGGGGTGTGGGGGTACTCAGTGATCTTGGAACGAAAATGATGCTCACCCGAGGGGCCTAGGAGTTCTCAAAGGGTACCTTCTTTAAAATAAAGCAGAACAGCGACTAAGAGCTCATGGGAAGAGCTGCCTGCCTCCCGTTCTGCATGGCTACTCGGGGCCTTACCTCGAGGCACGGACTCACGTTGAGATTCCCTTTAGCTCTAGAGCATGGCTAGATGAGCCCCACCCCGGCCATGGAAGCACCCTGTGTAGCCAGAGAAAACCCATTTTCTTCCCAGACCCATGCCTACGGCGTCCAGAGGCCTGACAACAGCAGAGAATTTCAGGGAGCTTCCAGGGAGCATGAATGGGGCTTTCCAAATGGAAAAGCAAGGCTAGTACCATCCCGCCCCCATTTCCATGGGCACACGCAGCATACATCCCTGTGGTTTCTGACAAGTCAAAAGAGACACAGAGCACACACTGGTTCCTTCCCTGAATCAACTTCTCAAGGCAGAGTGTTCTGCATCTAGTGAACGGCCTCAACCAAGGCACGCCCTAGCTAGGCCTCTGGGCCCGGGCCTCTTCAGAAGCCTGCAGTGCTACAGGAAGAACTGTGCTTTAGTGGCAATAGGCAAGCAATCCGCCTTTCTCCTGGAGGCAGGGTGACTTCAGGTAGGAGGTCCTGGTTGGAAGGCGAAGCCTAGTGTTTTTTTTCAGTGCCAATCAGAGTAGGGAATGAGTGCGACTTCCACGGCATGTTGGAACCTGCTAGAACCGTGCCCGTGAACCTGTGGTAGTGCTGGGGAAATCAAGCTGTCCCAAGAAAGAGTGTCCTGTTTTGCCCATCACTCGGCATACACAGTGTGAGTACGAAGGCCTACGGGCCTGGATGTTGTTTAGAAGAGCCAGGGGAGCCTGGGGGTACTCAGTGTTCTTGCAGGGAATAGGGTTTCCAGGCGAGGCACCTAGGTGTCCCGCAAAGCGTACTGGCGTTCAAATGCTGCAGAGCAGCGACTACGGCCTCATGGAAACTGCTGCACGCCTCCGCTTCTGCAGAGCAATTCAGGGCCTTACCTCGAGGCAAGTCCTCACGTTGAGTGTCCCGTGAGCGACACCGCATGGTAGGATGCTGACTTTCTCCTTGAGTAGAGAGACTTCAGGTACGAGGTCCTCTAAGAATTCTAAGCAGAGTGTTTTCTCATGGCAGCTCAAACGAGGGCAATGTCGAAGACTTCCAGGCCATGTTGGACTGCCTAGAAATGTGGTTCTGCTGTTGTTCGAGGGCTCTGGAAATGTAGCACGCCTGAAGTAACGTGCAGTGTGTTGCCCATCACTCGGCAGACACAGAGGGCCTCCGAGGGACCTATGGGCCTCGATGTTGCTCAGTAGGCCCACAGGGGTGTGGGGGTACTCAGTGATCTTAGAACGAAAATGATGCTCACCCGAGGGGCCTAGGAGTTCTCAAAGGGTACCTTCTTTAATATAAAGCAGAACAGCGACTAAGAGCTCATGGGAAGAGCTGCCTGCCTCCCGTTCTGCATGGCTACGCGGGGCCTTACCTCGAGGCAAGGACTCACGTTGAGATTCCCTTTAGCTCTAGAGCATTACAGGAAGAGAGCCACCCCGGCCATGGAAGCACCCTGTGTAGCCAGAGAAAACCCATTTTCTTCCCAGACCCATGCCTACGGCGTCCAGAGGCCTGACAACAGCAGAGAATTTCAGGGAGCTTCCAGGGAGCATGAATGGGGCTTTCCAAATGGAAAAGCAAGGCTAGTACCATCCCGCCCCCATTTCCATGGGCACACGCAGCATACATCCCTGTGGTTTCTGACAAGTCAAAAGAGACACAGAGCACACACTTCGTCCTTCCCTGAATCAACTCCTCGAGGCAGGGTGTTCTGCATGTAGTGAACGGCCTCAACCAAGGCGCGCCCTAGCTAGACCTCTGGGCCCGTGCCTCTTCAGAAGCCTGCAGTGCTACAGGAAAAACTGTGCTTTAGTGGCAATAGGAACGCAAGCCGACTTTCTCCTGGAGGCAGGGTGACTTCAGGTAGGAGGTCCTGGTTGGAAGGCGAAGCCTAGTGTTTTTTTTTCAGTGCCAATCAGAGTAGGGAATGAGTGCGACTTCCACGGCATGTTGGAACCTGCTAGAACCGTGCCCGTGAACCTGTGGTAGTGCTGGGGAAATCAAGCTGTCCCAAGAAAGAGTGTCCTGTTTTGCCCATCACTCGGCATACACAGTGTGAGTACGAAGGCCTACGGGCCTGGATGTTGTTTAGAAGAGCCAGGGGAGCCTGGGGGTACTCAGTGTTCTTGCAGGGAATAGGGTTTCCAGGCGAGGCACCTAGGTGTCCCGCAAAGCGTACTGGCGTTCAAATGCTGCAGAGCAGCGACTACGGCCTCATGGAAACTGCTGCACGCCTCCGCTTCTGCAGAGCAATTCAGGGCCTTACCTCGAGGCAAGTCCTCACGTTGAGTGTCCCGTGAGCGACACTGCATGGTAGGATGCTGACTTTCTCCTTGAGTAGAGAGACTTCAGGTACGAGGTCCTCTAAGAATTCTAAGCAGAGTGTTTTCTCAGGACAGCTCAAACGAGGGCAATGTCGAAGACTTCCAGGCCATGTTGGACTGCCTAGAAATGTGGTTCTGCTGTTGTTCGAGGGCTCTGGAAATGTAGCACGCCTGAAGTAACGTGCAGTGTGTTGCCCATCACTCGGCAGACACAGAGGGCCTCCGAGGAACCTATGGGCCTCGATGTTGCTCAGTAGGCCCACAGGGGTGTGGGGGTACTCAGTGATCTTGGAACGAAAATGATGCTCACCCGAGGGGCCTAGGAGTTCTCAAAGGGTACCTTCTTTAAAATAAAGCAGAACAGCGACTAAGAGCTCATGGGAAGAGCTGCCTGCCTCCCGTTCTGCATGGCTACTCGGGGCCTTACCTCGAGGCACGGACTCACGTTGAGATTCCCTTTAGCTCTAGAGCATTACAAGAAGAGAGCCACCCCGGCCATGGAAGCACCCTGTGTAGCCAGAGAAAACCCATTTTCTTCCCAGACCCATGCCTACGGCGTCCAGAGGCCTGACAACAGCAGAGAATTTCAGGGAGCTTCCAGGGAGCATGAATGGGGCTTTCCAAATGGAAAAGCAAGGCTAGTACCATCCCGCCCCCATTTCCATGGGCACACGCAGCATACATCCCTGTGGTTTCTGACAAGTCAAAAGAGACACAGAGCACACACTGGTTCCTTCCCTGAATCAACTTCTCGAGGCAGAGTGTTCTGCATCTAGTGAACGGCCTCAACCAAGGCACGCCCTAGCTAGGCCTCTGGGCCCGGGCCTCTTCAGAAGCCTGCAGTGCTACAGGAAGAACTGTGCTTTAGTTGCAATAGGCAAGCAATCCGCCTTTCTCCTGGAGGCAGGGTGACTTCAGGTAGGAGGTCCTGGTTGGAAGGCGAAGCCTAGTGTTTTTTTTCAGTGCCAATCAGAGTAGGGAATGAGTGCGACTTCCACGGCATGTTGGAACCTGCTAGAACCGTGCCCGTGAACCTGTGGTAGTGCTGGGGAAATCAAGCTGTCCCAAGAAAGAGTGTCCTGTTTTGCCCATCACTCGGCATACACAGTGTGAGTACGAAGGCCTACGGGCCTGGATGTTGTTTAGAAGAGCCAGGGGAGCCTGGGGGTACTCAGTGTTCTTGCAGGGAATAGGGTTTCCAGGCGAGGCACCTAGGTGTCCCGCAAAGCGTACTGGCGTTCAAATGCTGCAGAGCAGCGACTACGGCCTCATGGAAACTGCTGCACGCCTCCGCTTCTGCAGAGCAATTCAGGGCCTTACCTCGAGGCAAATCCTCACGTTGAGTGTCCCGTGAGCGACACCGCATGGTAGGATGCTGACTTTCTCCTTGAGTAGAGAGACTTCAGGTACGAGGTCCTCTAAGAATTCTAAGCAGAGTGTTTTCTCAGGGCAGCTCAAACGAGGGCAATGTCGAAGAATTCCAGGCCATGTTGGACTGCCTAGAAATGTGGTTCTGATGTTGTTCGAGGGCTCTGGAAATGTAGCACGCCTGAAGTAACGTGCAGTGTGTTGCCCATCACTCGGCAGACACAGAGGGCCTCCGAGGAACCTATGGGCCTCGATGTTGCTCAGTAGGCCCACAGGGGTGTGGGGGTACTCAGTGATCTTGGAACGAAAATGATGCTCACCCGAGGGGCCTAGGCGTTCTCAAAGGGTACCTTCTTTAAAATAAAGCAGAACAGCGACTAAGAGCTCATGGGAAGAGCTGCCTGCCTCCCGTTCTGCATGGCTACTCGGGGCCTTACCTCGAGGCAAGGACTCACGTTGAGATTCCCTTTAGTTCTAGAGCATTACAAGAAGAGAGCCACCCCGGCCATGGAAGCACCCTGTGTAGCCAGACAAAACCCATTTTCTTCCCAGACCCATGCCTACAGCGGCCAGAGGCCAGTCAACAGCAGAGAATTTCAGGGAGCTTCAAGGGAGCATGAATGGGGCTTTCCAAATGGAAAAGCAAGGCTAGTACCATCCCGCCCCCATTTCCATGGGCACACGCAGCATACATCCCTGTTGTTTCTGACAAGTCAAAAGAGACACAGAGCACACACTGGTTCCTTCCCTGAATCAACTTCTCGAGGCAGAGTGTTCTGCATCTAGTGAACGGCCTCAACCAAGGCACGCCCTAGCTAGGCCTCTGGGCCCGGGCCTCTTCAGAAGCCTGCAGTGCTACAGGAAGAACTGTGCTTTAGTGGCAATAGGCAAGCAATCCGCCTTTCTCCTGGAGGCAGGGTGACTTCAGGTAGGAGGTCCTGGTTGGAAGGCGAAGCCTAGTGTTTTTTTTTAGTGCCAATCAGAGTAGGGAATGAGTGCGACTTCCACGGCATGTTGGAACCTGCTAGAACCGTGCCTGTGTACCTGTGGTAGTGCTGGGGAAATCAAGCTGTCCCAAGAAAGAGTGTCCTGTTTTGCCCATCACTCGGCATACACAGTGTGAGTACGAAGGCCTACGGGCCTGGATGTTGTTTAGAAGAGCCAGGGGAGCCTGGGGGTACTCAGTGTTCTTGCAGGGAATAGGGTTTCCAGGCGAGGCACCTAGGTGTCCCGCAAAGCGTACTGGCGTTCAAATGCTGCAGAGCAGCGACTACGGCCTCATGGAAACTGCTGCACGCCTCCGCTTCTGCAGAGCAATTCAGGGCCTTACCTCGAGGCAAGTCCTCACGTTGAGTGTCCCGTGAGCGACACCGCATGGTAGGATGCTGACTTTCTCCTTGAGTAGAGAGACTTCAGGTACGAGGTCCTCTAAGAATTCTAAGCAGAGTGTTTTCTCATGGCAGCTCAAACGAGGGCAATGTCGAAGACTTCCAGGCCACGTTGGACTGCCTAGAAATGTGGTTCTGATGTTGTTCGAGGGCTCTGGAAATGTAGCACGCCTGAAGTAACGTGCAGTGTGTTGCCCATCACTCGGCAGACACAGAGGGCCTCCGAGGGACCTATGGGCCTCGATGTTGCTCAGTAGGCCCACAGGGGTGTGGGGGTACTCAGTGATCTTGGAACGAAAATGATGCTCACCCGAGGGGCCTAGGAGTTCTCAAAGGGTACCTTCTTTAAAATAAAGCAGAACAGCGACTAAGAGCTCATGGGAAGAGCTGCCTGCCTCCCGTTCTGCATGGCTACTCGGGGCCTTACCTCGAGGCAAGGACTCACGTTGAGATTCCCTTTAGCTCTAGAGCATGGCTAGATGAGCCCCACCCCGGCCATGGAAGCACCCTGTGTAGCCAGAGAAAACCCATTTTCTTCCCAGACCCATGCCTACGGCGTCCAGAGGCCTGACAACAGCAGAGAATTTCAGGGAGCTTCCAGGGAGCATGAATGGGGCTTTCCAAATGGAAAAGCAAGGCTAGTACCATCCCGCCCCCATTTCCATGGGCACACGCAGCATACATCCCTGTGGTTTCTGACAAGTCAAAAGAGACACAGAGCACACACTGGTTCCTTCCCTGAATCAACTTCTCGAGGCAGAGTGTTCTGCATCTAGTGAACGGCCTCAACCAAGGCACGCCCTAGCTAGGCCTCTGGGCCCGGGCCTCTTCAGAAGCCTGCAGTGCTACAGGAAGAACTGTGCTTTAGTTGCAATAGGCAAGCAATCCGCCTTTCTCCTGGAGGCAGGGTGACTTCAGGTAGGAGGTCCTGGTTGGAAGGCGAAGCCTAGTGTTTTTTTTCAGTGCCAATCAGAGTAGGGAATGAGTGCGACTTCCACGGCATGTTGGAACCTGCTAGAACCGTGCCCGTGAACCTGTGGTAGTGCTGGGGAAATCAAGCTGTCCCAAGAAAGAGTGTCCTGTTTTGCCCATCACTCGGCATACACAGTGTGAGTACGAAGGCCTACGGGCCTGGATGTTGTTTAGAAGAGCCAGGGGAGCCTGGGGGTACTCAGTGTTCTTGCAGGGAATAGGGTTTCCAGGCGAGGCACCTAGGTGTCCCGCAAAGCGTACTGGCGTTCAAATGTTGCAGAGCAGCGACTACGGCCTCATGGAAACTGCTGCACGCCTCCGCTTCTGCAGAGCAATTCAGGGCCTTACCTCGAGGCAAGTCCTCACGTTGAGTGTCCCGTGAGCGACACCGCATGGTAGGATGCTGACTTTCTCCTTGAGTAGAGAGACTTCAGGTACGAGGTCCTCTAAGAATTCTAAGCAGAGTGTTTTCTCATGGCAGCTCAAACGAGGGCAATGTCGAAGACTTCCAGGCCATGTTGGACTGCCTAGAAATGTGGTTCTGATGTTGTTCGAGGGCTCTGGAAATGTAGCACGCCTGAAGTAACGTGCAGTGTGTTGCCCATCACTCGGCAGACACAGAGGGCCTCCGAGGGACCTATGGGCCTCGATGTTGCTCAGTAGGCCCACAGGGGTGTGGGGGTACTCAGTGATCTTGGAACGAAAATGATGCTCACCCGAGGGGCCTAGGAGTTCTCAAAGGGTACCTTCTTTCAAATAAAGCAGAACAGCGACTAAGAGCTCATGGGAAGAGCTGCCTGCCTCCCGTTCTGCATGGCTACTCGGGGCCTTACCTCGAGGCAAGGACTCACGTTGAGATTCCCTTTAGCTCTAGAGCATGGCTAGATGTGCCCCACCCCGGCCATGGAAGCACCCTGTGTAGCCAGAGAAAACCCATTTTCTTCCCAGACCCATGCCTACGGCGTCCAGAGGCCTGACAACAGCAGAGAATTTCAGGGAGCTTCCAGGGAGCATGAATGGGGCTTTCCAAATGGAAAAGCAAGGCTAGTACCATCCCGCCCCCATTTCCATGGGCACACGCAGCATACATCCCTGTGGTTTCTGACAAGTCAAAAGAGACACAGAGCACACACTTCGTCCTTCCCTGAATCAACTCCTCGAGGCAGGGTGTTCTGCATGTAGTGAACGGCCTCAACCAAGGCACGCCCTAGCTAGGCCTCTGGGCCCGGGCCTCTTCAGAAGCCTGCAGTGCTACAGGAAGAACTGTGCTTTAGTTGCAATAGGCAAGCAATCCGCCTTTCTCCTGGAGGCAGGGTGACTTCAGGTAGGAGGTCCTGGTTGGAAGGCGAAGCCTAGTGTTTTTTTTCAGTGCCAATCAGAGTAGGGAATGAGTGCGACTTCCACGGCATGTTGGAACCTGCTAGAACCGTGCCCGTGAACCTGTGGTAGTGCTGGGGAAATCAAGCTGTCCCAAGAAAGAGTGTCCTGTTTTGCCCATCACTCGGCATACACAGTGTGAGTACGAAGGCCTACGGGCCTGGATGTTGTTTAGAAGAGCCAGGGGAGCCTGGGGGTACTCAGTGTTCTTGCAGGGAATAGGGTTTCCAGGCGAGGCACCTAGGTGTCCCGCAAAGCGTACTGGCGTTCAAATG
Source organism: Eubalaena glacialis (assembly GCF_028564815.1). NCBI lineage: Eukaryota > Metazoa > Chordata > Mammalia > Artiodactyla > Balaenidae > Eubalaena > Eubalaena glacialis. The sequence goes on from NC_083716.1 coordinate 99,649,012, forward strand.
CTGCAGAGCAGCGACTACGGCCTCATGGAAACTGCTGCACGCCTCCGCTTCTGCAGAGCAATTCAGGGCCTTACCTCGAGGCAAGTCCTCACGTTGAGTGTCCCGTGAGCGACACCGCATGGTAGGATGCTGACTTTCTCCTTGAGTAGAGAGACTTCAGGTACGAGGTCCTCTAAGAATTCTAAGCAGAGTGTTTTCTCATGGCAGCTCAAACGAGGGCAATGTCGAAGACTTCCAGGCCATGTTGGACTGCCTAGAAATGTGGTTCTGATGTTGTTCGAGGGCTCTGGAAATGTAGCACGCCTGAAGTAACGTGCAGTGTGTTGCCCATCACTCGGCAGACACAGAGGGCCTCCGAGGGACCTATGGGCCTCGATGTTGCTCAGTAGGCCCACAGGGGTGTGGGGGTACTCAGTGATCTTAGAACGAAAATGATGCTCACCCGAGGGGCCTAGGAGTTCTCAAAGGGTACCTTCTTTAAAATAAAGCAGAACAGCGACTAAGAGCTCATGGGAAGAGCTGCCTGCCTCCCGTTCTGCATGGCTACTTGGGGCCTTACCTCGAGGCAAGGACTCACGTTGAGATTCCCTTTAGCTCTAGAGCATTACAGGAAGAGAGCCACCCCGGCCATGGAAGCACCCTGTGTAGCCAGAGAAAACCCATTTTCTTCCCAGACCCATGCCTACGGCGTCCAGAGGCCTGACAACAGCAGAGAATTTCAGGGAGCTTCCAGGGAGCATGAATGGGGCTTTCCAAATGGAAAAGCAAGGCTAGTACCATCCCGCCCCCATTTCCATGGGCACACGCAGCATACATCCCTGTGGTTTCTGACAAGTCAAAAGAGACACAGAGCACACACTTCGTCCTTCCCTGAATCAACTCCTCGAGGCAGGGTGTTCTGCATGTAGTGAACGGCCTCAACCAAGGCGCGCCCTAGCTAGACCTCTGGGCTCGTGCCTCTTCAGAAGCCTGCAGTGCTACAGGAAAAACTGTGCTTTAGTGGCAATAGGAACGCAAGCCGACTTTCTCCTGGAGGCAGGGTGACTTCAGGTAGTAGGTCCTGGTTGGAAGGCGAAGCCTAGTGTTTTTTTTTCAGTGCCAATCAGAGTAGGGAATGAGTGCGACTTCCACGGCATGTTGGAACCTGCTAGAACCGTGCCCGTGAACCTGTGGTAGTGCTGGGGAAATCAAGCTGTCCCAAGAAAGAGTGTCCTGTTTTGCCCATCACTCGGCATACACAGTGTGAGTACGAAGGCCTACGGGCCTGGATGTTGTTTAGAAGAGCCAGGGGAGCCTGGGGGTACTCAGTGTTCTTGCAGGGAATAGGGTTTCCAGGCGAGGCACCTAGGTGTCCCGCAAAGCGTACTGGCGTTCAAATGCTGCAGAGCAGCGACTACGGCCTCATGGAAACTGCTGCACGCCTCCGCTTCTGCAGAGCAATTCAGGGCCTTACCTCGAGGCAAATCCTCACGTTGAGTGTCCCGTGAGCGACACCGCATGGTAGGATGCTGACTTTCTCCTTGAGTAGAGAGACTTCAGGTACGAGGTCCTCTAAGAATTCTAAGCAGAGTGTTTTCTCAGGGCAGCTCAAACGAGGGCAATGTCGAAGACTTCCAGGCCATGTTGGACTGCCTAGAAATGTGGTTCTGATGTTGTTCGAGGGCTCTGGAAATGTAGCACGCCTGAAGTAACGTGCAGTGTGTTGCCCATCACTCGGCAGACACAGAGGGCCTCCGAGGAACCTATGGGCCTCGATGTTGCTCAGTAGGCCCACAGGGGTGTGGGGGTACTCAGTGATCTTGGAACGAAAATGATGCTCACCCGAGGGGCCTAGGCGTTCTCAAAGGGTACCTTCTTTAAAATAAAGCAGAACAGCGACTAAGAGCTCATGGGAAGAGCTGCCTGCCTCCCGTTCTGCATGGCTACTCGGGGCCTTACCTCGAGGCAAAGACTCACGTTGAGATTCCCTTTAGTTCTAGAGCATTACAAGAAGAGAGCCACCCCGGCCATGGAAGCACCCTGTGTAGCCAGACAAAACCCATTTTCTTCCCAGACCCATGCCTACAGCGGCCAGAGGCCAGTCAACAGCAGAGAATTTCAGGGAGCTTCAAGGGAGCATGAATGGGGCTTTCCAAATGGAAAAGCAAGGCTAGTACCATCCCGCCCCCATTTCCATGGGCACACGCAGCATACATCCCTGTGGTTTCTGACAAGTCAAAAGAGACACAGAGCACACACTGGTTCCTTCCCTGAATCAACTTCTCGAGGCAGAGTGTTCTGCATCTAGTGAACGGCCTCAACCAAGGCACGCCCTAGCTAGGCCTCTGGGCCCGGGCCTCTTCAGAAGCCTGCAGTGCTACAGGAAGAACTGTGCTTTAGTGGCAATAGGCAAGCAATCCGCCTTTCTCCTGGAGGCAGGGTGACTTCAGGTAGGAGGTCCTGGTTGGAAGGCGAAGCCTAGTGTTGTTTTTCAGTGCCAATCAGAGTAGGGAATGAGTGCGACTTCCACGGCATGTTGGAACCTGCTAGAACCGTGCCTGTGAACCTGTGGTAGTGCTGGGGAAATCAAGCTGTCCCAAGAAAGAGTGTCCTGTTTTGCCCATCACTCGGCATACACAGTGTGAGTACGAAGGCCTACGGGCCTGGATGTTGTTTAGAAGAGCCAGGGGAGCCTGGGGGTACTCAGTGTTCTTGCAGGGAATAGGGTTTCCAGGCGAGGCACCTAGGTGTCCCGCAAAGCGTACTGGCGTTCAAATGCTGCAGAGCAGCGACTACGGCCTCATGGAAACTGCTGCACGCCTCCGCTTCTGCAGAGCAATTCAGGGCCTTACCTCGAGGCAAGTCCTCACGTTGAGTGTCCCGTGAGCGACACCGCATGGTAGGATGCTGACTTTCTCCTTGAGTAGAGAGACTTCAGGTACGAGGTCCTCTAAGAATTCTAAGCAGAGTGTTTTCTCATGGCAGCTCAAACGAGGGCAATGTCGAAGACTTCCAGGCCATGTTGGACTGCCTAGAAATGTGGTTCTGCTGTTGTTCGAGGGCTCTGGAAATGTAGCACGCCTGAAGTAACGTGCAGTGTGTTGCCCATCACTCGGCAGACACAGAGGGCCTCCGAGGAACCTATGGGCCTCGATGTTGCTCAGTAGGCCCACAGGGGTGTGGGGGTACTCAGTGATCTTGGAACGAAAATGATGCTCACCCGAGGGGCCTAGGAGTTCTCAAAGGGTACCTTCTTTCAAATAAAGCAGAACAGCGACTAAGAGCTCATGGGAAGAGCTGCCTGCCTCCCGTTCTGCATGGCTACTCGGGGCCTTACCTCGAGGCAAGGACTCACGTTGAGATTCCCTTTAGCTCTAGAGCATGGCTAGATGAGCCCCACCCCGGCCATGGAAGCACCCTGTGTAGCCAGAGAAAACCCATTTTCTTCCCAGACCCATGCCTACGGCGTCCAGAGGCCTGACAACAGCAGAGAATTTCAGGGAGCTTCCAGGGAGCATGAATGGGGCTTTCCAAATGGAAAAGCAAGGCTAGTACCATCCCGCCCCCATTTCCATGGGCACACGCAGCATACATCCCTGTGGTTTCTGACAAGTCAAAAGAGACACAGAGCACACACTGGTTCCTTCCCTGAATCAACTTCTCGAGGCAGAGTGTTCTGCATCTAGTGAACGGCCTCAACCAAGGCACGCCCTAGCTAGGCCTCTGGGCCCGGGCCTCTTCAGAAGCCTGCAGTGCTACAGGAAGAACTGTGCTTTAGTTGCAATAGGCAAGCAATCCGCCTTTCTCCTGGAGGCAGGGTGACTTCAGGTAGGAGGTCCTGGTTGGAAGGCGAAGCCTAGTGTTTTTTTTCAGTGCCTATCAGAGTAGGGAATGAGTGCGACTTCCACGGCATGTTGGAACCTGCTAGAACCGTGCCCGTGAACCTGTGGTAGTGCTGGGGAAATCAAGCTGTCCCAAGAAAGAGTGTCCTGTTTTGCCCATCACTCGGCATACACAGTGTGAGTACGAAGGCCTACGGGCCTGGATGTTGTTTAGAAGAGCCAGGGGAGCCTGGGGGTACTCAGTGTTTTTGCAGGGAATAGGGTTTCCAGGCGAGGCACCTAGGTGTCCCGCAAAGCGTACTGGCGTTCAAATGTTGCAGAGCAGCGACTACGGCCTCATGGAAACTGCTGCACGCCTCCGCTTCTGCAGAGCAATTCAGGGCCTTACCTCGAGGCAAGTCCTCACGTTGAGTGTCCCGTGAGCGACACCGCATGGTAGGATGCTGACTTTCTCCTTGAGTAGAGAGACTTCAGGTACGAGGTCCTCTAAGAATTCTAAGCAGAGTGTTTTCTCATGGCAGCTCAAACGAGGGCAATGTCGAAGACTTCCAGGCCATGTTGGACTGCCTAGAAATGTGGTTCTGATGTTGTTCGAGGGCTCTGGAAATGTAGCACGCCTGAAGTAACGTGCAGTGTGTTGCCCATCACTCGGCAGACACAGAGGGCCTCCGAGGGACCTATGGGCCTCGATGTTGCTCAGTAGGCCCACAGGGGTGTGGGGGTACTCAGTGATCTTGGAACGAAAATGATGCTCACCCGAGGGGCCTAGGAGTTCTCAAAGGGTACCTTCTTTCAAATAAAGCAGAACAGCGACTAAGAGCTCATGGGAAGAGCTGCCTGCCTCCCGTTCTGCATGGCTACTCGGGGCCTTACCTCGAGGCAAGGACTCACGTTGAGATTCCCTTTAGCTCTAGAGCATGGCTAGATGAGCCCCACCCCGGCCATGGAAGCACCCTGTGTAGCCAGAGAAAACCCATTTTCTTCCCAGACCCATGCCTACGGCGTCCAGAGGCCTGACAACAGCAGAGAATTTCAGGGAGCTTCCAGGGAGCATGAATGGGGCTTTCCAAATGGAAAAGCAAGGCTAGTACCATCCCGCCCCCATTTCCATGGGCACACGCAGCATACATCCCTGTGGTTTCTGACAAGTCAAAAGAGACACAGAGCACACACTTCGTCCTTCCCTGAATCAACTCCTCGAGGCAGGGTGTTCTGCATGTAGTGAACGGCCTCAACCAAGGCACGCCCTAGCTAGGCCTCTGGGCCCGGGCCTCTTCAGAAGCCTGCAGTGCTACAGGAAGAACTGTGCTTTAGTTGCAATAGGCAAGCAATCCGCCTTTCTCCTGGAGGCAGGGTGACTTCAGGTAGGAGGTCCTGGTTGGAAGGCGAAGCCTAGTGTTTTTTTTCAGTGCCAATCAGAGTAGGGAATGAGTGCGACTTCCACGGCATGTTGGAACCTGCTAGAACCGTGCCCGTGAACCTGTGGTAGTGCTGGGGAAATCAAGCTGTCCCAAGAAAGAGTGTCCTGTTTTGCCCATCACTCGGCATACACAGTGTGAGTACGAAGGCCTACGGGCCTGGATGTTGTTTAGAAGAGCCAGGGGAGCCTGGGGGTACTCAGTGTTCTTGCAGGGAATAGGGTTTCCAGGCGAGGCACCTAGGTGTCCCGCAAAGCGTACTGGCGTTCAAATGCTGCAGAGCAGCGACTACGGCCTCATGGAAACTGCTGCACGCCTCCGCTTCTGCAGAGCAATTCAGGGCCTTACCTCGAGGCAAGTCCTCACGTTGAGTGTCCCGTGAGCGACACCGCATGGTAGGATGCTGACTTTCTCCTTGAGTAGAGAGACTTCAGGTACGAGGTCCTCTAAGAATTCTAAGCAGAGTGTTTTCTCATGGCAGCTCAAACGAGGGCAATGTCGAAGACTTCCAGGCCATGTTGGACTGCCTAGAAATGTGGTTCTGCTGTTGTTCGAGGGCTCTGGAAATGTAGCACGCCTGAAGTAACGTGCAGTGTGTTGCCCATCACTCGGCAGACACAGAGGGCCTCCGAGGGACCTATGGGCCTCGATGTTGCTCAGTAGGCCCACAGGGGTGTGGGGGTACTCAGTGATCTTGGAACGAAAATGATGCTCACCCGAGGGGCCTAGGAGTTCTCAAAGGGTACCTTCTTTCAAATAAAGCAGAACAGCGACTAAGAGCTCATGGGAAGAGCTGCCTGCCTCCCGTTCTGCATGGCTACTCGGGGCCTTACCTCGAGGCAAGGACTCACGTTGAGATTCCCTTTAGCTCTAGAGCATGGCTAGATGAGCCCCACCCCGGCCATGGAAGCACCCTGTGTAGCCAGAGAAAACCCATTTTCTTCCCAGACCCATGCCTACGGCGTCCAGAGGCCTGACAACAGCAGAGAATTTCAGGGAGCTTCCAGGGAGCATGAATGGGGCTTTCCAAATGGAAAAGCAAGGCTAGTACCATCCCGCCCCCATTTCCATGGGCACACGCAGCATACATCCCTGTGGTTTCTGACAAGTCAAAAGAGACACAGAGCACACACTTCGTCCTTCCCTGAATCAACTCCTCGAGGCAGGGTGTTCTGCATGTAGTGAACGGCCTCAACCAAGGCGCGCCCTAGCTAGACCTCTGGGCTCGTGCCTCTTCAGAAGCCTGCAGTGCTACAGGAAAAACTGTGCTTTAGTGGCAATAGGAACGCAAGCCGACTTTCTCCTGGAGGCAGGGTGACTTCAGGTAGGAGGTCCTGGTTGGAAGGCGAAGCCTAGTGTTTTTTTTTCAGTGCCAATCAGAGTAGGGAATGAGTGCGACTTCCACGGCATGTTGGAACCTGCTAGAACCGTGCCCGTGAACCTGTGGTAGTGCTGGGGAAATCAAGCTGTCCCAAGAAAGAGTGTACTGTTTTGCCCATCACTCGGCATACACAGTGTGAGTACGAAGGCCTACGGGCCTGGATGTTGTTTAGAAGAGCCAGGGGAGCCTGGGGGTACTCAGTGTTCTTGCAGGGAATAGGGTTTCCAGGCGAGGCACCTAGGTGTCCCGCAAAGCGTACTGGCGTTCAAATGCTGCAGAGCAGCGACTACGGCCTCATGGAAACTGCTGCACGCCTCCGCTTCTGCAGAGCAATTCAGGGCCTTACCTCGAGGCAAATCCTCACGTTGAGTGTCCCGTGAGCGACACCGCATGGTAGGATGCTGACTTTCTCCTTGAGTAGAGAGACTTCAGGTACGAGGTACTCTAAGAATTCTAAGCAGAGTGTTTTCTCAGGGCAGCTCAAACGAGGGCAATGTCGAAGACTTCCAGGCCATGTTGGACTGCCTAGAAATGTGGTTCTGATGTTGTTCGAGGGCTCTGGAAATGTAGCACGCCTGAAGTAACGTGCAGTGTGTTGCCCATCACTCGGCAGACACAGAGGGCCTCCGAGGAACCTATGGGCCTCGATGTTGCTCAGTAGGCCCACAGGGGTGTGGGGGTACTCAGTGATCTTGGAACGAAAATGATGCTCACCCGAGGGGCCTAGGCGTTCTCAAAGGGTACCTTCTTTAAAATAAAGCAGAACAGCGACTAAGAGCTCATGGGAAGAGCTGCCTGCCTCCCGTTCTGCATGGCTACTCGGGGCCTTACCTCGAGGCAAGGACTCACGTTGAGATTCCCTTTAGCTCTAGAGCATGGATAGATGAGCCCCACCCCGGCCATGGAAGCACCCTGTGTAGCCAGAGAAAACCCATTTTCTTCCCAGACCCATGCCTACAGCGGCCAGAGGCCAGTCAACAGCAGAGAATTTCAGGGGGCTTCAAGGGAGCATGAATGGGGCTTTCCAAATGGAAAAACAAGGCTAGTACCATCCCGCCCCATTTCCATGGGCACACGCAGCATACATCCCTGTGGTTTCTGACAAGTCAAAAGAGACACAGAGCACACACTGGTTCCTTCCCTGAATCAACTTCTCGAGGCAGAGTGTTCTGCATCTAGTGAACGGCCTCAACCAAGGCACGCCCTAGCTAGGCCTCTGGGCCCGGGCCTCTTCAGAAGCCTGCAGTGCTACAGGAAGAACTGTGCTTTAGTTGCAATAGGCAAGCAATCCGCCTTTCTCCTGGAGGCAGGGTGACTTCAGGTAGGAGGTCCTGGTTGGAAGGCGAAGCCTAGTGTATTTTTTCAGTGCCAATCAGAGTAGGGAATGAGTGCGACTTCCACGGCATGTTGGAACCTGCTAGAACCGTGCCCGTGAACCTGTGGTAGTGCTGGGGAAATCAAGCTGTCCCAAGAAAGAGTGTCCTGTTTTGCCCATCACTCGGCATACACAGTGTGAGTACGAAGGCCTACGGGCCTGGATGTTGTTTAGAAGAGCCAGGGGAGCCTGGGGGTACTCAGTGTTCTTGCAGGGAATAGGGTTTCCAGGCGAGGCACCTAGGTGTCCCGCAAAGCGTACTGGCGTTCAAATGCTGCAGAGCAGCGACTACGGCCTCATGGAAACTGCTGCACGCCTCCGCTTCTGCAGAGCAATTCAGGGCCTTACCTCGAGGCAAGTCCTCACGTTGAGTGTCCCGTGAGCGACCCCGCATGGTAGGATGCTGACTTTCTCCTTGAGTAGAGAGACTTCAGGTACGAGGTCCTCTAAGAATTCTAAGCAGAGTGTTTTCTCAGGGCAGCTCAAACGAGGGCAATGTCGAAGACTTCCAGGCCATGTTGGACTGCCTAGAAATGTGGTTCTGCTGTTGTTCGAGGGCTCTGGAAATGTAGCACGCCTGAAGTAACGTGCAGTGTGTTGCCCATCACTCGGCAGACACAGAGGGCCTCCGAGGGACCTATGGGCCTCGATGTTGCTCAGTAGGCCCACAGGGGTGTGGGGGTACTCAGTGATCTTGGAACGAAAATGATGCTCACCCGAGGGGCCTAGGAGTTCTCAAAGGGTACCTTCTTTAAAATAAAGCAGAACAGCGACTAAGAGCTCATGGGAAGAGCTGCCTGCCTCCCGTTCTGCATGGCTACTCGGGGCCTTACCTCGAGGCAAGGACTCACGTTGAGATTCCCTTTAGCTCTAGAGCATGGCTAGATGAGCCCCACCCCGGCCATGGAAGCACCCTGTGTAGCCAGAGAAAACCCATTTTCTTCCCAGACCCATGCCTACGGCGTCCAGAGGCCTGACAACAGCAGAGAATTTCAGGGAGCTTCCAGGGAGCATGAATGGGGCTTTCCAAATGGAAAAGCAAGGCTAGTACCATCCCGCCCCCATTTCCATGGGCACACGCAGCATACATCCCTGTGGTTCCTGACAAGTCAAAAGAGACACAGAGCACACACTTCGTCCTTCCCTGAATCAACTCCTCGAGGCAGGGTGTGCTGCATGTAGTGAACGGCCTCAACCAAGGCGCGCCCTAGCTAGACCTCTGGGCTCGTGCCTCTTCAGAAGCCTGCAGTGCTACAGGAAAAACTGTGCTTTAGTGGCAATAGGAACGCAAGCCGACTTTCTCCTGGAGGCAGGGTGACTTCAGGTAGGAGGTCCTGGTTGGAAGGCGAAGCCTAGTGTTTTTTTTTCAGTGCCAATCAGAGTAGGGAATGAGTGCGACTTCCACGGCATGTTGGAACCTGCTAGAACCGTGCCCGTGAACCTGTGGTAGTGCTGGGGAAATCAAGCTGTCCCAAGAAAGAGTGTCCTGTTTTGCCCATCACTCGGCATACACAGTGTGAGTATGAAGGCCTACGGGCCTGGATGTTGTTTAGAAGAGCCAGGGGAGCCTGGGGGTACTCAGTGTTCTTGCAGGGAATAGGGTTTCCAGGCGAGGCACCTAGGTGTCCCGCAAAGTGTACTGGCGTTCAAATGCTGCAGAGCAGCGACTACGGCCTCATGGAAACTGCTGCACGCCTCCGCTTCTGCAGAGCAATTCAGGGCCTTACCTCGAGGCAAGTCCTCACGTTGAGTGTCCCGTGAGCGACACCGCATGGTAGGATGCTGACTTTCTCCTTGAGTAGAGAGACTTCAGGTACGAGGTCCTCTAAGAATTCTAAGCAGAGTGTTTTCTCATGGCAGCTCAAACGAGGGCAATGTCGAAGACTTCCAGGCCATGTTGGACTGCCTAGAAATGTGGTTCTGATGTTGTTCGAGGGCTCTGGAAATGTAGCACGCCTGAAGTAACGTGCAGTGTGTTGCCCATCACTCGGCAGACACAGAGGGCCTCCGAGGGACCTATGGGCCTCAATGTTGCTCAGTAGGCCCACAGGGGTGTGGGGGTATTCAGTGATCTTAGAACGAAAATGATGCTCACCCGAGGGGCCTAGGAGTTCTCAAAGGGTACCTTCTTTAAAATAAAGCAGAACAGCGACTAAGAGCTCATGGGAAGAGCTGCCTGCCTCCCGTTCTGCATGGCTACTCGGGGCCTTACCTCGAGGCAAGGACTCACGTTGAGATTCCCTTTAGCTCTAGAGCATTACAGGAAGAGAGCCACCCCGGCCATGGAAGCACCCTGTGTAGCCAGAGAAAACCCATTTTCTTCCCAGACCCATGCCTACGGCGTCCAGGGGCCTGACAACAGCAGAGAATTTCAGGGAGCTTCCAGGGAGCATGAATGGGGCTTTCCAAATGGAAAAGCAAGGCTAGTACCATCCCGCCCCCATTTCCATGGGCACACGCAGCATACATCCCTGTGGTTTCTGACAAGTCAAAAGAGACACAGAGCACACACTGGTTCCTTCCCTGAATCAACTTCTCGAGGCAGAGTGTTCTGCATCTAGTGAACGGCCTCAACCAAGGCACGCCCTAGCTAGGCCTCTGGGCCCGGGCCTCTTCAGAAGCCTGCAGTGCTACAGGAAAAACTGTGCTTTAGTGGCAATAGGAACGCAAGCCGACTTTCTCCTGGAGGCAGGGTGACTTCAGGTAGGAGGTCCTGGTTGGAAGGCGAAGCCTGTGTTTTTTTTCAGTGCCAATCAGAGTAGGGAATGAGTGCGACTTCCACGGCATGTTGGAACCTGCTAGAACCGTGCCCGTGAACCTGTGGTAGTGCTGGGGAAATCAAGCTGTCCCAAGAAAGAGTGTCCTGTTTTGCCCATCACTCGGCATACACAGTGTGAGTACGAAGGCCTACGGGCCTGGATGTTGTTTAGAAGAGCCAGGGGAGCCTGGGGGTACTCAGTGTTCTTGCAGGGAATAGGGTTTCCAGGCGAGGCACCTAGGTGTCCCGCAAAGCGTACTGGCGTTCAAATGTTGCAGAGCAGCGACTACGGCCTCATGGAAACTGCTGCACGCCTCCGCTTCTGCAGAGCAATTCAGGGCCTTACCTCGAGGCAAGTCCTCACGTTGAGTGTCCCGTGAGCGACCCCGCATGGTAGGATGCTGACTTTCTCCTTGAGTAGAGAGACTTCAGGTACGAGGTCCTCTAAGAATTCTAAGCAGAGTGTTTTCTCATGGCAGCTCAAACGAGGGCAATGTCGAAGACTTCCAGGCCATGTTGCACTGCCTAGAAATGTGGTTCTGCTGTTGTTCGAGGGCTCTGGAAATGTAGCACGCCTGAAGTAACGTGCAGTGTGTTGCCCATCACTCGGCAGACACAGAGGGCCTTCGAGGGACCTATGGGCCTCGATGTTGCTCAGTAGACCCACAGGGGTGTGGGGGTACTCAGTGATCTTGGAACGAAAATGATGCTCACCCGAGGGGCCTAGGAGTTCTCAAAGGGTACCTTCTTTCAAATAAAGCAGAACAGCGACTAAGAGCTCATGGGAAGAGCTGCCTGCCTCCCGTTCTGCATGGCTACTCGGGGCCTTACCTCGAGGCAAGGACTCACGTTGAGATTCCCTTTAGCTCTAGAGCATGGCTAGATGAGCCCCACCCCGGCCATGGAAGCACCCTGTGTAGCCAGAGAAAACCCATTTTCTTCCCAGACCCATGCCTACAGCGGCCAGAGGCCAGTCAACAGCAGAGAATTTCAGGGAGCTTCAAGGGAGCATGAATGGGGCTTTCCAAATGGAAAAGCAAGGCTAGTACCATCCCGCCCCCATTTCCATGGGCACACGCAGCATACATCCCTGTGGTTTCTGACAAGTCAAAAGAGACACAGAGCACACACTGGTTCCTTCCCTGAATCAACTTCTCGAGGCAGAGTGTTCTGCATCTAGTGAACGGCCTCAACCAAGGCACGCCCTAGCTAGGCCTCTGGGCCCGGGCCTCTTCAGAAGCCTGCAGTGCTACAGGAAGAACTGTGCTTTAGTTGCAATAGGCAAGCAATCCGCCTTTCTCCTGGAGGCAGGGTGACTTCAGGTAGGAGGTCCTGGTTGGAAGGCGAAGCCTAGTGTTTTTTTTTCAGTGCCAATCAGAGTAGGGAATGAGTGCGACTTCCACGGCATGTTGGAACCTGCTAGAACCGTGCCCGTGAACCTGTGGTAGTGCTGGGGAAATCAAGCTGTCCCAAGAAAGAGTGTCCTGTTTTGCCCATCACTCGGCATACACAGTGTGAGTACGAAGGCCTACGGGCCTGGATGTTGTTTAGAAGAGCCAGGGGAGCCTGGGGGTACTCAGTGTTCTTGCAGGGAATAGGGTTTCCAGGCGAGGCACCTAGGTGTCCCGCAAAGCGTACTGGCGTTCAAATGCTGCAGAGCAGCGACTACGGCCTCATGGAAACTGCTGCACGCCTCCGCTTCTGCAGAGCAATTCAGGGCCTTACCTCGAGGCAAGTCCTCACGTTGAGGGTCCCGTGAGCGACACCGCATGGTAGGATGCTGACTTTCTCCTTGAGTAGAGAGACTTCAGGTACGAGGTCCTCTAAAAATTCTAAGCAGAGTGTTTTCTCATGGCAGCTCAAACGAGGGCAATGTCGAAGACTTCCAGGCCATGTTGGACTGCCTAGAAATGTGGTTCTGATGTTGTTCGAGGGCTCTGGAAATGTAGCACGCCTGAAGTAACGTGCAGTGTGTTGCCCATCACTCGGCAGACACAGAGGGCCTCCGAGGGACCTATGGGCCTCGATGTTGCTCAGTAGGCCCACAGGGGTGTGGGGGTATTCAGTGATCTTAGAACGAAAATGATGCTCACCCGAGGGGCCTAGGAGTTCTCAAAGGGTACCTTCTTTAAAATAAAGCAGAACAGCGACTAAGAGCTCATGGGAAGAGCTGCCTGCCTCCCGTTCTGCATGGCTACTCGGGGCCTTACCTCGAGGCAAGGACTCACGTTGAGATTCCCTTTAGCTCTAGAGCATGGCTAGATGAGCCCCACCCCGGCCATGGAAGCACCCTGTGTAGCCAGAGAAAACCCATTTTCTTCCCAGACCCATGCCTACGGCGTCCAGAGGCCTGACAACAGCAGAGAATTTCAGGGAGCTTCCAGGGAGCATGAATGGGGCTTTCCAAATGGAAAAGCAAGGCTAGTACCATCCCGCCCCCATTTCCATGGGCACACGCAGCATACATCCCTGTGGTTTCTGACAAGTCAAAAGAGACACAGAGCACACACTGGTTCCTTCCCTGAATCAACTTCTCGAGGCAGAGTGTTCTGCATCTAGTGAACGGCCTCAACCAAGGCACGCCCTAGCTAGGCCTCTGGGCCCGGGCCTCTTCAGAAGCCTGCAGTGCTACAGGAAAAACTGTGCTTTATTGGCAATAGGAACGCAAGCCGACTTTCTCCTGGAGGCAGGGTGACTTCAGGTAGGAGGTCCTGGTTGGAAGGCGAAGCCTAGTGTTTTTTTTCAGTGCCAATTAGAGTAGGGAATGAGTGCGACTTCCACGGCATGTTGGAACCTGCTAGAACCGTGCCCGTGAACCTGTGGTAGTGCTGGGGAAATCAAGCTGTCCCAAGAAAGAGTGTCCTGTTTTGCCCATCACTCGGCATACACAGTGTGAGTACGAAGGCCTACGGGCCTGGATGTTGTTTAGAAGAGCCAGGGGAGCCTGGAGGTACTCAGTGTTCTTGCAGGGAATAGGGTTTCCAGGCGAGGCACCTAGGTGTCCCGCAAAGCGTACTGGCGTTCAAATGTTGCAGAGCAGCGACTACGGCCTCATGGAAACTGCTGCACGCCTCCGCTTCTGCAGAGCAATTCAGGGCCTTACCTCGAGGCAAGTCCTCACGTTGAGTGTCCCGTGAGCGACCCCGCATGGTAGGATGCTGACTTTCTCCTTGAGTAGAGAGACTTCAGGTACGAGGTCCTCTAAGAATTCTAAGCAGAGTGTTTTCTCATGGCAGCTCATACGAGGGCAATGTCGAAGACTTCCAGGCCATGTTGGACTGCCTAGAAATGTGGTTCTGCTGTTGTTCGAGGGCTCTGGAAATGTAGCACGCCTGAAGTAACGTGCAGTGTGTTGCCCATCACTCGGCAGACACAGAGGGCCTTCGAGGGACCTATGGGCCTCGATGTTGCTCAGTAGGCCCACAGGGGTGTGGGGGTACTCAGTGATCTTGGAACGAAAATGATGCTCACCCGTGGGGCCTAGGAGTTCTCAAAGGGTACCTTCTTTAAAATAAAGCAGAACAGCGACTAAGAGCTCATGGGAAGAGCTGCCTGCCTCCCGTTCTGCATGGCTACTCGGGGCCTTACCTCGAGGCAAGGACTCACGTTGAGATTCCCTTTAGCTCTAGAGCATTACAAGAAGAGAGCCACCCCGGGAATGGAAGCACCCTGTGTAGCCAGAGAAAACCCATTTTCTTCCCAGACCCATGCCTACAGCGGCCAGTGGCCAGTCAACAGCAGAGAATTTCAGGGAGCTTCCAGGGAGCATGAATGGGGCTTTCCAAATGGAAAAGCAAGGCTAGTACCATCCCGCCCCCATTTCCATGGGCACACGCAGCATACATCCCTGTGGTTTCTGACAAGTCAAAAGAGACACAGAGCACACACTGGTTCCTTCCCTGAATCAACTTCTCGAGGCAGAGTGTTCTGCATCTAGTGAACGGCCTCAACCAAGGCACGCCCTAGCTAGGCCTCTGGGCCCGGGCCTCTTCAGAAGCCTGCAGTGCTACAGGAAGAACTGTGCTTTAGTTGCAATAGGCAAGCAATCTGCCTTTCTCCTGGAGGCAGGGTGACTTCAGGTAGGAGGTCCTGGTTGGAAGGCGAAGCCTAGTGTTTTTTTTCAGTGCCAATCAGAGTAGGGAATGAGTGCGACTTCCACGGCATGTTGGAACCTGTTAGAACCGTGCCCGTGAACCTGTGGTAGTGCTGGGGAAATCAAGCTGTCCCTAGAAAGAGTGTACTGTTTTGCCCATCACTCGGCATACACAGTGTGAGTACGAAGGCCTACGGGCCTGGATGTTGTTTAGAAGAGCCAGGGGAGCCTGGGGGTACTCAGTGTTCTTGCAGGGAATAGGGTTTCCAGGCGAGGCACCTAGGTGTCCCGCAAAGCGTACTGGCGTTCAAATGCTGCAGAGCAGCGGCTACCGCCTCATGGAAACTGCTGCACGCCTCCGCTTCTGCAGAGCAATTCAGGGCCTTACCTCGAGGCAAGTCCTCACGTTGAGTGTCCCGTGAGCGACACCGCATGGTAGGATGCTGACTTTCTCCTTGAGTAGAGAGACTTCAGGTACGAGGTCCTCTAAGAATTCTAAGCAGAGTGTTTTCTCATGGCAGCTCAAACGAGGGCAATGTCGAAGACTTCCAGGCCATGTTGCACTGCCTAGAAATGTGGTTCTGCTGTTGTTCGAGGGCTCTGGAAATGTAGCACGCCTGAAGTAACGTGCAGTGTGTTGCCCATCACTCGACAGACACAGAGGGCCTCCGAGGGACCTATGGGCCTCGATGTTGCTCAGTAGGCCCACAGGGGTGTGGGAGTACTCAGTGATCTTGGAACGAAAATGATGCTCACCCGAGGGGCCTAGGAGTTCTCAAAGGGTACCTTCTTTAAAATAAAGCAGAACAGCGACTAAGAGCTCATGGGAAGAGCTGCCTGCCTCCCGTTCTGCATGGCTACTCGGGGCCTTACCTCGAGGCAAGGACTCACGTTGAGATTCCCTTTAGCTCTAGAGCATGGCTAGATGAGCCCCACCCCGGCCATGGAAGCACCCTGTGTAGCCAGAGAAAACCCATTTTCTTCCCAGACCCATGCCTACGGCGTCCAGAGGCCTGACAACAGCAGAGAATTTCAGGGAGCTTCCAGGGAGCATGAATGGGGCTTTCCAAATGGAAAAGCAAGGCTAGTACCATCCCGCCCCCATTTCCATGCGCACATGCAGCATACATCCCTGTGGTTTCTGACAAGTCAAAAGAGACACAGAGCACACACTTCGTCCTTCCCTGAATCAACTCCTCGAGGCAGGGTGTTCTGCATGTAGTGAACGGCCTCAACCAAGGCGCGCCCTAGCTAGACCTCTGGGCCCGTGCCTCTTCAGAAGCCTGCAGTGCTACAGGAAAAACTGTGCTTTAGTGGCAATAGGAACGCAAACCGACTTTCTCCTGGAGGCAGGGTGACTTCAGGTAGGAGGTCCTGGTTGGAAGGCGAAGCCTAGTGTTTTTTTTTCAGTGCCAATCAGAGTAGGGAATGAGTGCGACTTCCACGGCATGTTGGAACCTGCTAGAACCGTGCCCGTGAACCTGTGGTAGTGCTGGGGAAATCAAGCTGTCCCAAGAAAGAGTGTCCTGTTTTGCCCATCACTCGGCATACACAGTGTGAGTACGAAGGCCTACGGGCCTGGATGTTGTTTAGAAGAGCCAGGGGAGCCTGGGGGTACTCAGTGTTCTTGCAGGGAATAGGGTTTCCAGGCGAGGCACCTAGGTGTCCCGCAAAGCGTACTGGCGTTCAAATGCTGCAGAGCAGCGACTACGGCCTCATGGAAACTGCTGCACGCCTCCGCTTCTGCAGAGCAATTCAGGGCCTTACCTCGAGGCAAGTCCTCACGTTGAGTGTCCCGTGAGCGACACCGCATGGTAGGATGCTGTCTTTCTCCTTGAGTAGAGAGACTTCAGGTACGAGGTCCTCTAAGAATTCTAAGCAGAGTGTTTTCTCATGGCAGCTCAAACGAGGGCAATGTCGAAGACTTCCAGGCCATGTTGGACTGCCTAGAAATGTGGTTCTGATGTTGTTCGAGGGCTCTGGAAATGTAGCACGCCTGAAGTAACGTGCAGTGTGTTGCCCATCACTCGACAGACACAGAGGGCCTCCGAGGGACCTATGGGCCTCGATGTTGCTCAGTAGGCCCACAGGGGTGTGGGGGTACTCAGTGATCTTGGAACGAAAATGATGCTCACCCGAGGGGCCTAGGAGTTCTCAAAGGGTACCTTCTTTAAAATAAAGCAGAACAGCGACTAAGAGCTCATGGGAAGAGCTGCCTGCCTCCCGTTCTGCATGGCTACTCGGGGCCTTACCTCGAGGCAAGGACTCACGTTGAGATTCCCTTTAGCTCTAGAGCATGGCTAGATGAGCCCCACCCCGGCCATGGAAGCACCCTGTGTAGCCAGAGAAAACCCATTTTCTTCCCAGACCCATGCCTACGGCGTCCAGAGGCCTGACAACAGCAGAGAATTTCAGGGAGCTTCCAGGGAGCATGAATGGGGCTTTCCAAATGGAAAAGCAAGGCTAGTACCATCCCGCCCCCATTTCCATGCGCACATGCAGCATACATCCCTGTGGTTTCTGACAAGTCAAAAGAGACACAGAGCACACACTTCGTCCTTCCCTGAATCAACTCCTCGAGGCAGGGTGTTCTGCATGTAGTGAACGGCCTCAACCAAGGCGCGCCCTAGCTAGACCTCTGGGCCCGTGCCTCTTCAGAAGCCTGCAGTGCTACAGGAAAAACTGTGCTTTAGTGGCAATAGGAACGCAAGCCGACTTTCTCCTGGAGGCAGGGTGACTTCAGGTAGGAGGTCCTGGTTGGAAGGCGAAGCCTAGTGTTTTTTTTCAGTGCCAATCAGAGTAGGGAATGAGTGCGACTTCCACGGCATGTTGGAACCTGCTAGAACCGTGCCCGTGAACCTGTGGTAGTGCTGGGGAAATCAAGCTGTCCCAAGAAAGAGTGTCCTGTTTTGCCCATCACTCGGCATACACAGTGTGAGTACGAAGGCCTACGGGCCTGGATGTTGTTTAGAAGAGCCAGGGGAGCCTGGGGGTACTCAGTGTTCTTGCAGGGAATAGGGTTTCCAGGCGAGGCACCTAGGTGTCCCGCAAAGCGTACTGGCGTTCAAATGCTGCAGAGCAGCGACTACGGCCTCATGGAAACTGCTGCACGCCTCCGCTTCTGCAGAGCAATTCAGGGCCTTACCTCGAGGCAAGTCCTCACGTTGAGTGTCCCGTGAGCGACACCGCATGGTAGGATGCTGACTTTCTCCTTGAGTAGAGAGACTTCAGGTACGAGGTCCTCTAAGAATTCTAAGCAGAGTGTTTTCTCATGGCAGCTCAAACGAGGGCAAAGTCGAAGACTTCCAGGCCATGTTGGACTGCCTAGAAATGTGGTTCTGCTGTTGTTCGAGGGCTCTGGAAATGTAGCACGCCTGAAGTAACGTGCAGTGTGTTGCCCATCACTCGGCAGACACAGAGGGCCTTCGAGGGACCTATGGGCCTCGATGTTGCTCAGTAGACCCACAGGGGTGTGGGGGTACTCAGTGATCTTGGAACGAAAATGATGCTCACCCGTGGGGCCTAGGAGTTCTCAAAGGGTACCTTCTTTAAAATAAAGCAGAACAGCGACTAAGAGCTCATGGGAAGAGCTGCCTGCCTCCCGTTCTGCATGGCTACTCGGGGCCTTACCTCGAGGCAAGGACTCACGTTGAGATTCCCTTTAGCTCTAGAGCATGGCTAGATGAGCCCCACCCCGGCCATGGAAGCACCCTGTGTAGCCAGAGAAAACCCATTTTCTTCCCAGACCCATGCCTACGGCGTCCAGAGGCCTGACAACAGCAGAGAATTTCAGGGAGCTTCCAGGGAGCATGAATGGGGCTTTCCAAATGGAAAAGCAAGGCTAGTACCATCCCGCCCCCATTTCCATGGGCACACGCAGCATACATCCCTGTGGTTTCTGACAAGTCAAAAGAGACACAGAGCACACACTGGTTCCTTCCCTGAATCAACTTCTCGAGGCAGAGTGTTCTGCATCTAGTGAACGGCCTCAACCAAGGCACGCCCTTGCTAGGCCTCTGGGCCCGGGCCTCTTCAGAAGCCTGCAGTGCTACAGGAAGAACTGTGCTTTAGTTGCAATAGGCAAGCAATCCGCCTTTCTCCTGGAGGCAGGGTGACTTCAGGTAGGAGGTCCTGGTTGGAAGGCGAAGCCTAGTGTTTTTTTTCAGTGCCAATCAGAGTAGGGAATGAGTGCGACTTCCACGGCATGTTGGAACCTGCTAGAACCGTGCCCGTGAACCTGTGGTAGTGCTGGGGAAATCAAGCTGTCCCAAGAAAGAGTGTCCTGTTTTGCCCATCACTCGGCATACACAGTGTGAGTACGAAGGCCTACGGGCCTGGATGTTGTTTAGAAGAGCCAGGGGAGCCTGGGGGTACTCAGTGTTCTTGCAGGGAATAGGGTTTCCAGGCGAGGCACCTAGGTGTCCCGCAAAGCGTACTGGCGTTCAAATGCTGCAGAGCAGCGGCTACCGCCTCATGGAAACTGCTGCACGCCTCCGCTTCTGCAGAGCAATTCAGGGCCTTACCTCGAGGCAAGTCCTCACGTTGAGTGTCCCGTGAGCGACACCGCATGGTAGGATGCTGTCTTTCTCCTTGAGTAGAGAGACTTCAGGTACGAGGTCCTCTAAGAATTCTAAGCAGAGTGTTTTCTCATGGCAGCTCAAACGAGGGCAATGTCGAAGACTTCCAGGCCATGTTGGACTGCCTAGAAATGTGGTTCTGCTGTTGTTCGAGGGCTCTGGAAATGTAGCACGCCTGAAGTAACGTGCAGTGTGTTGCCCATCACTCGACAGACACAGAGGGCCTCCGAGGGACCTATGGGCCTCGATGTTGCTCAGTAGGCCCACAGGGGTGTGGGGGTACTCAGTGATCTTGGAACGAAAATGATGCTCACCCGAGGGGCCTAGGAGTTCTCAAAGGGTACCTTCTTTAAAATAAAGCAGAACAGCGACTAAGAGCTCATGGGAAGAGCTGCCTGCCTCCCGTTCTGCATGGCTACTCGGGGCCTTACCTCGAGGCAAGGACTCACGTTGAGATTCCCTTTAGCTCTAGAGCATGGCTAGATGAGCCCCACCCCGGCCATGGAAGCACCCTGTGTAGCCAGAGAAAACCCATTTTCTTCCCAGACCCATGCCTACGGCGTCCAGAGGCCTGACAACAGCAGAGAATTTCAGGGAGCTTCCAGGGAGCATGAATGGGGCTTTCCAAATGGAAAAGCAAGGCTAGTACCATCCCGCCCCCATTTCCATGCGCACATGCAGCATACATCCCTGTGGTTTCTGACAAGTCAAAAGAGACACAGAGCACACACTTCGTCCTTCCCTGAATCAACTCCTCGAGGCAGGGTGTTCTGCATGTAGTGAACGGCCTCAACCAAGGCGCGCCCTAGCTAGACCTCTGGGCCCGTGCCTCTTCAGAAGCCTGCAGTGCTACAGGAAAAACTGTGCTTTAGTGGCAATAGGAACGCAAGCCGACTTTCTCCTGGAGGCAGGGTGACTTCAGGTAGGAGGTCCTGGTTGGAAGGCGAAGCCTAGTGTTTTTTTTCAGTGCCAATCAGAGTAGGGAATGAGTGCGACTTCCACGGCATGTTGGATCCTGCTAGAACCGTGCCCGTGAACCTGTGGTAGTGCTGGGGAAATCAAGCTGTCCCTAGAAAGAGTGTCCTGTTTTGCCCATCACTCGGCATACACAGTGTGAGTACGAAGGCCTACGGGCCTGGATGTTGTTTAGAAGAGCCAGGGGAGCCTGGGGGTACTCAGTGTTCTTGCAGGGAATAGGGTTTCCAGGCGAGGCACCTAGGTGTCCCGCAAAGCGTACTGGCGTTCAAATGCTGCAGAGCAGCGGCTACCGCCTCAAGGAAACTGCTGCACGCCTCCGCTTCTGCAGAGCAATTCAGGGCCTTACCTCGAGGCAAGTCCTCACGTTGAGTGTCCCGTGAGCGACACCGCATGGTAGGATGCTGACTTTCTCCTTGAGTAGAGAGACTTCAGGTACGAGGTCCTCTACGAATTCTAAGCAGAGTGTTTTCTCATGGCAGCTCAAACGAGGGCAATGTCGAAGACTTCCAGGCCATGTTGGACTGCCTAGAAATGTGGTTCTGATGTTGTTCGAGGGCTCTGGAAATGTAGCACGCCTGAAGTAACGTGCAGTGTGTTGCCCATCACTCGGCAGACACAGAGGGCCTCCGAGGGACCTATGGGCCTCGATGTTGCTCAGTAGGCCCACAGGGGTGTGGGGGTACTCAGTGATCTTGGAACGAAAATGATGCTCACCCGAGGGGCCTAGGAGTTCTCAAAGGGTACCTTCTTTCAAATAAAGCAGAACAGCGACTAAGAGCTCATGGGAAGAGCTGCCTGCCTCCCGTTCTGCATGGCTACTCGGGGCCTTACCTCGAGGCAAGGACTCACGTTGAGATTCCCTTTAGCTCTAGAGCATGGCTAGATGAGCCCCACCCCGGCCATGGAAGCACCCTGTGTAGCCAGAGAAAACCCATTTTCTTCCCAGACCCATGCCTACGGCGTCCAGAGGCCTGACAACAGCAGAGAATTTCAGGGAGCTTCCAGGGAGCATGAATGGGGCTTTCCAAATGGAAAAGCAAGGCTAGTACCATCCCGCCCCCATTTCCATGGGCACACGCAGCATACATCCCTGTGGTTTCTGACAAGTCAAAAGAGACACAGAGCACACACTGGTTCCTTCCCTGAATCAACTTCTCGAGGCAGAGTGTTCTGCATCTAGTGAACGGCCTCAACCAAGGCACGCCCTAGCTAGGCCTCTGGGCCCGGGCCTCTTCAGAAGCCTGCAGTGCTACAGGAAGAACTGTGCTTTAGTTGCAATAGGCAAGCAATCCGCCTTTCTCCTGGAGGCAGGGTGACTTCAGGTAGGAGGTCCTGGTTGGAAGGCGAAGCCTAGTGTTTTTTTTCAGTGCCAATCAGAGTAGGGAATGAGTGCGACTTCCACGGCATGTTGGAACCTGCTAGAACCGTGCCCGTGAACCTGTGGTAGTGCTGGGGAAATCAAGCTGTCCCAAGAAAGAATGTCCTGTTTTGCCCATCACTCGGCATACACAGTGTGAGTACGAAGGCCTACGGGCCTGGATGTTGTTTAGAAGAGCCAGGGGAGCCTGGGGGTACTCAGTGTTCTTGGAGGGGATAGGGTTTCCAGGCGAGGCACCTAGGTGTCCCGCAAAGCGTACTGGCGTTCAAATGCTGCAGAGCAGCGACTACGGCCTCATGGAAACTGCTGCACGCCTCCGCTTCTGCAGAGCAATTCAGGGCCTTACCTCGAGGCAAGTCCTCACGTTGAGTTTCCCGTGAGCGACACCGCATGGTAGGATGCTGACTTTCTCCTTGAGTAGAGAGACTTCAGGTACGAGGTCCTCTAAGAATTCTAAGCAGAGTGTTTTCTCAGGGCAGCTCAAACGAGGGCAATGTCGAAGACTTCCAGGCCATGTTGGACTGCCTAGAAATGTGGTTCTGCTGTTGTTCGAGGGCTCTGGAAATGTAGCACGCCTGAAGTAACGTGCAGTGTGTTGCCCATCACTCGGCAGACACAGAGGGCCTTCGAGGGACCTATGGGCCTCGATGTTGCTCAGTAGGCCCACAGGGGTGTGGGGGTACTCAGTGATCTTGGAACGAAAATGATGCTCACCCGAGGGGCCTAGGAGTTCTCAAAGGGTACCTTCCTTAAAATAAAGCAGAACAGCGACTAAGAGCTCATGGGAAGAGCTGCCTGCCTCCCGTTCTGCATGGCTACTCGGGTCTTACCTCGAGGCAAGGACTCACGTTGAGATTCCCTTTAGCTCTAGAGCATTACAAGAAGAGAGCCACCCCGGCCATGGAAGCACCCTGTGTAGCCAGAGAAAACCCATTTTCTTCCCAGACCCATGCCTACGGCGTCCAGAGGCCTGACAACAGCAGAGAATTTCAGGGAGCTTCCAGGGAGCATGAATGGGGCTTTCCAAATGGAAAAGCAAGGCTAGTACCATCCCGCCCCCATTTCCATGGGTACACGCAGCATACATCCCTGTGGTTTCTGACAAGTCAAAAGAGACACAGAGCACACACTGGTTCCTTCCCTGAATCAACTTCTCGAGGCAGAGTGTTCTGCATCTAGTGAACGGCCTCAACCAAGGCACGCCCTAGCTAGGCCTCTGGGCCCGGGCCTCTTCAGAAGCCTGCAGTGCTACAGGAAAAACTGTGCTTTAGTGGCAATAGGAACGCAAGCCGACTTTCTCCTGGAGGCAGGGTGACTTCAGGTAGGAGGTCCTGGTTGGAAGGCGAAGCCTAGTGTTTTTTTTCAGTGCCAATCAGAGTAGGGAATGAGTGCGACTTCCACGGCATGTTGGAACCTGCTAGAACCGTGCCCGTGAACCTGTGGTAGTGCTGGGGAAATCAAGCTGTCCCAAGAAAGAGTGTCCTGTTTTGCCCATCACTCGGCATACACAGTGTGAGTACGAAGGCCTACGGGCCTGGATGTTGTTTAGAAGAGCCAGGGGAGCCTGGGGGTACTCAGTGTTCTTGCAGGGAATAGGGTTTCCAGGCGAGGCACCTAGGTGTCCCGCAAAGCGTACTGGCGTTCAAATGTTGCAGAGCAGCGACTACGGCCTCATGGAAACTGCTGCACGCCTCCGCTTCTGCAGAGCAATTCAGGGCCTTACCTCGAGGCAAGTCCTCACGTTGAGTGTCCCGTGAGCGACACCGCATGGTAGGATGCTGACTTTCTCCTTGAGTAGAGAGACTTCAGGTACGAGGTCCTCTAAGAATTCTAAGCAGAGTGTTTTCTCATGGCAGCTCAAACGAGGGCAATGTCGAAGACTTCCAGGCCATGTTGGACTGCCTAGAAATGTGGTTCTGCTGTTGTTCGAGGGCTCTGGAAATGTAGCACGCCTGAAGTAACGTGCAGTGTGTTGCCCATCACTCGGCAGACACAGAGGGCCTTCGAGGGACCTATCGGCCTCGATGTTGCTCAGTAGGCCCACAGGGGTGTGGGGGTACTCAGTGATCTTGGAACGAAAATGATGCTCACCCGAGGGGCCTAGGAGTTCTCAAAGGGTACCTTCTTTAAAATAAAGCAGAACAGCGACTAAGAGCTCATGGGAAGAGCTGCCTGCCTCCCGTTCTGCATGGCTACTCGGGGCCTTACCTCGAGCCAAGGACTCACGTTGAGATTCCCTTTAGCTCTAGAGCATTACAAGAAGAGAGCCACCCCGGCCATGGAAGCACCCTGTGTAGCCAGAGAAAACCCATTTTCTTCCCAGACCCATGCCTACAGCGGCCAGAGGCCAGTCAACAGCAGAGAATTTCAGGGAGCTTCCAGGGAGCATGAATGGGGCTTTCCAAATGGAAAAGCAAGGCTAGTACCATCCCGCCCCCATTTCCATGGGCACACGCAGCATACATCCCTGTGGTTTCTGACAAGTCAAAAGAGACACAGAGCACACACTGGTTCCTTCCCTGAATCAACTTCTCGAGGCAGAGTGTTCTGCATCTAGTGAACGGCCTCAACCAAGGCACGCCCTAGCTAGGCCTCTGGGCCCGGGCCTCTTCAGAAGCCTGCAGTGCTACAGGAAGAACTGTGCTTTAGTTGCAATAGGCAAGCAATCTGCCTTTCTCCTGGAGGCAGGGTGACTTCAGGTAGGAGGTCCTGGTTGGAAGGCGAAGCCTAGTGTTTTTTTTCAGTGCCAATCAGAGTAGGGAATGAGTGCGACTTCCACGGCATGTTGGAACCTGCTAGAACCGTGCCCGTGAACCTGTGGTAGTGCTGGGGAAATCAAGCTGTCCCTAGAAAGAGTGTACTGTTTTGCCCATCACTCGGCATACACAGTGTGAGTACGAAGGCCTACGGGCCTGGATGTTGTTTAGAAGAGCCAGGGGAGCCTGGGGGTACTCAGTGTTCTTGCAGGGAATAGGGTTTCCAGGCGAGGCACCTAGGTGTCCCGCAAAGCGTACTGGCGTTCAAATGCTGCAGAGCAGCGGCTACCGCCTCATGGAAACTGCTGCACGCCTCCGCTTCTGCAGAGCAATTCAGGGCCTTACCTCGAGGCAAGTCCTCACGTTGAGTGTCCCGTGAGCGACACCGCATGGTAGGATGCTGACTTTCTCCTTGAGTAGAGAGACTTCAGGTACGAGGTCCTCTAAGAATTCTAAGCAGAGTGTTTTCTCATGGCAGCTCAAACGAGGGCAATGTCGAAGACTTCCAGGCCATGTTGGACTGCCTAGAAATGTGGTTCTGATGTTGTTCGAGGGCTCTGGAAATGTAGCACGCCTGAAGTAACGTGCAGTGTGTTGCCCATCACTCGGCAGACACAGAGGGCCTCCGAGGGACCTATGGGCCTCGATGTTGCTCAGTAGGCCCACAGGGGTGTGGGGGTACTCAGTGATCTTGGAACGAAAATGATGCTCACCCGAGGGGCCTAGGAGTTCTCAAAGGGTACCTTCTTTCAAATAAAGCAGAACAGCGACTAAGAGCTCATGGGAAGAGCTGCCTGCCTCCCGTTCTGCATGGCTACTCGGGGCCTTACCTCGAGGCAAGGACTCACGTTGAGATTCCCTTTAGCTCTAGAGCATGGCTAGATGAGCCCCACCCCGGCCATGGAAGCACCCTGTGTAGCCAGAGAAAACCCATTTTCTTCCCAGACCCATGCCTACAGCGTCCAGAGGCCTGACAACAGCAGAGAATTTCAGGGAGCTTCCAGGGAGCATGAATGGGGCTTTCCAAATGGAAAAGCAAGGCTAGTACCATCCCGCCCCCATTTCCATGCGCACATGCAGCATACATCCCTGTGGTTTCTGACAAGTCAAAAGAGACACAGAGCACACACTTCGTCCTTCCCTGAATCAACTCCTCGAGGCAGGGTGTTCTGCATGTAGTGAACGGCCTCAACCAAGGCGCGACCTAGCTAGACCTCTGGGCCCGTGCCTCTTCAGAAGCCTGCAGTGCTACAGGAAAAACTGTGCTTTAGTGGCAATAGGAACGCAAGCCGACTTTCTCCTGGAGGCAGGGTGACTTCAGGTAGGAGGTCCTGGTTGGAAGGCGAAGCCTAGTGTTTTTTTTTCAGTGCCAATCAGAGTAGGGAATGAGTGCGACTTCCACGGCATGTTGGAACCTGCTAGAACCGTGCCCGTGAACCTGTGGTAGTGCTGGGGAAATCAAGCTGTCCCAAGAAAGAGTGTCCTGTTTTGCCCATCACTCGGCATACACAGTGTGAGTACGAAGGCCTACGGGCCTGGATGTTGTTTAGAAGAGCCAGGGGAGCCTGGGGGTACTCAGTGTTCTTGCAGGGAATAGGGTTTCCAGGCGAGGCACCTAGGTGTCCCGCAAAGCGTACTGGCGTTCAAATGCTGCAGAGCAGCGACTACGGCCTCATGGAAACTGCTGCACGCCTCCGCTTCTGCAGAGCAATTCAGGGCCTTACCTCGAGGCAAGTCCTCACGTTGAGTGTCCCGTGAGCGACACCGCATGGTAGGATGCTGACTTTCTCCTTGAGTAGAGAGACTTCAGGTACGAGGTCCTCTAAGAATTCTAAGCAGAGTGTTTTCTCATGGCAGCTCAAACGAGGGCAATGTCGAAGACTTCCAGGCCATGTTGGACTGCCTAGAAATGTGGTTCTGCTGTTGTTCGAGGGCTCTGGAAATGTAGCACGCCTGAAGTAACGTGCAGTGTGTTGCCCATCACTCGGCAGACACAGAGGGCCTCCGAGGGACCTATGGGCCTCGATGTTGCTCAGTAGGCCCACAGGGGTGTGGGGGTACTCAGTGATCTTGGAACGAAAATGATGCTCACCCGAGGGGCCTAGGAGTTCTCAAAGGGTACCTTCTTTCAAATAAAGCAGAACAGCGACTAAGAGCTCATGGGAAGTGCTGCCTGCCTCCCGTTCTGCATGGCTACTCGGGGCCTTACCTCGAGGCAAGGACTCACGTTGAGATTCCCTTTAGCTCTAGAGCATGGCTAGATGAGCCCCACCCTGGCCATGGAAGCACCCTGTGTAGCCAGAGAAAACCCATTTTCTTCCCAGACCCATGCCTACGGCGTCCAGAGGCCTGACAACAGCAGAGAATTTCAGGGAGCTTCCAGGGAGCATGAATGGGGCTTTCCAAATGGAAAAGCAAGGCTAGTACCATCCCGCCCCCATTTCCATGGGCACATGCAGCATACATCCCTGTGGTTTCTGACAAGTCAAAAGAGACACAGAGCACACACTTCGTCCTTCCCTGAATCAACTCCTCGAGGCAGGGTGTTCTGCATGTAGTGAACGGCCTCAACCAAGGCGCGCCCTAGCTAGACCTCTGGGCCCGTGCCTCTTCAGAAGCCTGCAGTGCTACAGGAAAAACTGTGCTTTAGTGGCAATAGGAACGCAAGCCGACTTTCTCCTGGAGGCAGGGTGACTTCAGGTAGGAGGTCCTGGTTGGAAGGCGAAGCCTAGTGTTTTTTTTTCAGTGCCAATCAGAGTAGGGAATGAGTGCGACTTCCACGGCATGTTGGAACCTGCTAGAACCGTGCCCGTGAACCTGTGGTAGTGCTGGGGAAATCAAGCTGTCCCAAGAAAGAGTGTCCTGTTTTGCCCATCACTCGGCATACACAGTGTGAGTACGAAGGCCTACGGGCCTGGATGTTGTTTAGAAGAGCCAGGGGAGCCTGGGGGTACTCAGTGTTCTTGCAGGGAATAGGGTTTCCAGGCGAGGCACCTAGGTGTCCCGCAAAGCGTACTGGCGTTCAAATGCTGCAGAGCAGCGACTACGGCCTCATGGAAACTGCTGCACGCCTCCGCTTCTGCAGAGCAATTCAGGGCCTTACCTCGAGGCAAGTCCTCACGTTGAGTGTCCTGTGAGCGACACCGCATGGTAGGATGCTGACTTTCTCCTTGAGTAGAGAGACTTCAGGTACGAGGTCCTCTAAGAATTCTAAGCAGAGTGTTTTCTCATGGCAGCTCAAACGAGGGCAATGTCGAAGACTTCCAGGCCATGTTGGACTGCCTAGAAATGTGGTTCTGCTGTTGTTCGAGGGCTCTGGAAATGTAGCACGCCTGAAGTAACGTGCAGTGTGTTGCCCATCACTCGGCAGACACAGAGGGCCTCCGAGGGACCTATGGGCCTCGATGTTGCTCAGTAGGCCCACAGGGGTGTGGGGGTACTCAGTGATCTTGGAACGAAAATGATGCTCACCCGAGGGGCCTAGGAGTTCTCAAAGGGTACCTTCTTTAAAATAAAGCAGAACAGCGACTAAGAGCTCATGGGAAGAGCTGCCTGCCTCCCGTTCTGCATGGCTACTCGGGGCCTTACCTCGAGGCAAGGACTCACGTTGAGATTCCCTTTAGCTCTAGAGCATGGCTAGATGAGCCCCACCCCGGCCATGGAAGCACCCTGTGTAGCCAGAGAAAACCCATTTTCTTCCCAGACCCATGCCTACGGCGTCCAGAGGCCTGACAACAGCAGAGAATTTCAGGGAGCTTCCAGGGAGCATGAATGGGGCTTTCCAAATGGAAAAGCAAGGCTAGTACCATCCCGCCCCCATTTCCATGGGCACACGCAGCATACATCCCTGTGGTTTCTGACAAGTCAAAAGAGACACAGAGCACACACTGGTTCCTTCCCTGAATCAACTTCTCGAGGCAGAGTGTTCTGCATCTAGTGAACGGCCTCAACCAAGGCACGCCCTAGCTAGGCCTCTGGGCCCGGGCCTCTTCAGAAGCCTGCAGTGCTACAGGAAGAACTGTGCTTTAGTTGCAATAGGCAAGCAATCCGCCTTTCTCCTGGAGGCAGGGTGACTTCAGGTAGGAGGTCCTGGTTGGAAGGCGAAGCCTAGTGTTTTTTTTCAGTGCCAATCAGAGTAGGGAATGAGTGCGACTTCCACGGCATGTTGGAACCTGCTAGAACCGTGCCCGTGAACCTGTGGTAGTGCTGGGGAAATCAAGCTGTCCCAAGAAAGAGTGTCCTGTTTTGCCCATCACTCGGCATACACAGTGTGAGTACGAAGGCCTACGGGCCTGGATGTTGTTTAGAAGAGCCAGGGGAGCCTGGGGGTACTCAGTGTTCTTGCAGGGAATAGGGTTTCCAGGCGAGGCACCTAGGTGTCCCGCAAAGCGTACTGGCGTTCAAATGCTGCAGAGCAGCGACTACGGCCTCATGGAAACTGCTGCACGCCTCCGCTTCTGCAGAGCAATTCAGGGCCTTACCTCGAGGCAAGTCCTCACGTTGAGTGTCCCGTGAGCGACACCGCATGGTAGGATGCTGACTTTCTCCTTGAGTAGAGAGACTTCAGGTACGAGGTCCTCTAAGAATTCTAAGCAGAGTGTTTTCTCAGGGCAGCTCAAACGAGGGCAATGTCGAAGACTTCCAGGCCATGTTGGACTGCCTAGAAATGTGGTTCTGCTGTTGTTCGAGGGCTCTGGAAATGTAGCACGCCTGAAGTAACGTGCAGTGTGTTGCCCATCACTCGGCAGACACAGAGGGCCTCCGAGGGACCTATGGGCCTCGATGTTGCTCAGTAGGCCCACAGGGGTGTGGGGGTACTCAGTGATCTTGGAACGAAAATGATGCTCACCCGAGGGGCCTAGGAGTTCTCAAAGGGTACCTTCTTTCAAATAAAGCAGAACAGCGACTAAGAGCTCATGGGAAGAGCTGCCTGCCTCCCGTTCTGCATGGCTACTCGGGGCCTTACCTCGAGGCAAGGACTCACGTTGAGATTCCCTTTAGCTCTAGAGCATGGCTAGATGAGCCCCACCCCGGCCATGGAAGCACCCTGTGTAGCCAGAGAAAACCCATTTTCTTCCCAGACCCATGCCTACGGCGTCCAGAGGCCTGACAACAGCAGAGAATTTCAGGGAGCTTCCAGGGAGCATGAATGGGGCTTTCCAAATGGAAAAGCAAGGCTAGTACCATCCCGCCCCCATTTCCATGGGCACACGCAGCATACATCCCTGTGGTTTCTGACAAGTCAAAAGAGACACAGAGCACACACTTCGTCCTTCCGTGAATCAACTCCTCGAGGCAGGGTGTTCTGCATGTAGTGAACGGCCTCAACCAAGGCGCGCCCTAGCTAGACCTCTGGGCCCGTGCCTCTTCAGAAGCCTGCAGTGCTACAGGAAAAACTGTGCTTTAGTGGCAATAGGAACGCAAGCCGACTTTCTCCTGGAGGCAGGGTGACTTCAGGTAGGAGGTCCTGGTTGGAAGGCGAAGCCTAGTGTTTTTTTTTCAGTGCCAATCAGAGTAGGGAATGAGTGCGACTTCCACGGCATGTTGGAACCTGCTAGAACCGTGCGCGTGAACCTGTGGTAGTGCTGGGGAAATCAAGCTGTCCCAAGAAAGAGTGTCCTGTTTTGCCCATCACTCGGCATACACAGTGTGAGTACGAAGGCCTACGGGCCTGGATGTTGTTTAGAAGAGCCAGGGGAGCCTGGGGGTACTCAGTGTTCTTGCAGGGAATAGGGTTTCCAGGCGAGGCACCTAGGTGTCCCGCAAAGCGTACTGGCGTTCAAATGCTGCAGAGCAGCGGCTACTGCCTCATGGAAACTGCTGCACGCCTCCGCTTCTGCAGAGCAATTCAGGGCCTTACCTCGAGGCAAGTCCTCACGTTGAGTGTCCCGTGAGCGACACCGCATGGTAGGATGCTGTCTTTCTCCTTGAGTAGAGAGACTTCAGGTACGAGGTCCTCTAAGAATTCTAAGCAGAGTGTTTTCTCATGGCAGCTCAAACGAGGGCAATGTCGAAGACTTCCAGGCCATGTTGGACTGCCTAGAAATGTGGTTCTGATGTTGTTCGAGGGCTCTGGAAATGTAGCACGCCTGAAGTAACGTGCAGTGTGTTGCCCATCACTCGACAGACACAGAGGGCCTCCGAGGGACCTATGGGCCTCGATGTTGCTCAGTAGGCCCACAGGGGTGTGGGGGTACTCAGTGATCTTGGAACGAAAATGATGCTCACCCGAGGGGCCTAGGAGTTCTCAAAGGGTACCTTCTTTAAAATAAAGCAGAACAGCGACTAAGAGCTCATGGGAAGAGCTGCCTGCCTCCCGTTCTGCATGGCTACTCGGGGCCTTACCTCGAGGCAAGGACTCACGTTGAGATTCCCTTTAGCTCTAGAGCATTACAAGAAGAGAGCCACCCCGGCCATGGAAGCACCCTGTGTAGCCAGAGAAAACCCATTTTCTTCCCAGACCCATGCCTACGGCGTCCAGAGGCCTGACAACAGCAGAGAATTTCAGGGAGCTTCCAGGGAGCATGAATGGGGCTTTCCAAATGGAAAAGCAAGGCTAGTACCATCCCGTCCCCATTTCCATGGGCACACGCAGCATACATCCCTGTGGTTTCTGACAAGTCAAAAGAGACACAGAGCACACACTGGTTCCTTCCCTGAATCAACTTCTCGAGGCAGAGTGTTCTGCATCTAGTGAACGGCCTCAACCAAGGCACGCCCTAGCTAGGCCTCTGGGCCCGGGCCTCTTCAGAAGCCTGCAGTGCTACAGGAAGAACTGTGCTTTAGTTGCAATAGGCAGGCAATCTGCCTTTCTCCTGGAGGCAGGGTGACTTCAGGTAGGAGGTCCTGGTTGGAAGGCGAAGCCTAGTGTTTTTTTTCAGTGCCAATCAGAGTAGGGAATGAGTGCGACTTCCACGGCATGTTGGATCCTGCTAGAACCGTGCCCGTGAACCTGTGGTAGTGCTGGGGAAATCAAGCTGTCCCTAGAAAGAGTGTCCTGTTTTGCCCATCACTCGGCATACACAGTGTGAGTACGAAGGCCTACGGGCCTGGATGTTGTTTAGAAGAGCCAGGGGAGCCTGGGGGTACTCAGTGTTCTTGCAGGGAATAGGGTTTCCAGGCGAGGCACCTAGGTGTCCCGCAAAGCGTACTGGCGTTCAAATGCTGCAGAGCAGCGGCTACCGCCTCATGGAAACTGCTGCACGCCTCCGCTTCTGCAGAGCAATTCAGGGCCTTACCTCGAGGCAAGTCCTCACGTTGAGTGTCCCGTGAGCGACACCGCATGGTAGGATGCTGACTTTCTCCTTGAGTAGAGAGACTTCAGGTACGAGGTCCTCTAAGAATTCTAAGCAGAGTGTTTTCTCATGGCAGCTCAAACGAGGGCAATGTCGAAGACTTCCAGGCCATGTTGGACTGCCTAGAAATGTGGTTCTGATGTTGTTCGAGGGCTCTGGAAATGTAGCACGCCTGAAGTAACGTGCAGTGTGTTGCCCATCACTCGGCAGACACAGAGGGCCTCCGAGGGACCTATGGGCCTCGATGTTGCTCAGTAGGCCCACAGGGGTGTGGGGGTACTCAGTGATCTTGGAACGAAAATGATGCTCACCCGAGGGGCCTAGGAGTTCTCAAAGGGTACCTTCTTTCAAATAAAGCAGAACAGCGACTAAGAGCTCATGGGAAGAGCTGCCTGCCTCCCGTTCTGCATGGCTACTCGGGGCCTTACCTCGAGGCAAGGACTCACGTTGAGATTCCCTTTAGCTCTAGAGCATGGCTAGATGAGCCCCACCCCGGCCATGGAAGCACCCTGTGTAGCCAGAGAAAACCCATTTTCTTCCCAGACCCATGCCTACGGCGTCCAGAGGCCTGACAACAGCAGAGAATTTCAGGGAGCTTCCAGGGAGCATGAATGGGGCTTTCCAAATGGAAAAGCAAGGCTAGTACCATCCCGCCCCCATTTCCATGGGCACACGCAGCATACATCCCTGTGGTTTCTGACAAGTCAAAAGAGACACAGAGCACACACTGGTTCCTTCCCTGAATCAACTTCTCGAGGCAGAGTGTTCTGCATCTAGTGAACGGCCTCAACCAAGGCACGCCCTAGCTAGGCCTCTGGGCCCGGGCCTCTTCAGAAGCCTGCAGTGCTACAGGAAGAACTGTGCTTTAGTTGCAATAGGCAAGCAATCCGCCTTTCTCCTGGAGGCAGGGTGACTTCAGGTAGGAGGTCCTGGTTGGAAGGCGAAGCCTAGTGTTTTTTTTCAGTGCCAATCAGAGTAGGGAATGAGTGCGACTTCCACGGCATGTTGGAACCTGCTAGAACCGTGCCCGTGAACCTGTGGTAGTGCTGGGGAAATCAAGCTGTCCCAAGAAAGAATGTCCTGTTTTGCCCATCACTCGGCATACACAGTGTGAGTACGAAGGCCTACGGGCCTGGATGTTGTTTAGAAGAGCCAGGGGAGCCTGGGGGTACTCAGTGTTCTTGGAGGGGATAGGGTTTCCAGGCGAGGCACCTAGGTGTCCCGCAAAGCGTACTGGCGTTCAAATGCTGCAGAGCAGCGACTACGGCCTCATGGAAACTGCTGCACGCCTCCGCTTCTGCAGAGCAATTCAGGGCCTTACCTCGAGGCAAGTCCTCACGTTGAGTTTCCCGTGAGCGACACCGCATGGTAGGATGCTGACTTTCTCCTTGAGTAGAGAGACTTCAGGTACGAGGTCCTCTAAGAATTCTAAGCAGAGTGTTTTCTCAGGGCAGCTCAAACGAGGGCAATGTCGAAGACTTCCAGGCCATGTTGGACTGCCTAGAAATGTGGTTCTGCTGTTGTTCGAGGGCTCTGGAAATGTAGCACGCCTGAAGTAACGTGCAGTGTGTTGCCCATCACTCGGCAGACACAGAGGGCCTTCGAGGGACCTATGGGCCTCGATGTTGCTCAGTAGGCCCACAGGGGTGTGGGGGTACTCAGTGATCTTGGAACGAAAATGATGCTCACCCGAGGGGCCTAGGAGTTCTCAAAGGGTACCTTCCTTAAAATAAAGCAGAACAGCGACTAAGAGCTCATGGGAAGAGCTGCCTGCCTCCCGTTCTGCATGGCTACTCGGGTCTTACCTCGAGGCAAGGACTCACGTTGAGATTCCCTTTAGCTCTAGAGCATTACAAGAAGAGAGCCACCCCGGCCATGGAAGCACCCTGTGTAGCCAGAGAAAACCCATTTTCTTCCCAGACCCATGCCTACGGCGTCCAGAGGCCTGACAACAGCAGAGAATTTCAGGGAGCTTCCAGGGAGCATGAATGGGGCTTTCCAAATGGAAAAGCAAGGCTAGTACCATCCCGCCCCCATTTCCATGGGTACACGCAGCATACATCCCTGTGGTTTCTGACAAGTCAAAAGAGACACAGAGCACACACTGGTTCCTTCCCTGAATCAACTTCTCGAGGCAGAGTGTTCTGCATCTAGTGAACGGCCTCAACCAAGGCACGCCCTAGCTAGGCCTCTGGGCCCGGGCCTCTTCAGAAGCCTGCAGTGCTACAGGAAAAACTGTGCTTTAGTGGCAATAGGAACGCAAGCCGACTTTCTCCTGGAGGCAGGGTGACTTCAGGTAGGAGGTCCTGGTTGGAAGGCGAAGCCTAGTGTTTTTTTTCAGTGCCAATCAGAGTAGGGAATGAGTGCGACTTCCACGGCATGTTGGAACCTGCTAGAACCGTGCCCGTGAACCTGTGGTAGTGCTGGGGAAATCAAGCTGTCCCAAGAAAGAGTGTCCTGTTTTGCCCATCACTCGGCATACACAGTGTGAGTACGAAGGCCTACGGGCCTGGATGTTGTTTAGAAGAGCCAGGGGAGCCTGGGGGTACTCAGTGTTCTTGCAGGGAATAGGGTTTCCAGGCGAGGCACCTAGGTGTCCCGCAAAGCGTACTGGCGTTCAAATGTTGCAGAGCAGCGACTACGGCCTCATGGAAACTGCTGCACGCCTCCGCTTCTGCAGAGCAATTCAGGGCCTTACCTCGAGGCAAGTCCTCACGTTGAGTGTCCCGTGAGCGACACCGCATGGTAGGATGCTGACTTTCTCCTTGAGTAGAGAGACTTCAGGTACGAGGTCCTCTAAGAATTCTAAGCAGAGTGTTTTCTCATGGCAGCTCAAACGAGGGCAATGTCGAAGACTTCCAGGCCATGTTGGACTGCCTAGAAATGTGGTTCTGCTGTTGTTCGAGGGCTCTGGAAATGTAGCACGCCTGAAGTAACGTGCAGTGTGTTGCCCATCACTCGGCAGACACAGAGGGCCTTCGAGGGACCTATCGGCCTCGATGTTGCTCAGTAGGCCCACAGGGGTGTGGGGGTACTCAGTGATCTTGGAACGAAAATGATGCTCACCCGAGGGGCCTAGGAGTTCTCAAAGGGTACCTTCTTTAAAATAAAGCAGAACAGCGACTAAGAGCTCATGGGAAGAGCTGCCTGCCTCCCGTTCTGCATGGCTACTCGGGGCCTTACCTCGAGCCAAGGACTCACGTTGAGATTCCCTTTAGCTCTAGAGCATTACAAGAAGAGAGCCACCCTGGCCATGGAAGCACCCTGTGTAGCCAGAGAAAACCCATTTTCTTCCCAGACCCATGCCTACAGCGGCCAGAGGCCAGTCAACAGCAGAGAATTTCAGGGAGCTTCCAGGGAGCATGAATGGGGCTTTCCAAATGGAAAAGCAAGGCTAGTACCATCCCGCCCCCATTTCCATGGGCACACGCAGCATACATCCCTGTGGTTTCTGACAAGTCAAAAGAGACACAGAGCACACACTGGTTCCTTCCCTGAATCAACTTCTCGAGGCAGAGTGTTCTGCATCTAGTGAACGGCCTCAACCAAGGCACGCCCTAGCTAGGCCTCTGGGCCCGGGCCTCTTCAGAAGCCTGCAGTGCTACAGGAAGAACTGTGCTTTAGTTGCAATAGGCAAGCAATCTGCCTTTCTCCTGGAGGCAGGGTGACTTCAGGTAGGAGGTCCTGGTTGGAAGGCGAAGCCTAGTGTTTTTTTTCAGTGCCAATCAGAGTAGGGAATGAGTGCGACTTCCACGGCATGTTGGAACCTGCTAGAACCGTGCCCGTGAACCTGTGGTAGTGCTGGGGAAATCAAGCTGTCCCTAGAAAGAGTGTACTGTTTTGCCCATCACTCGGCATACACAGTGTGAGTACGAAGGCCTACGGGCCTGGATGTTGTTTAGAAGAGCCAGGGGAGCCTGGGGGTACTCAGTGTTCTTGCAGGGAATAGGGTTTCCAGGCGAGGCACCTAGGTGTCCCGCAAAGCGTACTGGCGTTCAAATGCTGCAGAGCAGCGGCTACCGCCTCATGGAAACTGCTGCACGCCTCCGCTTCTGCAGAGCAATTCAGGGCCTTACCTCGAGGCAAGTCCTCACGTTGAGTGTCCCGTGAGCGACACCGCATGGTAGGATGCTGACTTTCTCCTTGAGTAGAGAGACTTCAGGTACGAGGTCCTCTAAGAATTCTAAGCAGAGTGTTTTCTCATGGCAGCTCAAACGAGGGCAATGTCGAAGACTTCCAGGCCATGTTGGACTGCCTAGAAATGTGGTTCTGATGTTGTTCGAGGGCTCTGGAAATGTAGCACGCCTGAAGTAACGTGCAGTGTGTTGCCCATCACTCGGCAGACACAGAGGGCCTCCGAGGGACCTATGGGCCTCGATGTTGCTCAGTAGGCCCACAGGGGTGTGGGGGTACTCAGTGATCTTGGAACGAAAATGATGCTCACCCGAGGGGCCTAGGAGTTCTCAAAGGGTACCTTCTTTCAAATAAAGCAGAACAGCGACTAAGAGCTCATGGGAAGAGCTGCCTGCCTCCCGTTCTGCATGGCTACTCGGGGCCTTACCTCGAGGCAAGGACTCACGTTGAGATTCCCTTTAGCTCTAGAGCATGGCTAGATGAGCCCCACCCCGGCCATGGAAGCACCCTGTGTAGCCAGAGAAAACCCATTTTCTTCCCAGACCCATGCCTACAGCGTCCAGAGGCCTGACAACAGCAGAGAATTTCAGGGAGCTTCCAGGGAGCATGAATGGGGCTTTCCAAATGGAAAAGCAAGGCTAGTACCATCCCGCCCCCATTTCCATGCGCACATGCAGCATACATCCCTGTGGTTTCTGACAAGTCAAAAGAGACACAGAGCACACACTTCGTCCTTCCCTGAATCAACTCCTCGAGGCAGGGTGTTCTGCATGTAGTGAACGGCCTCAACCAAGGCGCGACCTAGCTAGACCTCTGGGCCCGTGCCTCTTCAGAAGCCTGCAGTGCTACAGGAAAAACTGTGCTTTAGTGGCAATAGGAACGCAAGCTGACTTTCTCCTGGAGGCAGGGTGACTTCAGGTAGGAGGTCCTGGTTGGAAGGCGAAGCCTAGTGTTTTTTTTTCAGTGCCAATCAGAGTAGGGAATGAGTGCGACTTCCACGGCATGTTGGAACCTGCTAGAACCGTGCCCGTGAACCTGTGGTAGTGCTGGGGAAATCAAGCTGTCCCAAGAAAGAGTGTCCTGTTTTGCCCGTCACTCGGCATACACAGTGTGAGTACGAAGGCCTACGGGCCTGGATGTTGTTTAGAAGAGCCAGGGGAGCCTGGGGGTACTCAGTGTTCTTGCAGGGAATAGGGTTTCCAGGCGAGGCACCTAGGTGTCCCGCAAAGCGTACTGGCGTTCAAATGCTGCAGAGCAGCGACTACGGCCTCATGGAAACTGCTGCACGCCTCCGCTTCTGCAGAGCAATTCAGGGCCTTACCTCGAGGCAAGTCCTCACGTTGAGTGTCCCGTGAGCGACACCGCATGGTAGGATGCTGACTTTCTCCTTGAGTAGAGAGACTTCAGGTACGAGGTCCTCTAAGAATTCTAAGCAGAGTGTTTTCTCATGGCAGCTCAAACGAGGGCAATGTCGAAGACTTCCAGGCCATGTTGGACTGCCTAGAAATGTGGTTCTGCTGTTGTTCGAGGGCTCTGGAAATGTAGCACGCCTGAAGTAACGTGCAGTGTGTTGCCCATCACTCGGCAGACACAGAGGGCCTCCGAGGGACCTATGGGCCTCGATGTTGCTCAGTAGGCCCACAGGGGTGTGGGGGTACTCAGTGATCTTGGAACGAAAATGATGCTCACCCGAGGGGCCTAGGAGTTCTCAAAGGGTACCTTCTTTCAAATAAAGCAGAACAGCGACTAAGAGCTCATGGGAAGTGCTGCCTGCCTCCCGTTCTGCATGGCTACTCGGGGCCTTACCTCGAGGCAAGGACTCACGTTGAGATTCCCTTTAGCTCTAGAGCATGGCTAGATGAGCCCCACCCTGGCCATGGAAGCACCCTGTGTAGCCAGAGAAAACCCATTTTCTTCCCAGACCCATGCCTACGGCGTCCAGAGGCCTGACAACAGCAGAGAATTTCAGGGAGCTTCCAGGGAGCATGAATGGGGCTTTCCAAATGGAAAAGCAAGGCTAGTACCATCCCGCCCCCATTTCCATGGGCACATGCAGCATACATCCCTGTGGTTTCTGACAAGTCAAAAGAGACACAGAGCACACACTTCGTCCTTCCCTGAATCAACTCCTCGAGGCAGGGTGTTCTGCATGTAGTGAACGGCCTCAACCAAGGCGCGCCCTAGCTAGACCTCTGGGCCCGTGCCTCTTCAGAAGCCTGCAGTGCTACAGGAAAAACTGTGCTTTAGTGGCAATAGGAACGCAAGCCGACTTTCTCCTGGAGGCAGGGTGACTTCAGGTAGGAGGTCCTGGTTGGAAGGCGAAGCCTAGTGTTTTTTTTTCAGTGCCAATCAGAGTAGGGAATGAGTGCGACTTCCACGGCATGTTGGAACCTGCTAGAACCGTGCCCGTGAACCTGTGGTAGTGCTGGGGAAATCAAGCTGTCCCAAGAAAGAGTGTCCTGTTTTGCCCATCACTCGGCATACACAGTGTGAGTACGAAGGCCTACGGGCCTGGATGTTGTTTAGAAGAGCCAGGGGAGCCTGGGGGTACTCAGTGTTCTTGCAGGGAATAGGGTTTCCAGGCGAGGCACCTAGGTGTCCCGCAAAGCGTACTGGCGTTCAAATGCTGCAGAGCAGCGACTACGGCCTCATGGAAACTGCTGCACGCCTCCGCTTCTGCAGAGCAATTCAGGGCCTTACCTCGAGGCAAGTCCTCACGTTGAGTGTCCTGTGAGCGACACCGCATGGTAGGATGCTGACTTTCTCCTTGAGTAGAGAGACTTCAGGTACGAGGTCCTCTAAGAATTCTAAGCAGAGTGTTTTCTCATGGCAGCTCAAACGAGGGCAATGTCGAAGACTTCCAGGCCATGTTGGACTGCCTAGAAATGTGGTTCTGCTGTTGTTCGAGGGCTCTGGAAATGTAGCACGCCTGAAGTAACGTGCAGTGTGTTGCCCATCACTCGGCAGACACAGAGGGCCTCCGAGGGACCTATGGGCCTCGATGTTGCTCAGTAGGCCCACAGGGGTGTGGGGGTACTCAGTGATCTTGGAACGAAAATGATGCTCACCCGAGGGGCCTAGGAGTTCTCAAAGGGTACCTTCTTTAAAATAAAGCAGAACAGCGACTAAGAGCTCATGGGAAGAGCTGCCTGCCTCCCGTTCTGCATGGCTACTCGGGGCCTTACCTCGAGGCAAGGACTCACGTTGAGATTCCCTTTAGCTCTAGAGCATGGCTAGATGAGCCCCACCCCGGCCATGGAAGCACCCTGTGTAGCCAGAGAAAACCCATTTTCTTCCCAGACCCATGCCTACGGCGTCCAGAGGCCTGACAACAGCAGAGAATTTCAGGGAGCTTCCAGGGAGCATGAATGGGGCTTTCCAAATGGAAAAGCAAGGCTAGTACCATCCCGCCCCCATTTCCATGGGCACACGCAGCATACATCCCTGTGGTTTCTGACAAGTCAAAAGAGACACAGAGCACACACTGGTTCCTTCCCTGAATCAACTTCTCGAGGCAGAGTGTTCTGCATCTAGTGAACGGCCTCAACCAAGGCACGCCCTAGCTAGGCCTCTGGGCCCGGGCCTCTTCAGAAGCCTGCAGTGCTACAGGAAGAACTGTGCTTTAGTTGCAATAGGCAAGCAATCCGCCTTTCTCCTGGAGGCAGGGTGACTTCAGGTAGGAGGTCCTGGTTGGAAGGCGAAGCCTAGTGTTTTTTTTCAGTGCCAATCAGAGTAGGGAATGAGTGCGACTTCCACGGCATGTTGGAACCTGCTAGAACCGTGCCCGTGAACCTGTGGTAGTGCTGGGGAAATCAAGCTGTCCCAAGAAAGAGTGTCCTGTTTTGCCCATCACTCGGCATACACAGTGTGAGTACGAAGGCCTACGGGCCTGGATGTTGTTTAGAAGAGCCAGGGGAGCCTGGGGGTACTCAGTGTTCTTGCAGGGAATAGGGTTTCCAGGCGAGGCACCTAGGTGTCCCGCAAAGCGTACTGGCGTTCAAATGATGCAGAGCAGCGACTACGGCCTCATGGAAACTGCTGCACGCCTCCGCTTCTGCAGAGCAATTCAGGGCCTTACCTCGAGGCAAGTCCTCACGTTGAGTGTCCCGTGAGCGACACCGCATGGTAGGATGCTGACTTTCTCCTTGAGTAGAGAGACTTCAGGTACGAGGTCCTCTAAGAATTCTAAGCAGAGTGTTTTCTCATGGCAGCTCAAACGAGGGCAATGTCGAAGACTTCCAGGCCATGTTGGACTGCCTAGAAATGTGGTTCTGATGTTGTTCGAGGGCTCTGGAAATGTAGCACGCCTGAAGTAACGTGCAGTGTGTTGCCCATCACTCGGCAGACACAGAGGGCCTCCGAGGGACCTATGGGCCTCGATGTTGCTCAGTAGGCCCACAGGGGTGTGGGGGTACTCAGTGATCTTAGAACGAAAATGATGCTCACCCGAGGGGCCTAGGAGTTCTCAAAGGGTACCTTCTTTCAAATAAAGCAGAACAGCGACTAAGAGCTCATGGGAAGAGCTGCCTGCCTCCCGTTCTGCATGGCTACTCGGGGCCTTACCTCGAGGCAAGGACTCACGTTGAGATTCCCTTTAGCTCTAGAGCATGGCTAGATGAGCCCCACCCCGGCCATGGAAGCACCCTGTGTAGCCAGAGAAAACCCATTTTCTTCCCAGACCCATGCCTACGGCGTCCAGAGGCCTGACAACAGCAGAGAATTTCAGGGAGCTTCCAGGGAGCATGAATGGGGCTTTCCAAATGGAAAAGCAAGGCTAGTACCATCCCGCCCCCATTTCCATGGGCACACGCAGCATACATCCCTGTGGTTTCTGACAAGTCAAAAGAGACACAGAGCACACACTTCGTCCTTCCCTGAACCAACTTCTCGAGGCAGAGTGTTCTGCATCTAGTGAACGGCCTCAACCAAGGCACGCCCTAGCTAGGCCTCTGGGCCCGGGCCTCTTCAGAAGCCTGCAGTGCTACAGGAAGAACTGTGCTTTAGTGGCAATAGGCAAGCAATCCGCCTTTCTCCTGGAGGCAGGGTGACTTCAGGTACGAGGTCCAGGATGGAAGGCGAAGCCGAGTGTTTTTCTCAGTGCAGCTCAGAGTAGGGAAAGAGTGCGACTTCCACGGCATGTTGGACCTTGCTACAACGGTGCTCGTGATCCTGTGCGAGTGCTGGGGAAATCAGGACGTCCCAAGAAAGAGTGCAGTGTGTTGCCCATCCCTCGGCAGACACAGAGGGCCTCCGAGGGACTTATGGGCCTCGATGTTGCTCATCAGGCCCACAGCAGTGTGGAGGTGGTACTCAGTGATCTTGGACCGAAAATGACGCTCACCCGAGGGGCCTACGAGTTCCAGAAAGGGTCCTTTTTAAAAATAAAGCAGAAGAGCACCTACGAGCTCATGGAAAGAGCTGCATGCATCCCTTTCTGCATGGCTACTCAGGGCCTTACCTCGAGGCAAGGACTCACATTGAGATTCCCTTTAGCTCTAGAGCATGGCAAGATGAGCCCCACCCCGGCCATGGAAGCACCCTGTGTAGCCAGAGAAAACTCATTTTCTTCCCAGACCCATGCCTACGGCGTCCAGAGGCCTGACACAGCAGAGAATTTCAGGGAGCTTCCAGGGAGCATGAATGGGGCTTTCCAAATGGAAAAGCAAGGCTAGTACCATCCCGCCCCCATTTCCATGGGCACACGCAGCATACATCCCTGTGGTTTCTGACAAGTCAAAAGAGACACAGAGCACACACTGGTTCCTTCCCTGAATCAACTTCTCGAGGCAGGGTGTTCTGCATCTAGTGAACGGCCTCAACCAAGGGGCGCCCTAGCTAGGCCTCTGGGCCCGTGCCTCTTCAGAAGCCTGCAGTGCTACAGGAAAAACTGTGCTTTAGTGGCAATAGGAACGCAAGCTGACTTTCTCCTGGAGGCAGGGTGACTTCAGGTAGGAGGTCCTGCTTGGAAGGCGAAGCCTAGTGTGTTTTTTTCAGTGCAAATCAGAGTAGGGAATGAGTGCGACTTACACGGCATGTTGGAACCTGCTAGAACCGTGCCCGTGAACCTGTGGTAGTGCTGGGGAAATCAAGCTGTCCCAAGAAAGAGTGTACTGTTTTGCCCATCACTCGGCATACACAGTGTGAGTACGAAGGCCTACGGGCCTGGATGTTGTTTAGAAGGGCCAGGGGAGCCTGGGGGTACTCAGTGTTCTTGCAGGGAATAGGGTTTCCAGGCGAGGCACCTAGGTGTGCCGCAAAGCGTACTGGCGTTCAAATGCTGCAGAGCAGCGACTACGGCCTCATGGAAACTGCTGCACGCCTCCGCTTCTGCAGAGCAATTCAGGGCCTTACCTCGAGGCAAGTCCTCACGTTGAGTGTCCCGTGAGCGACCCCGCATGGTAGGATGCTGACTTTCTCCTTGAGTAGAGAGACTTCAGGTACGAGGTCCTCTAAGAATTCTAAGCAGAGTGTTTTCTCATGGCAGCTCAAACGAGGGCAATGTCGAAGACTTCCAGGCCATGTTGGACTGCCTAGAAATGTGGTTCTGATGTTGTTCGAGGGCTCTGGAAATGTAGCACGCCTGAAGTAACGTGCAGTGTGTTGCCCATCACTCGGCAGACACAGAGGGCCTCCGAGGGACCTATGGGCCTCGATGTTGCTCAGTAGGCCCACAGGGGTGTGGAGGTACTCAGTGATCTTGGAACGAAAATGATGCTCACCCGAGGGGCCTAGGAGTTCTCAAAGGGTACCTTCTTTCAAATAAAGCAGAGCAGCGACTAAGAGCTCATGGGAAGAGCTGCCTGCCTCCCGTTCTGCATGGCTACTCAGGGCCTTACCACGAGGCAAGGACTCACGTTGAGATTCCCTTTAGTTCTAGAGCATTACAAGAAGAGAGCCACCCCGGCCATGGAAGCACCCTGTGTAGCCAGAGAAAACCCATTTTCTTCCCAGACCCATGCCTACAGCGGCCAGAGGCCAGTCAACAGCAGAGAATTTCAGGGAGCTTCAAGGGAGCATGAATGGGGCTTTCCAAATGGAAAAGCAAGGCTAGTACCATCCCGCCCCCATTTCCATGGGCACACGCAGCATACATCCCTGTGGTTTCTGACAACTCAAAAGAGACACAGAGCACACACTGGTTCCTTCCCTGAATCAACTTCTCGAGGCAGGGTGTTCTGCATCTAGTGAACGGCCTCAACCAAGGGGCGCCCTAGCTAGGCCTCGGGGCCCGTGCCTCTTCAGAAGCCTGCAGTGCTACAGGAAGAACTGTGCTTTAGTGGCAATAGGCAAGCAATCCGCCTTTCTCCTGGAGGCAGGGTGACTTCAGGTACGAGGTCCAGGATGGAAGGCGAAGCCGAGTGTTTTTCTCAGTGCAGCTCAGACTAGGGAAAGAGTGCGACTTCCACGGCATGTTGGACCTTGCTACAACGGTGCTCGTGATCCTGTGCGAGTGCTGGGGAAATGAAGACGTCCCAAGAAAGAGTGCAGTGTGTTGCCCATCCCTCGGCAGACACAGAGGGCCTCCGAGGGACTTATGGGCCTCGATGTTGCTCATCAGGCCCACAGCAGTCTGGAGGTGGTACTCAGTGATCTTGGAACGAAAATGACGCTCACCCGAGGGGCCTAGGAGTTCCAGAAAGGGTCCTTTTTAAAAATAAAGCAGAACAGCACCTAAGAGCTCATGGAAAGAGCTGCATGCCTCCCTTTCTGCATGGCTACTCAGGGCCTTACCTCGAGGCAAGGACTCACGTGGAGATTCCCTTTAGCTCTAGAGCATGGCAAGATGAGCCCCACCCCGGCCATGGAAGCACCCTGTGTAGCCAGAGAAAACTCATTTTCTTCCCAGACCCATGCCTACGGCGTCCAGAGGCCTGACAACAGCAGAGAATTTCAGGGAGCTTCCAGGGAGCATGAATGGGGCTTTCCAAATGGAAAAGCAAGGCTAGTACCATCCCGCCCCCATTTCCATGGGCACACACAGCATACATCCCTGTGGTTTCTGACAAGTCAAAAGAGACACAGAGCACACACTTCGTCCTTCCCTGAATCAACTTCTCGAGGCAGGGTGTTCTGCATGTAGTGAACGGCCTCAACCAAGGGGCGCCCTAGCTAGGCCTCTGGGCCCGTGCTTCTTCAGAAGCCTGCAGTGCTACAGGAAAAACTGTGCTTTAGTGGCAATAGGAACACAAGCCGACTTTCTCCTGGAGGCAGGGTGACTTCAGGTAGGAGGTCCTGCTTGGAAGGCGAAGCCTAGTGTTTTTTTTTTCAGTGCAAATCAGAGTAGGGAATGAGTGCGACTTCCACGGCATGTTGGAACCTGCTAGAACCGTGCCCGTGAACCTGTGGTAGTGCTGGGGAAATCAAGCTGTCCCAAGAAAGAGTGTCCTGTTTTGCCCATCACTCGGCATACACAGTGTGAGTACGAAGGCCTACGGGCCTGGATGTTGTTTAGAAGGGCCAGGGGAGCCTGGGGGTACTCAGTGTTCTTGCAGGGAATAGGGTTTCCAGGCGAGGCACCTAGGTGTCCCGCAAAGCGTACTGGCGTTCAAATGCTGCAGAGCAGCGACTACGGCCTCATGGAAACTGCTGCACGCCTCCGCTTCTGCAGAGCAATTCAGGGCCTTACCTCGAGGCAAGTCCTCACGTTGAGTGTCCCGTGAGCGACCCCGCATGGTAGGATGCTGACTT
Organism: Eubalaena glacialis; assembly: GCF_028564815.1. Lineage (NCBI taxonomy): Eukaryota > Metazoa > Chordata > Mammalia > Artiodactyla > Balaenidae > Eubalaena > Eubalaena glacialis. The sequence continues at coordinate 99,693,664 of NC_083716.1, forward strand.
TCTCCTTGAGTAGAGAGACTTCAGGTACGAGGTCCTCTAAGAATTCTAAGCAGAGTGTTTTCTCATGGCAGCTCAAACGAGGGCAATGTCGAAGACTTCCAGGCCATGTTGGACTGCCTAGAAATGTGGTTCTGATGTTGTTCGAGGGCTCTGGAAATGTAGCACGCCTGAAGTAACGTGCAGTGTGTTGCCCATCCCTCGGCAGACACAGAGGGCCTCCGAGGGACCTATGGGCCTCGATGTTGCTCAGTAGGCCCACAGAGGTGTGGAGGAACTCAGTGATCTTGGAACGAAAATGATGCTCACCCGAGGGGCCTAGGAGTTCTCAAAGGGTACCTTCTTTAAAAAAAGCAGAACAGCGACTAAGAGCTCATGGGAAGAGCTGCCTGCCTCCCGTTCTGCATGGCTACTCAGGGCCTTACCTCGAGGCAAGGACTCACGTTGAGATTCCCTTTAGTTCTAGAGCATTACAAGAAGAGAGCCACCCCGGCCATGGAAGCACCCTGTGTAGCCAGAGAAAACCCATTTTCTTCCCAGACCCATGCCTACAGCGGCCAGAGGCCAGTCAACAGCAGAGAATTTCAGGGAGCTTCAAGGGAGCATGAATGGGGCTTTCCAAATGGAAAAGCAAGGCTAGTACCATCCCGCCCCCATTTCCATGGGCACACGCAGCATACATCCCTGTGGTTTCTGACAAGTCAAAAGAGACACAGAGCACACACTTCGTCCTTCCCTGAATCAACTTCTCGAGGCAGGGTGTTCTGCATGTAGTGAACGGCCTCAACCAAGGGGCGCTCTAGCTAGGCCTCTGGGCCCGTGCCTCTTCAGAAGCCTGCGGTGCTACAGGAAAAACTGTGCTTTAGTGGCAATAGGAACGCAAGCCGACTTTCTCCTGGAGGCAGGGTGACTTCAGGTAGGAGGTCCTGGTTGGAAGGCGAAGCCTAGTGTTTTTTTCAGTGCAAATCAGAGTAGGGAATGAGTGCGACTTCCACGGCATGTTGGAACCTGCTAGAACCGTGCCCGTGAACCTGTGGTAGTGCTGGGGAAATCAAGCTGTCCCAAGAAAGAGTGTACTGTTTTGCCCATCACTCGGCATACACAGTGTGAGTACGAAGGCCTACGGGCCTGGATGTTGTTTAGAAGAGCCAGGGGAGCCTGGGGGTACTCAGTGTTCTTGCAGGGAATAGGGTTTCCAGGCGAGGCACCTCGGTGTCCCGCAAAGCGTACTGTCGTTCAAATGCTGCAGAGCAGCGACTACGGCCTCATGGAAACTGCTGCACGCCTCCGCTTCTGCAGAGCAATTCAGGGCCTTACCTCGAGGCAAGTCCTCACGTTGAGTGTCCCGTGAGCGACCCCGCATGGTAGGATGCTGACTTTCTCCTTGAGTAGAGAGACTTCAGGTACGAGGTCCTCTAAGAATTCTAAGCAGAGTGTTTTCTCATGGCAGCTCAAACGAGGGCAATGTCGAAGACTTCCAGGCCATGTTGGACTGCCTAGAAATGTGGTTCTGATGTTGTTCGAGGGCTCTGGAAATGTAGCACGCCTGAAGTAACGTGCAGTGTGTTGCCCCTCACTCGGCAGACACAGAGGGCCTCCGAGGGACCTATGGGCCTCGATGTTGCTCAGTAGGCCCACAGAGGTGTGGAGGTACTCAGTGATCTTGGAACGAAAATGATGCTCACCCGAGGGGCCTAGGAGTTCTCAAAGGGTACCTTCTTTAAAAAAAGCAGAACAGCGACTAAGAGCTCATGGGAAGAGCTGCCTGCCTCCCGTTCTGCATGGCTACTCAGGGCCTTACCTCGAGGCAAGGACTCACGTTGAGATTCCCTTTAGTTCTAGAGCATTACAAGAAGAGAGCCACCCCGGCCATGGAAGCACCCTGTGTAGCCAGAGAAAACCCATTTTCTTCCCAGACCCATGCCTACAGCGGCCAGAGGCCAGTCAACAGCAGAGAATTTCAGGGAGCTTCAAGGGAGCATGAATGGGGCTTTCCAAATGGAAAAGCAAGGCTAGTACCATCCCGCCCCCATTTCCATGGGCACACGCAGCATACATCCCTGTGGTTTCTGACAAGTCAAAAGAGACACAGAGCACACACTTCGTCCTTCCCTGAATCAACTTCTCGAGGCAGGGTGTTCTGCATGTAGTGAACGGCCTCAACCAAGGGGCGCCCTAGCTAGGCCTCTGGGCCCGTGCCTCTTCAGAAGCCTGCAGTGCTACAGGAAAAAGTGTGCTTTAGTGGCAATAGGAACGCAAGCCGACTTTCTCCTGGAGGCAGGGTGACTTCAGGTAGGAAGTCCTGCTTGGAAGGCGAAGCCTAGTGTTTTTTTTTTCAGTGCAAATCAGAGTAGGGAATGAGTGCGACTTCCACGGCATGTTGGAACCTGCTAGAACCGTGCCCGTGAACCTGTGGTAGTGCTGGGGAAATCAAGCTGTCCCAAGAAAGAGTGTACTGTTTTGCCCATCACTCGGCATACACAGTGTGAGTACGAAGGCCTACGGGCCTGGATGTTGTTTAGAAGAGCCAGGGGAGCCTGGGGGTACTCAGTGTTCTTGCAGGGAATAGGGTTTCCAGGCGAGGCACCTAGGTGTCCCGCAAAGCGTACTGGCGTTCAAATGCTGCAGAGCAGCGACTACGGCCTCATGGAAACTGCTGCACGCCTCCGCTTCTGCAGAGCAATTCAGGGCCTTACCTCGAGGCAAGTCCTCACGTTGAGTGTCCCGTGAGCGACCCCGCATGGTAGGATGCTGACTTTCTCCTTGAGTAGAGAGACTTCAGGTACGAGGTCCTCTAAGAATTCTAAGCAGAGTGTTTTCTCATGGCAGCTCAAACGAGGGCAATGTCGAAGACTTCCAGGCCATGTTGGACTGCCTAGAAATGTGGTTCTGATGTTGTTCGAGGGCTCTGGAAATGTAGCACGCCTGAAGTAACGTGCAGTGTGTTGCCCATCACTCGGCAGACACAGAGGGCCTCCGAGGGACCTATGGGCCTCGATGTTGCTCAGTAAGCCCACAGGGGTGTGGAGGTACTCAGTGATCTTGGAACGAAAATGATGCTCACCCGAGGGGCCTAGGAGTTCTCAAAGGGTACCTTCTTTAAAAAAAGCAGAACAGCGAATAAGAGCTCATGGGAAGAGCTGCCTGCCTCCCGTTCTGCATGGCTACTCAGGGCCTTACCTCGAAACAAGGACTCACGTTGAGATTCCCTTTAGTTCTAGAGCTATACATGAAGAGAGCCACCCCGGCCATGGAAGCACCCTGTGTAGCCAGAGTAAACCCATTTTCTTCCCAGACCCATGCCTACAGCGGCCAGAGGCCAGTCAACAGCAGAGAATTTCACGGAGCTTCAAGGGAGCATGAATGGGGCTTTCCAAATGGAAAAGCAAGGCTAGTACCATCCCGCCCCCATTTCCATGGGCACACGCAGCATACATCCCTGTGGTTTCTGACAAGTCAAAAGAGACACAGAGCACACACTGGTTCCTTCCCTGAATCAACTTCTCGAGGCAGGGTGTTCTGCATCTAGTGAACGGCCTCAACCAAGGCGCGCCCTAGCTAGGCCTCGGGGCCCGTGCCTCTTCAGAAGCCTGCAGTGCTACAGGAAGAACTGTGCCTTAGTGGCAATAGGCAAGCAATCCGCCTTTCTCCTGGAGGCAGGGTGACTTCAGGTACGAGGTCCAGGATGGAAGGCGAAGCCGAGTGTTTTTCTCAGTGCAGCTCAGACTAGGGAAACAGTGCGACTTCCACGGCATATTGGACCTTGCTACAACGGTGCTCGTGATCCTGTGCGAGTGCTGGGGAAATCAGGACGTCCCAAGAAAGAGCGCAGTGTGTTGCCCATCCCTCGGCAGACACAGAGGGCCTCCGAGGGACTTATGGGCCTCGATGTTGTTCATCAGGCCCACAGCAGTGTGGAGGTGGTACTCAGTGATCTTGGAACGAAAATGACGCTCACCCGAGGGGCCTAGGAGTTCCAGAAAGGGTCCTTTTTAAAAATAAAGCAGAACAGCACCTAAGAGCTCATGGAAAGAGCTGCATGCCTCCTTTTCTGCATGGCTACTCAGGGCCTTACCTCGAGGCAAGGACTCACGTGGAGATTCCCTTTAGCTCTAGAGCATGGCAAGATGAGCCCCACCCCGGCCATGGAAGCACCCTGTGTAGCCAGAGAAAACTCATTTTCTTCCCAGACCCATGCCTACGGCGTCCAGAGGCCTGACAACAGCAGAGAATTTCAGGGAGCTTCCAGGGAGCATGAATGGGGCTTTCCAAATGGAAAAGCAAGGCTAGTACCATCCCGCCCCCATTTCCATGGGCACACGCAGCATACATCCCTGTGGTTTCTGACAAGTCAAAAGAGACACAGAGCACACACTTCGTCCTTCCCTGAATCAACTCCTCGAGGCAGGGTGTTCTGCATGTAGTGAACGGCCTCAACCAAGGCGCGCCCTAGCTAGGCCTCTGGGCCCGTGCCTCTTCAGAAGCCTGCAGTGCTACAGGAAAAACTGTGCTTTAGTGGCAATAGGAACGCAAGCCGACTTTCTCCTGGAGGCAGGGTGACTTCAGGTAGGAGGTCCTGGTTGGAAGGCGAAGCCTAGTGTTTTTTTTCAGTGCAAATCAGAGTAGGGAATGAGTGCGACTTCCACGGCATGTTGGAACCTGCTAGAACCGTGCCCGTGAACCTGTGGTAGTGCTGGGGAAATCAAGCTGTCCCAAGAAAGAGTGTACTGTTTTGCCCATCACTCGGCATACACAGTGTGAGTACGAAGGCCTACGGGCCTGGATGTTGTTTAGAAGAGCCAGGGGAGCCTGGGGGTACTCAGTGTTCTTGCAGGGAATAGGGTTTCCAGGCGAGGCACCTAGGTGTCCCGCAAAGCGTACTGGCGTTCAAATGCTGCAGAGCAGCGACTACGGCCTCATCGAAACTGCTGCACGCCCCCGCTTCTGCAGAACAATTCAGGGCCTTACCTCGAGGCAAGTCCTCACGTTGAGTGTCCCGTGAGCGACCCCGCATGGTAGGATGCTGACTTTCTCCTTGAGTAGAGAGACTTCAGGTACGAGGTCCTCTAAGAATTCTAAGCAGAGTGTTTTCTCATGGCAGCTCAAACGAGGGCAATGTCGAAGACTTCCAGGCCATGTTGGACTGCCTAGAAATGTGGTTCTGCTGTTGTTCGAGGGCTCTGGAAATGTAGCACGCCTGAAGTAACGTGCAGTGTGTTGCCCATCACTCGGCAGACACAGAGGGCCTCCGAGGGACCTATGGGCCTCGATGTTGCTCAGTAGGCCCACAGGGGTGTGGAGGTACTCAGTGATCTTGGAACGAAAATGATGCTCACCCGAGGGGCCTAGGAGTTCTCAAAGGGTACCTTCTTTCAAATAAAGCAGAACAGCGACTAAGAGCTCATGGGAAGAGCTGCCTGCCTCCCGTTCTGCATGGCTACTCAGGGCCTTACCTCGAGGCAAGGACTCACGTTGAGATTCCCTTTAGTTCTAGAGCATTACAAGAAGAGAGCCACCCCGGCCATGGAAGCACCCTGTGTAGCCAGAGAAAACCCATTTTCTTCCCAGACCCATGCCTACAGCGGCCAGAGGCCAGTCAACAGCAGAGAATTTCAGGGAGCTTCAAGGGAGCATGAATGGGGCTTTCCAAATGGAAAAGCAAGGCTAGTACCATCCCGCCCCCATTTCCATGGGCACACGCAGCATACATCCCTGTGGTTTCTGACAAGTCAAAAGAGACACAGAGCACACACTGGTTCCTTCCCTGAATCAACTTCTCGAGGCAGGGTGTTCTGCATCTAGTGAACGCCCTCAACCAAGGCGCGCCCTAGCTAGGCCTCGGGGCCCGTGCCTCTTCAGAAGCCTGCAGTGCTACAGGAAGAACTGTGCTTTAGTGGCAATAGGCAAGCAATCCGCCTTTCTCCTGGAGGCAGGGTGACTTCAGGTACGAGGTCCAGGATGGAAGGCGAAGCCGAGTGTTTTTCTCAGTGCAGCTCAGACTAGGGAAAGAGTGCGACTTCCACGGCGTGTTGGACCTTGCTACAACGGTGCTCGTGATCCTGTGCGAGTGCTGGGGAAATCAAGAAGTCCCAAGAAAGAGCGCAGTGTGTTGCCCATCCCTCGGCAGACACAGAGGGCCTCCGAGGGACTTATGGGCCTCGATGTTGCTCATCAGGCCCACAGCAGTGTGGAGGTGGTACTCAGTGATCTTGGAACGAAAATGACGCTCACCCGAGGGGCCTAGGAGTTCCAGAAAGGGTCCTTTTTAAAAATAAAGCAGAACAGCATCTACGAGCTCATGGAGAGAGCTGCATGCCTCCCTTTCTGCATGGCTACTCAGGGCCTTACCTCGAGGCAAGGACTCACGTTGAGATTCCCTTTAGCTCTAGAGCATGGCAAGATGAGCCCCACCCCGGCCATGGAAGCACCCTGTGTAGCCAGAGAAAACTCATTTTCTTCCCAGACCCATGCCTACGGCGTCCAGAGGCCTGACAACAGCAGAGAATTTCAGGGAGCTTCCAGGGAGCATGAATGGGGCTTTCCAAATGGAAAAGCAAGGCTAGTACCATCCCGCCCCCATTTCCATGGGCACACGCAGCATACATCCCTGTGGTTTCTGACAAGTCAAAAGAGACACAGAGCACACACTTCGTCCTTCCCTGAATCAACTCCTCGAGGCAGGGTGTTCTGCATGTAGTGAAAGGCCTCAACCAAGGCGCGCCCTAGCTAGGCCTCGGGGCCCGTGCCTCTTCAGAAGCCTGCAGTTCTACAGGAAAAACTGTGCTTTTGTGGCAATAGGAACGCAAGCCGACTTTCTCCTGGAGGCAGGGTGACTTCAGGTAGGAGGTCCTGGTTGGAAGGCGAAGCCTAGTGTTTTTTTTTCAGTGCAAATCAGAGTAGGGAATGAGTGCGACTTCCACGGCATGTTGGAACCTGCTAGAACCGTGCCCGTGAACCTGTGGTAGTGCTGGGGAAATCAAGCTGTCCCAAGAAAGAGTGTACTGGTTTGCCCATCACTCGGCATACACAGTGTGAGTACGAAGGCCTACGGGCCTGGATGTTGTTTAGAAGAGCCAGGGGAGCCTGGGGGTACTCAGTGTTCTTGCAGGGAATAGGGTTTCCAGGCGAGGCACCTAGGTGTCCCGCAAAGCGTACTGGCGTTCAAATGCTGCAGAGCAGCGACTACGGCCTCATGGAAACTGCTGCACGCCCCCGCTTCTGCAGAGCAATTCAGGGCCTTACCTCGAGGCAAGTCCTCACGTTGAGTGTCCCGTGAGCGACCCCGCATGGTAGGATGCTGACTTTCTCCTTGAGTAGAGAGACTTCAGGTACGAGGTCCTCTAAGAATTCTAAGCAGAGTGTTTTCTCATGGCAGCTCAAACGAGGGCAATGTCGAAGACTTCCAGGCCATGTTGGACTGCCTAGAAATGTGGTTCTGATGTTGTTCGAGGGCTCTGGAAATGTAGCACGCCTGAAGTAACGTGCAGTGTGTTGCCCATCACTCGGCAGACACAGAGGGCCTCCGAGGGACCTATGGGCCTCGATGTTGCTCAGTAGGCCCACAGGGGTGTGGAGGTACTCAGTGATCTTGGAACGAAAATGATGCTCACCCGAGGGGCCTAGGAGCTCTCAAAGGGTACCTTCTTTCAAATAAAGCAGAACAGCGACTAAGAGCTCATGGGAAGAGCTGCCTGCCTCCCGTTCTGCATGGCTACTCAGGGCCTTACCTCGAGGCAAGGACTCACGTTGAGATTCCCTTTAGTTCTAGAGCATTACAAGAAGAGAGCCACCCCGGCCATGGAAGCACCCTGTGTAGCCAGAGAAAACCCATTTTCTTCCCAGACCCATGCCTACAGCGGCCAGAGGCCAGTCAACAGCAGAGAATTTCAGGGAGCTTCAAGGGAGCATGAACGGGGCTTTCCAAATGGAAAAGCAAGGCTAGTACCATCCCGCCCCCATTTCCATGGGCACACGCAGCATACATCCCTGTGGTTTCTGACAAGTCAAAAGAGACACAGAGCACACACTGGTTCCTTCCCTGAATCAACTTCTCGAGGCAGGGTGTTCTGCATCTAGTGAACGCCCTCAACCAAGGCGCGCCCTAGCTAGGCCTCGGGGCCCGTGCCTCTTCAGAAGCCTGCAGTGCTACAGGAAGAACTGTGCTTTAGTGGCAATAGGCAAGCAATCCGCCTTTCTCCTGGAGGCAGGGTGACTTCAGGTACGAGGTCCAGGATGGAAGGCGAAGCCAAGTGTTTTTCTCAGTGCAGCTCAGACTAGGGAAAGAGTGCGACTTCCACGGCATGTTGGACCTTGCTACAACGGTGCTCGTGATCCTGTGCGAGTGCTGGGGAAATCTAGAAGTCCCAAGAAAGAGCGCAGTGTGTTGCCCATCCCTCGGCAGACACAGAGGGCCTCCGAAGGACTTATGGGCCTCGATGTTGCTCATCAGGCCCACAGCAGTGTGGAGGTGGTACTCAGTGATCTTGGAACGAAAATGACGCTCACCCGAGGGGCCTAGGAGTTCCAGAAAGGGTCCTTTTTAAAAATAAAGCAGAACAGCACCTAAGAGCTCATGGAGAGAGCTGCATGCCTCCCTTTCTGCATGGCTACTCAGGGCCTTACCTCGAGGCAAGGACTCACGTTGAGATTCCCTTTAGCTCTAGAGCATGGCAAGATGAGCCCCACCCCGGCCATGGAAGCACCCTGTGTAGCCAGAGAAAACTCATTTTCTTCCCAGACCCATGCCTACGGCGTCCAGAGGCCTGACAACAGCAGAGAATTTCAGGGAGCTTCCAGGGAGCATGAATGGGGCTTTCCAAATGGAAAAGCAAGGCTAGTACCATCCCGCCCCCACTTCCATGGGCACACGCAGCATACATCCCTGTGGTTTCTGACAAGTCAAAAGAGACACAGAGCACACACTTCGTCCTTCCCTGAATCAACTCCTCGAGGCAGGGTGTTCTGCATGTAGTGAACGGCCTCAACCAAGGCGCGCCCTAGCTAGGCCTCGGGGCCCGTGCCTCTTCAGAAGCCTGCAGTGCTACAGGAAAAACTGGGCTTTAGTGGCAATAGGAACGCAAGCCGACTTTCTCCTGGAGGAAGGGTGACTTCAGGTAGGAGGTCCTGGTTGGAAGGCCAAGCCTAGTGTTTTTTTTCAGTGCAAATCAGAGTAGGGAATGAGTGCGACTTCCACGGCATGTTGGAACCTGCTAGAACCGTGCCCGTGAACCTGTGGTAGTGCTGGGGAAATCAAGCTGTCCCAAGAAAGAGTGTACTGGTTTGCCCATCACTCGGCATACACAGTGTGAGTACGAAGGCCTACGGGCCTGGATGTTGTTTAGAAGAGCCAGGGGAGCCTGGGGGTACTCAGTGTTCTTGCAGGGAATAGGGTTTCCAGGCGAGGCACCTAGGTGTCCCGCAAAGCTTACTGGCGTTCAAATGCTGCAGAGCAGCGACTACGGCCTCATGGAAACTGCTGCACGCCCCCGCTTCTGCAGAGCAATTCAGGGCCTTACCTGGAGGCAAGTCCTCACGTTGAGTGTCCCGTGAGCGACCCCGCATGGTAGGATGCTGACTTTCTCCTTGAGTAGAGAGACTTCAGGTACGAGGTCCTCTAAGTATTCTAAGCAGAGTGTTTTCTCATGGCAGCTCAAACGAGGGCAATGTCGAAGACTTCCAGGCCATGTTGGACTGCCTAGAAATGTGGTTCTGATGTTGTTCGAGGGCTCTGGAAATGTAGCACGCCTGAAGTAACGTGCAGTGTGTTGCCCATCACTCGGCAGACACAGAGGGCCTCCGAGGGACCTATGGGCCTCGATGTTGCTCAGTAAGCCCACAGGGGTGTGGAGGTACTCAGTGATCTTGGAACGAAAATGATGCTCACCCGAGGGGCCTAGGAGTTCTCAAAGGGTACCTTCTTTCAAATAAAGCAGAACAGCGACTAAGAGCTCATGGGAAGAGCTGCCTGCCTCCCGTTCTGCATGGCTACTCAGGGCCTTACCTCGAGGCAAGGACTCATGTTGAGATTCCCTTTAGTTCTAGAGCATTACAAGAAGAGAGCCACCCCGGCCATGGAAGCACCCTGTGTAGCCAGAGAAAACCCATTTTCTTCCCAGACCCATGCCTACAGCGGCCAGAGGCCAGTCAACAGCAGAGAATTTCAGGGAGCTTCAAGGGAGCATGAATGGGGCTTTCCAAATGGAAAAGCAAGGCTAGTACCATCCCGCCCCCATTTCCATGGGCACACGCAGCATACATCCCTGTGGTTTCTGACAAGTCAAAAGAGACACAGAGCACACACTGGTTCCTTCCCTGAATCAACTTCTCGAGGCAGGGTGTTCTGCATCTAGTGAACACCCTCAACCAAGGCGCGCCCTAGCTAGGCCTCGGGGCCCGTGCCTCTTCAGAAGCCTGCAGTGCTACAGGAAGAACTGTGCTTTAGTGGCAATAGGCAAGCAATCCGCCTTTCTCCTGGAGGCAGGGTGACTTCAGGTACGAGGTCCAGGATGGAAGGCGAAGCCGAGTGTTTTTCTCAGTGCAGCTCAGACTAGGGAAAGAGTGCGACTTCCACGGCATGTTGGACCTTGCTACAACGGTGCTCGTGATCCTGTGCGAGTGCTGGGGAAATCAAGAAGTCCCAAGAAAGAGCGCAGTGTGTTGCCCATCCCTCGGCAGACACAGAGGGCCTCCGAGGGACTTATGGGCCTCGATGTTGCTCATCAGGCCCACAGCAGTGTGGAGGTGGTACTCAGTGATCTTGGAACGAAAATGACGCTCACCCGAGGGGCCTAGGAGTTCCAGAAAGGGTCCTTTTTAAAAATAAAGCAGAACAGCACCTAAGAGCTCATGGAGAGAGCTGCATGCCTCCCTTTCTGCATGGCTACTCAGGGCCTTACCTCGAGGCAAGGACTCACGTTGAGATTCCCTTTAGCTCTAGAGCATGGCAAGATGAGCCCCACCCCGGCCATGGAAGCACCCTGTGTAGCCAGAGAAAACTCATTTTCTTCCCAGACCCATGCCTACGGCGTCCAGAGGCCTGACAACAGCAGAGAATTTCAGGGAGCTTCCAGGGAGCATGAATGGGGCTTTCCAAATGGAAAAGCAAGGCTAGTACCATCCCGCCCCCATTTCCATGGGCACACGCAGCATACATCCCTGTGGTTTCTGACAAGTCAAAAGAGACACAGAGCACACACTTCGTCCTTCCCTGAATCAACTCCTCGAGGCAGGGTGTTCTGCATGTAGTGAACGGCCTCAACCAAGGCGCGCCCTAGCTAGGCCTCGGGGCCCGTGCCTCTTGAGAAGCCTGCAGTGCTACAGGAAAAACTGTGCTTTAGTGGCAATAGGAAAGCAAGCCGACTTTCTCCTGGAGGCAGGGTGACTTCAGGTAGGAGGTCCTGGTTGGAAGGCGAAGCCTAGTGTTTTTTTTTCAGTGCAAATCAGAGTAGGGAATGAGTGCGACTTCCACGGCATGTTGGAACCTGCTAGAACCGTGCCCGTGAACCTGTGGTAGTGCTGGGGAAATCAAGCTGTCCCAAGAAAGAGTGTACTGGTTTGCCCATCACTCGGCATACACAGTGTGAGTACGAAGGCCTACGGGCCTGGATGTTGTTTAGAAGAGCCAGGGGAGCCTGGGGGTACTCAGTGTTCTTGCAGGGAATAGGATTTCCAGGCGAGGCACCTAGGTGTCCCGCAAAGCGTACTGGCGTTCAAATGCTGCAGAGCAGCGACTACGGCCCCATGGAAACTGCTGCACGCCCCCGCTTCTGCAGAGCAATTCAAGGCCTTACCTCGAGGCAAGTCCTCACGTTGAGTGTCCCGTGAGCGACCCCGCATGGTAGGATGCTGACTTTCTCCTTGAGTAGAGAGACTTCAGGTACGAGGTCCTCTAAGAATTCTAAGCAGAGTGTTTTCTCATGGCAGCTCAAACGAGGGCAATGTCGAAGACTTCCAGGCCATGTTGGACTGCCTAGAAATGTGGTTCTGATGTTGTTCGAGGGCTCTGGAAATGTAGCACGCCTGAAGTAACGTGCAGTGTGTTGCCCATCACTCGGCAGACACAGAGGGCCTCCGAGGGACCTATGGGCCTCGATGTTGCTCAGTAGGCCCACAGGGGTGTGGAGGTACTCAGTGATCTTGGAACGAAAATGATGCTCACCCGAGGGGCCTAGGAGTTCTCAAAGGGTACCTTCTTTCAAATAAAGCAGAACAGCGACTAAGAGCTCATGGGAAGAGCTGCCTGCCTCCCGTTCTGCATGGCTACTCAGGGCCTTACCTCGAGGCAAGGACTCACGTTGAGATTCCCTTTAGTTCTAGAGCATTACAAGAAGAGAGCCACCCCGGCCATGGAAGCACCCTGTGTAGCCAGAGAAAACCCATTTCCTTCCCAGACCCATGCCTACAGCGGCCAGAGGCCAGTCAACAGCAGAGAATTTCAGGGAGCTTCAAGGGAGCATGAATGGGGCTTTCCAAATGGAAAAGCAAGGCTAGTACCATCCCGCCCCCATTTCCATGGGCACACGCAGCATACATCCCTGTGGTTTCTGACAAGTCAAAAGAGACACAGAGCACACACTGGTTCCTTCCCTGAATCAACTTCTCGAGGCAGGGTGTTCTGCATCTAGTGAACGCCCTCAACCAAGGCGCGCCCTAGCTAGGCCTCGGGGCCCGTGCCTCTTCAGAAGCCTGCAGTGCTACAGGAAGAACTGTGCTTTAGTGGCAATAGGCAAGCAATCCGCCTTTCTCCTGGAGGCAGGGTGACTTCAGGTACGAGGTCCAGGATGGAAGGCGAAGCCAAGTGTTTTTCTCAGTGCAGCTCAGACTAGGGAAAGAGTGCGACTTCCACGGCATGTTGGACCTTGCTACAACGGTGCTCGTGATCCTGTGCGAGTGCTGGGGAAATCAAGAAGTCCCAAGAAAGAGCGCAGTGTGTTGCCCATCCCTCGGCAGACACAGAGGGCCTCCGAGGGACTTATGGGCCTCGATGTTGCTCATCAGGCCCACAGCAGTGTGGAGGTGGTACTCAGTGATCTTGGAACGAAAATGACGCTCACCCGAGGGGCCTAGGAGTTCCAGAAAGGGTCCTTTTTAAAAATAAAGCAGAACAGCACCTAAGAGCTCATGGAGAGAGCTGCATGCCTCCCTTTCTGCATGGCTACTCAGGGCCTTACCTCGAGGCAAGGACTCACGTTGAGATTCCCTTTAGCTCTAGAGCATGGCAAGATGAGCCCCACCCCGGCCATGGAAGCACCCTGTGTAGCCAGAGAAAACTCATTTTCTTCCCAGACCCATGCCTACGGCGTCCAGAGGCCTGACAACAGCAGAGAATTTCAGGGAGCTTCCAGGGAGCATGAATGGGGCTTTCCAAATGGAAAAGCAAGGCTAGTACCATCCCGCCCCCATTTCCATGGGCACACGCAGCATACATCCCTGTGGTTTCTGACAAGTCAAAAGAGACACAGAGCACACACTTCGTCCTTCCCTGAATCAACTCCTCGAGGCAGGGTGTTCTGCATGTAGTGAACGGCCTCAACCAAGGCGCGCCCTAGCTGGGCCTCGGGGCCCGTGCCTCTTGAGAAGCCTGCAGTGCTACAGGGAAAACTGTGCTTTAGTGGCAATAGGAACGCAAGCCGACTTTCTCCTGGAGGCAGGGTGAGTTCAGGTAGGAGGTCCTGGTTGGACGGTGAAGCCTAGTGTTTTTTTTTTCAGTGCAAATCAGAGTAGGGAATGAGTGCGACTTCCACGGCATGTTGGAACCTGCTAGAACCGTGCCCGTGAACCTGTGGTAGTGCTGGGGAAATCAAGCTGTCCCAAGAAAGAGTGTACTGGTTTGCCCATCACTCGGCATACACAGTGTGAGTACGAAGGCCTACGGGCCTGGATGTTGTTTAGAAGAGCCAGGGGAGCCTGGGGGTACTCAGTGTTCTTGCAGGGAATAGGATTTCCAGGCGAGGCACCTAGGTGTCCCGCAAAGCGTACTGGCGTTCAAATGCTGCAGAGCAGCGACTACGGCCTCATCGAAACTGCTGCACGCCCCCGCTTCTGCAGAGCAATTCAGGGCCTTACCTCGAGGCAAGTCCTCACGTTGAGTGTCCCGTGAGCGACCCCGCATGGTAGGATGCTGACTTTCTCCTTGAGTAGAGAGACTTCAGGTACGAGGTCCTCTAAGAATTCTAAGCAGAGTGTTTTCTCATGGCAGCTCAAACGAGGGCAATGTCGAAGACTTCCAGGCCATGTTGGACTGCCTAGAAATGTGGTTCTGATGTTGTTCGAGGGCTCTGGAAATGTAGCACGCCTGAAGTAACGTGCAGTGTGTTGCCCATCACTCGGCAGACACAGAGGGCCTCCGAGGGACCTATGGGCCTCGATGTTGCTCAGTAGGCCCACAGGGGTGTGGGGGTACTCAGTGATCTTGGAACGAAAATGATGCTCACCCGAGGGGCCTAGGAGTTCTCAAAGGGTACCTTCTTTCAAATAAAGCAGAACAGCGACTAAGAGCTCATGGGAAGAGCTGCCTGCCTCCCGTTCTGCATGGCTACTCAGGGCCTTACCTCGAGGCAAGGACTCATGTTGAGATTCCCTTTAGTTCTAGAGCATTACAAGAAGAGAGCCACCCCGGCCATGGAAGCACCCTGTGTAGCCAGAGAAAACCCATTTTCTTCCCAGACCCATGCCTACAGCGGCCAGAGGCCAGTCAACAGCAGAGAATTTCAGGGAGCTTCCAGGGAGCATGAATGGGGCTTTCCAAATGGAAAAGCAAGGCTAGTACCATCCCGCCCCCATTTCCATGGGCACCCGCAGCATACATCCCTGTGGTTTCTGACAAGTCAAAAGAGACACAGAGCACACACTGGTTCCTTCCCTGAATCAACTTCTCGAGGCAGGGTGTTCTGCATCTAGTGAACGCCCTCAACCAAGGCGCGCCCTAGCTAGGCCTCGGGGCCCGTGCCTCTTCAGAAGCCTGCAGTGCTACAGGAAGAACTGTGCTTTAGTGGCAATAGGCAAGCAATCCGCCTTTCTCCTGGAGGCAGGGTGACTTCAGGTACGAGGTCCAGGATGGAAGGCGAAGCCGAGTGTTTTTCTCAGTGCAGCTCAGACTAGGGAAAGAGTGCGACTTCCACAGCATGTTGGACCTTGCTACAACGGTGCTCGTGATCCTGTGCGAGTGCTGGGGAAATCAAGAAGTCCCAAGAAAGAGCGCAGTGTGTTGCCCATCCCTCGGCAGACACAGAGGGCCTCCGAGGGACTTATGGGCCTCGATGTTGCTCATCAGGCCCACAGCAGTGTGGAGGTGGTACTCAGTGATCTTGGAACGAAAATGACGCTCACCCGAGGGGCCTAGGAGTTCCAGAAAGGGTCCTTTTTAAAAATAAAGCAGAACAGCACCTAAGAGCTCATGGAGAGAGCTGCATGCCTCCCTTTCTGCATGGCTACTCAGGGCCTTACCTCGAGGCAAGGACTCACGTTGAGATTCCCTTTAGCTCTAGAGCATGGCAAGATGAGCCCCACCCCGGCCATGGAAGCACCCTGTGTAGCCAGAGAAAACTCATTTTCTTCCCAGACCCATGCCTACGGCGTCCAGAGGCCTGACAACAGCAGAGAATTTCAGGGAGCTTCCAGGGAGCATGAATGGGCCTTTCCAAATGGAAAAGCAAGACAATTAGCATCCCGCCCCCATTTCCATGGGCACACGCAGCATACATCCCTGTGGTTTCTGACAAGTCAAAAGAGACACAGAGCACACACTTCGTCCTTCCCTGAATCAACTCCTTGAGGCAGGGTGTTCTGCATGTAGTGAACGGCCTCAACCAAGGCGCGCCCTAGCTAGGCCTCGGGGCCCGTGCCTCTTCAGAAGCCTGCAGTGCTACAGGAAAAACTGTGCTTTAGTGGCAATAGGAAAGCAAGCCGACTTTCTCCTGGAGGCAGGGTGACTTCAGGTAGGAGGTCCTGGTTGGAAGGCGAAGCCTAGTGTTTTTTTTTCAGTGCAAATCAGAGTAGGGAATGAGTGCGACTTCCACGGCATGTTGGAACCTGCTAGAAACGTGCCCGTGAACCTGTGGTAGTGCTGGGGAAATCAAGCTGTCCCAAGAAAGAGTGTACTGGTTTGCCCATCACTCGGCATACACAGTGTGAGTACGAAGGCCTACGGGCCTGGATGTTGTTTAGAAGAGCCAGGGGAGCCTGGGGGTACTCAGTGTTCTTGCAGGGAATAGGGTTTCCAGGCGAGGCACCTAGGTGTCCCGCAAAGCGTACTGGCGTTCAAATGCTGCAGAGCAGCGACTACGGCCTCATGGAAACTGCTGCACGCCCCCGCTTCTGCAGAGCAATTCAGGGCCTTACCTCGAGGCAAGTCCTCACGTTGAGTGTCCCGTGAGCGACCCCGCATGGTAGGATGCTGACTTTCTCCTTGAGTAGAGAGACTTCAGGTACGAGGTCCTCTAAGAATTCTAAGCAGAGTGTTTTCTCATGGCAGCTCAAACGAGGGCAATGTCGAAGACTTCCAGGCCATGTTGGACTGCCTAGAAATGTGGTTCTGATGTTGTTCGAGGGCTCTGGAAATGTAGCACGCCTGAAGTAACGTGCAGTGTGTTGCCCATCACTCGGCAGACACAGAGGGCCTCCGAGGGACCTATGGGCCTCGATGTTGCTCAGTAGGCCCACAGGGGTGTGGAGGTACTCAGTGATCTTGGAACGAAAATGATGCTCACCCGAGGGGCCTAGGAGCTCTCAAAGGGTACCTTCTTTCAAATAAAGCAGAACAGCGACTAAGAGCTCATGGGAAGAGCTGCCTGCCTCCCGTTCTGCATGGCTACTCAGGGCCTTACCTCGAGGCAAGGACTCACGTTGAGATTCCCTTTAGTTCTAGAGCATTACAAGAAGAGAGCCACCCCGGCCATGGAAGCACCCTGTGTAGCCAGAGAAAACCCATTTTCTTCCCAGACCCATGCCTACAGCGGCCAGAGGCCAGTCAACAGCAGAGAATTTCAGGGAGCTTCAAGGGAGCATGAATGGGGCTTTCCAAATGGAAAAGCAAGGCTAGTACCATCCCGCCCCCATTTCCATGGGCACACGCAGCATACATCCCTGTGGTTTCTGACAAGTCAAAAGAGACACAGAGCACACACTGGTTCCTTCCCTGAATCAACTTCTCGAGGCAGGGTGTTCTGCATCTAGTGAACGCCCTCAACCAAGGCGCGCCCTAGCTAGGCCTCGGGGCCCGTGCCTCTTCAGAAGCCTGCAGTGCTACAGGAAGAACTGTGCTTTAGTGGCAATAGGCAAGCAATCCGCCTTTCTCCTGGAGGCAGGGTGACTTCAGGTACGAGGTCCAGGATGGAAGGCGAAGCCAAGTGTTTTTCTCAGTGCAGCTCAGACTAGGGAAAGAGTGCGACTTCCACGGCATGTTGGACCTTGCTACAACGGTGCTCGTGATCCTGTGCGAGTGCTGGGGAAATCAAGAAGTCCCAAGAAAGAGCGCAGTGTGTTGCCCATCCCTCGGCAGACACAGAGGGCCTCCGAGGGACTTATGGGCCTCGATGTTGCTCATCAGGCCCACAGCAGTGTGGAGGTGGTACTCAGTGATCTTGGAACGAAAATGACGCTCACCCGAGGGGCCTAGGAGTTCCAGAAAGGGTCCTTTTTAAAAATAAAGCAGAACAGCACCTAAGAGCTCATGGAGAGAGCTGCATGCCTCCCTTTCTGCATGGCTACTCAGGGCCTTACCTCGAGGCAAGGACTCACGTTGAGATTCCCTTTAGCTCTAGAGCATGGCAAGATGAGCCCCACCCCGGCCATGGAAGCACCCTGTGTAGCCAGAGAAAACTCATTTTCTTCCCAGACCCATGCCTACGGCGTCCAGAGGCCTGACAACAGCAGAGAATTTCAGGGAGCTTCCAGGGAGCATGAATGGGGCTTTCCAAATGGAAAAGCAAGGCTAGTACCATCCCGCCCCCACTTCCATGGGCACACGCAGCATACATCCCTGTGGTTTCTGACAAGTCAAAAGAGACACAGAGCACACACTTCGTCCTTCCCTGAATCAACTCCTCGAGGCAGGGTGTTCTGCATGTAGTGAACGGCCTCAACCAAGGCGCGCCCTAGCTAGGCCTCGGGGCCCGTGCCTCTTCAGAAGCCTGCAGTGCTACAGGAAAAACTGGGCTTTAGTGGCAATAGGAACGCAAGCCGACTTTCTCCTGGAGGAAGGGTGACTTCAGGTAGGAGGTCCTGGTTGGAAGGCCAAGCCTAGTGTTTTTTTTCAGTGCAAATCAGAGTAGGGAATGAGTGCGACTTCCACGGCATGTTGGAACCTGCTAGAACCGTGCCCGTGAACCTGTGGTAGTGCTGGGGAAATCAAGCTGTCCCAAGAAAGAGTGTACTGGTTTGCCCATCACTCGGCATACACAGTGTGAGTACGAAGGCCTACGGGCCTGGATGTTGTTTAGAAGAGCCAGGGGAGCCTGGGGGTACTCAGTGTTCTTGCAGGGAATAGGGTTTCCAGGCGAGGCACCTAGGTGTCCCACAAAGCGTACTGGCGTTCAAATGCTTCAGAGCAGCGACTACGGCCACATGGAAACTGCTGCACGCCCCCGCTTCTGCAGAGCAATTCAGGGCCTTACCTGGAGGCAAGTCCTCACGTTGAGTGTCCCGTGAGCGACCCCGCATGGTAGGATGCTGACTTTCTCCTTGAGTAGAGAGACTTCAGGTACGAGGTCCTCTATGTATTCTAAGCAGAGTGTTTTCTCATGGCAGCTCAAACGAGGGCAATGTCGAAGACTTCCAGGCCATGTTGGACTGCCTAGAAATGTGGTTCTGATGTTGTTCGAGGGCTCTGGAAATGTAGCACGCCTGAAGTAACGTGCAGTGTGTTGCCCATCACTCGGCAGACACAGAGGGCCTCCGAGGGACCTATGGGCCTCGATGTTGCTCAGTAGGCCCACAGGGGTGTGGAGGTACTCAGTGATCTTGGAACGAAAATGATGCTCACCCGAGGGGCCTAGGAGTTCTCAAAGGGTACCTTCTTTCAAATAAAGCAGAACAGCGACTAAGAGCTCATGGGAAGAGCTGCCTGCCTCCCGTTCTGCATGGCTACTCAGGGCCTTACCTCGAGGCAAGGACTCACGTTGAGATTCCCTTTAGTTCTAGAGCATTACAAGAAGAGAGCCACCCCGGCCATGGAAGCACCCTGTGTAGCCAGAGAAAACCCATTTTCTTCCCAGACCCATGCCTACAGCGGCCAGAGGCCAGTCAACAGCAGAGAATTTCAGGGAGCTTCAAGGGAGCATGAATGGGGCTTTCCAAATGGAAAAGCAAGGCTAGTACCATCCCGCCCCCATTTCCATGGGCACACGCAGCATACATCCCTGTGGTTTCTGACAAGTCAAAAGAGACACAGAGCACACACTGGTTCCTTCCCTGAATCAACTTCTCGAGGCAGGGTGTTCTGCATCTAGTGAACGCCCTCAACCAAGGCGCGCCCTAGCTAGGCCTCGGGGCCCGTGCCTCTTCAGAAGCCTGCAGTGCTACAGGAAGAACTGTGCTTTAGTGGCAATAGGCAAGCAATCCGCCTTTCTCCTGGAGGCAGGGTGACTTCAGGTACGAGGTCCAGGATGGAAGGCGAAGCCGAGTGTTTTTCTCAGTGCAGCTCAGACTAGGGAAAGAGTGCGACTTCCACGGCATGTTGGACCTTGCTACAACGGTGCTCGTGATCCTGTGCGAGTGCTGGGGAAATCAAGAAGTCCCAAGAAAGAGCGCAGTGTGTTGCCCATCCCTCGGCAGACACAGAGGGCCTCCGAGGGACTTATGGGCCTCGATGTTGCTCATCAGGCCCACAGCAGTGTGGAGGTGGTACTCAGTGATCTTGGAACGAAAATGACGCTCACCCGAGGGGCCTAGGAGTTCCAGAAAGGGTCCTTTTTAAAAATAAAGCAGAACAGCACCTAAGAGCTCATGGAGAGAGCTGCATGCCTCCCTTTCTGCATGGCTACTCAGGGCCTTACCTCGAGGCAAGGACTCACGTTGAGATTCCCTTTAGCTCTAGAGCATGGCAAGATGAGCCCCACCCCGGCCATGGAAGCACCCTGTGTAGCCAGAGAAAACTCATTTTCTTCCCAGACCCATGCCTACCGCGTCCAGAGGCCTGACAACAGCAGAGAATTTCAGGGAGCTTCCAGGGAGCATGAATGGGGCTTTCCAAATGGAAAAGCAAGGCTAGTACCATCCCGCCCCCATTTCCATGGGCACACGCAGCATACATCCCTGTGGTTTCTGACAAGTCAAAAGAGACACAGAGCACACACTTCGTCCTTCCCTGAATCAACTCCTCGAGGCAGGGTGTTCTGCATGTAGTGAACGGCCTCAACCAAGGCGCGCCCTAGCTAGGCCTCGGGGCCCGTGCCTCTTCAGAAGCCTGCAGTGCTACAGGAAAAACTGGGCTTTAGTGGCAATAGGAACGCAAGCCGACTTTCTCCTGGAGGCAGGGTGACTTCAGGTAGGAGGTCCTGGTTGGAAGGCCAAGCCTAGTGTTTTTTTTTCAGTGCAAATCAGAGTAGGGAATGAGTGCGACTTCCACGGCATGTTGGAACCTGCTAGAACCGTGCCCGTGAACCTGTGGTAGTGCTGGGGAAATCAAGCTGTCCCAAGAAAGAGTGTACTGGTTTGCCCATCACTCGGCATACACAGTGTGAGTACGAAGGCCTACGGGCCTGGATGTTGTTTAGAAGAGCCAGGGGAGCCTGGGGGTACTCAGTGTTCTTGCAGGGAATAGGGTTTCCAGGCGAGGCACCTAGGTGTCCCGCAAAGCGTACTGGCGTTCAAATGCTGCAGAGCAGCGACTACGGCCTCATGGAAACTGCTGCACGCCCCCGCTTCTGCAGAGCAATTCAGGGCCTTACCTGGAGGCAAGTCCTCACGTTGAGTGTCCCGTGAGCGACCCCGCATGGTAGGATGCTGACTTTCTCCTTGAGTAGAGAGACTTCAGGTACGAGGTCCTCTAAGTATTCTAAGCAGAGTGTTTTCACATGGCAGCTCAAACGAGGGCAATGTCGAAGACTTCCAGGCCATGTTGGACTGCCTAGAAATGTGGTTCTGATGTTGTTCGAGGGCTCTGGAAATGTAGCACGCCTGAAGTAACGTGCAGTGTGTTGCCCATCACTCGGCAGACACAGAGGGCCTCCGAGGGACCTATGGGCCTCGATGTTGCTCAGTAGGCCCACAGGGGTGTGGAGGTACTCAGTGATCTTGGAACGAATATGATGCTCACCCGAGGGGCCTAGGAGTTCTCAAAGGGTACCTTCTTTCAAATAAAGCAGAACAGCGACTAAGAGCTCATGGGAAGAGCTGCCTGCCTCCCGTTCTGCATGGCTACTCAGGGCCTTACCTCGAGGCAAGGACTCACGTTGAGATTCCCTTTAGTTCTAGAGCATTACAAGAAGAGAGCCACCCCGGCCATGGAAGCACCCTGTGTAGCCAGAGAAAACCCATTTTCTTCCCAGACCCATGCCTACAGCGGCCAGAGGCCAGTCAACAGCAGAGAATTTCAGGGAGCTTCAAGGGAGCATGAATGGGGCTTTCCAAATGGAAAAGCAAGGCTAGTACCATCCCGCCCCCATTTCCATGGGCACACGCAGCATACATCCCTGTGGTTTCTGACAAGTCAAAAGAGACACAGAGCACACACTGGTTCCTTCCCTGAATCAACTTCTCGAGGCAGGGTGTTCTGCATCTAGTGAACGCCCTCAACCAAGGCGTGCCCTAGCTAGGCCTCGGGGCCCGTGCCTCTTCAGAAGCCTGCAGTGCTACAGGAAGAACTGTGCTTTAGTGGCAATAGGCAAGCAATCCGCCTTTCTCCTGGAGGCAGGGTGACTTCAGGTACGAGGTCCAGGATGGAAGGCGAAGCCGAGTGTTTTTCTCAGTGCAGCTCAGACTAGGGAAAGAGTGCGACTTCCACGGCATGTTGGACCTTGCTACAACGGTGCTCGTGATCCTGTGCGAGTGCTGGGGAAATCAAGAAGTCCCAAGAAAGAGCGCAGTGTGTTGCCCATCCCTCGGCAGACACAGAGGGCCTCCGAGGGACTTATGGGCCTTGATGTTGCTCATCAGGCCCACAGCAGTGTGGAGGTGGTACTCAGTGATCTTGGAACGAAAATGACGCTCACCCGAGGGGCCTAGGAGTTCCAGAAAGGGTCCTTTTTAAAAATAAAGCAGAACAGCACCTAAGAGCTCATGGAGAGAGCTGCATGCCTCCCTTTCTGCACGGCTACTCAGGGCCTTACCTCGAGGCAAGGACTCATGTTGAGATTCCCTTTAGCTCTAGAGCATGGCAAGATGAGCCCCACCCCGGCCATGGAAGCACCCTGTGTAGCCAGAGAAAACTCATTTTCTTCCCAGACCCATGCCTACGGCGTCCAGAGGCCTGACAACAGCAGAGAATTTCAGGGAGCTTCCAGGGAGCATGAATGGGGCTTTCCAAATGGAAAAGCAAGGCTAGTACCATCCCGCCCCCATTTCCATGGGCACACGCAGCATACATCCCTGTGGTTTCTGACAAGTCAAAAGAGACACAGAGCACACACTTCGTCCTTCCCTGAATCAACTCCTCGAGGCAGGGTGTTCTGCATGTAGTGAACGGCCTCAACCAAGGCGCGCCCTAGCTAGGCCTCGGGGCCCGTGCCTCCTCAGAAGCCTGCAGTGCTACAGGAAAAACTGGGCTTTAGTGGCAATAGGAACACAAGCCGACTTTCTCCTGGAGGAAGGGTGACTTCAGGTAGGAGGTCCTGGTTGGAAGGCGAAGCCTAGTGTTTTTTTTTCAGTGCAAATCAGAGTAGGGAATGAATGCGACTTCCACGGCATGTTGGAACCTGCTAGAACCGTGCCCGTGAACCTGTGGTAGTGCTGGGGAAATCAAGCTGTCCCAAGAAAGAGTGTACTGGTTTGCCCATCACTCGGCATACACAGTGTGAGTACGAAGGCCTACGGGCCTGGATGTTGTTTAGAAGAGCCAGGGGAGCCTGGGGGTACTCAGTGTTCTTGCAGGGAATAGGGTTTCCAGGCGAGGCACCTAGGTGTCCCGCAAAGCGTACTGGCGTTCAAATGCTGCAGAGCAGCGACTACGGCCTCATCGAAACTGCTGCACGCCCCCGCTTCTGCAGAGCAATTCAGGGCCTTACCTTGAGGCAAGTCCTCACGTTGAGTGTCCCGTGAGTGACCCCGCATGGTAGGATGCTGACTTTCTCCTTGAGTAGAGAGACTTCAGGTACGAGGTCCTCTAAGAATTCTAAGCAGAGTGTTTTCTCATGGCAGCTCAAACGAGGGCAATGTCGAAGACTTCCAGGCCATGTTGGACTGCCTAGAAATGTGGTTCTGATGTTGTTCGAGGGCTCTGGAAATGTAGCACGCCTGAAGTAACGTGCAGTGTGTTGCCCATCACTCGGCAGACACAGAGGGCCTCCGAGGGACCTATGGGCCTCGATGTTGCTCAGTAGGCCCACAGGGGTGTGGGGGTACTCAGTGATCTTCGAACGAAAATGATGCTCACCCGAGGGGCCTAGGAGTTCTCAAAGGGTACCTTCTTTAAAATAAAGCAGAACAGCGACTAAGAGCTCATGGGAAGAGCTGCCTGCCTCCCGTTCTGCATGGCTACTCGGGGCCTTACCTCGAGGCAAGGACTCACGTTGAGATTCCCTTTAGTTCTAGAGCATTACAAGAAGAGAGCCACCCCGGCCATGGAAGCACCCTGTGTAGCCAGAGAAAACCCATTTCCTTCCCAGACCCATGCCTACAGCGGCCAGAGGCCAGTCAACAGCAGAGAATTTCAGGGAGCTTCAAGGGAGCATGAATGGGGCTTTCCAAATGGAAAAGCAAGGCTAGTACCATCCCGCCCCCATTTCCATGGGCACACGCAGCATACATCCCTGTGGTTTCTGACAAGTCAAAAGAGACACAGAGCACACACTGGTTCCTTCCCTGAATCAACTTCTCGAGGCAGGGTGTTCTGCATCTAGTGAACGCCCTCAACCAAGGCGCGCCCTAGCTAGGCCTCAGGGCCCGTGCCTCTTCAGAAGCCTGCAGTGCTACAGGAAGAACTGTGCTTTAGTGGCAATAGGCAAGCAATCCGCCTTTCTCCTGGAGGCAGGGTGACTTCAGGTACGAGGTCCAGGATGGAAGGCGAAGCCGAGTGTTTTTCTCAGTGCAGCTCAGACTAGGGAAAGAGTGCGACTTCCACGGCATGTTGGACCTTGCTACAACGGTGCTCGTGATCCTGTGCGAGTGCTGGGGAAATCAAGAAGTCCCAAGAAAGAGCGCAGTGTGTTGCCCATCCCTCGGCAGACACAGAGGGCCTCCGAGGGACTTATGGGCCTTGATGTTGCTCATCAGGCCCACAGCAGTGTGGAGGTGGTACTCAGTGATCTTGGAACGAAAATGACGCTCACCCGAGGGGCCTAGGAGTTCCAGAAAGGGTCCTTTTTAAAAATAAAGCAGAACAGCACCTAAGAGCTCATGGAGAGAGCTGCATGCCTCCCTTTCTGCATGGCTACTCAGGGCCTTACCTCGAGGCAAGGACTCACGTGGAGATTCCCTTTAGCTCTAGAGCATGGCAAGATGAGCCCCACCCCGGCCATGGAAGCACCCTGTGTAGCCAGAGAAAACCCATTTTCTTCCCAGACCCATGCCTACAGCGTCCAGAGGCCTGACAACAGCAGAGAATTTCAGGGAGCTTCCAGGGAGCATGAATGGGGCTTTCCAAATGGAAAAGCAAGGCTAGTACCATCCCGCCCCCATTTCCATGGGCACACGCAGCATACATCCCTGTGGTTTCTGACAAGTCAAAAGAGACACAGAGCACACACTTCGTCCTTCCCTGAATCAACTCCTCGAGGCAGGGTGTTCTGCATGTAGTGAACGGCCTCAACCAAGGCGCGCCCTAGCTAGGCCTCAGGGCCCGTGCCTCTTCAGAAGCCTGCAGTGCTACAGGAAAAACTGGGCTTTAGTGGCAATAGGAACGCAAGCCGACTTTCTCCTGGAGGCAGGGTGACTTCAGGTAGGAGGTCCTGGTTGGAAGGCGAAGCCTTGTGTTTTTTTTTTCAGTGCAATTCAGAGTAGGGAATGAGTGCGACTTCCACGGCATGTTGGAACCTGCTAGAACCGTGCCCGTGAACCTGTGGTAGTGCTGGGGAAATCAAGCTGTCCCAAGAAAGAGTGTACTGGTTTGCCCATCACTCGGCATACACAGTGTGAGTACGAAGGCCTACGGGCCTGGATGTTGTTTAGTAGGGCCAGCGGAGCCTGGGGGGGTACTCAGTGTTCTTGCAGGGAATAGGGTTTCCGGGCGAGGCACCTAGGTGCCCCGAAAAGCGTACTGGCGTTCAAATGCTGCAGAGGAGCGCCTGCGGCCTCATGGAAACTGCTGCACCCCTCTGCTTCTGCAGAGCAACTCAGGGCCTTACCTCGAGGCAAGGCCTCACGTTGAGTGTCCCGTGAGCGACACCACATGGTAGGATGCTGACTTTCTCCTTGAGTAGAGAGAATTCAGGTACGAGGTCCTCTAAGAATTCTAAGCAGAGTGTTTTCTCATGGCAGCTCAAACGAGGGCAATGTCGAAGACTTCCAGGCCATGTTGGACTGCCTAGAAATGTGGTTCTGATGTTGTTCGAGGGCTCTGGAAATGTAGCACGCCTGAAGAAACGTGCAGTGTGTTGCCCATCACTCGGCAGACACAGAGGGCCTCCGAGGGACCTATGGGCCTCGATGTTGCTCAGTAGGCCCACAGGGGTGTGGAGGTACTCAGTGATCTTGGAACGAAAATGATGCTCACCCGAGGGGCCTAGGAGTTCTCAAAGGGTACCTTCTTTCAAATAAAGCAGAACAGCGACTAAGAGCTCATGGGAAGAGCTGCCTGCCTCCCGTTCTACATGGCTACTCAGGGCCTTACCTCGAGGCAAGGACTCACGTTGAGATTCCCTTTAGTTCTAGAGCATTACAAGAAGAGAGCCACCCCGGCCATGGAAGCACCCTGTGTAGCCAGAGAAAACCCATTTTCTTCCCAGACCCATGCCTACAGCGGCCAGAGGCCAGTCAACAGCAGAGAATTTCAGGGAGCTTCAAGGGAGCATGAATGGGGCTTTCCAAATGGAAAAGCAAGGCTAGTACCATCCCGCCCCAATTTCCATGGGCACACGCAGCATACATCCCTGTGGTTTCTGATAAGTCAAAAGAGACACAGAGCACACACTGGTTCCTTTCCTGAATCAAATTCTCGAGGCAGGGTGTTCTGCATCTAGTGAACGGCCTCAACCAAGGCGCGCCCTAGCTAGGCCTCTGGGCCCGTGCCTCTTCAGAAGCCTGCAGTGCTACAGGAAGAACTGTGCCTTAGTGGCAATAGGCAAGCAATCCGCCTTTCTCCTGGAGGCAGGGTGACTTCAGGTACGAGGTCCAGGATGGAAGGCGAAGCCGAGTGTTTTTCTCAGTACAGCTCAGACTAGGGAAAGAGTGCGACTTCCACGGCATGTTGGACCTTGCTACAACGGTGCTCGTGATCCTGTGCGAGTGCTGGGGAAATCAAGAAGTCCCAAGAAAGAGTGCAGTGTGTTGCCCATCCCTCGGCAGACACAGAGGGCCTCCGAGGGACTTATGGGCCTCGATGTTGCTCATCAGGCCCACAGCAGTGTGGAGGTGGTACTCAGTGATCTTGGAACGAAAATGACGCTCACCCGAGGGGCCTAGGAGTTCCAGAAAGGGTCCTTTTTAAAAATAAAGCAGAACAGCACCTAAGAGCTCATGGAGAGAGCTGCATGCCTCCCTTTCTGCATGGCTACTCAGGGCCTTACCTCGAGGCAAGGACTCACGTTGAGATTCCCTTTAGCTCTAGAGCATGGCAAGATGAGCCCCACCCCGGCCATGGAAGCACCCTGTGTAGCCAGAGAAAACTCATTTTCTTCCCAGACCCATGCCTACGGCGTCCAGAGGCCTGACAACAGCAGAGAATTTCAGGGAGCTTCCAGGGAGCATGAATGGGGCTTTCCAAATGGAAAAGCAAGGCTAGTACCATCCCGCCCCCATTTCCATGGGCACACGCAGCATACATCCCTGTGGTTTCTGACAAGTCAAAAGAGACACAGAGCACACACTTCGTCCTTCCCTGAATCAACTCCTCGAGGCAGGGTGTTCTGCATGTAGTGAACGGCCTCAACCAAGGCGCGCCCTAGCTAGGCCTCGGGGCCCGTGCCTCCTCAGAAGCCTGCAGTGCTACAGGAAAAACTGGGCTTTAGTGGCAATAGGAACACAAGCCGACTTTCTCCTGGAGGAAGGGTGACTTCAGGTAGGAGGTCCTGGTTGGAAGGCGAAGCCTAGTGTTTTTTTTTCAGTGCAAATCAGAGTAGGGAATGAATGCGACTTCCACGGCATGTTGGAACCTGCTAGAACCGTGCCCGTGAACCTGTGGTAGTGCTGGGGAAATCAAGCTGTCCCAAGAAAGAGTGTACTGGTTTGCCCATCACTCGGCATACACAGTGTGAGTACGAAGGCCTACGGGCCTGGATGTTGTTTAGAAGAGCCAGGGGAGCCTGGGGGTACTCAGTGTTCTTGCAGGGAATAGGGTTTCCAGGCGAGGCACCTAGGTGTCCCGCAAAGTGTACTGGCGTTCAAATGCTGCAGAGCAGCGACTACGGCCTCATCGAAACTGCTGCACGCCCCCGCTTCTGCAGAGCAATTCAGGGCCTTACCTCGAGGCAAGTCCTCACGTTGAGTGTCCCGTGAGCGACCCCGCATGGTAGGATGCTGACTTTCTCCTTGAGTAGAGAGACTTCAGGTACGAGGTCCTCTAAGAATTCTAAGCAGAGTGTTTTCTCATGGCAGCTCAAACGAGGGCAATGTCGAAGACTTCCAGGCCATGTTGGACTGCCTAGAAATGTGGTTCTGATGTTGTTCGAGGGCTCTGGAAATGTAGCACGCCTGAAGTAACGTGCAGTGTGTTGCCCATCACTCGGCAGACACAGAGGGCCTCTGAGGGACTATGGGCCTCGATGTTGCTCAGTAGGCCCACAGGGGTGTGGAGGTACTCAGTGATCTTGGAACGAAAATGATGCTCACCCGAGGGGCCTGGGAGTTCTCAAAGGGTACCTTCTTTCAAATAAAGCAGAACAGCGACTAAGAGCTCATGGGAAGAGCTGCCTGCCTCCCGTTCTGCATGGCTACTCAGGGCCTTACCTCGAGGCAAGGACTCACGTTGAGATTCCCTTTAGTTCTAGAGCATTACAAGAAGAGAGCCACCCCGGCCATGGAAGCACCCTGTGTAGCCAGAGAAAACCCATTTTCTTCCCAGACCCATGCCTACAGCGGCCAGAGGCCAGTCAACAGCAGAGAATTTCAGGGAGCTTCAAGGGAGCATGAATGGGGCTTTCCAAATGGAAAAGCAAGGCTAGTACCATCCCGCCCCCATTTCCATGGGCACACGCAGCATACATCCCTGTGGTTTCTGACAAGTCAAAAGAGACACAGAGCACACACTTCGTCCTTCCCTGAATCAACTTCTCGAGGCAGGGTGTTCTGCATGTAGTGAACGGCCTCCACCAAGGCGCGCCCTAGCTAGGCCTCGGGGCCCGTGCCTCTTCAGAAGCCTGCAGTGCTACAGGAAGAACTGTGCATTAGTGGCAATAGGCAAGCAATCCGCCTTTCTCCTGGAGGCAGGGTGACTTCAGGTACGAGGTCCAGGATGGAAGGCGAAGCCGAGTGTTTTTCTCAGTGCAGCTCAGACTAGGGAAAGAGTGCGACTTCCACGGCATGTTGGACCTTGCTACAACGGTGCTCGTGATCCTGTGCGAGCGCTGGGGAAATCAAGAAGTCCCAAGAAAGAGTGCAGTGTGTTGCCCATCCCTCGGCAGACACAGAGGGCCTCCGAGGGACTTATGGGCCTCGATGTTGCTCATCAGGCCCACAGCAGTGTGGAGGTGGTACTCAGTGATCTTGGAACGAAAATGACGCTCACCCGAGGGGCCTAGGAGTTCCAGAAAGGGTCCTTTTTAAAAATAAAGCAGAACAGCACCTAAGAGCTCATGGAGAGAGCTGCATGCCTCCCTTTCTGCACGGCTACTCAGGGCCTTACCTCGAGGCAAGGACTCACGTTGAGATTCCCTTTAGCTCTAGAGCATGGCAAGATGAGCCCCACCCCGGCCATGGAAGCACCCTGTGTAGCCAGAGAAAACTCATTTTCTTCCCAGACCCATGCCTACGGCGTCCAGAGGCCTGACAACAGCAGAGAATTTCAGGGAGCTTCCAGGGAGCATGAATGGGGCTTTCCAAATGGAAAAGCAAGGCTAGTACCATCCCGCCCCCATTTCCATGGGCACACGCAGCATACATCCCTGTGGTTTCTGACAAGTCAAAAGAGACACAGAGCACACACTGGTTCCTTCCCTGAATCAACTTCTCGAGGCAGGGTGTTCTGCATCTAGTGAACGGCCTCAACCAAGGCGCGCCCTAGCTAGGCCTCTGGGCCCGTGCCTCTTCAGAAGCCTGCACTGCTACAGGAAAAACTGTGCTTTAGTGGCAATAGGAACGCAAGCCGACTTTCTCCTGGAGGCAGGGTGACTTCAGGTAGGAGGTCCTGGTTGGAAGGCCAAGCCTAGTGTTTTTTTTTCAGTGCAAATCAGAGTAGGGAATGAGTGCGACTTCCACGGCATGTTGGAACCTGCGAGAACCGTGCCCGTGAACCTGTGGTAGTGCTGGGGAAATCAAGCTGTCCCAAGAAAGGGTGTACTGGTTTGCCCATCACTCGGCCTACACAGTGTGAGTACGAAGGCCTACGGGCCTGGATGTTGTTTAGAAGAGCCAGGGGAGCCTGGGGGTACTCAGTGTTCTTGCAGGGAATAGGGTTTCCAGGCGAGGCACCTAGGTGTCCCGCAAAGCGTACTGGCGTTCAAATGCTGCAGAGCAGCGACTACGGCCTCATGGAAACTGCTGCACGCCCCCGCTTCTGCAGAGCAATTCAGGGCCTTACCTCGAGGCAAGTCCTCACGTTGAGTGTCCCGTGAGCGACCCCGCATGGTAGGATGCTGACTTTCTCCTTGAGTAGAGAGACTTCAGGTACGAGGTCCTCTAAGAATTCTAAGCAGAGTGTTTTCTCATGGCAGCTCAAACGAGGGCAATGTCGAAGACTTCCAGGCCATGTTGGACTGCCTAGAAATGTGGTTCTGATGTTGTTCGAGGGCTCTGGAAATGTAGCACGCCTGAAGTAACGTGCAGTGTGTTGCCCATCACTCGGCAGACACAGAGGGCCTCCGAGGGACCTATGGGCCTCGATGTTGCTCAGTAGGCCCACAGGGGTGTGGAGGTACTCAGTGATCTTGGAACGAAAATGATGCTCACCCGAGGGGCCTAGGAGTTCTCAAAGGGTACCTTCTTTCAAATAAAGCAGAACAGCGACTAAGAGCTCATGGGAAGAGCTTCCTGCCTCCCGTTCTACATGGCTACTCAGGGCCTTACCTCGAGGCAAGGACTC
Source organism: Eubalaena glacialis (assembly GCF_028564815.1). NCBI lineage: Eukaryota > Metazoa > Chordata > Mammalia > Artiodactyla > Balaenidae > Eubalaena > Eubalaena glacialis. The sequence continues at coordinate 99,724,145 of NC_083716.1, forward strand.
ACGTTGAGATTCCCTTTAGTTCTAGAGCATTACAAGAAGAGAGCCACCCCGGCCATGGAAGCACCCTGTGTAGCCAGAGAAAACCCATTTTCTTCCCAGACCCATGCCTACAGCGGCCAGAGGCCAGTCAACAGCAGAGAATTTCAGGGAGCTTCAAGGGAGCATGAATGGGGCTTTCCAAATGGAAAAGCAAGGCTAGTACCATCCCGCCCCAATTTCCATGGGCACACGCAGCATACATCCCTGTGGTTTCTGATAAGTCAAAAGAGACACAGAGCACACACTGGTTCCTTTCCTGAATCAAATTCTCGAGGCAGGGTGTTCTGCATCTAGTGAACGGCCTCAACCAAGGCGCGCCCTAGCTAGGCCTCTGGGCCCGTGCCTCTTCAGAAGCCTGCAGTGCTACAGGAAGAACTGTGCCTTAGTGGCAATAGGCAAGCAATCCGCCTTTCTCCTGGAGGCAGGGTGACTTCAGGTACGAGGTCCAGGATGGAAGGCGAAGCCGAGTGTTTTTCTCAGTACAACTCAGACTAGGGAAAGAGTGCGACTTCCACGGCATGTTGGACCTTGCTACAACGGTGCTCGTGATCCTGTGCGAGTGCTGGGGAAATCAAGAAGTCCCAAGAAAGAGTGCAGTGTGTTGCCCATCCCTCGGCAGACACAGAGGGCCTCCGAGGGACTTATGGGCCTCGATGTTGCTCATCAGGCCCACAGCAGTGTGGAGGTGGTACTCAGTGATCTTGGAACGAAAATGACGCTCACCCGAGGGGCCTAGGAGTTCCAGAAAGGGTCCTTTTTAAAAATAAAGCAGAACAGCACCTAAGAGCTCATGGAGAGAGCTGCATGCCTCCCTTTCTGCATGGCTACTCAGGGCCTTACCTCGAGGCAAGGACTCACGTTGAGATTCCCTTTAGCTCTAGAGCATGGCAAGATGAGCCCCACCCCGGCCATGGAAGCACCCTGTGTAGCCAGAGAAAACTCATTTTCTTCCCAGACCCATGCCTACGGCGTCCAGAGGCCTGACAACAGCAGAGAATTTCAGGGAGCTTCCAGGGAGCATGAATGGGGCTTTCCAAATGGAAAAGCAAGGCTAGTACCATCCCGCCCCCATTTCCATGGGCACACGCAGCATACATCCCTGTGGTTTCTGACAAGTCAAAAGAGACACAGAGCACACACTTCGTCCTTCCCTGAATCAACTTCTCGAGGCAGGGTGTTCTGCATGTAGTGAACGGCCTCAACCAAGGGGCGCCCTAGCTAGGACTCTGGGCCCGTGCCTCTTCAGAAGCCTGCAGTGCTACAGAAAAAACTGTGCTTTAGTGGCAATAGGAACGCAAGCCGACTTTCTCCTGGAGGCAGGGTGACTTCAGGTAGGAGGTCCTGGTTGGAAGGCGAAGCCTAGAGTTTTTTTTTCAGTGCAAATCAGAGTAGGGAATGAGTGCGACTTCCTCGGCATGTTGGAACCTGCTAGAACCGTGCCCGTGAACCTGTGGTAGTGCTGGGGAAATCAAGCTGTCCCAAGAAAGAGTGTACTGGTTTGCCCATCACTCGGCATACACAGTGTGAGTACGAAGGCCTACGGGCCTGGATGTTGTTTAGAAGAGCCAGGGGAGCCTGGGGGTACTCAGTGTTCTTGCAGGGAATAGGGTTTCCAGGCGAGGCACCTAGGTGTCCCGCAAAGCGTACTGGCGTTCAAATGCTGCAGAGCAGCGACTACGGCCTCATCGAAACTGCTGCACGCCCCCGCTTCTGCAGAGCAATTCAGGGCCTTACCTCGAGGCAAGTCCTCACGTTGAGTGTCCCGTGAGCGACCCCGCATGGTAGGATGCTGACTTTCTCCTTGAGTAGAGAGACTTCAGGTACGAGGTCCTCTAAGAATTCTAAGCAGAGTGTTTTCTCATGGCAGCTCAAACGAGGGCAATGTCGAAGACTTCCAGGCCATGTTGGACTGCCTAGAAATGTGGTTCTGATGTTGTTCGAGGGCTCTGGAAATGTAGCACGCCTGAAGTAACGTGCAGTGTGTTGCCCATCACTCGGCAGACACAGAGGGCCTCCGAGGGACCTATGGGCCTCGATGTTGCTCAGTAGGCCCACAGGGGTGTGGGGGTACTCAGTGATCTTCGAACGAAAATGATGCTCACCCGAGGGGCCTAGGAGTTCTCAAAGGGTACCTTCTTTCAAATAAAGCAGAACAGCGACTAAGAGCTCATGGGAAGAGCTGCCTGCCTCCCGTTCTACATGGCTACTCAGGGCCTTACCTCGAGGCAAGGACTCACGTTGAGATTCCCTTTAGTTCTAGAGCATTACAAGAAGAGAGCCACCCCGGCCATGGAAGCACCCTGTGTAGCCAGAGAAAACCCATTTTCTTCCCAGACCCATGCCTACAGCGGCCAGAGGCCAGTCAACAGCAGAGAATTTCAGGGAGCTTCAAGGGAGCATGAATGTGGCTTTCCAAATGGAAAAGCAAGGCTAGTACCATCCCGCCCCCATTTCCATGGGCACACGCAGCATACATCCCTGTGGTTTCTGACAAGTCAAAAGAGACACAGAGCACACACTGGTTCCTTTCCTGAATCAACTTCTCGAGGCAGGGTGTTCTGCATCTAGTGAACGGCCTCAACCAAGGCGCGCCCTAGCTAGGCCTCGGGCCCCGTGCCTCTTCAGAAGCCTGCAGTGCTACAGGAAGAACTGTGCCTTAGTGGCAATAGGCAAGCAATCCGTCTTTCTCCTGGAGGCAGGGTGACTTCAGGTACGAGGTCCAGGATGGAAGGCGAAGCCGAGTGTTTTTCTCAGTACAGCTCAGACTAGGGAAAGTGTGCGACTTCCACGGCATGTTGGACCTTGCTACAACGGTGCTCGTGATCCTGTGCGAGTGCTGGGGAAATCAAGAAGTCCCAAGAAAGAGTGCAGTGTGTTGCCCATCCCTCGGCAGACACCGAGGGCCTCCGAGGGACTTATGGGCCTCGATGTTGCTCATCAGGCCCACAGCAGTGTGGAGGTGGTACTCAGTGATCTTGGAACGAAAATGACGCTAACCCGAGGGGCCTAGGAGTTCCAGAAAGGGTCCTTTTTAAAAATAAAGCAGAACAGCACCTAAGAGCTCATGGAGAGAGCTGCATGCCTCCCTTTCTGCATGGCTACTCAGGGCCTTACCTCGAGGCAAGGACTCACGTTGAGATTCCCTTTAGCTCTAGAGCATGGCAAGATGAGCCCCACCCCGGCCATGGAAGCACCCTGTGTAGCCAGAGAAAACTCATTTTCTTCCCAGACCCATGCCTACGGCGTCCAGAGGCCTGACAACAGCAGAGAATTTCAGGGAGCTTCCAGGGAGCATGAATGGGGCTTTCCAAATGGAAAAGCAAGGCTAGTACCATCCCGCCCCCATTTCCATGGGCACACGCAGCATACATCCCTGTGGTTTCTGACAAGTCAAAAGAGACACAGAGCACACACTTCGTCCTTCCCTGAATCAACTTCTCGAGGCAGGGTGTTCTGCATGTAGTGAACGGCCTCAACCAAGGGGCGCCCTAGCTAGGACTCTGGGCCCGTGCCTCTTAAGAAGCCTGCAGTGCTACAGAAAAAACTGTGCTTTAGTGGCAATAGGAACGCAAGCCGACTTTCTCCTGGAGGCAGGGTGACTTCAGGTAGGAGGTCCTGGTTGGAAGGCGAAGCCTAGAGTTTTTTTTTCAGTGCAAATCAGAGTAGGGAATGAGTGCGACTTCCTCGGCATGTTGGAACCTGCTAGAACCGTGCCCGTGAACCTGTGGTAGTGCTGGGGAAATCAAGCTGTCCCAAGAAAGAGTGTACTGGTTTGCCCATCACTCGGCATACACAGTGTGAGTACGAAGGCCTACGGGCCTGGATGTTGTTTAGAAGAGCCAGGGGAGCCTGGGGGTACTCAGTGTTCTTGCAGGGAATAGGGTTTCCAGGCGAGGCACCTAGGTGTCCCGCAAAGCGTACTGGCGTTCAAATGCTGCAGAGCAGCGACTAAGGCCTCATGGAAACTGCTGCACGCCCCCGCTTCTGCAGAGCAATTCAGGGCCTTACCTCGAGGCAAGTCCTCACGTTGAGTGTCCCGTGAGCGACCCCGCATGGTAGGATGCTGACTTTCTCCTTGAGTAGAGAGACTTCAGGTACGAGGTCCTCTAAGAATTCTAAGCAGAGTGTTTTCTCATGGCAGCTCAAACGAGGGCAATGTCGAAGACTTCCAGGCCATGTTGGACTGCCTAGAAATGTGGTTCTGATGTTGTTCGAGGGCTCTGGAAATGTAGCACGCCTGAAGTAACGTGCAGTGTGTTGCCCATCACTCGGCAGACACAGAGGGCCTCCGAGGGACCTATGGGCCTCGATGTTGCTCAGTAGGCCCACAGGGGTGTGGGGGTACTCAGTGATCTTCGAACGAAAATGATGCTCACCCGAGGGGCCTAGGAGTTCTCAAAGGGTACCTTCTTTCAAATAAAGCAGAACAGCGACTAAGAGCTCATGGGAAGAGCTGCCTGCCTCCCGTTCTGCATGGCTACTCAGGGCCTTACCTCGAGGCAAGGACTCACGTTGAGATTCCCTTTAGTTCTAGAGCATTACAAGAAGAGAGCCACCCCGGCCATGGAAACACCCTGTGTAGCCAGAGAAAACCCATTTTCTTCCCAGACCCATGCCTACAGCGGCCAGAGGCCAGTCAACAGCAGAGAATTTCAGGGAGCTTCCAGGGAGCATGAATGGGGCTTTCCAAATGGAAAAGCAAGGCTAGTACCATCCCGCCCCCATTTCCATGGGCACACGCAGCATACATCCCTGTGGTTTCTGACAAGTCAAAAGAGACACAGAGCACACACTGGTTCCTTTCCTGAATCAACTTCTCGAGGCAGGGTGTTCTGCATCTAGTGAACGGCCTAAACCAAGGCGCGCCCTAGCTAGGCCTCGGGCCCCGTGCCTCTTCAGAAGCCTGCAGTGCTACAGGAAGAACTGTGCCTTAGTGGCAATAGGCAAGCAATCCGCCTTTCTCCTGGAGGCAGGGTGACTTCAGGTACGAGGTCCAGGATGGAAGTCGAAGCCGAGTGTTTTTCTCAGTGCAGCTCAGACTAGGGAAAGAGTGCGACTTCCACGGCATGTTGGACCTTGCTACAACGGTGCTCGTGATCCTGTGCGAGTGCTGGGGAAATCAAGAAGTCCCAAGAAAGAGTGCAGTGTGTTGCCCATCCCTCGGCAGACACAGAGGGCCTCCGAGGGACCTATGGGCCTCGATGTTGCTCAGTAGGCCCACAGGGGTGTGGAGGTGGTACTCAGTGATCTTGGAACGAAAATGACGCTCACCCGAGGGGCCTAGGAGTTCCAGAAAGGATCCTTTTTAAAAATAAAGCAGAACAGCACCTAAGAGCTCATGGAGAGAGCTGCATGCCTCCCTTTCTGCATGGCTACTCAGGGCCTTACCTCGAGGCAAGGACTCACGTTGAGATTCCCTTTAGCTCTAGAGCATGGCAAGATGAGCCCCACCCCGGCCATGGAAGCACCCTGTGTAGCCAGAGAAAACTCATTTTCTTCCCAGACCCATGCCTACGGCGTCCAGAGGCCTGACAACAGCAGAGAATTTCAGGGAGCTTCCAGGGAGCATGAATGGGGCTTTCCAAATGGAAAAGCAAGGCTAGTACCTTCCCGCCCCCATTTCCATGGGCACACGCAGCATACATCCCTGTGGTTTCTGACAAGTCAAAAGAGACACAGAGCACACACTTCGTCCTTCCCTGAATCAACTCCTCGAGGCAGGGTGTTCTGCATGTAGTGAACGGCCTCAACCAAGGCGCGCCCTAGCTAGGCCTCTGGGCCCGTGCCTCTTCAGAAGCCTGCAGTGCTACAGGAAAAACTGTGCTTTAGTGGCAATAGGAACACAAGCCGACTTTCTCCTGGAGGCAGGGTGACTTCAGGTAGGAGGTCCTGGTTGGAAGGCCAAGCCTAGTGTGTTTTTTTCAGTGCAAATCAGAGTAGGGAATGAGTGCGACTTCCACGGCATGTTGGAACCTGCTAGAACCGTGCCCGTGAACCTGTGGTAGTGCTGGGGAAATCAAGCTGTCCCAAGAAAGAGTGCACTGGTTTGCCCATCACTCGGCATACACAGTGTGAGTACAAAGGCCTACGGGCCTGGATGTTGTTTAGAAGAGCCAGGGGAGCCTGGGGGTACTCAGTGTTCTTGCAGGGAATAGGGTTTCCAGGCGAGGCACCTAGGTGTCCCGCAAAGCGTACTGGCGTTCAAATGCTGCAGAGCAGCGACTACGGCCTCATGGAAACTGCTGCACGCCTCCGCTTCTGCAGAGCAATTCAGGGCCTTACCTCGAGGCAAGTCCTCACGTTGAGTGTCCCGTGAGCGACCCCGCATGGTAGGATGCTGACTTTCTCCTTGAGTAGAGAGACTTCAGGTACGAGGTCCTCTAAGAATTCTAAGCAGAGTGTTTTCTCATGGCAGCTCAAACGAGGGCAATGTCGAAGACTTCCAGGCCATGTTGGACTGCCTAGAAATGTGGTTCTGATGTTGTTCGAGGGCTCTGGAAATGTAGCACGCCTGAAGTAACGTGCAGTGTGTTGCCCATCACTCGGCAGACACAGAGGGCCTCCGAGGGACCTATGGGCCTCGATGTTGCTCAGTAGGCCCACAGGGGTGTGGAGGTACTCAGTGATCTTGGAACGAAAATGACGCTCACCCGAGGGGCCTAGGAGTTCCAGAAAGAATCCTTTTTAAAAATAAAGCAGAATAGCACCTAAGAGCTCATGGAGAGAGCTGCATGCCTCCCTTTCTGCATGGCTACTCAGGGCCTTACCTCGAGGCAAGGACTCACAGTTGAGATTCCCTTTAGCTCTAGAGCATGGCAAGATGAGCCCCACCCCGGCCATGGAAGCACCCTGTGTAGCCAGAGAAAACTCATTTTCTTCCCAGACCCATGCCTACGGCGTCCAGAGGCCTGACAACAGCAGAGAATTTCAGGGAGCTTCCAGGGAGCATGAATGGGGCTTTCCAAATGGAAAAGCAAGGCTAGTACCTTCCCGCCCCCATTTCCATGGGCACACGCAGCATACATCCCTGTGGTTTCTGACAAGTCAAAAGAGACACAGAGCACACACTTCGTCCTTCCCTGAATCAACTCCTCGAGGCAGGGTGTTCTGCATGTAGTGAACGGCCTCAACCAAGGCGCGCCCAAGCTAGGCCTCTGGGCCCGTGCCTCTTCAGAAGCCTGCAGTGCTACAGGAAAAACTGTGCTTTAGTGGCAATAGGAACGCAAGCCGACTTTCTCCTGGAGGCAGGGTGACTTCAGGTAGGAGGTCCTGGTTGGAAGGCCAAGCCTAGTGTGTTTTTTTCAGTGCAAATCAGAGTAGGGAATGAGTGCGACTTCCACGGCATGTTGGAACCTGCTAGAACCGTGCCCGTGAACCTGTGGTAGTGCTGGGGAAATCAAGCTGTCCCAAGAAAGAGTGCACTGGTTTGCCCATCACTCGGCATACACAGTGTGAGTACGAAGGCCTACGGGCCTGGATGTTGTTTAGAAGAGCCAGGGGAGCCTGGGGGTACTCAGTGTTCTTGCAGGGAATAGGGTTTCCAGGCGAGGCATCTAGGTGTCCCGCAAAGCGTACTGGCGTTCAAATGCTGCAGAGCAGCGACTACGGCCTCATGGAAACTGCTGCACGCCTCCGCTTCTGCAGAGCAATTCAGGGCCTTACCTCGAGGCAAGTCCTCACGTTGAGTGTCCCGTGAGCGACCCCGCATGGTAGGATGCTGACTTTCTCCTTGAGTAGAGAGACTTCAGGTACGAGGTCCTCTAAGAATTCTAAGCAGAGTGTTTTCTCATGGCAGCTCAAACGAGGGCAATGTCGAAGACTTCCAGGCCATGTTGGACTGCCTAGAAATGTGGTTCTGATGTTGTTCGAGGGCTCTGGAAATGTAGCACGCCTGAAGTAACGTGCAATGTGTTGCCCATCACTCGGCAGACACAGAGGGCCTCCGAGGGACCTATGGGCCTCGATGTTGCTCAGTAGGCCCACAGGGGTGTGGAGGTACTCAGTGATCTTGGAACGAAAATGATGCTCACCCGAAGGGCCTAGGAGTTCTCAAAGGGTACCTTCTTTCAAATAAAGCAGAACAGCGACTAAGAGCTCATGGGAAGAGCTGCCTGCCTCCCGTTCTGCATGGCTACTCAGGGCCTTACCTCGAGGCAAGGACTCACGTTGAGATTCCCTTTAGTTCTAGAGCATTACAAGAAGAGAGCCACCCCGGCCATGGAAGCACCCTGTGTAGCCAGAGAAAACCCATTTTCTTCCCAGACCCATGCCTACAGCGGCCAGAGGCCAGTCAACAGCAGAGAATTTCAGGGAGCTTCAAGGGAGCATGAATGGGGCTTTCCAAATGGAAAAGCAAGGCTAGTACCATCCCGCCCCCATTTCCATGGGCACACGCAGCATACATCCCTGTGGTTTCTGACAAGTCAAAAGAGACACAGAGCACACACTGGTTCCTTTCCTGAATCAACTTCTCGAGGCAGGGTGTTCTGCATCTAGTGAACGGCCTCAACCAAGGCGCGCCCTAGCTAGGCCTCAGGGCCCGTGCCTCTTCAGAAGCCTGCAGTGCTACAGGAAGAACTGTGCCTTAGTGGCAATAGGCAAGCAATCCGCCTTTCTCCTCGAGGCAGGGTGACTTCAGGTACGAGGTCCAGGATGGAAGGAGAAGCCGAGTGTTTTTCTCAGTGCAGCTCAGACTAGGGAAAGAGTGCGACTTCCACGGCATGTTGGACCTTGCTACAACGGTGCTCGTGATCCTGTGCGAGTGCTGGGGAAATCAAGGAGTCCCAAGAAAGAGCGCAGTGTGTTGCCCATCAATCTGCAGACACAGAGGGCCTCCGAGGGACCTATGGGCCTCGATGTTGCTCAGTAGGCCCACAGGGGTGTGGAGGTACTCAGTGATCTTGGAACGAAAATGACTCTCACCCGAGGGGCCTAGGAGTTCCAGAAAGGATCCTTTTTAAAAATAAAGCAGAATAGCACCTAAGAGCTCATGGAGAGAGCTGCATGCCTCCCTTTCTGCATGGCTACTCAGGGCCTTACCTCGAGGCAAGGACTCACGTTGAGATTCCCTTTAGCTGTAGAGCATGGCAAGATGAGCCCCACCCCGGCCATGGAAGCACCCTGTGTAGCCAGAGAAAACTCATTTTCTTCCCAGACCCATGCCTACGGCGTCCAGAGGCCTGACAACAGCAGAGAATTTCAGGGAGCTTCCAGGGAGCATGAATGGGGCTTTCCAAATGGAAAAGCAAGGCTAGTACCTTCCCGCCCCCATTTCCATGGGCTCACGCAGTATACATCCCTGTGGTTTCTGACAAGTCAAAAGAGACACAGAGCACACACTTCGTCCTTCCCTGAATCAACTCCTCGAGGCAGGGTGTTCTGCATGTAGTGAACGGCCTCAACCAAGGCGCGCCCTAGCTTGGCCTCTGGGCCCGTGCCTCTTCAGAGGCCTGCAGTGCTACAGGAAAAACTGTGCTTTAGTGGCAATAGGAACGCAAGCCGACTTTCTCCTGGAGGCAGGGTGACTTCAGGTAGGAGGTCCTGGTTGGAAGGCCAAGCCTAGTGTGTTTTTTTCAGTGCAAATCAGAGTAGGGAATGAGTGCGACTTCCACGGCATGTTGGAACCTGCTAGAACCGTGCCCGTGAACCTGTGGTAGTGCTGGGGAAATCAAGCTGTCCCAAGAAAGAGTGCACTGGTTTGCCCATCACTCGGCATACACAGTGTGAGTACGAAGGCCTACGGGCCTGGATGTTGTTTAGAAGAGCCAGGGGAGCCTGGGGGTACTCAGTGTTCTTGCAGGGAATAGGGTTTCCAGGCGAGGCACCTAGGTGTCCCGCAAAGCGTACTGGCGTTCAAATGCTGCAGAGCAGCGACTACGGCCTCATGGAAACTGCTGCACGCCTCCGCTTCTGCAGAGCAATTCAGGGTCTTACCTCGAGGCAAGTCCTCACGTTGAGTGTCCCGTGAGCGACCCCGCATGGTAGGATGCTGACTTTCTCCTTGAGTAGAGAGACTTCAGGTACGAGGTCCTCTAAGAATTCTAAGCAGAGTGTTTTCTCATGGCAGCTCAAACGAGGGCAATGTCGAAGACTTCCAGGCCATGTTGGACTGCCTAGAAATGTGGTTCTGATGTTGTTCGAGGGCTCTGGAAATGTAGCACGCCTGAAGTAACGTGCAGTGTGTTGCCCATCACTCGGCAGACACAGAGGGCCTCCGAGGGACCTATGGGCCTCGATGTTGCTCAGTAGGCCCACAGGGGTGTGGAGGTACTCAGTGATCTTGGAACGAAAATGATGCTCACCCGAGGGGCCTAGGAGTTCTCAAAGGGTACCTTCTTTCAAATAAAGCAGAACAGCGACTAAGAGCTCATGGGAAGAGCTGCCTGCCTCCCGTTCTGCATGGCTACTCAGGGCCTTACCTCGAGGCAAGGACTCACGTTGAGATTCCCTTTAGTTCTAGAGCATTACAAGAAGAGAGCCACCCCGGCCATGGAAGCACCCTGTGTAGCCAGAGAAAACCCATTTTCTTCCCAGACCCATGCCTACAGCGGCCAGAGGCCAGTCAACAGCAGAGAATTTCAGGGAGCTTCAAGGGAGCATGAATGGGGCTTTCCAAATGGAAAAGCAAGGCTAGTACCATCCCGCCCCCATTTCCATGGGCACACACAGCATACATCCCTGTGGTTTCTGACAAGTCAAAAGAGACACAGAGCACACACTGGTTCCTTTCCTGAATCAACTTCTCGAGGCAGGGTGTTCTGCATCTAGTGAACGGCCTCAACCAAGGCGCGCCCTAGCTAGGCCTCGGGGCCCGTGCCTCTTCAGAAGCCTGCAGTGCTACAGGAAGAACTGTGCTTTAGTGGCAATAGGCAAGCAATCCGCCTTTCTCCTGGAGGCAGGGTGACTTCAGGTAAGAGGTCCAGGATGGAAGGCGAAGCCGAGTGTTTTTCTCAGTGCAGCTCAGACTAGGGAAAGAGTGCGACTTCCACGGCATGTTGGACCTTGCTACAACGGTGCTCGTGATCCTGTGCGAGTTCTGGGGAAATCAAGGAGTCCCAAGAAAGAGCGCAGTGTGTTGCCCATCCCTCGGCAGACACAGAGGGCCTCCGAGGGACTTATGGGCCTCGATGTTGCTCATCAGGCCCACAGCAGTGTGGAGGTGGTACTCAGTGATCTTGGAACGAAAATGACGCTCACCCGAGGGGCCTAGGAGTTCCAGAAAGGGTCCTTTTTAAAAATAAAGCAGAACAGCGACTAAGAGCTCATGGGAAGAGCTGCCTGCCTCCCGTTCTGCATGGCTACTCGGGGCCTTACCTCGAGGCAAGGACTCACGTTGAGATTCCCTTTAGCTCTAGAGCATGGCTAGATGAGCCCCACCCCGGCCATGGAAGCACCCTGTGTAGCCAGAGAAAACCCATTTTCTTCCCAGACCCATGCCTACGGCGTCCAGAGGCCTGACAACAGCAGAGAATTTCAGGGAGCTTCCAGGGAGCATGAATGGGGCTTTCCAAATGGAAAAGCAAGGCTAGTACCTTCCCGCCCCCATTTCCATGGGCTCACGCAGTATACATCCCTGTGGTTTCTGACAAGTCAAAAGAGACACAGAGCACACACTTCGTCCTTCCCTGAATCAACTCCTCGAGGCAGGGTGTTCTGCATGTAGTGAACGGCCTCAACCAAGGCGCGCCCTAGCTTGGCCTCTGGGCACGTGCCTCTTCAGAGGCCTGCAGTGCTACAGGAAAAACTGTGCTTTAGTGGCAATAGGAACGCAAGCCGACTTTCTCCTGGAGGCAGGGTGACTTCAGGTAGGAGGTCCTGGTTGGAAGGCCAAGCCTAGTGTGTTTTTTTCAGTGCAAATCAGAGTAGGGAATGAGTGCGACTTCCACGGCATGTTGGAACCTGCTAGAACCGTGCCCGTGAACCTGTGGTAGTGCTGGGGAAATCAAGCTGTCCCAAGAAAGAGTGCACTGGTTTGCCCATCACTCGGCATACACAGTGTGAGTACGAAGGCCTACGGGCCTGGATGTTGTTTAGAAGAGCCAGGGGAGCCTGGGGGTACTCAGTGTTCTTGCAGGGAATAGGGTTTCCAGGCGAGGCACCTAGGTGTCCCGCAAAGCGTACTGGCGTTCAAATGCTGCAGAGCAGCGACTACGGCCTCATGGAAACTGCTGCCCGCCTCCGCTTCTGCAGAGCAATTCAGGGTCTTACCTCGAGGCAAGTCCTCACGTTGAGTGTCCCGTGAGCGACCCCGCATGGTAGGATGCTGACTTTCTCCTTGAGTAGAGAGACTTCAGGTACGAGGTCCTCTAAGAATTCTAAGCAGAGTGTTTTCTCATGGCAGCTCAAACGAGGGCAATGTCGAAGACTTCCAGGCCATGTTGGACTGCCTAGAAATGTGGTTCTGATGTTGTTCGAGGGCTCTGGAAATGTAGCACGCCTGAAGTAACGTGCAGTGTGTTGCCCATCACTCGGCAGACACAGAGGGCCTCCGAGGGACCTATGGGCCTCGATGTTGCTCAGTAGGCCCACAGGGGTGTGGAGGTACTCAGTGATCTTGGAACGAAAATGATGCTCACCCGAGGGGCCTAGGAGTTCTCAAAGGGTACCTTCTTTCAAATAAAGCAGAACAGCGACTAAGAGCTCATGGGAAGAGCTGCCTGCCTCCCGTTCTGCATGGCTACTCAGGGCCTTACCTCGAGGCAAGGACTCACGTTGAGATTCCCTTTAGTTCTAGAGCATTACAAGAAGAGAGCCACCCCGGCCATGGAAGCACCCTGTGTAGCCAGGGAAAACCCATTTTCTTCCCAGAACCATGCCTACAGCGGCCAGAGGCCAGTCAACAGCAGAGAATTTCAGGGAGCTTCAAGGGAGCATGAATGGGGCTTTCCAAATGGAAAAGCAAGGCTAGTACCATCCCGCCCCCATTTCCATGGGCACACACAGCATACATCCCTGTGGTTTCTGACAAGTCAAAAGAGACACAGAGCACACACTGGTTCCTTTCCTGAATCAACTTCTCGAGGCAGGGTGTTCTGCATCTAGTGAACGGCCTCAACCAAGGCGCGCCCTAGCTAGGCCTCGGGGCCCGTGCCTCTTCAGAAGCCTGCAGTGCTACAGGAAGAACTGTGCTTTAGTGGCAATAGGCAAGCAATCCGCCTTTCTCCTGGAGGCAGGGTGACTTCAGGTAAGAGGTCCAGGATGGAAGGCGAAGCCGAGTGTTTTTCTCAGTGCAGCTCAGACTAGGGAAAGAGTGCGACTTCCACGGCATGTTGGACCTTGCTACAACGGTGCTCGTGATCCTGTGCGAGTTCTGGGGAAATCAAGGAGTCCCAAGAAAGAGCGCAGTGTGTTGCCCATCCCTCGGCAGACACAGAGGGCCTCCGAGGGACTTATGGGCCTCGATGTTGCTCATCAGGCCCACAGCAGTGTGGAGGTGGTACTCAGTGATCTTGGAACGAAAATGACGCTCACCCGAGGGGCCTAGGAGTTCCAGAAAGGGTCCTTTTTAAAAATAAAGCAGAACAGCACCTACGATCTCATGGAGAGAGCTGCATGCCTCCCTTTCTGCATGGCTACTCAGGGCCTTACCTCGAGGCAAGGACTCACGTTGAGATTCCCTTTAGCTCTAGAGCATGGCAAGATGAGCCCCACCCCGGCCATGGAAGCACCCTGTGTACCCAGAGAAAACTCATTTTCTTCCCAGACCCATGCCTACGGCGTCCAGAGGCCTGACAACAGCAGAGAATTTCAGGGAGCTTCCAGGGAGCATGAATGGGGCTTTCCAAATGGAAAAGCAAGGCTAGTACCATCCCGCCCCCATTTCCATGGGCACACGCAGCATACATCCCTGTGGTTTCTGACAAGTCAAAAGAGACACAGACCACACACTTCGTCCTTCCCTGAATCAACTCCTCGAGGCAGGGTGTTCTGCATGTAGTGAAAGGCCTCAACCAAGGCGCGCCCTAGCTAGGCCTCAGGGCCCGTGCCTCTTCAGAAGCCTGCAGTGCTACAGGAAAAACTGTGCTTTAGTGGCAATAGGAACGCAAGCCGACTTTCTCCTGGAGGCAGGGTGACTTCAGGTAGGAGGTCCTGGTTGGAAGGCCAAGCCTAGTGTTTTTTTTTCAGTGCAAATCAGAGTAGGGAATGAGTGCGACTTCCACGGCATGTTGGAACCTGCTAGAACCGTGCCCGTGAACCTGTGGTAGTGCTGGGGAAATCAAGCTGTCCCAAGAAAGAGTGCACTGGTTTGCCCATCACTCGGCATACACAGTGTGAGTACGAAGGCCTACAGGCCTGGATGTTGTTTAGAAGAGCCAGGGGAGCCTGGGGGTACTCAGTGTTCTTGCAGGGAATAGAGTTTCCAGGCGAGGCACCTAGGTGTCCCGCAAAGCGTACTGGCGTTCAAATGCTGCAGAGCAGCGACTACGGCCTCATGGAAACTGCTGCACGCCTCCGCTTCTGCAGAGCAATTCAGGGCCTTACCTCGAGGCAAGTCCTCACGTTGAGTGTCCCGTGAGCGACCCCGCATGGTAGGATGCTGACTTTCACCTTGAGTAGAGAGACTTCAGGTACGAGGTCCTCTAAGAATTCTAAGCAGAGTGTTTTCTCATGGCAGCTCAAACGAGGGCAATGTCGAAGACTTCCAGGCCATGTTGGACTGCCAAGAAATGTGGTTCTGCTGTTGTTCGAGGGCTCTGGAAATGTAGCACGCCTGAAGTAACGTGCAGTGTGTTGCCCATCACGCGGCAGACACAGAGGGCCTCCGAGGGACCTATGGGCCTCGATGTTGCTCAGTAGGCCCACAGGGGTGTGGAGGTACTCAGTGATCTTGGAACGAAAATGACGCTCACCCGAGGGGCCTAGGAGTTCCAGAAAGGGTCCTTTTTAAAAATAAAGCAGAACAGCACCTACGAGCTCATGGAGAGAGCTGCATGCCTCCCTTTCTGCATGGCTACTCAGGGCCTTACCTCGAGGCAAGGACTCACGTTGAGATTCCCTTTAGCTCTAGAGCATGGCAAGATGAGCCCCACCCCGGCCATGGAAGCACCCTGTGTAGCCAGAGAAAACTCATTTTCTTCCCAGACCCATGCCTACGGCGTCCAGAGGCCTGACAACAGCAGAGAATTTCAGGGAGCTTCCAGGGAGCATGAATGGGGCTTTCCAAATGGAAAAGCAAGTCTAGTACCATCCCGACCCCATTTCCATGGGCACACGCAGCATACATCCCTGTGGTTTCTGACAAGTCAAAAGAGACACAGAGCACACACTTCGTCCTTCCCTGAATCAACTCCTCGAGGCAGGGTGTTCTGCATGTAGTGAAAGGCCTCAACCAAGGCGCGCCCTAGCTAGGCCTCTGGGCCCGTGCCTCTTCAGAAGCCTGCAGTGCTACAGGAAAAACTGTGCTTTAGTGGCAATAGGAACGCAAGCCGACTTTCTCCTGGAGGCAGGGTGACTTCAGGTAGGAGGTCCTGGTTGGAAGGCGAAGCCCAGTGTTTTTTTTTTTTCAGTGCAAATCAGAGTAGGGAATGAGTGCGACTTCCACGGCATGTTGGAACCTGCTAGAACCGTGCCCGTGAACCTGTGGTAGTGCTGGGGAAATCAAGCTGTCCCAAGAAAGAGTGTACTGGTTTGCCCATCACTCGGCATACACAGTGTGAGTACGAAGGCCTACGGGCCTGGATGTTGTTTAGAAGAGCCAGGGGAGCCTGGGGGTACTCAGTGTTCTTGCAGGGAATAGGGTTTCCAGGCGAGGCACCTAGGTGTCCCGCAAAGCGTACTGGCGTTCAAATGCTGCAGAGCAGCGACTACGGCCTCATGGAAACTGCTGCACGCCCCCGCTTCTGCAGAGCAATTCAGGGCCTTACCTCGAGGCAAGTCCTCACGTTGAGTGTCCCGTGAGCGACCCCGCATGGTAGGATGCTGACTTTCTCCTTGAGTAGAGAGACTTCAGGTACGAGGTCCTCTAAGAATTCTAAGCAGAGTGTTTTCTCATGGCAGCTCAAACGAGGGCAATGTCGAAGACTTCCAGGCCATGTTGGACTGCCTAGAAATGTGGTTCTGATGTTGTTCGAGGGCTCTGGAAATGTAGCACGCCTGAAGTAACGTGCAGTGTGTTGCCCATCACTCGGCAGACACAGAGGGCCTCCGAGGGACCTATGGGCCTCGATGTTGCTCAGTAGGCCCACAGGGGTGTGGAGGTACTCAGTGATCTTGGAACGAAAATGATGCTCACCCGAGGGGCCTAGGAGTTCTCAAAGGGTACCTTCTTTCAAATAAAGCAGAACAGCGACTAAGAGCTCATGGGAAGAGCTGCCTGCCTCCCGTTCTGCATGGCTACTCAGGGCCTTACCTCGAGGCAAGGACTCACGTTGAGATTCCCTTTAGTTCTAGAGCATTACAAGAAGAGAGCCACCCCGGCCATGGAAGCACCCTGTGTAGCCAGAGAAAACCCATTTTCTTCCCAGACCCATGCCTACAGCGGCCAGAGTCCAGTCAACAGCAGAGAATTTCAGGGAGCTTCCAGGGAGCATGAATGGGGCTTTCCAAATGGAAAAGCAAGGCTAGTACCATCCCGCCCCCATTTCCATGGGCACACGCAGCATACATCCCTGTGGTTTCTGCCAAGTCAAAAGAGACACAGAGCACACACTGGTTCCTTTCCTGAATCAAATTATCGAGGCAGGGTGTTCTGCATCTAGTGAACGCCCTCAACCAAGGCGCGCCCTAGCTAGGCCTCGGGGCCCGTGCCTCTTCAGAAGCCTGCAGTGCTACAGGAAGAACTGTGCTTTAGTGGCAATAGGCAAGCAATCCGCCTTTCTCCTGGAGGCAGGGTGACTTCAGGTACGAGGTCCAGGATGGAAGGTGAAGCCGAGTGTTTTTCTCAGTGCAGCTCAGACTAGGGAAAGAGTGCGACTTCCACGGCATGTTGGACCTTGCTACAACGGTGCTCGTGATCCTGTGCGAGTGCTGGGGAAATCAAGAAGTCCCAAGAAAGAGCGCAGTGTGTTGCCCATCCCTCGGCAGACACAGAGGGCCTCCGAGGGACTTATGGGCCTCGATGTTGCTCATCAGGCCCACAGCAGTGTGGAGGTGGTACTCAGTGATCTTGGAACGAAAATGACGCTCACCCGAGGGGCCTAGGAGTTCCAGAAAGGGTCCTTTTTAAAAATAAAGCAGAACAGCACCTAAGAGCTCATGGAGAGAGCTGCATGCCTCCCTTTCTGCATGGCTACTCAGGGCCTTACCTCGAGGCAAGGACTCACGTTGAGATTCCCTTTAGCTCTAGAGCATGGCAAGATGAGCCCCACCCCGGCCATGGAAGCACCCTGTGTAGCCAGAGAAAACTCATTTTCTTCCCAGACCCATGCCTACGGCGTCCAGAGGCCTGACAACAGCAGAGAATTTCAGGGAGCTTCCAGGGAGCATGAATGGGGCTCTCCAAATGGAAAAGCAAGGCTAGTACCATCCCGCCCCCATTTCCATGGGCACACGCAGCATACATCCCTGTGGTTTCTGACAAGTCAAAAGAGACACAGAGCACACACTTCGTCCTTCCCTGAATCAACTCCTCGAGGCAGGGTGTTCTGCATGTAGTGAACGGCCTCAACCAAGGCGCGCCCTAGCTAGGCCTCGGGGCCCGTGCCTCTTCAGAAGCCTGCAGTGCTACAGGAAAAACTGTGCTTTAGTGGCAATAGGAACGCAAGCCGACTTTCTCCTGGAGGCAGGGTGACTTCAGGTAGGAGGTCCTGGTTGGAAGGCGAAGCCCAGTGTTTTTTTTTTTCAGTGCAAATCAGAGTAGGGAATGAGTGCGACTTCCACGGCATGTTGGAACCTGCTAGAACCGTGCCCGTGAACCTGTGGTAGTGCTGGGGAAATCAAGCTGTCCCAAGAAAGAGTGTACTGGTTTGCCCATCACTCGGCATACACAGTGTGAGTACGAAGGCCTACGGGCCTGGATGTTGTTTAGAAGAGCCAGGGGAGCCTGGGGGTACTCAGTGTTCTTGCAGGGAATAGGGTTTCCAGGCGAGGCACCTAGGTGTCCCGCAAAGCGTACTGGCGTTCAAATGCTGCAGAGCAGCGACTACGGCCTCATGGAAACTGCTGCACGCCCCCGCTTCTGCAGAGCAATTCAGGGCCTTACCTCGAGGCAAGTCCTCACGTTGAGTGTCCCGTGAGCGACCCCGCATGGTAGGATGCTGACTTTCTCCTTGAGTAGAGAGACTTCAGGTACGAGGTCCTCTAAGAATTCTAAGCAGAGTGTTTTCTCATGGCAGCTCAAACGAGGGCAATGTCGAAGACTTCCAGGCCATGTTGGACTGCCTAGAAATGTGGTTCTGATGTTGTTCGAGGGCTCTGGAAATGTAGCACGCCTGAAGTAACGTGCAGTGTGTTGCCCATCACTCGGCAGACACAGAGGGCCTCCGAGGGACCTATGGGCCTCGATGTTGCTCAGTAGGCCCACAGGGGTGTGGAGGTACTCAGTGATCTTGGAACGAAAATGATGCTCACCCGAGGGGCCTAGGAGTTCTCAAAGGGTACCTTCTTTCAAATAAAGCAGAACAGCGACTAAGAGCTCATGGGAAGAGCTGCCTGCCTCCCGTTCTGCATGGCTACTCAGGGCCTTACCTCGAGGCAAGGACTCACGTTGAGATTCCCTTTAGTTCTAGAGCATTACAAGAAGAGAGCCACCCCGGCCATGGAAGCACCCTGTGTAGCCAGAGAAAACCCATTTTCTTCCCAGACCCATGCCTACAGCGGCCAGAGGCCAGTCAACAGCAGAGAATTTCAGGGAGCTTCCAGGGAGCATGAATGGGGCTTTCCAAATGGAAAAGCAAGGCTAGTACCATCCCGCCCCCATTTCCATGGGCACACGCAGCATACATCCCTGTGCTTTCTGCCAAGTCAAAAGAGACACAGAGCACACACTGGTTCCTTTCCTGAATCAACTTCTCGAGGCAGGGTGTTCTGCATCTAGTGAACGCCCTCAACCAAGGCGCGCCCTAGCTAGGCCTCGGGGCCCGTGCCTCTTCAGAAGCCTGCAGTGCTACAGGAAGAACTGTGCTTTAGTGGCAATAGGCAAGCAATCCGCCTTTCTCCTGGAGGCAGGGTGACTTCAGGTACGAGGTCCAGGATGGAAGGCGAAGCCGAGTGTTTTTCTCAGTGCAGCTCAGACTAGGGAAGAGTGCGACTTCCACGGCATGTTGGACCTTGCTACAACGGTGCTCGTGATCCTGTGCGAGTGCTGGGGAAATCAAGAAGTCCCAAGAAAGAGCGCAGTGTGTTGCCCATCCCTCGGCAGACACAGAGGGCCTCCGAGGGACTTATGGGCCTCGATGTTGCTCATCAGGCCCACAGCAGTGTGGAGGTGGTACTCAGTGATCTTGGAACGAAAATGACGCTCACCCGAGGGGCCTAGGAGTTCCAGAAAGGGTCCTTTTTAAAAATAAAGCAGAACAGCACCTAAGAGCTCATGGAGAGAGCTGCATGCCTCCCTTTCTGCATGGCTACTCAGGGCCTTACCTCGAGGCAAGGACTCACGTTGAGATTCCCTTTAGCTCTAGAGCATGGCAAGATGAGCCCCACCCCGGCCATGGAAGCACCCTGTGTAGCCAGAGAAAACTCATTTTCTTCCCAGACCCATGCCTACGGCGTCCAGAGGCCTGACAACAGCAGAGAATTTCAGGGAGCTTCCAGGGAGCATGAATGGGGCTCTCCAAATGGAAAAGCAAGGCTAGTACCATCCCGCCCCCATTTCCATGGGCACACGCAGCATACATCCCTGTGGTTTCTGACAAGTCAAAAGAGACACAGAGCACACACTTCGTCCTTCCCTGAATCAACTCCTCGAGGCAGGGTGTTCTGCATGTAGTGAACGGCCTCAACCAAGGCGCGCCCTAGCTGGGCCTCGGGGCCCGTGCCTCTTCAGAAGCCTGCAGTGCTACAGGAAAAACTGTGCTTTAGTGGCAATAGGAACGCAAGCCGACTTTCTCCTGGAGGCAGGGTGACTTCAGGTAGGAGGTCCTGGTTGGAAGGCGAAGCCCAGTGTTTTTTTTTTTCAGTGCAAATCAGAGTAGGGAATGAGTGCGACTTCCACGGCATGTTGGAACCTGCTAGAACCGTGCCCGTGAACCTGTGGTAGTGCTGGGGAAATCAAGCTGTCCCAAGAAAGAGTGTACTGGTTTGCCCATCACTCGGCATACACAGTGTGAGTACGAAGGCCTACGGGCCTGGATGTTGTTTAGAAGAGCCAGGGGAGCCTGGGGGTACTCAGTGTTCTTGCAGGGAATAGGGTTTCCAGGCGAGGCACCTAGGTGTCCCGCAAAGCGTACTGGCGTTCAAATGCTGCAGAGCAGCGACTACGGCCTCATGGAAACTGCTGCACGCCCCCGCTTCTGCAGAGCAATTCAGGGCCTTACCTCGAGGCAAGTCCTCACGTTGAGTGTCCCGTGAGCGACCCCGCATGGTAGGATGCTGACTTTCTCCTTGAGTAGAGAGACTTCAGGTACGAGGTCCTCTAAGAATTCTAAGCAGAGTGTTTTCTCATGGCAGCTCAAACGAGGGCAATGTCGAAGACTTCCAGGCCATGTTGGACTGCCTAGAAATGTGGTTCTGATGTTGTTCGAGGGCTCTGGAAATGTAGCACGCCTGAAGTAACGTGCAGTGTGTTGCCCATCACTCGGCAGACACAGAGGGCCTCCGAGGGACCTATGGGCCTCGATGTTGCTCAGTAGGCCCACAGGGGTGTGGAGGTACTCAGTGATCTTGGAACGAAAATGATGCTCACCCGAGGGGCCTAGGAGTTCTCAAAGGGTACCTTCTTTCAAATAAAGCAGAACAGCGACTAAGAGCTCATGGGAAGAGCTGCCTGCCTCCCGTTCTGCATGGCTACTCAGGGCCTTACCTCGAGGCAAGGACTCACGTTGAGATTCCCTTTAGTTCTAGAGCATTACAAGAAGAGAGCCACCCCGGCCATGGAAGCACCCTGTGTAGCCAGAGAAAACCCATTTTCTTCCCAGACCCACGCCTACAGCGGCCAGAGGCCAGTCAACAGCAGAGAATTTCAGGGAGCTTCAAGGGAGCATGAATGGGGCTTTCCAAATGGAAAAGCAAGGCTAGTACCATCCCGCCCCCATTTCCATGGGCACACGCAGCATACATCCCTGTGGTTTCTGCCAAGTCAAAAGAGACACAGAGCACACACTGGTTCCTTTCCTGAATCAACTTCTCGAGGCAGGGTGTTCTGCATCTAGTGAACGCCCTCAACCAAGGCGCGCCCTAGCTAGGCCTCGGGGCCCGTGCCTCTTCAGAAGCCTGCAGTGCTACAGGAAGAACTGTGCCTTAGTGGCAATAGGCAAGCAATCCGCCTTTCTCCTGGAGGCAGGGTGACTTCAGGTACGAGGTCCAGGATGGAAGGCGAAGCCGAGTGTTTTTCTCAGTGCAGCTCAGACTAGGGAAAGAGTGCGACTTCCACGGCATGTTGGACCTTGCTACAACGGTGCTCGTGATCCTGTGCGAGTGCTGGGGAAATCAAGAAGTCCCAAGAAAGAGCGCAGTGTGTTGCCCATCCCTCGGCAGACACAGAGGGCCTCCGAGGGACTTATGGGCCTCGATGTTGCTCATCAGGCCCACAGCAGTGTGGAGGTGGTACTCAGTGATCTTGGAACGAAAATGACGCTCACCCGAGGGGCCTAGGAGTTCCAGAAAGGGTCCTTTTTAAAAATAAAGCAGAACAGCACCTAAGAGCTCATGGAGAGAGCTGCATGCCTCCCTTTCTGCATGGCTACTCAGGGCCTTACCTCGAGGCAAGGACTCACGTTGAGATTCCCTTTAGCTCTAGAGCATGGCAAGATGAGCCCCACCCCGGCCATGGAAGCACCCTGTGTAGCCAGAGAAAACTCATTTTCTTCCCAGACCCATGCCTACGGCGTCCAGAGGCCTGACAACAGCAGAGAATTTCAGGGAGCTTCCAGGGAGCATGAATGGGGCTCTCCAAATGGAAAAGCAAGGCTAGTACCATCCCGCCCCCATTTCCATGGGCACACGCAGCATACATCCCTGTGGTTTCTGACAAGTCAAAAGAGACACAGAGCACACACTTCGTCCTTCCCTGAATCAACTCCTCGAGGCAGGGTGTTCTGCATGTAGTGAACGGCCTCAACCAAGGCGTGCCCTAGCTGGGCCTCGGGGCCCGTGCCTCTTCAGAAGCCTGCAGTGCTACAGGGAAAACTGTGCTTTAGTGGCAATAGGAACGCAAGCCGACTTTCTCCTGGAGGCAGGGTGACTTCAGGTAGGAGGTCCTGGTTGGACGGCGAAGCCTAGTGTTTTTTTTTTCAGTGCAAATCAGAGTAGGGAATGAGTGCGACTTCCACGGCATGTTGGAACCTGCTAGAACCGTGCCCGTGAACCTGTGGTAGTGCTGGGGAAATCAAGCTGTCCCAAGAAAGAGTGTACTGGTTTGCCCATCACTCGGCATACACAGTGTGAGTACGAAGGCCTACGGGCCTGGATGTTGTTTAGAAGAGCCAGGGGAGCCTGGGGGTACTCAGTGTTCTTGCAGGGAATAGGGTTTCCAGGCGAGGCACCTAGGTGTCCCGCAAAGCGTACTGGCGTTCAAATGCTGCAGAGCAGCGACTACGGCCTCATGGAAACTGCTGCACGCCCCCGCTTCTGCAGAGCAATTCAGGGCCTTACCTCGAGGCAAGTCCTCACGTTGAGTGTCCCGTGAGCGACCCCGCATGGTAGGATGCTGACTTTCTCCTTGAGTAGAGAGACTTCAGGTACGAGGTCCTCTAAGAATTCTAAGCAGAGTGTTTTCTCATGGCAGCTCAAACGAGGGCAATGTCGAAGACTTCCAGGCCATGTTGGACTGCCTAGAAATGTGGTTCTGATGTTGTTCGAGGGCTCTGGAAATGTAGCACGCCTGAAGTAACGTGCAGTGTGTTGCCCATCACTCGGCAGACACAGAGGGCCTCCGAGGGACCTATGGGCCTCGATGTTGCTCAGTAGGCCCACAGGGGTGTGGAGGTACTCAGTGATCTTGGAACGAAAATGATGCTCACCCGAGGGGCCTAGGAGTTCTCAAAGGGTACCTTCATTCAAATAAAGCAGAACAGCGACTAAGAGCTCATGGGAAGAGCTGCCTGCCTCCCGTTCTGCATGGCTACTCAGGGCCTTACCTCGAGGCAAGGACTCACGTTGAGATTCCCTTTAGTTCTAGAGCATTACAAGAAGAGAGCCACCCCGGCCATGGAAGCACCCTGTGTAGCCAGAGAAAACCCATTTTCTTCCCAGACCCATGCCTACAGCGGCCAGAGGCCAGTCAACAGCAGAGAATTTCAGGGAGTTTCAAGGAAGCATGAATGGGGCTTTCCAAATGGAAAAGCAAGGCTAGTACCATCCCGCCCCCATTTCCATGGGCACACGCAGCATACATCCCTGTGGTTTCTGACAAGTCAAAAGAGACACAGAGCACACACTTCGTCCTTCCCTGAATCAACTCCTCGAGGCAGGGTGTTCTGCATGTAGTGAACGGCCTCAACCAAGGCGCGCCCTAGCTAGGCCTCGGGGCCCGTGCCTCTTCAGAAGCCTGCAGTGCTACAGGAAAAACTGTGCTTTAGTGGCAATAGGAACGCAAGCCGACTTTCTCCTGGAGGCAGGGTGACTTCAGGTAGGAGGTCCTGGTTGGAAGGCGAAGCCCAGTGTTTTTTTTTTTCAGTGCAAATCAGAGTAGGGAATGAGTGCGACTTCCACGGCATGTTGGAACCTGCTAGAACCGTGCCCGTGAACCTGTGGTAGTGCTGGGGAAATCAAGCTGTCCCAAGAAAGAGTGTACTGGTTTGCCCATCACTCGGCATACACAGTGTGAGTACGAAGGCCTACGGGCCTGGATGTTGTTTAGAAGAGCCAGGGGAGCCTGGGGGTACTCAGTGTTCTTGCAGGGAATAGGGTTTCCAGGCGAGGCACCTAGGTGTCCCGCAAAGCGTACTGGCGTTCAAATGCTGCAGAGCAGCGACTACGGCCTCATGGAAACTGCTGCACGCCCCCGCTTCTGCAGAGCAATTCAGGGCCTTACCTCGAGGCAAGTCCTCACGTTGAGTGTCCCGTGAGCGACCCCGCATGGTAGGATGCTGACTTTCTCCTTGAGTAGAGAGACTTCAGGTACGAGGTCCTCTAAGAATTCTAAGCAGAGTGTTTTCTCATGGCAGCTCAAACGAGGGCAATGTCGAAGACTTCCAGGCCATGTTGGACTGCCTAGAAATGTGGTTCTGATGTTGTTCGAGGGCTCTGGAAATGTAGCACGCCTGAAGTAACGTGCAGTGTGTTGCCCATCACTCGGCAGACACAGAGGGCCTCCGAGGGACCTATGGGCCTCGATGTTGCTCAGTAGGCCCACAGGGGTGTGGAGGTACTCAGTGATCTTGGAACGAAAATGATGCTCACCCGAGGGGCCTAGGAGTTCTCAAAGGGTACCTTCTTTCAAATAAAGCAGAACAGCGACTAAGAGCTCATGGGAAGAGCTGCCTGCCTCCCGTTCTGCATGGCTACTCAGGGCCTTACCTCGAGGCAAGGACTCACGTTGAGATTCCCTTTAGTTCTAGAGCATTACAAGAAGAGAGCCACCCCGGCCATGGAAGCACCCTGTGTAGCCAGAGAAAACCCATTTTCTTCCCAGACCCATGCCTACAGCGGCCAGAGGCCAGTCAACAGCAGAGAATTTCAGGGAGTTTCAAGGGAGCATGAATGGGGCTTTCCAAATGGAAAAGCAAGGCTAGTACCATCCCGCCCCCATTTCCATGGGCACACGCAGCATACATCCCTGTGCTTTCTGCCAAGTCAAAAGAGACACAGAGCACACACTGGTTCCTTTCCTGAATCAACTTCTCGAGGCAGGGTGTTCTGCATCTAGTGAACGCCCTCAACCAAGGCGCGCCCTAGCTAGGCCTCGGGGCCCGTGCCTCTTCAGAAGCCTGCAGTGCTACAGGAAGAACTGTGCCTTAGTGGCAATAGGCAAGCAATCCGCCTTTCTCCTGGAGGCAGGGTGACTTCAGGTACGAGGTCCAGGATGGAAGGCGAAGCCGAGTGTTTTTCTCAGTGCAGCTCAGACTAGGGAAAGAGTGCGACTTCCACGGCATGTTGGACCTTGCTACAACGGTGCTCGTGATCCTGTGCGAGTGCTGGGGAAATCAAGAAGTCCCAAGAAAGAGCGCAGTGTGTTGCCCATCCCTCGGCAGACACAGAGGGCCTCCGAGGGACTTATGGGCCTCGATGTTGCTCATCAGGCCCACAGCAGTGTGGAGGTGGTACTCAGTGATCTTGGAACGAAAATGACGCTCACCCGAGGGGCCTAGGAGTTCCAGAAAGGGTCCTTTTTAAAAATAAAGCAGAACAGCACCTAAGAGCTCATGGAGAGAGCTGCATGCCTCCCTTTCTGCATGGCTACTCAGGGCCTTACCTCGAGGCAAGGACTCACGTTGAGATTCCCTTTAGCTCTAGAGCATGGCAAGATGAGCCCCACCCCGGCCATGGAAGCACCCTGTGTAGCCAGAGAAAACTCATTTTCTTCCCAGACCCATGCCTACGGCGTCCAGAGGCCTGACAACAGCAGAGAATTTCAGGGAGCTTCCAGGGAGCATGAATGGGGCTCTCCAAATGGAAAAGCAAGGCTAGTACCATCCCGCCCCCATTTCCATGGGCACACGCAGCATACATCCCTGTGGTTTCTGACAAGTCAAAAGAGACACAGAGCACACACTTCGTCCTTCCCTGAATCAACTCCTCGAGGCAGGGTGTTCTGCATGTAGTGAACGGCCTCAACCAAGGCGCGCCCTAGCTGGGCCTCGGGGCCCGTGCCTCTTCAGAAGCCTGCAGTGCTACAGGGAAAACTGTGCTTTAGTGGCAATAGGAACGCAAGCCGACTTTCTCCTGGAGGCAGGGTGACTTCAGGTAGGAGGTCCTGGTTGGAAGGCGAAGCCTAGTGTTTTTTTTTTCAGTGCAAATCAGAGTAGGGAATGAGTGCGACTTCCACGGCATGTTGGAACCTGCTAGAACCGTGCCCGTGAACCTGTGGTAGTGCTGGGGAAATCAAGCTGTCCCAAGAAAGAGTGTACTGGTTTGCCCATCACTCGGCATACACAGTGTGAGTACGAAGGCCTACGGGCCTGGATGTTGTTTAGAAGAGCCAGGGGAGCCTGGGGGTACTCAGTGTTCTTGCAGGGAATAGGGTTTCCAGGCGAGGCACCTAGGTGTCCCGCAAAGCGTACTGGCGTTCAAATGCTGCAGAGCAGCGACTACGGCCTCATGGAAACTGCTGCACGCCCCCGCTTCTGCAGAGCAATTCAGGGCCTTACCTCGAGGCAAGTCCTCACGTTGAGTGTCCCGTGAGCGACCCCGCATGGTAGGATGCTGACTTTCTCCTTGAGTAGAGAGACTTCAGGTACGAGGTCCTCTAAGAATTCTAAGCAGAGTGTTTTCTCATGGCAGCTCAAACGAGGGCAATGTCGAAGACTTCCAGGCCATGTTGGACTGCCTAGAAATGTGGTTCTGATGTTGTTCGAGGGCTCTGGAAATGTAGCACGCCTGAAGTAACGTGCAGTGTGTTGCCCATCACTCGGCAGACACAGAGGGCCTCCGAGGGACCTATGGGCCTCGATGTTGCTCAGTAGGCCCACAGGGGTGTGGAGTTACTCAGTGATCTTGGAACGAAAATGATGCTCACCCGAGGGGCCTAGGAGTTCTCAAAGGGTACCTTCTTTCAAATAAAGCAGAACAGCGACTAAGAGCTCATGGGAAGAGCTGCCTGCCTCCCGTTCTGCATGGCTACTCAGGGCCTTACCTCGAGGCAAGGACTCACGTTGAGATTCCCTTTAGTTCTAGAGCATTACAAGAAGAGAGCCACCCCGGCCATGGAAGCACCCTGTGTAGCCAGAGAAAACCCATTTTCTTCCCAGACCCATGCCTACAGCGGCCAGAGGCCAGTCAACAGCAGAGAATTTCAGGGAGCTTCAAGGGAGCATGAATGGGGCTTTCCAAATGGAAAAGCAAGGCTAGTACCATCCCGCCCCCATTTCCATGGGCACACGCAGCATACATCCCTGTGGTTTCTGACAAGTCAAAAGAGACACAGAGCACACACTGGTTCCTTTCCTGAATCAACTTCTCGAGGCAGGGTGTTCTGCATCTAGTGAACGCCCTCAACCAAGGCGCGCCCTAGCTAGGCCTCGGGGCCCGTGCCTCTTCAGAAGCCTGCAGTGCTACAGGAAGAACTGTGCCTTAGTGGCAATAGGCAAGCAATCCGCCTTTCTCCTGGAGGCAGGGTGACTTCAGGTACGAGGTCCAGGATGGAAGGCGAAGCCGAGTGTTTTTCTCAGTGCAGCTCAGACTAGGGAAAGAGTGCGACTTCCACGGCATGTTGGACCTTGCTACAACGGTGCTCGTGATCCTGTGCGAGTGCTGGGGAAATCAAGAAGTCCCAAGAAAGAGCGCAGTGTGTTGCCCATCCCTCGGCAGACACAGAGGGCCTCCGAGGGACTTATGGGCCTCGATGTTGCTCATCAGGCCCACAGCAGTGTGGAGGTGGTACTCAGTGATCTTGGAACGAAAATGACGCTCACCCGAGGGGCCTAGGAGTTCCAGAAAGGGTCCTTTTTAAAAATAAAGCAGAACAGCACCTAAGAGCTCATGGAGAGAGCTGCATGCCTCCCTTTCTGCATGGCTACTCAGGGCCTTACCTCGAGGCAAGGACTCACGTTGAGATTCCCTTTAGCTCTAGAGCATGGCAAGATGAGCCCCACCCCGGCCATGGAAGCACCCTGTGTAGCCAGAGAAAACTCATTTTCTTCCCAGACCCATGCCTACGGCGTCCAGAGGCCTGACAACAGCAGAGAATTTCAGGGAGCTTCCAGGGAGCATGAATGGGGCTCTCCAAATGGAAAAGCAAGGCTAGTACCATCCCGCCCCCATTTCCATGGGCACACGCAGCATACATCCCTGTGGTTTCTGACAAGTCAAAAGAGACACAGAGCACACACTTCGTCCTTCCCTGAATCAACTCCTCGAGGCAGGGTGTTCTGCATGTAGTGAACGGCCTCAACCAAGGCGCGCCCTAGCTGGGCCTCGGGGCCCGTGCCTCTTCAGAAGCCTGCAGTGCTACAGGGAAAACTGTGCTTTAGTGGCAATAGGAACGCAAGCCGACTTTCTCCTGGAGGCAGGGTGACTTCAGGTAGGAGGTCCTGGTTGGAAGGCGAAGCCTAGTGTTTTTTTTTTCAGTGCAAATCAGAGTAGGGAATGAGTGCGACTTCCACGGCATGTTGGAACCTGCTAGAACCGTGCCCGTGAACCTGTGGTAGTGCTGGGGAAATCAAGCTGTCCCAAGAAAGAGTGTACTGGTTTGCCCATCACTCGGCATACACAGTGTGAGTACGAAGGCCTACGGGCCTGGATGTTGTTTAGAAGAGCCAGGGGAGCCTGGGGGTACTCAGTGTTCTTGCAGGGAATAGGGTTTCCAGGCGAGGCACCTAGGTGTCCCGCAAAGCGTACTGGCGTTCAAATGCTGCAGAGCAGCGACTACGGCCTCATGGAAACTGCTGCACGCCCCCGCTTCTGCAGAGCAATTCAGGGCCTTACCTCGAGGCAAGTCCTCACGTTGAGTGTCCCGTGAGCGACCCCGCATGGTAGGATGCTGACTTTCTCCTTGAGTAGAGAGACTTCAGGTACGAGGTCCTCTAAGAATTCTAAGCAGAGTGTTTTCTCATGGCAGCTCAAACGAGGGCAATGTCGAAGACTTCCAGGCCATGTTGGACTGCCTAGAAATGTGGTTCTGATGTTGTTCGAGGGCTCTGGAAATGTAGCACGCCTGAAGTAACGTGCAGTGTGTTGCCCATCACTCGGCAGACACAGAGGGCCTCCGAGGGACCTATGGGCCTCGATGTTGCTCAGTAGGCCCACAGGGGTGTGGAGTTACTCAGTGATCTTGGAACGAAAATGATGCTCACCCGAGGGGCCTAGGAGTTCTCAAAGGGTACCTTCTTTCAAATAAAGCAGAACAGCGACTAAGAGCTCATGGGAAGAGCTGCCTGCCTCCCGTTCTGCATGGCTACTCAGGGCCTTACCTCGAGGCAAGGACTCACGTTGAGATTCCCTTTAGTTCTAGAGCATTACAAGAAGAGAGCCACCCCGGCCATGGAAGCACCCTGTGTAGCCAGAGAAAACCCATTTTCTTCCCAGACCCATGCCTACAGCGGCCAGAGGCCAGTCAACAGCAGAGAATTTCAGGGAGCTTCAAGGGAGCATGAATGGGGCTTTCCAAATGGAAAAGCAAGGCTAGTACCATCCCGCCCCCATTTCCATGGGCACACGCAGCATACATCCCTGTGCTTTCTGCCAAGTCAAAAGAGACACAGAGCACACACTGGTTCCTTTCCTGAATCAACTTCTCGAGGCAGGGTGTTCTGCATCTAGTGAACGCCCTCAACCAAGGCGCGCCCTAGCTAGGCCTCGGGGCCCGTGCCTCTTCAGAAGCCTGCAGTGCTACAGGAAGAACTGTGCCTTAGTGGCAATAGGCAAGCAATCCGCCTTTCTCCTGGAGGCAGGGTGACTTCAGGTACGAGGTCCAGGATGGAAGGCGAAGCCGAGTGTTTTTCTCAGTGCAGCTCAGACTAGGGAAAGAGTGCGACTTCCACGGCATGTTGGACCTTGCTACAACGGTGCTCGTGATCCTGTGCGAGTGCTGGGGAAATCAAGAAGTCCCAAGAAAGAGCGCAGTGTGTTGCCCATCCCTCGGCAGACACAGAGGGCCTCCGAGGGACTTATGGGCCTCGATGTTGCTCATCAGGCCCACAGCAGTGTGGAGGTGGTACTCAGTGATCTTGGAACGAAAATGACGCTCACCCGAGGGGCCTAGGAGTTCCAGAAAGGGTCCTTTTTAAAAATAAAGCAGAACAGCACCTAAGAGCTCATGGAGAGAGCTGCATGCCTCCCTTTCTGCATGGCTACTCAGGGCCTTACCTCGAGGCAAGGACTCACGTTGAGATTCCCTTTAGCTCTAGAGCATGGCAAGATGAGCCCCACCCCGGCCATGGAAGCACCCTGTGTACCCAGAGAAAACTCATTTTCTTCCCAGACCCATGCCTACGGCGTCCAGAGGCCTGACAACAGCAGAGAATTTCAGGGAGCTTCCAGGGAGCATGAATGGGGCTCTCCAAATGGAAAAGCAAGGCTAGTACCATCCCGCCCCCATTTCCATGGGCACACGCAGCATACATCCCTGTGGTTTCTGACAAGTCAAAAGAGACACAGAGCACACACTTCGTCCTTCCCTGAATCAACTCCTCGAGGCAGGGTGTTCTGCATGTAGTGAACGGCCTCAACCCAGGCGCGCCCTAGCTAGGCCTTGGGGCCCGTGCCTCTTCAGAAGCCTGCAGTGCTACAGGAAAAACTGTGCTTTAGTGGCAATAGGAACGCAAGCCGACTTTCTCCTGGAGGCAGGGTGACTTCAGGTAGGAGGTCCTGGTTGGAAGGCGAAGCCCAGTGTTTTTTTTTTTCAGTGCAAATCAGAGTAGGGAATGAGTGCGACTTCCACGGCATGTTGGAACCTGCTAGAACCGTGCCCGTGAACCTGTGGTAGTGCTGGGGAAATCAAGCTGTCCCAAGAAAGAGTGCACTGGTTTGCCCATCACTCGGCATACACAGTGTGAGTACGAAGGCCTACGGGCCTGGATGTTGTTTAGAAGAGCCAGGGGAGCCTGGGGGTACTCAGTGTTCTTGCAGGGAATAGGGTTTCCAGGCGAGGCACCTAGGTGTCCCGCAAAGCGTACTGGCGTTCAAATGCTGCAGAGCAGCGACTACGGCCTCATGGAAACTGCTGCACGCCCCCGCTTCTGCAGAGCAATTCAGGGCCTTACCTCGAGGCAAGTCCTCACGTTGAGTGTCCCGTGAGCGACCCCGCATGGTAGGATGCTGACTTTCTCCTTGAGTAGAGAGACTTCAGGTACGAGGTCCTCTAAGAATTCTAAGCAGAGTGTTTTCTCATGGCAGCTCAAACGAGGGCAATGTCGAAGACTTCCAGGCCATGTTGGACTGCCTAGAAATGTGGTTCTGATGTTGTTCGAGGGCTCTGGAAATGTAGCACGCCTGAAGTAACGTGCAGTGTGTTGCCCATCACTCGGCAGACACAGAGGGCCTCCGAGGGACCTATGGGCCTCGATGTTGCTCAGTAGGCCCACAGGGGTGTGGAGGTACTCAGTGATCTTGGAACGAAAATGATGCTCACCCGAGGGGCCTAGGAGTTCTCAAAGGGTACCTTCTTTCAAATAAAGCAGAACAGCGACTAAGAGCTCATGGGAAGAGCTGCCTGCCTCCCGTTCTGCATGGCTACTCAGGGCCTTACCTCGAGGCAAGGACTCACGTTGAGATTCCCTTTAGTTCTAGAGCATTACAAGAAGAGAGCCACCCCGGCCATGGAAGCACCCTGTGTAGCCAGAGAAAACCCATTTTCTTCCCAGACCCATGCCTACAGCGGCCAGAGGCCAGTCAACAGCAGAGAATTTCAGGGAGCTTCAAGGGAGCATGAATGGGGCTTTCCAAATGGAAAAGCAAGGCTAGTACCATCCCGCCCCCATTTCCATGGGCACACGCAGCATACATCCCTGTGGTTTCTGCCAAGTCAAAAGAGACACAGAGCACACACTGGTTCCTTTCCTGAATCAACTTCTCGAGGCAGGGTGTTCTGCATCTAGTGAACGCCCTCAACCAAGGCGCGCCCTAGCTAGGCCTCGGGGCCCGTGCCTCTTCAGAAGCCTGCAGTGCTACAGGAAGAACTGTGCCTTAGTGGCAATAGGCAAGCAATCCGCCTTTCTCCTGGAGGCAGGGTGACTTCAGGTACGAGGTCCAGGATGGAAGGCGAAGCCGAGTGTTTTTCTCAGTGCAGCTCAGACTAGGGAAAGAGTGCGACTTCCACGGCATGTTGGACCTTGCTACAACGGTGCTCGTGATCCTGTGCGAGTGCTGGGGAAATCAAGAAGTCCCAAGAAAGAGCGCAGTGTGTTGCCCATCCCTCGGCAGACACAGAGGGCCTCCGAGGGACTTATGGGCCTCGATGTTGCTCATCAGGCCCACAGCAGTGTGGAGGTGGTACTCAGTGATCTTGGAACGAAAATGACGCTCACCCGAGGGGCCTAGGAGTTCCAGAAAGGGTCCTTTTTAAAAATAAAGCAGAACAGCACCTAAGAGCTCATGGAGAGAGCTGCATGCCTCCCTTTCTGCATGGCTACTCAGGGCCTTACCTCGAGGCAAGGACTCACGTTGAGATTCCCTTTAGCTCTAGAGCATGGCAAGATGAGCCCCACCCCGGCCATGGAAGCACCCTGTGTAGCCAGAGAAAACTCATTTTCTTCCCAGACCCATGCCTACGGCGTCCAGAGGCCTGACAACAGCAGAGAATTTCAGGGAGCTTCCAGGGAGCATGAATGGGGCTCTCCAAATGGAAAAGCAAGGCTAGTACCATCCCGCCCCCATTTCCATGGGCACACGCAGCATACATCCCTGTGGTTTCTGACAAGTCAAAAGAGACACAGAGCACACACTTCGTCCTTCCCTGAATCAACTCCTCGAGGCAGGGTGTTCTGCATGTAGTGAACGGCCTCAACCAAGGCGCGCCCTAGCTAGGCCTCGGGGCCCGTGCCTCTTCAGAAGCCTGCAGTGCTACAGGAAAAACTGTGCTTTAGTGGCAATAGGAACGCAAGCCGACTTTCTCCTGGAGGCAGGGT
This sequence comes from Eubalaena glacialis, assembly GCF_028564815.1. NCBI lineage: Eukaryota > Metazoa > Chordata > Mammalia > Artiodactyla > Balaenidae > Eubalaena > Eubalaena glacialis. The sequence continues at coordinate 99,756,943 of NC_083716.1, forward strand.
GACTTCAGGTAGGAGGTCCTGGTTGGAAGGCGAAGCCCAGTGTTTTTTTTTTTCAGTGCAAATCAGAGTAGGGAATGAGTGCGACTTCCACGGCATGTTGGAACCTGCTAGAACCGTGCCCGTGAACCTGTGGTAGTGCTGGGGAAATCAAGCTGTCCCAAGAAAGAGTGTACTGTTTTGCCCATCACTCGGCATACACAGTGTGAGTACGAAGGCCTACGGGCCTGGATGTTGTTTAGAAGAGCCAGGGGAGCCTGGGGGTACTCAGTGTTCTTGCAGGGAATAGGGTTTCCAGGCGAGGCACCTAGGTGTCCCGCAAAGCGTACTGGCGTTCAAATGCTGCAGAGCAGCGACTACGGCCTCATGGAAACTGCTGCACGCCCCCGCTTCTGCAGAGCAATTCAGGGCCTTACCTCGAGGCAAGTCCTCACGTTGAGTGTCCCGTGAGCGACCCCGCATGGTAGGATGCTGACTTTCTCCTTGAGTAGAGAGACTTCAGGTACGAGGTCCTCTAAGAATTCTAAGCAGAGTGTTTTCTCATGGCAGCTCAAACGAGGGCAATGTCGAAGACTTCCAGGCCATGTTGGACTGCCTAGAAATGTGGTTCTGATGTTGTTCGAGGGCTCTGGAAATGTAGCACGCCTGAAGTAACGTGCAGTGTGTTGCCCATCACTCGGCAGACACAGAGGGCCTCCGAGGGACCTATGGGCCTCGATGTTGCTCAGTAGGCCCACAGGGGTGTGGAGTTACTCAGTGATCTTGGAACGAAAATGATGCTCACCCGAGGGGCCTAGGAGTTCTCAAAGGGTACCTTCTTTCAAATAAAGCAGAACAGCGACTAAGAGCTCATGGGAAGAGCTGCCTGCCTCCCGTTCTGCATGGCTACTCAGGGCCTTACCTCGAGGCAAGGACTCACGTTGAGATTCCCTTTAGTTCTAGAGCATTACAAGAAGAGAGCCACCCCGGCCATGGAAGCACCCTGTGTAGCCAGAGAAAACCCATTTTCTTCCCAGACCCATGCCTACAGCGGCCAGAGGCCAGTCAACAGCAGAGAATTTCAGGGAGCTTCAAGGGAGCATGAATGGGGCTTTCCAAATGGAAAAGCAAGGCTAGTACCATCCCGCCCCCATTTCCATGGGCACACGCAGCATACATCCCTGTGGTTTCTGACAAGTCAAAAGAGACACAGAGCACACACTGGTTCCTTTCCTGAATCAACTTCTCGAGGCAGGGTGTTCTGCATCTAGTGAACGCCCTCAACCAAGGCGCGCCCTAGCTAGGCCTCGGGGCCCGTGCCTCTTCAGAAGCCTGCAGTGCTACAGGAAGAACTGTGCCTTAGTGGCAATAGGCAAGCAATCCGCCTTTCTCCTGGAGGCAGGGTGACTTCAGGTACGAGGTCCAGGATGGAAGGCGAAGCCGAGTGTTTTTCTCAGTGCAGCTCAGACTAGGGAAAGAGTGCGACTTCCACGGCATGTTGGACCTTGCTACAACGGTGCTCGTGATCCTGTGCGAGTGCTGGGGAAATCAAGAAGTCCCAAGAAAGAGCGCAGTGTGTTGCCCATCCCTCGGCAGACACAGAGGGCCTCCGAGGGACTTATGGGCCTCGATGTTGCTCATCAGGCCCACAGCAGTGTGGAGGTGGTACTCAGTGATCTTGGAACGAAAATGACGCTCACCCGAGGGGCCTAGGAGTTCCAGAAAGGGTCCTTTTTAAAAATAAAGCAGAACAGCACCTAAGAGCTCATGGAGAGAGCTGCATGCCTCCCTTTCTGCATGGCTACTCAGGGCCTTACCTCGAGGCAAGGACTCACGTTGAGATTCCCTTTAGCTCTAGAGCATGGCAAGATGAGCCCCACCCCGGCCATGGAAGCACCCTGTGTAGCCAGAGAAAACTCATTTTCTTCCCAGACCCATGCCTACGGCGTCCAGAGGCCTGACAACAGCAGAGAATTTCAGGGAGCTTCCAGGGAGCATGAATGGGGCTCTCCAAATGGAAAAGCAAGGCTAGTACCATCCCGCCCCCATTTCCATGGGCACACGCAGCATACATCCCTGTGGTTTCTGACAAGTCAAAAGAGACACAGAGCACACACTTCGTCCTTCCCTGAATCAACTCCTCGAGGCAGGGTGTTCTGCATGTAGTGAACGGCCTCAACCAAGGCGCGCCCTAGCTGGGCCTCGGGGCCCGTGCCTCTTCAGAAGCCTGCAGTGCTACAGGGAAAACTGTGCTTTAGTGGCAATAGGAACGCAAGCCGACTTTCTCCTGGAGGCAGGGTGACTTCAGGTAGGAGGTCCTGGTTGGAAGGCGAAGCCTAGTGTTTTTTTTTTCAGTGCAAATCAGAGTAGGGAATGAGTGCGACTTCCACGGCATGTTGGAACCTGCTAGAACCGTGCCCGTGAACCTGTGGTAGTGCTGGGGAAATCAAGCTGTCCCAAGAAAGAGTGTACTGGTTTGCCCATCACTCGGCATACACAGTGTGAGTACGAAGGCCTACGGGCCTGGATGTTGTTTAGAAGAGCCAGGGGAGCCTGGGGGTACTCAGTGTTCTTGCAGGGAATAGGGTTTCCAGGCGAGGCACCTAGGTGTCCCGCAAAGCGTACTGGCGTTCAAATGCTGCAGAGCAGCGACTACGGCCTCATGGAAACTGCTGCACGCCCCCGCTTCTGCAGAGCAATTCAGGGCCTTACCTCGAGGCAAGTCCTCACGTTGAGTGTCCCGTGAGCGACCCCGCATGGTAGGATGCTGACTTTCTCCTTGAGTAGAGAGACTTCAGGTACGAGGTCCTCTAAGAATTCTAAGCAGAGTGTTTTCTCATGGCAGCTCAAACGAGGGCAATGTCGAAGACTTCCAGGCCATGTTGGACTGCCTAGAAATGTGGTTCTGATGTTGTTCGAGGGCTCTGGAAATGTAGCACGCCTGAAGTAACGTGCAGTGTGTTGCCCATCACTCGGCAGACACAGAGGGCCTCCGAGGGACCTATGGGCCTCGATGTTGCTCAGTAGGCCCACAGGGGTGTGGAGTTACTCAGTGATCTTGGAACGAAAATGATGCTCACCCGAGGGGCCTAGGAGTTCTCAAAGGGTACCTTCTTTCAAATAAAGCAGAACAGCGACTAAGAGCTCATGGGAAGAGCTGCCTGCCTCCCGTTCTGCATGGCTACTCAGGGCCTTACCTCGAGGCAAGGACTCACGTTGAGATTCCCTTTAGTTCTAGAGCATTACAAGAAGAGAGCCACCCCGGCCATGGAAGCACCCTGTGTAGCCAGAGAAAACCCATTTTCTTCCCAGACCCATGCCTACAGCGGCCAGAGGCCAGTCAACAGCAGAGAATTTCAGGGAGCTTCAAGGGAGCATGAATGGGGCTTTCCAAATGGAAAAGCAAGGCTAGTACCATCCCGCCCCCATTTCCATGGGCACACGCAGCATACATCCCTGTGCTTTCTGCCAAGTCAAAAGAGACACAGAGCACACACTGGTTCCTTTCCTGAATCAACTTCTCGAGGCAGGGTGTTCTGCATCTAGTGAACGCCCTCAACCAAGGCGCGCCCTAGCTAGGCCTCGGGGCCCGTGCCTCTTCAGAAGCCTGCAGTGCTACAGGAAGAACTGTGCCTTAGTGGCAATAGGCAAGCAATCCGCCTTTCTCCTGGAGGCAGGGTGACTTCAGGTACGAGGTCCAGGATGGAAGGCGAAGCCGAGTGTTTTTCTCAGTGCAGCTCAGACTAGGGAAAGAGTGCGACTTCCACGGCATGTTGGACCTTGCTACAACGGTGCTCGTGATCCTGTGCGAGTGCTGGGGAAATCAAGAAGTCCCAAGAAAGAGCGCAGTGTGTTGCCCATCCCTCGGCAGACACAGAGGGCCTCCGAGGGACTTATGGGCCTCGATGTTGCTCATCAGGCCCACAGCAGTGTGGAGGTGGTACTCAGTGATCTTGGAACGAAAATGACGCTCACCCGAGGGGCCTAGGAGTTCCAGAAAGGGTCCTTTTTAAAAATAAAGCAGAACAGCACCTAAGAGCTCATGGAGAGAGCTGCATGCCTCCCTTTCTGCATGGCTACTCAGGGCCTTACCTCGAGGCAAGGACTCACGTTGAGATTCCCTTTAGCTCTAGAGCATGGCAAGATGAGCCCCACCCCGGCCATGGAAGCACCCTGTGTACCCAGAGAAAACTCATTTTCTTCCCAGACCCATGCCTACGGCGTCCAGAGGCCTGACAACAGCAGAGAATTTCAGGGAGCTTCCAGGGAGCATGAATGGGGCTCTCCAAATGGAAAAGCAAGGCTAGTACCATCCCGCCCCCATTTCCATGGGCACACGCAGCATACATCCCTGTGGTTTCTGACAAGTCAAAAGAGACACAGAGCACACACTTCGTCCTTCCCTGAATCAACTCCTCGAGGCAGGGTGTTCTGCATGTAGTGAACGGCCTCAACCCAGGCGCGCCCTAGCTAGGCCTTGGGGCCCGTGCCTCTTCAGAAGCCTGCAGTGCTACAGGAAAAACTGTGCTTTAGTGGCAATAGGAACGCAAGCCGACTTTCTCCTGGAGGCAGGGTGACTTCAGGTAGGAGGTCCTGGTTGGAAGGCGAAGCCCAGTGTTTTTTTTTTTCAGTGCAAATCAGAGTAGGGAATGAGTGCGACTTCCACGGCATGTTGGAACCTGCTAGAACCGTGCCCGTGAACCTGTGGTAGTGCTGGGGAAATCAAGCTGTCCCAAGAAAGAGTGCACTGGTTTGCCCATCACTCGGCATACACAGTGTGAGTACGAAGGCCTACGGGCCTGGATGTTGTTTAGAAGAGCCAGGGGAGCCTGGGGGTACTCAGTGTTCTTGCAGGGAATAGGGTTTCCAGGCGAGGCACCTAGGTGTCCCGCAAAGCGTACTGGCGTTCAAATGCTGCAGAGCAGCGACTACGGCCTCATGGAAACTGCTGCACGCCCCCGCTTCTGCAGAGCAATTCAGGGCCTTACCTCGAGGCAAGTCCTCACGTTGAGTGTCCCGTGAGCGACCCCGCATGGTAGGATGCTGACTTTCTCCTTGAGTAGAGAGACTTCAGGTACGAGGTCCTCTAAGAATTCTAAGCAGAGTGTTTTCTCATGGCAGCTCAAACGAGGGCAATGTCGAAGACTTCCAGGCCATGTTGGACTGCCTAGAAATGTGGTTCTGATGTTGTTCGAGGGCTCTGGAAATGTAGCACGCCTGAAGTAACGTGCAGTGTGTTGCCCATCACTCGGCAGACACAGAGGGCCTCCGAGGGACCTATGGGCCTCGATGTTGCTCAGTAGGCCCACAGGGGTGTGGAGGTACTCAGTGATCTTGGAACGAAAATGATGCTCACCCGAGGGGCCTAGGAGTTCTCAAAGGGTACCTTCTTTCAAATAAAGCAGAACAGCGACTAAGAGCTCATGGGAAGAGCTGCCTGCCTCCCGTTCTGCATGGCTACTCAGGGCCTTACCTCGAGGCAAGGACTCACGTTGAGATTCCCTTTAGTTCTAGAGCATTACAAGAAGAGAGCCACCCCGGCCATGGAAGCACCCTGTGTAGCCAGAGAAAACCCATTTTCTTCCCAGACCCATGCCTACAGCGGCCAGAGGCCAGTCAACAGCAGAGAATTTCAGGGAGCTTCAAGGGAGCATGAATGGGGCTTTCCAAATGGAAAAGCAAGGCTAGTACCATCCCGCCCCCATTTCCATGGGCACACGCAGCATACATCCCTGTGGTTTCTGCCAAGTCAAAAGAGACACAGAGCACACACTGGTTCCTTTCCTGAATCAACTTCTCGAGGCAGGGTGTTCTGCATCTAGTGAACGCCCTCAACCAAGGCGCGCCCTAGCTAGGCCTCGGGGCCCGTGCCTCTTCAGAAGCCTGCAGTGCTACAGGAAGAACTGTGCCTTAGTGGCAATAGGCAAGCAATCCGCCTTTCTCCTGGAGGCAGGGTGACTTCAGGTACGAGGTCCAGGATGGAAGGCGAAGCCGAGTGTTTTTCTCAGTGCAGCTCAGACTAGGGAAAGAGTGCGACTTCCACGGCATGTTGGACCTTGCTACAACGGTGCTCGTGATCCTGTGCGAGTGCTGGGGAAATCAAGAAGTCCCAAGAAAGAGCGCAGTGTGTTGCCCATCCCTCGGCAGACACAGAGGGCCTCCGAGGGACTTATGGGCCTCGATGTTGCTCATCAGGCCCACAGCAGTGTGGAGGTGGTACTCAGTGATCTTGGAACGAAAATGACGCTCACCCGAGGGGCCTAGGAGTTCCAGAAAGGGTCCTTTTTAAAAATAAAGCAGAACAGCACCTAAGAGCTCATGGAGAGAGCTGCATGCCTCCCTTTCTGCATGGCTACTCAGGGCCTTACCTCGAGGCAAGGACTCACGTTGAGATTCCCTTTAGCTCTAGAGCATGGCAAGATGAGCCCCACCCCGGCCATGGAAGCACCCTGTGTAGCCAGAGAAAACTCATTTTCTTCCCAGACCCATGCCTACGGCGTCCAGAGGCCTGACAACAGCAGAGAATTTCAGGGAGCTTCCAGGGAGCATGAATGGGGCTCTCCAAATGGAAAAGCAAGGCTAGTACCATCCCGCCCCCATTTCCATGGGCACACGCAGCATACATCCCTGTGGTTTCTGACAAGTCAAAAGAGACACAGAGCACACACTTCGTCCTTCCCTGAATCAACTCCTCGAGGCAGGGTGTTCTGCATGTAGTGAACGGCCTCAACCAAGGCGCGCCCTAGCTAGGCCTCGGGGCCCGTGCCTCTTCAGAAGCCTGCAGTGCTACAGGAAAAACTGTGCTTTAGTGGCAATAGGAACGCAAGCCGACTTTCTCCTGGAGGCAGGGTGACTTCAGGTAGGAGGTCCTGGTTGGAAGGCGAAGCCCAGTGTTTTTTTTTTTCAGTGCAAATCAGAGTAGGGAATGAGTGCGACTTCCACGGCATGTTGGAACCTGCTAGAACCGTGCCCGTGAACCTGTGGTAGTGCTGGGGAAATCAAGCTGTCCCAAGAAAGAGTGTACTGTTTTGCCCATCACTCGGCATACACAGTGTGAGTACGAAGGCCTACGGGCCTGGATGTTGTTTAGAAGAGCCAGGGGAGCCTGGGGGTACTCAGTGTTCTTGCAGGGAATAGGGTTTCCAGGCGAGGCACCTAGGTGTCCCGCAAAGCGTACTGGCGTTCAAATGCTGCAGAGCAGCGACTACGGCCTCATGGAAACTGCTGCACGCCCCCGCTTCTGCAGAGCAATTCAGGGCCTTACCTCGAGGCAAGTCCTCACGTTGAGTGTCCCGTGAGCGACCCCGCATGGTAGGATGCTGACTTTCTCCTTGAGTAGAGAGACTTCAGGTACGAGGTCCTCTAAGAATTCTAAGCAGAGTGTTTTCTCATGGCAGCTCAAACGAGGGCAATGTCGAAGACTTCCAGGCCATGTTGGACTGCCTAGAAATGTGGTTCTGATGTTGTTCGAGGGCTCTGGAAATGTAGCACGCCTGAAGTAACGTGCAGTGTGTTGCCCATCACTCGGCAGACACAGAGGGCCTCCGAGGGACCTATGGGCCTCGATGTTGCTCAGTAGGCCCACAGGGATGTGGAGGTACTCAGTGATCTTGGAACGAAAATGATGCTCACCCGAGGGGCCTAGGAGTTCTCAAAGGGTACCTTCTTTCAAATAAAGCAGAACAGCGACTAAGAGCTCATGGGAAGAGCTGCCTGCCTCCCGTTCTGCATGGCTACTCAGGGCCTTACCTCGAGGCAAGGACTCACGTTGAGATTCCCTTTAGTTCTAGAGCATTACAAGAAGAGAGCCACCCCGGCCATGGAAGCACCCTGTGTAGCCAGAGAAAACCCATTTTCTTCCCAGACCCATGCCTACAGCGGCCAGAGGCCAGTCAACAGCAGAGAATTTCAGGGAGTTTCAAGGGAGCATGAATGGGGCTTTCCAAATGGAAAAGCAAGGCTAGTACCATCCCGCCCCCATTTCCATGGGCACACGCAGCATACATCCCTGTGGTTTCTGACAAGTCAAAAGAGACACAGAGCACACACTGGTTCCTTTCCTGAATCAACTTCTCGAGGCAGGGTGTACTGCATCTAGTGAACGCCCTCAACCAAGGCGCGCCCTAGCTAGGCCTCGGGGCCCGTGCCTCTTCAGAAGCCTGCAGTGCTACAGGAAGAACTGTGCCTTAGTGGCAATAGGCAAGCAATCCGCCTTTCTCCTGGAGGCAGGGTGACTTCAGGTACGAGGTCCAGGATGGAAGGCGAAGCCGAGTGTTTTTCTCAGTGCAGCTCAGACTAGGGAAAGAGTGCGACTTCCACGGCATGTTGGACCTTGCTACAACGGTGCTCGTGATCCTGTGCGAGTGCTGGGGAAATCAAGAAGTCCCAAGAAAGAGCGCAGTGTGTTGCCCATCCCTCGGCAGACACAGAGGGCCTCCGAGGGACTTATGGGCCTCGATGTTGCTCATCAGGCCCACAGCAGTGTGGAGGTGGTACTCAGTGATCTTGGAACGAAAATGACGCTCACCCGAGGGGCCTAGGAGTTCCAGAAAGGGTCCTTTTTAAAAATAAAGCAGAACAGCACCTAAGAGCTCATGGAGAGAGCTGCATGCCTCCCTTTCTGCATGGCTACTCAGGGCCTTACCTCGAGGCAAGGACTCACGTTGAGATTCCCTTTAGCTCTAGAGCATGGCAAGATGAGCCCCACCCCGGCCATGGAAGCACCCTGTGTAGCCAGAGAAAACTCATTTTCTTCCCAGACCCATGCCTACGGTGTCCAGAGGCCTGACAACAGCAGAGAATTTCAGGGAGCTTCCAGGGAGCATGAATGGGGCTTTCCAAATGGAAAAGCAAGGCTAGTACCATCCCGCCCCCATTTCCATGGGCACACGCAGCATACATCCCTGTGGTTTCTGACAAGTCAAAAGAGACACAGAGCACACACTTCGTCCTTCCCTGAATCAACTCCTCGAGGCAGGGTGTTCTGCATGTAGTGAACGGCCTCAACCAAGGCGCGCCCTAGCTAGGCCTCGGGGCCCGTGCCTCTTCAGAAGCCTGCAGTGCTACAGGAAAAACTGTGCTTTAGTGGCAATAGGAACGCAAGCCGACTTTCTCCTGGAGGCAGGGTGACTTCAGGTAGGAGGTCCTGGTTGGAAGGCGAAGCCCAGTGTTTTTTTTTTTCAGTGCAAATCAGAGTAGGGAATGAGTGCGACTTCCACGGCATGTTGGAACCTGCTAGAACCGTGCCCGTGAACCTGTGGTAGTGCTGGGGAAATCAAGCTGTCCCAAGAAAGAGTGTACTGTTTTGCCCATCACTCGGCATACACAGTGTGAGTACGAAGGCCTACGGGCCTGGATGTTGTTTAGAAGAGCCAGGGGAGCCTGGGGGTACTCAGTGTTCTTGCAGGGAATAGGGTTTCCAGGCGAGGCACCTAGGTGTCCCGCAAAGCGTACTGGCGTTCAAATGCTGCAGAGCAGCGACTACGGCCTCATGGAAACTGCTGCACGCCCCCGCTTCTGCAGAGCAATTCAGGGCCTTACCTCGAGGCAAGTCCTCACGTTGAGTGTCCCGTGAGCGACCCCGCATGGTAGGATGCTGACTTTCTCCTTGAGTAGAGAGACTTCAGGTACGAGGTCCTCTAAGAATTCTAAGCAGAGTGTTTTCTCATGGCAGCTCAAACGAGGGCAATGTCGAAGACTTCCAGGCCATGTTGGACTGCCTAGAAATGTGGTTCTGATGTTGTTCGAGGGCTCTGGAAATGTAGCACGCCTGAAGTAACGTGCAGTGTGTTGCCCATCACTCGGCAGACACAGAGGGCCTCCGAGGGACCTATGGGCCTCGATGTTGCTCAGTAGGCCCACAGGGGTGTGGAGGTACTCAGTGATCTTGGAACGAAAATGATGCTCACCCGAGGGGCCTAGGAGTTCTCAAAGGGTACCTTCTTTCAAATAAAGCAGAACAGCGACTAAGAGCTCATGGGAAGAGCTGCCTGCCTCCCGTTCTGCATGGCTACTCAGGGCCTTACCTCGAGGCAAGGACTCACGTTGAGATTCCCTTTAGTTCTAGAGCATTACAAGAAGAGAGCCACCCCGGCCATGGAAGCACCCTGTGTAGCCAGAGAAAACCCATTTTCTTCCCAGACCCATGCCTACAGCGGCCAGAGGCCAGTCAACAGCAGAGAATTTCAGGGAGCTTCAAGGGAGCATGAATGGGGCTTTCCAAATGGAAAAGCAAGGCTAGTACCATCCCGCCCCAATTTCCATTGGCACACGCAGCATACATCCCTGTGGTTTCTGCCAAGTCAAAAGAGACACAGAGCACACACTGGTTCCTTTCCTGAATCAACTTCTCGAGGCAGGGTGTTCTGCATCTAGTGAACGCCCTCAACCAAGGCGCGCCCTAGCTAGGCCTCGGGGCCCGTGCCTCTTCAGAAGCCTGCAGTGCTACAGGAAGAACTGTGCCTTAGTGGCAATAGGCAAGCAATCCGCCTTTCTCCTGGAGGCAGGGTGACTTCAGGTACGAGGTCCAGGATGGAAGGCGAAGCCGAGTGTTTTTCTCAGTGCAGCTCAGACTAGGGAAAGAGTGCGACTTCCACGGCATGTTGGACCTTGCTACAACGGTGCTCGTGATCCTGTGCGAGTGCTGGGGAAATCAAGAAGTCCCAAGAAAGAGCGCAGTGTGTTGCCCATCCCTCGGCAGACACAGAGGGCCTCCGAGGGACTTATGGGCCTCGATGTTGCTCATCAGGCCCACAGCAGTGTGGAGGTGGTACTCAGTGATCTTGGAACGAAAATGACGCTCACCCGAGGGGCCTAGGAGTTCCAGAAAGGGTCCTTTTTAAAAATAAAGCAGAACAGCACCTAAGAGCTCATGGAGAGAGCTGCATGCCTCCCTTTCTGCATGGCTACTCAGGGCCTTACCTCGAGGCAAGGACTCACGTTGAGATTCCCTTTAGCTCTAGAGCATGGCAAGATGAGCCCCACCCCGGCCATGGAAGCACCCTGTGTAGCCAGAGAAAACTCATTTTCTTCCCAGACCCATGCCTACGGCGTCCAGAGGCCTGACAACAGCAGAGAATTTCAGGGAGCTTCCAGGGAGCATGAATGGGGCTTTCCAAATGGAAAAGCAAGGCTAGTACCATCCCGCCCCCATTTCCATGGGCACACGCAGCATACATCCCTGTGGTTTCTGACAAGTCAAAAGAGACACAGAGCACACACTTCGTCCTTCCCTGAATCAACTCCTCGAGGCAGGGTGTTCTGCATGTAGTGAACGGCCTCAACCAAGGCGCGCCCTAGCTAGGCCTCGGGGCCCGTGCCTCTTCAGAAGCCTGCAGTGCTACAGGAAAAACTGTGCTTTAGTGGCAATAGGAACGCAAGCCGACTTTCTCCTGGAGGCAGGGTGACTTCAGGTAGGAGGTCCTGGTTGGAAGGCGAAGCCCAGTGTTTTTTTTTTTTCAGTGCAAATCAGAGTAGGGAATGAGTGCGACTTCCACGGCATGTTGGAACCTGCTAGAACCGTGCCCGTGAACCTGTGGTAGTGCTGGGGAAATCAAGCTGTCCCAAGAAAGAGTGTACTGTTTTGCCCATCACTCGGCATACACAGTGTGAGTACGAAGGCCTACGGGCCTGGATGTTGTTTAGAAGAGCCAGGGGAGCCTGGGGGTACTCAGTGTTCTTGCAGGGAATAGGGTTTCCAGGCGAGGCACCTAGGTGTCCCGCAAAGCGTACTGGCGTTCAAATGCTGCAGAGCAGCGACTACGGCCTCATGGAAACTGCTGCACGCCCCCGCTTCTGCAGAGCAATTCAGGGCCTTACCTCGAGGCAAGTCCTCACGTTGAGTGTCCCGTGAGCGACCCCGCATGGTAGGATGCTGACTTTCTCCTTGAGTAGAGAGACTTCAGGTACGAGGTCCTCTAAGAATTCTAAGCAGAGTGTTTTCTCATGGCAGCTCAAACGAGGGCAATGTCGAAGACTTCCAGGCCATGTTGGACTGCCTAGAAATGTGGTTCTGATGTTGTTCGAGGGCTCTGGAAATGTAGCACGCCTGAAGTAACGTGCAGTGTGTTGCCCATCACTCGGCAGACACAGAGGGCCTCCGAGGGACCTATGGGCCTCGATGTTGCTCAGTAGGCCCACAGGGATGTGGAGGTACTCAGTGATCTTGGAACGAAAATGATGCTCACCCGAGGGGCCTAGGAGTTCTCAAAGGGTACCTTCTTTCAAATAAAGCAGAACAGCGACTAAGAGCTCATGGGAAGAGCTGCCTGCCTCCCGTTCTGCATTGCTACTCAGGGCCTTACCTCGAGGCAAGGACTCACGTTGAGATTCCCTTTAGTTCTAGAGCATTACAAGAAGAGAGCCACCCCGGCCATGGAAGCACCCTGTGTAGCCAGAGAAAACCCATTTTCTTCCCAGACCCATGCCTACAGCGGCCAGAGGCCAGTCAACAGCAGAGAATTTCAGGGAGTTTCAAGGGAGCATGAATGGGGCTTTCCAAATGGAAAAGCAAGGCTAGTACCATCCCGCCCCCATTTCCATGGGCACACGCAGCATACATCCCTGTGCTTTCTGCCAAGTCAAAAGAGACACAGAGCACACACTGGTTCCTTTCCTGAATCAACTTCTCGAGGCAGGGTGTTCTGCATCTAGTGAACGCCCTCAACCAAGGCGCGCCCTAGCTAGGCCTCGGGGCCCGTGCCTCTTCAGAAGCCTGCAGTGCTACAGGAAGAACTGTGCCTTAGTGGCAATAGGCAAGCAATCCGCCTTTCTCCTGGAGGCAGGGTGACTTCAGGTACGAGGTCCAGGATGGAAGGCGAAGCCGAGTGTTTTTCTCAGTGCAGCTCAGACTAGGGAAAGAGTGCGACTTCCACGGCATGTTGGACCTTGCTACAACGGTGCTCGTGATCCTGTGCGAGTGCTGGGGAAATCAAGAAGTCCCAAGAAAGAGCGCAGTGTGTTGCCCATCCCTCGGCAGACACAGAGGGCCTCCGAGGGACTTATGGGCCTCGATGTTGCTCATCAGGCCCACAGCAGTGTGGAGGTGGTACTCAGTGATCTTGGAACGAAAATGACGCTCACCCGAGGGGCCTAGGAGTTCCAGAAAGGGTCCTTTTTAAAAATAAAGCAGAACAGCACCTAAGAGCTCATGGAGAGAGCTGCATGCCTCCCTTTCTGCATGGCTACTCAGGGCCTTACCTCGAGGCAAGGACTCACGTTGAGATTCCCTTTAGCTCTAGAGCATGGCAAGATGAGCCCCACCCCGGCCATGGAAGCACCCTGTGTAGCCAGAGAAAACTCATTTTCTTCCCAGACCCATGCCTACGGCGTCCAGAGGCCTGACAACAGCAGAGAATTTCAGGGAGCTTCCAGGGAGCATGAATGGGGCTTTCCAAATGGAAAAGCAAGGCTAGTACCATCCCGCCCCCATTTCCATGGGCACACGCAGCATACATCCCTGTGGTTTCTGACAAGTCAAAAGAGACACAGAGCACACACTTCGTCCTTCCCTGAATCAACTCCTCGAGGCAGGGTGTTCTGCATGTAGTGAACGGCCTCAACCAAGGCGCGCCCTAGCTAGGCCTCGGGGCCCGTGCCTCTTCAGAAGCCTGCAGTGCTACAGGAAAAACTGTGCTTTAGTGGCAATAGGAACGCAAGCCGACTTTCTCCTGGAGGCAGGGTGACTTCAGGTAGGAGGTCCTGGTTGGAAGGCGAAGCCCAGTGTTTTTTTTTTTCAGTGCAAATCAGAGTAGGGAATGAGTGCGACTTCCACGGCATGTTGGAACCTGCTAGAACCGTGCCCGTGAACCTGTGGTAGTGCTGGGGAAATCAAGCTGTCCCAAGAAAGAGTGTACTGTTTTGCCCATCACTCGGCATACACAGTGTGAGTACGAAGGCCTACGGGCCTGGATGTTGTTTAGAAGAGCCAGGGGAGCCTGGGGGTACTCAGTGTTCTTGCAGGGAATAGGGTTTCCAGGCGAGGCACCTAGGTGTCCCGCAAAGCGTACTGGCGTTCAAATGCTGCAGAGCAGCGACTACGGCCTCATGGAAACTGCTGCACGCCCCCGCTTCTGCAGAGCAATTCTGGGCCTTACCTCGAGGCAAGTCCTCACGTTGAGTGTCCCGTGAGCGACACCGCATGGTAGGATGCTGACTTTCTCCTTGAGTAGAGAGACTTCAGGTACGAGGTCCTCTAAGAATTCTAAGCAGAGTGTTTTCTCATGGCAGCTCAAACGAGGGCAATGTCGAAGACTTCCAGGCCATGTTGGACTGCCTAGAAATGTGGTTCTGATGTTGTTCGAGGGCTCTGGAAATGTAGCACGCCTGAAGTAACGTGCAGTGTGTTGCCCATCACTCGGCAGACACAGAGGGCCTCCGAGGGACCTATGGGCCTCGATGTTGCTCAGTAGGCCCACAGGGGTGTGGGGGTACTCAGTGATCTTGGAACGAAAATGATGCTCACCCGAGGGGCCTAGGAGTTCTCAAAGGGTACCTTCTTTCAAATAAAGCAGAACAGCGACTAAGAGCTCATGGGAAGAGCTGCCTGCCTCCTGTTCTGCATGGCTACTCAGGGCCTTACCTCGAGGCAAGGACTCACGTTGAGATTCCCTTTAGTTCTAGAGCATTACAAGAAGAGAGCCACCCCGGCCATGGAAGCACCCTGTGTAGCCAGAGAAAACCCATTTTCTTCCCAGGCCCATGCCTACAGCGGCCAGAGGCCAGTCAACAGCAGAGAATTTCAGGGAGCTTCAAGGGAGCATGAATGGGGCTTTCCAAATGGAAAAGCAAGGCTAGTACCATCCCGCCCCCATTTCCATGGGCACACGCAGCATACATCCCTGTGGTTTCTGACAAGTCAAAAGAGACACAGAGCACACACTGGTTCCTTTCCTGAATCAACTTCTCGAGGCAGGGTGTTCTGCATCTAGTGAACGCCCTCAACCAAGGCGCGCCCTAGCTAGGCCTCGGGGCCCGTGCCTCTTCAGAAGCCTGCAGTGCTACAGGAAGAACTGTGCCTTAGTGGCAATAGGCAAGCAATCCGCCTTTCTCCTGGAGGCAGGGTGACTTCAGGTACGAGGTCCAGGATGGAAGGCGAAGCCGAGTGTTTTTCTCAGTGCAGCTCAGACTAGGGAAAGAGTGCGACTTCCACGGCATGTTGGACCTTGCTACAACGGTGCTCGTGATCCTGTGCGAGTGCTGGGGAAATCAAGAAGTCCCAAGAAAGAGCGCAGTGTGTTGCCCATCCCTCGGCAGACACAGAGGGCCTCCGAGGGACTTATGGGCCTCGATGTTGCTCATCAGGCCCACAGCAGTGTGGAGGTGGTACTCAGTGATCTTGGAACGAAAATGACGCTCACCCGAGGGGCCTAGGAGTTCCAGAAAGGGTCCTTTTTAAAAATAAAGCAGAACAGCACCTAAGAGCTCATGGAGAGAGCTGCATGCCTCCCTTTCTGCATGGCTACTCAGGGCCTTGCCTCGAGGCAAGGTCTCACGTTGAGATTCCCTTTAGCTCTAGAGCATGGCAAGATGAGCCCCACCCCGGCCATGGAAGCACCCTGTGTAGCCAGAGAAAACTCATTTTCTTCCCAGACCCATGCCTACGGCGTCCAGAGGCCTGACAACAGCAGAGAATTTCAGGGAGCTTCCAGGGAGCATGAATGGGGCTTTCCAAATGGAAAAGCAAGGCTAGTACCATCCCGCCCCCATTTCCATGGGCACACGCAGCATACATCCCTGTGGTTTCTGACAAGTCAAAAGAGACACAGAGCACACACTTCGTCCTTCCCTGAATCAACTCCTCGAGGCAGGGTGTTCTGCATGTAGTGAACGGCTTCAACCAAGGCGCGCCCTAGCTAGGCCTCGGGGCCCGTGCCTCTTCAGAAGCCTGCAGTGCTACAGGAAAAACTGTGCTTTAGTGGCAATAGGAACGCAAGCCGACTTTCTCCTGGAGGCAGGGTGACTTCAGGTAGGAGGTCCTGGTTGGAAGGCGAAGCCCAGTGTTTTTTTTTTTCAGTGCAAATCAGAGTAGGGAATGAGTGCGACTTCCACGGCATGTTGGAACCTGCTAGAACCGTGCCCGTGAACCTGTGGTAGTGCTGGGGAAATCAAGCTGTCCCAAGAAAGAGTGTACTGTTTTGCCCATCACTCGGCATACACAGTGTGAGTACGAAGGCCTACGGGCCTGGATGTTGTTTAGAAGAGCCAGGGGAGCCTGGGGGTACTCAGTGTTCTTGCAGGGAATAGGGTTTCCAGGCGAGGCACCTAGGTGTCCCGCAAAGCGTACTGGCGTTCAAATGCTGCAGAGCAGCGACTACGGCCTCATGGAAACTGCTGCACGCCCCCGCTTCTGCAGAGCAATTCAGGGCCTTACCTCGAGGCAAGTCCTCACGTTGAGTGTCCCGTGAGCGACCCCGCATGGTAGGATGCTGACTTTCTCCTTGAGTAGAGAGACTTCAGGTACGAGGTCCTCTAAGAATTCTAAGCAGAGTGTTTTCTCATGGCAGCTCAAACGAGGGCAATGTCGAAGACTTCCAGGCCATGTTGGACTGCCTAGAAATGTGGTTCTGATGTTGTTCGAGGGCTCTGGAAATGTAGCACGCCTGAAGTAACGTGCAGTGTGTTGCCCATCACTCGGCAGACACAGAGGGCCTCCGAGGGACCTATGGGCCTCGATGTTGCTCAGTAGGCCCACAGGGGTGTGGAGGTACTCAGTGATCTTGGAACGAAAACGATGCTCACCCGAGGGGCCTAGGAGTTCTCAAAGGGTACCTTCTTTAAAATAAAGCAGAACAGCGACTAAGAGCTCATGGGAAGAGCTGCCTGCCTCCCGTTCTGCATGGCTACTCGGGGCCTTACCTCGAGGCAAGGACTCACGTTGAGATTCCCTTTAGCTCTAGAGCATTACAAGAAGAGAGCCACCCCGGCCATGGAAGCACCCTGTGTAGCCAGAGAAAACCCATTTTCTTCCCAGACCCATGCCTACGGCGTCCAGAGGCCTGACAACAGCAGACAATTTCAGGGAGCTTCCAGGGAGCATGAATGGGGCTTTCCAAATGGAAAAGCAAGGCTAGTACCATCCCGCACCCATTTCCATGGGCACACGCAGCATACATCCCTGTGGTTTCTGACAAGTCAAAAGAGACACAGAGCACACACTGGTTCCTTCCCTGAATCAACTTCTCGAGGCAGGGTGTTCTGCATCTAGTGAACGGCCTCAACCAAGGCACGCCCTAGCTAGGCCTCTGGGCCCGGGACTCTTCAGAAGCCTGCAGTGCTACAGGAAGAACTGTGCTTTAGTTGCAATAGGCAAGCAATCCGCCTTTCTCCTGGAGGCAGGGTGACTTCAGGTAGGAGGTCCTGGTTGGAAGGCAAAGCCTAGTGTTTTTTTTCAGTGCCAATCAGAGTAGGGAATGAGTGCGACTTCCACGGCATGTTGGAACCTGCTAGAACCGTGCCCGTGAACCTGTGGTAGTGCTGGGAAAATCAAGCTGTCCCAAGAAAGAGTGTACTGTTTTGCCCATCACTCGGCATACACAGTGTGAGTACGAAGGCCTACGGGCCTGGATGTTGTTTAGAAGAGCCAGGGGAGCCTGGGGGTACTCAGTGTTCTTGCACGGAATAGGGTTTCCAGGCGAGGCACCTAGGTGTCCCGCAAAGCGTACTGGCATTCAAATGCTGCAGAGCAGCGGCTACCGCCTCATGGAAACTGCTGCACGCCTCCGCTTCTGCAGAGCAATTCAGGGCCTTACCTCGAGGCAAGTCCTCACGTTGAGTGTCCCGTGAGCGACACCGCATGGTAGGATGCTGACTTTCTCCTTGAGTAGAGAGACTTCAGGTACGAGGTCCTCTAAGAATTCTAAGCAGAGTGTTTTCTCATGGCAGCTCAAACGAGGGCAATGTCGAAGACTTCCAGGCCATGTTGGACTGCCTAGAAATGTGGTTCTGATGTTGTTCGAGGGCTCTGGAAATGTAGCACGCCTGAAGTAACGTGCAGTGTGTTGCCCATCACTCGGCAGACACAGAGGGCCTCCGAGGGACCTATGGGCCTCGATGTTGCTCAGTAGGCCCACAGGGGTGTGGGGGTACTCAGTGATCTTGGAACGAAAATGATGCTCACCCGAGGGGCCTAGGAGTTCTCAAAGGGTACCTTCTTTAAAATAAAGCAGAACAGCGACTAAGAGCTCATGGGAAGAGCTGCCTGCCTCCCGTTCTGCATGGCTACTCGGGGCCTTACCTCGAGGCAAGGACTCACGTTGAGATTCCCTTTAGCTCTAGAGCATGGCTAGATGAGCCCCACCCCGGCCATGGAAGCACCCTGTGTAGCCAGAGAAAACCCATTTTCTTCCCAGACCCATGCCTACGGCGTCCAGAGGCCTGACAACAGCAGAGAATTTCAGGGAGCTTCCAGGGAGCATGAATGGGGCTTTCCAAATGGAAAAGCAAGGCTAGTACCATCCCGCCCCCATTTCCATGGGCACACGCAGCATACATCCCTGTGGTTTCTGACAAGTCAAAAGAGACACAGAGCACACACTTCGTCCTTCCCTGAATCAACTCCTCGAGGCAGGGTGTTCTGCATGTAGTGAACGGCCTCAACCAAGGCGCGCCCTAGCTAGGCCTCTGGGCCCGGGCCTCTTCAGAAGCCTGCAGTGCTACAGGAAGAACTGTGCTTTAGTTGCAATAGGCAAGCAATCCGCCTTTCTCCTGGAGGCAGGGTGACTTCAGGTAGGAGGTCCTGGTTGGAAGGCGAAGCCTAGTGTTTTTTTTCAGTGCCAATCAGAGTAGGGAATGAGTGCGACTTCCACGGCATGTTGGAACCTGCTAGAACCGTGCCCGTGAACCTGTGGTAGTGCTGGGAAAATCAAGCTGTCCCAAGAAAGAGTGTACTGTTTTGCCCATCACTCGGCATACACAGTGTGAGTACGAAGGCCTACGGGCCTGGATGTTGTTTAGAAGAGCCAGGGGAGCCTGGGGGTACTCAGTGTTCTTGCACGGAATAGGGTTTCCAGGCGAGGCACCTAGGTGTCCCGCAAAGCGTACTGGCGTTCAAATGCTGCAGAGCAGCGGCTACCGCCTCATGGAAACTGCTGCACGCCTCCGCTTCTGCAGAGCAATTCAGGGCCTTACCTCGAGGCAAGTCCTCACGTTGAGTGTCCCGTGAGCGACACCGCATGGTAGGATGCTGACTTTCTCCTTGAGTAGAGAGACTTCAGGTACGAGGTCCTCTAAGAATTCTAAGCAGAGTGTTTTCTCATGGCAGCTCAAACGAGGGCAATGTCGAAGACTTCCAGGCCATGTTGGACTGCCTAGAAATGTGGTTCTGCTGTTGTTCGAGGGCTCTGGAAATGTAGCACGCCTGAAGTAACGTGCAGTGTGTTGCCCATCACTCGGCAGACACAGAGGGCCTCCGAGGGACCTATGGGCCTCGATGTTGCTCAGGAGGACCACAGGGGTGTGGGGGTACTCAGTGATCTTGGAACGAAAATGATGCTCACCCGAGGGGCCTAGGAGTTCTCAAAGGGTACCTTCTTTCAAATAAAGCAGAACAGCGACTAAGAGCTCATGGGAAGAGCTGCCTGCCTCCCGTTCTGCATGGCTACTCGGGGCCTTACCTCGAGGCAAGGACTCACGTTGAGATTCCCTTTAGCTCTAGAGCATTACAAGAAGAGAGCCACCCCGGCCATGGAAGCACCCTGTGTAGCCAGAGAAAACCCATTTTCTTCCCAGACCCATGCCTACGGCGTCCAGAGGCCTGACAACAGCAGACAATTTCAGGGAGCTTCCAGGGAGCATGAATGGGGCTTTCCAAATGGAAAAGCAAGGCTAGTACCATCCCGCCCCCATTTCCATGGGCACACGCAGCATACATCCCTGTGGTTTCTGACAAGTCAAAAGAGACACAGAGCACACACTTCGTCCTTCCCTGAATCAACTCCTCGAGGCAGGGTTTTCTGCATGTAGTGAACGGCCTCAACCAAGGCGCGCCCTAGCTAGGCCTCTGGGCCCGTGCCTCTTCAGAAGCCTGCAGTGCTACAGGAAGAACTGTGCTTTAGTGGCAATAGGAACGCAAGCCGACTTTCTCCTGGAGGCAGGGTGACTTCAGGTAGGAGGTCCTGGTTGGAAGGCGAAGCCTAGTGTTTTTTTTCAGTGCCAATCAGAGTAAGGAATGAGTGCGACTTCCACGGCATGTTGGAACCTGCTAGAACCGTGCCCGTGAACCTGTGGTAGTGCTGGGGAAATCAAGCTGTCCCAAGAAAGAGTGTACTGTTTTGCCCATCACTCGGCATACACAGTGTGAGTACGAAGGCCTACGGGCCTGGATGTTGTTTAGAAGAGCCAGGGGAGCCTGGGGGTACTCAGTGTTCTTGCAGGGAATAGGGTTTCCAGGCGAGGCACCTAGGTGTCCCGCAAAGCGTACTGGCGTTCAAATGCTGCAGAGCAGCGGCTACCGCCTCATGGAAACTGCTGCACGCCTCCGCTTCTGCAGAGCAATTCAGGGCCTTACCTCGAGGCAAGTCCTCACGTTGAGTGTCCCGTGAGCGACACCGCATGGTAGGATGCTGACTTTCTCCTTGAGTAGAGAGACTTCAGCTACGAGGTCCTCTAAGAATTCTAAGCAGAGTGTTTTCTCATGGCAGCTCAAACGAGGGCAATGTCGAAGACTTCCAGGCCATGTTGGACTGCCTAGAAATGTGGTTCTGCTGTTGTTCGAGGGCTCTGGAAATGTAGCACGCCTGAAGTAACGTGCAGTGTGTTGCCCATCACTCGGCAGACACAGAGGGCCTCCGAGGGACCTATGGGCCTCGATGTTGCTCAGTAGGCCCACAGGGGTGTGGGGGTACTCAGTGATCTTGGAACGAAAATGATGCTCACCCGAGGGGCCTAGGAGTTCTCAAAGGGTACCTTCTTTCAAATAAAGCAGAACAGCGACTAAGAGCTCATGGGAAGAGCTGCCTGCCTCCCGTTCTGCATGGCTACTCGGGGCCTTACCTCGAGGCAAGGACTCACGTTGAGATTCCCTTTAGCTCTAGAGCATGGCTAGATGAGCCCCACCCCGGCCATGGAAGCACCCTGTGTAGCCAGAGAAAACCCATTTTCTTCCCAGACCCATGCCTACGGCGTCCAGAGGCCTGACAACAGCAGAGAATTTCAGGGAGCTTCCAGGGAGCATGAATGGGGCTTTCCAAATGGAAAAGCAAGGCTAGTACCATCCCGCCCCCATTTCCATGGGCACACGCAGCATACATCCCTGTGGTTTCTGACAAGTCAAAAGAGACACAGAGCACACACTTCGTCCTTCCCTGAATCAACTCCTCGAGGCAGGGTGTTCTGCATGTAGTGAACGGCCTCAACCAAGGCGCGCCCTAGCTAGGCCTCTGGGCCCGTGCCTCTTCAGAAGCCTGCAGTGCTACAGGAAAAACTGTGGTTTAGTGGCAATAGGAACGCAAGCCGACTTTCTCCTGGAGGCAGGGTGACTTCAGGTAGGAGGTCCTGGTTGGAAGGCGAAGCCTAGTGTTTTTTTTTCAGTGCCAATCAGAGTAGGGAATGAGTGCGACTTCCACGGCATGTTGGAACCTGCTAGAACCGTGCCCGTGAACCTGTGGTAGTGCTGGGGAAATCAAGCTGTCCCAAGAAAGAGTGTACTGTTTTGCCCATCACTCGGCATACACAGTGTGAGTACGAAGGCCTACGGGCCTGGATGTTGTTTAGAAGAGCCAGGGGAGCCTGGGGGTACTCAGTGTTCTTGCAGGGAATAGGGTTTCCAGGCGAGGCACCTAGGTGTCCCGCAAAGCGTACTGGCGTTCAAATGCTGCAGAGCAGCGACTACGGCCTCATGGAAACTGCTGCACGCCTCCGCTTCTGCAGAGCAATTCAGGGCCTTACCTCGAGGCAAGTCCTCACGTTGAGTGTCCCGTGAGCGACACCGCATGGTAGGATGCTGACTTTCTCCTTGAGTAGAGAGACTTCAGCTACGAGGTCCTCTAAGAATTCTAAGCAGAGTGTTTTCTCATGGCAGCTCAAACGAGGGCAATGTCGAAGACTTCCAGGCCATGTTGGACTGCCTAGAAATGTGGTTCTGCTGTTGTTCGAGGGCTCTGGAAATGTAGCACGCCTGAAGTAACGTGCAGTGTGTTGCCCATCACTCGGCAGACACAGAGGGCCTCCGAGGGACCTATGGGCCTCGATGTTGCTCAGTAGGCCCACAGGGGTGTGGGGGTACTCAGTGATCTTGGAACGAAAATGATGCTCACCCGAGGGGCCTAGGAGTTCTCAAAGGGTACCTTCTTTCAAATAAAGCAGAACAGCGACTAAGAGCTCATGGGAAGAGCTGCCTGCCTCCCGTTCTGCATGGCTACTCGGGGCCTTACCTCGAGGCAAGGACTCACGTTGAGATTCCCTTTAGCTCTAGAGCATTACAAGAAGAGAGCCACCCCGGCCATGGAAGCACCCTGTGTAGCCAGAGAAAACCCATTTTCTTCCCAGACCCATGCCTACGGCGTCCAGAGGCCTGACAACAGCAGAGAATTTCAGGGAGCTTCCAGGGAGCATGAATGGGGCTTTCCAAATGGAAAAGCAAGGCTAGTACCATCCCGCCCCCATTTCCATGGGCACACGCAGCATACATCCCTGTGGTTTCTGACAAGTCAAAAGAGACACAGAGCACACACTGGTTCCTTCCCTGAATCAACTTCTCGAGGCAGAGTGTTCTGCATCTAGTGAACGGCCTCAACCAAGGCACGCCCTAGCTAGGCCTCTGGGCCCGGGCCTCTTCAGAAGCCTGCAGTGCTACAGGAAGAACTGTGCTTTAGTTGCAATAGGCAAGCAATCCGCCTTTCTCCTGGAGGCAGGGTGACTTCAGGTAGGAGGTCCTGGTTGGAAGGCGAAGCCTAGTGTTTTTTTTCAGTGCCAATCAGAGTAGGGAATGAGTGCGACTTCCACGGCATGTTGGAACCTGCTAGAACCGTGCCCGTGAACCTGTGGTAGTGCTGGGGAAATCAAGCTGTCCCAAGAAAGAGTGTACTGTTTTGCCCATCACTCGGCATACACAGTGTGAGTACGAAGGCCTACGGGCCTGGATGTTGTTTAGAAGAGCCAGGGGAGCCTGGGGGTACTCAGTGTTCTTGCAGGGAATAGGGTTTCCAGGCGAGGCACCTAGGTGTCCCGCAAAGCGTACTGGCGTTCAAATGCTGCAGAGCAGCGACTACGGCCTCATGGAAACTGCTGCACGCCTCCGCTTCTGCAGAGCAATTCAGGGCCTTACCTCGAGGCAAGTCCTCACGTTGAGTGTCCCGTGAGCGACACCGCATGGTAGGATGCTGACTTTCTCCTTGAGTAGAGAGACTTCAGGTACGAGGTCCTCTAAGAATTCTAAGCAGAGTGTTTTCTCATGGCAGCTCAAACGAGGGCAATGTCGAAGACTTCCAGGCCATGTTGGACTGCCTAGAAATGTGGTTCTGCTGTTGTTCGAGGGCTCTGGAAATGTAGCACGCCTGAAGTAACGTGCAGTGTGTTGCCCATCACTCGGCAGACACAGAGGGCCTCCGAGGGACCTATGGGCCTCGATGTTGCTCAGGAGGACCACAGGGGTGTGGGGGTACTCAGTGATCTTGGAACGAAAATGATGCTCACCCGAGGGGCCTAGGAGTTCTCAAAGGGTACCTTCTTTCAAATAAAGCAGAACAGCGACTAAGAGCTCATGGGAAGAGCTGCCTGCCTCCCGTTCTGCATGGCTACTCGGGGCCTTACCTCGAGGCAAGGACTCACGTTGAGATTCCCTTTAGCTCTAGAGCATTACAAGAAGAGAGCCACCCCGGCCATGGAAGCACCCTGTGTAGCCAGAGAAAACCCATTTTCTTCCCAGACCCATGCCTACGGCGTCCAGAGGCCTGACAACAGCAGACAATTTCAGGGAGCTTCCAGGGAGCATGAATGGGGCTTTCCAAATGGAAAAGCAAGGCTAGTACCATCCCGCCCCCATTTCCATGGGCACACGCAGCATACATCCCTGTGGTTTCTGACAAGTCAAAAGAGACACAGAGCACACACTTCGTCCTTCCCTGAATCAACTCCTCGAGGCAGGGTTTTCTGCATGTAGTGAACGGCCTCAACCAAGGCGCGCCCTAGCTAGGCCTCTGGGCCCGTGCCTCTTCAGAAGCCTGCAGTGCTACAGGAAGAACTGTGCTTTAGTGGCAATAGGAACGCAAGCCGACTTTCTCCTGGAGGCAGGGTGACTTCAGGTAGGAGGTCCTGGTTGGAAGGCGAAGCCTAGTGTTTTTTTTCAGTGCCAATCAGAGTAAGGAATGAGTGCGACTTCCACGGCATGTTGGAACCTGCTAGAACCGTGCCCGTGAACCTGTGGTAGTGCTGGGGAAATCAAGCTGTCCCAAGAAAGAGTGTACTGTTTTGCCCATCACTCGGCATACACAGTGTGAGTACGAAGGCCTACGGGCCTGGATGTTGTTTAGAAGAGCCAGGGGAGCCTGGGGGTACTCAGTGTTCTTGCAGGGAATAGGGTTTCCAGGCGAGGCACCTAGGTGTCCCGCAAAGCGTACTGGCGTTCAAATGCTGCAGAGCAGCGGCTACCGCCTCATGGAAACTGCTGCATGCCTCCGCTTCTGCAGAGCAATTCAGGGCCTTACCTCGAGGCAAGTCCTCACGTTGAGTGTCCCGTGAGCGACACCGCATGGTAGGATGCTGACTTTCTCCTTGAGTAGAGAGACTTCAGGTACGAGGTCCTCTAAGAATTCTAAGCAGAGTGTTTTCTCATGGCAGCTCAAACGAGGGCAATGTCGAAGACTTCCAGGCCATGTTGGACTGCCTAGAAATGTGGTTCTGCTGTTGTTCGAGGGCTCTGGAAATGTAGCACGCCTGAAGTAACGTGCAGTGTGTTGCCCATCACTCGGCAGACACAGAGGGCCTCCGAGGGACCTATGGGCCTCGATGTTGCTCAGTAGGCCCACAGGGGTGTGGGGGTACTCAGTGATCTTGGAACGAAAATGATGCTCACCCGAGGGGCCTAGGAGTTCTCAAAGGGTACCTTCTTTCAAATAAAGCAGAACAGCGACTAAGAGCTCATGGGAAGAGCTGCCTGCCTCCCGTTCTGCATGGCTACTCGGGGCCTTACCTCGAGGCAAGGACTCACGTTGAGATTCCCTTTAGCTCTAGAGCATTACAAGAAGAGAGCCACCCCGGCCATGGAAGCACCCTGTGTAGCCAGAGAAAACCCATTTTCTTCCCAGACCCATGCCTACGGCGTCCAGAGGCCTGACAACAGCAGACAATTTCAGGGAGCTTCCAGGGAGCATGAATGGGGCTTTCCAAATGGAAAAGCAAGGCTAGTACCATCCCGCACCCATTTCCATGGGCACACGCAGCATACATCCCTGTGGTTTCTGACAAGTCAAAAGAGACACAGAGCACACACTGGTTCCTTCCCTGAATCAACTTCTCGAGGCAGGGTGTTCTGCATCTAGTGAACGGCCTCAACCAAGGCACGCCCTAGCTAGGCCTCTGGGCCTGGGCCTCTTCAGAAGCCTGCAGTGCTACAGGAAGAACTGTGCTTTAGTTGCAATAGGCAAGCAATCCGCCTTTCTCCTGGAGGCAGGGTGACTTCAGGTAGGAGGTCCTGGTTGGAAGGCGAAGCCTAGTGTTTTTTTTCAGTGCCAATCAGAGTAGGGAATGAGTGCGACTTCCACGGCATGTTGGAACCTGCTAGAACCGTGCCCGTGAACCTGTGGTAGTGCTGGGAAAATCAAGCTGTCCCAAGAAAGAGTGTACTGTTTTGCCCATCACTCGGCATACACAGTGTGAGTACGAAGGCCTACGGGCCTGGATGTTGTTTAGAAGAGCCAGGGGAGCCTGGGGGTACTCAGTGTTCTTGCACGGAATAGGGTTTCCAGGCGAGGCACCTAGGTGTCCCGCAAAGCGTACTGGCATTCAAATGCTGCAGAGCAGCGGCTACCGCCTCATGGAAACTGCTGCACGCCTCCGCTTCTGCAGAGCAATTCAGGGCCTTACCTCGAGGCAAGTCCTCACGTTGAGTGTCCCGTGAGCGACACCGCATGGTAGGATGCTGACTTTCTCCTTGAGTAGAGAGACTTCAGGTACGAGGTCCTCTAAGAATTCTAAGCAGAGTGTTTTCTCATGGCAGCTCAAACGAGGGCAATGTCGAAGACTTCCAGGCCATGTTGGACTGCCTAGAAATGTGGTTCTGATGTTGTTCGAGGGCTCTGGAAATGTAGCACGCCTGAAGTAACGTGCAGTGTGTTGCCCATCACTCGGCAGACACAGAGGGCCTCCGAGGGACCTATGGGCCTCGATGTTGCTCAGTAGGTCCACAGGGGTGTGGGGGTACTCAGTGATCTTGGAACGAAAATGATGCTCACCCGAGGGGCCTAGGAGTTCTCAAAGGGTACCTTCTTTAAAATAAAGCAGAACAGCGACTAAGAGCTCATGGGAAGAGCTGCCTGCCTCCCGTTCTGCATGGCTACTCGGGGCCTTACCTCGAGGCAAGGACTCACGTTGAGATTCCCTTTAGCTCTAGAGCATGGTTAGATGAGCCCCACCCCGGGCATGGAAGCACCCTGTGTAGCCAGAGAAAACCCATTTTCTTCCCAGACCCATGCCTACGGCGTCCAGAGGCCTGACAACAGCAGAGAATTTCAGGGAGCTTCCAGGGAGCATGAATGGGGCTTTCCAAATGGAAAAGCAAGGCTAGTACCATCCCGCCCCCATTTCCATGGGCACACGCAGCATACATCCCTGTGGTTTCTGACAAGTCAAAAGAGACACAGAGCACACACTTCGTCCTTCCCTGAATCAACTCCTCGAGGCAGGGTGTTCTGCATGTAGTGAACGGCCTCAACCAAGGCGCGCCCTAGCTAGGCCTCTGGGCCCGTGCCTCTTCAGAAGCCTGCAGTGCTACAGGAAAAACTGTGCTTTAGTGGCAATAGGAACGCAAGCCGACTTTCTCCTGGAGGCAGGGTGACTTCAGGTAGGAGGTCCTGGTTGGAAGGCGAAGCCTAGTGTTTTTTTTTCAGTGCCAATCAGAGTAGGGAATGAGTGCGACTTCCACGGCATGTTGGAACCTGCTAGAACCGTGCCCGTGAACCTGTGGTAGTGCTGGGGAAATCAAGCTGTCCCAAGAAAGAGTGTACTGTTTTGCCCATCACTCGGCATACACAGTGTGAGTACGAAGGCCTACGGGCCTGGATGTTGTTTAGAAGAGCCAGGGGAGCCTGGGGGTACTCAGTGTTCTTGCAGGGAATAGGGTTTCCAGGCGAGGCACCTAGGTGTCCCGCAAAGCGTACTGGCGTTCAAATGCTGCAGAGCAGCGACTACGGCCTCATGGAAACTGCTGCACGCCTCCGCTTCTGCAGAGCAATTCAGGGCCTTACCTCGAGGCAAGTCCTCACGTTGAGTGTCCCGTGAGCGACACCGCATGGTAGGATGCTGACTTTCTCCTTGAGTAGAGAGACTTCAGGTACGAGGTCCTCTAAGAATTCTAAGCAGAGTGTTTTCTCATGGCAGCTCAAACGAGGGCAATGTCGAAGACTTCCAGGCCATGTTGGACTGCCTAGAAATGTGGTTCTGCTGTTGTTCGAGGGCTCTGGAAATGTAGCACGCCTGAAGTAACGTGCAGTGTGTTGCCCATCACTCGGCAGACACAGAGGGCCTCCGAGGGACCTATGGGCCTCGATGTTGCTCAGTAGGCCCACAGGGGTGTGGGGGTACTCAGTGATCTTGGAACGAAAATGATGCTCACCCGAGGGGCCTAGGAGTTCTCAAAGGGTACCTTCTTTCAAATAAAGCAGAACAGCGACTAAGAGCTCATGGGAAGAGCTGCCTGCCTCCCGTTCTGCATGGCTACTCGGGGCCTTACCTCGAGGCAAGGACTCACGTTGAGATTCCCTTTAGCTCTAGAGCATTACAAGAAGAGAGCCACCCCGGCCATGGAAGCACCCTGTGTAGCCAGAGAAAACCCATTTTCTTCCCAGACCCATGCCTACGGCGTCCAGAGGCCTGACAACAGCAGACAATTTCAGGGAGCTTCCAGGGAGCATGAATGGGGCTTTCCAAATGGAAAAGCAAGGCTAGTACCATCCCGCCCCCATTTCCATGGGCACACGCAGCATACATCCCTGTGGTTTCTGACAAGTCAAAAGAGACACAGAGCACACACTTCGTCCTTCCCTGAATCAACTCCTCGAGGCAGGGTTTTCTGCATGTAGTGAACGGCCTCAACCAAGGCGCGCCCTAGCTAGGCCTCTGGGCCCGTGCCTCTTCAGAAGCCTGCAGTGCTACAGGAAGAACTGTGCTTTAGTGGCAATAGGAACGCAAGCCGACTTTCTCCTGGAGGCAGGGTGACTTCAGGTAGGAGGTCCTGGTTGGAAGGCGAAGCCTAGTGTTTTTTTTCAGTGCCAATCAGAGTAAGGAATGAGTGCGACTTCCACGGCATGTTGGAACCTGCTAGAACCGTGCCCGTGAACCTGTGGTAGTGCTGGGGAAATCAAGCTGTCCCAAGAAAGAGTGTACTGTTTTGCCCATCACTCGGCATACACAGTGTGAGTACGAAGGCCTACGGGCCTGGATGTTGTTTAGAAGAGCCAGGGGAGCCTGGGGGTACTCAGTGTTCTTGCAGGGAATAGGGTTTCCAGGCGAGGCACCTAGGTGTCCCGCAAAGCGTACTGGCGTTCAAATGCTGCAGAGCAGCGGCTACCGCCTCATGGAAACTGCTGCACGCCTCCGCTTCTGCAGAGCAATTCAGGGCCTTACCTCGAGGCAAGTCCTCACGTTGAGTGTCCCGTGAGCGACACCGCATGGTAGGATGCTGACTTTCTCCTTGAGTAGAGAGACTTCAGGTACGAGGTCCTCTAAGAATTCTAAGCAGAGTGTTTTCTCATGGCAGCTCAAACGAGGGCAATGTCGAAGACTTCCAGGCCATGTTGGACTGCCTAGAAATGTGGTTCTGCTGTTGTTCGAGGGCTCTGGAAATGTAGCACGCCTGAAGTAACGTGCAGTGTGTTGCCCATCACTCGGCAGACACAGAGGGCCTCCGAGGGACCTATGGGCCTCGATGTTGCTCAGTAGGCCCACAGGGGTGTGGGGGTACTCAGTGATCTTGGAACGAAAATGATGCTCACCCGAGGGGCCTAGGAGTTCTCAAAGGGTACCTTCTTTCAAATAAAGCAGAACAGCGACTAAGAGCTCATGGGAAGAGCTGCCTGCCTCCCGTTCTGCATGGCTACTCGGGGCCTTACCTCGAGGCAAGGACTCACGTTGAGATTCCCTTTAGCTCTAGAGCATTACAAGAAGAGAGCCACCCCGGCCATGGAAGCACCCTGTGTAGCCAGAGAAAACCCAT
Organism: Eubalaena glacialis; assembly: GCF_028564815.1. Lineage (NCBI taxonomy): Eukaryota > Metazoa > Chordata > Mammalia > Artiodactyla > Balaenidae > Eubalaena > Eubalaena glacialis. The sequence goes on from NC_083716.1 coordinate 99,786,281, forward strand.
TTTCTTCCCAGACCCATGCCTACGGCGTCCAGAGGCCTGACAACAGCAGACAATTTCAGGGAGCTTCCAGGGAGCATGAATGGGGCTTTCCAAATGGAAAAGCAAGGCTAGTACCATCCCGCACCCATTTCCATGGGCACACGCAGCATACATCCCTGTGGTTTCTGACAAGTCAAAAGAGACACAGAGCACACACTGGTTCCTTCCCTGAATCAACTTCTCGAGGCAGGGTGTTCTGCATCTAGTGAACGGCCTCAACCAAGGCACGCCCTAGCTAGGCCTCTGGGCCCGGGCCTCTTCAGAAGCCTGCAGTGCTACAGGAAGAACTGTGCTTTAGTTGCAATAGGCAAGCAATCCGCCTTTCTCCTGGAGGCAGGGTGACTTCAGGTAGGAGGTCCTGGTTGGAAGGCGAAGCCTAGTGTTTTTTTTCAGTGCCAATCAGAGTAGGGAATGAGTGCGACTTCCACGGCATGTTGGAACCTGCTAGAACCGTGCCCGTGAACCTGTGGTAGTGCTGGGAAAATCAAGCTGTCCCAAGAAAGAGTGTACTGTTTTGCCCATCACTCGGCATACACAGTGTGAGTACGAAGGCCTACGGGCCTGGATGTTGTTTAGAAGAGCCAGGGGAGCCTGGGGGTACTCAGTGTTCTTGCACGGAATAGGGTTTCCAGGCGAGGCACCTAGGTGTCCCGCAAAGCGTACTGGCATTCAAATGCTGCAGAGCAGCGGCTACCGCCTCATGGAAACTGCTGCACGCCTCCGCTTCTGCAGAGCAATTCAGGGCCTTACCTCGAGGCAAGTCCTCACGTTGAGTGTCCCGTGAGCGACACCGCATGGTAGGATGCTGACTTTCTCCTTGAGTAGAGAGACTTCAGGTACGAGGTCCTCTAAGAATTCTAAGCAGAGTGTTTTCTCATGGCAGCTCAAACGAGGGCAATGTCGAAGACTTCCAGGCCATGTTGGACTGCCTAGAAATGTGGTTCTGCTGTTGTTCGAGGGCTCTGGAAATGTAGCACGCCTGAAGTAACGTGCAGTGTGTTGCCCATCACTCGGCAGACACAGAGGGCCTCCGAGGGACCTATGGGCCTCGATGTTGCTCAGTAGGTCCACAGGGGTGTGGGGGTACTCAGTGATCTTGGAACGAAAATGATGCTCACCCGAGGGGCCTAGGAGTTCTCAAAGGGTACCTTCTTTAAAATAAAGCAGAACAGCGACTAAGAGCTCATGGGAAGAGCTGCCTGCCTCCCGTTCTGCATGGCTACTCGGGGCCTTACCTCGAGGCAAGGACTCACGTTGAGATTCCCTTTAGCTCTAGAGCATGGCTAGATGAGCCCCACCCCGGGCATGGAAGCACCCTGTGTAGCCAGAGAAAACCCATTTTCTTCCCAGACCCATGCCTACGGCGTCCAGAGGCCTGACAACAGCAGAGAATTTCAGGGAGCTTCCAGGGAGCATGAATGGGGCTTTCCAAATGGAAAAGCAAGGCTAGTACCATCCCGCCCCCATTTCCATGGGCACACGCAGCATACATCCCTGTGGTTTCTGACAAGTCAAAAGAGACACAGAGCACACACTTCGTCCTTCCCTGAATCAACTCCTCGAGGCAGGGTGTTCTGCATGTAGTGAACGGCCTCAACCAAGGCGCGCCCTAGCTAGGCCTCTGGGCCCGTGCCTCTTCAGAAGCCTGCAGTGCTACAGGAAAAACTGTGCTTTAGTGGCAATAGGAACGCAAGCCGACTTTCTCCTGGAGGCAGGGTGACTTCAGGTAGGAGGTCCTGGTTGGAAGGCGAAGCCTAGTGTTTTTTTTTCAGTGCCAATCAGAGTAGGGAATGAGTGCGACTTCCACGGCATGTTGGAACCTGCTAGAACCGTGCCCGTGAACCTGTGGTAGTGCTGGGGAAATCAAGCTGTCCCAAGAAAGAGTGTACTGTTTTGCCCATCACTCGGCATACACAGTGTGAGTACGAAGGCCTACGGGCCTGGATGTTGTTTAGAAGAGCCAGGGGAGCCTGGGGGTACTCAGTGTTCTTGCAGGGAATAGGGTTTCCAGGCGAGGCACCTAGGTGTCCCGCAAAGCGTACTGGCGTTCAAATGCTGCAGAGCAGCGACTACGGCCTCATGGAAACTGCTGCACGCCTCCGCTTCTGCAGAGCAATTCAGGGCCTTACCTCGAGGCAAGTCCTCACGTTGAGTGTCCCGTGAGCGACACCGCATGGTAGGATGCTGACTTTCTCCTTGAGTAGAGAGACTTCAGGTACGAGGTCCTCTAAGAATTCTAAGCAGAGTGTTTTCTCATGGCAGCTCAAACGAGGGCAATGTCGAAGACTTCCAGGCCATGTTGGACTGCCTAGAAATGTGGTTCTGCTGTTGTTCGAGGGCTCTGGAAATGTAGCACGCCTGAAGTAACGTGCAGTGTGTTGCCCATCACTCGGCAGACACAGAGGGCCTCCGAGGGACCTATGGGCCTCGATGTTGCTCAGTAGGCCCACAGGGGTGTGGGGGTACTCAGTGATCTTGGAACGAAAATGATGCTCACCCGAGGGGCCTAGGAGTTCTCAAAGGGTACCTTCTTTAAAATAAAGCAGAACAGCGACTAAGAGCTCATGGGAAGAGCTGCCTGCCTCCCGTTCTGCATGGCTACTCGGGGCCTTACCTCGAGGCAAGGACTCACGTTGAGATTCCCTTTAGCTCTAGAGCATTACAAGAAGAGAGCCACCCCGGCCATGGAAGCACCCTGTGTAGCCAGAGAAAACCCATTTTCTTCCCAGACCCATGCCTACGGCGTCCAGAGGCCTGACAACAGCAGACAATTTCAGGGAGCTTCCAGGGAGCATGAATGGGGCTTTCCAAATGGAAAAGCAAGGCTAGTACCATCCCGCACCCATTTCCATGGGCACACGCAGCATACATCCCTGTGGTTTCTGACAAGTCAAAAGAGACACAGAGCACACACTGGTTCCTTCCCTGAATCAACTTCTCGAGGCAGGGTGTTCTGCATCTAGTGAACGGCCTCAACCAAGGCACGCCCTAGCTAGGCCTCTGGGCCCGGGCCTCTTCAGAAGCCTGCAGTGCTACAGGAAGAACTGTGCTTTAGTTGCAATAGGCAAGCAATCCGCCTTTCTCCTGGAGGCAGGGTGACTTCAGGTAGGAGGTCCTGGTTGGAAGGCGAAGCCTAGTGTTTTTTTTCAGTGCCAATCAGAGTAGGGAATGAGTGCGACTTCCACGGCATGTTGGAACCTGCTAGAACCGTGCCCGTGAACCTGTGGTAGTGCTGGGAAAATCAAGCTGTCCCAAGAAAGAGTGTACTGTTTTGCCCATCACTCGGCATACACAGTGTGAGTACGAAGGCCTACGGGCCTGGATGTTGTTTAGAAGAGCCAGGGGAGCCTGGGGGTACTCAGTGTTCTTGCACGGAATAGGGTTTCCAGGCGAGGCACCTAGGTATCCCGCAAAGCGTACTGGCATTCAAATGCTGCAGAGCAGCGGCTACCGCCTCATGGAAACTGCTGCACGCCTCCGCTTCTGCAGAGCAATTCAGGGCCTTACCTCGAGGCAAGTCCTCACGTTGAGTGTCCCGTGAGCGACACCGCATGGTAGGATGCTGACTTTCTCCTTGAGTAGAGAGACTTCAGGTACGAGGTCCTCTAAGAATTCTAAGCAGAGTGTTTTCTCATGGCAGCTCAAACGAGGGCAATGTCGAAGACTTCCAGGCCATGTTGGACTGCCTAGAAATGTGGTTCTGATGTTGTTCGAGGGCTCTGGAAATGTAGCACGCCTGAAGTAACGTGCAGTGTGTTGCCCATCACTCGGCAGACACAGAGGGCCTCCGAGGGACCTATGGGCCTCGATGTTGCTCAGTAGGTCCACAGGGGTGTGGGGGTACTCAGTGATCTTGGAACGAAAATGATGCTCACCCGAGGGGCCTAGGAGTTCTCAAAGGGTACCTTCTTTAAAATAAAGCAGAACAGCGACTAAGAGCTCATGGGAAGAGCTGCCTGCCTCCCGTTCTGCATGGCTACTCGGGGCCTTACCTCGAGGCAAGGACTCACGTTGAGATTCCCTTTAGCTCTAGAGCATGGCTAGATGAGCCCCACCCCGGGCATGGAAGCACCCTGTGTAGCCAGAGAAAACCCATTTTCTTCCCAGACCCATGCCTACGGCGTCCAGAGGCCTGACAACAGCAGACAATTTCAGGGAGCTTCCAGGGAGCATGAATGGGGCTTTCCAAATGGAAAAGCAAGGCTAGTACCATCCCGCCCCCATTTCCATGGGCACACGCAGCATACATCCCTGTGGTTTCTGACAAGTCAAAAGAGACACAGAGCACACACTTCGTCCTTCCCTGAATCAACTCCTCGAGGCAGGGTGTTCTGCATGTAGTGAACGGCCTCAACCAAGGCGCGCCCTAGCTAGGCCTCTGGGCCCGTGCCTCTTCAGAAGCCTGCAGTGCTACAGGAAAAACTGTGCTTTAGTGGCAATAGGAACGCAAGCCGACTTTCTCCTGGAGGCAGGGTGACTTCAGGTAGGAGGTCCTGGTTGGAAGGCGAAGCCTAGTGTTTTTTTTTCAGTGCCAATCAGAGTAGGGAATGAGTGCGACTTCCACGGCATGTTGGAACCTGCTAGAACCGTGCCCGTGAACCTGTGGTAGTGCTGGGGAAATCAAGCTGTCCCAAGAAAGAGTGTACTGTTTTGCCCATCACTCGGCATACACAGTGTGAGTACGAAGGCCTACGGGCCTGGATGTTGTTTAGAAGAGCCAGGGGAGCCTGGGGGTACTCAGTGTTCTTGCAGGGAATAGGGTTTCCAGGCGAGGCACCTAGGTGTCCCGCAAAGCGTACTGGCGTTCAAATGCTGCAGAGCAGCGGCTACCGCCTCATGGAAACTGCTGCACGCCTCCGCTTCTGCAGAGCAATTCAGGGCCTTACCTCGAGGCAAGTCCTCACGTTGAGTGTCCCGTGAGCGACACCGCATGGTAGGATGCTGTCTTTCTCCTTGAGTAGAGAGACTTCAGGTACGAGGTCCTCTAGGAATTCGAAGCAGAGTGTTTTCTCATGGCAGCTCAAACGAGGGCAATGTCGAAGACTTCCAGGCCATGTTGGACTGCCTAGAAATGTGGTTCTGCTGTTGTTCGAGGGCTCTGGAAATGTAGCACGCCTGAAGTAACGTGCAGTGTGTTGCCCATCACTCGGCAGACACAGAGGGCCTCCGAGGGACCTATGGGCCTCGATGTTGCTCAGTAGGCCCACAGGGGTGTGGGGGTACTCAGTGATCTTGGAACGAAAATGATGCTCACCCGAGGGGCCTAGGAGTTCTCAAAGGGTACCTTCTTTAAAATAAAGCAGAACAGCGACTAAGAGCTCATGGGAAGAGCTGCCTGCCTCCCGTTCTGCATGGCTACTCGGGGCCTTACCTCAAGGCAAGGACTCACGTTGAGATTCCCTTTAGCTCTAGAGCATGGCTAGATGAGCCCCACCCCGGCCATGGAAGCACCCTGTGTAGCCAGAGAAAACCCATTTTCTTCCCAGACCCATGCCTACGGCGTCCAGAGGCCTGACAACAGCAGAGAATTTCAGGGAGCTTCCAGGGAGCATGAATGGGGCTTTCCAAATGGAAAAGCAAGGCTAGTACCATCCCGCCCCCATTTCCATGGGCACACGCAGCATACATCCCTGTGGTTTCTGACAAGTCAAAAGAGACACAGAGCACACACTTCGTCCTTCCCTGAATCAACTCCTCGAGGCAGGGTGTTCTGCATGTAGTGAACGGCCTCAACCAAGGCGCGCCCTAGCTAGACCTCTGGGCCCGTGCCTCTTCAGAAGCCTGCAGTGCTACAGGAAAAACTGTGCTTTAGTGGCAATGGGAACACAAGCCGACTTTCTCCTGGAGGCAGGGTGACTTCAGGTAGGAGGTCCTGGTTGGAAGGCGAAGCCTAGTGTTTTTTTTCAGTGCCAATCAGAGTAGGGAATGAGTGCGACTTCCACGGCATGTTGGAACCTGCTAGAACCGTGCCCGTGAACCTGTGGTAGTGCTGGGGAAATCAAGCTGTCCCAAGAAAGAGTGTACTGTTTTGCCCATCACTCGGCATACACAGTGTGAGTACGAAGGCCTACGGGCCTGGAGGTTGTTTAGAAGAGCCAGGGGAGACTGGGGGTACTCAGTGTTCTTGCAGGGAATAGGGTTTCCAGGCGAGGCACCTAGGTGTCCCGCAAAGCGTACTGGCGTTCAAATGCTGCAGAGCAGCGACTACGGCCTCATGGAAACTGCTGCACGCCTCCGCTTCTGCAGAGCAATTCAGGGCCTTACCTCGAGGCAAGTCCTCACGTTGAGTGTCCCGTGAGCGACACCGCATGGTAGGATGCTGACTTTCTCCTTGAGTAGAGAGACTTCAGGTACGAGGTCCTCTAAGAATTCTAAGCAGAGTGTTTTCTCATGGCAGCTCAAACGAGGGCAATGTCGAAGACTTCCAGGCCATGTTGGACTGCCTAGAAATGTGGTTTTGATGTTGTTCGAGGGCTCTGGAAATGTAGCACGCCTGAAGTAACGTGCAGTGTGTTGCCCATCACTCGGCAGACACAGAGGGCCTCCGAGGGACCTATGGGCCTCGATGTTGCTCAGTAGGTCCACAGGGGTGTGGGGGTACTCAGTGATCTTGGAACGAAAATGATGCTCACCCGAGGGGCCTAGGAGTTCTCAAAGGGTACCTTCTTTAAAATAAAGCAGAACAGCGACTAAGAGCTCATGGGAAGAGCTGCCTGCCTCCCGTTCTGCATGGCTACTCGGGGCCTTACCTCGAGGCAAGGACTCACGTTGAGATTCCCTTTAGCTCTAGAGCATGGCTAGATGAGCCCCACCCCGGCCATGGAAGCACCCTGTGTAGCCAGAGAAAACCCATTTTCTTCCCAGACCCATGCCTACGGCGTCCAGAGGCCTGACAACAGCAGAGAATTTCAGGGAGCTTCCAGGGAGCATGAATGGGGCTTTCCAAATGGAAAAGCAAGGCTAGTACCATCCCGCCCCCATTTCCATGGGCACACGCAGCATACATCCCTGTGGTTTCTGACAAGTCAAAAGAGACACAGAGCACACACTTCGTCCTTCCCTGAATCAACTCCTCGAGGCAGGGTGTTCTGCATGTAGTGAACGGCCTCAACCAAGGCGCGCCCTATCTAGACCTCTGGGCCCGTGCCTCTTCAGAAGCCTGCAGTGCTACAGGAAAAACTGTGCTTTAGTGGCAATAGGAACGCAAGCCGACTTTCTCCTGGAGGCAGGGTGACTTCAGGTAGGAGGTCCTGGTTGGAAGGCGAAGCCTAGTGTTTTTTTTCAGTGCCAATCAGAGTAGGGAATGAGTGCGACTTCCACGGCATGTTGGAACCTGCTAGAACCGTGCCCGTGAACCTGTGGTAGTGCTGGGGAAATCAAGCTGTCCCAAGAAAGAGTGTACTGTTTTGCCCATCACTCGGCATACACAGTGTGAGTACGAAGGCCTACGGGCCTGGAAGTTGTTTAGAAGAGCCAGGGGAGCCTGGGGGTACTCAGTGTTCTTGCAGGGAATAGGGTTTCCAGGCGAGGCACCTAGGTGTCCCGCAAAGCGTACTGGCGTTCAAATGCTGCAGAGCAGCGGCTACCGCCTCATGGAAACTGCTGCACGCCTCCGCTTCTGCAGAGCAATTCAGGGCCTTACCTCGAGGCAAGTCCTCACGTTGAGTGTCCCGTGAGCGACACCGCATGGTAGGATGCTGACTTTCTCCTTGAGTAGAGAGACTTCAGGTACGAGGTCCTCTAAGAATTCTAAGCAGAGTGTTTTCTCATGGCAGCTCAAACGAGGGCAATGTCGAAGACTTCCAGGCCATGTTGGACTGCCTAGAAATGTGGTTCTGCTGTTGTTCGAGGGCTCTGGAAATGTAGCACGCCTGAAGTAACGTGCAGTGTGTTGCCCATCACTCGGCAGACACAGAGGGCCTCCGAGGAACCTATGGGCCTCGATGTTGCTCAGTAGGCCCACAGGGGTGTGGGGGTACTCAGTGATCTTGGAACGAAAATGATGCTCACCCGAGGGGCCTAGGAGTTCTCAAAGGGTACCTTCTTTAAAATAAAGCAGAACAGCGACTAAGATCTCATGGGAAGAGCTGCCTGCCTCCCGTTCTGCATGGCTACTCGGGGCCTTACCTCGAGGCAAGGACTCACGTTGAGATTCCCTTTAGTTCTAGAGCATTACAATAAGAGAGCCACCCCGGCCATGGAAGCACCCTGTGTAGCCAGAGAAAACCCATTTTCTTCCCAGACCCATGCCTACAGCGGCCAGAGGCCAGTCAACAGCAGAGAATTTCAGGGAGCTTCCAGGGAGCATGAATGGGGCTTTCCAAATGGAAAAGCAAGGCTAGTACCATCCCGCCCCCATTTCCATGGGCACACGCAGCATACATCCCTGTGGTTTCTGACAAGTCAAAAGAGACACAGAGCACACACTTCGTCCTTCCCTGAATCAACTCCTCGAGGCAGGGTGTTCTGCATGTAGTGAACGGCCTCAACCAAGGCGCGCCCTAGCTAGACCTCTGGGCCCGGGCCTCTTCAGAAGCCTGCAGTGCTACAGGAAAAACTGTGCTTTAGTGGCAATAGGAACGCAAGCCGACTTTCTCCTGGAGGCAGGGTGACTTCAGGTAGGAGGTCCTGGTTGGAAGGCGAAGCCTAGTGTTTTTTTTTCAGTGCCAATCAGAGTAGGGAATGAGTGCGACTTCCACGGCATGTTGGAACCTGCTAGAACCGTGCCCGTGAACCTGTGGTAGTGCTGGGGAAATCAAGCTGTCCCAAGAAAGAGTGTACTGTTTTGCCCATCACTCGGCATACACAGTGTGAGTACGAAGGCCTACGGGCCTGGATGTTGTTTAGAAGAGCCAGGGGAGCCTGGGGGTACTCAGTGTTCTTGCAGGGAATAGGGTTTCCAGGCGAGGCACCTAGGTGTCCCGCAAAGCGTACTGGCGTTCAAATGCTGCAGAGCAGCGGCTACCGCCTCATGGAAACTGCTGCACGCCTCCGCTTCTGCAGAGCAATTCAGGGCCTTACCTCGAGGCAAGTCCTCACGTTGAGTGTCCCGTGAGCGACCCCGCATGGTAGGATGCTGACTTTCTCCTTGAGTAGAGAAACTTCAGGTACGAGGTCCTCTAAGAATTCTAAGCAGAGTGTTTTCTCATGGCAGCTCAAACGAGGGCAATGTCGAAGACTTCCAGGCCATGTTGGACTGCCTAGAAATGTGGTTCTGCTGTTGTTCGAGGGCTCTGGAAATTTAGCACGCCTGAAGTAACGTGCAGTGTGTTGCCCATCACTCGGCAGACACAGAGGGCCTCCGAGGAACCTATGGGCCTCGATGTTGCTCAGTAGGCCCACAGGGGTGTGGGGGTACTCAGTGATCTTGGAACGAAAATGATGCTCACCCGAGGGGCCTAGGAGTTCTCAAAGGGTACCTTCTTTAAAATAAAGCAGAACAGCGACTAAGAGCTCATGGGAAGAGCTGCCTGCCTCCCGTTCTGCATGGCTACTCGGGGCCTTACCTCGAGGCAAGGACTCACGTTGAGATTCCCTTTAGTTCTAGAGCATTACAATAAGAGAGCCACCCCGGCCATGGAAGCACCCTGTGTAGCCAGAGAAAACCCATTTTCTTCCCAGACCCATGCCTACAGCGGCCAGAGGCCAGTCAACAGCAGAGAATTTCAGGGAGCTTCAAGGGAGCATGAATGGGGCTTTCCAAATGGAAAAGCAAGGCTAGTACCATCCCGCCCCCATTTCCATGGGCACACGCAGCATACATCCCTGTGGTTTCTGACAAGTCAAAAGAGACACAGAGCACACACTGGTTCCTTCCCTGAATCAACTTCTCGAGGCAGAGTGTTCTGCATCTAGTGAACGGCCTCAACCAAGGCACGCCCTAGCTAGGCCTCTGGGCCCGGGCCTCTTCAGAAGCCTGCAGTGCTACAGGAAGAACTGTGCTTTAGTGGCAATAGGCAAGCAATCCGCCTTTCTCCTGGAGGCAGGGTGACTTCAGGTAGGAGGTCCTGGTTGGAAGGCGAAGCCTAGTGTTTTTTTTCAGTGCCAATCAGAGTAGGGAATGAGTGCGACTTCCACGGCATGTTGGAACCTGCTAGAACCGTGCCCGTGAACCTGTGGTAGTGCTGGGGAAATCAAGCTGTCCCAAGAAAGAGTGTACTCTTTTGCCCATCACTCGGCATACACAGTGTGAGTACGAAGGCCTACGGGCCTGGATGTTGTTTAGAAGAGCCAGGGGAGCCTGGGGGTACTCAGTGTTCTTGCAGGGAATAGGGTTTCCAGGCGAGGCACCTAGGTGTCCCGCAAAGCGTACTGGCGTTCAAATGCTGCAGAGCAGTGACTACGGCCTCATGGAAACTGCTGCACGCCTCCGCTTCTGCAGAGCAATTCAGGGCCTTACCTCGAGGCAAGTCCTCACGTTGAGTGTCCCGTGAGCGACACCGCATGGTAGGATGCTGACTTTCTCCTTGAGTAGAGAGACTTCAGGTCCGAGGTCCTCTAAGAATTCTAAGCAGAGTGTTTTCTCATGGCAGCTCAAACGAGGGCAATGTCGAAGACTTCCAGGCCATGTTGGACTGCCTAGAAATGTGGTTCTGCTGTTGTTCGAGGGCTCTGGAAATGTAGCACGCCTGAAGTAACGTGCAGTGTGTTGCCCATCACTCGGCAGACACAGAGGGCCTCCGAGGAACCTATGGGCCTCGATGTTGCTCAGTAGGCCCACAGGGGTGTGGGGGTACTCAGTGATCTTGGAACGAAAATGATGCTCACCCGAGGGGCCTAGGAGTTCTCAAAGGGTACCTTCTATAAAATAAAGCAGAACAGCGACTAAGAGCTCATGGGAAGAGCTGCCTGCCTCCCGTTCTGCATGGCTACTCGGGGCCTTACCTCGAGGCAAGGACTCACGTTGAGATTCCCTTTAGCTCTAGAGCATGGCTAGATGAGCCCCACCCCGGCCATGGAAGCACCCTGTGTAGCCAGAGAAAACCCATTTTCTTCCCAGACCCATGCCTACGGCGTCCAGAGGCCTGACAACAGCAGAGAATTTCAGGGAGCTTCCAGGGAGCATGAATGGGGCTTTCCAAATGGAAAAGCAAGGCTAGTACCATCCCGCCCCCATTTCCATGGGCACACGCAGCATACATCCCTGTGGTTTCTGACAAGTCAAAAGAGACACAGAGCACACACTTCGTCCTTCCCTGAATCAACTCCTCGAGGCAGGGTGTTCTGCATGTAGTGAACGGCCTCAACCAAGGCGCGCCCTTGCTAGACCTCTGGGCCCGGGCCTCTTCAGAAGCCTGCAGTGCTACAGGAAAAACTGTGCTTTAGTGGCAATAGGAACGCAAGCCGACTTTCTCCTGGAGGCAGGGTGACTTCAGGTAGGAGGTCCTGGTTGGAAGGCGAAGCCTAGTGTTTTTTTTTCAGTGCCAATCAGAGTAGGGAATGAGTGCGACTTCCACGGCATGTTGGAACCTGCTAGAACCGTGCCCGTGAACCTGTGGTAGTGCTGGGGAAATCAAGCTGTCCCAAGAAAGAGTGTACTGTTTTGCCCATCACTCGGCATACACAGTGTGAGTACGAAGGCCTACGGGCCTGGATGTTGTTTAGAAGAGCCAGGGGAGCCTGGGGGTACTCAGTGTTCTTGCAGGGAATAGGGTTTCCAGGCGAGGCACCTAGGTGTCCCGCAAAGCGTACTGGCGTTCAAATGCTGCACAGCAGCGGCTACCGCCTCATGGAAACTGCTGCACGCCTCCGCTTCTGCAGAGCAATTCAGGGCCTTACCTCGAGGCAAGTCCTCACGTTGAGTGTCCCGTGAGCGACACCGCATGGTAGGATGCTGACTTTCTCCTTGAGTAGAGAGACTTCAGGTACGAGGTCCTCTAAGAATTCTAAGCAGAGTGTTTTCTCATGGCAGCTCAAACGAGGGCAATGTCGAAGACTTCCAGGCCATGTTGGACTGCCTAGAAATGTGGTTCTGCTGTTGTTCGAGGGCTCTGGAAATGTAGCACGCCTGAAGTAACGTGCAGTGTGTTGCCCATCACTCGGCAGACACAGAGGGCCTCCGAGGAACCTATGGGCCTCGATGTTGCTCAGTAGGCCCACAGGGGTGTGGGGGTACTCAGTGATCTTGGAACGAAAATGATGCTCACCCGAGGGGCCTAGGAGTTCTCAAAGGGTACCTTCTTTAAAATAAAGCAGAACAGCGACTAAGAGCTCATGGGAAGAGCTGCCTGCCTCCCGTTCTGCATGGCTACTCGGGGCATAACCTCGAGGCAAGGACTCACGTTGAGATTCCCTTTAGCTCTAGAGCATGGCTAGATGAGCCCCACCCCGGCCATGGAAGCACCCTGTGTAGCCAGAGAAAACCCATTTTCTTCCCAGACCCATGCCTACGGCGTCCAGAGGCCTGACAACAGCAGAGAATTTCAGGGAGCTTCCAGGGAGCATGAATGGGGCTTTCCAAATGGAAAAGCAAGGCTAGTACCATCCCGCCCCCATTTCCATGGGCACACGCAGCATACATCCCTGTGGTTTCTGACAAGTCAAAAGAGACACAGAGCACACACTTCGTCCTTCCCTGAATCAACTCCTCGAGGCAGGGTGTTCTGCATGTAGTGAACGGCCTCAACCAAGGCGCGCCCTAGCTAGACCTCTGGGCCCGGGCCTCTTCAGAAGCCTGCAGTGCTACAGGAAAAACTGTGCTTTAGTGGCAATAGGAACGCAAGCCGACTTTCTCCTGGAGGCAGGGTGACTTCAGGTAGGAGGTCCTGGTTGGAAGGCGAAGCCTAGTGTTTTTTTTTCAGTGCCAATCAGAGTAGGGAATGAGTGCGACTTCCACGGCATGTTGGAACCTGCTAGAACCGTGCCCGTGAACCTGTGGTAGTGCTGGGGAAATCAAGCTGTCCCAAGAAAGAGTGTACTGTTTTGCCCATCACTTGGCATACACAGTGTGAGTACGAAGGCCTACGGGCCTGGATGTTGTTTAGAAGAGCCAGGGGAGCCTGGGGGTACTCAGTGTTCTTGCAGGGAATAGGGTTTCCAGGCGAGGCACCTAGGTGTCCCGCAAAGCGTACTGGCGTTCAAATGCTGCAGAGCAGCGGCTACCGCCTCATGGAAACTGCTGCACGCCTCCGCTTCTGCAGAGCAATTCAGGGCCTTACCTCGAGGCAAGTCCTCACGTTGAGTGTCCCGTGAGCGACCCCGCATGGTAGGATGCTGACTTTCTCCTTGAGTAGAGAGACTTCAGGTACGAGGTCCTCTAAGAATTCTAAGCAGAGTGTTTTCTCATGGCAGCTCAAACGAGGGCAATGTCGAAGACTTCCAGGCCATGTTGGACTGCCTAGAAATGTGGTTCTGCTGTTGTTCGAGGGCTCTGGAAATGTAGCACGCCTGAAGTAACGTGCAGTGTGTTGCCCATCACTCGGCAGACACAGAGGGCCTCCGAGGAACCTATGGGCCTCGATGTTGCTCAGTAGGCCCACAGGGGTGTGGGGGTACTCAGTGATCTTGGAACGAAAATGATGCTCACCCGAGGGGCCTAGGAGTTCTCAAAGGGTACCTTCTTTAAAATAAAGCAGAACAGCGACTAAGAGCTCATGGGAAGAGCTGCCTGCCTCCCGTTCTGCATGGCTACTCGGGGCCTTACCTCGAGGCAAGGACTCACGTTGAGATTCCCTTTAGTTCTAGAGCATTACAATAAGAGAGCCACCCCGGCCATGGAAGCACCCTGTGTAGCCAGAGAAAACCCATTTTCTTCCCAGACCCATGCCTACAGCGGCCAGAGGCCAGTCAACAGCAGAGAATTTCAGGGAGCTTCAAGGGAGCATGAATGGGGCTTTCCAAATGGAAAAGCAAGGCTAGTACCATCCCGCCCCCATTTCCATGGGCACACGCAGCATACATCCCTGTGGTTTCTGACAAGTCAAAAGAGACACAGAGCACACACTGGTTCCTTCCCTGAATCAACTTCTCGAGGCAGAGTGTTCTGCATCTAGTGAACGGCCTCAACCAAGGCACGCCCTAGCTAGGCCTCTGGGCCCGGGCCTCTTCAGAAGCCTGCAGTGCTACAGGAAGAACTGTGCTTTAGTGGCAATAGGCAAGCAATCCGCCTTTCTCCTGGAGGCAGGGTGACTTCAGGTAGGAGGTCCTGGTTGGAAGGCGAAGCCTAGTGTTTTTTTTCAGTGCCAATCAGAGTAGGGAATGAGTGCGACTTCCACGGCATGTTGGAACCTGCTAGAACCGTGCCCGTGAACCTGTGGTAGTGCTGGGGAAATCAAGCTGTCCCAAGAAAGAGTGTACTGTTTTGCCCATCACTCGGCATACACAGTGTGAGTACGAAGGCCTACGGGCCTGGATGTTGTTTAGAAGAGCCAGGGGAGCCTGGGGGTACTCAGTGTTCTTGCAGGGAATAGGGTTTCCAGGCGAGGCACCTAGGTGTCCCGCAAAGCGTACTGGCGTTCAAATGCTGCAGAGCAGCGGCTACCGCCTCATGGAAACTGCTGCACGCCTCCGCTTCTGCAGAGCAATTCAGGGCCTTACCTCGAGGCAAGTCCTCACGTTGAGTGTCCCGTGAGCGACACCGCATGGTAGGATGCTGTCTTTCTCCTTGAGTAGAGAGACTTCAGGTACGAGGTCCTCTAAGAATTCTAAGCAGAGTGTTTTCTCATGGCAGCTCAAACGAGGGCAATGTCGAAGACTTCCAGGCCATGTTGGACTGCCTAGAAATGTGGTTCTGATGTTGTTCGAGGGCTCTGGAAATGTAGTACGCCTGAAGTAACGTGCAGTGTGTTGCCCATCACTCGGCAGACACAGAGGGCCTCCGAGGGACCTATGGGCCTCGATGTTGCTCAGTAAGCCCACAGGGGTGTGGAGGTACTCAGTGATCTTGGAACGAAAATGATGCTCACCCGAGGGGCCTAGGAGTTCTCAAAGGGTACCTTCTTTAAAATAAAGCAGAACAGCGACTAAGAGCTCATGGGAAGAGCTGCCTGCCTCCCGTTCTGCATGGCTACTCGGGGCCTTACCTCGAGGCAAGGACTCACGTTGAGATTCCCTTTAGCTCTAGAGCAAGGCTAGATGAGCCCCACCCCGGCCATGGAAGCACCCTGTGTAGCCAGAGAAAACCCATTTTCTTCCCAGACCCATGCCTACGGCGTCCAGAGGCCTGACAACAGCAGAGAATTTCAGGGAGCTTCCAGGGAGCATGAATGGGGCTTTCCAAATGGAAAAGCAAGGCTAGTACCATCCCGCCCCCATTTCCATGGGCACACGCAGCATACATCCCTGTGGTTTCTGACAAGTCAAAAGAGACACAGAGCACACACTTCGTCCTTCCCTGAATCAACTCCTCGAGGCAGGGTGTTCTGCATGTAGTGAACGGCCTCAACCAAGGCGCGCCCTAGCTAGACCTCTGGGCCCGTGCCTCTTCAGAAGCCTGCAGTGCTACAGGAAAAACTGTGCTTTAGTGGCAATAGGAACGCAAGCCGACTTTCTCCTGGAGGCAGGGTGACTTCAGGTAGGAGGTCCTGGTTGGAAGGCGAAGCCTAGTGTTTTTTTTTCAGTGCCAATCAGAGTAGGGAATGAGTGCGACTTCCACGGCATGTTGGAACCTGCTAGAAACGTGCCCGTGAACCTGTGGTAGTGCTGGGGAAATCAAGCTGTCCCAAGAAAGAGTGTACTGTTTTGCCCATCACTCGGCATACACAGTGTGAGTACGAAGGCCTACGGGCCTGGATGTTGTTTAGAAGAGCCAGGGGAGCCTGGGGGTACTCAGTGTTCTTGCAGGGAATAGGGTTTCCAGGCGAGGCACCTAGGTGTCCCGCAAAGCGTACTGGCGTTCAAATGCTGCAGAGCAGCGACTACGGCCTCATGGAAACTGCTGCACGCCTCCGCTTCTGCAGAGCAATTCAGGGCCTTACCTCGAGGCAAGTCCTCACGTTGAGTGTCCCGTGAGCGACACCGCATGGTAGGATGCTGACTTTCTCCTTGAGTAGAGAGACTTCAGGTACGAGGTCCTCTAAGAATTCTAAGCAGTGTTTTCTCATGGCAGCTCAAACGAGGGCAATGTCGAAGACTTCCAGGCCATGTTGGACTGCCTAGAAATGTGGTTCTGCTGTTGTTCGAGGGCTCTGGAAATGTAGCACGCCTGAAGTAACGTGCAGTGTGTTGCCCATCACTCGGCAGACACAGAGGGCCTCCGAGGAACCTATGGGCCTCGATGTTGCTCAGTAGGCCCACAGGGGTGTGGGGGTACTCAGTGATCTTGGAACGAAAATGATGCTCACCCGAGGGGCCTAGGAGTTCTCAAAGGGTACCTTCTTTAAAATAAAGCAGAACAGCGACTAAGAGCTCATGGGAAGAGCTGCCTGCCTCCCGTTCTGCATGGCTACTCGGGGCCTTACCTCGAGGCAAGGACTCACGTTGAGATTCCCTTTAGCTCTAGAGCATGGCTAGATGAGCCCCACCCCGGCCATGGAAGCACCCTGTGTAGCCAGAGAAAACCCATTTTCTTCCCAGACCCATGCCTACGGCGTCCA
Organism: Eubalaena glacialis; assembly: GCF_028564815.1. Taxonomy (NCBI): domain Eukaryota; kingdom Metazoa; phylum Chordata; class Mammalia; order Artiodactyla; family Balaenidae; genus Eubalaena; species Eubalaena glacialis. The sequence continues at coordinate 99,802,852 of NC_083716.1, forward strand.
GAGGCCTGACAACAGCAGAGAATTTCAGGGAGCTTCCAGGGAGCATGAATGGGGCTTTCCAAATGGAAAAGCAAGGCTAGTACCATCCCGCCCCCATTTCCATGGGCACACGCAGCATACATCCCTGTGGTTTCTGACAAGTCAAAAGAGACACAGAGCACACAGTTCGTCCTTCCCTGAATCAACTCCTCGAGGCAGGGTGTTCTGCATGTAGTGAACGGCCTCAACCAAGGCGCGCCCTAGCTAGACCTCTGGGCCCGTGCCTCTTCAGAAGCCTGCAGTGCTACAGGAAAAACTGTGCTTTAGTGGCAATAGGAACGCAAGCCGACTTTCTCCTGGAGGCAGGGTGACTTCAGGTAGGAGGTCCTGGTTGGAAGGCGAAGCCTAGTGTTTTTTTTTCAGTGCCAATCAGAGTAGGGAATGAGTGCGACTTCCACGGCATGTTGGAACCTGCTAGAACCGTGCCCGTGAACCTGTGGTAGTGCTGGGGAAATCAAGCTGTCCCAAGAAAGAGTGTACTGTTTTGCCCATCACTCGGCATACACAGTGTGAGTACGAAGGCCTACGGGCCTGGATGTTGTTTAGAAGAGCCAGGGGAGCCTGGGGGTACTCAGTGTTCTTGCAGGGAATAGGGTTTCCAGGCGAGGCACCTAGGTGTCCCGCAAAGCGTACTGGCGTTCAAATGCTGCAGAGCAGCGACTACGGCCTCATGGAAACTGCTGGACGCCTCCGCTTCTGCAGAGCAATTCAGGGCCTTACCTCGAGGCAAGTCCTCACGTTGAGTGTCCCGTGAGCGACCCCGCATGGTAGGATGCTGACTTTCTCCTTGAGTAGAGAGACTTCAGGTACGAGGTCCTCTAAGATTTCTAAGCAGAGTGTTTTCTCATGGCAGCTCAAACGAGGGCAATGTCGAAGACTTCCAGGCCATGTTGGACTGCCTAGAAATGTGGTTCTGCTGTTGTTCGAGGGCTCTGGAAATGTAGCACGCCTGAAGTAACGTGCAGTGTGTTGCCCATCACTCGGCAGACACAGAGGGCCTCCGAGGAACCTATGGGCCTCGATGTTGCTCAGTAGGCCCACAGGGGTGTGGGGGTACTCAGTGATCTTGGAACGAAAATGATGCTCACCCGAGGGGCCTAGGAGTTCTCAAAGGGTACCTTCTTTAAAATAAAGCAGAACAGCGACTAAGAGCTCATGGGAAGAGCTGCCTGCCTCCCGTTCTGCATGGCTACTCGGGGCCTTACCTCGAGGCAAGGACTCACGTTGAGATTCCCTTTAGTTCTAGAGCATTACAATAAGAGAGCCACCCCGGCCATGGAAGCACCCTGTGTAGCCAGAGAAAACCCATTTTCTTCCCAGACCCATGCCTACAGCGGCCAGAGGCCAGTCAACAGCAGAGAATTTCAGGGAGCTTCAAGGGAGCATGAATGGGGCTTTCCAAATGGAAAAGCAAGGCTAGTACCATCCCGCCCCCATTTCCATGGGCACACGCAGCATACATCCCTGTGGTTTCTGACAAGTCAAAAGAGACACAGAGCACACACTGGTTCCTTCCCTGAATCAACTTCTCGAGGCAGAGTGTTCTGCATCTAGTGAACGGCCTCAACCAAGGCACGCCCTAGCTAGGCCTCTGGGCCCGGTCCTCTTCAGAAGCCTGCAGTGCTACAGGAAGAACTGTGCTTTAGTGGCAATAGGCAAGCAATCCGCCTTTCTCCTGGAGGCAGGGTGACTTCAGGTAGGAGGTCCTGGTTGGAAGGCGAAGCCTAGTGTTTTTTTTCAGTGCCAATCAGAGTAGGGAATGAGTGCGACTTCCACGGCATGTTGGAACCTGCTAGAACCGTGCCCGTGAACCTGTGGTAGTGCTGGGGAAATCAAGCTGTCCCAAGAAAGAGTGTACTGTTTTGCCCATCACTCGGCATACACAGTGTGAGTACGAAGGCCTACGGGCCTGGATGTTGTTTAGAAGAGCCAGGGGAGCCTGGGGGTACTCAGTGTACTTGCAGGGAATAGGGTTTCCAGGCGAGGCACCTAGGTGTCCCGCAAAGCGTACTGGCGTTCAAATGCTGCAGAGCAGCGGCTACCGCCTCATGGAAACTGCTGCACGCCTCCGCTTCTGCAGAGCAATTCAGGGCCTTACCTCGAGGCAAGTCCTCACGTTGAGTGTCCCGTGAGCGACACCGCATGGTAGGATGCTGTCTTTCTCCTTGAGTAGAGAGACTTCAGGTACGAGGTCCTCTAAGAATTCTAAGCAGAGTGTTTTCTCATGGCAGCTCAAACGAGGGCAATGTCGAAGACTTCCAGGCCATGTTGGACTGCCTAGAAATGTGGTTCTGATGTTGTTCGAGGGCTCTGGAAATGTAGTACGCCTGAAGTAACGTGCAGTGTGTTGCCCATCACTCGGCAGACACAGAGGGCCTCCGAGGGACCTATGGGCCTCGATGTTGCTCAGTAAGCCCACAGGGGTGTGGAGGTACTCAGTGATCTTGGAACGAAAATGATGCTCACCCGAGGGGCCTAGGAGTTCTCAAAGGGTACCTTCTTTAAAATAAAGCAGAACAGCGACTAAGAGCTCATGGGAAGAGCTGCCTGCCTCCCGTTCTGCATGGCTACTCGGGGCCTTACCTCGAGGCAAGGACTCACGTTGAGATTCCCTTTAGCTCTAGAGCAAGGCTAGATGAGCCCCACCCCGGCCATGGAAGCACCCTGTGTAGCCAGAGAAAACCCATTTTCTTCCCAGACCCATGCCTACGGCGTCCAGAGGCCTGACAACAGCAGAGAATTTCAGGGAGCTTCCAGGGAGCATGAATGGGGCTTTCCAAATGGAAAAGCAAGGCTAGTACCATCCCGCCCCCATTTCCATGGGCACACGCAGCATACATCCCTGTGGTTTCTGACAAGTCAAAAGAGACACAGAGCACACACTTCGTCCTTCCCTGAATCAACTCCTCGAGGCAGGGTGTTCTGCATGTAGTGAACGGCCTCAACCAAGGCGCGCCCTAGCTAGACCTCTGGGCCCGTGCCTCTTCAGAAGCCTGCAGTGCTACAGGAAAAACTGTGCTTTAGTGGCAATAGGAACGCAAGCCGACTTTCTCCTGGAGGCAGGGTGACTTCAGGTAGGAGGTCCTGGTTGGAAGGCGAAGCCTAGTGTTTTTTTTTCAGTGCCAATCAGAGTAGGGAATGAGTGCGACTTCCACGGCATGTTGGAACCTGCTAGAAACGTGCCCGTGAACCTGTGGTAGTGCTGGGGAAATCAAGCTGTCCCAAGAAAGAGTGTACTGTTTTGCCCATCACTCGGCATACACAGTGTGAGTACGAAGGCCTACGGGCCTGGATGTTGTTTAGAAGAGCCAGGGGAGCCTGGGGGTACTCAGTGTTCTTGCAGGGAATAGGGTTTCCAGGCGAGGCACCTAGGTGTCCCGCAAAGCGTACTGGCGTTCAAATGCTGCAGAGCAGCGACTACGGCCTCATGGAAACTGCTGCACGCCTCCGCTTCTGCAGAGCAATTCAGGGCCTTACCTCGAGGCAAGTCCTCACGTTGAGTGTCCCGTGAGCGACACCGCATGGTAGGATGCTGACTTTCTCCTTGAGTAGAGAGACTTCAGGTACGAGGTCCTCTAAGAATTCTAAGCAGTGTTTTCTCATGGCAGCTCAAACGAGGGCAATGTCGAAGACTTCCAGGCCATGTTGGACTGCCTAGAAATGTGGTTCTGCTGTTGTTCGAGGGCTCTGGAAATGTAGCACGCCTGAAGTAACGTGCAGTGTGTTGCCCATCACTCGGCAGACACAGAGGGCCTCCGAGGAACCTATGGGCCTCGATGTTGCTCAGTAGGCCCACAGGGGTGTGGGGGTACTCAGTGATCTTGGAACGAAAATGATGCTCACCCGAGGGGCCTAGGAGTTCTCAAAGGGTACCTTCTTTAAAATAAAGCAGAACAGCGACTAAGAGCTCATGGGAAGAGCTGCCTGCCTCCCGTTCTGCATGGCTACTCGGGGCCTTACCTCGAGGCAAGGACTCACGTTGAGATTCCCTTTAGCTCTAGAGCATGGCTAGATGAGCCCCACCCCGGCCATGGAAGCACCCTGTGTAGCCAGAGAAAACCCATTTTCTTCCCAGACCCATGCCTACGGCGTCCAGAGGCCTGACAACAGCAGAGAATTTCAGGGAGCTTCCAGGGAGCATGAATGGGGCTTTCCAAATGGAAAAGCAAGGCTAGTACCATCCCGCCCCCATTTCCATGGGCACACGCAGCATACATCCCTGTGGTTTCTGACAAGTCAAAAGAGACACAGAGCACACAGTTCGTCCTTCCCTGAATCAACTCCTCGAGGCAGGGTGTTCTGCATGTAGTGAACGGCCTCAACCAAGGCGCGCCCTAGCTAGACCTCTGGGCCCGTGCCTCTTCAGAAGCCTGCAGTGCTACAGGAAAAACTGTGCTTTAGTGGCAATAGGAACGCAAGCCGACTTTCTCCTGGAGGCAGGGTGACTTCAGGTAGGAGGTCCTGGTTGGAAGGCGAAGCCTAGTGTTTTTTTTTCAGTGCCAATCAGAGTAGGGAATGAGTGCGACTTCCACGGCATGTTGGAACCTGCTAGAACCGTGCCCGTGAACCTGTGGTAGTGCTGGGGAAATCAAGCTGTCCCAAGAAAGAGTGTACTGTTTTGCCCATCACTCGGCATACACAGTGTGAGTACGAAGGCCTACGGGCCTGGATGTTGTTTAGAAGAGCCAGGGGAGCCTGGGGGTACTCAGTGTTCTTGCAGGGAATAGGGTTTCCAGGCGAGGCACCTAGGTGTCCCGCAAAGCGTACTGGCGTTCAAATGCTGCAGAGCAGCGACTACGGCCTCATGGAAACTGCTGCACGCCTCCGCTTCTGCAGAGCAATTCAGGGCCTTACCTCGAGGCAAGTCCTCACGTTGAGTGTCCCGTGAGCGACCCCGCATGGTAGGATGCTGACTTTCTCCTTGAGTAGAGAGACTTCAGGTACGAGGTCCTCTAAGATTTCTAAGCAGAGTGTTTTCTCATGGCAGCTCAAACGAGGGCAATGTCGAAGACTTCCAGGCCATGTTGGACTGCCTAGAAATGTGGTTCTGCTGTTGTTCGAGGGCTCTGGAAATGTAGCACGCCTGAAGTAACGTGCAGTGTGTTGCCCATCACTCGGCAGACACAGAGGGCCTCCGAGGAACCTATGGGCCTCGATGTTGCTCAGTAGGCCCACAGGGGTGTGGGGGTACTCAGTGATCTTGGAACGAAAATGATGCTCACCCGAGGGGCCTAGGAGTTCTCAAAGGGTACCTTCTTTAAAATAAAGCAGAACAGCGACTAAGAGCTCATGGGAAGAGCTGCCTGCCTCCCGTTCTGCATGGCTACTCGGGGCCTTACCTCGAGGCAAGGACTCACGTTGAGATTCCCTTTAGTTCTAGAGCATTACAATAAGAGAGCCACCCCGGCCATGGAAGCACCCTGTGTAGCCAGAGAAAACCCATTTTCTTCCCAGACCCATGCCTACAGCGGCCAGAGGCCAGTCAACAGCAGAGAATTTCAGGGAGCTTCAAGGGAGCATGAATGGGGCTTTCCAAATGGAAAAGCAAGGCTAGTACCATCCCGCCCCCATTTCCATGGGCACACGCAGCATACATCCCTGTGGTTTCTGACAAGTCAAAAGAGACACAGAGCACACACTGGTTCCTTCCCTGAATCAACTTCTCGAGGCAGAGTGTTCTGCATCTAGTGAACGGCCTCATCAAGGCACGCCCTAGCTAGGCCTCTGGGCCCGGGCCTCTTCAGAAGCCTGCAGTGCTACAGGAAGAACTGTGCTTTAGTGGCAATAGGCAAGCAATCCGCCTTTCTCCTGGAGGCAGGGTGACTTCAGGTAGGAGGTCCTGGTTGGAAGGCGAAGCCTAGTGTTTTTTTTCAGTGCCAATCAGAGTAGGGAATGAGTGCGACTTCCACGGCATGTTGGAACCTGCTAGAACCGTGCCCGTGAACCTGTGGTAGTGCTGGGGAAATCAAGCTGTCCCAAGAAAGAGTGTACTGTTTTGCCCATCACTCGGCATACACAGTGTGAGTACGAAGGCCTACGGGCCTGGATGTTGTTTAGAAGAGCCAGGGGAGCCTGGGGGTACTCAGTGTTCTTGCAGGGAATAGGGTTTCCAGGCGAGGCACCTAGGTGTCCCGCAAAGCGTACTGGCGTTCAAATGCTGCAGAGCAGCGGCTACCGCCTCATGGAAACTGCTGCACGCCTCCGCTTCTGCAGAGCAATTCAGGGCCTTACCTCGAGGCAAGTCCTCACGTTGAGTGTCCCGTGAGCGACACCGCATGGTAGGATGCTGTCTTTCTCCTTGAGTAGAGAGACTTCAGGTACGAGGTCCTCTAAGAATTCTAAGCAGAGTGTTTTCTCATGGCAGCTCAAACGAGGGCAATGTCGAAGACTTCCAGGCCATGTTGGACTGCCTAGAAATGTGGTTCTGATGTTGTTCGAGGGCTCTGGAAATGTAGTACGCCTGAAGTAACGTGCAGTGTGTTGCCCATCACTCGGCAGACACAGAGGGCCTCCGAGGGACCTATGGGCCTCGATGTTGCTCAGTAAGCCCACAGGGGTGTGGAGGTACTCAGTGATCTTGGAACGAAAATGATGCTCACCCGAGGGGCCTAGGAGTTCTCAAAGGGTACCTTCTTTAAAATAAAGCAGAACAGCGACTAAGAGCTCATGGGAAGAGCTGCCTGCCTCCCGTTCTGCATGGCTACTCGGGGCCTTACCTCGAGGCAAGGACTCACGTTGAGATTCCCTTTAGCTCTAGAGCAAGGCTAGATGAGCCCCACCCCGGCCATGGAAGCACCCTGTGTAGCCAGAGAAAACCCATTTTCTTCCCAGACCCATGCCTACGGCGTCCAGAGGCCTGACAACAGCAGAGAATTTCAGGGAGCTTCCAGGGAGCATGAATGGGGCTTTCCAAATGGAAAAGCAAGGCTAGTACCATCCCGCCCCCATTTCCATGGGCACACGCAGCATACATCCCTGTGGTTTCTGACAAGTCCAAAGAGACACAGAGCACACACTTCGTCCTTCCCTGAATCAACTCCTCGAGGCAGGGTGTTCTGCATGTAGTGAACGGCCTCAACCAAGGCGCGCCCTAGCTAGACCTCTGGGCCCGTGCCTCTTCAGAAGCCTGCAGTGCTACAGGAAAAACTGTGCTTTAGTGGCAATAGGAACGCAAGCCGACTTTCTCCTGGAGGCAGGGTGACTTCAGGTAGGAGGTCCTGGTTGGAAGGCGAAGCCTAGTGTTTTTTTTTCAGTGCCAATCAGAGTAGGGAATGAGTGCGACTTCCACGGCATGTTGGAACCTGCTAGAACCGTGCCCGTGAACCTGTGGTAGTGCTGGGGAAATCAAGCTGTCCCAAGAAAGAGTGTACTGTTTTGCCCATCACTCGGCATACACAGTGTGAGTACGAAGGCCTACGGGCCTGGATGTTGTTTAGAAGAGCCAGGGGAGCCTGGGGGTACTCAGTGTTCTTGCAGGGAATAGGGTTTCCAGGCGAGGCACCTAGGTGTCCCGCAAAGCGTACTGGCGTTCAAATGCTGCAGAGCAGCGGCTACCGCCTCATGGAAACTGCTGCACGCCTCCGCTTCTGCAGAGCAATTCAGGGCCTTACCTCGAGGCAAGTCCTCACGTTGAGTGTCCCGTGAGCGACCCCGCATGGTAGGATGCTGACTTTCTCCTTGAGTAGAGAGACTTCAGGTACGAGGTCCTCTAAGAATTCTAAGCAGAGTGTTTTCTCATGGCAGCTCAAACGAGGGCAATGTCGAAGACTTCCAGGCCATGTTGGACTGCCTAGAAATGTGGTTCTGCTGTTGTTCGAGGGCTCTGGAAATGTAGCACGCCTGAAGTAACGTGCAGTGTGTTGCCCATCACTCGGCAGACACAGAGGGCCTCCGAGGAACCTATGGGCCTCGATGTTGCTCAGTAGGCCCACAGGGTGTGGGGGTACTCAGTAATCTTGGAACGAAAATGATGCTCACCCGAGGGGCCTAGGAGTTCTCAAAGGGTACCTTCTTTAAAATAAAGCAGAACAGCGACTAAGAGCTCATGGGAAGAGCTGCCTGCCTCCCGTTCTGCATGGCTACTCGGGGCCTTACCTCGAGGCAAGGACTCACGTTGAGATTCCCTTTAGTTCTAGAGCATTACAATAAGAGAGCCACCCCGGCCATGGAAGCACCCTGTGTAGCCAGAGAAAACCCATTTTCTTCCCAGACCCATGCCTACAGCGGCCAGAGGCCAGTCAACAGCAGAGAATTTCAGGGAGCTTCCAGGGAGCATGAATGGGGCTTTCCACATGGAAAAGCAAGGCTAGTACCATCCCGCCCCCATTTCCATGGGCACACGCAGCATACATCCCTGTGGTTTCTGACAAGTCAAAAGAGACACAGAGCACACACTGGTTCCTTCCCTGAATCAACTCCTCGAGGCAGAGTGTTCTGCATCTAGTGAACGGCCTCAACCAAGGCACGCCCTAGCTAGGCCTCTGGGCCTGGGCCTCTTCAGAAGCCTGCAGTGCTACAGGAAGAACTGTGCTTTAGTGGCAATAGGCAAGCAATCCGCCTTTCTCCTGGAGGCAGGGTGACTTCAGGTAGGAGGTCCTGGTTGGAAGGCGAAGCCTAGTGTTTTTTTTCAGTGCCAATCAGAGTAGGGAATGAGTGCGACTTCCACGGCATGTTGGAACCTGCTAGAACCGTGCCCGTGAACCTGTGGTAGTGCTGGGGAAATCAAGCTGTCCCAAGAAAGAGTGTACTGTTTTGCCCATCACTCGGCATACACAGTGTGAGTACGAAGGCCTACGGGCCTGGATGTTGTTTAGAAGAGCCAGGGGAGCCTGGGGGTACTCAGTGTTCTTGCAGGGAATAGGGTTTCCAGGCGAGGCACCTAGGTGTCCCGCAAAGCGTACTGGCGTTCAAATGCTGCAGAGCAGCGGCTACCGCCTCATGGAAACTGCTGCACGCCTCCGCTTCTGCAGAGCAATTCAGGGCCTTACCTCGAGGCAAGTCCTCACGTTGAGTGTCCCGTGAGCGACACCGCATGGTAGGATGCTGTCTTTCTCCTTGAGTAGAGAGACTTCAGGTACGAGGTCCTCTAAGAATTCTAAGCAGAGTGTTTTCTCATGGCAGCTCAAACGAGGGCAATGTCGAAGACTTCCAGGCCATGTTGGACTGCCTAGAAATGTGGTTCTGCTGTTGTTCGAGGGCTCTGGAAATGTAGCACGCCTGAAGTAACGTGCAGTGTGTTGCCCATCACTCGGCAGACACAGAGGGCCTCCGAGGGACCTATGGGCCTCGATGTTGCTCAGTAGGCCCACAGGGGTGTGGGAGTACTCAGTGATCTTGGAACGAAAACGATGCTCACCCGAGGGGCCTAGGAGTTCTCAAAGGGTACCTTCTTTAAAATAAAGCAGAACAGCGACTAAGAGCTCATGGGAAGACCTGCCTGCCTCCCGTTCTGCATGGCTACTCGGGGCCTTACCTCGAGGCAAGGACTCACGTTGAGATTCCCTTTAGCTCTAGAGCATTACAAGAAGAGAGCCACCCCGGCCATGGAAGAACCCTGTGTAGCCAGAGAAAACCCATTTTCTTCCCAGACCCATGCCTACGGCGTCCAGAGGCCTGACAACAGCAGAGAATTTCAGGGAGCTTCCAGGGAGCATGAATGGGGCTTTCCAAATGGAAAAGCAAGGCTAGTACCATCCCGCCCCCATTTCCATGGGCACACGCAGCATACATCCCTGTGGTTTCTGACAAGTCAAAAGAGACACAGAGCACACACTTCGTCCTTCCCTGAATCAACTTCTCGAGGCAGAGTGTTCTGCATCTAGTGAACGGCCTCAACCAAGGCACGCCCTAGCTAGGCCTCTGGGCCCGGGCCTCTTCAGAAGCCTGCAGTGCTACAGGAAGAACTGTGCTTTAGTGGCAATAGGCAAGAAATCTGCCTTTCTTCTGGAGGCAGGGTGACTTCAGGTAGGAGGTCCTGGTTGGAAGGCGAAGCCTAGTGTTTTTTTTCAGTGCCAATCAGAGTAGGGAATGAGTGCGACTTCCACGGCATGTTGGAACCTGCTAGAACCGTGCCCGTGAACCTGTGGTAGTGCTGGGGAAATCAAGCTGTCCCAAGAAAGAGTGTACTGTTTTGCCCATCACTCGGCATACACAGTGTGAGTACGAAGGCCTACGGGCCTGGATGTTGTTTAGAAGAGCCAGGGGAGCCTGGGGGTACTCAGTGTTCTTGCAGGGAATAGGGTTTCCAGGCGAGGCACCTAGGTGTCCCGCAAAGCGTACTGGCGTTCAAATGCTGCAGAGCAGCGGCTACCGCCTCATGGAAACTGCTGCACGCCTCCGCTTCTGCAGAGCAATTCAGGGCCTTACCTCGAGGCAAGTCCTCACGTTGAGTGTCCCGTGAGCGACACCGCATGGTAGGATGCTGTCTTTCTCCTTGAGTAGAGAGACTTCAGGTACGAGGTCCTCTAAGAATTCTAAGCAGAGTGTTTTCTCATGGCAGCTCAAACGAGGGCAATGTCGAAGACTTCCAGGCCATGTTGGACTGCCTAGAAATGTGGTTCTGATGTTGTTCGAGGGCTCTGGAAATGTAGTACGCCTGAAGTAACGTGCAGTGTGTTGCCCATCACTCGGCAGACACAGAGGGCCTCCGAGGGACCTATGGGCCTCGATATTGCTCAGTAAGCCCACAGGGGTGTGGAGGTACTCAGTGATCTTGGAACGAAAATGATGCTCACCCGAGGGGCCTAGGAGTTCTCAAAGGGTACCTTCTTTAAAATAAAGCAGAACAGCGACTAAGAGCTCATGGGAAGAGCTGCCTGCCTCCCGTTCTGCATGGCTACTCGGGGCCTTACCTCGAGGCAAGGACTCACGTTGAGATTCCCTTTAGCTCTAGAGCAAGGCTAGATGAGCCCCACCCCGGCCATGGAAGCACCCTGTGTAGCCAGAGAAAACCCATTTTCTTCCCAGACCCATGCCTACGGCGTCCAGAGGCCTGACAACAGCAGAGAATTTCAGGGAACTTCCAGGGAGCATGAATGGGGCTTTCCAAATGGAAAAGCAAGGCTAGTACCATCCCGCCCCCATTTCCATGGGCACACGCAGCATACATCCCTGTGGTTTCTGACAAGTCCAAAGAGACACAGAGCACACACTTCGTCCTTCCCTGAATCAACTCCTCGAGGCAGGGTGTTCTGCATGTAGTGAACGGCCTCAACCAAGGCGCGCCCTAGCTAGACCTCTGGGCCCGTGCCTCTTCAGAAGCCTGCAGTGCTACAGGAAAAACTGTGCTTTAGTGGCAATAGGAACGCAAGCCGACTTTCTCCTGGAGGCAGGGTGACTTCAGGTAGGAGGTCCTGGTTGGAAGGCGAAGCCTAGTGTTTTTTTTTCAGTGCCAATCAGAGTAGGGAATGAGTGCGACTTCCACGGCATGTTGGAACCTGCTAGAACCGTGCCCGTGAACCTGTGGTAGTGCTGGGGAAATCAAGCTCTCCCAAGAAAGAGTGTACTGTTTTGCCCATCACTCGGCATACACAGTGTGAGTACGAAGGCCTACGGGCCTGGATGTTGTTTAGAAGAGCCAGGGGAGCCTGGGGGTACTCAGTGTTCTTGCAGGGAATAGGGTTTCCAGGCGAGGCACCTAGGTGTCCCGCAAAGCGTACTGGCGTTCAAATGCTGCAGAGCAGCGACTACGGCCTCATGGAAACTGCTGCACGCCTCCGCTTCTGCAGAGCAATTCAGGGCCTTACCTCGAGGCAAGTCCTCACGTTGAGTGTCCCGTGAGCGACACCGCATGGTAGGATGCTGACTTTCTCCTTGAGTAGAGAGACTTCAGGTACGAGGTCCTCTAAGAATTCTAAGCAGAGTGTTTTCTCATGGCAGCTCAAACGAGGGCAATGTCGAAGACTTCCAGGCCATGTTGGACTGCCTAGAAATGTGGTTCTGCTGTTGTTCGAGGGCTCTGGAAATGTAGCACGCCTGAAGTAACGTGCAGTGTGTTGCCCATCACTCGGCAGACACAGAGGGCCTCCGAGGAACCTATGGGCCTCGATGTTGCTCAGTAGGCCCACAGGGGTGTGGGGGTACTCAGTGATCTTGGAACGAAAACGATGCTCACCCGAGGGGCCTAGGAGTTCTCAAAGGGTACCTTCTTTAAAATAAAGCAGAACAGCGACTAAGAGCTCATGGGAAGACCTGCCTGCCTCCCGTTCTGCATGGCTACTCGGGGCCTTACCTCGAGGCAAGGACTCACGTTGAGATTCCCTTTAGCTCTAGAGCATTACAAGAAGAGAGCCACCCCGGCCATGGAAGCACCCTGTGTAGCCAGAGAAAACCCATTTTCTTCCCAGACCCATGCCTACAGCGGCCAGAGGCCAGTCAACAGCAGAGAATTTCAGGGAGCTTCCAGGGAGCATGAATGGGGCTTTCCAAATGGAAAAGCAAGGCTAGTACCATCCCGCCCCCATTTCCATGGGCACACGCAGCATACATCCCTGTGGTTTCTGACAAGTCAAAAGAGACACAGAGCACACACTGGTTCCTTCCCTGAATCAACTTCTCGAGGCAGAGTGTTCTGCATCTAGTGAACGGCCTCAACCAAGGCACGACCTAGCTAGGCCTCTGGGCCCGGGCCTCTTCAGAAGCCTGCAGTGCTACAGGAAGAACTGTGCTTTAGTGGCAATAGGCAAGCAATCCGCCTTTCTCCTGGAGGCAGGGTGACTTCAGGTAGGAGGTCCTGGTTGGAAGGCGAAGCCTAGTGTTTTTTTTCAGTGCCAATCAGAGTAGGGAATGAGTGCGACTTCCACGGCATGTTGGAACCTGCTAGAACCGTGCCCGTGAACCTGTGGTAGTGCTGGGGAAATCAAGCTGTCCCAAGAAAGAGTGTACTGTTTTGCCCATCACTCGGCATACACAGTGTGAGTACGAAGGCCTACGGGCCTGGATGTTGTTTAGAAGAGCCAGGGGAGCCTGGGGGTACTCAGTGTTCTTGCAGGGAATAGGGTTTCCAGGCGAGGCACCTAGGTGTCCCGCAAAGCGTACTGGCGTTCAAATGCTGCAGAGCAGCGGCTACCGCCTCATGGAAACTGCTGCACGCCTCCGCTTCTGCAGAGCAATTCAGGGCCTTACCTCGAGGCAAGTCCTCACGTTGAGTGTCCCGTGAGCGACACCGCATGGTAGGATGCTGTCTTTCTCCTTGAGTAGAGAGACTTCAGGTACGAGGTCCTCTAAGAATTCTAAGCAGAGTGTTTTCTCATGGCAGCTCAAACGAGGGCAATGTCGAAGACTTCCAGGCCATGTTGGACTGCCTAGAAATGTGGTTCTGATGTTGTTCGAGGGCTCTGGAAATGTAGTACGCCTGAAGTAACGTGCAGTGTGTTGCCCATCACTCGGCAGACACAGAGGGCCTCCGAGGGACCTATGGGCCTCGATGTTGCTCAGTAAGCCCACAGGGGTGTGGAGGTACTCAGTGATCTTGGAACGAAAACGATGCTCACCCGAGGGGCCTAGGAGTTCTCAAAGGGTACCTTCTTTAAAATAAAGCAGAACAGCGACTAAGAGCTCATGGGAAGAGCTGCCTGCCTCCCGTTCTGCATGGCTACTCGGGGCCTTACCTCGAGGCAAGGACTCACGTTGAGATTCCCTTTAGCTCTAGAGCAAGGCTAGATGAGCCCCACCCCGGCCATGGAAGCACCCTGTGTAGCCAGAGAAAACCCATTTTCTTCCCAGACCCATGCCTACGGCGTCCAGAGGCCTGACAACAGCAGAGAATTTCAGGGAGCTTCCAGGGAGCATGAATGGGGCTTTCCAAATGGAAAAGCAAGGCTAGTACCATCCCGGCCCCATTTCCATGGGCACACGCAGCATACATCCCTGTGGTTTCTGACAAGTCAAAAGAGACACAGAGCACACACTTCGTCCTTCCCTGAATCAACTCCTCGAGGCAGGGTGTTCTGCATGTAGTGAACGGCCTCAACCAAGGCGCGCCCTAGCTAGACCTCTGGGCCCGTGCCTCTTCAGAAGCCTGCAGTGCTACAGGAAAAACTGTGCTTTAGTGGCAATAGGAACGCAAGCCGACTTTCTCCTGGAGGCAGGGTGACTTCAGGTAGGAGGTCCTGGTTGGAAGGCGAAGCCTAGTGTTTTTTTTTCAGTGCCAATCAGAGTAGGGAATGAGTGCGACTTCCACAGCATGTTGGAACCTGTTAGAACCGTGCCCGTGAACCTGTGGTAGTGCTGGGGAAATCAAGCTGTCCCAAGAAAGAGTGTACTGTTTTGCCCATCACTCGGCATACACAGTGTGAGTACGAAGGCCTACGGGCCTGGATGTTGTTTAGAAGAGCCAGGGGAGCCTGGGGGTACTCAGTGTTCTTGCAGGGAATAGGGTTTCCAGGCGAGGCACCTAGGTGTCCCGCAAAGCGTACTGGCGTTCAAATGCTGCAGAGCAGCGGCTACCGCCTCATGGAAACTGCTGCACGCCTCCGCTTCTGCAGAGCAATTCAGGGCCTTACCTCGAGGTAAGTCCTCACGTTGAGTGTCCCGTGAGCGACACCGCATGGTAGGATGCTGACTTTCTCCTTGAGTAGAGAGACTTCAGGTACGAGGTCCTCTAAGAATTCTAAGCAGAGTGTTTTCTCATGGCAGCTCAAACGAGGGCAATGTCGAAGACTTCCAGGCCATGTTGGACTGCCTAGAAATGTGGTTCTGCTGTTGTTCGAGGGCTCTGGAAATGTAGCACGCCTGAAGTAACGTGCAGTGTGTTGCCCATCACTCGGCAGACACAGAGGGCCTCCGAGGAACCTATGGGCCTCGATGTTGCTCAGTAGGCCCACAGGGGTGTGGGGGTACTCAGTGATCTTGGAACGAAAATGATGCTCACCCGAGGGGCCTAGGAGTTCTCAAAGGGTACCTTCTTTAAAATAAAGCAGAACAGCGACTAAGAGCTCATGGGAAGAGCTGCCTGCCTCCCGTTCTGCATGGCTACTCGGGGCCTTACCTCGAGGCAAGGACTCACGTTGAGATTCCCTTTAGCTCTAGAGCATGGCTAGATGAGCCCCACCCCGGCCATGGAAGCACCCTGTGTAGCCAGAGAAAACCCATTTTCTTCCCAGACCCATGCCTACGGCGTCCAGAGGCCTGACAACAGCAGAGAATTTCAGGGAGCTTCCAGGGAGCATGAATGGGGCTTTCCAAATGGAAAAGCAAGGCTAGTACCATCCCGCCCCCATTTCCATGGGCACACGCAGCATACATCCCTGTGGTTTCTGACAAGTCAAAAGAGACACAGAGCACACACTTCGTCCTTCCCTGAATCAACTTCTCGAGGCAGAGTGTTCTGCATCTAGTGAACGGCCTCAACCAAGGCACGCCCTAGCTAGGCCTCTGGGCCCGGGCCTCTTCAGAAGCCTGCAGTGCTACAGGAAGAACTGTGCTTTAGTGGCAATAGGCAAGAAATCTGCCTTTCTTCTGGAGGCAGGGTGACTTCAGGTAGGAGGTCCTGGTTGGAAGGCGAAGCCTAGTGTTTTTTTTCAGTGCCAATCAGAGTAGGGAATGAGTGCGACTTCCACGGCATGTTGGAACCTGCTAGAACCGTGCCCGTGAACCTGTGGTAGTGCTGGGGAAATCAAGCTGTCCCAAGAAAGAGTGTACTGTTTTGCCCATCACTCGGCATACACAGTGTGAGTACGAAGGCCTACGGGCCTGGATGTTGTTTAGAAGAGCCAGGGGAGCCTGGGGGTACTCAGTGTTCTTGCAGGGAATAGGGTTTCCAGGCGAGGCACCTAGGTGTCCCGCAAAGCGTACTGGCGTTCAAATGCTGCAGAGCAGCGGCTACCGCCTCATGGAAACTGCTGCACGCCTCCGCTTCTGCAGAGCAATTCAGGGCCTTACCTCGAGGCAAGTCCTCACGTTGAGTGTCCCGTGAGCGACACCGCATGGTAGGATGCTGTCTTTCTCCTTGAGTAGAGAGACTTCAGGTACGAGGTCCTCTAAGAATTCTAAGCAGAGTGTTTTCTCATGGCAGCTCAAACGAGGGCAATGTCGAAGACTTCCAGGCCATGTTGGACTGCCTAGAAATGTGGTTCTGATGTTGTTCGAGGGCTCTGGAAATGTAGTACGCCTGAAGTAACGTGCAGTGTGTTGCCCATCACTCGGCAGACACAGAGGGCCTCCGAGGGACCTATGGGCCTCGATATTGCTCAGTAAGCCCACAGGGGTGTGGAGGTACTCAGTGATCTTGGAACGAAAATGATGCTCACCCGAGGGGCCTAGGAGTTCTCAAAGGGTACCTTCTTTAAAATAAAGCAGAACAGCGACTAAGAGCTCATGGGAAGAGCTGCCTGCCTCCCGTTCTGCATGGCTACTCGGGGCCTTACCTCGAGGCAAGGACTCACGTTGAGATTCCCTTTAGCTCTAGAGCAAGGCTAGATGAGCCCCACCCCGGCCATGGAAGCACCCTGTGTAGCCAGAGAAAACCCATTTTCTTCCCAGACCCATGCCTACGGCGTCCAGAGGCCTGACAACAGCAGAGAATTTCAGGGAACTTCCAGGGAGCATGAATGGGGCTTTCCAAATGGAAAAGCAAGGCTAGTACCATCCCGCCCCCATTTCCATGGGCACACGCAGCATACATCCCTGTGGTTTCTGACAAGTCCAAAGAGACACAGAGCACACACTTCGTCCTTCCCTGAATCAACTCCTCGAGGCAGGGTGTTCTGCATGTAGTGAACGGCCTCAACCAAGGCGCGCCCTAGCTAGACCTCTGGGCCCGGGCCTCTTCAGAAGCCTGCAGTGCTACAGGAAAAACTGTGCTTTAGTGGCAATAGGAACGCAAGCCGACTTTCTCCTGGAGGCAGGGTGACTTCAGGTAGGAGGTCCTGGTTGGAAGGCGAAGCCTAGTGTTTTTTTTTCAGTGCCAATCAGAGTAGGGAATGAGTGCGACTTCCACGGCATGTTGGAACCTGCTAGAACCGTGCCCGTGAACCTGTGGTAGTGCTGGGGAAATCAAGCTCTCCCAAGAAAGAGTGTACTGTTTTGCCCATCACTCGGCATACACAGTGTGAGTACGAAGGCCTACGGGCCTGGATGTTGTTTAGAAGAGCCAGGGGAGCCTGGGGGTACTCAGTGTTCTTGCAGGGAATAGGGTTTCCAGGCGAGGCACCTAGGTGTCCCGCAAAGCGTACTGGCGTTCAAATGCTGCAGAGCAGCGACTACGGCCTCATGGAAACTGCTGCACGCCTCCGCTTCTGCAGAGCAATTCAGGGCCTTACCTCGAGGCAAGTCCTCACGTTGAGTGTCCCGTGAGCGACACCGCATGGTAGGATGCTGACTTTCTCCTTGAGTAGAGAGACTTCAGGTACGAGGTCCTCTAAGAATTCTAAGCAGAGTGTTTTCTCATGGCAGCTCAAACGAGGGCAATGTCGAAGACTTCCAGGCCATGTTGGACTGCCTAGAAATGTGGTTCTGCTGTTGTTCGAGGGCTCTGGAAATGTAGCACGCCTGAAGTAACGTGCAGTGTGTTGCCCATCACTCGGCAGACACAGAGGGCCTCCGAGGAACCTATGGGCCTCGATGTTGCTCAGTAGGCCCACAGGGGTGTGGGGGTACTCAGTGATCTTGGAACGAAAACGATGCTCACCCGAGGGGCCTAGGAGTTCTCAAAGGGTACCTTCTTTAAAATAAAGCAGAACAGCGACTAAGAGCTCATGGGAAGACCTGCCTGCCTCCCGTTCTGCATGGCTACTCGGGGCCTTACCTCGAGGCAAGGACTCACGTTGAGATTCCCTTTAGCTCTAGAGCATTACAAGAAGAGAGCCACCCCGGCCATGGAAGCACCCTGTGTAGCCAGAGAAAACCCATTTTCTTCCCAGACCCATGCCTACAGCGGCCAGAGGCCAGTCAACAGCAGAGAATTTCAGGGAGCTTCCAGGGAGCATGAATGGGGCTTTCCAAATGGAAAAGCAAGGCTAGTACCATCCCGCCCCCATTTCCATGGGCACACGCAGCATACATCCCTGTGGTTTCTGACAAGTCAAAAGAGACACAGAGCACACACTGGTTCCTTCCCTGAATCAACTTCTCGAGGCAGAGTGTTCTGCATCTAGTGAACGGCCTCAACCAAGGCACGACCTAGCTAGGCCTCTGGGCCCGGGCCTCTTCAGAAGCCTGCAGTGCTACAGGAAGAACTGTGCTTTAGTGGCAATAGGCAAGCAATCCGCCTTTCTCCTGGAGGCAGGGTGACTTCAGGTAGGAGGTCCTGGTTGGAAGGCGAAGCCTAGTGTTTTTTTTCAGTGCCAATCAGAGTAGGGAATGAGTGCGACTTCCACGGCATGTTGGAACCTGCTAGAACCGTGCCCGTGAACCTGTGGTAGTGCTGGGGAAATCAAGCTGTCCCAAGAAAGAGTGTACTGTTTTGCCCATCACTCGGCATACACAGTGTGAGTACGAAGGCCTACGGGCCTGGATGTTGTTTAGAAGAGCCAGGGGAGCCTGGGGGTACTCAGTGTTCTTGCAGGGAATAGGGTTTCCAGGCGAGGCACCTAGGTGTCCCGCAAAGCGTACTGGCGTTCAAATGCTGCAGAGCAGCGGCTACCGCCTCATGGAAACTGCTGCACGCCTCCGCTTCTGCAGAGCAATTCAGGGCCTTACCTCGAGGCAAGTCCTCACGTTGAGTGTCCCGTGAGCGACACCGCATGGTAGGATGCTGTCTTTCTCCTTGAGTAGAGAGACTTCAGGTACGAGGTCCTCTAAGAATTCTAAGCAGAGTGTTTTCTCATGGCAGCTCAAACGAGGGCAATGTCGAAGACTTCCAGGCCATGTTGGACTGCCTAGAAATGTGGTTCTGATGTTGTTCGAGGGCTCTGGAAATGTAGTACGCCTGAAGTAACGTGCAGTGTGTTGCCCATCACTCGGCAGACACAGAGGGCCTCCGAGGGACCTATGGGCCTCGATGTTGCTCAGTAAGCCCACAGGGGTGTGGAGGTACTCAGTGATCTTGGAACGAAAACGATGCTCACCCGAGGGGCCTAGGAGTTCTCAAAGGGTACCTTCTTTAAAATAAAGCAGAACAGCGACTAAGAGCTCATGGGAAGAGCTGCCTGCCTCCCGTTCTGCATGGCTACTCGGGGCCTTACCTCGAGGCAAGGACTCACGTTGAGATTCCCTTTAGCTCTAGAGCAAGGCTAGATGAGCCCCACCCCGGCCATGGAAGCACCCTGTGTAGCCAGAGAAAACCCATTTTCTTCCCAGACCCATGCCTACGGCGTCCAGAGGCCTGACAACAGCAGAGAATTTCAGGGAGCTTCCAGGGAGCATGAATGGGGCTTTCCAAATGGAAAAGCAAGGCTAGTACCATCCCGGCCCCATTTCCATGGGCACACGCAGCATACATCCCTGTGGTTTCTGACAAGTCAAAAGAGACACAGAGCACACACTTCGTCCTTCCCTGAATCAACTCCTCGAGGCAGGGTGTTCTGCATGTAGTGAACGGCCTCAACCAAGGCGCGCCCTAGCTAGACCTCTGGGCCCGTGCCTCTTCAGAAGCCTGCAGTGCTACAGGAAAAACTGTGCTTTAGTGGCAATAGGAACGCAAGCCGACTTTCTCCTGGAGGCAGGGTGACTTCAGGTAGGAGGTCCTGGTTGGAAGGCGAAGCCTAGTGTTTTTTTTTCAGTGCCAATCAGAGTAGGGAATGAGTGCGACTTCCACAGCATGTTGGAACCTGTTAGAACCGTGCCCGTGAACCTGTGGTAGTGCTGGGGAAATCAAGCTGTCCCAAGAAAGAGTGTACTGTTTTGCCCATCACTCGGCATACACAGTGTGAGTACGAAGGCCTACGGGCCTGGATGTTGTTTAGAAGAGCCAGGGGAGCCTGGGGGTACTCAGTGTTCTTGCAGGGAATAGGGTTTCCAGGCGAGGCACCTAGGTGTCCCGCAAAGCGTACTGGCGTTCAAATGCTGCAGAGCAGCGGCTACCGCCTCATGGAAACTGCTGCACGCCTCCGCTTCTGCAGAGCAATTCAGGGCCTTACCTCGAGGTAAGTCCTCACGTTGAGTGTCCCGTGAGCGACACCGCATGGTAGGATGCTGACTTTCTCCTTGAGTAGAGAGACTTCAGGTACGAGGTCCTCTAAGAATTCTAAGCAGAGTGTTTTCTCATGGCAGCTCAAACGAGGGCAATGTCGAAGACTTCCAGGCCATGTTGGACTGCCTAGAAATGTGGTTCTGCTGTTGTTCGAGGGCTCTGGAAATGTAGCACGCCTGAAGTAACGTGCAGTGTGTTGCCCATCACTCGGCAGACACAGAGGGCCTCCGAGGAACCTATGGGCCTCGATGTTGCTCAGTAGGCCCACAGGGGTGTGGGGGTACTCAGTGATCTTGGAACGAAAATGATGCTCACCCGAGGGGCCTAGGAGTTCTCAAAGGGTACCTTCTTTAAAATAAAGCAGAACAGCGACTAAGAGCTCATGGGAAGAGCTGCCTGCCTCCCGTTCTGCATGGCTACTCGGGGCCTTACCTCGAGGCAAGGACTCACGTTGAGATTCCCTTTAGCTCTAGAGCATGGCTAGATGAGCCCCACCCCGGCCATGGAAGCACCCTGTGTAGCCAGAGAAAACCCATTTTCTTCCCAGACCCATGCCTACGGCGTCCAGAGGCCTGACAACAGCAGAGAATTTCAGGGAGCTTCCAGGGAGCATGAATGGGGCTTTCCAAATGGAAAAGCAAGGCTAGTACCATCCCGCCCCCATTTCCATGGGCACACGCAGCATACATCCCTGTGGTTTCTGACAAGTCAAAAGAGACACAGAGCACACACTTCGTCCTTCCCTGAATCAACTTCTCGAGGCAGAGTGTTCTGCATCTAGTGAACGGCCTCAACCAAGGCACGCCCTAGCTAGGCCTCTGGGCCCGGGCCTCTTCAGAAGCCTGCAGTGCTACAGGAAGAACTGTGCTTTAGTGGCAATAGGCAAGAAATCTGCCTTTCTTCTGGAGGCAGGGTGACTTCAGGTAGGAGGTCCTGGTTGGAAGGCGAAGCCTAGTGTTTTTTTTCAGTGCCAATCAGAGTAGGGAATGAGTGCGACTTCCACGGCATGTTGGAACCTGCTAGAACCGTGCCCGTGAACCTGTGGTAGTGCTGGGGAAATCAAGCTGTCCCAAGAAAGAGTGTACTGTTTTGCCCATCACTCGGCATACACAGTGTGAGTACGAAGGCCTACGGGCCTGGATGTTGTTTAGAAGAGCCAGGGGAGCCTGGGGGTACTCAGTGTTCTTGCAGGGAATAGGGTTTCCAGGCGAGGCACCTAGGTGTCCCGCAAAGCGTACTGGCGTTCAAATGCTGCAGAGCAGCGGCTACCGCCTCATGGAAACTGCTGCACGCCTCCGCTTCTGCAGAGCAATTCAGGGCCTTACCTCGAGGCAAGTCCTCACGTTGAGTGTCCCGTGAGCGACACCGCATGGTAGGATGCTGTCTTTCTCCTTGAGTAGAGAGACTTCAGGTACGAGGTCCTCTAAGAATTCTAAGCAGAGTGTTTTCTCATGGCAGCTCAAACGAGGGCAATGTCGAAGACTTCCAGGCCATGTTGGACTGCCTAGAAATGTGGTTCTGATGTTGTTCGAGGGCTCTGGAAATGTAGTACGCCTGAAGTAACGTGCAGTGTGTTGCCCATCACTCGGCAGACACAGAGGGCCTCCGAGGGACCTATGGGCCTCGATATTGCTCAGTAAGCCCACAGGGGTGTGGAGGTACTCAGTGATCTTGGAACGAAAATGATGCTCACCCGAGGGGCCTAGGAGTTCTCAAAGGGTACCTTCTTTAAAATAAAGCAGAACAGCGACTAAGAGCTCATGGGAAGAGCTGCCTGCCTCCCGTTCTGCATGGCTACTCGGGGCCTTACCTCGAGGCAAGGACTCACGTTGAGATTCCCTTTAGCTCTAGAGCAAGGCTAGATGAGCCCCACCCCGGCCATGGAAGCACCCTGTGTAGCCAGAGAAAACCCATTTTCTTCCCAGACCCATGCCTACGGCGTCCAGAGGCCTGACAACAGCAGAGAATTTCAGGGAACTTCCAGGGAGCATGAATGGGGCTTTCCAAATGGAAAAGCAAGGCTAGTACCATCCCGCCCCCATTTCCATGGGCACACGCAGCATACATCCCTGTGGTTTCTGACAAGTCCAAAGAGACACAGAGCACACACTTCGTCCTTCCCTGAATCAACTCCTCGAGGCAGGGTGTTCTGCATGTAGTGAACGGCCTCAACCAAGGCGCGCCCTAGCTAGACCTCTGGGCCCGTGCCTCTTCAGAAGCCTGCAGTGCTACAGGAAAAACTGTGCTTTAGTGGCAATAGGAACGCAAGCCGACTTTCTCCTGGAGGCAGGGTGACTTCAGGTAGGAGGTCCTGGTTGGAAGGCGAAGCCTAGTGTTTTTTTTTCAGTGCCAATCAGAGTAGGGAATGAGTGCGACTTCCACGGCATGTTGGAACCTGCTAGAACCGTGCCCGTGAACCTGTGGTAGTGCTGGGGAAATCAAGCTGTCCCAAGAAAGAGTGTACTGTTTTGCCCATCACTCGGCATACACAGTGTGAGTACGAAGGCCTACGGGCCTGGATGTTGTTTAGAAGAGCCAGGGGAGCCTGGGGGTACTCAGTGTTCTTGCAGGGAATAGGGTTTCCAGGCGAGGCACCTAGGTGTCCCGCAAAGCGTACTGGCGTTCAAATGCTGCAGAGCAGCGACTACGGCCTCATGGAAACTGCTGAACGCCTCCGCTTCTGCAGAGCAATTCAGGGCCTTACCTCGAGGCAAGTCCTCACGTTGAGTGTCCCGTGAGCGACACCGCATGGTAGGATGCTGACTTTCTCCTTGAGTAGAGAGACTTCAGGTACGAGGTCCTCTAAGAATTCTAAGCAGAGTGTTTTCTCATGGCAGCTCAAACGAGGGCAATGTCGAAGACTTCCAGGCCATGTTGGACTGCCTAGAAATGTGGTTCTGCTGTTGTTCGAGGGCTCTGGAAATGTAGCACGCCTGAAGTAACGTGCAGTGTGTTGCCCATCACTCGGCAGACACAGAGGGCCTCCGAGGAACCTATGGGCCTCGATGTTGCTCAGTAGGCCCACAGGGGTGTGGGGGTACTCAGTGATCTTGGAACGAAAACGATGCTCACCCGAGGGGCCTAGGAGTTCTCAAAGGGTACCTTCTTTAAAATAAAGCAGAACAGCGACTAAGAGCTCATGGGAAGAGCTGCCTGCCTCCCGTTCTGCATGGCTACTCGGGGCCTTACCTCGAGGCAAGGACTCACGTTGAGATTCCCTTTAGCTCTAGAGCATTACAAGAAGAGAGCCACCCCGGCCATGGAAGCACCCTGTGTAGCCAGAGAAAACCCATTTTCTTCCCAGACCCATGCCTACAGCGGCCAGAGGCCAGTCAACAGCAGAGAATTTCAGGGAGCTTCCAGGGAGCATGAATGGGGCTTTCCAAATGGAAAAGCAAGGCTAGTACCATCCCGCCCCCATTTCCATGGGCACACGCAGCATACATCCCTGTGGTTTCTGACAAGTCAAAAGAGACACAGAGCACACACTGGTTCCTTCCCTGAATCAACTTTTCGAGGCAGAGTGTTCTGCATCTACTGAACGGCCTCAACCAAGGCACGACCTAGCTAGGCCTCTGGGCCCGGGCCTCTTCAGAAGCCTGCAGTGCTACAGGAAGAACTGTGCTTTAGTGGCAATAGGCAAGCAATCCGCCTTTCTCCTGGAGGCAGGGTGACTTCAGGTAGGAGGTCCTGGTTGGAAGGCGAAGCCTAGTGTTTTTTTTCAGTGCCAATCAGAGTAGGGAATGAGTGCGACTTCCACGGCATGTTGGAACCTGCTAGAACCGTGCCCGTGAACCTGTGGTAGTGCTGGGGAAATCAAGCTGTCCCAAGAAAGAGTGTACTGTTTTGCCCATCACTCGGCATACACAGTGTGAGTACGAAGGCCTACGGGCCTGGATGTTGTTTAGAAGAGCCAGGGGAGCCTGGGGGTACTCAGTGTTCTTGCAGGGAATAGGGTTTCCAGGCGAGGCACCTAGGTGTCCCGCAAAGCGTACTGGCGTTCAAATGCTGCAGAGCAGCGGCTACCGCCTCATGGAAACTGCTGCACGCCTCCGCTTCTGCAGAGCAATTCAGGGCCTTACCTCGAGGCAAGTCCTCACGTTGAGTGTCCCGTGAGCGACACCGCATGGTAGGATGCTGTCTTTCTCCTTGAGTAGAGAGACTTCAGGTACGAGGTCCTCTAAGAATTCTAAGCAGAGTGTTTTCTCATGGCAGCTCAAACGAGGGCAATGTCGAAGACTTCCAGGCCATGTTGGACTGCCTAGAAATGTGGTTCTGATGTTGTTCGAGGGCTCTGGAAATGTAGTACGCCTGAAGTAACGTGCAGTGTGTTGCCCATCACTCGGCAGACACAGAGGGCCTCCGAGGGACCTATGGGCCTCGATGTTGCTCAGTAAGCCCACAGGGGTGTGGAGGTACTCAGTGATCTTGGAACGAAAACGATGCTCACCCGAGGGGCCTAGGAGTTCTCAAAGGGTACCTTCTTTAAAATAAAGCAGAACAGCGACTAAGAGCTCATGGGAAGAGCTGCCTGCCTCCCGTTCTGCATGGCTACTCGGGGCCTTACCTCGAGGCAAGGACTCACGTTGAGATTCCCTTTAGCTCTAGAGCAAGGCTAGATGAGCCCCACCCCGGCCATGGAAGCACCCTGTGTAGCCAGAGAAAACCCATTTTCTTCCCAGACCCATGCCTACGGCGTCCAGAGGCCTGACAACAGCAGAGAATTTCAGGGAGCTTCCAGGGAGCATGAATGGGGCTTTCCAAATGGAAAAGCAAGGCTAGTACCATCCCGCCCCCATTTCCATGGGCACACGCAGCATACATCCCTGTGGTTTCTGACAAGTCAAAAGAGACACAGAGCACACACTTCGTCCTTCCCTGAATCAACTCCTCGAGGCAGGGTGTTCTGCATGTAGTGAACGGCCTCAACCAAGGCGCGCCCTAGCTAGACCTCTGGGCCCGTGCCTCTTCAGAAGCCTGCAGTGCTACAGGAAAAACTGTGCTTTAGTGGCAATAGGAACGCAAGCCGACTTTCTCCTGGAGGCAGGGTGACTTCAGGTAGGAGGTCCTGGTTGGAAGGCGAAGCCTAGTGTTTTTTTTTCAGTGCCAATCAGAGTAGGGAATGAGTGCGACTTCCACAGCATGTTGGAACCTGTTAGAACCGTGCCCGTGAACCTGTGGTAGTGCTGGGGAAATCAAGCTGTCCCAAGAAAGAGTGTACTGTTTTGCCCATCACTCGGCATACACAGTGTGAGTACGAAGGCCTACGGGCCTGGATGTTGTTTAGAAGAGCCAGGGGAGCCTGGGGGTACTCAGTGTTCTTGCAGGGAATAGGGTTTCCAGGCGAGGCACCTAGGTGTCCCGCAAAGCGTACTGGCGTTCAAATGCTGCAGAGCAGCGGCTACCGCCTCATGGAAACTGCTGCACGCCTCCGCTTCTGCAGAGCAATTCAGGGCCTTACCTCGAGGTAAGTCCTCACGTTGAGTGTCCCGTGAGCGACACCGCATGGTAGGATGCTGACTTTCTCCTTGAGTAGAGAGACTTCAGGTACGAGGTCCTCTAAGAATTCTAAGCAGAGTGTTTTCTCATGGCAGCTCAAACGAGGGCAATGTCGAAGACTTCCAGGCCATGTTGGACTGCCTAGAAATGTGGTTCTGCTGTTGTTCGAGGGCTCTGGAAATGTAGCACGCCTGAAGTAACGTGCAGTGTGTTGCCCATCACTCGGCAGACACAGAGGGCCTCCGAGGAACCTATGGGCCTCGATGTTGCTCAGTAGGCCCACAGGGGTGTGGGGGTACTCAGTGATCTTGGAACGAAAATGATGCTCACCCGAGGGGCCTAGGAGTTCTCAAAGGGTACCTTCTTTAAAATAAAGCAGAACAGCGACTAAGAGCTCATGGGAAGAGCTGCCTGCCTCCCGTTCTGCATGGCTACTCGGGGCCTTACCTCGAGGCAAGGACTCACGTTGAGATTCCCTTTAGCTCTAGAGCATGGCTAGATGAGCCCCACCCCGGCCATGGAAGCACCCTGTGTAGCCAGAGAAAACCCATTTTCTTCCCAGACCCATGCCTACGGCGTCCAGAGGCCTGACAACAGCAGAGAATTTCAGGGAGCTTCCAGGGAGCATGAATGGGGCTTTCCAAATGGAAAAGCAAGGCTAGTACCATCCCGCCCCCATTTCCATGGGCACACGCAGCATACATCCCTGTGGTTTCTGACAAGTCAAAAGAGACACAGAGCACACACTTCGTCCTTCCCTGATTCAACTCCTCGAGGCAGGGTGTTCTGCATGTAGTGAACAGCCTCAACCAAGGCGCGCCCTAGCTAGACCTCTGGGCCCGTGCCTCTTCAGAAGCCTGCAGTGCTACAGGAAAAACTGTGCTTTAGTGGCAATAGGAACGCAAGCCGACTTTCTCCTGGAGGCAGGGTGACTTCTGGTAGGAGGTCCTGGTTGGAAGGCGAAGCCTAGTGTTTTTTTTTCAGTGCCAATCAGAGTAGGGAATGAGTGCGACTTCCACGGCATGTTGGAACCTGCTAGAACCGTGCCCGTGAACCTGTGGTAGTGCTGGGGAAATCAAGCTGTCCCAAGAAAGAGTGTACTGTTTTGCCCATCACTCGGCATACACAGTGTGAGTACGAAGGCCTACGGGCCTGGATGTTGTTTAGAAGAGCCAGGGGAGCCTGGGGGTACTCAGTGTTCTTGCAGGGAATAGGGTTTCCAGGCGAGGCACCTAGGTGTCCCGCAAAGCGTACTGGCGTTCAAATGCTGCAGAGCAGCGACTACGGCCTCATGGAAACTGCTGCACGCCTCCGCTTCTGCAGAGCAATTCAGGGCCTTACCTCGAGGCAAGTCCTCACGTTGAGTGTCCCGTGAGCGACACCGCATGGTAGGATGCTGACTTTCTCCTTGAGTAGAGAGACTTCAGGTACGAGGTCCTCTAAGAATTCTAAGCAGAGTGTTTTCTCATGGCAGCTCAAACGAGGGCAATGTCGAAGACTTCCAGGCCATGTTGGACTGCCTAGAAATGAGGTTCTGCTGTTGTTCAAGGGCTCTGGAAATGTAGCACGCCTGAAGTAACGTGCAGTGTGTTGCCCATCACTCGGCAGACACAGAGGGCCTCCGAGGAACCTATGGGCCTCGATGTTGCTCAGTAGGCCCACAGGGGTGTGGGGGTACTCAGTGATCTTGGAACGAAAATGATGCTCACCCGAGGGGCCTAGGAGTTCTCAAAGGGTACCTTCTTTAAAATAAAGCAGAACAGCGACTAAGAGCTCATGGGAAGAGCTGCCTGCCTCCCGTTCTGCATGGCTACTCGGGGCCTTACCTCGAGGCAAGGACTCACGTTGCGATTCCCTTTAGTTCTAGAGCATTACAAGAAGAGAGCCACCCCGGCCATGGAAGCACCCTGTGTAGCCAGAGAAAACCCATTTTTTTCCCAGACCCATGCCTACAGCGGCCAGAGGCCAGTCAACAGCAGAGAATTTCAGGGAGCTTCCAGGGAGCATGAATGGGGCTTTCCAAATGGAAAAGCAAGGCTAGTACCATCCCGCCCCCATTTCCATGGGCACACGCAGCATACATCCCTGTGGTTTCTGACAAGTCAAAAGAGACACAGAGCACACAGTGGTTCCTTCCCTGAATCAACTTCTCGAGGCAGAGTGTTCTGCATCTAGTGAACGGCCTCAACCAAGGCACGCCCTAGCTAGGCCTCTGGGCCCGGGCCTCTTCAGAAGCCTGCAGTGCTACAGGAAAAACTGTGCTTTAGTGGCAATAGGCAAGCAATCCGCCTTTCTCCTGGAGGCAGGGTGACTTCAGGTAGGAGGTCCTGGTTGGAAGGCGAAGCCTAGTGTTTTTTTTCAGTGCCAATCAGAGTAGGGAATGAGTGCGACTTCCACGGCATGTTGGAACCTGCTAGAACCGTGCCCGTGAACCTGTGGTAGTGCTGGGGAAATCAAGCTGTCCCAAGAAAGAGTGTACTGTTTTGCCCATCACTCGGCATACACAGTGTGAGTACGAAGGCCTACGGGCCTGGATGTTGTTTAGAAGAGCCAGGGGAGCCTGGGGGTACTCAGTGTTCTTGCAGGGAATAGGGTTTCCAGGCGAGGCACCTAGGTGTCCCGCAAAGCGTACTGGCGTTCAAATGCTGCAGAGCAGCGGCTACCGCCTCATGGAAACTGCTGCACGCCTCCGCTTCTGCAGAGCAATTCAGGGCCTTACCTCGAGGCAAGTCCTCACGTTGAGTGTCCCGTGAGCGACACCGCATGGTAGGATGCTGTCTTTCTCCTTGAGTAGAGAGACTTCAGGTACGAGGTCCTCTAAGAATTCTAAGCAGAGTGTTTTCTCATGGCAGCTCAAACGAGGGCAATGTCGAAGACTTCCAGGCCATGTTGGACTGCCTAGAAATGTGGTTCTGCTGTTGTTCGAGGGCTCTGGAAATGTAGCACGCCTGAAGTAACGTGCAGTGTGTTGCCCATCACTCGGCAGACACAGAGGGCCTCCGAGGGACCTATGGGCCTCGATGTTGCTCAGTAGGCCCACAGGGGTGTGGGGGTACTCAGTGATCTTGGAACGAAAACGATGCTCACCCGAGGGGCCTAGGAGTTCTCAAAGGGTACCTTCTTTAAAATAAAGCAGAACAGCGACTAAGAGCTCATGGGAAGAGCTGCCTGCCTCCCGTTCTGCATGGCTACTCGGGGCCTTACCTCGAGGCAAGGACTCACGTTGAGATTCCCTTTAGCTCTAGAGCATGGCTAGATGAGCCCCACCCCGGCCATGGAAGCACCCTGTGTAGCCAGAGAAAACCCATTTTCTTCCCAGACCCATGCCTACGGCGTCCAGAGGCCTGACAACAGCAGAGAATTTCAGGGAGCTTCCAGGGAGCATGAATGGGGCTTTCCAAATGGAAAAGCAAGGCTAGTACCATCCCGCCCCCATTTCCATGGGCACACGCAGCATACATCCCTGTGGTTTCTGACAAGTCAAAAGAGACACAGAGCACACACTTCGTCCTTCCCTGAATCAACTCCTCGAGGCAGGGTGTTCTGCATGTAGTGAACGGCCTCAACCAAGGCGCGCCCTAGCTAGACCTCTGGGCCCATGCCTCTTCAGAAGCCTGCAGTGCTACAGGAAAAACTGTGCTTTAGTGGCAATAGGAACGCAAGCCGACTTTCTCCTGGAGGCAGGGTGACTTCAGGTAGGAGGTCCTGGTTGGAAGGCGAAGCCTAGTGTTTTTTTTTCAGTGCCAATCAGAGTAGGGAATGAGTGCGACTTCCACGGCATGTTGGAACCTGCTAGAACCATGCCCGTGAACCTGTGGTAGTGCTGGGGAAATCAAGCTGTCCCAAGAAAGAGTGTACTGTTTTGCCCATCACTCGGCATACACAGTGTGAGTACGAAGGCCTACGGGCCTGGATGTTGTTTAGAAGAGCCAGGGGAGCCTGGGGGTACTCAGTGTTCTTGCAGGGAATAGGGTTTCCAGGCGAGGCACCTAGGTGTCCCGCAAAGCGTACTGGCGTTCAAATGCTGCAGAGCAGTGACTACGGCCTCATGGAAACTGCTGCACGCCTCCGCTTCTGCAGAGCAATTCAGGGCCTTACCTCGAGGCAAGTCCTCACGTTGAGTGTCCCGTGAGCGACACCGCATGGTAGGATGCTGACTTTCTCCTTGAGTAGAGAGACTTCAGGTACGAGGTCCTCTAAGAATTCTAAGCAGAGTGTTTTCTCATGGCAGCTCAAACGAGGGCAATGTCGAAGACTTCCAGGCCATGTTGGACTGCCTAGAAATGTGGTTCTGATGTTGTTCGAGGGCTCTGGAAATGTAGCACGCCTGAAGTAACGTGCAGTGTGTTGCCCATCACTCGGCAGACACAGAGGGCCTCCGAGGAACCTATGGGCCTCGATGTTGCTCAGTAGGCCCACAGGGGTGTGGGGGTACTCAGTGATCTTGGAACGAAAATGATGCTCACCCGAGGGGCCTAGGAGTTCTCAAAGGGTACCTTCTTTAAAATAAAGCAGAACAGCGACTAAGAGCTCATGGGAAGAGCTGCCTGCCTCCCGTTCTGCATGGCTACTCGGGGCCTTACCTCGAGGCAAGGACTCACGTTGAGATTCCCTTTAGCTCTAGAGCATTACAAGAAGAGAGCCACCCCGGCCATGGAAGCACCCTGTGTAGCCAGAGAAAACCCATTTTCTTCCCAGACCCATGCCTACAGCGGCCAGAGGCCAGTCAACAGCAGAGAATTTCAGGGAGCTTCAAGGGAGCATGAATGGGGCTTTCCAAATGGAAAAGCAAGGCTAGTACCATCCCGCCCCCATTTCCATGGGCACACGCAGCATACATCCCTGTGGTTTCTGACAAGTCAAAAGAGACACAGAGCACACACTGGTTCCTTCCCTGAATCAACTTCTCGAGGCAGAGTGTTCTGCATCTAGTGAACGGCCTCAACCAAGGCACGCCGTAGCTAGGCCTCTGGGCCCGGGCCTCTTCAGAAGCCTGCAGTGCTACAGGAAGAACTGTGCTTTAGTGGCAATAGGCAAGCAATCCGCCTTTCTCCTGGAGGCAGGGTGACTTCAGGTAGGAGGTCCTGGTTGGAAGGCGAAGCCTAGTGTTTTTTTTTCAGTGCCAATCAGAGTAGGGAATGAGTGCGACTTCCACGGCATGTTGGAACCTGCTAGAACCGTGCCCGTGAACCTGTGGTAGTGCTGGGGAAATCAAGCTGTCCCAAGAAAGAGTGTACTGTTTTGCCCATCACTCGGCATACACAGTGTGAGTACGAAGGCCTACGGGCCTGGATGTTGTTTAGAAGAGCCAGGGGAGCCTGGGGGTACTCAGTGTTCTTGCAGGGAATAGGGTTTCCAGGCGAGGCACCTAGGTGTCCCGCAAAGCGTACTGGCGTTCAAATGCTGCAGAGCAGCGGCTACCGCCTCATGGAAACTGCTGCACGCCTCCGCTTCTGCAGAGCAATTCAGGGCCTTACCTCGAGGCAAGTCCTCACGTTGAGTGTCCCGTGAGCGACACCGCATGGTAGGATGCTGTCTTTCTCCTTGAGTAGAGAGACTTCAGGTACGAGGTCCTCTAAGAATTCTAAGCAGAGTGTTTTCTCATGGCAGCTCAAACGAGGGCAATGTCGAAGACTTCCAGGCCATGTTGGACTGCCTAGAAATGTGGTTCTGCTGTTGTTCGAGGGCTCTGGAAATGTAGCAGGCCTGAAGTAACGTGCAGTGTGTTGCCCATCACTCGGCACACACAGAGGGCCTCCGAGGGACCTATGGGCCTCGATGTTGCTCAGTAGGCCCACAGGGGTGTGGGGGTACTCAGTGATCTTGGAACGAAAACGATGCTCACCCGAGGGGCCTAGGAGTTCTCAAAGGGTACCTTCTTTAAAATAAAGCAGAACAGCGACTAAGAGCTCATGGGAAGAGCTGCCTGCCTCCCGTTCTGCATGGCTACTCGGGGCCTTACCTCGAGGCAAGGACTCACGTTGAGATTCCCTTTAGCTCTAGAGCATTACAAGAAGAGAGCCACCCCGGCCATGGAAGCACCCTGTGTAGCCAGAGAAAACGCATTTTCTTCCCAGACCCATGCCTACGGCGTCCAGAGGCCTGACAACAGCAGAGAATTTCAGGGAGCTTCCAGGGAGCATGAATGGGGCTTTCCAAATGGAAAAGCAAGGCTAGTACCATCCCGCCCCCATTTCCATGGGCACACGCAGCATACATCCCTGTGGTTTCTGACAAGTCAAAAGAGACACAGAGCACACACTGGTTCCTTCCCTGAATCAACTTCTCGAGGCAGAGTGTTCTGCATCTAGTGAACGGCCTCAACCAAGGCACGCCCTAGCTAGACCTCTGGTCCCGTGCCTCTTCAGAAGCCTGCAGTGCTACAGGAAAAACTGTGCTTTAGTGGCAATAGGAACGCAAGCCGACTTTCTCCTGGAGGCAGGGTGACTTCAGGTAGGAGGTCCTGGTTGGAAGGCGAAGCCTAGTGTTTTTTTTTCAGTGCCAATCAGAGTAGGGAATGAGTGCGACTTCCACGGCATGTTGGAACCTGCTAGAACCGTGCCCGTGAACCTGTGGTAGTGCTGGGGAAATCAAGCTGTCCCAAGAAAGAGTGTACTGTTTTGCCCATCACTCGGCATACACAGTGTGAGTACGAAGGCCTACGGGCCTGGATGTTGTTTAGAAGAGCCAGGGGAGCCTGGGGGTACTCAGTGTTCTTGCAGGGAATAGGGTTTCCAGGCGAGGCACCTAGGTGTCCCGCAAAGCGTACTGGCGTTCAAATGCTGCAGAGCAGCGGCTACCGCCTCATGGAAACTGCTGCACGCCTCCGCTTCTGCAGAGCAATTCAGGGCCTTACCTCGAGGCAAGTCCTCACGTTGAGTGTCCCGTGAGCGACACCGCATGGTAGGATGCTGTCTTTCTCCTTGAGTAGAGAGACTTCAGGTACGAGGTCCTCTAAGAATTCTAAGCAGAGTGTTTTCTCATGGCAGCTCAAACGAGGGCAATGTCGAAGACTTCCAGGCCATGTTGGACTGCCTAGAAATGTGGTTCTGCTGTTGTTCGAGGGCTCTGGAAATGTAGCACGCCTGAAGTAACGTGCAGTGTGTTGCCCATCACTCGGCAGACACAGAGGGCCTCTGAGGGACCTATGGGCCTCGATGTTGCTCAGTAGGCCCACAGGGGTGTGGGGGTACTCAGTGATCTTGGAACGAAAATGATGCTCACCCGAGGGGCCTAGGAGTTCTCAAAGGGTACCTTCTTTAAAATAAAGCGGAACAGCGACTAAGAGCTCATGGGAAGAGCTGCCTGCCTCCCGTTCTGCATGGCTACTCGGGGCCTTACCTCGAGGCAAGGACTCACGTTGAGATTCCCTTTAGTTCTAGAGCATTACAAGAAGAGAGCCACCCCGGCCATGGAAGCACCCTGTGTAGCCAGAGAAAACCCATTTTCTTCCCAGACCCATGCCTACGGCGGCCAGAGGCCAGTCAACAGCAGAGAATTTCAGGGAGCTTCCAGGGAGCATGAATGGGGCTTTCCAAATGGAAAAGCAAGGCTAGTACCATCCCGCCCCCATTTCCATGGGCACACGCAGCATACGTCCCTGTGGTTTCTGACAAGTCAAAAGAGACACAGAGCACACACTTCGTCCTTCCCTGAATCAACTCCTCGAGGCAGGGTGTTCTGCATGTAGTGAACGGCCTCAACCAAGGCGCGCCCTAGCTAGACCTCTGGGCCCGTGCCTCTTCAGAAGCCTGCAGTGCTACAGGAAAAACTGTGCTTTAGTGGCAATAGGAACGCAAGCCGACTTTCTCCTGGAGGCAGGGTGACTTCAGGTAGGAGGTCCTGGTTGGAAGGCGAAGCCTAGTGTTTTTTTTTCAGTGCCAATCAGAGTAGGGAATGAGTGCGACTTCCACGGCATGTTGGAACCTGCTAGAACCGTGCCCGTGAACCTGTGGTAGTGCTGGGGAAATCAAGCTGTCCCAAGAAAGAGTGTACTGTTTTGCCCATCACTCGGCATACACAGTGTGAGTACGAAGGCCTACGGGCCTGGATGTTGTTTAGAAGAGCCAGGGGAGCCTGGGGGTACTCAGTGTTCTTGCAGGGAATAGGGTTTCCAGGCGAGGCACCTAGGTGTCCCGCAAAGCGTACTGGCGTTCAAATGCTGCAGAGCAGTGACTACGGCCTCATGGAAACTGCTGCACGCCTCCGCTTCTGCAGAGCAATTCAGGGCCTTACCTCGAGGCAAGTCCTCACGTTGAGTGTCCCGTGAGCGACACCGCATGGTAGGATGCTGACTTTCTCCTTGAGTAGAGAGACTTCAGGTACGAGGTCCTCTAAGAATTCTAAGCAGAGTGTTTTCTCATGGCAGCTCAAACGAGGGCAATGTCGAAGACTTCCAGGCCATGTTGGACTGCCTAGAAATGTGGTTCTGATGTTGTTCGAGGGCTCTGGAAATGTAGCACGCCTGAAGTAACGTGCAGTGTGTTGCCCATCACTCGGCAGACACAGAGGGCCTCCGAGGAACCTATGGGCCTCGATGTTGCTCAGTAGGCCCACAGGGGTGTGGGGGTACTCAGTGATCTTGGAACGAAAATGATGCTCACCCGAGGGGCCTAGGAGTTCTCAAAGGGTACCTTCTTTAAAATAAAGCAGAACAGCGACTAAGAGCTCATGGGAAGAGCTGCCTGCCTCCCGTTCTGCATGGCTACTCGGGGCCTTACCTCGAGGCAAGGACTCACGTTGAGATTCCCTTTAGCTCTAGAGCATTACAAGAAGAGAGCCACCCCGGCCATGGAAGCACCCTGTGTAGCCAGAGAAAACCCATTTTCTTCCCAGACCCATGCCTACAGCGGCCAGAGGCCAGTCAACAGCAGAGAATTTCAGGGAGCTTCAAGGGAGCATGAATGGGGCTTTCCAAATGGAAAAGCAAGGCTAGTACCATCCCGCCCCCATTTCCATGGGCACACGCAGCATACA
Organism: Eubalaena glacialis; assembly: GCF_028564815.1. Lineage (NCBI taxonomy): Eukaryota > Metazoa > Chordata > Mammalia > Artiodactyla > Balaenidae > Eubalaena > Eubalaena glacialis. The sequence goes on from NC_083716.1 coordinate 99,837,434, forward strand.
TCCCTGTGGTTTCTGACAAGTCAAAAGAGACACAGAGCACACACTGGTTCCTTCCCTGAATCAACTTCTCGAGGCAGAGTGTTCTGCATCTAGTGAACGGCCTCAACCAAGGCACGCCGTAGCTAGGCCTCTGGGCCCGGGCCTCTTCAGAAGCCTGCAGTGCTACAGGAAGAACTGTGCTTTAGTGGCAATAGGCAAGCAATCCGCCTTTCTCCTGGAGGCAGGGTGACTTCAGGTAGGAGGTCCTGGTTGGAAGGCGAAGCCTAGTGTTTTTTTTTCAGTGCCAATCAGAGTAGGGAATGAGTGCGACTTCCACGGCATGTTGGAACCTGCTAGAACCGTGCCCGTGAACCTGTGGTAGTGCTGGGGAAATCAAGCTGTCCCAAGAAAGAGTGTACTGTTTTGCCCATCACTCGGCATACACAGTGTGAGTACGAAGGCCTACGGGCCTGGATGTTGTTTAGAAGAGCCAGGGGAGCCTGGGGGTACTCAGTGTTCTTGCAGGGAATAGGGTTTCCAGGCGAGGCACCTAGGTGTCCCGCAAAGCGTACTGGCGTTCAAATGCTGCAGAGCAGCGGCTACCGCCTCATGGAAACTGCTGCACGCCTCCGCTTCTGCAGAGCAATTCAGGGCCTTACCTCGAGGCAAGTCCTCACGTTGAGTGTCCCGTGAGCGACACCGCATGGTAGGATGCTGTCTTTCTCCTTGAGTAGAGAGACTTCAGGTACGAGGTCCTCTAAGAATTCTAAGCAGAGTGTTTTCTCATGGCAGCTCAAACGAGGGCAATGTCGAAGATTTCCAGGCCATGTTGGACTGCCTAGAAATGTGGTTCTGCTGTTGTTCGAGGGCTCTGGAAATGTAGCACGCCTGAAGTAACGTGCAGTGTGTTGCCCATCACTCGGCACACACAGAGGGCCTCCGAGGGACCTATGGGCCTCGATGTTGCTCAGTAGGCCCACAGGGGTGTGGGGGTACTCAGTGATCTTGGAACGAAAACGATGCTCACCCGAGGGGCCTAGGAGTTCTCAAAGGGTACCTTCTTTAAAATAAAGCAGAACAGCGACTAAGAGCTCATGGGAAGAGCTGCCTGCCTCCCGTTCTGCATGGCTACTCGGGGCCTTACCTCGAGGCAAGGACTCACGTTGAGATTCCCTTTAGCTCTAGAGCATTACAAGAAGAGAGCCACCCCGGCCATGGAAGCACCCTGTGTAGCCAGAGAAAACCCATTTTCTTCCCAGACCCATGCCTACGGCGTCCAGAGGCCTGACAACAGCAGAGAATTTCAGGGAGCTTCCAGGGAGCATGAATGGGGCTTTCCAAATGGAAAAGCAAGGCTAGTACCATCCCGCCCCCATTTCCATGGGCACACGCAGCATACATCCCTGTGGTTTCTGACAAGTCAAAAGAGACACAGAGCACACAGTGGTTCCTTCCCTGAATCAACTTCTCGAGGCAGAGTGTTCTGCATCTAGTGAACGGCCTCAACCAAGGCACGCCCTAGCTAGACCTCTGGGCCCGTGCCTCTTCAGAAGCCTGCAGTGCTACAGGAAAAACTGTGCTTTAGTGGCAATAGGAACGCAAGCCGACTTTCTCCTGGAGGCAGGGTGACTTCAGGTAGGAGGTCCTGGTTGGAAGGCGAAGCCTAGTGTTTTTTTTTCAGTGCCAATCAGAGTAGGGAATGAGTGCGACTTCCACGGCATGTTGGAACCTGCTAGAACCGTGCCCGTGAACCTGTGGTAGTGCTGGGGAAATCAAGCTGTCCCAAGAAAGAGTGTACTGTTTTGCCCATCACTCGGCATACACAGTGTGAGTACGAAGGCCTACGGGCCTGGATGTTGTTTAGAAGAGCCAGGGGAGCCTGGGGGTACTCAGTGTTCTTGCAGGGAATAGGGTTTCCAGGCGAGGCACCTAGGTGTCCCGCAAAGCGTACTGGCGTTCAAATGCTGCAGAGCAGCGGCTACCGCCTCATGGAAACTGCTGCACGCCTCCGCTTCTGCAGAGCAATTCAGGGCCTTACCTCGAGGCAAGTCCTCACGTTGAGTGTCCCGTGAGCGACACCGCATGGTAGGATGCTGTCTTTCTCCTTGAGTAGAGAGACTTCAGGTACGAGGTCCTCTAAGAATTCTAAGCAGAGTGTTTTCTCATGGCAGCTCAAACGAGGGCAATGTCGAAGACTTCCAGGCCATGTTGGACTGCCTAGAAATGTGGTTCTGCTGTTGTTCGAGGGCTCTGGAAATGTAGCACGCCTGAAGTAACGTGCAGTGTGTTGCCCATCACTCGGCAGACACAGAGGGCCTCTGAGGGACCTATGGGCCTCGATGTTGCTCAGTAGGCCCACAGGGGTGTGGGGGTACTCAGTGATCTTGGAACGAAAATGATGCTCACCCGAGGGGCCTAGGAGTTCTCAAAGGGTACCTTCTTTAAAATAAAGCAGAACAGCGACTAAGAGCTCATGGGAAGAGCTGCCTGCCTCCCGTTCTGCATGGCTACTCGGGGCCTTACCTCGAGGCAAGGACTCACGTTGAGATTCCCTTTAGTTCTAGAGCATTACAAGAAGAGAGCCACCCCGGCCATGGAAGCACCCTGTGTAGCCAGAGAAAACCCATTTTCTTCCCAGACCCATGCCTACGGCGGCCAGAGGCCAGTCAACAGCAGAGAATTTCAGGGAGCTTCCAGGGAGCATGAATGGGGCTTTCCAAATGGAAAAGCAAGGCTAGTACCATCCCGCCCCCATTTCCATGGGCACACGCAGCATACGTCCCTGTGGTTTCTGACAAGTCAAAAGAGACACAGAGCACACACTTCGTCCTTCCCTGAATCAACTCCTCGAGGCAGGGTGTTCTGCATGTAGTGAACGGCCTCAACCAAGGCGCGCCCTAGCTAGACCTCTGGGCCCGTGCCTCTTCAGAAGCCTGCAGTGCTACAGGAAAAACTGTGCTTTAGTGGCAATAGGAACGCAAGCCGACTTTCTCCTGGAGGCAGGGTGACTTCAGGTAGGAGGTCCTGGTTGGAAGGCGAAGCCTAGTGTTTTTTTTTCAGTGCCAATCAGAGTAGGGAATGAGTGCGACTTCCACGGCATGTTGGAACCTGCTAGAACCGTGCCCGTGAACCTGTGGTAGTGCTGGGGAAATCAAGCTGTCCCAAGAAAGAGTGTACTGTTTTGCCCATCACTCGGCATACACATTGTGAGTACGAAGGCCTACGGGCCTGGATGTTGTTTAGAAGAGCCAGGGGAGCCTGGGGGTACTCAGTGTTCTTGCAGGGAATAGGGTTTCCAGGCGAGGCACCTAGGTGTCCCGCAAAGCGTACTGGCGTTCAAATGCTGCAGAGCAGCGACTACGGCCTCATGGAAACTGCTGCACGCCTCCGCTTCTGCAGAGCAATTCAGGGCCTTACCTCGAGGCAAGTCCTCACGTTGAGTGTCCCGTGAGCGACACCGCATGGTAGGATGCTGTCTTTCTCCTTGAGTAGAGAGACTTCAGGTACGAGGTCCTCTAAGAATTCTAAGCAGAGTGTTTTCTCATGGCAGCTCAAACGAGGGCAATGTCGAAGACTTCCAGGCCATGTTGGACTGCCTAGAAATGTGGTTCTGCTGTTGTTCGAGGGCTCTGGAAATGTAGCACGCCTGAAGTAACGTGCAGTGTGTTGCCCATCACTCGGCAGACACAGAGGGCCTCCGAGGAACCTATGGGCCTCGATGTTGCTCAGTAGGCCCACAGGGGTGTGGGGGTACTCAGTGATCTTGGAACGAAAATGATGCTCACCCGAGGGGCCTAGGAGTTCTCAAAGGGTACCTTCTTTAAAATAAAGCAGAACAGCGACTAAGAGCTCATGGGAAGAGCTGCCTGCCTCCCGTTCTGCATGGCTACTCGGGGCCTTACCTCGAGGCAAGGACTCACGTTGCGATTCCCTTAAGTTCTAGAGCATTACAAGAAGAGAGCCACCCCGGCCATGGAAGCACCCTGTGTAGCCAGAGAAAACCCATTTTCTTCCCAGACCCATGCCTACAGCGGCCAGAGGCCAGTCAACAGCAGAGAATTTCAGGGAGCTTCCAGGGAGCATGAATGGGGCTTTCCAAATGGAAAAGCAAGGCTAGTACCATCCCGCCCCCATTTCCATGGGCACACGCAGCATACATCCCTGTGGTTTCTGACAAGTCAAAAGAGACACAGAGCACACAGTGGTTCCTTCCCTGAATCAACTTCTCGAGGCAGAGTGTTCTGCATCTAGTGAACGGCCTCAACCAAGGCACGCCCTAGCTAGGCCTCTGGGCCCGGGCCTCTTCAGAACCCTGCAGTGCTACAGGAAGAACTGTGCTTTAGTGGCAATAGGCAAGCAATCCGCCTTTCTCCTGGAGGCAGGGTGACTTCAGGTAGGAGGTCCTGGTTGGAAGGCGAAGCCTAGTGTTTTTTTTCAGTGCCAATCAGAGTAGGGAATGAGTGCGACTTCCACGGCATGTTGGAACCTGCTAGAACCGTGCCCGTGAACCTGTGGTAGTGCTGGGGAAATCAAGCTGTCCCAAGAAAGAGTGTACTGTTTTGCCCATCACTCGGCATACACAGTGTGAGTACGAAGGCCTACGGGCCTGGATGTTGTTTAGAAGAGCCAGGGGAGCCTGGGGGTACTCAGTGTTCTTGCAGGGAATAGGGTTTCCAGGCGAGGCACCTAGGTGTCCCGCAAAGCGTACTGGCGTTCAAATGCTGCAGAGCAGCGGCTACCGCCTCATGGAAACTGCTGCACGCCTCCGCTTCTGCAGAGCAATTCAGGGCCTTACCTCGAGGCAAGTCCTCACGTTGAGTGTCCCGTGAGCGACACCGCATGGTAGGATGCTGACTTTCTCCTTGAGTAGAGAGACTTCAGGTACGAGGTCCTCTAAGAATTCTAAGCAGAGTGTTTTCTCATGGCAGCTCAAACGAGGGCAATGTCGAAGACTTCCAGGCCATGTTGGACTGCCTAGAAATGTGGTTCTGCTGTTGTTCGAGGGCTCTGGAAATGTAGCACGCCTGAAGTAACGTGCAGTGTGTTGCCCATCACTCGGCAGACACAGAGGGCCTCCGAGGGACCTATGGGCCTCGATGTTGCTCAGTAGGCCCACAGGGGTGTGGGGGTACTCAGTGATCTTGGAACGAAAACGATGCTCACCCGAGGGGCCTAGGAGTTCTCAAAGGGTACCTTCTTTAAAATAAAGCAGAACAGCGACTAAGAGCTCATGGGAAGAGCTGCCTGCCTCCCGTTCTGCATGGCTACTCGGGGCCTTACCTCGAGGCAAGGACTCACGTTGAGATTCCCTTTAGCTCTAGAGCATTACAAGAAGAGAGCCACCCCGGCCATGGAAGCACCCTGTGTAGCCAGAGAAAACCCATTTTCTTCCCAGACCCATGCCTACGGCGTCCAGAGGCCTGACAACAGCAGAGAATTTCAGGGAGCTTCCAGGGAGCATGAATGGGGCTTTCCAAATGGAAAAGCAAGGCTAGTACCATCCCGCCCCCATTTCCATGGGCACACGCAGCATACATCCCTGTGGTTTCTGACAAGTCAAAAGAGACACAGAGCACACACTTCGTCCTTCCCTGAATCAACTCCTCGAGGCAGGGTGTTCTGCATGTAGTGAACGGCCTCAACCAAGGCGCGCCCTAGCTAGACCTCTGGGCCCGTGCCTCTTCAGAAGCCTGCAGTGCTACAGGAAAAACTGTGCTTTAGTGGCAATAGGAACGCAAGCCGACTTTCTCCTGGAGGCAGGGTGACTTCAGGTAGGAGGTCCTGGTTGGAAGGCGAAGCCTAGTGTTTTTTTTTCAGTGCCAATCAGAGTAGGGAATGAGTGCGACTTCCACGGCATGTTGGAACCTGCTAGAACCGTGCCCGTGAACCTGTGGTAGTGCTGGGGAAATCAAGCTGTCCCAAGAAAGAGTGTACTGTTTTGCCCATCACTCGGCATACACAGTGTGAGTACGAAGGCCTACGGGCCTGGATGTTGTTTAGAAGAGCCAGGGGAGCCTGGGGGTACTCAGTGTTCTTGCAGGGAATAGGGTTTCCAGGCGAGGCACCTAGGTGTCCCGCAAAGCGTACTGGCGTTCAAATGCTGCAGAGCAGCGACTACGGCCTCATGGAAACTGCTGCACGCCTCCGCTTCTGCAGAGCAATTCAGGGCCTTACCTCGAGGCAAGTCCTCACGTTGAGTGTCCCGTGAGCGACACCGCATGGTAGGATGCTGACTTTCTCCTTGAGTAGAGAGACTTCAGGTACGAGGTCCTCTAAGAATTCTAAGCAGAGTGTTTTCTCATGGCAGCTCAAACGAGGGCAATGTCGAAGACTTCCAGGCCATGTTGGACTGCCTAGAAATGTGGTTCTGCTGTTGTTCGAGGGCTCTGGAAATGTAGCACGCCTGAAGTAACGTGCAGTGTGTTGCCCATCACTCGGCAGACACAGAGGGCCTCCGAGGAACCTATGGGCCTCGATGTTGCTCAGTAGGCCCACAGGGGTGTGGGGATACTCAGTGATCTTGGAACGAAAATGATGCTCACCCGAGGGGCCTAGGAGTTCTCAAAGGGTACCTTCTTTAAAATAAAGCAGAACAGCGACTAAGAGCTCATGGGAAGAGCTGCCTGCCTCCCGTTCTGCATGGCTACTCGGGGCCTTACCTCGAGGCAAGGACTCACGTTGAGATTCCCTTTAGTTCTAGAGCATTACAATAAGAGAGCCACCCCGGCCATGGAAGCACCCTGTGTAGCCAGAGAAAACCCATTTTCTTCCCAGACCCATGCCTACAGCGGCCAGAGGCCAGTCAACAGCAGAGAATTTCAGGGAGCTTCCAGGGAGCATGAATGGGGCTTTCCAAATGGAAAAGCAAGGCTAGTACCATCCCGCCCCCATTTCCATGGGCACACGCAGCATACATCCCTGTGGTTTCTGACAAGTCAAAAGAGACACAGAGCACACACTGGTTCCTTCCCTGAATCAACTTCTCGAGGCAGAGTGTTCTGCATCTAGTGAACGGCCTCAACCAAGGCACGCCCTAGCTAGGCCTCTGGGCCCGGGCCTCTTCAGAAGCCTGCAGTGCTACAGGAAGAACTGTGCTTTAGTGGCAATAGGCAAGCAATCCGCCTTTCTCCTGGAGGCAGGGTGACTTCAGGTAGGAGGTCCTGGTTGGAAGGCGAAGCCTAGTGTTTTTTTTTCAGTGCCAATCAGAGTAGGGAATGAGTGCGACTTCCACGGCATGTTGGAACCTGCTAGAACCGTGCCCGTGAACCTGTGGTAGTGCTGGGGAAATCAAGCTGTCCCAAGAAAGAGTGTACTGTTTTGCCCATCACTCGGCATACACAGTGTGAGTACGAAGGCCTACGGGCCTGGATGTTGTTTAGAAGAGCCAGGGGAGCCTGGGGGTACTCAGTGTTCTTGCAGGGAATAGGGTTTCCAGGCGAGGCACCTAGGTGTCCCGCAAAGCGTACTGGCGTTCAAATGCTGCAGAGCAGCGGCTACCGCCTCATGGAAACTGCTGCACGCCTCCGCTTCTGCAGAGCAATTCAGGGCCTTACCTCGAGGCAAGTCCTCACGTTGAGTGTCCCGTGAGCGACACCGCATGGTAGGATGCTGTCTTTCTCCTTGAGTAGAGAGACTTCAGGTACGAGGTCCTCTAAGAATTCTAAGCAGAGTGTTTTCTCATGGCAGCTCAAACGAGGGCAATGTCGAAGACTTCCAGGCCATGTTGGACTGCCTAGAAATGTGGTTCTGCTGTTGTTCGAGGGCTCTGGAAATGTAGCACGCCTGAAGTAACGTGCAGTGTGTTGCCCATCACTCGGCAGACACAGAGGGCCTCCGAGGGACCTATGGGCCTCGATGTTGCTCAGTAGGCCCACAGGGGTGTGGGGGTACTCAGTGATCTTGGAACGAAAACGATGCTCACCCGAGGGGCTTAGGAGTTCTCAAAGGGTACCTTCTTTAAAATAAAGCAGAACAGCGACTAAGAGCTCATGGGAAAACCTGCCTGCCTCCCGTTCTGCATGGCTACTCGGGGCCTTACCTCGAGGCAAGGACTCACGTTGAGATTCCCTTTAGCTCTAGAGCATTACAAGAAGAGAGCCACCCCGGCCATGGAAGCACCCTGTGTAGCCAGAGAAAACCCATTTTCTTCCCAGACCCATGCCTACGGCGTCCAGAGGCCTGACAACAGCAGAGAATTTCAGGGAGCTTCCAGGGAGCATGAATGGGGCTTTCCAAATGGAAAAGCAAGGCTAGTACCATCCCGCCCCCATTTCCATGGGCACACGCAGCATACATCCCTGTGGTTTCTGACAAGTCAAAAGAGACACAGAGCACACACTGGTTCCTTCCCTGAATCAACTTCTCGAGGCAGAGTGTTCTGCATCTAGTGAACGGCCTCAACCAAGGCACGCCCTAGCTAGGCCTCTGGGCCCGGGCCTCTTCAGAACCCTGCAGTGCTACAGGAAGAACTGTGCTTTAGTTGCAATAGGCAAGCAATCCGCCTTTCTCCTGGAGGCAGGGTGACTTCAGGTAGGAGGTCCTGGTTGGAAGGCGAAGCCTAGTGTTTTTTTTCAGTGCCAATCAGAGTAGGGAATGAGTGCGACTTCCACGGCATGTTGGAACCTGCTAGAACCGTGCCCGTGAACCTGTGGTAGTGCTGGGGAAATCAAGCTGTCCCAAGAAAGAGTGTACTGTTTTGCCCATCACTCGGCATACACAGTGTGAGTACGAAGGCCTACGGGCCTGGATGTTGTTTAGAAGAGCCAGGGGAGCCTAGGGGTACTCAGTGTTCTTGCAGGGAATAGGGTTTCCAGGCGAGGCACCTAGGTGTCCCGCAAAGCGTACTGGCGTTCAAATGCTGCAGAGCAGCGGCTACCGCCTCATGGAAACTGCTGCACGCCTCCGCTTCTGCAGAGCAATTCAGGGCCTTACCTCGAGGCAAGTCCTCACGTTGAGTGTCCCGTGAGCGACACCGCATGGTAGGATGCTGTCTTTCTCCTTGAGTAGAGAGACTTCAGGTACGAGGTCCTCTAAGAATTCTAAGCAGAGTGTTTTCTCATGGCAGCTCAAACGAGGGCAATGTCGAAGACTTCCAGGCCATGTTGGACTGCCTAGAAATGTGGTTCTGCTGTTGTTCGAGGGCTCTGGAAATGTAGCACGCCTGAAGTAACGTGCAGTGTGTTGCCCATCACTCGGCAGACACAGAGGTCCTCCGAGGGACCTATGGGCCTCGATGTTGCTCAGTAGGCCCACAGGGGTGTGGGGGTACTCAGTGATCTTGGAACGAAAACGATGCTCACCCGAGGGGCCTAGGAGTTCTCAAAGGGTACCTTCTTTAAAATAAAGCAGAACAGCGACTAAGAGCTCATGGGAAGACCTGCCTGCCTCCCGTTCTGCATGGCTACTCGGGGCCTTACCTCGAGGCAAGGACTCACGTTGCGATCCCCTTTAGTTCTAGAGCATTACAAGAAGAGAGCCACCCCGGCCATGGAAGCACCCTGTGTAGCCAGAGAAAACCCATTTTCTTCCCAGACCCATGCCTACAGCGGCCAGAGGCCAGTCAACAGCAGAGAATTTCAGGGAGCTTCCAGGGAGCATGAATGGGGCTTTCCAAATGGAAAAGCAAGGCTAGTACCATCCCGCCCCCATTTCCATGGGCACACGCAGCATACATCCCTGTGGTTTCTGACAAGTCAAAAGAGACACAGAGCACACAGTGGTTCCTTCCCTGAATCAACTTCTCGAGGCAGAGTGTTCTGCATCTAGTGAACGGCCTCAACCAAGGCACGCCCTAGCTAGGCCTCTGGGCCCGGGCCTCTTCAGAAGCCTGCAGTGCTACAGGAAGAACTGTGCTTTAGTTGCAATAGGCAAGCAATCCGCCTTTCTCCTGGAGGCAGGGTGACTTCAGGTAGGAGGTCCTGGTTGGAAGGCGAAGCCTAGTGTTGTTTTTCAGTGCCAATCAGAGTAGGGAATGAGTGCGACTTCCACGGCATGTTGGAACCTGCTAGAACCGTGCCCGTGAACCTGTGGTAGTGCTGGGGAAATCAAGCTGTCCCAAGAAAGAGTGTACTGTTTTGCCCATCACTCGGCATACACAGTGTGAGTACGAAGGCCTACGGGCCTGGATGTTGTTTAGAAGAGCCAGGGGAGCCTGGGGGTACTCAGTGTTCTTGCAGGGAATAGGGTTTCCAGGCGAGGCACCTAGGTGTCCCGCAAAGCGTACTGGCGTTCAAATGCTGCAGAGCAGCGGCTACCGCCTCATGGAAACTGCTGCACGCCTCCGCTTCTGCAGAGCAATTCAGGGCCTTACCTCGAGGCAAGTCCTCACGTTGAGTGTCCCGTGAGCGACACCGCATGGTAGGATGCTGACTTTCTCCTTGAGTAGAGAGACTTCAGGTACGAGGTCCTCTAAGAATTCTAAGCAGAGTGTTTTCTCATGGCAGCTCAAACGAGGGCAATGTCGAAGACTTCCAGGCCATGTTGGACTGCCTAGAAATGTGGTTCTGATGTTGTTCGAGGGCTCTGGAAATGTAGCACGCCTGAAGTAACGTGCAGTGTGTTGCCCATCACTCGGCAGACACAGAGGGCCTCCGAGGAACCTATGGGCCTCGATGTTGCTCAGTAGGCCCACAGGGGTGTGGGGGTACTCAGTGATCTTGGAACGAAAATGATGCTCACCCGAGGGGCCTAGGAGTTCTCAAAGGGTACCTTCTTTAAAATAAAGCAGAACAGCGACTAAGAGCTCATGGGAAGAGCTGCCTGCCTCCCGTTCTGCATGGCTACTCGGGGCCTTACCTCGAGGCAAGGACTCACGTTGCGATTCCCTTTAGTTCTAGAGCATTACAAGAAGAGAGCCACCCCGGCCATGGAAGCACCCTGTGTAGCCAGAAAAAACCCATTTTCTTCCCAGACCCATGCCTACAGCGGCCAGAGGCCAGTCAACAGCAGAGAATTTCAGGGAGCTTCCAGGGAGCATGAATGGGGCTTTCCAAATGGAAAAGCAAGGCTAGTACCATCCCGCCCCCATTTCCATGGGCACACGCAGCATACATCCCTGTGGTTTCTGACAAGTCAAAAGAGACACAGAGCACACAGTGGTTCCTTCCCTGAATCAACTTCTCGAGGCAGAGTGTTCTGCATCTAGTGAACGGCCTCAACCAAGGCACGCCCTAGCTAGGCCTCTGGGCCCGGGCCTCTTCAGAAGCCTGCAGTGCTACAGGAAGAACTGTGCTTTAGTTGCAATAGGCAAGCAATCTGCCTTTCTCCTGGAGGCAGGGTGACTTCAGGTAGGAGGTCCTGGTTGGAAGGCGAAGCCTAGTGTTGTTTTTCAGTGCCAATCAGAGTAGGGAATGAGTGCGACTTCCACGGCATGTTGGACCCTGCTAGAACCGTGCCCGTGAACCTGTGGTAGTGCTGGGGAAATCAAGCTGTCCCAAGAAAGAGTGTACTGTTTTGCCCATCACTCGGCATACACAGTGTGAGTACGAAGGCCTACGGGCCTGGATGTTGTTTAGAAGAGCCAGGGGAGCCTGGGGGTACTCAGTGTTCTTGCAGGGAATAGGGTTTCCAGGCGAGGCACCTAGGTGTCCCGCAAAGCGTACTGGCGTTCAAATGCTGCAGAGCAGCGACTACGGCCTCATGGAAACTGCTGCACGCCTCCGCTTCTGCAGAGCAATTCAGGGCCTTACCTCGAGGCAAGTCCTCACGTTGAGTGTTCCGTGAGCGACACCGCATGGTAGGATGCTGACTTTCTCCTTGAGTAGAGAGACTTCAGGTACGAGGTCCTCTAAGAATTCTAAGCACAGTGTTTTCTCATGGCAGCTCAAACGAGGGCAATGTCGAAGACTTCCAGGCCATGTTGGACTGCCTAGAAATGTGGTTCTGCTGTTGTTCGAGGGCTCTGGAAATGTAGCACGCCTGAAGTAACGTGCAGTGTGTTGCCCATCACTCGGCAGACACAGAGGGCCTCTGAGGGAACTATGGGGCTTGATGTTGCTCAGTAGGCCCACAGGGGTGTGGGGGTACTCAGTGATCTTGGAACGAAAATGATGCTCACCCGAGGGGCCTAGGAGTTCTCAAAGGGTACCTTCTTTAAAATAAAGCAGAACAGCGACTAAGAGCTCATGGGAAGAGCTGCCTGCCTCCCGTTCTGCATGGCTACTCGGGGCCTTACCTCGAGGCAAGGACTCACGTTGAGATTCCCTTTAGTTCTAGAGCATTACAAGAAGAGAGCCACCCCGGCCATGGAAGCACCCTGTGTAGCCAGAGAAAACCCATTTTCTTCCCAGACCCATGCCTACGGCGGCCAGAGGCCAGTCAACAGCAGAGAATTTCAGGGAGCTTCCAGGGAGCATGAATGGGGCTTTCCAAATGGAAAAGCAAGGCTAGTACCATCCCGCCCCCATTTCCATGGGCACACGCAGCATACATCCCTGTGGTTTCTGACAAGTCAAAAGAGACACAGAGCACACACTTCGTCCTTCCCTGAATCAACTCCTCGAGGCAGGGTGTTCTGCATGTAGTGAACGGCCTCAACCAAGGCGCGCCCTAGCTAGACCTCTGGGCCCGTGCCTCTTCAGAAGCCTGCAGTGCTACAGGAAAAACTGTGCTTTAGTGGCAATAGGAACGCAAGCCGACTTTCTCCTGGAGGCAGGGTGACTTCAGGTAGGAGGTCCTGGTTGGAAGGCGAAGCCTAGTGTTTTTTTTTCAGTGCTAATCAGAGTAGGGAATGAGTGCGACTTCCACGGCATGTTGGAACCTGCTAGAACCGTGCCCGTGAACCTGTGGTAGTGCTGGGGAAATCAAGCTGTCCCAAGAAAGAGTGTACTGTTTTGCCCATCACTCGGCATACACAGTGTGAGTACGAAGGCCTACGGGCCTGGATGTTGTTTAGAAGAGCCAGGGGAGCCTGGGGGTACTCAGTGTTCTTGCAGGGAATAGGGTTTCCAGGCGAGGCACCTAGGTGTCCCGCAAAGCGTACTGGCGTTCAAATGCTGCAGAGCAGCGACTACGGCCTCATGGAAACTGCTGCACGCCTCCGCTTCTGCAGAGCAATTCAGGGCCTTACCTCGAGGCAAGTCCTCACGTTGAGTGTCCCGTGAGCGACACCGCATGGTAGGATGCTGACTTTCTCCTTGAGTAGAGAGACTTCAGGTACGAGGTCCTCTAAGAATTCTAAGCAGAGTGTTTTCTCATGGCAGCTCAAACGAGGGCAATGTCGAAGACTTCCAGGCCATGTTGGACTGCCTAGAAATGTGGTTCTGCTGTTGTTCGAGGGCTCTGGAAATGTAGCACGCCTGAAGTAACGTGCAGTGTGTTGCCCATCACTCGGCAGACACAGAGGGCCTCCGAGGAACCTATGGGCCTGGATGTTGCTCAGTAGGCCCACAGGGGTGTGGGGGTACTCAGTGATCTTGGAACGAAAATGATGCTCACCCGAGGGGCCTAGGAGTTCTCAAAGGGTACCTTCTTTAAAATAAAGCAGAACAGCGACTAAGAGCTCATGGGAAGAGCTGCCTGCCTCCCGTTCTGCATGGCTACTCGGGGCCTTACCTCGAGGCAAGGACTCACGTTGCGATTCCCTTTAGTTCTAGAGCATGGCTAGATGAGCCCCACCCCGGCCATGGAAGCACCCTGTGTAGCCAGAGAAAACCCATTTTCTTCCCAGACCCATGCCTACAGCGGCCAGAGGCCAGTCAACAGCAGAGAATTTCAGGGAGCTTCCAGGGAGCATGAATGGGGCTTTCCAAATGGAAAAGCAAGGCTAGTACCATCCCGCCCCCATTTCCATGGGCACACGCAGCATACATCCCTGTGGTTTCTGACAAGTCAAAAGAGACACAGAGCACACACTGGTTCCTTCCCTGAATCAACTTCTCGAGGCAGAGTGTTCTGCATCTAGTGAACGGCCTCAACCAAGGCACGCCCTAGCTAGGCCTCTGGGCCCGGGCCTCTTCAGAACCCTGCAGTGCTACAGGAAGAACTGTGCTTTAGTTGCAATAGGCAAGCAATCCGCCTTTCTCCTGGAGGCAGGGTGACTTCAGGTAGGAGGTCCTGGTTGGAAGGCGAAGCCTAGTGTTTTTTTTCAGTGCCAATCAGAGTAGGGAATGAGTGCGACTTCCACGGCATGTTGGAACCTGCTAGAACCGTGCCCGTGAACCTGTGGTAGTGCTGGGGAAATCAAGCTGTCCCAAGAAAGAGTGTACTGTTTTGCCCATCACTCGGCATACACAGTGTGAGTACGAAGGCCTACGGGCCTGGATGTTGTTTAGAAGAGCCAGGGGAGCCTAGGGGTACTCAGTGTTCTTGCAGGGAATAGGGTTTCCAGGCGAGGCACCTAGGTGTCCCGCAATGCGTACTGGCGTTCAAATGCTGCAGAGCAGCGGCTACCGCCTCATGGAAACTGCTGCACGCCTCCGCTTCTGCAGAGCAATTCAGGGCCTTACCTCGAGGCAAGTCCTCACGTTGAGTGTCCCGTGAGCGACACCGCATGGTAGGATGCTGTCTTTCTCCTTGAGTAGAGAGACTTCAGGTACGAGGTCCTCTAAGAATTCTAAGCAGAGTGTTTTCTCATGGCAGCTCAAACGAGGGCAATGTCGAAGACTTCCAGGCCATGTTGGACTGCCTAGAAATGTGGTTCTGCTGTTGTTCGAGGGCTCTGGAAATGTAGCACGCCTGAAGTAACGTGCAGTGTGTTGCCCATCACTCGGCAGACACAGAGGTCCTCCGAGGGACCTATGGGCCTCGATGTTGCTCAGTAGGCCCACAGGGGTGTGGGGGTACTCAGTGATCTTGGAACGAAAACGATGCTCACCCGAGGGGCCTAGGAGTTCTCAAAGGGTACCTTCTTTAAAATAAAGCAGAACAGCGACTAAGAGCTCATGGGAAGACCTGCCTGCCTCCCGTTCTGCATGGCTACTCGGGGCCTTACCTCGAGGCAAGGACTCACGTTGCGATCCCCTTTAGTTCTAGAGCATTACAAGAAGAGAGCCACCCCGGCCATGGAAGCACCCTGTGTAGCCAGAGAAAACCCATTTTCTTCCCAGACCCATGCCTACAGCGGCCAGAGGCCAGTCAACAGCAGAGAATTTCAGGGAGCTTCCAGGGAGCATGAATGGGGCTTTCCAAATGGAAAAGCAAGGCTAGTACCATCCCGCCCCCATTTCCATGGGCACACGCAGCATACATCCCTGTGGTTTCTGACAAGTCAAAAGAGACACAGAGCACACAGTGGTTCCTTCCCTGAATCAACTTCTCGAGGCAGAGTGTTCTGCATCTAGTGAACGGCCTCAACCAAGGCACGCCCTAGCTAGGCCTCTGGGCCCGGGCCTCTTCAGAAGCCTGCAGTGCTACAGGAAGAACTGTGCTTTAGTTGCAATAGGCAAGCAATCCGCCTTTCTCCTGGAGGCAGGGTGACTTCAGGTAGGAGGTCCTGGTTGGAAGGCGAAGCCTAGTGTTGTTTTTCAGTGCCAATCAGAGTAGGGAATGAGTGCGACTTCCACGGCATGTTGGAACCTGCTAGAACCGTGCCCGTGAACCTGTGGTAGTGCTGGGGAAATCAAGCTGTCCCAAGAAAGAGTGTACTGTTTTGCCCATCACTCGGCATACACAGTGTGAGTACGAAGGCCTACGGGCCTGGATGTTGTTTAGAAGAGCCAGGGGAGCCTGGGGGTACTCAGTGTTCTTGCAGGGAATAGGGTTTCCAGGCGAGGCACCTAGGTGTCCCGCAAAGCGTACTGGCGTTCAAATGCTGCAGAGCAGCGGCTACCGCCTCATGGAAACTGCTGCACGCCTCCGCTTCTGCAGAGCAATTCAGGGCCTTACCTCGAGGCAAGTCCTCACGTTGAGTGTCCCGTGAGCGACACCGCATGGTAGGATGCTGACTTTCTCCTTGAGTAGAGAGACTTCAGGTACGAGGTCCTCTAAGAATTCTAAGCAGAGTGTTTTCTCATGGCAGCTCAAACGAGGGCAATGTCGAAGACTTCCAGGCCATGTTGGACTGCCTAGAAATGTGGTTCTGATGTTGTTCGAGGGCTCTGGAAATGTAGCACGCCTGAAGTAACGTGCAGTGTGTTGCCCATCACTCGGCAGACACAGAGGGCCTCCGAGGAACCTATGGGCCTCGATGTTGCTCAGTAGGCCCACAGGGGTGTGGGGGTACTCAGTGATCTTGGAACGAAAATGATGCTCACCCGAGGGGCCTAGGAGTTCTCAAAGGGTACCTTCTTTAAAATAAAGCAGAACAGCGACTAAGAGCTCATGGGAAGAGCTGCCTGCCTCCCGTTCTGCATGGCTACTCGGGGCCTTACCTCGAGGCAAGGACTCACGTTGCGATTCCCTTTAGTTCTAGAGCATTACAAGAAGAGAGCCACCCCGGCCATGGAAGCACCCTGTGTAGCCAGAGAAAACCCATTTTCTTCCCAGACCCATGCCTACAGCGGCCAGAGGCCAGTCAACAGCAGAGAATTTCAGGGAGCTTCCAGGGAGCATGAATGGGGCTTTCCAAATGGAAAAGCAAGGCTAGTACCATCCCGCCCCCATTTCCATGGGCACACGCAGCATACATCCCTGTGGTTTCTGACAAGTCAAAAGAGACACAGAGCACACACTGGTTCCTTCCCTGAATCAACTTCTCGAGGCAGAGTGTTCTGCATCTAGTGAACGGCCTCAACCAAGGCACGCCCTAGCTAGGCCTCTGGGCCCGGGCCTCTTCAGAAGCCTGCAGTGCTACAGGAAGAACTGTGCTTTAGTTGCAATAGGCAAGCAATCTGCCTTTCTCCTGGAGGCAGGGTGACTTCAGGTAGGAGGTCCTGGTTGGAAGGCGAAGCCTAGTGTTGTTTTTCAGTGCCAATCAGAGTAGGGAATGAGTGCGACTTCCACGGCATGTTGGACCCTGCTAGAACCGTGCCCGTGAACCTGTGGTAGTGCTGGGGAAATCAAGCTGTCCCAAGAAAGAGTGTACTGTTTTGCCCATCACTCGGCATACACAGTGTGAGTACGAAGGCCTACGGGCCTGGATGTTGTTTAGAAGAGCCAGGGGAGCCTGGGGGTACTCAGTGTTCTTGCAGGGAATAGGGTTTCCAGGCGAGGCACCTAGGTGTCCCGCAAAGCGTACTGGCGTTCAAATGCTGCAGAGCAGCGACTACGGCCTCATGGAAACTGCTGCACGCCTCCGCTTCTGCAGAGCAATTCAGGGCCTTACCTCGAGGCAAGTCCTCACGTTGAGTGTTCCGTGAGCGACACCGCATGGTAGGATGCTGACTTTCTCCTTGAGTAGAGAGACTTCAGGTACGAGGTCCTCTAAGAATTCTAAGCAGAGTGTTTTCTCATGGCAGCTCAAACGAGGGCAATGTCGAAGACTTCCAGGCCATGTTGGACTGCCTAGAAATGTGGTTCTGCTGTTGTTCGAGGGCTCTGGAAATGTAGCACGCCTGAAGTAACGTGCAGTGTGTTGCCCATCACTCGGCAGACACAGAGGGCCTCTGAGGGACCTATGGGGCTTGATGTTGCTCAGTAGGCCCACAGGGGTGTGGGGGTACTCAGTGATCTTGGAACGAAAATGATGCTCACCCGAGGGGCCTAGGAGTTCTCAAAGGGTACCTTCTTTAAAATAAAGCAGAACAGCGACTAAGAGCTCATGGGAAGAGCTGCCTGCCTCCCGTTCTGCATGGCTACTCGGGGCCTTACCTCGAGGCAAGGACTCACGTTGATATTCCCTTTAGTTCTAGAGCATTACAAGAAGAGAGCCACCCCGGCCATGGAAGCACCCTGTGTAGCCAGAGAAAACCCATTTTCTTCCCAGACCCATGCCTACGGCGGCCAGAGGCCAGTCAACAGCAGAGAATTTCAGGGAGCTTCCAGGGAGCATGAATGGGGCTTTCCAAATGGAAAAGCAAGGCTAGTACCATCCCGCCCCCATTTCCATGGGCACACGCAGCATACATCCCTGTGGTTTCTGACAAGTCAAAAGAGACACAGAGCACACAGTGGTTCCTTCCCTGAATCAACTTCTCGAGGCAGAGTGTTCTGCATCTAGTGAACGGCCTCAACCAAGGCACGCCCTAGCTAGGCCTCTGGGCCCGGGCCTCTTCAGAAGCCTGCAGTGCTACAGGAAGAACTGTGCTTTAGTTGCAATAGGCAAGCAATCTGCCTTTCTCCTGGAGGCAGGGTGACTTCAGGTAGGAGGTCCTGGTTGGAAGGCGAAGCCTAGTGTTGTTTTTCAGTGCCAATCAGAGTAGGGAATGAGTGCGACTTCCACGGCATGTTGGACCCTGCTAGAACCGTGCCCGTGAACCTGTGGTAGTGCTGGGGAAATCAAGCTGTCCCAAGAAAGAGTGTACTGTTTTGCCCATCACTCGGCATACACAGTGTGAGTACGAAGGCCTACGGGCCTGGATGTTGTTTAGAAGAGCCAGGGGAGCCTGGGGGTACTCAGTGTTCTTGCAGGGAATAGGGTTTCCAGGCGAGGCACCTAGGTGTCCCGCAAAGCGTACTGGCGTTCAAATGCTGCAGAGCAGCGACTACGGCCTCATGGAAACTGCTGCATGCCTCCGCTTCTGCAGAGCAATTCAGGGCCTTACCTCGAGGCAAGTCCTCACGTTGAGTGTTCCGTGAGCGACACCGCATGGTAGGATGATGACTTTCTCCTTGAGTAGAGAGACTTCAGGTACGAGGTCCTCTAAGAATTCTAAGCACAGTGTTTTCTCATGGCAGCTCAAACGAGGGCAATGTCGAAGACTTCCAGGCCATGTTGGACTGCCTAGAAATGTGGTTCTGCTGTTGTTCGAGGGCTCTGGAAATGTAGCACGCCTGAAGTAACGTGCAGTGTGTTGCCCATCACTCGGCAGACACAGAGGGCCTCTGAGGGAACTATGGGGCTTGATGTTGCTCAGTAGGCCCACAGGGGTGTGGGGGTACTCAGTGATCTTGGAACGAAAATGATGCTCACCCGAGGGGCCTAGGAGTTCTCAAAGGGTACCTTCTTTAAAATAAAGCAGAACAGCGACTAAGAGCTCATGGGAAGAGCTGCCTGCCTCCCGTTCTGCATGGCTACTCGGGGCCTTACCTCGAGGCAAGGACTCACGTTGAGATTCCCTTTAGTTCTAGAGCATTACAAGAAGAGAGCCACCCCGGCCATGGAAGCACCCTGTGTAGCCAGAGAAAACCCATTTTCTTCCCAGACCCATGCCTACGGCGTCCAGAGGCCTGACAACAGCAGAGAATTTCAGGGAGCTTCCAGGGAGCATGAATGGGGCTTTCCAAATGGAAAAGCAAGGCTAGTACCATCCCGCCCCCATTTCCATGGGCACACGCAGCATACATCCCTGTGGTTTCTGACAAGTCAAAAGAGACACAGAGCACACACTTCGTCCTTCCCTGAATCAACTCCTCGAGGCAGGGTGTTCTGCATGTAGTGAACGGCCTCAACCAAGGCGCGCCCTAGCTAGACCTCTGGGCCCGTGCCTCTTCAGAAGCCTGCAGTGCTACAGGAAAAACTGTGCTTTAGTGGCAATAGGAACGCAAGCCGACTTTCTCCTGGAGGCAGGGTGACTTCAGGTAGGAGGTCCTGGTTGGAAGGCGAAGCCTAGTGTTTTTTTTTCAGTGCCAATCAGAGTAGGGAATGAGTGCGACTTCCACGGCATGTTGGAACCTGCTAGAACCGTGCCCGTGAACCTGTGGTAGTGCTGGGGAAATCAAGCTGTCCCAAGAAAGAGTGTACTGTTTTGCCCATCACTCGGCATACACAGTGTGAGTACGAAGGCCTACGGGCCTGGATGTTGTTTAGAAGAGCCAGGGGAGCCTGGGGGTACTCAGTGTTCTTGCAGGGAATAGGGTTTCCAGGCGAGGCACCTAGGTGTCCCGCAAAGCGTACTGGCGTTCAAATGCTGCAGAGCAGCGACTACGGCCTCATGGAAACTGCTGCACGCCTCCGCTTCTGCAGAGCAATTCAGGGCCTTACCTCGAGGCAAGTCCTCACGTTGAGTGTCCCGTGAGCGACACCGCATGGTAGGATGCTGACTTTCTCCTTGAGTAGAGAGACTTCAGGTACGAGGTCCTCTAAGAATTCTAAGCAGAGTGTTTTCTCATGGCAGCTCAAACGAGGGCAATGTCGAAGACTTCCAGGCCATGTTGGACTGCCTAGAAATGTGGTTCTGCTGTTGTTCGAGGGCTCTGGAAATGTAGCACGCCTGAAGTAACGTGCAGTGTGTTGCCCATCACTCGGCAGACACAGAGGGCCTCTGAGGGACCTATGGGCCTCGATGTTGCTCAGTAGGCCCACAGGGGTGTGGGGGTACTCAGTGATCTTGGAACGAAAATGATGCTCACCCGAGGGGCCTAGGAGTTCTCAAAGGGTACCTTCTTTAAAATAAAGCAGAACAGCGACTAAGAGCTCATGGGAAGAGCTGCCTGCCTCCCGTTCTGCATGGCTACTCGGGGCCTTACCTCGAGGCAAGGACTCACGTTGCGATTCCCTTTAGTTCTAGAGCATGGCTAGATGAGCCCCACCCCGGCCATGGAAGCACCCTGTGTAGCCAGAGAAAACCCATTTTCTTCCCAGACCCATGCCTACAGCGGCCAGAGGCCAGTCAACAGCAGAGAATTTCAGGGAGCTTCCAGGGAGCATGAATGGGGCTTTCCAAATGGAAAAGCAAGGCTAGTACCATCCCGCCCCCATTTCCATGGGCACACGCAGCATACATCCCTGTGGTTTCTGACAAGTCAAAAGAGACACAGAGCACACACTGGTTCCTTCCCTGAATCAACTTCTCGAGGCAGAGTGTTCTGCATCTAGTGAACGGCCTCAACCAAGGCACGCCCTAGCTAGGCCTCTGGGCCCGGGCCTCTTCAGAACCCTGCAGTGCTACAGGAAGAACTGTGCTTTAGTTGCAATAGGCAAGCAATCCGCCTTTCTCCTGGAGGCAGGGTGACTTCAGGTAGGAGGTCCTGGTTGGAAGGCGAAGCCTAGTGTTTTTTTTCAGTGCCAATCAGAGTAGGGAATGAGTGCGACTTCCACGGCATGTTGGAACCTGCTAGAACCGTGCCCGTGAACCTGTGGTAGTGCTGGGGAAATCAAGCTGTCCCAAGAAAGAGTGTACTGTTTTGCCCATCACTCGGCATACACAGTGTGAGTACGAAGGCCTACGGGCCTGGATGTTGTTTAGAAGAGCCAGGAGGGCCTAGGGGTACTCAGTGTTCTTGCAGGGAATAGGGTTTCCAGGCGAGGCACCTAGGTGTCCCGCAAAGCGTACTGGCGTTCAAATGCTGCAGAGCAGCGGCTACCGCCTCATGGAAACTGCTGCACGCCTCCGCTTCTGCAGAGCAATTCAGGGCCTTACCTCGAGGCAAGTCCTCACGTTGAGTGTCCCGTGAGCGACACCGCATGGTAGGATGCTGTCTTTCTCCTTGAGTAGAGAGACTTCAGGTACGAGGTCCTCTAAGAATTCTAAGCAGAGTGTTTTCTCATGGCAGCTCAAACGAGGGCAATGTCGAAGACTTCCAGGCCATGTTGGACTGCCTAGAAATGTGGTTCTGCTGTTGTTCGAGGGCTCTGGAAATGTAGCACGCCTGAAGTAACGTGCAGTGTGTTGCCCATCACTCGGCAGACACAGAGGTCCTCCGAGGGACCTATGGGCCTCGATGTTGCTCAGTAGGCCCACAGGGGTGTGGGGGTACTCAGTGATCTTGGAACGAAAACGATGCTCACCCGAGGGGCCTAGGAGTTCTCAAAGGGTACCTTCTTTAAAATAAAGCAGAACAGCGACTAAGAGCTCATGGGAAGACCTGCCTGCCTCCCGTTCTGCATGGCTACTCGGGGCCTTACCTCGAGGCAAGGACTCACGTTGCGATCCCCTTTAGTTCTAGAGCATTACAAGAAGAGAGCCACCCCGGCCATGGAAGCACCCTGTGTAGCCAGAGAAAACCCATTTTCTTCCCAGACCCATGCCTACAGCGGCCAGAGGCCAGTCAACAGCAGAGAATTTCAGGGAGCTTCCAGGGAGCATGAATGGGGCTTTCCAAATGGAAAAGCAAGGCTAGTACCATCCCGCCCCCATTTCCATGGGCACACGCAGCATACATCCCTGTGGTTTCTGACAAGTCAAAAGAGACACAGAGCACACACTTCGTCCTTCCCTGAATCAACTCCTCGAGGCAGGGTGTTCTGCATGTAGTGAACGGCCTCAACCAAGGCGCGCCCTAGCTAGACCTCTGGGCCCGTGCCTCTTCAGAAGCCTGCAGTGCTACAGGAAAAACTGTGCTTTAGTGGCAATAGGAACGCAAGCCGACTTTCTCCTGGAGGCAGGGTGACTTCAGGTAGGAGGTCCTGGTTGGAAGGCGAAGCCTAGTGTTTTTTTTTCAGTGCCAATCAGAGTAGGGAATGAGTGCGACTTCCACGGCATGTTGGAACCTGCTAGAACCGTGCCCGTGAACCTGTGGTAGTGCTGGGGAAATCAAGCTGTCCCAAGAAAGAGTGTACTGTTTTGCCCATCACTCGGCATACACAGTGTGAGTACGAAGGCCTACGGGCCTGGATGTTGTTTAGAAGAGCCAGGGGAGCCTGGGGGTACTCAGTGTTCTTGCAGGGAATAGGGTTTCCAGGCGAGGCACCTAGGTGTCCCGCAAAGCGTACTGGCGTTCAAATGCTGCAGAGCAGCGACTACGGCCTCATGGAAACTGCTGCACGCCTCCGCTTCTGCAGAGCAATTCAGGGCCTTACCTCGAGGCAAGTCCTCACGTTGAGTGTCCCGTGAGCGACACCGCATGGTAGGATGCTGACTTTCTCCTTGAGTAGAGAGACTTCAGGTACGAGGTCCTCTAAGAATTCTAAGCACAGTGTTTTCTCATGGCAGCTCAAACGAGGGCAATGTCGAAGACTTCCAGGCCATGTTGGACTGCCTAGAAATGTGGTTCTGCTGTTGTTCGAGGGCTCTGGAAATGTAGCACGCCTGAAGTAACGTGCAGTGTGTTGCCCATCACTCGGCAGACACAGAGGGCCTCCGAGGAACCTATGGGCCTCGATGTTGCTCAGTAGGCCCACAGGGGTGTGGGGGTACTCAGTGATCTTGGAACGAAAATGATGCTCACCCGAGGGGCCTAGGAGTTCTCAAAGGGTACCTTCTTTAAAATAAAGCAGAACAGCGACTAAGAGCTCATGGGAAGAGCTGCCTGCCTCCCGTTCTGCATGGCTACTCGGGGCCTTACCTCGAGGCAAGGACTCACGTTGCGATTCCCTTTAGTTCTAGAGCATTACAAGAAGAGAGCCACCCCGGCCATGGAAGCACCCTGTGTAGCCAGAGAAAACCCATTTTCTTCCCAGACCCATGCCTACAGCGGCCAGAGGCCAGTCAACAGCAGAGAATTTCAGGGAGCTTGCAGGGAGCATGAATGGGGCTTTCCAAATGGAAAAGCAAGGCTAGTACCATCCCGCCCCCATTTCCATGGGCACACGCAGCATACATCCCTGTGGTTTCTGACAAGTCAAAAGAGACACAGAGCACACAGTGGTTCCTTCCCTGAATCAACTTCTCGAGGCAGAGTGTTCTGCATCTAGTGAACGGCCTCAACCAAGGCACGCCCTAGCTAGGCCTCTGGGCCCGGGCCTCTTCAGAAGCCTGCAGTGCTACAGGAAGAACTGTGCTTTAGTTGCAATAGGCAAGCAATCCGCCTTTCTCCTGGAGGCAGGGTGACTTCAGGTAGGAGGTCCTGGTTGGAAGGCGAAGCCTAGTGTTGTTTTTCAGTGCCAATCAGAGTAGGGAATGAGTGCGACTTCCACGGCATGTTGGAACCTGCTAGAACCGTGCCCGTGAACCTGTGGTAGTGCTGGGGAAATCAAGCTGTCCCAAGAAAGAGTGTACTGTTTTGCCCATCACTCGGCATACACAGTGTGAGTACGAAGGCCTACGGGCCTGGATGTTGTTTAGAAGAGCCAGGGGAGCCTGGGGGTACTCAGTGTTCTTGCAGGGAATAGGGTTTCCAGGCGAGGCACCTAGGTGTCCCGCAAAGCGTACTGGCGTTCAAATGCTGCAGAGCAGCGACTACGGCCTCATGGAAACTGCTGCACGCCTCCGCTTCTGCAGAGCAATTCAGGGCCTTACCTCGAGGCAAGTCCTCACGTTGAGTGTCCCGTGAGCGACACCGCATGGTAGGATGCTGACTTTCTCCTTGAGTAGAGAGACTTCAGGTACGAGGTCCTCTAAGAATTCTAAGCAGAGTGTTTTCTCATGGCAGCTCAAACGAGGGCAATGTCGAAGACTTCCAGGCCATGTTGGACTGCCTAGAAATGTGGTTCTGCTGTTGTTCGAGGGCTCTGGAAATGTAGCACGCCTGAAGTAACGTGCAGTGTGTTGCCCATCACTCGGCAGACACAGAGGGCCTCTGAGGGACCTATGGGCCTCGATGTTGCTCAGTAGGCCCACAGGGGTGTGGGGGTACTCAGTGATCTTGGAACGAAAATGATGCTCACCCGAGGGGCCTAGGAGTTCTCAAAGGGTACCTTCTTTAAAATAAAGCAGAACAGCGACTAAGAGCTCATGGGAAGAGCTGCCTGCCTCCCGTTCTGCATGGCTACTCGGGGCCTTACCTCGAGGCAAGGACTCACGTTGCGATTCCCTTTAGTTCTAGAGCATTACAAGAAGAGAGCCACCCCGGCCATGGAAGCACCCTGTGTAGCCAGAGAAAACCCATTTTCTTCCCAGACCCATGCCTACAGCGGCCAGAGGCCAGTCAACAGCAGAGAATTTCAGGGAGCTTGCAGGGAGCATGAATGGGGCTTTCCAAATGGAAAAGCAAGGCTAGTACCATCCCGCCCCCATTTCCATGGGCACACGCAGCATACATCCCTGTGGTTTCTGACAAGTCAAAAGAGACACAGAGCACACAGTGGTTCCTTCCCTGAATCAACTTCTCGAGGCAGAGTGTTCTGCATCTAGTGAACGGCCTCAACCAAGGCACGCCCTAGCTAGGCCTCTGGGCCCGGGCCTCTTCAGAAGCCTGCAGTGCTACAGGAAGAACTGTGCTTTAGTTGCAATAGGCAAGCAATCCGCCTTTCTCCTGGAGGCAGGGTGACTTCAGGTAGGAGGTCCTGGTTGGAAGGCGAAGCCTAGTGTTGTTTTTCAGTGCCAATCAGAGTAGGGAATGAGTGCGACTTCCACGGCATGTTGGAACCTGCTAGAACCGTGCCCGTGAACCTGTGGTAGTGCTGGGGAAATCAAGCTGTCCCAAGAAAGAGTGTACTGTTTTGCCCATCACTCGGCATACACAGTGTGAGTACGAAGGCCTACGGGCCTGGATGTTGTTTAGAAGAGCCAGGGGAGCCTGGGGGTACTCAGTGTTCTTGCAGGGAATAGGGTTTCCAGGCGAGGCACCTAGGTGTCCCGCAAAGCGTACTGGCGTTCAAATGCTGCAGAGCAGCGACTACGGCCTCATGGAAACTGCTGCACGCCTCCGCTTCTGCAGAGCAATTCAGGGCCTTACCTCGAGGCAAGTCCTCACGTTGAGTGTCCCGTGAGCGACACCGCATGGTAGGATGCTGACTTTCTCCTTGAGTAGAGAGACTTCAGGTACGAGGTCCTCTAAGAATTCTAAGCAGAGTGTTTTCTCATGGCAGCTCAAACGAGGGCAATGTCGAAGACTTCCAGGCCATGTTGGACTGCCTAGAAATGTGGTTCTGCTGTTGTTCGAGGGCTCTGGAAATGTAGCACGCCTGAAGTAACGTGCAGTGTGTTGCCCATCACTCGGCAGACACAGAGGGCCTCTGAGGGACCTATGGGCCTCGATGTTGCTCAGTAGGCCCACAGGGGTGTGGGGGTACTCAGTGATCTTGGAACGAAAATGATGCTCACCCGAGGGGCCTAGGAGTTCTCAAAGGGTACCTTCTTTAAAATAAAGCAGAACAGCGACTAAGAGCTCATGGGAAGAGCTGCCTGCCTCCCGTTCTGCATGGCTACTCGGGGCCTTACCTCGAGGCAAGGACTCACGTTGAGATTCCCTTTAGTTCTAGAGCATTACAAGAAGAGAGCCACCCCGGCCATGGAAGCACCCTGTGTAGCCAGAGAAAACCCATTTTCTTCCCAGACCCATGCCTACAGCGGCCAGAGGCCAGTCAACAGCAGAGAATTTCAGGGAGCTTCCAGGGAGCATGAATGGGGCTTTCCAAATGGAAAAGCAAGGCTAGTACCATCCCGCCCCCATTTCCATGGGCACACGCAGCATACATCCCTGTGGTTTCTGACAAGTCAAAAGAGACACAGAGCACACAGTGGTTCCTTCCCTGAATCAACTTCTCGAGGCAGAGTGTTCTGCATCTAGTGAACGGCCTCAACCAAGGCACGCCCTAGCTAGGCCTCTGGGCCCGGGCCTCTTCAGAAGCCTGCAGTGCTACAGGAAGAACTGTGCTTTAGTTGCAATAGGCAAGCAATCCGCCTTTCTCCTGGAGGCAGGGTGACTTCAGGTAGGAGGTCCTGGTTGGAAGGCGAAGCCTAGTGTTTTTTTTCAGTGCCAATCAGAGTAGGGAATGAGTGCGACTTCCACGGCATGTTGGAACCTGCTAGAACCGTGCCCGTGAACCTGTGGTAGTGCTGGGGAAATCAAGCTGTCCCAAGAAAGAGTGTACTGTTTTGCCCATCACTCGGCATACACAGTGTGAGTACGAAGGCCTACGGGCCTGGATGTTGTTTAGAAGAGGCAGGGGAGCCTGGGGGTACTCAGTGTTCTTGCAGGGAATAGGGTTTCCAGGCGAGGCACCTAGGTGTCCCGCAAAGCGTACTGGCGTTCAAATGCTGCAGAGCAGCGGCTACCGCCTCATGGAAACTGCTGCACGCCTCCGCTTCTGCAGAGCAATTCAGGGCCTTACCTCGAGGCAAGTCCTCACGTTGAGTGTCCCGTGAGCGACACCGCATGGTAGGATGCTGTCTTTCTCCTTGAGTAGAGAGACTTCAGGTACGAGGTCCTCTAAGAATTCTAAGCAGAGTGTTTTCTCATGGCAGCTCAAACGAGGGCAATGTCGAAGACTTCCAGGCCATGTTGGACTGCCTAGAAATGTGGTTCTGATGTTGTTCGAGGGCTCTGGAAATGTAGTACGCCTGAAGTAACGTGCAGTGTGTTGCCCATCACTCGGCAGACACAGAGGGCCTCCGAGGGACCTATGGGCCTCGATGTTGCTCAGTAAGCCCACAGGGGTGTGGAGGTACTCAGTGATCTTGGAACGAAAATGATGCTCACCCGAGGGGCCTAGGAGTTCTCAAAGGGTACCTTCTTTAAAATAAAGCAGAACAGCGACTAAGAGCTCATGGGAAGAGCTGCCTGCCTCCCGTTCTGCATGGCTACTCGGGGCCTTACCTCGAGGCAAGGACTCACGTTGAGATTCCCTTTAGCTCTAGAGCATGGCTAGATGAGCCCCACCCCAGCCATGGAAGCACCCTGTGTAGCCAGAGAAAACCCATTTTCTTCCCAGACCCATGCCTACAGCGTCCAGAGGCCTGACAACAGCAGAGAATTTCAGGGAGCTTCCAGGGAGCATGAATGGGGCTTTCCAAATGGAAAAGCAAGGCTAGTACCATCCCGCCCCCATTTCCATGGGCACACGCAGCATACATCCCTGTGGTTTCTGACAAGTCAAAAGAGACACAGAGCACACACTTCGTCCTTCCCTGAATCAACTCCTCGAGGCAGGGTGTTCTGCATGTAGTGAACGGCCTCAACCAAGGCGCGCCCTAGCTAGACCTCTGGGCCCGTGCCTCTTCAGAAGCCTGCAGTGCTACAGGAAAAACTGTGCTTTAGTGGCAATAGGAACGCAAGCCGACTTTCTCCTGGAGGCAGGGTGACTTCAGGTAGGAGGTCCTGGTTGGAAGGCGAAGCCTAGTGTTTTTTTTTCAGTGCCAATCAGAGTAGGGAATGAGTGCGACTTCCACGGCATGTTGGAACCTGCTAGAACCGTGCCCGTGAACCTGTGGTAGTGCTGGGGAAATCAAGCTGTCCCAAGAAAGAGTGTACTGTTTTGCCCATCACTCGGCATACACAGTGTGAGTACGAAGGCCTACGGGCCTGGATGTTGTTTAGAAGAGCCAGGGGAGCCTGGGGGTACTCAGTGTTCTTGCAGGGAATAGGGTTTCCAGGCGAGGCACCTAGGTGTCCCGCAAAGCGTACTGGCGTTCAAATGCTGCAGAGCAGCGACTACGGCCTCATGGAAACTGCTGCACGCCTCCGCTTCTGCAGAGCAATTCAGGGCCTTACCTCGAGGCAAGTCCTCACGTTGAGTGTCCCGTGAGCGACACCGCATGGTAGGATGCTGACTTTCTCCTTGAGTAGAGAGACTTCAGGTACGAGGTCCTCTAAGAATTCTAAGCAGAGTGTTTTCTCATGGCAGCTCAAACGAGGGCAATGTCGAAGACTTCCAGGCCATGTTGGACTGCCTAGAAATGTGGTTCTGCTGTTGTTCGAGGGCTCTGGAAATGTAGCACGCCTGAAGTAACGTGCAGTGTGTTGCCCATCACTCGGCAGACACAGAGGGCCTCCGAGGAACTTATGGGCCTCGATGTTGCTCAGTAGGCCCACAGGGGTGTGGGGATACTCAGTGATCTTGGAACGAAAATGATGCTCACCCGAGGGGCCTAGGAGTTCTCAAAGGGTACCTTCTTTAAAATAAAGCAGAACAGCGACTAAGAGCTCATGGGAAGAGCTGCCTGCCTCCCGTTCTGCATGGCTACTCGGGGCCTTACCTCGAGGCAAGGAATCACGTTGAGATTCCCTTTAGTTCTAGAGCATTACAATAAGAGAGCCACCCCGGCCATGGAAGCACCCTGTGTAGCCAGAGAAAACCCATTTTCTTCCCAGACCCATGCCTACAGCGGCCAGAGGCCAGTCAACAGCAGAGAATTTCAGGGAGCTTCAAGGGAGCATGAATGGGGCTTTCCAAATGGAAAAGCAAGGCTAGTACCATCCCGCCCCCATTTCCATGGGCACACGCAGCATACATCCCTGTGGTTTCTGACAAGTCAAAAGAGACACAGAGCACACACTGGTTCCTTCCCTGAATCAACTTCTCGAGGCAGAGTGTTCTGCATCTAGTGAACGGCCTCAACCAAGGCACGCCCTAGCTAGGCCTCTGGGCTCGGGCCTCTTCAGAAGCCTGCAGTGCTACAGGAAGAACTGTGCTTTAGTGGCAATAGGCAAGCAATCCGCCTTTCTCCTGGAGGCAGGGTGACTTCAGGTAGGAGGTCCTGGTTGGAAGGCGAAGCCTAGTGTTTTTTTTTCAGTGCCAATCAGAGTAGGGAATGAGTGCGACTTCCACGGCATGTTGGAACCTGCTAGAACCGTGCCCGTGAACCTGTGGTAGTGCTGGGGAAATCAAGCTGTCCCAAGAAAGAGTGTACTGTTTTGCCCATCACTCGGCATACACAGTGTGAGTACGAAGGCCTACGGGCCTGGATGTTGTTTAGAAGAGCCAGGGGAGCCTGGGGGTACTCAGTGTTCTTGCATGGAATAGGGTTTCCAGGCGAGGCACCTAGGTGTCCCGCAAAGCGTACTGGCGTTCAAATGCTGCAGAGCAGCGGCTACCGCCTCATGGAAACTGCTGCACGCCTCCGCTTCTGCAGAGCAATTCAGGGCCTTACCTCGAGGCAAGTCCTCACGTTGAGTGTCCCGTGAGCGACACCGCATGGTAGGATGCTGTCTTTCTCCTTGAGTAGAGAGACTTCAGGTACGAGGTTCTCTAAGAATTCTAAGCAGAGTGTTTTCTCATGGCAGCTCAAACGAGGGCAATGTCGAAGACTTCCAGGCCATGTTGGACTGCCTAGAAATGTGGTTCTGCTGTTGTTCGAGGGCTCTGGAAATGTAGCACGCCTGAAGTAACGTGCAGTGTGTTGCCCATCACTCGGCAGACACAGAGGGCCTCCGAGGGACCTATGGGCCTCGATGTTGCTCAGTAGGCCCACAGGGGTGTGGGGGTACTCAGTGATCTTGGAACAAAAACGATGCTCACCCGAGGGGCCTAGGAGTTCTCAAAGGGTACCTTCTTTAAAATAAAGCAGAACAGCGACTAAGAGCTCATGGGAAAACCTGCCTGCCTCCCGTTCTGCATGGCTACTCGGGGCCTTACCTCGAGGCAAGGACTCACGTTGAGATTCCCTTTAGCTCTAGAGCATTACAAGAACAGAGCCACCCCGGCCATGGAAGCACCCTGTGTAGCCAGAGAAAACCCATTTTCTTCCCAGACCCATGCCTACGGCGTCCAGAGGCCTGACAACAGCAGAGAATTTCAGGGAGCTTCCAGGGAGCATGAATGGGGCTTTCCAAATGGAAAAGCAAGGCTAGTACCATCCCGCCCCCATTTCCATGGGCACACGCAGCATACATCCCTGTGGTTTCTGACAAGTCAAAAGAGACACAGAGCACACACTGGTTCCTTCCCTGAATCAACTTCTCGAGGCAGAGTGTTCTGCATCTAGTGAACGGCCTCAACCAAGGCACGCCCTAGGTAGGCCTCTGGGCCCGGGCCTCTTCAGAACCCTGCAGTGCTACAGGAAGAACTGTGCTTTCGTTGCAATAGGCAAGCAATCCGCCTTTCTCCTGGAGGCAGGGTGACTTCAGGTAGGAGGTCCTGGTTGGAAGGCGAAGCCTAGTGTTTTTTTTCAGTGCCAATCAGAGTAGGGAATGAGTGCGACTTCCACGGCATGTTGGAACCTGCTAGAACCGTGCCCGTGAACCTGTGGTAGTGCTGGGGAAATCAAGCTGTCCCAAGAAAGAGTGTACTGTTTTGCCCATCACTCGGCATACACAGTGTGAGTACGAAGGCCTACGGGCCTGGATGTTGTTTAGAAGAGCCAGGGGAGCCTAGGGGTACTCAGTGTTCTTGCAGGGAATAGGGTTTCCAGGCGAGGCACCTAGGTGTCCCGCAAAGCGTACTGGCGTTCAAATGCTGCAGAGCAGCGGCTACCGCCTCATGGAAACTGCTGCACGCCTCCGCTTCTGCAGAGCAATTCAGGGCCTTACCTCGAGGCAAGTCCTCACGTTGAGTGTCCCGTGAGCGACACCGCATGGTAGGATGCTGACTTTCTCCTTGAGTAGAGAGACTTCAGGTACGAGGTCCTCTAAGAATTCTAAGCAGAGTGTTTTCTCATGGCAGCTCAAACGAGGGCAATGTCGAAGACTTCCAGGCCATGTTGGACTGCCTAGAAATGTGGTTCTGCTGTTGTTCGAGGGCTCTGGAAATGTAGCACGCCTGAAGTAACGTGCAGTGTGTTGCCCATCACTCGGCAGACACAGAGGGCCTCCGAGGAACCTATGGGCCTCGATGTTGCTCAGTAGGCCCACAGGGGTGTGGGGGTACTCAGTGATCTTGGAACGAAAATGATGCTCACCCGAGGGGCCTAGGAGTTCTCAAAGGGTACCTTCTTTAAAATAAAGCAGAACAGCGACTAAGAGCTCATGGGAAGAGCTGCCTGCCTCCCGTTCTGCATGGCTACTCGGGGCCTTACCTCGAGGCAAGGACTCACGTTGCGATTCCCTTTAGTTCTAGAGCATTACAAGAAGAGAGCCACCCCGGCCATGGAAGCACCCTGTGTAGCCAGAGAAAACCCATTTTCTTCCCAGACCCATGCCTACAGCGGCCAGAGGCCAGTCAACAGCAGAGAATTTCAGGGAGCTTGCAGGGAGCATGAATGGGGCTTTCCAAATGGAAAAGCAAGGCTAGTACCATCCCGCCCCCATTTCCATGGGCACACGCAGCATACATCCCTGTGGTTTCTGACAAGTCAAAAGAGACACAGAGCACACAGTGGTTCCTTCCCTGAATCAACTTCTCGAGGCAGAGTGTTCTGCATCTAGTGAACGGCCTCAACCAAGGCACGCCCTAGCTAGGCCTCTGGGCCCGGGCCTCTTCAGAAGCCTGCAGTGCTACAGGAAGAACTGTGCTTTAGTGGCAATAGGCAAGCAATCTGCCTTTCTTCTGGAGGCAGGGTGACTTCAGGTAGGAGGTCCTGGTTGGAAGGCGAAGCCTAGTGTTGTTTTTCAGTGCCAATCAGAGTAGGGAATGAGTGCGACTTCCACGGCATGTTGGACCCTGCTAGAACCGTGCCCGTGAACCTGTGGTAGTGCTGGGGAAATCAAGCTGTCCCAAGAAAGAGTGTACTGTTTTGCCCATCACTCGGCATACACAGTGTGAGTACGAAGGCCTACGGGCCTGGATGTTGTTTAGAAGAGCCAGGGGAGCCTGGGGGTACTCAGTGTTCTTGCAGGGAATAGGGTTTCCAGGCGAGGCACCTAGGTGTCCCGCAAAGCGTACTGGCGTTCAAATGCTGCAGAGCAGCGACTACGGCCTCATGGAAACTGCTGCACGCCTCCGCTTCTGCAGAGCAATTCAGGGCCTTACCTCGAGGCAAGTCCTCACGTTGAGTGTTCCGTGAGCGACACCGCATGGTAGGATGCTTTCTCCTTGAGTAGAGAGACTTCAGGTACGAGGTCCTCTAAGAATTCTAAGCAGAGTGTTTTCTCATGGCAGCTCAAACGAGGGCAATGTCGAAGACTTCCAGGCCATGTTGGACTGCCTAGAAATGTGGTTCTGCTGTTGTTCGAGGGCTCTGGAAATGTAGCACGCCTGAAGTAACGTGCAGTGTGTTGCCCATCACTCGGCAGACACAGAGGGCCTCTGAGGGACCTATGGGACTTGATGTTGCTCAGTAGGCCCACAGGGGTGTGGGGGTACTCAGTGATCTTGGAACGAAAATGATGCTCACCCGAGGGGCCTAGGAGTTCTCAAAGGGTACCTTCTTTAAAATAAAGCAGAACAGCGACTAAGAGCTCATGGGAAGAGCTGCCTGCCTCCCGTTCTGCATGGCTACTCGGGGCCTTACCTCGAGGCAAGGACTCACGTTGAGATTCCCTTTAGTTCTAGAGCATTACAAGAAGAGAGCCACCCCGGCCATGGAAGCACCCTGTGTAGCCAGAGAAAACCCATTTTCTTCCCAGACCCATGCCTACGGCGGCCAGAGGCCAGTCAACAGCAGAGAATTTCAGGGAGCTTCCAGGGAGCATGAATGGGGCTTTCCAAATGGAAAAGCAAGGCTAGTACCATCCCGCCCCCATTTCCATGGGCACACGCAGCATACATCCCTGTGGTTTCTGACAAGTCAAAAGAGACACAGAGCACACACTTCGTCCTTCCCTGAATCAACTCCTCGAGGCAGGGTGTTCTGCATGTAGTGAACGGCCTCAACCAAGGCGCGCCCTAGCTAGACCTCTGGGCCCGTGCCTCTTCAGAAGCCTGCAGTGCTACAGGAAAAACTGTGCTTTAGTGGCAATAGGAACGCAAGCCGACTTTCTCCTGGAGGCAGGGTGACTTCAGGTAGGAGGTCCTGGTTGGAAGGCGAAGCCTAGTGTTTTTTTTTCAGTGCCAATCAGAGTAGGGAATGAGTGCGACTTCCACGGCATGTTGGAACCTGCTAGAACCGTGCCCGTGAACCTGTGGTAGTGCTGGGGAAATCAAGCTGTCCCAAGAAAGAGTGTACTGTTTTGCCCATCACTCGGCATACACAGTGTGAGTACGAAGGCCTACGGGCCTGGATGTTGTTTAGAAGAGCCAGGGGAGCCTGGGGGTACTCAGTGTTCTTGCAGGGAATAGGGTTTCCAGGCGAGGCACCTAGGTGTCCCGCAAAGCGTACTGGCGTTCAAATGCTGCAGAGCAGCGACTACGGCCTCATGGAAACTGCTGCACGCCTCCGCTTCTGCAGAGCAATTCAGGGCCTTACCTCGAGGCAAGTCCTCACGTTGAGTGTCCCGTGAGCGACACCGCATGGTAGGATGCTGACTTTCTCCTTGAGTAGAGAGACTTCAGGTACGAGGTCCTCTAAGAATTCTAAGCAGAGTGTTTTCTCATGGCAGCTCAAACGAGGGCAATGTCGAAGACTTCCAGGCCATGTTGGACTGCCTAGAAATGTGGTTCTGCTGTTGTTCGAGGGCTCTGGAAATGTAGCACGCCTGAAGTAACGTGCAGTGTGTTGCCCATCACTCGGCAGACACAGAGGGCCTCCGAGGAACCTATGGGCCTCGATGTTGCTCAGTAGGCCCACAGGGGTGTGGGGGTACTCAGTGATCTTGGAACGAAAATGATGCTCACCCGAGGGGCCTAGGAGTTCTCAAAGGGTACCTTCTTTAAAATAAAGCAGAACAGCGACTAAGAGCTCATGGGAAGAGCTGCCTGCCTCCCGTTCTGCATGGCTACTCGGGGCCTTACCTCGAGGCAAGGACTCACGTTGCGATTCCCTTTAGTTCTAGAGCATTACAAGAAGAGAGCCACCCCGGCCATGGAAGCACCCTGTGTAGCCAGAGAAAACCCATTTTCTTCCCAGACCCATGCCTACAGCGGCCAGAGGCCAGTCAACAGCAGAGAATTTCAGGGAGCTTCCAGGGAGCATGAATGGGGCTTTCCAAATGGAAAAGCAAGGCTAGTACCATCCCGCCCCCATTTCCATGGGCACACGCAGCATACATCCCTGTGGTTTCTGACAAGTCAAAAGAGACACAGAGCACACACTGGTTCCTTCCCTGAATCAACTTCTCGAGGCAGAGTGTTCTGCATCTAGTGAACGGCCTCAACCAAGGCACGCCCTAGCTAGGCCTCTGGGCCCGGGCCTCTTCAGAAGCCTGCAGTGCTACAGGAAGAACTGTGCTTTAGTTGCAATAGGCAAGCAATCCGCCTTTCTCCTGGAGGCAGGGTGACTTCAGGTAGGAGGTCCTGGTTGGACGGCGAAGCCTAGTGTTGTTTTTCAGTGCCAATCAGAGTAGGGAATGAGTGCGACTTCCACGGCATGTTGGAACCTGCTAGAACCGTGCCCGTGAACCTGTGGTAGTGCTGGGGAAATCAAGCTGTCCCAAGAAAGAGTGTACTGTTTTGCCCATCACTCGGCATACACAGTGTGAGTACGAAGGCCTACGGGCCTGGATGTTGTTTAGAAGAGCCAGGGGAGCCTGGGGGTACTCAGTGTTCTTGCAGGGAATAGGGTTTCCAGGCGAGGCACCTAGGTGTCCCGCAAAGCGTACTGGCGTTCAAATGCTGCAGAGCAGCGACTACGGCCTCATGGAAACTGCTGCACGCCTCCGCTTCTGCAGAGCAATTCAGGGCCTTACCTCGAGGCAAGTCCTCACGTTGAGTGTCCCGTGAGCGACACCGCATGGTAGGATGCTGACTTTCTCCTTGAGTAGAGAGACTTCAGGTACGAGGTCCTCTAAGAATTCTAAGCAGAGTGTTTTCTCATGGCAGCTCAAACGAGGGCAATGTCGAAGACTTCCAGGCCATGTTGGACTGCCTAGAAATGTGGTTCTGCTGTTGTTCGAGGGCTCTGGAAATGTAGCACGCCTGAAGTAACGTGCAGTGTGTTGCCCATCACTCGGCAGACACAGAGGGCCTCTGAGGGACCTATGGGCCTCGATGTTGCTCAGTAGGACCACAGGGGTGTGGGGGTACTCAGTGATCTTGGAACGAAAATGATGCTCACCCGAGGGGCCTAGGAGTTCTCAAAGGGTACCTTCTTTAAAATAAAGCAGAACAGCGACTAAGAGCTCATGGGAAGAGCTGCCTGCCTCCTGTTCTGCATGGCTACTCGGGGCCTTACCTAGAGGCAAGGACTCACGTTGAGATTCCCTTTAGCTCTAGAGCATGGCTAGATGAGCCCCACCCCGGCCATGGAAGCACCCTGTGTAGCCACAGAAAACCCATTTTCTTCCCAGACCCATGCCTACGGCGTCCAGAGGCCTGACAACAGCAGAGAATTTCAGGGAGCTTCCAGGGAGCATGAATGGGGCTTTCCAAATGGAAAAGCAAGGCTAGTACCATCCCGCCCCCATTTCCATGGGCACACGCAGCATACATCCCTGTGGTTTCTGACAAGTCAAAAGAGACACAGAGCACACACTTCGTCCTTCCCTGAATCAACTCCTCGAGGCAGGGTGTTCTGCATGTAGTGAACGGCCTCAACCAAGGCGTGCCCTAGCTAGACCTCTGGGCCCGTGCCTCTTCAGAAGCCTGCAGTGCTACAGGAAAAACTGTGCTTTAGTGGCAATAGGAACGCAAGCCGACTTTCTCCTGGAGGCAGGGTGACTTCAGGTAGGAGGTCCTGGTTGGAAGGCGAAGCCTAGTGTTTTTTTTTCAGTGCCAATCAGAGTAGGGAATGAGTGCGACTTCCACGGCATGTTGGAACCTGCTAGAACCGTGCCCGTGAACCTGTGGTAGTGCTGGGGAAATCAAGCTGTCCCAAGAAAGAGTGTACTGTTTTGCCCATCACTCGGCATACACAGTGTGAGTACGAAGGCCTACGGGCCTGGATGTTGTTTAGAAGAGGCAGGGGAGCCTGGGGGTACTCAGTGTTCTTGCAGGGAATAGGGTTTCCAGGCGAGGCACCTAGGTGTCCCGCAAAGCGTACTGGCGTTCAAATGCTGCAGAGCAGCGACTACGGCCTCATGGAAACTGCTACACGCCTCCGCTTCTGCAGAGCAATTCAGGGCCTTACCTCGAGGCAAGTCCTCACGTTGAGTGTCCCGTGAGCGACACCGCATGGTAGGATGCTGACTTTCTCCTTGAGTAGAGAGACTTCAGGTACGAGGTCCTCTAAGAATTCTAAGCAGAGTGTTTTCTCATGGCAGCTCAAACGAGGGCAATGTCGAAGACTTCCAGGCCATGTTGGACTGCCTAGAAATGTGGTTCTGCTGTTGTTCGAGGGCTCTGGAAATGTAGCACGCCTGAAGTAACGTGCAGTGTGTTGCCCATCACTCGGCAGACACAGAGGGCCTCCGAGGAACCTATGGGCCTCGATGTTGCTCAGTAGGCCCACAGGGGTGTGGGGGTACTCAGTGATCTTGGAACGAAAATGATGCTCACCCGAGGGGCCTAGGAGTTCTCAAAGGGTACCTTCTTTAAAATAAAGCAGAACAGCGACTAAGAGCTCATGGGAAGAGCTGCCTGCCTCCCGTTCTGCATGGCTACTCGGGGCCTTACCTCGAGGCAAGGACTCACGTTGAGATTCCCTTTAGTTCTAGAGCATTACAAGAAGAGAGCCACCCCGGCCATGGAAGCACCCTGTGTAGCCAGAGAAAACCCATTTTCTTCCCAGACCCATGCCTACAGCGGCCAGAGGCCAGTCAACAGCAGAGAATTTCAGGGAGCTTCAAGGGAGCATGAATGGGGCTTTCCAAATGGAAAAGCAAGGCTAGTACCATCCCGCCCCCATTTCCATGGGCACACGCAGCATACATCCCTGTGGTTTCTGACAAGTCAAAAGAGACACAGAGCACACACTGGTTCTTCCCTGAATCAACTTCTCGAGGCAGAGTGTTCTGCATCTAGTGAACGGCCTCAACCAAGGCGTGCCCTAGCTAGACCTCTGGGCCCGTGCCTCTTCAGAAGCCTGCAGTGCTACAGGAAAAACTGTGCTTTAGTGGCAATAGGAACGCAAGCCGACTTTCTCCTGGAGGCAGGGTGACTTCAGGTAGGAGGTCCTGGTTGGAAGGCGAAGCCTAGTGTTTTTTTTTCAGTGCCAATCAGAGTAGGGAATGAGTGCGACTTCCACGGCATGTTGGAACCTGCTAGAACCGTGCCCGTGAACCTGTGGTAGTGCTGGGGAAATCAAGCTGTCCCAAGAAAGAGTGTACTGTTTTGCCCATCACTCGGCATACACAGTGTGAGTACGAAGGCCTACGGGCCTGGATGTTGTTTAGAAGAGCCAGGGGAGCCTGGGGGTACTCAGTGTTCTTGCAGGGAATAGGGTTTCCAGGCGAGGCACCTAGGTGTCCCGCAAAGCGTACTGGCGTTCAAATGCTGCAGAGCAGCGACTACGGCCTCATGGAAACTGCTGCACGCCTCCGCTTCTGCAGAGCAATTCAGGGCCTTACCTCGAGGCAAGTCCTCACGTTGAGTGTCCCGTGAGCGACACCGCATGGTAGGATGCTGACTTTCTCCTTGAGTAGAGAGACTTCAGGTACGAGGTCCTCTAAGAATTCTAAGCAGAGTGTTTTCTCATGGCAGCTCAAACGAGGGCAATGTCGAAGACTTCCAGGCCATGTTGGACTGCCTAGAAATGTGGTTCTGCTGTTGTTCGAGGGCTCTGGAAATGTAGCACGCCTGAAGTAACGTGCAGTGTGTTGCCCATCACTCGGCAGACACAGAGGGCCTCCGAGGGACCTATGGGCCTCGATGTTGCTCAGTAGGCCCACAGGGGTGTGGGGGTACTCAGTGATCTTGGAACGAAAATGATGCTCACCCGAGGGGCCTAGGAGTTCTCAAAGGGTACCTTCTTTAAAATAAAGCAGAACAGCGACTAAGAGCTCATGGGAAGAGCTGCCTGCCTCCCGTTCTGCATGGCTACTCGGGGCCTTACCTCGAGGCAAGGACTCACGTTGAGATTCCCTTTAGCTCTAGAGCATTACAAGAAGAGAGCCACCCCGGCCATGGAAGCACCCTGTGTAGCCAGAGAAAACCCATTTTCTTCCCAGACCCATGCCTACGGCGTCCAGAGGCCTGACAACAGCAGAGAATTTCAGGGAGCTTCCAAGGAGCATGAATGGGGCTTTCCAAATGGAAAAGCAAGGCTAGTACCATCCCGCCCCCATTTCCATGGGCACACGCAGCATACATCCCTGTGGTTTCTGACAAGTCAAAAGAGACACAGAGCACACACTGGTTCCTTCCCTGAATCAACTTCTCGAGGCAGAGTGTTCTGCATCTAGTGAACGGCCTCAACCAAGGCACGCCCTAGCTAGGCCTCTGGGCCCGGGCCTCTTCAGAAGCCTGCAGTGCTACAGGAAGAACTGTGCTTTAGTTGCAATAGGCAAGCAATCCGCCTTTCTCCTGGAGGCAGGGTGACTTCAGGTAGGAGGTCCTGGTTGGACGGCGAAGCCTAGTGTTGTTTTTCAGTGCCAATCAGAGTAGGGAATGAGTGCGACTTCCACGGCATGTTGGAACCTGCTAGAACCGTGCCCGTGAACCTGTGGTAGTGCTGGGGAAATCAAGCTGTCCCAAGAAAGAGTGTACTGTTTTGCCCATCACTCGGCATACACAGTGTGAGTACGAAGGCCTACGGGCCTGGATGTTGTTTAGAAGAGCCAGGGGAGCCTGGGGGTACTCAGTGTTCTTGCAGGGAATAGGGTTTCCAGGCGAGGCACCTAGGTGTCCCGCAAAGCGTACTGGCGTTCAAATGCTGCAGAGCAGCGACTACGGCCTCATGGAAACTGCTGCACGCCTCCGCTTCTGCAGAGCAATTCAGGGCCTTACCTCGAGGCAAGTCCTCACGTTGAGTGTCCCGTGAGCGACACCGCATGGTAGGATGCTGACTTTCTCCTTGAGTAGAGAGACTTCAGGTACGAGGTCCTCTAAGAATTCTAAGCAGAGTGTTTTCTCATGGCAGCTCAAACGAGGGCAATGTCGAAGACTTCCAGGCCATGTTGGACTGCCTAGAATTGTGGTTCTGCTGTTGTTCGAGGGCTCTGGAAATGTAGCACGCCTGAAGTAACGTGCAGTGTGTTGCCCATCACTCGGCAGACACAGAGGGCCTCCGAGGGACCTATGGGCCTCGATGTTGCTCAGTAGGCCCACAGGGGTGTGGGGGTACTCAGTGATCTTGGAACGAAAATGATGCTCACCCGAGGGGCCTAGGAGTTCTCAAAGGGTACCTTCTTTAAAATAAAGCAGAACAGCGACTAAGAGCTCATGGGAAGAGCTGCCTGCCTCCTGTTCTGCATGGCTACTCGGGGCCTTACCTAGAGGCAAGGACTCACGTTGAGATTCCCTTTAGCTCTAGAGCATGGCTAGATGAGCCCCACCCCGGCCATGGAAGCACCCTGTGTAGCCACAGAAAACCCATTTTCTTCCCAGACCCATGCCTACGGCGTCCAGAGGCCTGACAACAGCAGAGAATTTCAGGGAGCTTCCAGGGAGCATGAATGGGGCTTTCCAAATGGAAAAGCAAGGCTAGTACCATCCCGCCCCCATTTCCATGGGCACACGCAGCATACATCCCTGTGGTTTCTGACAAGTCAAAAGAGACACAGAGCACACACTTCGTCCTTCCCTGAATCAACTCCTCGAGGCAGGGTGTTCTGCATGTAGTGAACGGCCTCAACCAAGGCGTGCCCTAGCTAGACCTCTGGGCCC
This sequence comes from Eubalaena glacialis, assembly GCF_028564815.1. Lineage (NCBI taxonomy): Eukaryota > Metazoa > Chordata > Mammalia > Artiodactyla > Balaenidae > Eubalaena > Eubalaena glacialis. The sequence continues at coordinate 99,877,542 of NC_083716.1, forward strand.
GTGCCTCTTCAGAAGCCTGCAGTGCTACAGGAAAAACTGTGCTTTAGTGGCAATAGGAACGCAAGCCGACTTTCTCCTGGAGGCAGGGTGACTTCAGGTAGGAGGTCCTGGTTGGAAGGCGAAGCCTAGTGTTTTTTTTTCAGTGCCAATCAGAGTAGGGAATGAGTGCGACTTCCACGGCATGTTGGAACCTGCTAGAACCGTGCCCGTGAACCTGTGGTAGTGCTGGGGAAATCAAGCTGTCCCAAGAAAGAGTGTACTGTTTTGCCCATCACTCGGCATACACAGTGTGAGTACGAAGGCCTACGGGCCTGGATGTTGTTTAGAAGAGCCAGGGGAGCCTGGGGGTACTCAGTGTTCTTGCAGGGAATAGGGTTTCCAGGCGAGGCACCTAGGTGTCCCGCAAAGCGTACTGGCGTTCAAATGCTGCAGAGCAGCGACTACGGCCTCATGGAAACTGCTGCACGCCTCCGCTTCTGCAGAGCAATTCAGGGCCTTACCTCGAGGCAAGTCCTCACGTTGAGTGTCCCGTGAGCGACACCGCATGGTAGGATGCTGACTTTCTCCTTGAGTAGAGAGACTTCAGGTACGAGGTCCTCTAAGAATTCTAAGCAGAGTGTTTTCTCATGGCAGCTCAAACGAGGGCAATGTCGAAGACTTCCAGGCCATGTTGGACTGCCTAGAAATGTGGTTCTGCTGTTGTTCGAGGGCTCTGGAAATGTAGCACGCCTGAAGTAACGTGCAGTGTGTTGCCCATCACTCGGCAGACACAGAGGGCCTCCGAGGGACCTATGGGCCTCGATGTTGCTCAGTAGGCCCACAGGGGTGTGGGGGTACTCAGTGATCTTGGAACGAAAATGATGCTCACCCGAGGGGCCTAGGAGTTCTCAAAGGGTACCTTCTTTAAAATAAAGCAGAACAGCGACTAAGAGCTCATGGGAAGAGCTGCCTGCCTCCCGTTCTGCATGGCTACTCGGGGCCTTACCTCGAGGCAAGGACTCACGTTGAGATTCCCTTTAGTTCTAGAGCATTACAAGAAGAGAGCCACCCCGGCCATGGAAGCACCCTGTGTAGCCAGAGAAAACCCATTTTCTTCCCAGACCCATGCCTACAGCGGCCAGAGGCCAGTCAACAGCAGAGAATTTCAGGGAGCTTCAAGGGAGCATGAATGGGGCTTTCCAAATGGAAAAGCAAGGCTAGTACCATCCCGCCCCCATTTCCATGGGCACACGCAGCATACATCCCTGTGGTTTCTGACAAGTCAAAAGAGACACAGAGCACACACTGGTTCTTCCCTGAATCAACTTCTCGAGGCAGAGTGTTCTGCATCTAGTGAACGGCCTCAACCAAGGCGTGCCCTAGCTAGACCTCTGGGCCCGTGCCTCTTCAGAAGCCTGCAGTGCTACAGGAAAAACTGTGCTTTAGTGGCAATAGGAACGCAAGCCGACTTTCTCCTGGAGGCAGGGTGACTTCAGGTAGGAGGTCCTGGTTGGAAGGCGAAGCCTAGTGTTTTTTTTTCAGTGCCAATCAGAGTAGGGAATGAGTGCGACTTCCACGGCATGTTGGAACCTGCTAGAACCGTGCCCGTGAACCTGTGGTAGTGCTGGGGAAATCAAGCTGTCCCAAGAAAGAGTGTACTGTTTTGCCCATCACTCGGCATACACAGTGTGAGTACGAAGGCCTACGGGCCTGGATGTTGTTTAGAAGAGCCAGGGGAGCCTGGGGGTACTCAGTGTTCTTGCAGGGAATAGGGTTTCCAGGCGAGGCACCTAGGTGTCCCGCAAAGCGTACTGGCGTTCAAATGCTGCAGAGCAGCGACTACGGCCTCATGGAAACTGCTGCACGCCTCCGCTTCTGCAGAGCAATTCAGGGCCTTACCTCGAGGCAAGTCCTCACGTTGAGTGTCCCGTGAGCGACACCGCATGGTAGGATGCTGACTTTCTCCTTGAGTAGAGAGACTTCAGGTACGAGGTCCTCTAAGAATTCTAAGCAGAGTGTTTTCTCATGGCAGCTCAAACGAGGGCAATGTCGAAGACTTCCAGGCCATGTTGGACTGCCTAGAAATGTGGTTCTGCTGTTGTTCGAGGGCTCTGGAAATGTAGCACGCCTGAAGTAACGTGCAGTGTGTTGCCCATCACTCGGCAGACACAGAGGGCCTCCGAGGGACCTATGGGCCTCGATGTTGCTCAGTAGGCCCACAGGGGTGTGGGGGTACTCAGTGATCTTGGAACGAAAATGATGCTCACCCGAGGGGCCTAGGAGTTCTCAAAGGGTACCTTCTTTAAAATAAAGCAGAACAGCGACTAAGAGCTCATGGGAAGAGCTGCCTGCCTCCCGTTCTGCATGGCTACTCGGGGCCTTACCTCGAGGCAAGGACTCACGTTGAGATTCCCTTTAGCTCTAGAGCATTACAAGAAGAGAGCCACCCCGGCCATGGAAGCACCCTGTGTAGCCAGAGAAAACCCATTTTCTTCCCAGACCCATGCCTACGGCGTCCAGAGGCCTGACAACAGCAGAGAATTTCAGGGAGCTTCCAAGGAGCATGAATGGGGCTTTCCAAATGGAAAAGCAAGGCTAGTATCATCCCGCCCCCATTTCCATGGGCACACGCAGCATACATCCCTGTGGTTTCTGACAAGTCAAAAGAGACACAGAGCACACACTGGTTCCTTCCCTGAATCAACTTCTCGAGGCAGAGTGTTCTGCATCTAGTGAACGGCCTCAACCAAGGCACGCCCTAGCTAGGCCTCTGGGCCCGGGCCTCTTCAGAAGCCTGCAGTGCTACAGGAAGAACTGTGCTTTAGTTGCAATAGGCAAGCAATCCGCCTTTCTCCTGGAGGCAGGGTGACTTCAGGTAGGAGGTCCTGGTTGGACGGCGAAGCCTAGTGTTGTTTTTCAGTGCCAATCAGAGTAGGGAATGAGTGCGACTTCCACGGCATGTTGGAACCTGCTAGAACCGTGCCCGTGAACCTGTGGTAGTGCTGGGGAAATCAAGCTGTCCCAAGAAAGAGTGTACTGTTTTGCCCATCACTCGGCATACACAGTGTGAGTACGAAGGCCTACGGGCCTGGATGTTGTTTAGAAGAGCCAGGGGAGCCTGGGGGTACTCAGTGTTCTTGCAGGGAATAGGGTTTCCAGGCGAGGCACCTAGGTGTCCCGCAAAGCGTACTGGCGTTCAAATGCTGCAGAGCAGCGACTACGGCCTCATGGAAACTGCTGCACGCCTCCGCTTCTGCAGAGCAATTCAGGGCCTTACCTCGAGGCAAGTCCTCACGTTGAGTGTCCCGTGAGCGACACCGCATGGTAGGATGCTGACTTTCTCCTTGAGTAGAGAGACTTCAGGTACGAGGTCCTCTAAGAATTCTAAGCAGAGTGTTTTCTCATGGCAGCTCAAACGAGGGCAATGTCGAAGACTTCCAGGCCATGTTGGACTGCCTAGAAATGTGGTTCTGCTGTTGTTCGAGGGCTCTGGAAATGTAGCACGCCTGAAGTAACGTGCAGTGTGTTGCCCATCACTCGGCAGACACAGAGGGCCTCTGAGGGACCTATGGGCCTCGATGTTGCTCAGTAGGACCACAGGGGTGTGGGGGTACTCAGTGATCTTGGAACGAAAATGATGCTCACCCGAGGGGCCTAGGAGTTCTCAAAGGGTACCTTCTTTAAAATAAAGCAGAACAGCGACTAAGAGCTCATGGGAAGAGCTGCCTGCCTCCTGTTCTGCATGGCTACTCGGGGCCTTACCTAGAGGCAAGGACTCACGTTGAGATTCCCTTTAGTTCTAGAGCATTACAAGAAGAGAGCCACCCCGGCCATGGAAGCACCCTGTGTAGCCAGAGAAAACCCATTTTCTTCCCAGACCCATGCCTACAGCGGCCAGAGGCCAGTCAACAGCAGAGAATTTCAGGGAGCTTCAAGGGAGCATGAATGGGGCTTTCCAAATGGAAAAGCAAGGCTAGTACCATCCTGCCCCCATTTCCATGGGCACACGCAGCATACATCCCTGTGGTTTCTGACAAGTCAAAAGAGACACAGAGCACACACTGGTTCTTCCCTGAATCAACTTCTCGAGGCAGAGTGTTCTGCATCTAGTGAACGGCCTCAACCAAGGCACGCCCTAGCTAGACCTCTGGGCCCGTGCCTCTTCAGAAGCCTGCAGTGCTACAGGAAAAACTGTGCTTTAGTGGCAATAGGAACGCAAGCCGCCTTTCTCCTGGAGGCAGGGTGACTTCAGGTAGGAGGTCCTGGTTGGAAGGCGAAGCCTAGTGTTTTTTTTTCAGTGCCAATCAGAGTAGGGAATGAGTGCGACTTCCACGGCATGTTGGAACCTGCTAGAACCGTGCCCGTGAACCTGTGGTAGTGCTGGGGAAATCAAGCTGTCCCAAGAAAGAGTGTACTGTTTTGCCCATCACTCGGCATACACAGTGTGAGTACGAAGGCCTACGGGCCTGGATGTTGTTTAGAAGAGCCAGGGGAGCCTGGGGGTACTCAGTGTTCTTGCAGGGAATAGGGTTTCCAGGCGAGGCACCTAGGTGTCCCGCAAAGCGTACTGGCGTTCAAATGCTGCAGAGCAGCGACTACGGCCTCATGGAAACTGCTGCACGCCTCCGCTTCTGCAGAGCAATTCAGGGCCTTACCTCGAGGCAAGTCCTCACGTTGAGTGTCCCGTGAGCGACACCGCATGGTAGGATGCTGACTTTCTCCTTGAGTAGAGAGACTTCAGGTACGAGGTCCTCTAAGAATTCTAAGCAGAGTGTTTTCTCATGGCAGCTCAAACGAGGGCAATGTCGAAGACTTCCAGGCCATGTTGGACTGCCTAGAAATGTGGTTCTGCTGTTGTTCGAGGGCTCTGGAAATGTAGCACGCCTGAAGTAACGTGCAGTGTGTTGCCCATCACTCGGCAGACACAGAGGGCCTCCGAGGAACCTATGGGCCTGGATGTTGCTCAGTAGGCCCACAGGGGTGTGGGGGTACTCAGTGATCTTGGAACGAAAATGATGCTCACCCGAGGGGCCTAGGAGTTCTCAAAGGGTACCTTCTTTAAAATAAAGCAGAACAGCGACTAAGAGCTCATGGGAAGAGCTGCCTGCCTCCCGTTCTGCATGGCTACTCGGGGCCTTACCTCGAGGCAAGGACTCACGTTGAGATTCCCTTTAGTTCTAGAGCATTACAAGAAGAGAGCCACCCCGGCCATGGAAGCACCCTGTGTAGCCAGAGAAAACCCATTTTCTTCCCAGACCCATGCCTACGGCGGCCAGAGGCCAGTCAACAGCAGAGAATTTCAGGGAGCTTCCAGGGAGCATGAATGGGGCTTTCCAAATGGAAAAGCAAGGCTAGTACCATCCCGCCCCCATTTCCATGGGCACACGCAGCATACATCCCTGTGGTTTCTGACAAGTCAAAAGAGACACAGAGCACACACTTCGTCCTTCCCTGAATCAACTCCTCGAGGCAGGGTGTTCTGCATGTAGTGAACGGCCTCAACCAAGGCGCGCCCTAGCTAGACCTCTGGGCCCGTGCCTCTTCAGAAGCCTGCAGTGCTACAGGAAAAACTGTGCTTTAGTGGCAATAGGAACGCAAGCCGACTTTCTCCTGGAGGCAGGGTGACTTCAGGTAGGAGGTCCTGGTTGGAAGGCGAAGCCTAGTGTTTTTTTTTCAGTGCCAATCAGAGTAGGGAATGAGTGCGACTTCCACGGCATGTTGGAACCTGCTAGAACCGTGCCCGTGAACCTGTGGTAGTGCTGGGGAAATCAAGCTGTCCCAAGAAAGAGTGTACTGTTTTGCCCATCACTCGGCATACACAGTGTGAGTACGAAGGCCTACGGGCCTGGATGTTGTTTAGAAGAGGCAGGGGAGCCTGGGGGTACTCAGTGTTCTTGCAGGGAATAGGGTTTCCAGGCGAGGCACCTAGGTGTCCCGCAAAGCGTACTGGCGTTCAAATGCTGCAGAGCAGCGACTACGGCCTCATGGAAACTGCTGCACGCCTCCGCTTCTGCAGAGCAATTCAGGGCCTTACCTCGAGGCAAGTCCTCACGTTGAGTGTCCCATGAGCGACACCGCATGGTAGGATGCTGACTTTCTCCTTGAGTAGAGAGACTTCAGGTACGAGGTCCTCTAAGAATTCTAAGCAGAGTGTTTTCTCATGGCAGCTCAAACGAGGGCAATGTCGAAGACTTCCAGGCCATGTTGGACTGCCTAGAAATGTGGTTCTGCTGTTGTTCGAGGGCTCTGGAAATGTAGCACGCCTGAAGTAACGTGCAGTGTGTTGCCCATCACTCGGCAGACACAGAGGGCCTCCGAGGAACCTATCGGCCTCGATGTTGCTCAGTAGGCCCACAGGGGTGTGGGGGTACTCAGTGATCTTGGAACGAAAATGATGCTCACCCGAGGGGCCTAGGAGTTCTCAAAGGGTACCTTCTTTAAAATAAAGCAGAACAGCGACTAAGAGCTCATGGGAAGAGCTGCCTGCCTCCCGTTCTGCATGGCTACTCGGGGCCTTACCTCGAGGCAAGGACTCACGTTGAGATTCCCTTTAGCTCTAGAGCATTACAAGAAGAGAGCCACCCCGGCCATGGAAGCACCCTGTGTAGCCAGAGAAAACCCATTTTCTTCCCAGACCCCTGCCTACGGCGTCCAGAGGCCTGACAACAGCAGAGAATTTCAGGGAGCTTCCAGGGAGCATGAATGGGGCTTTCCAAATGGAAAAGCAAGGCTAGTACCATCCCGCCCCCATTTCCATGGGCACACGCAGCATACATCCCTGTGGTTTCTGACAAGTCAAAAGAGACACAGAGCACACACTGGTTCCTTCCCTGAATCAACTTCTCGAGGCAGAGTGTTCTGCATCTAGTGAACGGCCTCAACCAAGGCACGCCCTAGCTAGGCCTCTGGGCCCGGGCCTCTTCAGAAGCCTGCAGTGCTACAGGAAGAACTGTGCTTTAGTTGCAATAGGCAAGCAATCCGCCTTTCTCCTGGAGGCAGGGTGACTTCAGGTAGGAGGTCCTGGTTGGAAGGCGAAGCCTAGAGTTTTTTTCAGTGCCAATCAGAGTAGGGAATGAGTGCGACTTCCACGGCATGTTGGAACCTGCTAGAACCGTGCCCGTGAACCTGTGGTAGTGCTGGGGAAATCAAGCTGTCCCAAGAAAGAGTGTACTGTTTTGCCCATCACTCGGCATACACAGTGTGAGTACGAAGGCCTACGGGCCTGGATGTTGTTTAGAAGAGCCAGGGGAGCCTGGGGGTACTCAGTGTTCTTGCAGGGAATAGGGTTTCCAGGCGAGGCACCTAGGTGTCCCGCAAAGCGTACTGGCGTTCAAATGCTGCAGAGCAGCGACTACGGCCTCATGGAAACTGCTGCACGCCTCCGCTTCTGCAGAGCAATTCAGGGCCTTACCTCGAGGCAAGTCCTCACGTTGAGTGTCCCGTGAGCGACACCGCATGGTAGGATGCTGACTTTCTCCTTGAGTAGAGAGACTTCAGGTACGAGGTCCTCTAAGAATTCTAAGCAGAGTGTTTTCTCATGGCAGCTCAAACGAGGGCAATGTCGAAGACTTCCAGGCCATGTTGGACTGCCTAGAAATGTGGTTCTGCTGTTGTTCGAGGGCTCTGGAAATGTAGCACGCCTGAAGTAACGTGCAGTGTGTTGCCCATCACTCGGCAGACACAGAGGGCCTCTGAGGGACCTATGGGCCTCGATGTTGCTCAGTAGGACCACAGGGGTGTGGGGGTACTCAGTGATCTTGGAACGAAAATGATGCTCACCCGAGGGGCCTAGGAGTTCTCAAAGGGTACCTTCTTTAAAATAAAGCAGAACAGCGACTAAGAGCTCATGGGAAGAGCTGCCTGCCTCCTGTTCTGCATGGCTACTCGGGGCCTTACCTAGAGGCAAGGACTCACGTTGAGATTCCCTTTAGCTCTAGAGCATGGCTAGATGAGCCCCACCCCGGCCATGGAAGCACCCTGTGTAGCCAGAGAAAACCCATTTTCTTCCCAGACCCATGCCTACGGCGTCCAGAGGCCTGACAACAGCAGAGAATTTCAGGGAGCTTCCAGGGAGCATGAATGGGGCTTTCCAAATGGAAAAGCAAGGCTAGTACCATCCCGCCCCCATTTCCATGGGCACACGCAGCATACATCCCTGTGGTTTCTGACAAGTCAAAAGAGACACAGAGCACACACTTCGTCCTTCCCTGAATCAACTCCTCGAGGCAGGGTGTTCTGCATGTAGTGAACGGCCTCAACCAAGGCGTGCCCTAGCTAGACCTCTGGGCCCGTGCCTCTTCAGAAGCCTGCAGTGCTACAGGAAAAACTGTGCTTTAGTGGCAATAGGAACGCAAGCCGACTTTCTCCTGGAGGCAGGGTGACTTCAGGTAGGAGGTCCTGGTTGGAAGGCAAAGCCTAGTGTTTTTTTTTCAGTGCCAATCAGAGTAGGGAATGAGTGCGACTTCCACGGCATGTTGGAACCTGCTAGAACCGTGCCCGTGAACCTGTGGTAGTGCTGGGGAAATCAAGCTGTCCCAAGAAAGAGTGTACTGTTTTGCCCATCACTCGGCATACACAGTGTGAGTACGAAGGCCTACGGGCCTGGATGTTGTTTAGAAGAGGCAGGGGAGCCTGGGGGTACTCAGTGTTCTTGCAGGGAATAGGGTTTCCAGGCGAGGCACCTAGGTGTCCCGCAAAGCGTACTGGCGTTCAAATGCTGCAGAGCAGCGACTACGGCCTCATGGAAACTGCTGCACGCCTCCGCTTCTGCAGAGCAATTCAGGGCCTTACCTCGAGGCAAGTCCTCACGTTGAGTGTCCCGTGAGCGACACCGCATGGTAGGATGCTGACTTTCTCCTTGAGTAGAGAGACTTCAGGTACGAGGTCCTCTAAGAATTCTAAGCAGAGTGTTTTCTCATGGCAGCTCAAACGAGGGCAATGTCGAAGACTTCCAGGCCATGTTGGACTGCCTAGAAATGTGGTTCTGCTGTTGTTCGAGGGCTCTGGAAATGTAGCACGCCTGAAGTAACGTGCAGTGTGTTGCCCATCACTCGGCAGACACAGAGGGCCTCTGAGGGACCTATGGGCCTCGATGTTGCTCAGTAGGCCCACAGGGGTGTGGGGGTACTCAGTGATCTTGGAACGAAAATGATGCTCACCCGAGGGGCCTAGGAGTTCTCAAAGGGTACCTTCTTTAAAATAAAGCAGAACAGCGACTAAGAGCTCATGGGAAGAGCTGCCTGCCTCCCGTTCTGCATGGCTACTCGGGGCCTTACCTCGAGGCAAGGACTCACGTTGAGATTCCCTTTAGTTCTAGAGCATTACAAGAAGAGAGCCACCCCGGCCATGGAAGCACCCTGTGTAGCCAGAGAAAACCCATTTTCTTCCCAGACCCATGCCTACGGCGGCCAGAGGCCAGTCAACAGCAGAGAATTTCAGGGAGCTTCCAGGGAGCATGAATGGGGCTTTCCAAATGGAAAAGCAAGGCTAGTACCATCCCGCCCCCATTTCCATGGGCACACGCAGCATACATCCCTGTGGTTTCTGACAAGTCAAAAGAGACACAGAGCACACACTGGTTCCTTCCCTGAATCAACTCCTCGAGGCAGGGTGTTCTGCATGTAGTGAACGGCCTCAACCAAGGCGCGCCCTAGCTAGACCTCTGGGCCCGTGCCTCTTCAGAAGCCTGCAGTGCTACAGGAAAAACTGTGCTTTAGTGGCAATAGGAACGCAAGCCGACTTTCTCCTGGAGGCAGGGTGACTTCAGGTAGGAGGTCCTGGTTGGAAGGCGAAGCCTAGTGTTTTTTTTTCAGTGCCAATCAGAGTAGGGAATGAGTGCGACTTCCACGGCATGTTGGAACCTGCTAGAACCGTGCCCGTGAACCTGTGGTAGTGCTGGGGAAATCAAGCTGTCCCAAGAAAGAGTGTACTGTTTTGCCCATCACTCGGCATACACAGTGTGAGTACGAAGGCCTACGGGCCTGGATGTTGTTTAGAAGAGGCAGGGGAGCCTGGGGGTACTCAGTGTTCTTGCAGGGAATAGGGTTTCCAGGCGAGGCACCTAGGTGTCCCGCAAAGCGTACTGGCGTTCAAATGCTGCAGAGCAGCGACTACGGCCTCATGGAAACTGCTGCACGCCTCCGCTTCTGCAGAGCAATTCAGGGCCTTACCTCGAGGCAAGTCCTCACGTTGAGTGTCCCGTGAGCGACACCGCATGGTAGGATGCTGACTTTCTCCTTGAGTAGAGAGACTTCAGGTACGAGGTCCTCTAAGAATTCTAAGCAGAGTGTTTTCTCATGGCAGCTCAAACGAGGGCAATGTCGAAGACTTCCAGGCCATGTTGGACTGCCTAGAAATGTGGTTCTGCTGTTGTTCGAGGGCTCTGGAAATGTAGCACGCCTGAAGTAACGTGCAGTGTGTTGCCCATCACTCGGCAGACACAGAGGGCCTCCGAGGAACCTATGGGCCTCGATGTTGCTCAGTAGGCCCACAGGGGTGTGGTGGTACTCAGTGATCTTGGAACGAAAATGATGCTCACCCGAGGGGCCTAGGAGTTCTCAAAGGGTACCTTCTTTAAAATAAAGCAGAACAGCGACTAAGAGCTCATGGGAAGAGCTGCCTGCCTCCCGTTCTGCATGGCTACTCGGGGCCTTACCTCGAGGCAAGGACTCACGTTGAGATTCCCTTTAGTTCTAGAGCATTACAAGAAGAGAGCCACCCCGGCCATGGAAGCACCCTGTGTAGCCAGAGAAAACCCATTTTCTTCCCAGACCCATGCCTACAGCGGCCAGAGGCCAGTCAACAGCAGAGAATTTCAGGGAGCTTCAAGGGAGCATGAATGGGGCTTTCCAAATGGAAAAGCAAGGCTAGTACCATCCTGCCCCCATTTCCATGGGCACACGCAGCATACATCCCTGTGGTTTCTGACAAGTCAAAAGAGACACAGAGCACACACTGGTTCTTCCCTGAATCAACTTCTCGAGGCAGAGTGTTCTGCATCTAGTGAACGGCCTCAACCAAGGCGCGCCCTAGCTAGACCTCTGGGCCCGTGCCTCTTCAGAAGCCTGCAGTGCTACAGGAAAAACTGTGCTTTAGTGGCAATAGGAACGCAAGCCGACTTTCTCCTGGAGGCAGGGTGACTTCAGGTAGGAGGTCCTGGTTGGAAGGCGAAGCCTAGTGTTTTTTTTTCAGTGCCAATCAGAGTAGGGAATGAGTGCGACTTCCACGGCATGTTGGAACCTGCTAGAACCGTGCCCGTGAACCTGTGGTAGTGCTGGGGAAATCAAGCTGTCCCAAGAAAGAGTGTACTGTTTTGCCCATCACTCGGCATACACAGTGTGAGTACGAAGGCCTACGGGCCTGGATGTTGTTTAGAAGAGGCAGGGGAGCCTGGGGGTACTCAGTGTTCTTGCAGGGAATAGGGTTTCCAGGCGAGGCACCTAGGTGTCCCGCAAAGCGTACTGGTGTTCAAATGCTGCAGAGCAGCGACTACGGCCTCATGGAAACTGCTGCACGCCTCCGCTTCTGCAGAGCAATTCAGGGCCTTACCTCGAGGCAAGTCCTCAAGTTGAGTGTCCCGTGAGCGACACCGCATGGTAGGATGCTGACTTTCTCCTTGAGTAGAGAGACTTCAGGTACGAGGTCCTCTAAGAATTCTAAGCAGAGTGTTTTTTCATGGCAGCTCACACGAGGGCAATGTCGAAGACTTCCAGGCCATGTTGGACTGCCTAGAAATGTGGTTCTGCTGTTGTTCGAGGGCTCTGGAAATGTAGCACGCCTGAAGTAACGTGCAGTGTGTTGCCCATCACTCGGCAGACACAGAGGGCCTCCGAGGAACCTATGGGCCTCGATGTTGCTCAGTAGGCCCACAGGGGTGTGGGGGTACTCAGTGATCTTGGAACGAAAATGATGCTCACCCGAGGGGCCTAGGAGTTCTCAAAGGGTACCTTCTTTAAAATAAAGCAGAACAGCGACTAAGAGCTCATGGGAAGAGCTGCCTGCCTCCCGTTCTGCATGGCTACTCGGGGCCTTACCTCGAGGCAAGGACTCACGTTGCGATTCCCTTTAGTTCTAGAGCATTACAAGAAGAGAGCCACCCCGGCAATGGAAGCACCCTGTGTAGCCAGAGAAAACCCATTTTCTTCCCAGACCCATGCCTACAGCGGCCAGAGGCCAGTCAACAGCAGAGAATTTCAGGGAGCTTCAAGGGAGCATGAATGGGGCTTTCCAAATGGAAAAGCAAGGCTAGTACCATCCCGCCCCCATTTCCATGGGCACACGCAGCATACATCCCTGTGGTTTCTGACAAGTCAAAAGAGACACAGAGCACACACTGGTTCCCTCCCTGAATCAACTTCTCGAGGCAGAGTGTTCTGCATCTAGTGAACGGCCTCAACCAAGGCACGCCCTAGCTAGGCCTCTGGGCCCGGGCCTCTTCAGAAGCCTGCAGTGCTACAGGAAGAACTGTGCTTTAGTGGCAATAGGCAAGCAATCCGCCTTTCTCCTGGAGGCAGGGTGACTTCAGGTAGGAGGTCCTGGTTGGAAGGCGAAGCCTAGTGTTTTTTTTCAGTGCCAATCAGAGTAGGGAATGAGTGCGACTTCCACGGCATGTTGGAACCTGCTAGAACCGTGCCCGTGAACCTGTGGTAGTGCTGGGGAAATCAAGCTGTCCCAAGAAAGAGTGTACTGTTTTGCCCATCACTCGGCATACACAGTGTGAGTACGAAGGCCTACGGGCCTGGATGTTGTTTAGAAGAGCCAGGGGAGCCTGGGGGTACTCAGTGTTCTTGCAGGGAATAGGGTTTCCAGGCGAGGCACCTAGGTGTCCCGCAAAGCGTACTGGCGTTCAAATGCTGCAGAGCAGCGGCTACCGCCTCATGGAAACTGCTGCACGCCTCCGCTTCTGCAGAGCAATTCAGGGCCTTACCTCGAGGCAAGTCCTCACGTTGAGTGTCCCGTGAGCGACACTGCATGGTAGGATGCTGTCTTTCTCCTTGAGTAGAGAGACTTCAGGTACGAGGTCCTCTAAGAATTCTAAGCAGAGTGTTTTCTCATGGCAGCTCAAACGAGGGCAATGTCGAAGACTTCCAGGCCATGTTGGACTGCCTAGAAATGTGGTTCTGCTGTTGTTCGAGGGCTCTGGAAATGTAGCACGCCTGAAGTAACGTGCAGTGTGTTGCCCATCACTCGGCAGACACAGAGGGCCTCTGAGGGACCTATGGGCCTCGATGTTGCTCAGTAGGACCACAGGGGTGTGGGGGTACTCAGTGATCTTGAAACGAAAATGATGCTCACCCGAGGGGCCTAGGAGTTCTCAAAGGGTACCTTCTTTAAAATAAAGCAGAACAGCGACTAAGAGCTCATGGGAAGAGCTGCCTGCCTCCCGTTCTGCATGGCTACTCGGGGCCTTACCTCAAGGCAAGGACTCACGTTGCGATTCCCTTTAGTTCTAGAGCATTACAAGAAGAGAGCCACCCCGGCAATGGAAGCACCCTGTGTAGCCAGAGAAAACCCATTTTCTTCCCAGACCCATGCCTACAGCGGCCAGAGGCCAGTCAACAGCAGAGAATTTCAGGGAGCTTCAAGGGAGCATGAATGGGGCTTTCCAAATGGAAAAGCAAGGCTAGTACCATCCCGCCCCCATTTCCATGGGCACACGCAGCATACATCCCTGTGGTTTCTGACAAGTCAAAAGAGACACAGAGCACACACTGGTTCCTTCCCTGAATCAACTTCTCGAGGCAGAGTGTTCTGCATCTAGTGAACGGCCTCAACCAAGGCACGCCCTAGCTAGGCCTCTGGGCCCGGGCCTCTTCAGAAGCCTGCAGTGCTACAGGAAGAACTGTGCTTTAGTGGCAATAGGCAAGCAATCCGCCTTTCTCCTGGAGGCAGGGTGACTTCAGGTAGGAGGTCCTGGTTGGAAGGCGAAGCCTAGTGTTTTTTTTCAGTGCCAATCAGAGTAGGGAATGAGTGCGACTTCCACGGCATGTTGGAACCTGCTAGAACCGTGCCCGTGAACCTGTGGTAGTGCTGGGGAAATCAAGCTGTCCCAAGAAAGAGTGTACTGTTTTGCCCATCACTCGGCATACACAGTGTGAGTACGAAGGCCTACGGGCCTGGATGTTGTTTAGAAGAGCCAGGGGAGCCTGGGGGTACTCAGTGTTCTTGCAGGGAATAGGGTTTCCAGGCGAGGCACCTAGGTGTCCCGCAAACGTACTGGCGTTCAAATGCTGCAGAGCAGCGGCTACCGCCTCATGGAAACTGCTGCACGCCTCCGCTTCTGCAGAGCAATTCAGGGCCTTACCTCGAGGCAAGTCCTCACGTTGAGTGTCCCGTGAGCGACACCGCATGGTAGGATGCTGTCTTTCTCCTTGAGTAGAGAGACTTCAGGTACGAGGTCCTCTAAGAATTCTAAGCAGAGTGTTTTCTCATGGCAGCTCAAACGAGGGCAATGTCGAAGACTTCCAGGCCATGTTGGACTGCCTAGAAATGTGGTTCTGCTGTTGTTCGAGGGCTCTGGAAATGTAGCACGCCTGAAGTAACGTGCAGTGTGTTGCCCATCACTCGGCAGACACAGAGGGCCTCCGAGGGACCTATGGGCCTCGATGGTGCTCAGTAGGCCCACAGGGGTGTGGGGGTACTCAGTGATCTTGGAACGAAAACGATGCTCACCCGAGGGGCCTAGGAGTTCTCAAAGGGTACCTTCTTTAAAATAAAGCAGAACAGCGACTAAGACACATGGGAAGACCTGCCTGCCTCCCGTTCTGCATGGCTACTCGGGGCCTTACCTCGAGGCAAGGACTCACGTTGAGATTCCCTTTAGCTCTAGAGCATTACAAGAAGAGAGCCACCCCGGCCATGGAAGCACCCTGTGTAGCCAGAGAAAACCCATTTTCTTCCCAGACCCATGCCTACGGCGTCCAGAGGCCTGACAACAGCAGAGAGTTTCAGGGAGCTTCCAGGGAGCATGAATGGGGCTTTCCAAATGGAAAAGCAAGGCTAGTACCATCCCGCCCCCATTTCCATGGGCACACGCAGCATACATCCCTGTGGTTTCTGACAAGTCAAAAGAGACACAGAGCACACACTGGTTCCTTCCCTGAATCAACTTCTCGAGGCAGAGTGTTCTGCATCTACTGAACGGCCTCAACCAAGGCACGCCCTAGCTAGGCCTCTGGGCCCGGGCCTCTTCAGAAGCCTGCAGTGCTACAGGAAGAACTGTGCTTTAGTTGCAATAGGCAAGCAATCCGCCTTTCTCCTGGAGGCAGGGTGACTTCAGGTAGGAGGTCCTGGTTGGAAGGCGAAGCCTAGTGTTTTTTTTCAGTGCCAATCAGAGTAGGGAATGAGTGCGACTTCCACGGCATGTTGGAACCTGCTAGAACCGTGCCCGTGAACCTGTGGTAGTGCTGGGGAAATCAAGCTGTCCCAAGAAAGAGTGTACTGTTTTGCCCATCACTCGGCATACACAGTGTGAGTACGAAGGCCTACGGGCCTGGATGTTGTTTAGAAGAGCCAGGGGAGCCTGGGGGTACTCAGTGTTCTTGCAGGGAATAGGGTTTCCAGGCGAGGCACCTAGGTGTCCCGCAAAGCGTACTGGCGTTCAAATGCTGCAGAGCAGCGGCTACCGCCTCATGGAAACTGCTGCACGCCTCCGCTTCTGCAGAGCAATTCAGGGCCTTACCTCGAGGCAAGTCCTCACGTTGAGTGTCCCGTGAGCGACACCGCATGGTAGGATGCTGACTTTCTCCTTGAGTAGAGAGACTTCAGGTACGAGGTCCTCTAAGAATTCTAAGCAGAGTGTTTTCTCATGGCAGCTCAAACGAGGGCAATGTCGAAGACTTCCAGGCCATGTTGGACTGCCTAGAAATGTGGTTCTGCTGTTGTTCGAGGGCTCTGGAAATGTAGCACGCCTGAAGTAACGTGCAGTGTGTTGCCCATCACTCGGCAGACACAGAGGGCCTCTGAGGGACCTATGGGCCTCGATTTTGCTCAGTAGGACCACAGGGGTGTGGGGGTACTCAGTGATCTTGGAACGAAAATGATGCTCACCCGAGGGGCCTAGGAGTTCTCAAAGTGTACCTTCTTTAAAATAAAGCAGAACAGCGACTAAGAGCTCATGGGAAGAGCTGCCTGCCTCCCGTTCTGCATGGCTACTCGGGGCCTTACCTCGAGGCAAGGACTCACGTTGCGATTCCCTTTAGTTCTAGAGCATTACAAGAAGAGAGCCACCCCGGCAATGGAAGCACCCTGTGTAGCCAGAGAAAACCCATTTTCTTCCCAGACCCATGCCTACAGTGGCCAGAGGCCAGTCAACAGCAGAGAATTTCAGGGAGCTTCAAGGGAGCATGAATGGGGCTTTCCAAATGGAAAAGCAAGGCTAGTACCATCCCGCCCCCATTTCCATGGGCACACGCAGCATACATCCCTGTGGTTTCTGACAAGTCAAAAGAGACACAGAGCACACACTGGTTCCTTCCCTGAATCAACTTCTCGAGGCAGAGTGTTCTGCATCTAGTGAACGGCCTCAACCAAGGCACGCCCTAGCTAGGCCTCTGGGCCCGGGCCTCTTCAGAAGCCTGCAGTGCTACAGGAAGAACTGTGCTTTAGTGGCAATAGGCAAGCAATCCGCCTTTCTCCTGGAGGCAGGGTGACTTCAGGTAGGAGGTCCTGGTTGGAAGGTGAAGCCTAGTGATTTTTTCAGTGCCAATCAGAGTAGGGAATGAGTGCGACTTCCACGGCATGTTGGAACCTGCTAGAACCGTGCCCATGAACCTGTGGTAGTGCTGGGGAAATCAAGCTGTCCCAAGAAAGAGTGTACTGTTTTGCCCATCACTCGGCATACACAGTGTGAGTACGAAGGCCTACGGGCCTGGATGTTGTTTAGAAGAGCCAGGGGAGCCTGGGGGTACTCAGTGTTCTTGCAGGGAATAGGGATTCCAGGCGAGGCACCTAGGTGTCCCGCAAAGCGTACTGGCGTTCAAATGCTGCAGAGCAGCGGCTACCGCCTCATGGAAACTGCTACACGCCTCCGCTTCTGCAGAGCAATTCAGGGCCTTACCTCGAGGCAAGTCCTCACGTTGAGTGTCCCGTGAGCGACACCGCATGGTAGGATGCTGTCTTTCTCCTTGAGTAGAGAGACTTCAGGTACGAGGTCCTCTAAGAATTCTAAGCAGAGTGTTTTCTCATGGCAGCTCAAACGAGGGCAATGTCGAAGACTTCCAGGCCATGTTGGACTGCGTAGAAATGTGGTTCTGCTGTTGTTCGAGGGCTCTGGAAATGTAGCACGCCTGAAGTAACGTGCAGTGTGTTGCCCATCACTCGGCAGACACAGAGGGCCTCCGAGGGACCTATGGGCCTCGATGTTGCTCAGTAGGCCCACAGGGGTGTGGGGGTACTCAGTGATCTTGGAACGAAAACGATGCTCACCCGAGGGGCCTAGGAGTTCTCAAAGGGTACCTTCTTTAAAATAAAGCAGAACAGCGACTAAGAGCTCATGGGAAGAGCTGCCTGCCTCCCGTTCTGCATGGCTACTCGGGGCCTTACCTCGAGGCAAGGACTCACGTTGAGATTCCCTTTAGCTCTAGAGCATTACAAGAAGAGAGCCACCCCGGCCATGGAAGCACCCTGTGTAGCCAGAGAAAACCCATTTTCTTCCCAGACCCATGCCTACGGCGTCCAGAGGCCTGACAACAGCAGAGAATTTCAGGGAGCTTCCAGGGAGCATGAATGGGGCTTTCCAAATGGAAAAGCAAGGCTAGTACCATCCCGCCCCCATTTCCATGGGCACACGCAGCATACATCCCTGTGGTTTCTGACAAGTCAAAAGAGACACAGAGCACACACTGGTTCCTTCCCTGAATCAACTCCTCGAGGCAGGGTGTTCTGCATCTAGTGAACGGCCTCAACCAAGGCACGCCCTAGCTAGGCCTCTGGGCCCGGGCCTCTTCAGAAGCCTGCAGTGCTACAGGAAGAACTGTGCTTTAGTTGCAATAGGCAAGCAATCCGCCTTTCTCCTGGAGGCAGGGTGACTTCAGGTAGGAGGTCCTGGTTGGAAGGCGAAGCCTAGAGTTTTTTTTCAGTGCCAATCAGAGTAGGGAATGAGTGCGACTTCCACGGCATGTTGGAACCTGCTAGAACCGTGCCCGTGAACCTGTGGTAGTGCTGGGGAAATCAAGCTGTCCCAAGAAAGAGTGTACTGTTTTGCCCATCACTCGGCATACACAGTGTGAGTACGAAGGCCTACGGGCCTGGATGTTGTTTAGAAGAGGCAGGGGAGCCTGGGGGTACTCAGTGTTCTTGCAGGGAATAGGGTTTCCAGGCGAGGCACCTAGGTGTCCCGCAAAGCGTACTGGCGTTCAAATGCTGCAGAGCAGCGACTACGGCCTCATGGAAACTGCTGCACGCCTCGGCTTCTGCAGAGCAATTCAGGGCCTTACCTCGAGGCAAGTCCTCACGTTGAGTGTCCCGTGAGCGACACCGCATGGTAGGATGCTGACTTTCTCCTTGAGTAGAGAGACTTCAGGTACGAGGTCCTCTAAGAATTCTAAGCAGAGTGTTTTCTCATGGCAGCTCAAACGAGGGCAATGTCGAAGACTTCCAGGCCATGTTGGACTGCCTAGAAATGTGGTTCTGCTGTTGTTCGAGGGCTCTGGAAATGTAGCACGCCTGAAGTAACGTGCAGTGTGTTGCCCATCACTCGGCAGACACAGAGGGCCTCTGAGGGACCTATGGGCCTCGATGTTGCTCAGTAGGACCACAGGGGTGTGGGGGTACTCAGTGATCTTGGAACGAAAATGATGCTCACCCGAGGGGCCTAGGAGTTCTCAAAGGGTACCTTCTTTAAAATAAAGCAGAACAGCGACTAAGAGCTCATGGGAAGAGCTGCCTGCCTCCCGTTCTGCATGGCTACTCGGGGCCTTACCTAGAGGCAAGGACTCACGTTGAGATTCCCTTTAGCTCTAGAGCATGGCTAGATGAGCCCCACCCCGGCCATGGAAGCACCCTGTGTAGCCAGAGAAAACCCATTTTCTTCCCAGACCCATGCCTACGGCGTCCAGAGGCCTGACAACAGCAGAGAATTTCAGGGAGCTTCCAGGGAGCATGAATGGGGCTTTCCAAATGGAAAAGCAAGGCTAGTACCATCCTGCCCCCATTTCCATGGGCACACGCAGCATACATCCCTGTGGTTTCTGACAAGTCAAAAGAGACACAGAGCACACACTTCGTCCTTCCCTGAATCAACTCCTCGAGGCAGGGTGTTCTGCATGTAGTGAACGGCCTCAACCAAGGCGCGCCCTAGCTAGACCTCTGGGCCCGTGCCTCTTCAGAAGCCTGCAGTGCTACAGGAAAAACTGTGCTTTAGTGGCAATAGGAACGCAAGCCGACTTTCTCCTGGAGGCAGGGTGACTTCAGGTAGGAGGTCCTGGTTGGAAGGCGAAGCCTAGTGTTTTTTTTTCAGTGCCAATCAGAGTAGGGAATGAGTGCGACTTCCACGGCATGTTGGAACCTGCTAGAACCGTGCCCGTGAACCTGTGGTAGTGCTGGGGAAATCAAGCTGTCCCAAGAAAGAGTGTACTGTTTTGCCCATCACTCGGCATACACAGTGTGAGTACGAAGGCCTACGGGCCTGGATGTTGTTTAGAAGAGGCAGGGGAGCCTGGGGGTACTCAGTGTTCTTGCAGGGAATAGGGTTTCCAGGCGAGGCACCTAGGTGTCCCGCAAAGCGTACTGGCGTTCAAATGCTGCAGAGCAGCGACTACGGCCTCATGGAAACTGCTGCACGCCTCTGCTTCTGCAGAGCAATTCAGGGCCTTACCTCGAGGCAAGTCCTCACGTTGAGTGTCCCGTGAGCGACACCGCATGGTAGGATGCTGACTTTCTCCTTGAGTAGAGAGACTTCAGGTACGAGGTCCTCTAAGAATTCTAAGCAGAGTGTTTTCTCATGGCAGCTCAAACGAGGGCAATGTCGAAGACTTCCAGGCCATGTTGGACTGCCTAGAAATGTGGTTCTGCTGTTGTTCGAGGGCTCTGGAAATGTAGCACGCCTGAAGTAACGTGCAGTGTGTTGCCCATCACTCGGCAGACACAGAGGGCCTCTGAGGGACCTATGGGCCTCGATGTTGCTCAGTAGGCCCACAGGGGTGTGGGGGTACTCAGTGATCTTGGAACGAAAATGATGCTCACCCGAGGGGCCTAGGAGTTCTCAAAGGGTACCTTCTTTAAAATAAAGCAGAACAGCGACTAAGAGCTCATGGGAAGAGCTGCCTGCCTCCCGTTCTGCATGGCTACTCGGGGCCTTACCTCGAGGCAAGGACTCACGTTGAGATTCCCTTTAGTTCTAGAGCATTACAAGAAGAGAGCCACCCCGGCCATGGAAGCACCCTGTGTAGCCAGAGAAAACCCATTTTCTTCCCAGACCCATGCCTACGGCGGCCAGAGGCCAGTCAACAGCAGAGAATTTCAGGGAGCTTCCAGGGAGCATGAATGGGGCTTTCCAAATGGAAAAGCAAGGCTAGTACCATCCCGCCCCCATTTCCATGGGCACACGCAGCATACATCCCTGTGGTTTCTGACAAGTCAAAAGAGACACAGAGCACACACTTCGTCCTTCCCTGAATCAACTCCTCGAGGCAGGGTGTTCTGCATGTAGTGAACGGCCTCAACCAAGGCGCGCCCTAGCTAGACCTCTGGGCCCGTGCCTCTTCAGAAGCCTGCAGTGCTACAGGAAAAACTGTGCTTTAGTGGCAATAGGAACGCAAGCCGACTTTCTCCTGGAGGCAGGGTGACTTCAGGTAGGAGGTCCTGGTTGGAAGGCGAAGCCTAGTGTTTTTTTTTCAGTGCCAATCAGAGTAGGGAATGAGTGCGACTTCCACGGCATGTTGGAACCTGCTAGAACCGTGCCCGTGAACCTGTGGTAGTGCTGGGGAAATCAAGCTGTCCCAAGAAAGAGTGTACTGTTTTGCCCATCACTCGGCATACACAGTGTGAGTACGAAGGCCTACGGGCCTGGATGTTGTTTAGAAGAGGCAGGGGAGCCTGGGGGTATTCAGTGTTCTTGCAGGGAATAGGGTTTCCAGGCGAGGCACCTAGGTGTCCCGCAAAGCGTACTGGCGTTCAAATGCTGCAGAGCAGCGACTACGGCCTCATGGAAACTGCTGCACGCCTCCGCTTCTGCAGAGCAATTCAGGGCCTTACCTCGAGGCAAGTCCTCACGTTGAGTGTCCCGTGAGCGACACCGCATGGTAGGATGCTGACTTTCTCCTTGAGTAGAGAGACTTCAGGTACGAGGTCCTCTAAGAATTCTAAGCAGAGTGTTTTCTCATGGCAGCTCAAACGAGGGCAATGTCGAAGACTTCCAGGCCATGTTGGACTGCCTAGAAATGTGGTTCTGCTGTTGTTCGAGGGCTCTGGAAATGTAGCACGCCTGAAGTAACGTGCAGTGTGTTGCCCATCACTCGGCAGACACAGAGGGCCTCTGAGGGACCTATGGGCCTCGATGTTGCTCAGTAGGCCCACAGGGGTGTGGGGGTACTCAGTGATCTTGGAACGAAAATGATGCTCACCCGAGGGGCCTAGGAGTTCTCAAAGGGTACCTTCTTTAAAATAAAGCAGAACAGCGACTAAGAGCTCATGGGAAGAGCTGCCTGCCTCCCGTTCTGCATGGCTACTCGGGGCCTTACCTCGAGGCAAGGACTCACGTTGAGATTCCCTTTAGTTCTAGAGCATTACAAGAAGAGAGCCACCCCGGCCATGGAAGCACCCTGTGTAGCCAGAGAAAACCCATTTTCTTCCCAGACCCATGCCTACGGCGGCCAGAGGCCAGTCAACAGCAGAGAATTTCAGGGAGCTTCCAGGGAGCATGAATGGGGCTTTCCAAATGGAAAAGCAAGGCTAGTACCATCCCGCCCCCATTTCCATGGGCACACGCAGCATACATCCCTGTGGTTTCTGACAAGTCAAAAGAGACACAGAGCACACACTTCGTCCTTCCCTGAATCAACTCCTCGAGGCAGGGTGTTCTGCATGTAGTGAACGGCCTCAACCAAGGCGCGCCCTAGCTAGACCTCTGGGCCCGTGCCTCTTCAGAAGCCTGCAGTGCTACAGGAAAAACTGTGCTTTAGTGGCAATAGGAACGCAAGCCGACTTTCTCCTGGAGGCAGGGTGACTTCAGGTAGGAGGTCCTGGTTGGAAGGCGAAGCCTAGTGTTTTTTTTTCAGTGCCAATCAGAGTAGGGAATGAGTGCGACTTCCACGGCATGTTGGAACCTGCTAGAACCGTGCCCGTGAACCTGTGGTAGTGCTGGGGAAATCAAGCTGTCCCAAGAAAGAGTGTACTGTTTTGCCCATCACTCGGCATACACAGTGTGAGTACGAAGGCCTACGGGCCTGGATGTTGTTTAGAAGAGGCAGGGGAGCCTGGGGGTATTCAGTGTTCTTGCAGGGAATAGGGTTTCCAGGCGAGGCACCTAGGTGTCCCGCAAAGCGTACTGGCGTTCAAATGCTGCAGAGCAGCGACTACGGCCTCATGGAAACTGCTGCACGCCTCCGCTTCTGCAGAGCAATTCAGGGCCTTACCTCGAGGCAAGTCCTCACGTTGAGTGTCCCGTGAGCGACACCGCATGGTAGGATGCTGACTTTCTCCTTGAGTAGAGAGACTTCAGGTACGAGGTCCTCTAAGAATTCTAAGCAGAGTGTTTTCTCATGGCAGCTCAAACGAGGGCAATGTCGAAGACTTCCAGGCCATGTTGGACTGCCTAGAAATGTGGTTCTGCTGTTGTTCGAGGGCTCTGGAAATGTAGCACGCCTGAAGTAACGTGCAGTGTGTTGCCCATCACTCGGCAGACACAGAGGGCCTCTGAGGGACCTATGGGCTTCGATGTTGCTCAGTAGGCCCACAGGGGTGTGGGGGTACTCAGTGATCTTGGAACGAAAATGATGCTCACCCGAGGGGCCTAGGAGTTCTCAAAGGGTACCTTCTTTAAAATAAAGCAGAACAGCGACTAAGAGCTCATGGGAAGAGCTGCCTGCCTCCCGTTCTGCATGGCTACTCGGGGCCTTACCTCGAGGCAAGGACTCACGTTGAGATTCCCTTTAGTTCTAGAGCATTACAAGAAGAGAGCCACCCCGGCCATGGAAGCACCCTGTGTAGCCAGAGAAAACCCATTTTCTTCCCAGACCCATGCCTACGGCGGCCAGAGGCCAGTCAACAGCAGAGAATTTCAGGGAGCTTCCAGGGAGCATGAATGGGGCTTTCCAAATGGAAAAGCAAGGCTAGTACCATCCCGCCCCCATTTCCATGGGCACACGCAGCATACATCCCTGTGGTTTCTGACAAGTCAAAAGAGACACAGAGCACACACTTCGTCCTTCCCTGAATCAACTCCTCGAGGCAGGGTGTTCTGCATGTAGTGAACGGCCTCAACCAAGGCGCGCCCTAGCTAGACCTCTGGGCCCGTGCCTCTTCAGAAGCCTGCAGTGCTACAGGAAAAACTGTGCTTTAGTGGCAATAGGAACGCAAGCCGACTTTCTCCTGGAGGCAGGGTGACTTCAGGTAGGAGGTCCTGGTTGGAAGGCGAAGCCTAGTGTTTTTTTTTCAGTGCCAATCAGAGTAGGGAATGAGTGCGACTTCCACGGCATGTTGGAACCTGCTAAAACCGTGCCCGTGAACCTGTGGTAGTGCTGGGGAAATCAAGCTGTCCCAAGAAAGAGTGTACTGTTTTGCCCATCACTCGGCATACACAGTGTGAGTACGAAGGCCTACGGGCCTGGAGGTTGTTTAGAAGAGGCAGGGGAGCCTGGGGGTACTCAGTGTTCTTGCAGGGAATAGGGTTTCCAGGCGAGGCACCTAGGTGTCCCGCAAAGCGTACTGGCGTTCAAATGCTGCAGAGCAGCGACTACGGCCTCATGGAAACTGCTGCACGCCTCTGCTTCTGCAGAGCAATTCAGGGCCTTACCTCGAGGCAAGTCCTCACGTTGAGTGTCCCGTGAGCGACACCGCATGGTAGGATACTGACTTTCTCCTTGAGTAGAGAGACTTCAGGTACGAGGTCCTCTAAGAATTCTAAGCAGAGTGTTTTCTCATGGCAGCTCAAACGAGGGCAATGTCGAAGACTTCCAGGCCATGTTGGACTGCCTAGAAATGTGGTTCTGCTGTTGTTCGAGGGCTCTGGAAATGTAGCACGCCTGAAGTAACGTGCAGTGTGTTGCCCATCACTCGGCAGACACAGAGGGCCTCCGAGGAACCTATGGGCCTCGATGTTGCTCAGTAGGCCCACAGGGGTGTGGGGGTACTCAGTGATCTTGGAACGAAAATGATGCTCACCCGAGGGGCCTAGGAGTTCTCAAAGGGTACCTTCTTTAAAATAAAGCAGAACAGCGACTAAGAGCTCATGGGAAGAGCTGCCTGCCTCCCGTTCTGCATGGCTACTCGGGGCCTTACCTCGAGGCAAGGACTCACGTTGAGATTCCCTTTAGTTCTAGAGCATTACAAGAAGAGAGCCACCCCGGCCATGGAAGCACCCTGTGTAGCCAGAGAAAACCCATTTTCTTCCCAGACCCATGCCTACAGCGGCCAGAGGCCAGTCAACAGCAGAGAATTTCAGGGAGCTTCAAGGGAGCATGAATGGGGCTTTCCAAATGGAAAAGCAAGGCTAGTACCATCCCGCCCCCATTTCCATGGGCACACGCAGCATACATCCCTGTGGTTTCTGACAAGTCAAAAGAGACACAGAGCACACACTGGTTCTTCCCTGAATCAACTTCTCGAGGCAGAGTGTTCTGCATCTAGTGAACGGCCTCAACCAAGGCGCGCCCTAGCTAGACCTCTGGGCCCGTGCCTCTTCAGAAGCCTGCAGTGCTACAGGAAAAACTGTGCTTTAGTGGCAATAGGAACGCAAGCCGACTTTCTCCTGGAGGCAGGGTGACTTCAGGTAGGAGGTCCTGGTTGGAAGGCGAAGCCTAGTGTTTTTTTTTCAGTGCCAATCAGAGTAGGGAATGAGTGCGACTTCCACGGCATGTTGGAACCTGCTAGAACCGTGCCCGTGAACCTGTGGTAGTGCTGGGGAAATCAAGCTGTCCCAAGAAAGAGTGTACTGTTTTGCCCATCACTCGGCATACACAGTGTGAGTACGAAGGCCTACGGGCCTGGATGTTGTTTAGAAGAGGCAGGGGAGCCTGGGGGTACTCAGTGTTCTTGCAGGGAATAGGGTTTCCAGGCGAGGCACCTAGGTGTCCCGCAAAGCGTACTGGTGTTCAAATGCTGCAGAGCAGCGACTACGGCCTCATGGAAACTGCTGCACGCCTCCGCTTCTGCAGAGCAATTCAGGGCCTTACGTCGAGGCAAGTCCTCACGTTGAGTGTCCCGTGAGCGACACCGCATGGTAGGATGCTGACTTTCTCCTTGAGTAGAGAGACTTCAGGTACGAGGTCCTCTAAGAATTCTAAGCAGAGTGTTTTCTCATGGCAGCTCAAACAAGGGCAATGTCGAAGACTTCCAGGCCATGTTGGACTGCCTAGAAATGTGGTTCTACTGTTGTTCGAGGGCTCTGGAAATGTAGCACGCCTAAAGTAACGTGCAGTGTGTTGCCCATCACTCTGCAGACACAGAGGGCCTCCGAGGAACCTATGGGCCTCGATGTTGCTCAGTAGGCCCACAGGGGTGTGGGGGTACTCAGTGATCTTGGAACGAAAATGATGCTCACCCGAGGGGCCTAGGAGTTCTCAAAGGGTACCTTCTTTAAAATAAAGCAGAACAGCGACTAAGAGCTCATGGGAAGAGCTGCCTGCCTCCCGTTCTGCATGGCTACTCGGGGCCTTACCTCGAGGCAAGGACTCACGTTGCGATTCCCTTTAGTTCTAGAGCATTACAAGAAGAGAGCCACCCCGGCAATGGAAGCACCCTGTGTAGCCAGAGAAAACCTATTTTCTTCCCAAACCCATGCCTACAGCGGCCAGAGGCCAGTCAACAGCAGAGAATTTCAGGGAGCTTCAAGGGAGCATGAATGGGGCTTTCCAAATGGAAAAGCAAGGCTAGTACCATCCCGCCCCCATTTCCATGGGCACACGCAGCATACATCCCTGTGGTTTCTGACAAGTCAAAAGAGACACAGAGCACACACTGGTTCCTTCCCTGAATCAACTTCTCGAGGCAGAGTGTTCTGCATCTAGTGAACGGCCTCAACCAAGGCACGCCCTAGCTAGGCCTCTGGGCCCGGGCCTCTTCAGAAGCCTGCAGTGCTACAGGAAGAACTGTGCTTTAGTGGCAATAGGCAAGCAATCCGCCTTTCTCCTGGAGGCAGGGTGACTTCAGGTAGGAGGTCCTGGTTGGAAGGCGAAGCCTAGTGTTTTTTTTCAGTGCCAATCAGAGTAGGGAATGAGTGCGACTTCCACGGCATGTTGGAACCTGCTAGAACCGTGCCCGTGAACCTGTGGTAGTGCTGGGGAAATCAAGCTGTCCCAAGAAAGAGTGTACTGTTTTGCCCATCACTCGGCATACACAGTGTGAGTACGAAGGCCTACGGGCCTGGATGTTGTTTAGAAGAGGCAGGGGAGCCTGGGGGTACTCAGTGTTCTTGCAGGGAATAGGGTTTCCAGGCGAGGCACCTAGGTGTCCCGCAAAGCGTACTGGCGTTCAAATGCTGCAGAGCAGCGGCTACCGCCTCATGGAAACTGCTGCACGCCCCCGCTTCTGCAGAGCAATTCAGGGCCTTACCTCGAGGCAAGTCCTCACGTTGAGTGTCCCGTGAGCGACACCGCATGGTAGGATGCTGTCTTTCTCCTTGAGTAGAGAGACTTCAGGTACGAGGTCCTCTAAGAATTCTAAGCAGAGTGTTTTCTCATGGCAGCTCAAACGAGGGCAATGTCGAAGACTTCCAGGCCATGTTGGACTGCCTAGAAATGTCGTTCTGCTGTTGTTCGAGGGCTCTGGAAATGTAGCACGCCTGAAGTAACGTGCAGTGTGTTGCCCATCACTCGGCAGACACAGAGGGCCTCCGAGGGACCTATGGGCCTCGATGTTGCTCAGTAGGCCCACAGGGGTGTGGGGGTACTCAGTGATCTTGGAACGAAAACGATGCTCACCCGAGGGGCCTAGGAGTTCTCAAAGGGTACCTTCTTTAAAATAAAGCAGAACAGCGACTAAGAGCTCATGGGAAGACCTGCCTGCCTCCCGTTCTGCATGGCTACTCGGGGCCTTACCTCGAGGCAAGGACTCACGTTGAGATTCCCTTTAGCTCTAGAGCATTACAAGAAGAGAGCCACCCCGGCCATGGAAGCACCCTGTGTAGCCAGAGAAAACCCATTTTCTTCCCAGACCCATGCCTACGGCGTCCAGAGGCCTGACAACAGCAGAGAGTTTCAGGGAGCTTCCAGGGAGCATGAATGGGGCTTTCCAAATGGAAAAGCAAGGCTAGTACCATCCCGCCCCCATTTCCATGGGCACACGCAGCATACATCCCTGTGGTTTCTGACAAGTCAAAAGAGACACAGAGCACACACTGGTTCCTTCCCTGAATCAACTTCTCGAGGCAGAGTGTTCTGCATCTAGTGAACGGCCTCAACCAAGGCACGCCCTAGCTAGGCCTCTGGGCCCGGGCCTCTTCAGAAGCCTGCAGTGCTACAGGAAGAACTGTGCTTTAGTTGCAATAGGCAAGCAATCCGCCTTTCTCCTGGAGGCAGGGTGACTTCAGGTAGGAGGTCCTGGTTGGAAGGCGAAGCCTAGAGTTTTTTTTCAGTGCCAATCAGAGTAGGGAATGAGTGCGACTTCCACGGCATGTTGGAACCTGCTAGAACCGTGCCCGTGAACCTGTGGTAGTGCTGGGGAAATCAAGCTGTCCCAAGAAAGAGTGTACTGTTTTGCCCATCACTCGGCATACACAGTGTGAGTACGAAGGCCTACGGGCCTGGATGTTGTTTAGAAGAGGCAGGGGAGCCTGGGGGTACTCAGTGTTCTTGCAGGGAATAGGGTTTCCAGGCGAGGCACCTAGGTGTCCCGCAAAGCGTACTGGCGTTCAAATGCTGCAGAGCAGCGACTACGGCCTCATGGAAACTGCTGCACGCCTCCGCTTCTGCAGAGCAATTCAGGGCCTTACCTCGAGGCAAGTCCTCACGTTGAGTGTCCCGTGAGCGACACCGCATGGTAGGATGCTGACTTTCTCCTTGAGTAGAGAGACTTCAGGTACGAGGTCCTCTAAGAATTCTAAGCAGAGTGTTTTCTCATGGCAGCTCAAACGAGGGCAATGTCGAAGACTTCCAGGCCATGTTGGACTGCCTAGAAATGTGGTTCTGCTGTTGTTCGAGGGCTCTGGAAATGTAGCACGCCTGAAGTAACGTGCAGTGTGTTGCCCATCACTCGGCAGACACAGAGGGCCTCTGAGGGACCTATGGGCCTCGATGTTGCTCAGTAGGACCACAGGGGTGTGGGGGTACTCAGTGATCTTGGAACGAAAATGATGCTCACCCGAGGGGCCTAGGAGTTCTCAAAGGGTACCTTCTTTAAAATAAAGCAGAACAGCGACTAAGAGCTCATGGGAAGAGCTGCCTGCCTCCCGTTCTGCATGGCTACTCGGGGCCTTACCTCGAGGCAAGGACTCACGTTGAGATTCCCTTTAGTTCTAGAGCATTACCAGAAGAGAGCCACCCCGGCCATGGAAGCACCCTGTGTAGCCAGAGAAAACCCATTTTCTTCCCAGACCCATGCCTACGGCGTCCAGAGGCCTGACAACAGCAGAGAATTTCAGGGAGCTTCCAGGGAGCATGAATGGGGCTTTCCAAATGGAAAAGCAAGGCTAGTACCATCCCGCCCCCATTTCCATGGGCACACGCAGCATACATCCCTGTGGTTTCTGACAAGACAAAAGAGACACAGAGCACACACTTCGTCCTTCCCTGAATCAACTCCTCGAGGCAGGGTGTTCTGCATGTAGTGAACGGCCTCAACCAAGGCGCGCCCTAGCTAGACCTCTGGGCCCTTGCTTCTTCAGAAGCCTGCAGTGCTACAGGAAAAACTGTGCTTTAGTGGCAATAGGAACGCAAGCCGACTTTCTCCTGGAGGCAGGGTGACTTCAGGTAGGAGGTCCTGGTTGGAAGGCGAAGCCTAGTGTTTTTTTTTCAGTGCCAATCAGAGTAGGGAATGAGTGCGACTTCCACGGCATGTTGGAACCTGCTAGAACCGTGCCCGTGAACCTGTGGTAGTGCTGGGGAAATCAAGCTGTCCCAAGAAAGAGTGTACTGTTTTGCCCATCACTCGGCATACACAGTGTGAGTACGAAGGCCTACGGGCCTGGATGTTGTTTAGAAGAGCCAGGGGAGCCTGGGGGTACTCAGTGTTCTTGCAGGGAATAGGGTTTCCAGGCGAGGCACCTAGGTGTCCCGCAAAGCGTACTGGCGTTCAAATGCTGCAGAGCAGCGGCTACCGCCTCATGGAAACTGCTGCACGCCTCCGCTTCTGCAGAGCAATTCAGGGCCTTACCTCGAGGCAAGTCCTCACGTTGAGTGTCCCGTGAGCGACACCGCATGGTAGGATGCTGACTTTCTCCTTGAGTAGAGAGACTTCAGGTACGAGGTCCTCTAAGAATTCTAAGCAGAGTGTTTTCTCATGGCAGCTCAAACGAGGGCAATGTCGAAGACTTCCAGGCCATGTTGGACTGCCTAGAAATGTGGTTCTGCTGTTGTTCGAGGGCTCTGGAAATGTAGCACGCCTGAAGTAACGTGCAGTGTGTTGCCCATCACTCGGCAGACACAGAGGGCCTCTGAGGGACCTATGGGCCTCGATGTTGCTCAGTAGGACCACAGGGGTGTGGGGGTACTCAGTGATCTTGGAACGAAAATGATGCTCACCCGAGGGGCCTAGGAGTTCTCAAAGGGTACCTTCTTTAAAATAAAGCAGAACAGCGACTAAGAGCTCATGGGAAGAGCTGCCTGCCTCCTGTTCTGCATGGCTACTCGGGGCCTTACCTAGAGGCAAGGACTCACGTTGAGATTCCCTTTAGTTCTAGAGCATTACAAGAAGAGAGCCACCCCGGCCATGGAAGCACCCTGTGTAGCCAGAGAAAACCCATTTTCTTCCCAGACCCATGCCTACAGCGGCCAGAGGCCAGTCAACAGCAGAGAATTTCAGGGAGCTTCAAGGGAGCATGAATGGGGCTTTCCAAATGGAAAAGCAAGGCTAGTACCATCCCGCCCCCATTTCCATGGGCACACGCAGCATACATCCCTGTGGTTTCTGACAAGTCAAAAGAGACACAGAGCACACACTGGTTCTTCCCTGAATCAACTTCTCGAGGCAGAGTGTTCTGCATCTAGTGAACGGCCTCAACCAAGGCGCGCCCTAGCTAGACCTCTGGGCCCGTGCCTCTTTAGAAGCCTGCAGTGCTACAGGAAGAACTGTGCTTTAGTGGCAATAGGAACGCAAGCCGACTTTCTCCTGGAGGCAGGGTGACTTCAGGTAGGAGGTCCTGGTTGGAAGGCGAAGCCTAGTGTTTTATTTTCAGTGCCAATCAGAGTAGGGAATGAGTGCGACTTCCACGGCATGTTGGAACCTGCTAGAACCGTGCCCGTGAACCTGTGGTAGTGCTGGGGAAATCAAGCTGTCCCAAGAAAGAGTGTACTGTTTTGCCCATCACTCGGCATACACAGTGTGAGTACGAAGGCCTACGGGCCTGGATGTTGTTTAGAAGACCCAGGGGAGCCTGGGGGTACTCAGTGTTCTTGCAGGGAATAGGGTTTCCAGGCGAGGCACCTAGGTGTCCCGCAAAGCGTACTGGCGTTCAAATGCTGCAGAGCAGCGGCTACCGCCTCATGGAAACTGCTGCACGCCTCCGCTTCTGCAGAGCAATTCAGGGCCTTACCTCGAGGCAAGTCCTCACGTTGAGTGTCCAGTGAGCGACACCGCATGGTAGGATGCTGTCTTTCTCCTTGAGTAGAGAGACTTCAGGTACGAGGTCCTCTAAGAATTCTAAGCAGAGTGTTTTCTCATGGCAGCTCAAACGAGGGCAATGTCGAAGACTTCCAGGCCATGTTGGACTGCCTAGAAATGTGGTTCTGCTGTTGTTCGAGGGCTCTGGAAATGTAGCACGCCTGAAGTAACGTGCAGTGTGTTGCCCATCACTCGGCAGACACAGAGGGCCTCCGAGGGACCTATGGGCCTCGATGTTGCTCAGTAGGCCCACAGGGGTGTGGGGGTACTCAGTGATCTTGGAACGAAAACGATGCTCACCCGAGGGGCCTAGGAGTTCTCAAAGGGTACCTTCTTTAAAATAAAGCAGAACAGCGACTAAGAGCTCATGGGAAGACCTGCCTGCCTCCCGTTCTGCATGGCTACTCGGGGCCTTACCTCGAGGCAAGGACTCACGTTGAGATTCCCTTTAGCTCTAGAGCATTACAAGAAGAGAGCCACCCCGGCCATGGAAGCACCCTGTGTAGCCAGAGAAAACCCATTTTCTTCCCAGACCCATGCCTACGGCGTCCAGAGGCCTGACAACAGCAGAGAGTTTCAGGGAGCTTCCAGGGAGCATGAATGGGGCTTTCCAAATGGAAAAGCAAGGCTAGTACCATCCCGCCCCCATTTCCATGGGCACACGCAGCATACATCCCTGTGGTTTCTGACAAGTCAAAAGAGACACAGAGCACACACTGGTTCCTTCCCTGAATCAACTTCTCGAGGCAGAGTGTTCTGCATCTAGTGAACGGCCTCAACCAAGGCACGCCCTAGCTAGGCCTCTGGGCCCGGGCCTCTTCAGAAGCCTGCAGTGCTACAGGAAGAACTGTGCTTTAGTTGCAATAGGCAAGCAATCCGCCTTTCTCCTGGAGGCAGGGTGACTTCAGGTAGGAGGTCCTGGTTGGAAGGCGAAGCCTAGAGTTTTTTTTCAGTGCCAATCAGAGTAGGGAATGAGTGCGACTTCCACGGCATGTTGGAACCTGCTAGAACCGTGCCCGTGAACCTGTGGTAGTGCTGGGGAAATCAAGCTGTCCCAAGAAAGAGTGTACTGTTTTGCCCATCACTCGGCATACACAGTGTGAGTACGAAGGCCTACGGGCCTGGATGTTGTTTAGAAGAGGCAGGGGAGCCTGGGGGTACTCAGTGTTCTTGCAGGGAATAGGGTTTCCAGGCGAGGCACCTAGGTGTCCCGCAAAGCGTACTGGCGTTCAAATGCTGCAGAGCAGCGACTACGGCCTCATGGAAACTGCTGCACGTCTCCGCTTCTGCAGAGCAATTCAGGGCCTTACCTCGAGGCAACTCCTCACGTTGAGTGTCCCGTGAGCGACACCGCATGGTGGGATGCTGACTTTCTCCTTGAGTAGAGAGACTTCAGGTACGAGGTCCTCTAAGAATTCTAAGCAGAGTGTTTTCTCATGGCAGCTCAAACGAGGGCAATGTCGAAGACTTCCAGGCCATGTTGGACTGTCTAGAAATGTGGTTCTGCTGTTGTTCGAGGGCTCTGGAAATGTAGCACGCCTGAAGTAACGTGCAGTGTGTTCCCCATCACTCGGCAGACACAGAGGGCCTCTGAGGGACCTATGGGCCTCGATGTTGCTCAGTAGGACCACAGGGGTGTGGGGGTACTCAGTGATCTTGGAACGAAAATGATGCTCACCCGAGGGGCCTAGGAGTTCTCAAAGGGTACCTTCTTTAAAATAAAGCAGAACAGCGACTAAGAGCTCATGGGAAGAGCTGCCTGCCTCCTGTTCTGCATGGCTACTCGGGGCCTTACCTAGAGGCAAGGACTCACGTTGAGATTCCCTTTAGCTCTAGAGCATGGCTAGATGAGCCCCACCCCGGCCATGGAAGCACCCTGTGTAGCCAGAGAAAACCCATTTTCTTCCCAGACC
This sequence comes from Eubalaena glacialis, assembly GCF_028564815.1. Taxonomy (NCBI): domain Eukaryota; kingdom Metazoa; phylum Chordata; class Mammalia; order Artiodactyla; family Balaenidae; genus Eubalaena; species Eubalaena glacialis. Next base: position 99,910,343 of record NC_083716.1, read on the forward strand.
CATGCCTACGGCGGCCAGAGGCCAGTCAACAGCAGAGAATTTCAGGGAGCTTCCAGGGAGCATGAATGGGGCTTTCCAAATGGAAAAGCAAGGCTAGTACCATCCCGCCCCCATTTCCATGGGCACACGCAGCATACATCCCTGTGGTTTCTGACAAGTCAAAAGAGACACAGAGCACACACTTCGTCCTTCCCTGAATCAACTCCTCGAGGCAGGGTGTTCTGCATGTAGTGAACGGCCTCAACCAAGGCGCGCCCTAGCTAGACCTCTGGGCCCGTGCCTCTTCAGAAGCCTGCAGTGCTACAGGAAAAACTGTGCTTTAGTGGCAATAGGAACGCAAGCCGACTTTCTCCTGGAGGCAGGGTGACTTCAGGTAGGAGGTCCTGGTTGGAAGGCGAAGCCTAGTGTTTTTTTTTCAGTGCCAATCAGAGTAGGGAATGAGTGCGACTTCCACGGCATGTTGGAACCTGCTAGAACCGTGCCCGTGAACCTGTGGTAGTGCTGGGGAAATCAAGCTGTCCCAAGAAAGAGTGTACTGTTTTGCCCATCACTCGGCATACACAGTGTGAGTACGAAGGCCTACGGGCCTGGCTGTTGTTTAGAAGAGGCAGGGGAGCCTGGGGGTACTCAGTGTTCTTGCAGGGAATAGGGTTTCCAGGCGAGGCACCTAGGTGTCCCGCAAAGCGTACTGGCGTTCAAATGCTGCAGAGCAGCGACTACGGCCTCATGGAAACTGCTGCACGCCTCCGCTTCTGCAGAGCAATTCAGGGCCTTACCTCGAGGCAAGTCCTCACGTTGAGTGTCCCGTGAGCGACCCCGCATGGTAGGATGCTGACTTTCTCCTTGAGTAGAGAGACTTCAGGTACGAGGTCCTCTAAGAATTCTAAGCAGAGTGTTTTCTCATGGCAGCTCAAACGAGGGCAATGTCGAAGACTTCCAGGCCATGTTGGACTGCCTAGAAATGTGGTTCTGCTGTTGTTCGAGGGCTCTGGAAATGTAGCACGCCTGAAGTAACGTGCAGTGTGTTGCCCATCACTCGGCAGACACAGAGGGCCTCCGAGGGACCTATGGGCCTCGATGTTGCTCAGTAGGCCCACAGGGGTGTGGGGGTACTCAGTGATCTTGGAACGAAAATGATGCTCACCCGAGGGGCCTAGGAGTTCTCAAAGGGTACCTTCTTTAAAATAAAGCAGAACAGCGACTAAGAGCTCATGGGAAGAGCTGCCTGCCTCCCGTTCTGCATGGCTACTCGGGGCCTTACCTCGAGGCAAGGACTCACGTTGAGATTCCCTTTAGTTCTAGAGCATTACAAGAAGAGAGCCACCCCGGCCATGGAAGCACCCTGTGTAGCCAGAGAAAACCCATTTTCTTCCCAGACCCATGCCTACGGCGGCCAGAGGCCAGTCAACAGCAGAGAATTTCAGGGAGCTTCCAGGGAGCATGAATGGGGCTTTCCAAATGGAAAAGCAAGGCTAGTACCATCCCGCCCCCATTTCCATGGGCACACGCAGCATACATCCCTGTGGTTTCTGACAAGTCAAAAGAGACACAGAGCACACACTTCGTCCTTCCCTGAATCAACTCCTCGAGGCAGGGTGTTCTGCATGTAGTGAACGGCCTCAACCAAGGCGCGCCCTAGCTAGACCTCTGGGCCCGTGCCTCTTCAGAAGCCTGCAGTGCTACAGGAAAAACTGTGCTTTAGTGGCAATAGGAACGCAAGCCGACTTTCTCCTGGAGGCAGGGTGACTTCAGGTAGGAGGTCCTGGTTGGAAGGCGAAGCCTAGTGTTTTATTTTCAGTGCCAATCAGAGTAGGGAATGAGTGCGACTTCCACGGCATGTTGGAACCTGCTAGAACCGTGCCCGTGAACCTGTGGTAGTGCTGGGGAAATCAAGCTGTCCCAAGAAAGAGTGTACTGTTTTGCCCATCACTCGGCATACACAGTGTGAGTACGAAGGCCTACGGGCCTGGATGTTGTTTAGAAGAGGCAGGGGAGCCTGGGGGTACTCAGTGTTCTTGCAGGGAATAGGGTTTCCAGGCGAGGCACCTAGGTGTCCCGCAAAGCGTACTGGCGTTCAAATGCTGCAGAGCAGCGACTACGGCCTCATGGAAACTGCTGCACGCCTCCGCTTCTGCAGAGCAATTCAGGGCCTTACCTCGAGGCAAGTCCTCACGTTGAGTGTCCCGTGAGCGACACCGCATGGTAGGATGCTGACTTTCTCCTTGAGTAGAGAGACTTCAGGTACGAGGTCCTCTAAGAATTCTAAGCAGAGTGTTTTCTCATGGCAGCTCAAACGAGGGCAATGTCGAAGACTTCCAGGCCATGTTGGACTGCCTAGAAATGTGGTTCTGATGTTGTTCGAGGGCTCTGGAAATGTAGCACGCCTGAAGTAACGTGCAGTGTGTTGCCCATCACTCGGCAGACACAGAGGGCCTCCGAGGAACCTATGGGCCTCGATGTTGCTCAGTAGGCCCACAGGGGTGTGGGGGTACTCAGTGATCTTGGAACGAAAATGATGCTCACCCGAGGGGCCTAGGAGTTCTCAAAGGGTACCTTCTTTAAAATAAAGCAGAACAGCGACTAAGAGCTCATGGGAAGAGCTGCCTGCCTCCCGTTCTGCATGGCTACTCGGGGCCTTACCTCGAGGCAAGGACTCACGTTGAGATTCCCTTTAGTTCTAGAGCATTACAAGAAGAGAGCCACCCCGGCCATGGAAGCACCCTGTGTAGCCAGAGAAAACCCATTTTCTTCCCAGACCCATGCCTACAGCGGCCAGAGGCCAGTCAACAGCAAAGAATTTCAGGGAGCTTCAAGGGAGCATGAATGGGGCTTTCCAAATGGAAAAGCAAGGCTAGTACCATCCCGCCCCCATTTCCATGGGCACACGCAGCATACATCCCTGTGGTTTCTGACAAGTCAAAAGAGACACAGAGCACACACTGGTTCTTCCCTGAATCAACTTCTCGAGGCAGAGTGTTCTGCATCTAGTGAACGGCCTCAACCAAGGCGCGCCCTAGCTAGACCTCTGGGCCCGTGCCTCTTCAGAAGCCTGCAGTGCTACAGGAAAAACTGTGCTTTAGTGGCAATAGGAACGCAAGCCGACTTTCTCCTGGAGGCAGGGTGACTTCAGGTAGGAGGTCCTGGTTGGAAGGCGAAGCCTAGTGTTTTATTTTCAGTGCCAATCAGAGTAGGGAATGAGTGCGACTTCCACGGCATGTTGGAACCTGCTAGAACCGTGCCCGTGAACCTGTGGTAGTGCTGGGGAAATCAAGCTGTCCCAAGAAAGAGTGTACTGTTTTGCCCATCACTCGGCATACACAGTGTGAGTACGAAGGCCTACGGGCCTGGATGTTGTTTAGAAGAGGCAGGGGAGCCTGGGGGTACTCAGTGTTCTTGCAGGGAATAGGGTTTCCAGGCGAGGCACCTAGGTGTCCCGCAAAGCGTACTGGTGTTCAAATGCTGCAGAGCAGCGACTACGGCCTCATGGAAACTGCTGCACGCCTCCGCTTCTGCAGAGCAATTCAGGGCCTTACCTCGAGGCAAGTCCTCACGTTGAGTGTCCCGTGAGCGACACCGCATGGTAGGATGCTGACTTTCTCCTTGAGTAGAGAGACTTCAGGTACGAGGTCCTCTAAGAATTCTAAGCAGAGTGTTTTCTCATGGCAGCTCAAACGAGGGCAATGTCGAAGACTTCCAGGCCATGTTGGACTGCCTAGAAATGTGGTTCTGCTGTTGTTCGAGGGCTCTGGAAATGTAGCACGCCTGAAGTAACGTGCAGTGTGTTGCCCATCACTCGGCAGACACAGAGGGCCTCCGAGGAACCTATGGGCCTCGATGTTGCTCAGTAGGCCCACAGGGGTGTGGGGGTACTCAGTGATCTTGGAACGAAAATGATGCTCACCCGAGGGGCCTAGGAGTTCTCAAAGGGTACCTTCTTTAAAATAAAGCAGAACAGCGACTAAGAGCTCATGGGAAGAGCTGCCTGCCTCCCGTTCTGCATGGCTACTCGGGGCCTTACCTCGAGGCAAGGACTCACGTTGAGATTCCCTTTAGCTCTAGAGCATGGCTAGATGAGCCCCACCCCGGCCATGGAAGCACCCTGTGTAGCCAGAGAAAACCCATTTTCTTCCCAGACCCATGCCTACGGCGTCCAGAGGCCTGACAACAGCAGAGAATTTCAGGGAGCTTCCAGGGAGCATGAATGGGGCTTTCCAAATGGAAAAGCAAGGCTAGTACCATCCCGCCCCCATTTCCATGGGCACACGCAGCATACATCCCTGTGGTTTCTGACAAGACAAAAGAGACACAGAGCACACACTTCGTCCTTCCCTGAATCAACTCCTCGAGGCAGGGTGTTCTGCATGTAGTGAACTGCCTCAACCAAGGCGCGCCCTAGCTAGACCTCTGGGCCCTTGCTTCTTCAGAAGCCTGCAGTGCTACAGGAAAAACTGTGCTTTAGTGGCAATAGGAACGCAAGCCGACTTTCTCCTGGAGGCAGGGTGACTTCAGGTAGGAGGTCCTGGTTGGAAGGCGAAGCCTATTGTTTTTTTTTCAGTGCCAATCAGAGTAGGGAATGAGTGCGACTTCCACGGCATGTTGGAACCTGCTAGAACCGTGCCCGTGAACCTGTGGTAGTGCTGGGGAAATCAAGCTGTCCCAAGAAAGAGTGTACTGTTTTGCCCATCACTCGGCATACACAGTGAGTACGAAGGCCTACGGGCCTGGATGTTGTTTAGAAGAGGCAGGGGAGCCTGGGGGTACTCAGTGTTCTTGCAGGGAATAGGGTTTCCAGGCGAGGCACCTAGGTGTCCCGCAAAGCGTACTGGCGTTCAAATGCTGCAGAGCAGCGGCTACCGCCTCATGGAAACTGCTGCACGCCTCCGCTTCTGCAGAGCAATTCAGGGCCTTACCTCGAGGCAAGTCCTCACGTTGAGTGTCCCGTGAGCGACACCGCATGGTAGGATGCTGACTTTCTCCTTGAGTAGAGAGACTTCAGGTACGAGGTCCTCTAAGAATTCTAAGCAGAGTGTTTTCTCATGGCAGCTCAAACGAGGGCAATGTCGAAGACTTCCAGGCCATGTTGGACTGCCTAGAAATGTGGTTCTGCTGTTGTTCGAGGGCTCTGGAAATGTAGCACGCCTGAAGTAACGTGCAGTGTGTTGCCCATCACTCGGCAGACACAGAGGGCCTCCGAGGGACCTATGGGCCTCGATGTTGCTCAGTAGGCCCACAGGGGTGTGGGGGTACTCAGTGATCTTGGAACGAAAATGATGCTCACCCGAGGGGCCTAGGAGTTCTCAAAGGGTACCTTCTTTAAAATAAAGCAGAACAGCGACTAAGAGCTCATGGGAAGAGCTGCCTGCCTCCCGTTCTGCATGGCTACTCGGGGCCTTACCTCGAGGCAAGGACTCACGTTGAGATTCCCTTTAGCTCTAGAGCATGGCTAGATGAGCCCCACCCCGGCCATGGAAGCACCCTGTGTCGCCAGAGAAAACCCATTTTCTTCCCAGACCCATGCCTACGGCGTCCAGAGGCCTGACAACAGCAGAGAATTTCAGGGAGCTTCCAGGGAGCATGAATGGGGCTTTCCAAATGGAAAAGCAAGGCTAGTACCATCCCGCCCCCATTTCCATGGGCACACGCAGCATACATCCCTGTGGTTTCTGACAAGTCAAAAGAGACACAGAGCACACACTTCGTCCTTCCCTGAATCAACTCCTCGAGGCAGGGTGTTCTGCATGTAGTGAACGGCCTCAACCAAGGCGCGCCCCAGCTAGACCTCTGGGCCCGTGCCTCTTCAGAAGCCTGCAGTGCTACAGGAAAAACTGTGCTTTAGTGGCAATAGGAACGCAAGCCGACTTTCTCCTGGAGGCAGGGTGACTTCAGGTAGGAGGTCCTGGTTGGAAGGCGAAGCCTAGTGTTGTTTTTCAGTGCCAATCAGAGTAGGGAATGAGTGCGACTTCCACGGCATGTTGGAACCTGCTAGAACCGTGCCCGTGAACCTGTGGTAGTGCTGGGGAAATCAAGCTGTCCCAAGAAAGAGTGTACTGTTTTGCCCATCACTCGGCATACACAGTGTGAGTACGAAGGCCTACGGGCCTGGATGTTGTTTAGAAGAGCCAGGGGAGCCTGGGGGTACTCAGTGTTCTTGCAGGGAATAGGGTTTCCAGGCGAGGCACCTAGGTGTCCCGCAAAGCGTACTGGCGTTCAAATGCTGCAGAGCAGCGACTACGGCCTCATGGAAACTGCTGCACGCCTCCGCTTCTGCAGAGCAATTCAGGGCCTTACCTCGAGGCAAGTCCTCACGTTGAGTGTCCCGTGAGCGACACCGCATGGTAGGATGCTGACTTTCTCCTTGAGTAGAGAGACTTCAGGTACGAGGTCCTCTAAGAATTCTAAGCAGAGTGTTTTCTCATGGCAGCTCAAACGAGGGCAATGTCGAAGACTTCCAGGCCATGTTGGACTGCCTAGAATTGTGGTTCTGCTGTTGTTCGAGGGCTCTGGAAATGTAGCACGCCTGAAGTAACGTGCAGTGTGTTGCCCATCACTCGGCAGACACAGAGGGCCTCCGAGGGACCTATGGGCCTCGATGTTGCTCTGTAGGCCCACAGGGGTGTGGGGGTACTCAGTGATCTTGGAAAGAAAATGATGCTCACCCGAGGGGCCTAGGAGTTCTCAAAGGGTACCTTCTTTAAAATAAAGCAGAACAGCGACTAAGAGCTCATGGGAAGAGCTGCCTGCCTCCCGTTCTGCATGGCTACTCGGGGCCTTACCTCGAGGCAAGGACTCACGTTGAGATTCCCTTTAGCTCTAGAGCATGGCTAGATGAGCCCCACCCCGGCCATGGAAGCACCCTGTGTAGCCAGAGAAAACCCATTTTCTTCCCAGACCCATGCCTACGGCGTCCAGAGGCCTGACAACAGCAGAGAATTTCAGGGAGCTTCCAGGGAGCATGAATGGGGCTTTCCAAATGGAAAAGCAAGGCTAGTACCATCCCGCCCCCATTTCCATGGGCACACGCAGCATACATCCCTGTGGTTTCTGACAAGTCAAAAGAGACACAGAGCACACACTTCGTCCTTCCCTGAATCAACTCTTCGAGGCAGGGTGTTCTGCATGTAGTGAACGGCCTCAACCAAGGCGCGCCCTAGCTAGACCTCTGGGCCCTTGCTTCTTCAGAAGCCTGCAGTGCTACAGGAAAAACTGTGCTTTAGTGGCAATAGGAACGCAAGCCGACTTTCTCCTGGAGGCAGGGTGACTTCAGGTAGGAGGTCCTGGTTGGAAGGCGAAGCCTAGTGTTGTTTTTCAGTGCCAATCAGAGTAGGGAATGAGTGCGACTTCCACGGCATGTTGGAACCTGCTAGAACCGTGCCCGTGAACCTGTGGTAGTGCTGGGGAAATCAAGCTGTCCCAAGAAAGAGTGTACTGTTTTGCCCATCACTCGGCATACACAGTGTGAGTACGAAGGCCTACGGGCCTGGATGTTGTTTAGAAGAGCCAGGGGAGCCTGGGGGTACTCAGTGTTCTTGCAGGGAATAGGGTTTCCAGGCGAGGCACCTAGGTGTCCCGCAAAGCGTACTGGCGTTCAAATGCTGCAGAGCAGCGGCTACCGCCTCATGGAAACTGCTGCACGCCTCCGCTTCTGCAGAGCAATTCAGGGCCTTACCTCGAGGCAAGTCCTCACGTTGAGTGTCCCGTGAGCGACACCGCATGGTAGGATGCTGACTTTCTCCTTGAGTAGAGAGACTTCAGGTACGAGGTCCTCTAAGAATTCTAAGCAGAGTGTTTTCTCATGGCAGCTCAAACGAGGGCAATGTCGAAGACTTCCAGGCCATGTTGGACTGCCTAGAAATGTGGTTCTGCTGTTGTTCGAGGGCTCTGGAAATGTAGCACGCCTGAAGTAACGTGCAGTGTGTTGCCCATCACTCGGCACACACAGAGGGCCTCCGAGGGACCTATGGGCCTCGATGTTGCTCAGTAGGCCCACAGGGGTGTGGGGGTACTCAGTGATCTTGGAACGAAAATGATGCTCACCCGAGGGGCCTAGGAGTTCTCAAAGGGTACCTTCTTTAAAATAAAGCAGAACAGCGACTAAGAGCTCATGGGAAGAGCTGCCTGCCTCCCGTTCTGCATGGCTACTCGGGGCCTTACCTCGAGGCAAGGACTCACGTTGAGATTCCCTTTAGCTCTAGAGCATGGCTAGATGAGCCCCACCCCGGCCATGGAAGCACCCTGTGTAGCCAGAGAAAACCCATTTTCTTCCCAGACCCATGCCTACGGCGTCCAGAGGCCTGACAACAGCAGAGAATTTCAGGGAGCTTCCAGGGAGCATGAATGGGGCTTTCCAAATGGAAAAGCAAGGCTAGTACCATCCCGCCCCCATTTCCATGGGCACACGCAGCATACATCCCTGTGGTTTCTGACAAGTCAAAAGAGACACAGAGCACACACTTCGTCCTTCCCTGAATCAACTCCTCGAGGCAGGGTGTTCTGCATGTAGTGAACGGCCTCAACCAAGGCGCGCCCTAGCTAGACCTCTGGGCCCGTGCCTCTTCAGAAGCCTGCAGTGCTACAGGAAAAACTGTGCTTTAGTGGCAATAGGAACGCAAGCCGACTTTCTCCTGGAGGCAGGGTGACTTCAGGTAGGAGGTCCTGGTTGGAAGGCGAAGCCTAGTGTTGTTTTTCAGTGCCAATCAGAGTAGGGAATGAGTGCGACTTCCACGGCATGTTGGAACCTGCTAGAACCGTGCCCGTGAACCTGTGGTAGTGCTGGGGAAATCAAGCTGTCCCAAGAAAGAGTGTACTGTTTTGCCCATCACTCGGCATACACAGTGTGAGTACGAAGGCCTACGGGCCTGGATGTTGTTTAGAAGAGCCAGGGGAGCCTGGGGGTACTCAGTGTTCTTGCAGGGAATAGGGTTTCCAGGCGAGGCACCTAGGTGTCCCGCAAAGCGTACTGGCGTTCAAATGCTGCAGAGCAGCGGCTACCGCCTCATGGAAACTGCTGCACGCCTCCGCTTCTGCAGAGCAATTCAGGGCCTTACCTCGAGGCAAGTCCTCACGTTGAGTGTCCCGTGAGCGACACCGCATGGTAGGATGCTGACTTTCTCCTTGAGTAGAGAGACTTCAGGTACGAGGTCCTCTAAGAATTCTAAGCAGAGTGTTTTCTCATGGCAGCTCAAACGAGGGCAATGTCGAAGACTTCCAGGCCATGTTGGACTGCCTAGAAATGTGGTTCTGCTGTTGTTCGAGGGCTCTGGAAATGTAGCACGCCTGAAGTAACGTGCAGTGTGTTGCCCATCACTCGGCACACACAGAGGGCCTCCGAGGGACCTATGGGCCTCGATGTTGCTCAGTAGGCCCACAGGGGTGTGGGGGTACTCAGTGATCTTGGAACGAAAATGATGCTCACCCGAGGGGCCTAGGAGTTCTCAAAGGGTACCTTCTTTAAAATAAAGCAGAACAGCGACTAAGAGCTCATGGGAAGAGCTGCCTGCCTCCCGTTCTGCATGGCTACTCGGGGCCTTACCTCGAGGCAAGGACTCACGTGGAGATTCCCTTTAGCTCTAGAGCATGGCTAGATGAGCCCCACCCCGGCCATGGAAGCACCCTGTGTAGCCAGAGAAAACCCATTTTCTTCCCAGACCCATGCCTACGGCGTCCAGAGGCCTGACAACAGCAGAGAATTTCAGGGAGCTTCCAGGGAGCATGAATGGGGCTTTCCAAATGGAAAAGCAAGGCTAGTACCATCCCGCCCCCATTTCCATGGGCACACGCAGCATACATCCCTGTGGTTTCTGACAAGACAAAAGAGACACAGAGCACACACTTCGTCCTTCCCTGAATCAACTCCTCGAGGCAGGGTGTTCTGCATGTAGTGAACGGCCTCAACCAAGGCGCGCCCTAGCTAGACCTCTGGGCCCGTGCCTCTTCAGAAGCCTGCAGTGCTACAGGAAAAACTGTGCTTTAGTGGCAATAGGAACGCAAGCCGACTTTCTCCTGGAGGCAGGGTGACTTCAGGTAGGAGATCCTGGTTGGAAGGCGAAGCCTAGTGTTTTTTTTCAGTGCCAATCAGAGTAGGGAATGAGTGCGACTTCCACGGCATGTTGGAACCTGCTAGAACCGTGCCCGTGAACCTGTGGTAGTGCTGGGGAAATCAAGCTGTCCCAAGAAAGAGTGTACTGTTTTGCCCATCACTCGGCATACACAGTGTGAGTACGAAGGCCTACGGGCCTGGATGTTGTTTAGAAGAGCCAGGGGAGCCTGGGTGTACTCAGTGTTCTTGCAGGGAATAGGGTTTCCAGGCGAGGCACCTAGGTGTCCCGCAAAGCGTACTGGCGTTCAAATGCTGCAGAGCAGCGGCTACCGCCTCATGGAAACTGCTGCACGCCTCCGCTTCTGCAGAGCAATTCAGGGCCTTACCTCGAGGCAAGTCCTCACGTTGAGTGTCCCGTGAGCGACACCGCATGGTAGGATGCTGACTTTCTCCTTGAGTAGAGAGACTTCAGGTACGAGGTCCTCTAAGAATTCTAAGCAGAGTGTTTTCTCATGGCAGCTCAAACGAGGGCAATGTCGAAGACTTCCAGGCCATGTTGGACTGCCTAGAATTGTGGTTCTGATGTTGTTCGAGGGCTCTGGAAATGTAGCACGCCTGAAGTAACGTGCAGTGTGTTGCCCATCACTCGGCAGACACAGAGGGCCTCCGAGGGACCTATGGGCCTCGATGTTGCTCAGTAGGCCCACAGGGGTGTGGGGGTACTCAGTGATCTTGGAACGAAAATGATGCTCACCCGAGGGGCCTAGGAGTTCTCAAAGGGTACCTTCTTTAAAATAAAGCAGAACAGCGACTAAGAGCTCATGGGAAGAGCTGCCTGCCTCCCGTTCTGCATGGCTACTCGGGGCCTTACCTCGAGGCAAGGACTCACGTTGAGATTCCCTTTAGCTCTAGAGCATGGCTAGATGAGCCCCACCCCGGCCATGGAAGCACCCTGTGTAGCCAGAGAAAACCCATTTTCTTCCCAGACCCATGCCTACGGCGTCCAGAGGCCTGACAACAGCAGAGAATTTCAGGGAGCTTCCAGGGAGCATGAATGGGGCTTTCCAAATGGAAAAGCAAGGCTAGTACCATCCCGCCCCCATTTCCATGGGCACACGCAGCATACATCCCTGTGGTTTCTGACAAGACAAAAGAGACACAGAGCACACACTTCGTCCTTCCCTGAATCAACTCCTCGAGGCAGGGTGTTCTGCATGTAGTGAACGGCCTCAACCAAGGCGCGCCCTAGCTAGACCTCTGGGCCCGTGCCTCTTCAGAAGCCTGCAGTGCTACAGGAAAAACTGTGCTTTAGTGGCAATAGGAACGCAAGCCGACTTTCTCCTGGAGGCAGGGTGACTTCAGGTAGGAGGTCCTGGTTGGAAGGCGAAGCCTAGTGTTGTTTTTCAGTGCCAATCAGAGTAGGGAATGAGTGCGACTTCCACGGCATGTTGGAACCTGCTAGAACCGTGCCCGTGAACCTGTGGTAGTGCTGGGGAAATCAAGCTGTCCCAAGAAAGAGTGTACTGTTTTGCCCATCACTCGGCATACACAGTGTGAGTACGAAGGCCTACGGGCCTGGATGTTGTTTAGAAGAGCCAGGGGAGCCTGGGGGTACTCAGTGTTCTTGCAGGGAATAGGGTTTCCAGGCGAGGCACCTAGGTGTCCCGCAAAGCGTACTGGCGTTCAAATGCTGCAGAGCAGCGGCTACCGCCTCATGGAAACTGCTGCACGCCTCCGCTTCTGCAGAGCAATTCAGGGCCTTACCTCGAGGCAAGTCCTCACGTTGAGTGTCCCGTGAGCGACACCGCATGGTAGGATGCTGACTTTCTCCTTGAGTAGAGAGACTTCAGGTACGAGGTCCTCTAAGAATTCTAAGCAGAGTGTTTTCTCATGGCAGCTCAAACGAGGGCAATGTCGAAGACTTCCAGGCCATGTTGGACTGCCTAGAATTGTGGTTCTGATGTTGTTCGAGGGCTCTGGAAATGTAGCACGCCTGAAGTAACGTGCAGTGTGTTGCCCATCACTCGGCACACACAGAGGGCCTCCGAGGGACCTATGGGCCTCGATGTTGCTCAGTAGGCCCACAGGGGTGTGGGGGTACTCAGTGATCTTGAAACGAAAATGATGCTCACCCGAGGGGCCTAGGAGTTCTCAAAGGGTACCTTCTTTAAAATAAAGCAGAACAGCGACTAAGAGCTCATGGGAAGAGCTGCCTGCCTCCCGTTCTGCATGGCTACTCGGGGCCTTACCTCGAGGCAAGGACTCACGTTGAGATTCCCTTTAGCTCTAGAGCATGGCTAGATGAGCCCCACCCCGGCCATGGAAGCACCCTGTGTAGCCAGAGAAAACCCATTTTCTTCCCAGACCCATGCCTACGGCGTCCAGAGGCCTGACAACAGCAGAGAATTTCAGGGAGCTTCCAGGGAGCATGAATGGGGCTTTCCAAATGGAAAAGCAAGGCTAGTACCATCCCGCCCCCATTTCCATGGGCACACGCAGCATACATCCCTGTGGTTTCTGACAAGTCAAAAGAGACACAGAGCACACACTTCGTCCTTCCCTGAATCAACTCCTCGAGGCAGGGTGTTCTGCATGTAGTGAACGGCCTCAACCAAGGCGCGCCCTAGCTAGACCTCTGGGCCCGTGCCTCTTCAGAAGCCTGCAGTGCTACAGGAAAAACTGTGCTTTAGTGGCAATAGGAACGCAAGCCGACTTTCTCCTGGAGGCAGGGTGACTTCAGGTAGGAGGTCCTGGTTGGAAGGCGAAGCCTAGTGTTGTTTTTCAGTGCCAATCAGAGTAGGGAATGAGTGCGACTTCCACGGCATGTTGGAACCTGCTAGAACCGTGCCCGTGAACCTGTGGTAGTGCTGGGGAAATCAAGCTGTCCCAAGAAAGAGTGTCCTGTTTTGCCCATCACTCGGCATACACAGTGTGAGTACGAAGGCCTACGGGCCTGGATGTTGTTTAGAAGAGCCAGGGGAGCCTGGGGGTACTCAGTGTTCTTGCAGGGAATAGGGTTTCCAGGCGAGGCACCTAGGTGTCCCGCAAAGCGTACTGGCGTTCAAATGCTGCAGAGCAGCGGCTACCGCCTCATGGAAACTGCTGCACGCCTCCGCTTCTGCAGAGCAATTCAGGGCCTTACCTCGAGGCAAGTCCTCACGTTGAGTGTCCCGTGAGCGACACCGCATGGTAGGATGCTGACTTTCTCCTTGAGTAGAGAGACTTCAGGTACGAGGTCCTCTAAGAATTCTAAGCAGAGTGTTTTCTCATGGCAGCTCAAACGAGGGCAATGTCGAAGACTTCCAGGCCATGTTGGACTGCCTAGAAATGTGGTTCTGATGTTGTTCGAGGGCTCTGGAAATGTAGCACGCCTGAAGTAACGTGCAGTGTGTTGCCCATCACTCGGCACACACAGAGGGCCTCCGAGGGACCTATGGGCCTCGATGTTGCTCAGTAGGCCCACAGGGGTGTGGGGGTACTCAGTGATCTTGGAACGAAAATGATGCTCACCCGAGGGGCCTAGGAGTTCTCAAAGGGTACCTTCTTTAAAATAAAGCAGAACAGCGACTAAGAGCTCATGGGAAGAGCTGCCTGCCTCCCGTTCTGCATGGCTACTCGGGGCCTTACCTCGAGGCAAGGACTCACGTGGAGATTCCCTTTAGCTCTAGAGCATGGCTAGATGAGCCCCACCCCGGCCATGGAAGCACCCTGTGTAGCCAGAGAAAACCCATTTTCTTCCCAGACCCATGCCTACGGCGTCCAGAGGCCTGACAACAGCAGAGAATTTCAGGGAGCTTCCAGGGAGCATGAATGGGGCTTTCCAAATGGAAAAGCAAGGCTAGTACCATCCCGCCCCCATTTCCATGGGCACACGCAGCATACATCCCTGTGGTTTCTGACAAGACAAAAGAGACACAGAGCACACACTTCGTCCTTCCCTGAATCAACTCCTCGAGGCAGGGTGTTCTGCATGTAGTGAACGGCCTCAACCAAGGCGCGCCCTAGCTAGACCTCTGGGCCCGTGCCTCTTCAGAAGCCTGCAGTGCTACAGGAAAAACTGTGCTTTAGTGGCAATAGGAACGCAAGCCGACTTTCTCCTGGAGGCAGGGTGACTTCAGGTAGGAGGTCCTGGTTGGAAGGCGAAGCCTAGTGTTTTTTTTCAGTGCCAATCAGAGTAGGGAATGAGTGCGACTTCCACGGCATGTTGGAACCTGCTAGAACCGTGCCCGTGAACCTGTGGTAGTGCTGGGGAAATCAAGCTGTCCCAAGAAAGAGTGTCCTGTTTTGCCCATCACTCGGCATACACAGTGTGAGTACGAAGGCCTACGGGCCTGGATGTTGTTTAGAAGAGCCAGGGGAGCCTGGGGGTACTCAGTGTTCTTGCAGGGAATAGGGTTTCCAGGCGAGGCACCTAGGTGTCCCGCAAAGCGTACTGGCGTTCAAATGCTGCAGAGCAGCGACTACGGCCTCATGGAAACTGCTGCACGCCTCCGCTTCTGCAGAGCAATTCAGGGCCTTACCTCGAGGCAAGTCCTCACGTTGAGTGTCCCGTGAGCGACACCGCATGGTAGGATGCTGACTTTCTCCTTGAGTAGAGAGACTTCAGGTACGAGGTCCTCTAAGAATTCTAAGCAGAGTGTTTTCTCATGGCAGCTCAAACGAGGGCAATGTCGAAGACTTCCAGGCCATGTTGGACTGCCTAGAATTGTGGTTCTGCTGTTGTTCGAGGGCTCTGGAAATGTAGCACGCCTGAAGTAACGTGCAGTGTGTTGCCCATCACTCGGCAGACACAGAGGGCCTCCGAGGGACCTATGGGCCTCGATGTTGCTCAGTAGGCCCACAGGGGTGTGGGGGTACTCAGTGATCTTGGAACGAAAATGATGCTCACCCGAGGGGCCTAGGAGTTCTCAAAGGGTACCTTCTTTAAAATAAAGCAGAACAGCGACTAAGAGCTCATGGGAAGAGCTGCCTGCCTCCCGTTCTGCATGGCTACTCGGGGCCTTACCTCGAGGCAAGGACTCACGTTGAGATTCCCTTTAGCTCTAGAGCATGGCTAGATGAGCCCCACCCCGGCCATGGAAGCACCCTGTGTAGCCAGAGAAAACCCATTTTCTTCCCAGACCCATGCCTACGGCGTCCAGAGGCCTGACAACAGCAGAGAATTTCAGGGAGCTTCCAGGGAGCATGAATGGGGCTTTCCAAATGGAAAAGCAAGGCTAGTACCATCCCGCCCCCATTTCCATGGGCACACGCAGCATACATCCCTGTGGTTTCTGACAAGTCAAAAGAGACACAGAGCACACACTTCGTCCTTCCCTGAATCAACTCCTCGAGGCAGGGTGTTCTGCATGTAGTGAACCGCCTCAACCAAGGCGCGCCCTAGCTAGACCTCTGGGCCCTTGCTTCTTCAGAAGCCTGCAGTGCTACAGGAAAAACTGTGCTTTAGTGGCAATAGGAACGCAAGCCGACTTTCTCCTGGAGGCAGGGTGACTTCAGGTAGGAGGTCCTGGTTGGAAGGCGAAGCCTATTGTTTTTTTTTCAGTGCCAATCAGAGTAGGGAATGAGTGCGACTTCCACGGCATGTTGGAACCTGCTAGAACCGTGCCCGTGAACCTGTGGTAGTGCTGGGGAAATCAAGCTGTCCCAAGAAAGAGTGTACTGTTTTGCCCATCACTCGGCATACACAGTGTGAGTACGAAGGCCTACGGGCCTGGATGTTGTTTAGAAGAGCCAGGGGAGCCTGGGGGTACTCAGTGTTCTTGCAGGGAATAGGGTTTCCAGGCGAGGCACCTAGGTGTCCCGCAAAGCGTACTGGCGTTCAAATGCTGCAGAGCAGCGGCTACCGCCTCATGGAAACTGCTGCACGCCTCCGCTTCTGCAGAGCAATTCAGGGCCTTACCTCGAGGCAAGTCCTCACGTTGAGTGTCCCGTGAGCGACACCGCATGGTAGGATGCTGACTTTCTCCTTGAGTAGAGAGACTTCAGGTACGAGGTCCTCTAAGAATTCTAAGCAGAGTGTTTTCTCATGGCAGCTCAAACGAGGGCAATGTCGAAGACTTCCAGGCCATGTTGGACTGCCTAGAAATGTGGTTCTGCTGTTGTTCGAGGGCTCTGGAAATGTAGCACGCCTGAAGTAACGTGCAGTGTGTTGCCCATCACTCGGCAGACACAGAGGGCCTCCGAGGGACCTATGGGCCTCGATGTTGCTCAGTAGGCCCACAGGGGTGTGGGGGTACTCAGTGATCTTGGAACGAAAATGATGCTCACCCGAGGGGCCTAGGAGTTCTCAAAGGGTACCTTCTTTAAAATAAAGCAGAACAGCGACTAAGAGCTCATGGGAAGAGCTGCCTGCCTCCCGTTCTGCATGGCTACTCGGGGCCTTACCTCGAGGCAAGGACTCACGTTGAGATTCCCTTTAGCTCTAGAGCATGGCTAGATGAGCCCCACCCCGGCCATGGAAGCACCCTGTGTAGCCAGAGAAAACCCATTTTCTTCCCAGACCCATGCCTACGGCGTCCAGAGGCCTAACAACAGCAGAGAATTTCAGGGAGCTTCCAGGGAGCATGAATGGGGCTTTCCAAATGGAAAAGCAAGGCTAGTACCATCCCGCCCCCATTTCCATGGGCACACGCAGCATACATCCCTGTGGTTTCTGACAAGACAAAAGAGACACAGAGCACACACTTCGTCCTTCCCTGAATCAACTCCTCGAGGCAGGGTGTTCTGCATGTAGTGAACGGCCTCAACCAAGGCGCGCCCTAGCTAGACCTCTGGGCCCGTGCCTCTTCAGAAGCCTGCAGTGCTACAGGAAAAACTGTGCTTTAGTGGCAATAGGAACGCAAGCCGACTTTCTCCTGGAGGCAGGGTGACTTCAGGTAGGAGGTCCTGGTTGGAAGGCGAAGCCTAGTGTTTTTTTTCAGTGCCAATCAGAGTAGGGAATGAGTGCGACTTCCACGGCATGTTGGAACCTGCTAGAACCGTGCCCGTGAACCTGTGGTAGTGCTGGGGAAATCAAGCTGTCCCAAGAAAGAGTGTACTGTTTTGCCCATCACTCGGCATACACAGTGTGAGTACGAAGGCCTACGGGCCTGGATGTTGTTTAGAAGAGCCAGGGGAGCCTGGGGGTACTCAGTGTTCTTGCAGGGAATAGGGTTTCCAGGCGAGGCACCTAGGTGTCCCGCAAAGCGTACTGGCGTTCAAATGCTGCAGAGCAGCGACTACGGCCTCATGGAAACTGCTGCACGCCTCCGCTTCTGCAGAGCAATTCAGGGCCTTACCTCGAGGCAAGTCCTCACGTGGAGTGTCCCGTGAGCGACACCGCATGGTAGGATGCTGACTTTCTCCTTGAGTAGAGAGACTTCAGGTACGAGGTCCTCTAAGAATTCTAAGCAGAGTGTTTTCTCATGGCAGCTCAAACGAGGGCAATGTCGAAGACTTCCAGGCCATGTTGGACTGCCTAGAATTGTGGTTCTGCTGTTGTTCGAGGGCTCTGGAAATGTAGCACGCCTGAAGTAACGTGCAGTGTGTTGCCCATCACTCGGCAGACACAGAGGGCCTCCGAGGAACCTATGGGCCTCGATGTTGCTCAGTAGGCCCACAGGGGTGTGGGGGTACTCAGTGATCTTGGAACGAAAATGATGCTCACCCGAGGGGCCTAGGAGTTCTCAAAGGGTACCTTCTTTCAAATAAAGCAGAACAGCGACTAAGAGCTCATGGGAAGAGCTGCCTGCCTCCCGTTCTGCATGGCTACTCGGGGCCTTACCTCGAGGCAAGGACTCACGTTGAGATTCCCTTTAGCTCTAGAGCATGGCTAGATGAGCCCCACCCCGGCCATGGAAGCACCCTGTGTAGCCAGAGAAAACCCATTTTCTTCCCAGACCCATGCCTACGGCGTCCAGAGGCCTGACAACAGCAGAGAATTTCAGGGAGCTTCCAGGGAGCATGAATGGGGCTTTCCAAATGGAAAAGCAAGGCTAGTACCATCCCGCCCCCATTTCCATGGGCACACGCAGCATACATCCCTGTGGTTTCTGACAAGACAAAAGAGACACAGAGCACACACTTCGTCCTTCCCTGAATCAACTCCTCGAGGCAGGGTGTTCTGCATGTAGTGAACGGCCTCAACCAAGGCGCGCCCTAGCTAGACCTCTGGGCCCTTGCTTCTTCAGAAGCCTGCAGTGCTACAGGAAAAACTGTGCTTTAGTGGCAATAGGAACGCAAGCCGACTTTCTCCTGGAGGCAGGGTGACTTCAGGTAGGAGGTCCTGGTTGGAAGGCGAAGCCTAGTGTTTTTTTTTCAGTACCAATCAGAGTAGGGAATGAGTGCGACTTCCACGGCATGTTGGAACCTGCTAGAACCGTGCCCGTGAACCTGTGGTAGTGCTGGGGAAATCAAGCTGTCCCAAGAAAGAGTGTACTGTTTTGCCCATCACTCGGCATACACAGTGAGTACGAAGGCCTACGGGCCTGGATGTTGTTTAGAAGAGCCAGGGGAGCCTGGGGGTACTCAGTGTTCTTGCAGGGAATAGGGTTTCCAGGCGAGGCACCTAGGTGTCCCGCAAAGCGTACTGGCGTTCAAATGCTGCAGAGCAGCGGCTACCGCCTCATGGAAACTGCTACACGCCTCCGCTTCTGCAGAGCAATTCAGGGCCTTACCTCGAGGCAAGTCCTCACGTTGAGTGTCCCGTGAGCGACACCGCATGGTAGGATGCTGACTTTCTCCTTGAGTAGAGAGACTTCAGGTACGAGGTCCTCTAAGAATTCTAAGCAGAGTGTTTTCTCATGGCAGCTCAAACGAGGGCAATGTCGAAGACTTCCAGGCCATGTTGGACTGCCTAGAAATGTGGTTCTGCTGTTGTTCGAGGGCTCTGGAAATGTAGCACGCCTGAAGTAACGTGCAGTGTGTTGCCCATCACTCGGCAGACACAGAGGGCCTCCGAGGGACTTATGGGCCTCGATGTTGCTCAGTAGGCCCACAGGGGTGTGGGGGTACTCAGTGATCTTGGAACGAAAATGATGCTCACCCGAGGGGCCTAGGAGTTCTCAAAGGGTACCTTCTTTAAAATAAAGCAGAACAGCGACTAAGAGCTCATGGGAAGAGCTGCCTGCCTCCCGTTCTGCATGGCTACTCGGGGCCTTACCTCGAGGCAAGGACTCACGTTGAGATTCCCTTTAGCTCTAGAGCATGGCTAGATGAGCCCCACCCCGGCCATGGAAGCACCCTGTGTAGCCAGAGAAAACCCATTTTCTTCCCAGACCCATGCCTACGGCGTCCAGAGGCCTGACAACAGCAGAGAATTTCAGGGAGCTTCCAGGGAGCATGAATGGGGCTTTCCAAATGGAAAAGCAAGGCTAGTACCATCCCGCCCCCATTTCCATGGGCACACGCAGCATACATCCCTGTGGTTTCTGACAAGTCAAAAGAGACACAGAGCACACACTTCGTCCTTCCCTGAATCAACTCCTCGAGGCAGGGTGTTCTGCATGTAGTGAACGGCCTCAACCAAGGCGTGCCCTAGCTAGACCTCTGGGCCCGTGCCTCTTCAGAAGCCTGCAGTGCTACAGGAAAAACTGTGCTTTAGTGGCAATAGGAACGCAAGCCGACTTTCTCCTGGAGGCAGGGTGACTTCAGGTAGGAGGTCCTGGTTGGAAGGCGAAGCCTAGTGTTGTTTTTCAGTGCCAATCAGAGTAGGGAATGAGTGCGACTTCCACGGCATGTTGGAACCTGCTAGAACCGTGCCCGTG
The DNA here is from genome assembly GCF_028564815.1 of Eubalaena glacialis. Lineage (NCBI taxonomy): Eukaryota > Metazoa > Chordata > Mammalia > Artiodactyla > Balaenidae > Eubalaena > Eubalaena glacialis. The sequence goes on from NC_083716.1 coordinate 99,930,122, forward strand.
AACCTGTGGTAGTGCTGGGGAAATCAAGCTGTCCCAAGAAAGAGTGTACTGTTTTGCCCATCACTCGGCATACACAGTGTGAGTACGAAGGCCTACGGGCCTGGATGTTGTTTAGAAGAGCCAGGGGAGCCTGGGGGTACTCAGTGTTCTTGCAGGGAATAGGGTTTCCAGGCGAGGCACCTAGGTGTCCCGCAAAGCGTACTGGCGTTCAAATGCTGCAGAGCAGCGGCTACCGCCTCATGGAAACTGCTGCACGCCTCCGCTTCTGCAGAGCAATTCAGGGCCTTACCTCGAGGCAAGTCCTCACGTTGAGTGTCCCGTGAGCGACACCGCATGGTAGGATGCTGACTTTCTCCTTGAGTAGAGAGACTTCAGGTACGAGGTCCTCTAAGAATTCTAAGCAGAGTGTTTTCTCATGGCAGCTCAAACGAGGGCAATGTCGAAGACTTCCAGGCCATGTTGGACTGCCTAGAAATGTGGTTCTGCTGTTGTTCGAGGGCTCTGGAAATGTAGCACGCCTGAAGTAACGTGCAGTGTGTTGCCCATCACTCGGCAGACACAGAGGGCCTCCGAGGGACTTATGGGCCTCGATGTTGCTCAGTAGGCCCACAGGGGTGTGGGGGTACTCAGTGATCTTGGAACGAAAATGATGCTCACCCGAGGGGCCTAGGAGTTCTCAAAGGGTACCTTCTTTCAAATAAAGCAGAACAGCGACTAAGAGCTCATGGGAAGAGCTGCCTGCCTCCCGTTCTGCATGGCTACTCGGGGCCTTACCTCGAGGCAAGGACTCACGTTGAGATTCCCTTTAGCTCTAGAGCATGGCTAGATGAGCCCCACCCCGGCCATGGAAGCACCCTGTGTAGCCAGAGAAAACCCATTTTCTTCCCAGACCCATGCCTACGGCGTCCAGAGGCCTGACAACAGCAGAGAATTTCAGGGAGCTTCCAGGGAGCATGAATGGGGCTTTCCAAATGGAAAAGCAAGGCTAGTACCATCCCGCCCCCATTTCCATGGGCACACGCAGCATACATCCCTGTGGTTTCTGACAAGTCAAAAGAGACACAGAGCACACACTTCGTCCTTCCCTGAATCAACTCCTCGAGGCAGGGTGTTCTGCATGTAGTGAACGGCCTCAACCAAGGCGTGCCCTAGCTAGACCTCTGGGCCCGTGCCTCTTCAGAAGCCTGCAGTGCTACAGGAAAAACTGTGCTTTAGTGGCAATAGGAACGCAAGCCGACTTTCTCCTGGAGGCAGGGTGACTTCAGGTAGGAGGTCCTGGTTGGAAGGCGAAGCCTAGTGTTGTTTTTCAGTGCCAATCAGAGTAGGGAATGAGTGCGACTTCCACGGCATGTTGGAACCTGCTAGAACCGTGCCCGTGAACCTGTGGTAGTGCTGGGGAAATCAAGCTGTCCCAAGAAAGAGTGTACTGTTTTGCCCATCACTCGGCATACACAGTGTGAGTACGAAGGCCTACGGGCCTGGATGTTGTTTAGAAGAGGCAGGGGAGCCTGGGGGTACTCAGTGTTCTTGCAGGGAATAGGGTTTCCAGGCGAGGCACCTAGGTGTCCCGCAAAGCGTACTGGCGTTCAAATGCTGCAGAGCAGCGGCTACCGCCTCATGGAAACTGCTGCACGCCTCCGCTTCTGCAGAGCAATTCAGGGCCTTACCTCGAGGCAAGTCCTCACGTTGAGTGTCCCGTGAGCGACACCGCATGGTAGGATGCTGACTTTCTCCTTGAGTAGAGAGACTTCAGGTACGAGGTCCTCTAAGAATTCTAAGCAGAGTGTTTTCTCATGGCAGCTCAAACGAGGGCAATGTCGAAGACTTCCAGGCCATGTTGGACTGCCTAGAAATGTGGTTCTGCTGTTGTTCGAGGGCTCTGGAAATGTAGCACGCCTGAAGTAACGTGCAGTGTGTTGCCCATCACTCGGCAGACACAGAGGGCCTCCGAGGGACCTATGGGCCTCGATGTTGCTCAGTAGGCCCACAGGGGTGTGGGGGTACTCAGTGATCTTGGAACGAAAATGATGCTCACCCGAGGGGCCTAGGAGTTCTCAAAGGGTACCTTCTTTCAAATAAAGCAGAACAGCGACTAAGAGCTCATGGGAAGAGCTGCCTGCCTCCCGTTCTGCATGGCTACTCGGGGCCTTACCTCGAGGCAAGGACTCACGTTGAGATTCCCTTTAGCTCTAGAGCATGGCTAGATGAGCCCCACCCCGGCCATGGAAGCACCCTGTGTAGCCAGAGAAAACCCATTTTCTTCCCAGACCCATGCCTACGGCGTCCAGAGGCCTGACAACAGCAGAGAATTTCAGGGAGCTTCCAGGGAGCATGAATGGGGCTTTCCAAATGGAAAAGCAAGGCTAGTACCGTCCCGCCCCCATTTCCATGGGCACACGCAGCATACATCCCTGTGGTTTCTGACAAGTCAAAAGAGACACAGAGCACACACTTCGTCCTTCCCTGAATCAACTCCTCGAGGCAGGGTGTTCTGCATGTAGTGAACGGCCTCAACCAAGGCGCGCCCTAGCTAGACCTCTGGGCCCGTGCCTCTTCAGAAGCCTGCAGTGCTACAGGAAAAACTGTGCTTTAGTGGCAATAGGAACGCAAGCCGACTTTCTCCTGGAGGCAGGGTGACTTCAGGTAGGAGGTCCTGGTTGGAAGGCGAAGCCTAGTGTTGTTTTTCAGTGCCAATCAGAGTAGGGAATGAGTGCGACTTCCACGGCATGTTGGAACCTGCTAGAACCGTGCCCGTGAACCTGTGGTAGTGCTGGGGAAATCAAGCTGTCCCAAGAAAGAGTGTACTGTTTTGCCCATCACTCGGCATACACAGTGTGAGTACGAAGGCCTACGGGCCTGGATGTTGTTTAGAAGAGCCAGGGGAGCCTGGGGGTACTCAGTGTTCTTGCAGGGAATAGGGTTTCCAGGCGAGGCACCTAGGTGTCCCGCAAAGCGTACTGGCGTTCAAATGCTGCAGAGCAGCGGCTACCGCCTCATGGAAACTGCTGCACGCCTCCGCTTCTGCAGAGCAATTCAGGGCCTTACCTCGAGGCAAGTCCTCACGTTGAGTGTCCCGTGAGCGACACCGCATGGTAGGATGCTGACTTTCTCCTTGAGTAGAGAGACTTCAGGTACGAGGTCCTCTAAGAATTCTAAGCAGAGTGTTTTCTCATGGCAGCTCAAACGAGGGCAATGTCGAAGACTTCCAGGCCATGTTGGACTGCCTAGAAATGTGGTTCTGCTGTTGTTCGAGGGCTCTGGAAATGTAGCACGCCTGAAGTAACGTGCAGTGTGTTGCCCATCACTCGGCAGACACAGAGGGCCTCCGAGGGACCTATGGGCCTCGATGTTGCTCAGTAGGCCCACAGGGGTGTGGGGGTACTCAGTGATCTTGGAACGAAAATGATGCTCACCCGAGGGGCCTAGGAGTTCTCAAAGGGTACCTTCTTTCAAATAAAGCAGAACAGCGACTAAGAGCTCATGGGAAGAGCTGCCTGCCTCCCGTTCTGCATGGCTACTCGGGGCCTTACCTCGAGGCAAGGACTCACGTTGAGATTCCCTTTAGCTCTAGAGCATGGCTAGATGAGCCCCACCCCGGCCATGGAAGCACCCTGTGTAGCCAGAGAAAACCCATTTTCTTCCCAGACCCATGCCTACGGCGTCCAGAGGCCTGACAACAGCAGAGAATTTCAGGGAGCTTCCAGGGAGCATGAATGGGGCTTTCCAAATGGAAAAGCAAGGCTAGTACCATCCCGCCCCCATTTCCATGGGCACACGCAGCATACATCCCTGTGGTTTCTGACAAGTCAAAAGAGACACAGAGCACACACTTCGTCCTTCCCTGAATCAACTCCTCGAGGCAGGGTGTTCTGCATGTAGTGAACGGCCTCAACCAAGGCGCGCCCTAGCTAGACCTCTGGGCCCGTGCCTCTTCAGAAGCCTGCAGTGCTACAGGAAAAACTGTGCTTTAGTGGCAATAGGAACGCAAGCCGACTTTCTCCTGGAGGCAGGGTGACTTCAGGTAGGAGGTCCTGGTTGGAAGGCGAAGCCTAGTGTTGTTTTTCAGTGCCAATCAGAGTAGGGAATGAGTGCGACTTCCACGGCATGTTGGAACCTGCTAGAACCGTGCCCGTGAACCTGTGGTAGTGCTGGGGAAATCAAGCTGTCCCAAGAAAGAGTGTACTGTTTTGCCCATCACTCGGCATACACAGTGTGAGTACGAAGGCCTACGGGCCTGGATGTTGTTTAGAAGAGCCAGGGGAGCCTGGGGGTACTCAGTGTTCTTGCAGGGAATAGGGTTTCCAGGCGAGGCACCTAGGTGTCCCGCAAAGCGTACTGGCGTTCAAATGCTGCAGAGCAGCGGCTACCGCCTCATGGAAACTGCTGCACGCCTCCGCTTCTGCAGAGCAATTCAGGGCCTTACCTCGAGGCAAGTCCTCACGTTGAGTGTCCCGTGAGCGACACCGCATGGTAGGATGCTGACTTTCTCCTTGAGTAGAGAGACTTCAGGTACGAGGTCCTCTAAGAATTCTAAGCAGAGTGTTTTCTCATGGCAGCTCAAACGAGGGCAATGTCGAAGACTTCCAGGCCATGTTGGACTGCCTAGAAATGTGGTTCTGCTGTTGTTCGAGGGCTCTGGAAATGTAGCACGCCTGAAGTAACGTGCAGTGTGTTGCCCATCACTCGGCAGACACAGAGGGCCTCCGAGGGACTTATGGGCCTCGATGTTGCTCAGTAGGCCCACAGGGGTGTGGGGGTACTCAGTGATCTTGGAACGAAAATGATGCTCACCCGAGGGGCCTAGGAGTTCTCAAAGGGTACCTTCTTTCAAATAAAGCAGAACAGCGACTAAGAGCTCATGGGAAGAGCTGCCTGCCTCCCGTTCTGCATGGCTACTCGGGGCCTTACCTCGAGGCAAGGACTCACGTTGAGATTCCCTTTAGCTCTAGAGCATGGCTAGATGAGCCCCACCCCGGCCATGGAAGCACCCTGTGTAGCCAGAGAAAACCCATTTTCTTCCCAGACCCATGCCTACGGCGTCCAGAGGCCTGACAACAGCAGAGAATTTCAGGGAGCTTCCAGGGAGCATGAATGGGGCTTTCCAAATGGAAAAGCAAGGCTAGTACCATCCCGCCCCCATTTCCATGGGCACACGCAGCATACATCCCTGTGGTTTCTGACAAGTCAAAAGAGACACAGAGCACACACTTCGTCCTTCCCTGAATCAACTCCTCGAGGCAGGGTGTTCTGCATGTAGTGAACGGCCTCAACCAAGGCGTGCCCTAGCTAGACCTCTGGGCCCGTGCCTCTTCAGAAGCCTGCAGTGCTACAGGAAAAACTGTGCTTTAGTGGCAATAGGAACGCAAGCCGACTTTCTCCTGGAGGCAGGGTGACTTCAGGTAGGAGGTCCTGGTTGGAAGGCGAAGCCTAGTGTTGTTTTTCAGTGCCAATCAGAGTAGGGAATGAGTGCGACTTCCACGGCATGTTGGAACCTGCTAGAACCGTGCCCGTGAACCTGTGGTAGTGCTGGGGAAATCAAGCTGTCCCAAGAAAGAGTGTACTGTTTTGCCCATCACTCGGCATACACAGTGTGAGTACGAAGGCCTACGGGCCTGGATGTTGTTTAGAAGAGCCAGGGGAGCCTGGGGGTACTCAGTGTTCTTGCAGGGAATAGGGTTTCCAGGCGAGGCACCTAGGTGTCCCGCAAAGCGTACTGGCGTTCAAATGCTGCAGAGCAGCGGCTACCGCCTCATGGAAACTGCTGCACGCCTCCGCTTCTGCAGAGCAATTCAGGGCCTTACCTCGAGGCAAGTCCTCACGTTGAGTGTCCCGTGAGCGACACCGCATGGTAGGATGCTGACTTTCTCCTTGAGTAGAGAGACTTCAGGTACGAGGTCCTCTAAGAATTCTAAGCAGAGTGTTTTCTCATGGCAGCTCAAACGAGGGCAATGTCGAAGACTTCCAGGCCATGTTGGACTGCCTAGAAATGTGGTTCTGCTGTTGTTCGAGGGCTCTGGAAATGTAGCACGCCTGAAGTAACGTGCAGTGTGTTGCCCATCACTCGGCAGACACAGAGGGCCTCCGAGGGACCTATGGGCCTCGATGTTGCTCAGTAGGCCCACAGGGGTGTGGGGGTACTCAGTGATCTTGGAACGAAAATGATGCTCACCCGAGGGGCCTAGGAGTTCTCAAAGGGTACCTTCTTTCAAATAAAGCAGAACAGCGACTAAGAGCTCATGGGAAGAGCTGCCTGCCTCCCGTTCTGCATGGCTACTCGGGGCCTTACCTCGAGGCAAGGACTCACGTTGAGATTCCCTTTAGCTCTAGAGCATGGCTAGATGAGCCCCACCCCGGCCATGGAAGCACCCTGTGTAGCCAGAGAAAACCCATTTTCTTCCCAGACCCATGCCTACGGCGTCCAGAGGCCTGACAACAGCAGAGAATTTCAGGGAGCTTCCAGGGAGCATGAATGGGGCTTTCCAAATGGAAAAGCAAGGCTAGTACCATCCCGCCCCCATTTCCATGGGCACACGCAGCATACATCCCTGTGGTTTCTGACAAGTCAAAAGAGACACAGAGCACACACTTCGTCCTTCCCTGAATCAACTCCTCGAGGCAGGGTGTTCTGCATGTAGTGAACGGCCTCAACCAAGGCGCGCCCTAGCTAGACCTCTGGGCCCGTGCCTCTTCAGAAGCCTGCAGTGCTACAGGAAAAACTGTGCTTTAGTGGCAATAGGAACGCAAGCCGACTTTCTCCTGGAGGCAGGGTGACTTCAGGTAGGAGGTCCTGGTTGGAAGGCGAAGCCTAGTGTTGTTTTTCAGTGCCAATCAGAGTAGGGAATGAGTGCGACTTCCACGGCATGTTGGAACCTGCTAGAACCGTGCCCGTGAACCTGTGGTAGTGCTGGGGAAATCAAGCTGTCCCAAGAAAGAGTGTACTGTTTTGCCCATCACTCGGCATACACAGTGTGAGTACGAAGGCCTACGGGCCTGGATGTTGTTTAGAAGAGCCAGGGGAGCCTGGGGGTACTCAGTGTTCTTGCAGGGAATAGGGTTTCCAGGCGAGGCACCTAGGTGTCCCGCAAAGCGTACTGGCGTTCAAATGCTGCAGAGCAGCGGCTACCGCCTCATGGAAACTGCTGCACGCCTCCGCTTCTGCAGAGCAATTCAGGGCCTTACCTCGAGGCAAGTCCTCACGTTGAGTGTCCCGTGAGCGACACCGCATGGTAGGATGCTGACTTTCTCCTTGAGTAGAGAGACTTCAGGTACGAGGTCCTCTAAGAATTCTAAGCAGAGTGTTTTCTCATGGCAGCTCAAACGAGGGCAATGTCGAAGACTTCCAGGCCATGTTGGACTGCCTAGAAATGTGGTTCTGCTGTTGTTCGAGGGCTCTGGAAATGTAGCACGCCTGAAGTAACGTGCAGTGTGTTGCCCATCACTCGGCAGACACAGAGGGCCTCCGAGGGACCTATGGGCCTCGATGTTGCTCAGTAGGCCCACAGGGGTGTGGGGGTACTCAGTGATCTTGGAACGAAAATGATGCTCACCCGAGGGGCCTAGGAGTTCTCAAAGGGTACCTTCTTTAAAATAAAGCAGAACAGCGACTAAGAGCTCATGGGAAGAGCTGCCTGCCTCCCGTTCTGCATGGCTACTCGGGGCCTTACCTCGAGGCAAGGACTCACGTTGAGATTCCCTTTAGCTCTAGAGCATGGCTAGATGAGCCCCACCCCGGCCATGGAAGCACCCTGTGTAGCCAGAGAAAACCCATTTTCTTCCCAGACCCATGCCTACGGCGTCCAGAGGCCTGACAACAGCAGAGAATTTCAGGGAGCTTCCAGGGAGCATGAATGGGGCTTTCCAAATGGAAAAGCAAGGCTAGTACCATCCCGCCCCCATTTCCATGGGCACACGCAGCATACATCCCTGTGGTTTCTGACAAGTCAAAAGAGACACAGAGCACACACTTCGTCCTTCCCTGAATCAACTCCTCGAGGCAGGGTGTTCTGCATGTAGTGAACGGCCTCAACCAAGGCGCGCCCTAGCTAGACCTCTGGGCCCGTGCCTCTTCAGAAGCCTGCAGTGCTACAGGAAAAACTGTGCTTTAGTGGCAATAGGAACGCAAGCCGACTTTCTCCTGGAGGCAGGGTGACTTCAGGTAGGAGGTCCTGGTTGGAAGGCGAAGCCTAGTGTTGTTTTTCAGTGCCAATCAGAGTAGGGAATGAGTGCGACTTCCACGGCATGTTGGAACCTGCTAGAACCGTGCCCGTGAACCTGTGGTAGTGCTGGGGAAATCAAGCTGTCCCAAGAAAGAGTGTACTGTTTTGCCCATCACTCGGCATACACAGTGTGAGTACGAAGGCCTACGGGCCTGGATGTTGTTTAGAAGAGCCAGGGGAGCCTGGGGGTACTCAGTGTTCTTGCAGGGAATAGGGTTTCCAGGCGAGGCACCTAGGTGTCCCGCAAAGCGTACTGGCGTTCAAATGCTGCAGAGCAGCGGCTACCGCCTCATGGAAACTGCTGCACGCCTCCGCTTCTGCAGAGCAATTCAGGGCCTTACCTCGAGGCAAGTCCTCACGTTGAGTGTCCCGTGAGCGACACCGCATGGTAGGATGCTGACTTTCTCCTTGAGTAGAGAGACTTCAGGTACGAGGTCCTCTAAGAATTCTAAGCAGAGTGTTTTCTCATGGCAGCTCAAACGAGGGCAATGTCGAAGACTTCCAGGCCATGTTGGACTGCCTAGAAATGTGGTTCTGCTGTTGTTCGAGGGCTCTGGAAATGTAGCACGCCTGAAGTAACGTGCAGTGTGTTGCCCATCACTCGGCAGACACAGAGGGCCTCCGAGGGACCTATGGGCCTCGATGTTGCTCAGTAGGCCCACAGGGGTGTGGGGGTACTCAGTGATCTTGGAACGAAAATGATGCTCACCCGAGGGGCCTAGGAGTTCTCAAAGGGTACCTTCTTTAAAATAAAGCAGAACAGCGACTAAGAGCTCATGGGAAGAGCTGCCTGCCTCCCGTTCTGCATGGCTACTCGGGGCCTTACCTCGAGGCAAGGACTCACGTTGAGATTCCCTTTAGCTCTAGAGCATGGCTAGATGAGCCCCACCCCGGCCATGGAAGCACCCTGTGTAGCCAGAGAAAACCCATTTTCTTCCCAGACCCATGCCTACGGCGTCCAGAGGCCTGACAACAGCAGAGAATTTCAGGGAGCTTCCAGGGAGCATGAATGGGGCTTTCCAAATGGAAAAGCAAGGCTAGTACCATCCCGCCCCCATTTCCATGGGCACACGCAGCATACATCCCTGTGGTTTCTGACAAGTCAAAAGAGACACAGAGCACACACTTCGTCCTTCCCTGAATCAACTCCTCGAGGCAGGGTGTTCTGCATGTAGTGAACGGCCTCAACCAAGGCGCGCCCTAGCTAGACCTCTGGGCCCGTGCCTCTTCAGAAGCCTGCAGTGCTACAGGAAAAACTGTGCTTTAGTGGCAATAGGAACGCAAGCCGACTTTCTCCTGGAGGCAGGGTGACTTCAGGTAGGAGGTCCTGGTTGGAAGGCGAAGCCTAGTGTTGTTTTTCAGTGCCAATCAGAGTAGGGAATGAGTGCGACTTCCACGGCATGTTGGAACCTGCTAGAACCGTGCCCGTGAACCTGTGGTAGTGCTGGGGAAATCAAGCTGTCCCAAGAAAGAGTGTACTGTTTTGCCCATCACTCGGCATACACAGTGTGAGTACGAAGGCCTACGGGCCTGGATGTTGTTTAGAAGAGCCAGGGGAGCCTGGGGGTACTCAGTGTTCTTGCAGGGAATAGGGTTTCCAGGCGAGGCACCTAGGTGTCCCGCAAAGCGTACTGGCGTTCAAATGCTGCAGAGCAGCGGCTACCGCCTCATGGAAACTGCTGCACGCCTCCGCTTCTGCAGAGCAATTCAGGGCCTTACCTCGAGGCAAGTCCTCACGTTGAGTGTCCCGTGAGCGACACCGCATGGTAGGATGCTGACTTTCTCCTTGAGTAGAGAGACTTCAGGTACGAGGTCCTCTAAGAATTCTAAGCAGAGTGTTTTCTCATGGCAGCTCAAACGAGGGCAATGTCGAAGACTTCCAGGCCATGTTGGACTGCCTAGAAATGTGGTTCTGCTGTTGTTCGAGGGCTCTGGAAATGTAGCACGCCTGAAGTAACGTGCAGTGTGTTGCCCATCACTCGGCACACACAGAGGGCCTCCGAGGGACCTATGGGCCTCGATGTTGCTCAGTAGGCCCACAGGGGTGTGGGGGTACTCAGTGATCTTGGAACGAAAATGATGCTCACCCGAGGGGCCTAGGAGTTCTCAAAGGGTACCTTCTTTAAAATAAAGCAGAACAGCGACTAAGAGCTCATGGGAAGAGCTGCCTGCCTCCCGTTCTGCATGGCTACTCGGGGCCTTACCTCGAGGCAAGGACTCACGTGGAGATTCCCTTTAGCTCTAGAGCATGGCTAGATGAGCCCCACCCCGGCCATGGAAGCACCCTGTGTAGCCAGAGAAAACCCATTTTCTTCCCAGACCCATGCCTACGGCGTCCAGAGGCCTGACAACAGCAGAGAATTTCAGGGAGCTTCCAGGGAGCATGAATGGGGCTTTCCAAATGGAAAAGCAAGGCTAGTACCATCCCGCCCCCATTTCCATGGGCACACGCAGCATACATCCCTGTGGTTTCTGACAAGTCAAAAGAGACACAGAGCACACACTTCGTCCTTCCCTGAATCAACTCCTCGAGGCAGGGTGTTCTGCATGTAGTGAACGGCCTCAACCAAGGCGCGCCCTAGCTAGACCTCTGGGCCCGTGCCTCTTCAGAAGCCTGCAGTGCTACAGGAAAAACTGTGCTTTAGTGGCAATAGGAACGCAAGCCGACTTTCTCCTGGAGGCAGGGTGACTTCAGGTAGGAGGTCCTGGTTGGAAGGCGAAGCCTAGTGTTGTTTTTCAGTGCCAATCAGAGTAGGGAATGAGTGCGACTTCCACGGCATGTTGGAACCTGCTAGAACCGTGCCCGTGAACCTGTGGTAGTGCTGGGGAAATCAAGCTGTCCCAAGAAAGAGTGTACTGTTTTGCCCATCACTCGGCATACACAGTGTGAGTACGAAGGCCTACGGGCCTGGATGTTGTTTAGAAGAGCCAGGGGAGCCTGGGGGTACTCAGTGTTCTTGCAGGGAATAGGGTTTCCAGGCGAGGCACCTAGGTGTCCCGCAAAGCGTACTGGCGTTCAAATGCTGCAGAGCAGCGGCTACCGCCTCATGGAAACTGCTGCACGCCTCCGCTTCTGCAGAGCAATTCAGGGCCTTACCTCGAGGCAAGTCCTCACGTTGAGTGTCCCGTGAGCGACACCGCATGGTAGGATGCTGACTTTCTCCTTGAGTAGAGAGACTTCAGGTACGAGGTCCTCTAAGAATTCTAAGCAGAGTGTTTTCTCATGGCAGCTCAAACGAGGGCAATGTCGAAGACTTCCAGGCCATGTTGGACTGCCTAGAAATGTGGTTCTGCTGTTGTTCGAGGGCTCTGGAAATGTAGCACGCCTGAAGTAACGTGCAGTGTGTTGCCCATCACTCGGCACACACAGAGGGCCTCCGAGGGACCTATGGGCCTCGATGTTGCTCAGTAGGCCCACAGGGGTGTGGGGGTACTCAGTGATCTTGGAACGAAAATGATGCTCACCCGAGGGGCCTAGGAGTTCTCAAAGGGTACCTTCTTTAAAATAAAGCAGAACAGCGACTAAGAGCTCATGGGAAGAGCTGCCTGCCTCCCGTTCTGCATGGCTACTCGGGGCCTTACCTCGAGGCAAGGACTCACGTGGAGATTCCCTTTAGCTCTAGAGCATGGCTAGATGAGCCCCACCCCGGCCATGGAAGCACCCTGTGTAGCCAGAGAAAACCCATTTTCTTCCCAGACCCATGCCTACGGCGTCCAGAGGCCTGACAACAGCAGAGAATTTCAGGGAGCTTCCAGGGAGCATGAATGGGGCTTTCCAAATGGAAAAGCAAGGCTAGTACCATCCCGCCCCCATTTCCATGGGCACACGCAGCATACATCCCTGTGGTTTCTGACAAGTCAAAAGAGACACAGAGCACACACTTCGTCCTTCCCTGAATCAACTCCTCGAGGCAGGGTGTTCTGCATGTAGTGAACGGCCTCAACCAAGGCGCGCCCTAGCTAGACCTCTGGGCCCGTGCCTCTTCAGAAGCCTGCAGTGCTACAGGAAAAACTGTGCTTTAGTGGCAATAGGAACGCAAGCCGACTTTCTCCTGGAGGCAGGGTGACTTCAGGTAGGAGGTCCTGGTTGGAAGGCGAAGCCTAGTGTTGTTTTTCAGTGCCAATCAGAGTAGGGAATGAGTGCGACTTCCACGGCATGTTGGAACCTGCTAGAACCGTGCCCGTGAACCTGTGGTAGTGCTGGGGAAATCAAGCTGTCCCAAGAAAGAGTGTACTGTTTTGCCCATCACTCGGCATACACAGTGTGAGTACGAAGGCCTACGGGCCTGGATGTTGTTTAGAAGAGCCAGGGGAGCCTGGGGGTACTCAGTGTTCTTGCAGGGAATAGGGTTTCCAGGCGAGGCACCTAGGTGTCCCGCAAAGCGTACTGGCGTTCAAATGCTGCAGAGCAGCGGCTACCGCCTCATGGAAACTGCTGCACGCCTCCGCTTCTGCAGAGCAATTCAGGGCCTTACCTCGAGGCAAGTCCTCACGTTGAGTGTCCCGTGAGCGACACCGCATGGTAGGATGCTGACTTTCTCCTTGAGTAGAGAGACTTCAGGTACGAGGTCCTCTAAGAATTCTAAGCAGAGTGTTTTCTCATGGCAGCTCAAACGAGGGCAATGTCGAAGACTTCCAGGCCATGTTGGACTGCCTAGAAATGTGGTTCTGCTGTTGTTCGAGGGCTCTGGAAATGTAGCACGCCTGAAGTAACGTGCAGTGTGTTGCCCATCACTCGGCACACACAGAGGGCCTCCGAGGGACCTATGGGCCTCGATGTTGCTCAGTAGGCCCACAGGGGTGTGGGGGTACTCAGTGATCTTGGAACGAAAATGATGCTCACCCGAGGGGCCTAGGAGTTCTCAAAGGGTACCTTCTTTCAAATAAAGCAGAACAGCGACTAAGAGCTCATGGGAAGAGCTGCCTGCCTCCCGTTCTGCATGGCTACTCGGGGCCTTACCTCGAGGCAAGGACTCACGTGGAGATTCCCTTTAGCTCTAGAGCATGGCTAGATGAGCCCCACCCCGGCCATGGAAGCACCCTGTGTAGCCAGAGAAAACCCATTTTCTTCCCAGACCCATGCCTACGGCGTCCAGAGGCCTGACAACAGCAGAGAATTTCAGGGAGCTTCCAGGGAGCATGAATGGGGCTTTCCAAATGGAAAAGCAAGGCTAGTACCATCCCGCCCCCATTTCCATGGGCACACGCAGCATACATCCCTGTGGTTTCTGACAAGTCAAAAGAGACACAGAGCACACACTTCGTCCTTCCCTGAATCAACTCCTCGAGGCAGGGTGTTCTGCATGTAGTGAACGGCCTCAACCAAGGCGCGCCCTAGCTAGACCTCTGGGCCCGTGCCTCTTCAGAAGCCTGCAGTGCTACAGGAAAAACTGTGCTTTAGTGGCAATAGGAACGCAAGCCGACTTTCTCCTGGAGGCAGGGTGACTTCAGGTAGGAGGTCCTGGTTGGAAGGCGAAGCCTAGTGTTGTTTTTCAGTGCCAATCAGAGTAGGGAATGAGTGCGACTTCCACGGCATGTTGGAACCTGCTAGAACCGTGCCCGTGAACCTGTGGTAGTGCTGGGGAAATCAAGCTGTCCCAAGAAAGAGTGTACTGTTTTGCCCATCACTCGGCATACACAGTGTGAGTACGAAGGCCTACGGGCCTGGATGTTGTTTAGAAGAGCCAGGGGAGCCTGGGGGTACTCAGTGTTCTTGCAGGGAATAGGGTTTCCAGGCGAGGCACCTAGGTGTCCCGCAAAGCGTACTGGCGTTCAAATGCTGCAGAGCAGCGGCTACCGCCTCATGGAAACTGCTGCACGCCTCCGCTTCTGCAGAGCAATTCAGGGCCTTACCTCGAGGCAAGTCCTCACGTTGAGTGTCCCGTGAGCGACACCGCATGGTAGGATGCTGACTTTCTCCTTGAGTAGAGAGACTTCAGGTACGAGGTCCTCTAAGAATTCTAAGCAGAGTGTTTTCTCATGGCAGCTCAAACGAGGGCAATGTCGAAGACTTCCAGGCCATGTTGGACTGCCTAGAAATGTGGTTCTGCTGTTGTTCGAGGGCTCTGGAAATGTAGCACGCCTGAAGTAACGTGCAGTGTGTTGCCCATCACTCGGCACACACAGAGGGCCTCCGAGGGACCTATGGGCCTCGATGTTGCTCAGTAGGCCCACAGGGGTGTGGGGGTACTCAGTGATCTTGGAACGAAAATGATGCTCACCCGAGGGGCCTAGGAGTTCTCAAAGGGTACCTTCTTTAAAATAAAGCAGAACAGCGACTAAGAGCTCATGGGAAGAGCTGCCTGCCTCCCGTTCTGCATGGCTACTCGGGGCCTTACCTCGAGGCAAGGACTCACGTTGAGATTCCCTTTAGCTCTAGAGCATGGCTAGATGAGCCCCACCCCGGCCATGGAAGCACCCTGTGTAGCCAGAGAAAACCCATTTTCTTCCCAGACCCATGCCTACGGCGTCCAGAGGCCTGACAACAGCAGAGAATTTCAGGGAGCTTCCAGGGAGCATGAATGGGGCTTTCCAAATGGAAAAGCAAGGCTAGTACCATCCCGCCCCCATTTCCATGGGCACACGCAGCATACATCCCTGTGGTTTCTGACAAGTCAAAAGAGACACAGAGCACACACTTCGTCCTTCCCTGAATCAACTCCTCGAGGCAGGGTGTTCTGCATGTAGTGAACGGCCTCAACCAAGGCGCGCCCTAGCTAGACCTCTGGGCCCGTGCCTCTTCAGAAGCCTGCAGTGCTACAGGAAAAACTGTGCTTTAGTGGCAATAGGAACGCAAGCCGACTTTCTCCTGGAGGCAGGGTGACTTCAGGTAGGAGGTCCTGGTTGGAAGGCGAAGCCTAGTGTTTTTTTTTCAGTGCCAATCAGAGTAGGGAATGAGTGCGACTTCCACGGCATGTTGGAACCTGCTAGAACCGTGCCCGTGAACCTGTGGTAGTGCTGGGGAAATCAAGCTGTCCCAAGAAAGAGTGTACTGTTTTGCCCATCACTCGGCATACACAGTGTGAGTACGAAGGCCTACGGGCCTGGATGTTGTTTAGAAGAGCCAGGGGAGCCTGGGGGTACTCAGTGTTCTTGCAGGGAATAGGGTTTCCAGGCGAGGCACCTAGGTGTCCCGCAAAGCGTACTGGCGTTCAAATGCTGCAGAGCAGCGACTACGGCCTCATGGAAACTGCTGCACGCCTCCGCTTCTGCAGAGCAATTCAGGGCCTTACCTCGAGGCAAGTCCTCACGTTGAGTGTCCCGTGAGCGACACCGCATGGTAGGATGCTGACTTTCTCCTTGAGTAGAGAGACTTCAGGTACGAGGTCCTCTAAGAATTCTAAGCAGAGTGTTTTCTCATGGCAGCTCAAACGAGGGCAATGTCGAAGACTTCCAGGCCATGTTGGACTGCCTAGAAATGTGGTTCTGCTGTTGTTCGAGGGCTCTGGAAATGTAGCACGCCTGAAGTAACGTGCAGTGTGTTGCCCATCACTCGGCACACACAGAGGGCCTCCGAGGGACCTATGGGCCTCGATGTTGCTCAGTAGGCCCACAGGGGTGTGGGGGTACTCAGTGATCTTGGAACGAAAATGATGCTCACCCGAGGGGCCTAGGAGTTCTCAAAGGGTACCTTCTTTAAAATAAAGCAGAACAGCGACTAAGAGCTCATGGGAAGAGCTGCCTGCCTCCCGTTCTGCATGGCTACTCGGGGCCTTACCTCGAGGCAAGGACTCACGTTGAGATTCCCTTTAGCTCTAGAGCATGGCTAGATGAGCCCCACCCCGGCCATGGAAGCACCCTGTGTAGCCAGAGAAAACCCATTTTCTTCCCAGACCCATGCCTACGGCGTCCAGAGGCCTGACAACAGCAGAGAATTTCAGGGAGCTTCCAGGGAGCATGAATGGGGCTTTCCAAATGGAAAAGCAAGGCTAGTACCATCCCGCCCCCATTTCCATGGGCACACGCAGCATACATCCCTGTGGTTTCTGACAAGTCAAAAGAGACACAGAGCACACACTTCGTCCTTCCCTGAATCAACTCCTCGAGGCAGGGTGTTCTGCATGTAGTGAACGGCCTCAACCAAGGCGCGCCCTAGCTAGACCTCTGGGCCCGTGCCTCTTCAGAAGCCTGCAGTGCTACAGGAAAAACTGTGCTTTAGTGGCAATAGGAACGCAAGCCGACTTTCTCCTGGAGGCAGGGTGACTTCAGGTAGGAGGTCCTGGTTGGAAGGCGAAGCCTATTGTTTTTTTTTCAGTGCCAATCAGAGTAGGGAATGAGTGCGACTTCCACGGCATGTTGGAACCTGCTAGAACCGTGCCCGTGAACCTGTGGTAGTGCTGGGGAAATCAAGCTGTCCCAAGAAAGAGTGTACAGTTTTGCCCATCACTCGGCATACACAGTGTGAGTACGAAGGCCTACGGGCCTGGATGTTGTTTAGAAGAGCCAGGGGAGCCTGGGGGTACTCAGTGTTCTTGCAGGGAATAGGGTTTCCAGGCGAGGCACCTAGGTGTCCCGCAAAGCGTACTGGCGTTCAAATGCTGCAGAGCAGCGGCTACCGCCTCATGGAAACTGCTGCACGCCTCCGCTTCTGCAGAGCAATTCAGGGCCTTACCTCGAGGCAAGTCCTCACGTTGAGTGTCCCGTGAGCGACACCGCATGGTAGGATGCTGACTTTCTCCTTGAGTAGAGAGACTTCAGGTACGAGGTCCTCTAAGAATTCTAAGCAGAGTGTTTTCTCATGGCAGCTCAAACGAGGGCAATGTCGAAGACTTCCAGGCCATGTTGGACTGCCTAGAAATGTGGTTCTGCTGTTGTTCGAGGGCTCTGGAAATGTAGCACGCCTGAAGTAACGTGCAGTGTGTTGCCCATCACTCGGCAGACACAGAGGGCCTCCGAGGGACCTATGGGCCTCGATGTTGCTCAGTAGGCCCACAGGGGTGTGGGGGTACTCAGTGATCTTGGAACGAAAATGATGCTCACCCGAGGGGCCTAGGAGTTCTCAAAGGGTACCTTCTTTAAAATAAAGCAGAACAGCGACTAAGAGCTCATGGGAAGAGCTGCCTGCCTCCCGTTCTGCATGGCTACTCGGGGCCTTACCTCGAGGCAAGGACTCACGTGGAGATTCCCTTTAGCTCTAGAGCATGGCTAGATGAGCCCCACCCCGGCCATGGAAGCACCCTGTGTAGCCAGAGAAAACCCATTTTCTTCCCAGACCCATGCCTACGGCGTCCAGAGGCCTGACAACAGCAGAGAATTTCAGGGAGCTTCCAGGGAGCATGAATGGGGCTTTCCAAATGGAAAAGCAAGGCTAGTACCATCCCGCCCCCATTTCCATGGGCACACGCAGCATACATCCCTGTGGTTTCTGACAAGACAAAAGAGACACAGAGCACACACTTCGTCCTTCCCTGAATCAACTCCTCGAGGCAGGGTGTTCTGCATGTAGTGAACGGCCTCAACCAAGGCGCGCCCTAGCTAGACCTCTGGGCCCGTGCCTCTTCAGAAGCCTGCAGTGCTACAGGAAAAACTGTGCTTTAGTGGCAATAGGAACGCAAGCCGACTTTCTCCTGGAGGCAGGGTGACTTCAGGTAGGAGGTCCTGGTTGGAAGGCGAAGCCTAGTGTTTTTTTTCAGTGCCAATCAGAGTAGGGAATGAGTGCGACTTCCACGGCATGTTGGAACCTGCTAGAACCGTGCCCGTGAACCTGTGGTAGTGCTGGGGAAATCAAGCTGTCCCAAGAAAGAGTGTACTGTTTTGCCCATCACTCGGCATACACAGTGTGAGTACGAAGGCCTACGGGCCTGGATGTTGTTTAGAAGAGCCAGGGGAGCCTGGGGGTACTCAGTGTTCTTGCAGGGAATAGGGTTTCCAGGCGAGGCACCTAGGTGTCCCGCAAAGCGTACTGGCGTTCAAATGCTGCAGAGCAGCGACTACCGCCTCATGGAAACTGCTGCACGCCTCCGCTTCTGCAGAGCAATTCAGGGCCTTACCTCGAGGCAAGTCCTCACGTTGAGTGTCCCGTGAGCGACACCGCATGGTAGGATGCTGACTTTCTCCTTGAGTAGAGAGACTTCAGGTACGAGGTCCTCTAAGAATTCTAAGCAGAGTGTTTTCTCATGGCAGCTCAAACGAGGGCAATGTCGAAGACTTCCAGGCCATGTTGGACTGCCTAGAAATGTGGTTCTGCTGTTGTTCGAGGGCTCTGGAAATGTAGCACGCCTGAAGTAACGTGCAGTGTGTTGCCCATCACTCGGCAGACACAGAGGGCCTCCGAGGGACCTATGGGCCTCGATGTTGCTCAGTAGGCCCACAGGGGTGTGGGGGTACTCAGTGATCTTGGAACGAAAATGATGCTCACCCGAGGGGCCTAGGAGTTCTCAAAGGGTACCTTCTTTAAAATAAAGCAGAACAGCGACTAAGAGCTCATGGGAAGAGCTGCCTGCCTCCCGTTCTGCATGGCTACTCGGGGCCTTACCTCGAGGCAAGGACTCACGTTGAGATTCCCTTTAGCTCTAGAGCATGGCTAGATGAGCCCCACCCCGGTCGTGGAAGCACCCTGTGTAGCCAGAGAAAACCCATTTTCTTCCCAGACCCATGCCTACGGCGTCCAGAGGCCTGACAACAGCAGAGAATTTCAGGGAGCTTCCAGGGAGCATGAATGGGGCTTTCCAAATGGAAAAGCAAGGCTAGTACCATCCCGCCCCCATTTCCATGGGCACACGCAGCATACATCCCTGTGGTTTCTGACAAGTCAAAAGAGACACAGAGCACACACTTCGTCCTTCCCTGAATCAACTCCTCGAGGCAGGGTGTTCTGCATGTAGTGAACGGCCTCAACCAAGGCGCGCCCTAGCTAGACCTCTGGGCCCGTGCCTCTTCAGAAGCCTGCAGTGCTACAGGAAAAACTGTGCTTTAGTGGCAATAGGAACGCAAGCCGACTTTCTCCTGGAGGCAGGGTGACTTCAGGTAGGAGGTCCTGGTTGGAAGGCGAAGCCTAGTGTTTTTTTTCAGTGCCAATCAGAGTAGGGAATGAGTGCGACTTCCACGGCATGTTGGAACCTGCTAGAACCGTGCCCGTGAACCTGTGGTAGTGCTGGGGAAATCAAGCTGTCCCAAGAAAGAGTGTACTGTTTTGCCCATCACTCGGCATACACAGTGTGAGTACGAAGGCCTACGGGCCTGGATGTTGTTTAGAAGAGCCAGGGGAGCCTGGGGGTACTCAGTGTTCTTGCAGGGAATAGGGTTTCCAGGCGAGGCACCTAGGTGTCCCGCAAAGCGTACTGGCGTTCAAATGCTGCAGAGCAGCGACTACGGCCTCATGGAAACTGCTGCACGCCTCCGCTTCTGCAGAGCAATTCAGGGCCTTACCTCGAGGCAAGTCCTCACGTTGAGTGTCCCGTGAGCGACACCGCATGGTAGGATGCTGACTTTCTCCTTGAGTAGAGAGACTTCAGGTACGAGGTCCTCTAAGAATTCTAAGCAGAGTGTTTTCTCATGGCAGCTCAAACGAGGGCAATGTCGAAGACTTCCAGGCCATGTTGGACTGCCTAGAATTGTGGTTCTGATGTTGTTCGAGGGCTCTGGAAATGTAGCACGCCTGAAGTAACGTGCAGTGTGTTGCCCATCACTCGGCAGACACAGAGGGCCTCCGAGGGACCTATGGGCCTCGATGTTGCTCAGTAGGCCCACAGGGGTGTGGGGGTACTCAGTGATCTTGGAACGAAAATGATGCTCACCCGAGGGGCCTAGGAGTTCTCAAAGGGTACCTTCTTTAAAATAAAGCAGAACAGCGACTAAGAGCTCATGGGAAGAGCTGCCTGCCTCCCGTTCTGCATGGCTACTCGGGGCCTTACCTCGAGGCAAGGACTCACGTGGAGATTCCCTTTAGCTCTAGAGCATGGCTAGATGAGCCCCACCCCGGCCATGGAAGCACCCTGTGTAGCCAGAGAAAACCCATTTTCTTCCCAGACCCATGCCTACGGCGTCCAGAGGCCTGACAACAGCAGAGAATTTCAGGGAGCTTCCAGGGAGCATGAATGGGGCTTTCCAAATGGAAAAGCAAGGCTAGTACCATCCCGCCCCCATTTCCATGGGCACACGCAGCATACATCCCTGTGGTTTCTGACAAGACAAAAGAGACACAGAGCACACACTTCGTCCTTCCCTGAATCAACTCCTCGAGGCAGGGTGTTCTGCATGTAGTGAACGGCCTCAACCAAGGCGCACCCTAGCTAGACCTCTGGGCCCTTGCTTCTTCAGAAGCCTGCAGTGCTACAGGAAAAACTGTGCTTTAGTGGCAATAGGAACGCAAGCCGACTTTCTCCTGGAGGCAGGGTGACTTCAGGTAGGAGGTCCTGGTTGGAAGGCGAAGCCTAGTGTTTTTTTTTCAGTGCCAATCAGAGTAGGGAATGAGTGCGACTTCCACGGCATGTTGGAACCTGCTAGAACCGTGCCCGTGAACCTGTGGTAGTGCTGGGGAAATCAAGCTGTCCCAAGAAAGAGTGTACTGTTTTGCCCATCACTCGGCATACACAGTGAGTACGAAGGCCTACGGGCCTGGATGTTGTTTAGAAGAGCCAGGGGAGCCTGGGGGTACTCAGTGTTCTTGCAGGGAATAGGGTTTCCAGGCGAGGCACCTAGGTGTCCCGCAAAGCGTACTGGCGTTCAAATGCTGCAGAGCAGCGGCTACCGCCTCATGGAAACTGCTGCACGCCTCCGCTTCTGCAGAGCAATTCAGGGCCTTACCTCGAGGCAAGTCCTCACGTTGAGTGTCCCGTGAGCGACACCGCATGGTAGGATGCTGACTTTCTCCTTGAGTAGAGAGACTTCAGGTACGAGGTCCTCTAAGAATTCTAAGCAGAGTGTTTTCTCATGGCAGCTCAAACGAGGGCAATGTCGAAGACTTCCAGGCCATGTTGGACTGCCTAGAAATGTGGTTCTGCTGTTGTTCGAGGGCTCTGGAAATGTAGCACGCCTGAAGTAACGTGCAGTGTGTTGCCCATCACTCGGCACACACAGAGGGCCTCCGAGGGACCTATGGGCCTCGATGTTGCTCAGTAGGCCCACAGGGGTGTGGGGGTACTCAGTGATCTTAGAACGAAAATGATGCTCACCCGAGGGGCCTAGGAGTTCTCAAAGGGTACCTTCTTTAAAATAAAGCAGAACAGCGACTAAGAGCTCATGGGAAGAGCTGCCTGCCTCCCGTTCTGCATGGCTACTCGGGGCCTTACCTCGAGGCAAGGACTCACGTTGAGATTCCCTTTAGCTCTAGAGCATGGCTAGATGAGCCCCACCCCGGCCATGGAAGCACCCTGTGTAGCCAGAGAAAACCCATTTTCTTCCCAGACCCATGCCTACGGCGTCCAGAGGCCTGACAACAGCAGAGAATTTCAGGGAGCTTCCAGGGAGCATGAATGGGGCTTTCCAAATGGAAAAGCAAGGCTAGTACCATCCCACCCCCATTTCCATGGGCACACGCAGCATACATCCCTGTGGTTTCTGACAAGACAAAAGAGACACAGAGCACACACTTCGTCCTTCCCTGAATCAACTCCTCGAGGCAGGGTGTTCTGCATGTAGTGAACGGCCTCAACCAAGGCGCGCCCTAGCTAGACCTCTGGGCCCGTGCCTCTTCAGAAGCCTGCAGTGCTACAGGAAAAACTGTGCTTTAGTGGCAATAGGAACGCAAGCCGACTTTCTCCTGGAGGCAGGGTGACTTCAGGTAGGAGGTCCTGGTTGGAAGGCGAAGCCTAGTGTTTTTTTTCAGTGCCAATCAGAGTAGGGAATGAGTGCGACTTCCACGGCATGTTGGAACCTGCTAGAACCGTGCCCGTGAACCTGTGGTAGTGCTGGGGAAATCAAGCTGTCCCAAGAAAGAGTGTACTGTTTTGCCCATCACTCGGCATACACAGTGTGAGTACGAAGGCCTACGGGCCTGGATGTTGTTTAGAAGAGCCAGGGGAGCCTGGGGGTACTCAGTGTTCTTGCAGGGAATAGGGTTTCCAGGCGAGGCACCTAGGTGTCCCGCAAAGCGTACTGGCGTTCAAATGCTGCAGAGCAGCGGCTACCGCCTCATGGAAACTGCTGCACGCCTCCGCTTCTGCAGAGCAATTCAGGGCCTTACCTCGAGGCAAGTCCTCACGTTGAGTGTCCCGTGAGCGACACCGCATGGTAGGATGCTGACTTTCTCCTTGAGTAGAGAGACTTCAGGTACGAGGTCCTCTAAGAATTCTAAGCAGAGTGTTTTCTCATGGCAGCTCAAACGAGGGCAATGTCGAAGACTTCCAGGCCATGTTGGACTGCCTAGAAATGTGGTTCTGCTGTTGTTCGAGGGCTCTGGAAATGTAGCACGCCTGAAGTAACGTGCAGTGTGTTGCCCATCACTCGGCAGACACAGAGGGCCTCCGAGGGACCTATGGGCCTCGATGTTGCTCAGTAGGCCCACAGGGGTGTGGGGGTACTCAGTGATCTTGGAACGAAAATGATGCTCACCCGAGGGGCCTAGGAGTTCTCAAAGGGTACCTTCTTTAAAATAAAGCAGAACAGCGACTAAGAGCTCATGGGAAGAGCTGCCTGCCTCCCGTTCTGCATGGCTACTCGGGGCCTTACCTCGAGGCAAGGACTCACGTTGAGATTCCCTTTAGCTCTAGAGCATGGCTAGATGAGCCCCACCCCGGCCATGGAAGCACCCTGTGTAGCCAGAGAAAACCCATTTTCTTCGCAGACCCATGCCTACGGCGTCCAGAGGCCTGACAACAGCAGAGAATTTCAGGGAGCTTCCAGGGAGCATGAATGGGGCTTTCCAAATGGAAAAGCAAGGCTAGTACCATCCCGCCCCCATTTCCATGGGCACACGCAGCATACATCCCTGTGGTTTCTGACAAGACAAAAGAGACACAGAGCACACACTTCGTCCTTCCCTGAATCAACTCCTCGAGGCAGGGTGTTCTGCATGTAGTGAACGGCCTCAACCAAGGCGCGCCCTAGCTAGACCTCTGGGCCCGTGCCTCTTCAGAAGCCTGCAGTGCTACAGGAAAAACTGTGCTTTAGTGGCAATAGGAACGCAAGCCGACTTTCTCCTGGAGGCAGGGTGACTTCAGGTAGGAGGTCCTGGTTGGAAGGCGAAGCCTAGTGTTTTTTTTCAGTGCCAATCAGAGTAGGGAATGAGTGCGACTTCCACGGCATGTTGGAACCTGCTAGAACCGTGCCCGTGAACCTGTGGTAGTGCTGGGGAAATCAAGCTGTCCCAAGAAAGAGTGTACTGTTTTGCCCATCACTCGGCATACACAGTGTGAGTACGAAGGCCTACGGGCCTGGATGTTGTTTAGAAGAGCCAGGGGAGCCTGGGGGTACTCAGTGTTCTTGCAGGGAATAGGGTTTCCAGGCGAGGCACCTAGGTGTCCCGCAAAGCGTACTGGCGTTCAAATGCTGCAGAGCAGCGGCTACCGCCTCATGGAAACTGCTGCACGCCTCCGCTTCTGCAGAGCAATTCAGGGCCTTACCTCGAGGCAAGTCCTCACGTTGAGTGTCCCGTGAGCGACACCGCATGGTAGGATGCTGACTTTCTCCTTGAGTAGAGAGACTTCAGGTACGAGGTCCTCTAAGAATTCTAAGCAGAGTGTTTTCTCATGGCAGCTCAAACGAGGGCAATGTCGAAGACTTCCAGGCCATGTTGGACTGCCTAGAAATGTGGTTCTGCTGTTGTTCGAGGGCTCTGGAAATGTAGCACGCCTGAAGTAACGTGCAGTGTGTTGCCCATCACTCGGCAGACACAGAGGGCCTCCGAGGGACCTATGGGCCTCGATGTTGCTCAGTAGGCCCACAGGGGTGTGGGGGTACTCAGTGATCTTGGAACGAAAATGATGCTCACCCGAGGGGCCTAGGAGTTCTCAAAGGGTACCTTCTTTAAAATAAAGCAGAACAGCGACTAAGAGCTCATGGGAAGAGCTGCCTGCCTCCCGTTCTGCATGGCTACTCGGGGCCTTACCTCGAGGCAAGGACTCACGTTGAGATTCCCTTTAGCTCTAGAGCATGGCTAGATGAGCCCCACCCCGGCCATGGAAGCACCCTGTGTAGCCAGAGAAAACCCATTTTCTTCGCAGACCCATGCCTACGGCGTCCAGAGGCCTGACAACAGCAGAGAATTTCAGGGAGCTTCCAGGGAGCATGAATGGGGCTTTCCAAATGGAAAAGCAAGGCTAGTACCATCCCGCCCCCATTTCCATGGGCACACGCAGCATACATCCCTGTGGTTTCTGACAAGACAAAAGAGACACAGAGCACACACTTCGTCCTTCCCTGAATCAACTCCTCGAGGCAGGGTGTTCTGCATGTAGTGAACGGCCTCAACCAAGGCGCGCCCTAGCTAGACCTCTGGGCCCGTGCCTCTTCAGGAGCCTGCAGTGCTACAGGAAAAACTGTGCTTTAGTGGCAATAGGAACGCAAGCCGACTTTCTCCTGGAGGCAGGGTGACTTCAGGTAGGAGGTCCTGGTTGGAAGGCGAAGCCTAGTGTTTTTTTTCAGTGCCAATCAGAGTAGGGAATGAGTGCGACTTCCACGGCATGTTGGAACCTGCTAGAACCGTGCCCGTGAACCTGTGGTAGTGCTGGGGAAATCAAGCTGTCCCAAGAAAGAGTGTACTGTTTTGCCCATCACTCGGCATACACAGTGTGAGTACGAAGGCCTACGGGCCTGGATGTTGTTTAGAAGAGCCAGGGGAGCCTGGGGGTACTCAGTGTTCTTGCAGGGAATAGGGTTTCCAGGCGAGGCACCTAGGTGTCCCGCAAAGCGTACTGGCGTTCAAATGCTGCAGAGCAGCGGCTACCGCCTCATGGAAACTGCTGCACGCCTCCGCTTCTGCAGAGCAATTCAGGGCCTTACCTCGAGGCAAGTCCTCACGTTGAGTGTCCCGTGAGCGACACCGCATGGTAGGATGCTGACTTTCTCCTTGAGTAGAGAGACTTCAGGTACGAGGTCCTCTAAGAATTCTAAGCAGAGTGTTTTCTCATGGCAGCTCAAACGAGGGCAATGTCGAAGACTTCCAGGCCATGTTGGACTGCCTAGAAATGTGGTTCTGCTGTTGTTCGAGGGCTCTGGAAATGTAGCACGCCTGAAGTAACGTGCAGTGTGTTGCCCATCACTCGGCAGACACAGAGGGCCTCCGAGGGACCTATGGGCCTCGATGTTGCTCAGTAGGCCCACAGGGGTGTGGGGGTACTCAGTGATCTTGGAACGAAAATGATGCTCACCCGAGGGGCCTAGGAGTTCTCAAAGGGTACCTTCTTTAAAATAAAGCAGAACAGCGACTAAGAGCTCATGGGAAGAGCTGCCTGCCTCCCGTTCTGCATGGCTACTCGGGGCCTTACCTCGAGGCAAGGACTCACGTTGAGATTCCCTTTAGCTCTAGAGCATGGCTAGATGAGCCCCACCCCGGCCATGGAAGCACCCTGTGTAGCCAGAGAAAACCCATTTTCTTCGCAGACCCATGCCTACGGCGTCCAGAGGCCTGACAACAGCAGAGAATTTCAGGGAGCTTCCAGGGAGCATGAATGGGGCTTTCCAAATGGAAAAGCAAGGCTAGTACCATCCCGCCCCCATTTCCATGGGCACACGCAGCATACATCCCTGTGGTTTCTGACAAGACAAAAGAGATACAGAGCACACACTTCGTCCTTCCCTGAATCAACTCCTCGAGGCAGGGTGTTCTGCATGTAGTGAACGGCCTCAACCAAGGCGCGCCCTAGCTAGACCTCTGGGCCCGTGCCTCTTCAGGAGCCTGCAGTGCTACAGGAAAAACTGTGCTTTAGTGGCAATAGGAACGCAAGCCGACTTTCTCCTGGAGGCAGGGTGACTTCAGGTAGGAGGTCCTGGTTGGAAGGCGAAGCCTAGTGTTTTTTTTCAGTGCCAATCAGAGTAGGGAATGAGTGCGACTTCCACGGCATGTTGGAACCTGCTAGAACCGTGCCCGTGAACCTGTGGTAGTGCTGGGGAAATCAAGCTGTCCCAAGAAAGAGTGTACTGTTTTGCCCATCACTCGGCATACACAGTGTGAGTACGAAGGCCTACGGGCCTGGATGTTGTTTAGAAGAGCCAGGGGAGCCTGGGGGTACTCAGTGTTCTTGCAGGGAATAGGGTTTCCAGGCGAGGCACCTAGGTGTCCCGCAAAGCGTACTGGCGTTCAAATGCTGCAGAGCAGCGGCTACCGCCTCATGGAAACTGCTGCACGCCTCCGCTTCTGCAGAGCAATTCAGGGCCTTACCTCGAGGCAAGTCCTCACGTTGAGTGTCCCGTGAGCGACACCGCATGGTAGGATGCTGACTTTCTCCTTGAGTAGAGAGACTTCAGGTACGAGGTCCTCTAAGAATTCTAAGCAGAGTGTTTTCTCATGGCAGCTCAAACGAGGGCAATGTCGAAGACTTCCAGGCCATGTTGGACTGCCTAGAAATGTGGTTCTGCTGTTGTTCGAGGGCTCTGGAAATGTAGCACGCCTGAAGTAACGTGCAGTGTGTTGCCCATCACTCGGCAGACACAGAGGGCCTCCGAGGGACCTATGGGCCTCGATGTTGCTCAGTAGGCCCACAGGGGTGTGGGGGTACTCAGTGATCTTGGAACGAAAATGATGCTCACCCGAGGGGCCTAGGAGTTCTCAAAGGGTACCTTCTTTAAAATAAAGCAGAACAGCGACTAAGAGCTCATGGGAAGAGCTGCCTGCCTCCCGTTCTGCATGGCTACTCGGGGCCTTACCTCGAGGCAAGGACTCACGTTGAGATTCCCTTTAGCTCTAGAGCATGGCTAGATGAGCCCCACCCCGGCCATGGAAGCATCCTGTGTAGCCAGAGAAAACCCATTTTCTTCCCAGACCCATGCCTACGGCGTCCAGAGGCCTGACAACAGCAGAGAATTTCAGGGAGCTTCCAGGGAGCATGAATGGGGCTTTCCAAATGGAAAAGCAAGGCTAGTACCATCCCGCCCCCATTTCCATGGGCACACGCAGCATACATCCCTGTGGTTTCTGACAAGTCAAAAGAGACACAGAGCACACACTTCGTCCTTCCCTGAATCAACTCCTCGAGGCAGGGTGTTCTGCATGTAGTGAACGGCCTCAACCAAGGCGCGCCCTAGCTAGACCTCTGGGCCCTTGCCTCTTCAGAAGCCTGCAGTGCTACAGGAAAAACTGTGCTTTAGTGGCAATAGGAACGCAAGCCGACTTTCTCCTGGAGGCAGGGTGACTTCAGGTAGGAGGTCCTGGTTGGAAGGCGAAGCCTAGTGTTTTTTTTTCAGTGCCAATCAGAGTAGGGAATGAGTGCGACTTCCACGGCATGTTGGAACCTGCTAGAACCGTGCCCGTGAACCTGTGGTAGTGCTGGGGAAATCAAGCTGTCCCAAGAAAGAGTGTACTGTTTTGCCCATCACTCGGCATACACAGTGTGAGTACGAAGGCCTACGGGCCTGGATGTTGTTTAGAAGAGCCAGGGGAGCCTGGGGGTACTCAGTGTTCTTGCAGGGAATAGGGTTTCCAGGCGAGGCACCTAGGTGTCCCGCAAAGCGTACTGGCGTTCAAATGCTGCAGAGCAGCGGCTACCGCCTCATGGAAACTGCTGCACGCCTCCGCTTCTGCAGAGCAATTCAGGGCCTTACCTCGAGGCAAGTCCTCACGTTGAGTGTCCCGTGAGCGACACCGCATGGTAGGATGCTGACTTTCTCCTTGAGTAGAGAGACTTCAGGTACGAGGTCCTCTAAGAATTCTAAGCAGAGTGTTTTCTCATGGCAGCTCAAACGAGGGCAATGTCGAAGACTTCCAGGCCATGTTGGACTGCCTAGAAATGTGGTTCTGCTGTTGTTCGAGGGCTCTGGAAATGTAGCACGCCTGAAGTAACGTGCAGTGTGTTGCCCATCACTCGGCAGACACAGAGGGCCTCCGAGGGACCTATGGGCCTCGATGTTGCTCAGTAGGCCCACAGGGGTGTGGGGGTACTCAGTGATCTTGGAACGAAAATGATGCTCACCCGAGGGGCCTAGGAGTTCTCAAAGGGTACCTTCTTTAAAATAAAGCAGAACAGCGACTAAGAGCTCATGGGAAGAGCTGCCTGCCTCCCGTTCTGCATGGCTACTCGGGGCCTTACCTCGAGGCAAGGACTCACGTTGAGATTCCCTTTAGCTCTAGAGCATGGCTAGATGAGCCCCACCCCGGCCATGGAAGCATCCTGTGTAGCCAGAGAAAACCCATTTTCTTCCCAGACCCATGCCTACGGCGTCCAGAGGCCTGACAACAGCAGAGAATTTCAGGGAGCTTCCAGGGAGCATGAATGGGGCTTTCCAAATGGAAAAGCAAGGCTAGTACCATCCCGCCCCCATTTCCATGGGCACACGCAGCATACATCCCTGTGGTTTCTGACAAGTCAAAAGAGACACAGAGCACACACTTCGTCCTTCCCTGAATCAACTCCTCGAGGCAGGGTGTTCTGCATGTAGTGAACGGCCTCAACCAAGGCGCGCCCTAGCTAGACCTCTGGGCCCTTGCCTCTTCAGAAGCCTGCAGTGCTACAGGAAAAACTGTGCTTTAGTGGCAATAGGAACGCAAGCCGACTTTCTCCTGGAGGCAGGGTGACTTCAGGTAGGAGGTCCTGGTTGGAAGGCGAAGCCTAGTGTTTTTTTTTCAGTGCCAATCAGAGTAGGGAATGAGTGCGACTTCCACGGCATGTTGGAACCTGCTAGAACCGTGCCCGTGAACCTGTGGTAGTGCTGGGGAAATCAAGCTGTCCCAAGAAAGAGTGTACTGTTTTGCCCATCACTCGGCATACACAGTGTGAGTACGAAGGCCTACGGGCCTGGATGTTGTTTAGAAGAGCCAGGGGAGCCTGGGGGTACTCAGTGTTCTTGCAGGGAATAGGGTTTCCAGGCGAGGCACCTAGGTGTCCCGCAAAGCGTACTGGCGTTCAAATGCTGCACAGCAGCGGCTACCGCCTCATGGAAACTGCTGCACGCCTCCGCTTCTGCAGAGCAATTCAGGGCCTTACCTCGAGGCAAGTCCTCACGTTGAGTGTCCCGTGAGTGACACCGCATGGTAGGATGCTGACTTTCTCCTTGAGTAGAGAGACTTCAGGTACGAGGTCCTCTAAGAATTCTAAGCAGAGTGTTTTCTCATGGCAGCTCAAACGAGGGCAATGTCGAAGACTTCCAGGCCATGTTGGACTGCCTAGAATTGTGGTTCTGCTGTTGTTCGAGGGCTCTGGAAATGTAGCACGCCTGAAGTAACGTGCAGTGTGTTGCCCATCACTCGGCAGACACAGAGGGCCTCCGAGGGACCTATGGGCCTCGATGTTGCTCAGTAGGCCCACAGGGGTGTGGGGGTACTCAGTGATCTTGGAACGAAAATGATGCTCACCCGAGGGGCCTAGGAGTTCTCAAAGGGTACCTTCTTTAAAATAAAGCAGAACAGCGACTAAGAGCTCATGGGAAGAGCTGCCTGCCTCCCGTTCTGCATGGCTACTCGGGGCCTTACCTCGAGGCAAGGACTCACGTTGAGATTCCCTTTAGCTCTAGAGCATGGCTAGATGAGCCCCACCCCGGCCATGGAAGCATCCTGTGTAGCCAGAGAAAACCCATTTTCTTCCCAGACCCATGCCTACGGCGTCCAGAGGCCTGACAACAGCAGAGAATTTCAGGGAGCTTCCAGGGAGCATGAATGGGGCTTTCCAAATGGAAAAGCAAGGCTAGTACCATCCCGCCCCCATTTCCATGGGCACACGCAGCATACATCCCTGTGGTTTCTGACAAGTCAAAAGAGACACAGAGCACACACTTCGTCCTTCCCTGAATCAACTCCTCGAGGCAGGGTGTTCTGCATGTAGTGAACGGCCTCAACCAAGGCGCGCCCTAGCTAGACCTCTGGGCCCTTGCCTCTTCAGAAGCCTGCAGTGCTACAGGAAAAACTGTGCTTTAGTGGCAATAGGAACGCAAGCCGACTTTCTCCTGGAGGCAGGGTGACTTCAGGTAGGAGGTCCTGGTTGGAAGGCGAAGCCTATTGTTTTTTTTTCAGTGCCAATCAGAGTAGGGAATGAGTGCGACTTCCACGGCATGTTGGAACCTGCTAGAACCGTGCCCGTGAACCTGTGGTAGTGCTGGGGAAATCAAGCTGTCCCAAGAAAGAGTGTACTGTTTTGCCCATCACTCGGCATACACAGTGTGAGTACGAAGGCCTACGGGCCTGGATGTTGTTTAGAAGAGCCAGGGGAGCCTGGGGGTACTCAGTGTTCTTGCAGGGAATAGGGTTTCCAGCCGAGGCACCTAGGTGTCCCGCAAAGCGTACTGGCGTTCAAATGCTGCAGAGCAGCGGCTACCGCCTCATGGAAACTGCTGCACGCCTCCGCTTCTGCAGAGCAATTCAGGGCCTTACCTCGAGGCAAGTCCTCACGTTGAGTGTCCCGTGAGCGACACCGCATGGTAGGATGCTGACTTTCTCCTTGAGTAGAGAGACTTCAGGTACGAGGTCCTCTAAGAATTCTAAGCAGAGTGTTTTCTCATGGCAGCTCAAACGAGGGCAATGTCGAAGACTTCCAGGCCATGTTGGACTGCCTAGAAATGTGGTTCTGCTGTTGTTCGAGGGCTCTGGAAATGTAGCACGCCTGAAGTAACGTGCAGTGTGTTGCCCATCACTCGGCAGACACAGAGGGCCTCCGAGGGACCTATGGGCCTCGATGTTGCTCAGTAGGCCCACAGGGGTGTGGGGGTACTCAGTGATCTTGGAACGAAAATGATGCTCACCCGAGGGGCCTAGGAGTTCTCAAAGGGTACCTTCTTTAAAATAAAGCAGAACAGCGACTAAGAGCTCATGGGAAGAGCTGCCTGCCTCCCGTTCTGCATGGCTACTCGGGGCCTTACCTCGAGGCAAGGACTCACGTTGAGATTCCCTTTAGCTCTAGAGCATGGCTAGATGAGCCCCACCCCGGCCATGGAAGCACCCTGTGTAGCCAGAGAAAACCCATTTTCTTCCCAGACCCATGCCTACGGCGTCCAGAGGCCTGACAACAGCAGAGAATTTCAGGGAGCTTCCAGGGAGCATGAATGGGGCTTTCCAAATGGAAAAGCAAGGCTAGTACCATCCCGCCCCCATTTCCATGGGCACACGCAGCATACATCCCTGTGGTTTCTGACAAGTCAAAAGAGACACAGAGCACACACTTCGTCCTTCCCTGAATCAACTCCTCGAGGCAGGGTGTTCTGCATGTAGTGAACGGCCTCAACCAAGGCGCGCCCTAGCTAGACCTCTGGGCCCGTGCCTCTTCAGGAGCCTGCAGTGCTACAGGAAAAACTGTGCTTTAGTGGCAATAGGAACGCAAGCCGACTTTCTCCTGGAGGCAGGGTGACTTCAGGTAGGAGGTCCTGGTTGGAAGGCGAAGCCTAGTGTTGTTTTTCAGTGCCAATCAGAGTAGGGAATGAGTGCGACTTCCACGGCATGTTGGAACCTGCTAGAACCGTGCCCGTGAACCTGTGGTAGTGCTGGGGAAATCAAGCTGTCCCAAGAAAGAGTGTACTGTTTTGCCCATCACTCGGCATACACAGTGTGAGTACGAAGGCCTACGGGCCTGGATGTTGTTTAGAAGAGCCAGGGGAGCCTGGGGGTACTCAGTGTTCTTGCAGGGAATAGGGTTTCCAGCCGAGGCACCTAGGTGTCCTGCAAAGCGTACTGGCGTTCAAATGCTGCAGAGCAGCGGCTACCGCCTCATGGAAACTGCTGCACGCCTCCGCTTCTGCAGAGCAATTCAGGGCCTTACCTCGAGGCAAGTCCTCACGTTGAGTGTCCCGTGAGCGACACCGCATGGTAGGATGCTGACTTTCTCCTTGAGTAGAGAGACTTCAGGTACGAGGTCCTCTAAGAATTCTAAGCAGAGTGTTTTCTCATGGCAGCTCAAACGAGGGCAATGTCGAAGACTTCCAGGCCATGTTGGACTGCCTAGAAATGTGGTTCTGCTGTTGTTCGAGGGCTCTGGAAATGTAGCACGCCTGAAGTAACGTGCAGTGTGTTGCCCATCACTCGGCACACACAGAGGGCCTCCGAGGGACCTATGGGCCTCGATGTTGCTCAGTAGGCCCACAGGGGTGTGGGGGTACTCAGTGATCTTGGAACGAAAATGATGCTCACCCGAGGGGCCTAGGAGTTCTCAAAGGGTACCTTCTTTAAAATAAAGCAGAACAGCGACTAAGAGCTCATGGGAAGAGCTGCCTGCCTCCCGTTCTGCATGGCTACTCGGGGCCTTACCTCGAGGCAAGGACTCACGTGGAGATTCCCTTTAGCTCTAGAGCATGGCTAGATGAGCCCCACCCCGGCCATGGAAGCACCCTGTGTAGCCAGAGAAAACCCATTTTCTTCCCAGACCCATGCCTACGGCGTCCAGAGGCCTGACAACAGCAGAGAATTTCAGGGAGCTTCCAGGGAGCATGAATGGGGCTTTCCAAATGGAAAAGCAAGGCTAGTACCATCCCGCCCCCATTTCCATGGGCACACGCAGCATACATCCCTGTGGTTTCTGACAAGTCAAAAGAGACACAGAGCACACACTTCGTCCTTCCCTGAATCAACTCCTCGAGGCAGGGTGTTCTGCATGTAGTGAACGGCCTCAACCAAGGCGCGCCCTAGCTAGACCTCTGGGCCCTTGCTTCTTCAGAAGCCTGCAGTGCTACAGGAAAAACTGTGCTTTAGTGGCAATAGGAACGCAAGCCGACTTTCTCCTGGAGGCAGGGTGACTTCAGGTAGGAGGTCCTGGTTGGAAGGCGAAGCCTAGTGTTATTTTTTCAGTGCCAATCAGAGTAGGGAATGAGTGCGACTTCCACGGCATGTTGGAACCTGCTAGAACCGTGCCCGTGAACCTGTGGTAGTGCTGGGGAAATCAAGCTGTCCCAAGAAAGAGTGTACTGTTTTGCCCATCACTCGGCATACACAGTGTGAGTACGAAGGCCTACGGGCCTGGATGTTGTTTAGAAGAGCCAGGGGAGCCTGGGGGTACTCAGTGTTCTTGCAGGGAATAGGGTTTCCAGGCGAGGCACCTAGGTGTCCCGCAAAGCGTACTGGCGTTCAAATGCTGCAGAGCAGCGGCTACCGCCTCATGGAAACTGCTGCACGCCTCCGCTTCTGCAGAGCAATTCAGGGCCTTACCTCGAGGCAAGTCCTCACGTTGAGTGTCCCGTGAGCGACACCGCATGGTAGGATGCTGACTTTCTCCTTGAGTAGAGAGACTTCAGGTACGAGGTCCTCTAAGAATTCTAAGCAGAGTGTTTTCTCATGGCAGCTCAAACGAGGGCAATGTCGAAGACTTCCAGGCCATGTTGGACTGCCTAGAAATGTGGTTCTGCTGTTGTTCGAGGGCTCTGGAAATGTAGCACGCCTGAAGTAACGTGCAGTGTGTTGCCCATCACTCGGCAGACACAGAGGGCCTCCGAGGGACCTATGGGCCTCGATGTTGCTCAGTAGGCCCACAGGGGTGTGGGGGTACTCAGTGATCTTGGAACGAAAATGATGCTCACCCGAGGGGCCTAGGAGTTCTCAAAGGGTACCTTCTTTAAAATAAAGCAGAACAGCGACTAAGAGCTCATGGGAAGAGCTGCCTGCCTCCCGTTCTGCATGGCTACTCGGGGCCTTACCTCGAGGCAAGGACTCACGTGGAGATTCCCTTTAGCTCTAGAGCATGGCTAGATGAGCCCCACCCCGGCCATGGAAGCACCCTGTGTAGCCAGAGAAAACCCATTTTCTTCCCAGACCCATGCCTACGGCGTCCAGAGGCCTGACAACAGCAGAGAATTTCAGGGAGCTTCCAGGGAGCATGAATGGGGCTTTCCAAATGGAAAAGCAAGGCTAGTACCATCCCGCCCCCATTTCCATGGGCACACGCAGCATACATCCCTGTGGTTTCTGACAAGTCAAAAGAGACACAGAGCACACACTTCGTCCTTCCCTGAATCAACTCCTCGAGGCAGGGTGTTCTGCATGTAGTGAACGGCCTCAACCAAGGCGCGCCCTAGCTAGACCTCTGGGCCCTTGCTTCTTCAGAAGCCTGCAGTGCTACAGGAAAAACTGTGCTTTAGTGGCAATAGGAACGCAAGCCGACTTTCTCCTGGAGGCAGGGTGACTTCAGGTAGGAGGTCCTGGTTGGAAGGCGAAGCCTAGTGTTTTTTTTTCAGTGCCAATCAGAGTAGGGAATGAGTGCGACTTCCACGGCATGTTGGAACCTGCTAGAACCGTGCCCGTGAACCTGTGGTAGTGCTGGGGAAATCAAGCTGTCCCAAGAAAGAGTGTACTGTTTTGCCCATCACTCGGCATACACAGTGTGAGTACGAAGGCCTACGGGCCTGGATGTTGTTTAGAAGAGCCAGGGGAGCCTGGGGGTACTCAGTGTTCTTGCAGGGAATAGGGTTTCCAGGCGAGGCACCTAGGTGTCCCGCAAAGCGTACTGGCGTTCAAATGCTGCAGAGCAGCGGCTACCGCCTCATGGAAACTGCTGCACGCCTCCGCTTCTGCAGAGCAATTCAGGGCCTTACCTCGAGGCAAGTCCTCACGTTGAGTGTCCCGTGAGCGACACCGCATGGTAGGATGCTGACTTTCTCCTTGAGTAGAGAGACTTCAGGTACGAGGTCCTCTAAGAATTCTAAGCAGAGTGTTTTCTCATGGCAGCTCAAACGAGGGCAATGTCGAAGACTTCCAGGCCATGTTGGACTGCCTAGAAATGTGGTTCTGCTGTTGTTCGAGGGCTCTGGAAATGTAGCACGCCTGAAGTAACGTGCAGTGTGTTGCCCATCACTCGGCACACACAGAGGGCCTCCGAGGGACCTATGGGCCTCGATGTTGCTCAGTAGGCCCACAGGGGTGTGGGGGTACTCAGTGATCTTGGAACGAAAATGATGCTCACCCGAGGGGCCTAGGAGTTCTCAAAGGGTACCTTCTTTAAAATAAAGCAGAACAGCGACTAAGAGCTCATGGGAAGAGCTGCCTGCCTCCCGTTCTGCATGGCTACTCGGGGCCTTACCTCGAGGCAAGGACTCACGTGGAGATTCCCTTTAGCTCTAGAGCATGGCTAGATGAGCCCCACCCCGGCCATGGAAGCACCCTGTGTAGCCAGAGAAAACCCATTTTCTTCCCAGACCCATGCCTACGGCGTCCAGAGGCCTGACAACAGCAGAGAATTTCAGGGAGCTTCCAGGGAGCATGAATGGGGCTTTCCAAATGGAAAAGCAAGGCTAGTACCATCCCGCCCCCATTTCCATGGGCACACGCAGCATACATCCCTGTGGTTTCTGACAAGTCAAAAGAGACACAGAGCACACACTTCGTCCTTCCCTGAATCAACTCCTCGAGGCAGGGTGTTCTGCATGTAGTGAACGGCCTCAACCAAGGCGCGCCCTAGCTAGACCTCTGGGCCCGTGCCTCTTCAGAAGCCTGCAGTGCTACAGGAAAAACTGTGCTTTAGTGGCAATAGGAACGCAAGCCGACTTTCTCCTGGAGGCAGGGTGACTTCAGGTAGGAGGTCCTGGTTGGAAGGCGAAGCCTAGTGTTGTTTTTCAGTGCCAATCAGAGTAGGGAATGAGTGCGACTTCCACGGCATGTTGGAACCTGCTAGAACCGTGCCCGTGAACCTGTGGTAGTGCTGGGGAAATCAAGCTGTCCCAAGAAAGAGTGTACTGTTTTGCCCATCACTCGGCATACACAGTGTGAGTACGAAGGCCTACGGGCCTGGATGTTGTTTAGAAGAGCCAGGGGAGCCTGGGGGTACTCAGTGTTCTTGCAGGGAATAGGGTTTCCAGGCGAGGCACCTAGGTGTCCCTCAAAGCGTACTGGCGTTCAAATGCTGCAGAGCAGCGGCTACCGCCTCATGGAAACTGCTGCACGCCTCCGCTTCTGCAGAGCAATTCAGGGCCTTACCTCGAGGCAAGTCCTCACGTTGAGTGTCCCGTGAGCGACACCGCATGGTAGGATGCTGACTTTCTCCTTGAGTAGAGAGACTTCAGGTACGAGGTCCTCTAAGAATTCTAAGCAGAGTGTTTTCTCATGGCAGCTCAAACGAGGGCAATGTCGAAGACTTCCAGGCCATGTTGGACTGCCTAGAAATGTGGTTCTGCTGTTGTTCGAGGGCTCTGGAAATGTAGCACGCCTGAAGTAACGTGCAGTGTGTTGCCCATCACTCGGCAGACACAGAGGGCCTCCGAGGGACCTATGGGCCTCGATGTTGCTCAGTAGGCCCACAGGGGTGTGGGGGTACTCAGTGATCTTGGAACGAAAATGATGCTCACCCGAGGGGCCTAGGAGTTCTCAAAGGGTACCTTCTTTAAAATAAAGCAGAACAGCGACTAAGAGCTCATGGGAAGAGCTGCCTGGCTCCCGTTCTGCATGGCTACTCGGGGCCTTACCTCGAGGCAAGGACTCACGTGGAGATTCCCTTTAGCTCTAGAGCATGGCTAGATGAGCCCCACCCCGGCCATGGAAGCACCCTGTGTAGCCAGAGAAAACCCATTTTCTTCCCAGACCCATGCCTACGGCGTCCAGAGGCCTGACAACAGCAGAGAATTTCAGGGAGCTTCCAGGGAGCATGAATGGGGCTTTCCAAATGGAAAAGCAAGGCTAGTACCATCCCGCCCCCATTTCCATGGGCACACGCAGCATACATCCCTGTGGTTTCTGACAAGTCAAAAGAGACACAGAGCACACACTTCGTCCTTCCCTGAATCAACTCCTCGAGGCAGGGTGTTCTGCATGTAGTGAACGGCCTCAACCAAGGCGCGCCCTAGCTAGACCTCTGGGCCCGTGCCTCTTCAGAAGCCTGCAGTGCTACAGGAAAAACTGTGCTTTAGTGGCAATAGGAACGCAAGCCGACTTTCTCCTGGAGGCAGGGTGACTTCAGGTAGGAGGTCCTGGTTGGAAGGCGAAGCCTAGTGTTGTTTTTCAGTGCCAATCAGAGTAGGGAATGAGTGCGACTTCCACGGCATGTTGGAACCTGCTAGAACCGTGCCCGTGAACCTGTGGTAGTGCTGGGGAAATCAAGCTGTCCCAAGAAAGAGTGTACTGTTTTGCCCATCACTCGGCATACACAGTGTGAGTACGAAGGCCTACGGGCCTGGATGTTGTTTAGAAGAGCCAGGGGAGCCTGGGGGTACTCAGTGTTCTTGCAGGGAATAGGGTTTCCAGGCGAGGCACCTAGGTGTCCCTCAAAGCGTACTGGCGTTCAAATGCTGCAGAGCAGCGGCTACCGCCTCATGGAAACTGCTGCACGCCTCCGCTTCTGCAGAGCAATTCAGGGCCTTACCTCGAGGCAAGTCCTCACGTTGAGTGTCCCGTGAGCGACACCGCATGGTAGGATGCTGACTTTCTCCTTGAGTAGAGAGACTTCAGGTACGAGGTCCTCTAAGAATTCTAAGCAGAGTGTTTTCTCATGGCAGCTCAAACGAGGGCAATGTCGAAGACTTCCAGGCCATGTTGGACTGCCTAGAAATGTGGTTCTGCTGTTGTTCGAGGGCTCTGGAAATGTAGCACGCCTGAAGTAACGTGCAGTGTGTTGCCCATCACTCGGCACACACAGAGGGCCTCCGAGGGACCTATGGGCCTCGATGTTGCTCAGTAGGCCCACAGGGGTGTGGGGGTACTCAGTGATCTTGGAACGAAAATGATGCTCACCCGAGGGGCCTAGGAGTTCTCAAAGGGTACCTTCTTTAAAATAAAGCAGAACAGCGACTAAGAGCTCATGGGAAGAGCTGCCTGCCTCCCGTTCTGCATGGCTACTCGGGGCCTTACCTCGAGGCAAGGACTCACGTGGAGATTCCCTTTAGCTCTAGAGCATGGCTAGATGAGCCCCACCCCGGCCATGGAAGCACCCTGTGTAGCCAGAGAAAACCCATTTTCTTCCCAGACCCATGCCTACGGCGTCCAGAGGCCTGACAACAGCAGAGAATTTCAGGGAGCTTCCAGGGAGCATGAATGGGGCTTTCCAAATGGAAAAGCAAGGCTAGTACCATCCCGCCCCCATTTCCATGGGCACACGCAGCATACATCCCTGTGGTTTCTGACAAGTCAAAAGAGACACAGAGCACACACTTCGTCCTTCCCTGAATCAACTCCTCGAGGCAGGGTGTTCTGCATGTAGTGAACGGCCTCAACCAAGGCGCGCCCTAGCTAGACCTCTGGGCCCGTGCCTCTTCAGAAGCCTGCAGTGCTACAGGAAAAACTGTGCTTTAGTGGCAATAGGAACGCAAGCCGACTTTCTCCTGGAGGCAGGGTGACTTCAGGTAGGAGGTCCTGGTTGGAAGGCGAAGCCTAGTGTTGTTTTTCAGTGCCAATCAGAGTAGGGAATGAGTGCGACTTCCACGGCATGTTGGAACCTGCTAGAACCGTGCCCGTGAACCTGTGGTAGTGCTGGGGAAATCAAGCTGTCCCAAGAAAGAGTGTACTGTTTTGCCCATCACTCGGCATACACAGTGTGAGTACGAAGGCCTACGGGCCTGGATGTTGTTTAGAAGAGCCAGGGGAGCCTGGGGGTACTCAGTGTTCTTGCAGGGAATAGGGTTTCCAGGCGAGGCACCTAGGTGTCCCGCAAAGCGTACTGGCGTTCAAATGCTGCAGAGCAGCGGCTACCGCCTCATGGAAACTGCTGCACGCCTCCGCTTCTGCAGAGCAATTCAGGGCCTTACCTCGAGGCAAGTCCTCACGTTGAGTGTCCCGTGAGCGACACCGCATGGTAGGATGCTGACTTTCTCCTTGAGTAGAGAGACTTCAGGTACGAGGTCCTCTAAGAATTCTAAGCAGAGTGTTTTCTCATGGCAGCTCAAACGAGGGCAATGTCGAAGACTTCCAGGCCATGTTGGACTGCCTAGAAATGTGGTTCTGCTGTTGTTCGAGGGCTCTGGAAATGTAGCACGCCTGAAGTAACGTGCAGTGTGTTGCCCATCACTCGGCACACACAGAGGGCCTCCGAGGGACCTATGGGCCTCGATGTTGCTCAGTAGGCCCACAGGGGTGTGGGGGTACTCAGTGATCTTGGAACGAAAATGATGCTCACCCGAGGGGCCTAGGAGTTCTCAAAGGGTACCTTCTTTAAAATAAAGCAGAACAGCGACTAAGAGCTCATGGGAAGAGCTGCCTGCCTCCCGTTCTGCATGGCTACTCGGGGCCTTACCTCGAGGCAAGGACTCACGTGGAGATTCCCTTTAGCTCTAGAGCATGGCTAGATGAGCCCCACCCCGGCCATGGAAGCACCCTGTGTAGCCAGAGAAAACCCATTTTCTTCCCAGACCCATGCCTACGGCGTCCAGAGGCCTGACAACAGCAGAGAATTTCAGGGAGCTTCCAGGGAGCATGAATGGGGCTTTCCAAATGGAAAAGCAAGGCTAGTACCATCCCGCCCCCATTTCCATGGGCACACGCAGCATACATCCCTGTGGTTTCTGACAAGTCAAAAGAGACACAGAGCACACACTTCGTCCTTCCCTGAATCAACTCCTCGAGGCAGGGTGTTCTGCATGTAGTGAACGGCCTCAACCAAGGCGCGCCCTAGCTAGACCTCTGGGCCCTTGCTTCTTCAGAAGCCTGCAGTGCTACAGGAAAAACTGTGCTTTAGTGGCAATAGGAACGCAAGCCGACTTTCTCCTGGAGGCAGGGTGACTTCAGGTAGGAGGTCCTGGTTGGAAGGCGAAGCCTAGTGTTATTTTTTCAGTGCCAATCAGAGTAGGGAATGAGTGCGACTTCCACGGCATGTTGGAACCTGCTAGAACCGTGCCCGTGAACCTGTGGTAGTGCTGGGGAAATCAAGCTGTCCCAAGAAAGAGTGTACTGTTTTGCCCATCACTCGGCATACACAGTGTGAGTACGAAGGCCTACGGGCCTGGATGTTGTTTAGAAGAGCCAGGGGAGCCTGGGGGTACTCAGTGTTCTTGCAGGGAATAGGGTTTCCAGGCGAGGCACCTAGGTGTCCCGCAAAGCGTACTGGCGTTCAAATGCTGCAGAGCAGCGGCTACCGCCTCATGGAAACTGCTGCACGCCTCCGCTTCTGCAGAGCAATTCAGGGCCTTACCTCGAGGCAAGTCCTCACGTTGAGTGTCCCGTGAGCGACACCGCATGGTAGGATGCTGACTTTCTCCTTGAGTAGAGAGACTTCAGGTACGAGGTCCTCTAAGAATTCTAAGCAGAGTGTTTTCTCATGGCAGCTCAAACGAGGGCAATGTCGAAGACTTCCAGGCCATGTTGGACTGCCTAGAAATGTGGTTCTGCTGTTGTTCGAGGGCTCTGGAAATGTAGCACGCCTGAAGTAACGTGCAGTGTGTTGCCCATCACTCGGCAGACACAGAGGGCCTCCGAGGGACCTATGGGCCTCGATGTTGCTCAGTAGGCCCACAGGGGTGTGGGGGTACTCAGTGATCTTGGAACGAAAATGATGCTCACCCGAGGGGCCTAGGAGTTCTCAAAGGGTACCTTCTTTAAAATAAAGCAGAACAGCGACTAAGAGCTCATGGGAAGAGCTGCCTGCCTCCCGTTCTGCATGGCTACTCGGGGCCTTACCTCGAGGCAAGGACTCACGTGGAGATTCCCTTTAGCTCTAGAGCATGGCTAGATGAGCCCCACCCCGGCCATGGAAGCACCCTGTGTAGCCAGAGAAAACCCATTTTCTTCCCAGACCCATGCCTACGGCGTCCAGAGGCCTGACAACAGCAGAGAATTTCAGGGAGCTTCCAGGGAGCATGAATGGGGCTTTCCAAATGGAACAGCAAGGCTAGTACCATCCCGCCCCCATTTCCATGGGCACACGCAGCATACATCCCTGTGGTTTCTGACAAGTCAAAAGAGACACAGAGCACACACTTCGTCCTTCCCTGAATCAACTCCTCGAGGCAGGGTGTTCTGCATGTAGTGAACGGCCTCAACCAAGGCGCGCCCTAGCTAGACCTCTGGGCCCTTGCTTCTTCAGAAGCCTGCAGTGCTACAGGAAAAACTGTGCTTTAGTGGCAATAGGAACGCAAGCCGACTTTCTCCTGGAGGCAGGGTGACTTCAGGTAGGAGGTCCTGGTTGGAAGGCGAAGCCTAGTGTTTTTTTTTCAGTGCCAATCAGAGTAGGGAATGAGTGCGACTTCCACGGCATGTTGGAACCTGCTACAACCGTGCCCGTGAACCTGTGGTAGTGCTGGGGAAATCAAGCTGTCCCAAGAAAGAGTGTACTGTTTTGCCCATCACTCGGCATACACAGTGTGAGTACGAAGGCCTACGGGCCTGGATGTTGTTTAGAAGAGCCAGGGGAGCCTGGGGGTACTCAGTGTTCTTGCAGGGAATAGGGTTTCCAGGCGAGGCACCTAGGTGTCCCGCAAAGCGTACTGGCGTTCAAATGCTGCACAGCAGCGGCTACCGCCTCATGGAAACTGCTGCACGCCTCCGCTTCTGCAGAGCAATTCAGGGCCTTACCTCGAGGCAAGTCCTCACGTTGAGTGTCCCGTGAGCGACACCGCATGGTAGGATGCTGACTTTCTCCTTGAGTAGAGAGACTTCAGGTACGAGGTCCTCTAAGAATTCTAAGCAGAGTGTTTTCTCATGGCAGCTCAAACGAGGGCAATATCGAAGACTTCCAGGCCATGTTGGACTGCCTAGAAATGTGGTTCTGCTGTTGTTCGAGGGCTCTGGAAATGTAGCACGCCTGAAGTAACGTGCAGTGTGTTGCCCATCACTCGGCAGACACAGAGGGCCTCCGAGGGACCTATGGGCCTCGATGTTGCTCAGTAGGCCCACAGGGGTGTGGGGGTACTCAGTGATCTTGGAACGAAAATGATGCTCACACGAGGGGCCTAGGAGTTCTCAAAGGGTACCTTCTTTAAAATAAAGCAGAACAGCGACTAAGAGCTCATGGGAAGAGCTGCCTGCCTCCCGTTCTGCATGGCTACTCGGGGCCTTACCTCGAGGCAAGGACTCACGTTGAGATTCCCTTTAGCTCTAGAGCATGGCTAGATGAGCCCCACCCCGGCCATGGAAGCACCCTGTGTAGCCAGAGAAAACCCATTTTCTTCCCAGACCCATGCCTACGGCGTCCAGAGGCCTGACAACAGCAGAGAATTTCAGGGAGCTTCCAGGGAGCATGAATGGGGCTTTCCAAATGGAAAAGCAAGGCTAGTACCATCCCGCCCCCATTTCCATGGGCACACGCAGCATACATCCCTGTGGTTTCTGACAAGTCAAAAGAGACACAGAGCACACACTTCGTCCTTCCCTGAATCAACTCCTCGAGGCAGGGTGTTCTGCATGTAGTGAACGGCCTCAACCAAGGCGCGCCCTAGCTAGACCTCTGGGCCCGTGCCTCTTCAGAAGCCTGCAGTGCTACAGGAAAAACTGTGCTTTAGTGGCAATAGGAACGCAAGCCGACTTTCTCCTGGAGGCAGGGTGACTTCAGGTAGGAGGTCCTGGTTGGAAGGCGAAGCCTAGTGTTGTTTTTCAGTGCCAATCAGAGTAGGGAATGAGTGCGACTTCCACGGCATGTTGGAACCTGCTAGAACCGTGCCCGTGAACCTGTGGTAGTGCTGGGGAAATCAAGCTGTCCCAAGAAAGAGTGTAC
The DNA here is from genome assembly GCF_028564815.1 of Eubalaena glacialis. Lineage (NCBI taxonomy): Eukaryota > Metazoa > Chordata > Mammalia > Artiodactyla > Balaenidae > Eubalaena > Eubalaena glacialis. The sequence continues at coordinate 99,972,897 of NC_083716.1, forward strand.
TGTTTTGCCCATCACTCGGCATACACAGTGTGAGTACGAAGGCCTACGGGCCTGGATGTTGTTTAGAAGAGCCAGGGGAGCCTGGGGGTACTCAGTGTTCTTGCAGGGAATAGGGTTTCCAGGCGAGGCACCTAGGTGTCCCTCAAAGCGTACTGGCGTTCAAATGCTGCAGAGCAGCGGCTACCGCCTCATGGAAACTGCTGCACGCCTCCGCTTCTGCAGAGCAATTCAGGGCCTTACCTCGAGGCAAGTCCTCACGTTGAGTGTCCCGTGAGCGACACCGCATGGTAGGATGCTGACTTTCTCCTTGAGTAGAGAGACTTCAGGTACGAGGTCCTCTAAGAATTCTAAGCAGAGTGTTTTCTCATGGCAGCTCAAACGAGGGCAATGTCGAAGACTTCCAGGCCATGTTGGACTGCCTAGAAATGTGGTTCTGCTGTTGTTCGAGGGCTCTGGAAATGTAGCACGCCTGAAGTAACGTGCAGTGTGTTGCCCATCACTCGGCAGACACAGAGGGCCTCCGAGGGACCTATGGGCCTCGATGTTGCTCAGTAGGCCCACAGGGGTGTGGGGGTACTCAGTGATCTTGGAACGAAAATGATGCTCACCCGAGGGGCCTAGGAGTTCTCAAAGGGTACCTTCTTTCAAATAAAGCAGAACAGCGACTAAGAGCTCATGGGAAGAGCTGCCTGCCTCCCGTTCTGCATGGCTACTCGGGGCCTTACCTCGAGGCAAGGACTCACGTGGAGATTCCCTTTAGCTCTAGAGCATGGCTAGATGAGCCCCACCCCGGCCATGGAAGCACCCTGTGTAGCCAGAGAAAACCCATTTTCTTCCCAGACCCATGCCTACGGCGTCCAGAGGCCTGACAACAGCAGAGAATTTCAGGGAGCTTCCAGGGAGCATGAATGGGGCTTTCCAAATGGAAAAGCAAGGCTAGTACCATCCCGCCCCCATTTCCATGGGCACACGCAGCATACATCCCTGTGGTTTCTGACAAGTCAAAAGAGACACAGAGCACACACTTCGTCCTTCCCTGAATCAACTCCTCGAGGCAGGGTGTTCTGCATGTAGTGAACGGCCTCAACCAAGGCGCGCCCTAGCTAGACCTCTGGGCCCGTGCCTCTTCAGAAGCCTGCAGTGCTACAGGAAAAACTGTGCTTTAGTGGCAATAGGAACGCAAGCCGACTTTCTCCTGGAGGCAGGGTGACTTCAGGTAGGAGGTCCTGGTTGGAAGGCGAAGCCTAGTGTTGTTTTTCAGTGCCAATCAGAGTAGGGAATGAGTGCGACTTCCACGGCATGTTGGAACCTGCTAGAACCGTGCCCGTGAACCTGTGGTAGTGCTGGGGAAATCAAGCTGTCCCAAGAAAGAGTGTACTGTTTTGCCCATCACTCGGCATACACAGTGTGAGTACGAAGGCCTACGGGCCTGGATGTTGTTTAGAAGAGCCAGGGGAGCCTGGGGGTACTCAGTGTTCTTGCAGGGAATAGGGTTTCCAGGCGAGGCACCTAGGTGTCCCGCAAAGCGTACTGGCGTTCAAATGCTGCAGAGCAGCGGCTACCGCCTCATGGAAACTGCTGCACGCCTCCGCTTCTGCAGAGCAATTCAGGGCCTTACCTCGAGGCAAGTCCTCACGTTGAGTGTCCCGTGAGCGACACCGCATGGTAGGATGCTGACTTTCTCCTTGAGTAGAGAGACTTCAGGTACGAGGTCCTCTAAGAATTCTAAGCAGAGTGTTTTCTCATGGCAGCTCAAACGAGGGCAATGTCGAAGACTTCCAGGCCATGTTGGACTGCCTAGAAATGTGGTTCTGCTGTTGTTCGAGGGCTCTGGAAATGTAGCACGCCTGAAGTAACGTGCAGTGTGTTGCCCATCACTCGGCAGACACAGAGGGCCTCCGAGGGACCTATGGGCCTCGATGTTGCTCAGTAGGCCCACAGGGGTGTGGGGGTACTCAGTGATCTTGGAACGAAAATGATGCTCACCCGAGGGGCCTAGGAGTTCTCAAAGGGTACCTTCTTTCAAATAAAGCAGAACAGCGACTAAGAGCTCATGGGAAGAGCTGCCTGCCTCCCGTTCTGCATGGCTACTCGGGGCCTTACCTCGAGGCAAGGACTCACGTGGAGATTCCCTTTAGCTCTAGAGCATGGCTAGATGAGCCCCACCCCGGCCATGGAAGCACCCTGTGTAGCCAGAGAAAACCCATTTTCTTCCCAGACCCATGCCTACGGCGTCCAGAGGCCTGACAACAGCAGAGAATTTCAGGGAGCTTCCAGGGAGCATGAATGGGGCTTTCCAAATGGAAAAGCAAGGCTAGTACCATCCCGCCCCCATTTCCATGGGCACACGCAGCATACATCCCTGTGGTTTCTGACAAGTCAAAAGAGACACAGAGCACACACTTCGTCCTTCCCTGAATCAACTCCTCGAGGCAGGGTGTTCTGCATGTAGTGAACGGCCTCAACCAAGGCGCGCCCTAGCTAGACCTCTGGGCCCGTGCCTCTTCAGAAGCCTGCAGTGCTACAGGAAAAACTGTGCTTTAGTGGCAATAGGAACGCAAGCCGACTTTCTCCTGGAGGCAGGGTGACTTCAGGTAGGAGGTCCTGGTTGGAAGGCGAAGCCTAGTGTTGTTTTTCAGTGCCAATCAGAGTAGGGAATGAGTGCGACTTCCACGGCATGTTGGAACCTGCTAGAACCGTGCCCGTGAACCTGTGGTAGTGCTGGGGAAATCAAGCTGTCCCAAGAAAGAGTGTACTGTTTTGCCCATCACTCGGCATACACAGTGTGAGTACGAAGGCCTACGGGCCTGGATGTTGTTTAGAAGAGCCAGGGGAGCCTGGGGGTACTCAGTGTTCTTGCAGGGAATAGGGTTTCCAGGCGAGGCACCTAGGTGTCCCGCAAAGCGTACTGGCGTTCAAATGCTGCAGAGCAGCGGCTACCGCCTCATGGAAACTGCTGCACGCCTCCGCTTCTGCAGAGCAATTCAGGGCCTTACCTCGAGGCAAGTCCTCACGTTGAGTGTCCCGTGAGCGACACCGCATGGTAGGATGCTGACTTTCTCCTTGAGTAGAGAGACTTCAGGTACGAGGTCCTCTAAGAATTCTAAGCAGAGTGTTTTCTCATGGCAGCTCAAACGAGGGCAATGTCGAAGACTTCCAGGCCATGTTGGACTGCCTAGAAATGTGGTTCTGCTGTTGTTCGAGGACTCTGGAAATGTAGCACGCCTGAAGTAACGTGCAGTGTGTTGCCCATCACTCGGCACACACAGAGGGCCTCCGAGGGACCTATGGGCCTCGATGTTGCTCAGTAGGCCCACAGGGGTGTGGGGGTACTCAGTGATCTTGGAACGAAAATGATGCTCACCCGAGGGGCCTAGGAGTTCTCAAAGGGTACCTTCTTTAAAATAAAGCAGAACAGCGACTAAGAGCTCATGGGAAGAGCTGCCTGCCTCCCGTTCTGCATGGCTACTCGGGGCCTTACCTCGAGGCAAGGACTCACGTGGAGATTCCCTTTAGCTCTAGAGCATGGCTAGATGAGCCCCACCCCGGCCATGGAAGCACCCTGTGTAGCCAGAGAAAACCCATTTTCTTCCCAGACCCATGCCTACGGCGTCCAGAGGCCTGACAACAGCAGAGAATTTCAGGGAGCTTCCAGGGAGCATGAATGGGGCTTTCCAAATGGAAAAGCAAGGCTAGTACCATCCCGCCCCCATTTCCATGGGCACACGCAGCATACATCCCTGTGGTTTCTGACAAGTCAAAAGAGACACAGAGCACACACTTCGTCCTTCCCTGAATCAACTCCTCGAGGCAGGGTGTTCTGCATGTAGTGAACGGCCTCAACCAAGGCGCGCCCTAGCTAGACCTCTGGGCCCTTGCTTCTTCAGAAGCCTGCAGTGCTACAGGAAAAACTGTGCTTTAGTGGCAATAGGAACGCAAGCCGACTTTCTCCTGGAGGCAGGGTGACTTCAGGTAGGAGGTCCTGGTTGGAAGGCGAAGCCTAGTGTTATTTTTTCAGTGCCAATCAGAGTAGGGAATGAGTGCGACTTCCACGGCATGTTGGAACCTGCTAGAACCGTGCCCGTGAACCTGTGGTAGTGCTGGGGAAATCAAGCTGTCCCAAGAAAGAGTGTACTGTTTTGCCCATCACTCGGCATACACAGTGTGAGTACGAAGGCCTACGGGCCTGGATGTTGTTTAGAAGAGCCAGGGGAGCCTGGGGGTACTCAGTGTTCTTGCAGGGAATAGGGTTTCCAGGCGAGGCACCTAGGTGTCCCGCAAAGCGTACTGGCGTTCAAATGCTGCAGAGCAGCGGCTACCGCCTCATGGAAACTGCTGCACGCCTCCGCTTCTGCAGAGCAATTCAGGGCCTTACCTCGAGGCAAGTCCTCACGTTGAGTGTCCCGTGAGCGACACCGCATGGTAGGATGCTGACTTTCTCCTTGAGTAGAGAGACTTCAGGTACGAGGTCCTCTAAGAATTCTAAGCAGAGTGTTTTCTCATGGCAGCTCAAACGAGGGCAATATCGAAGACTTCCAGGCCATGTTGGACTGCCTAGAAATGTGGTTCTGCTGTTGTTCGAGGGCTCTGGAAATGTAGCACGCCTGAAGTAACGTGCAGTGTGTTGCCCATCACTCGGCAGACACAGAGGGCCTCCGAGGGACCTATGGGCCTCGATGTTGCTCAGTAGGCCCACAGGGGTGTGGGGGTACTCAGTGATCTTGGAACGAAAATGATGCTCACACGAGGGGCCTAGGAGTTCTCAAAGGGTACCTTCTTTAAAATAAAGCAGAACAGCGACTAAGAGCTCATGGGAAGAGCTGCCTGCCTCCCGTTCTGCATGGCTACTCGGGGCCTTACCTCGAGGCAAGGACTCACGTGGAGATTCCCTTTAGCTCTAGAGCATGGCTAGATGAGCCCCACCCCGGCCATGGAAGCACCCTGTGTAGCCAGAGAAAACCCATTTTCTTCCCAGACCCATGCCTACGGCGTCCAGAGGCCTGACAACAGCAGAGAATTTCAGGGAGCTTCCAGGGAGCATGAATGGGGCTTTCCAAATGGAAAAGCAAGGCTAGTACCATCCCGCCCCCATTTCCATGGGCACACGCAGCATACATCCCTGTGGTTTCTGACAAGTCAAAAGAGACACAGAGCACACACTTCGTCCTTCCCTGAATCAACTCCTCGAGGCAGGGTGTTCTGCATGTAGTGAACGGCCTCAACCAAGGCGCGCCCTAGCTAGACCTCTGGGCCCGTGCCTCTTCAGAAGCCTGCAGTGCTACAGGAAAAACTGTGCTTTAGTGGCAATAGGAACGCAAGCCGACTTTCTCCTGGAGGCAGGGTGACTTCAGGTAGGAGGTCCTGGTTGGAAGGCGAAGCCTAGTGTTGTTTTTCAGTGCCAATCAGAGTAGGGAATGAGTGCGACTTCCACGGCATGTTGGAACCTGCTAGAACCGTGCCCGTGAACCTGTGGTAGTGCTGGGGAAATCAAGCTGTCCCAAGAAAGAGTGTACTGTTTTGCCCATCACTCGGCATACACAGTGTGAGTACGAAGGCCTACGGGCCTGGATGTTGTTTAGAAGAGCCAGGGGAGCCTGGGGGTACTCAGTGTTCTTGCAGGGAATAGGGTTTCCAGGCGAGGCACCTAGGTGTCCCTCAAAGCGTACTGGCGTTCAAATGCTGCAGAGCAGCGGCTACCGCCTCATGGAAACTGCTGCACGCCTCCGCTTCTGCAGAGCAATTCAGGGCCTTACCTCGAGGCAAGTCCTCACGTTGAGTGTCCCGTGAGCGACACCGCATGGTAGGATGCTGACTTTCTCCTTGAGTAGAGAGACTTCAGGTACGAGGTCCTCTAAGAATTCTAAGCAGAGTGTTTTCTCATGGCAGCTCAAACGAGGGCAATGTCGAAGACTTCCAGGCCATGTTGGACTGCCTAGAAATGTGGTTCTGCTGTTGTTCGAGGGCTCTGGAAATGTAGCACGCCTGAAGTAACGTGCAGTGTGTTGCCCATCACTCGGCAGACACAGAGGGCCTCCGAGGGACCTATGGGCCTCGATGTTGCTCAGTAGGCCCACAGGGGTGTGGGGGTACTCAGTGATCTTGGAACGAAAATGATGCTCACCCGAGGGGCCTAGGAGTTCTCAAAGGGTACCTTCTTTAAAATAAAGCAGAACAGCGACTAAGAGCTCATGGGAAGAGCTGCCTGCCTCCCGTTCTGCATGGCTACTCGGGGCCTTACCTCGAGGCAAGGACTCACGTGGAGATTCCCTTTAGCTCTAGAGCATGGCTAGATGAGCCCCACCCCGGCCATGGAAGCACCCTGTGTAGCCAGAGAAAACCCATTTTCTTCCCAGACCCATGCCTATGGCGTCCAGAGGCCTGACAACAGCAGAGAATTTCAGGGAGCTTCCAGGGAGCATGAATGGGGCTTTCCAAATGGAAAAGCAAGGCTAGTACCATCCCGCCCCCATTTCCATGGGCACACGCAGCATACATCCCTGTGGTTTCTGACAAGTCAAAAGAGACACAGAGCACACACTTCGTCCTTCCCTGAATCAACTCCTCGAGGCAGGGTGTTCTGCATGTAGTGAACGGCCTCAACCAAGGCGCGCCCTAGCTAGACCTCTGGGCCCGTGCCTCTTCAGAAGCCTGCAGTGCTACAGGAAAAACTGTGCTTTAGTGGCAATAGGAACGCAAGCCGACTTTCTCCTGGAGGCAGGGTGACTTCAGGTAGGAGGTCCTGGTTGGAAGGCGAAGCCTAGTGTTGTTTTTCAGTGCCAATCAGAGTAGGGAATGAGTGCGACTTCCACGGCATGTTGGAACCTGCTAGAACCGTGCCCGTGAACCTGTGGTAGTGCTGGGGAAATCAAGCTGTCCCAAGAAAGAGTGTACTGTTTTGCCCATCACTCGGCATACACAGTGTGAGTACGAAGGCCTACGGGCCTGGATGTTGTTTAGAAGAGCCAGGGGAGCCTGGGGGTACTCAGTGTTCTTGCAGGGAATAGGGTTTCCAGGCGAGGCACCTAGGTGTCCCGCAAAGCGTACTGGCGTTCAAATGCTGCAGAGCAGCGGCTACCGCCTCATGGAAACTGCTGCACGCCTCCGCTTCTGCAGAGCAATTCAGGGCCTTACCTCGAGGCAAGTCCTCACGTTGAGTGTCCCGTGAGCGACACCGCATGGTAGGATGCTGACTTTCTCCTTGAGTAGAGAGACTTCAGGTACGAGGTCCTCTAAGAATTCTAAGCAGAGTGTTTTCTCATGGCAGCTCAAACGAGGGCAATGTCGAAGACTTCCAGGCCATGTTGGACTGCCTAGAAATGTGGTTCTGCTGTTGTTCGAGGGCTCTGGAAATGTAGCACGCCTGAAGTAACGTGCAGTGTGTTGCCCATCACTCGGCAGACACAGAGGGCCTCCGAGGGACCTATGGGCCTCGATGTTGCTCAGTAGGCCCACAGGGGTGTGGGGGTACTCAGTGATCTTGGAACGAAAATGATGCTCACCCGAGGGGCCTAGGAGTTCTCAAAGGGTACCTTCTTTAAAATAAAGCAGAACAGCGACTAAGAGCTCATGGGAAGAGCTGCCTGCCTCCCGTTCTGCATGGCTACTCGGGGCCTTACCTCGAGGCAAGGACTCACGTGGAGATTCCCTTTAGCTCTAGAGCATGGCTAGATGAGCCCCACCCCGGCCATGGAAGCACCCTGTGTAGCCAGAGAAAACCCATTTTCTTCCCAGACCCATGCCTACGGCGTCCAGAGGCCTGACAACAGCAGAGAATTTCAGGGAGCTTCCAGGGAGCATGAATGGGGCTTTCCAAATGGAAAAGCAAGGCTAGTACCATCCCGCCCCCATTTCCATGGGCACACGCAGCATACATCCCTGTGGTTTCTGACAAGTCAAAAGAGACACAGAGCACACACTTCGTCCTTCCCTGAATCAACTCCTCGAGGCAGGGTGTTCTGCATGTAGTGAACGGCCTCAACCAAGGCGCGCCCTAGCTAGACCTCTGGGCCCGTGCCTCTTCAGAAGCCTGCAGTGCTACAGGAAAAACTGTGCTTTAGTGGCAATAGGAACGCAAGCCGACTTTCTCCTGGAGGCAGGGTGACTTCAGGTAGGAGGTCCTGGTTGGAAGGCGAAGCCTAGTGTTGTTTTTCAGTGCCAATCAGAGTAGGGAATGAGTGCGACTTCCACGGCATGTTGGAACCTGCTAGAACCGTGCCCGTGAACCTGTGGTAGTGCTGGGGAAATCAAGCTGTCCCAAGAAAGAGTGTACTGTTTTGCCCATCACTCGGCATACACAGTGTGAGTACGAAGGCCTACGGGCCTGGATGTTGTTTAGAAGAGCCAGGGGAGCCTGGGGGTACTCAGTGTTCTTGCAGGGAATAGGGTTTCCAGGCGAGGCACCTAGGTGTCCCGCAAAGCGTACTGGCGTTCAAATGCTGCAGAGCAGCGGCTACCGCCTCATGGAAACTGCTGCACGCCTCCGCTTCTGCAGAGCAATTCAGGGCCTTACCTCGAGGCAAGTCCTCACGTTGAGTGTCCCGTGAGCGACACCGCATGGTAGGATGCTGACTTTCTCCTTGAGTAGAGAGACTTCAGGTACGAGGTCCTCTAAGAATTCTAAGCAGAGTGTTTTCTCATGGCAGCTCAAACGAGGGCAATGTCGAAGACTTCCAGGCCATGTTGGACTGCCTAGAAATGTGGTTCTGCTGTTGTTCGAGGGCTCTGGAAATGTAGCACGCCTGAAGTAACGTGCAGTGTGTTGCCCATCACTCGGCACACACAGAGGGCCTCCGAGGGACCTATGGGCCTCGATGTTGCTCAGTAGGCCCACAGGGGTGTGGGGGTACTCAGTGATCTTGGAACGAAAATGATGCTCACCCGAGGGGCCTAGGAGTTCTCAAAGGGTACCTTCTTTAAAATAAAGCAGAACAGCGACTAAGAGCTCATGGGAAGAGCTGCCTGCCTCCCGTTCTGCATGGCTACTCGGGGCCTTACCTCGAGGCAAGGACTCACGTTGAGATTCCCTTTAGCTCTAGAGCATGGCTAGATGAGCCCCACCCCGGCCATGGAAGCACCCTGTGTAGCCAGAGAAAACCCATTTTCTTCCCAGACCCATGCCTACGGCGTCCAGAGGCCTGACAACAGCAGAGAATTTCAGGGAGCTTCCAGGGAGCATGAATGGGGCTTTCCAAATGGAAAAGCAAGGCTAGTACCATCCCGCCCCCATTTCCATGGGCACACGCAGCATACATCCCTGTGGTTTCTGACAAGTCAAAAGAGACACAGAGCACACACTTCGTCCTTCCCTGAATCAACTCCTCGAGGCAGGGTGTTCTGCATGTAGTGAACGGCCTCAACCAAGGCGCGCCCTAGCTAGACCTCTGGGCCCTTGCTTCTTCAGAAGCCTGCAGTGCTACAGGAAAAACTGTGCTTTAGTGGCAATAGGAACGCAAGCCGACTTTCTCCTGGAGGCAGGGTGACTTCAGGTAGGAGGTCCTGGTTGGAAGGCGAAGCCTAGTGTTATTTTTTCAGTGCCAATCAGAGTAGGGAATGAGTGCGACTTCCACGGCATGTTGGAACCTGCTAGAACCGTGCCCGTGAACCTGTGGTAGTGCTGGGGAAATCAAGCTGTCCCAAGAAAGAGTGTACTGTTTTGCCCATCACTCGGCATACACAGTGTGAGTACGAAGGCCTACGGGCCTGGATGTTGTTTAGAAGAGCCAGGGGAGCCTGGGGGTACTCAGTGTTCTTGCAGGGAATAGGGTTTCCAGGCGAGGCACCTAGGTGTCCCGCAAAGCGTACTGGCGTTCAAATGCTGCAGAGCAGCGGCTACCGCCTCATGGAAACTGCTGCACGCCTCCGCTTCTGCAGAGCAATTCAGGGCCTTACCTCGAGGCAAGTCCTCACGTTGAGTGTCCCGTGAGCGACACCGCATGGTAGGATGCTGACTTTCTCCTTGAGTAGAGAGACTTCAGGTACGAGGTCCTCTAAGAATTCTAAGCAGAGTGTTTTCTCATGGCAGCTCAAACGAGGGCAATGTCGAAGACTTCCAGGCCATGTTGGACTGCCTAGAAATGTGGTTCTGCTGTTGTTCGAGGGCTCTGGAAATGTAGCACGCCTGAAGTAACGTGCAGTGTGTTGCCCATCACTCGGCAGACACAGAGGGCCTCCGAGGGACCTATGGGCCTCGATGTTGCTCAGTAGGCCCACAGGGGTGTGGGGGTACTCAGTGATCTTGGAACGAAAATGATGCTCACCCGAGGGGCCTAGGAGTTCTCAAAGGGTACCTTCTTTAAAATAAAGCAGAACAGCGACTAAGAGCTCATGGGAAGAGCTGCCTGCCTCCCGTTCTGCATGGCTACTCGGGGCCTTACCTCGAGGCAAGGACTCACGTGGAGATTCCCTTTAGCTCTAGAGCATGGCTAGATGAGCCCCACCCCGGCCATGGAAGCACCCTGTGTAGCCAGAGAAAACCCATTTTCTTCCCAGACCCATGCCTACGGCGTCCAGAGGCCTGACAACAGCAGAGAATTTCAGGGAGCTTCCAGGGAGCATGAATGGGGCTTTCCAAATGGAAAAGCAAGGCTAGTACCATCCCGCCCCCATTTCCATGGGCACACGCAGCATACATCCCTGTGGTTTCTGACAAGTCAAAAGAGACACAGAGCACACACTTCGTCCTTCCCTGAATCAACTCCTCGAGGCAGGGTGTTCTGCATGTAGTGAACGGCCTCAACCAAGGCGCGCCCTAGCTAGACCTCTGGGCCCGTGCCTCTTCAGAAGCCTGCAGTGCTACAGGAAAAACTGTGCTTTAGTGGCAATAGGAACGCAAGCCGACTTTCTCCTGGAGGCAGGGTGACTTCAGGTAGGAGGTCCTGGTTGGAAGGCGAAGCCTAGTGTTGTTTTTCAGTGCCAATCAGAGTAGGGAATGAGTGCGACTTCCACGGCATGTTGGAACCTGCTAGAACCGTGCCCGTGAACCTGTGGTAGTGCTGGGGAAATCAAGCTGTCCCAAGAAAGAGTGTACTGTTTTGCCCATCACTCGGCATACACAGTGTGAGTACGAAGGCCTACGGGCCTGGATGTTGTTTAGAAGAGCCAGGGGAGCCTGGGGGTACTCAGTGTTCTTGCAGGGAATAGGGTTTCCAGGCGAGGCACCTAGGTGTCCCGCAAAGCGTACTGGCGTTCAAATGCTGCAGAGCAGCGGCTACCGCCTCATGGAAACTGCTGCACGCCTCCGCTTCTGCAGAGCAATTCAGGGCCTTACCTCGAGGCAAGTCCTCACGTTGAGTGTCCCGTGAGCGACACCGCATGGTAGGATGCTGACTTTCTCCTTGAGTAGAGAGACTTCAGGTACGAGGTCCTCTAAGAATTCTAAGCAGAGTGTTTTCTCATGGCAGCTCAAACGAGGGCAATGTCGAAGACTTCCAGGCCATGTTGGACTGCCTAGAAATGTGGTTCTGCTGTTGTTCGAGGGCTCTGGAAATGTAGCACGCCTGAAGTAACGTGCAGTGTGTTGCCCATCACTCGGCAGACACAGAGGGCCTCCGAGGGACCTATGGGCCTCGATGTTGCTCAGTAGGCCCACAGGGGTGTGGGGGTACTCAGTGATCTTGGAACGAAAATGATGCTCACCCGAGGGGCCTAGGAGTTCTCAAAGGGTACCTTCTTTAAAATAAAGCAGAACAGCGACTAAGAGCTCATGGGAAGAGCTGCCTGCTTCCCGTTCTGCATGGCTACTCGGGGCCTTACCTCGAGGCAAGGACTCACGTGGAGATTCCCTTTAGCTCTAGAGCATGGCTAGATGAGCCCCACCCCGGCCATGGAAGCACCCTGTGTAGCCAGAGAAAACCCATTTTCTTCCCAGACCCATGCCTACGGCGTCCAGAGGCCTGACAACAGCAGAGAATTTCAGGGAGCTTCCAGGGAGCATGAATGGGGCTTTCCAAATGGAAAAGCAAGGCTAGTACCATCCCGCCCCCATTTCCATGGGCACACGCAGCATACATCCCTGTGGTTTCTGACAAGTCAAAAGAGACACAGAGCACACACTTCGTCCTTCCCTGAATCAACTCCTCGAGGCAGGGTGTTCTGCATGTAGTGAACGGCCTCAACCAAGGCGCGCCCTAGCTAGACCTCTGGGCCCGTGCCTCTTCAGAAGCCTGCAGTGCTACAGGAAAAACTGTGCTTTAGTGGCAATAGAAACGCAAGCCGACTTTCTCCTGGAGGCAGGGTGACTTCAGGTAGGAGGTCCTGGTTGGAAGGCGAAGCCTAGTGTTGTTTTTCAGTGCCAATCAGAGTAGGGAATGAGTGCGACTTCCACGGCATGTTGGAACCTGCTAGAACCGTGCCCGTGAACCTGTGGTAGTGCTGGGGAAATCAAGCTGTCCCAAGAAAGAGTGTACTGTTTTGCCCATCACTCGGCATACACAGTGTGAGTACGAAGGCCTACGGGCCTGGATGTTGTTTAGAAGAGCCAGGGGAGCCTGGGGGTACTCAGTGTTCTTGCAGGGAATAGGGTTTCCAGGCGAGGCACCTAGGTGTCCCGCAAAGCGTACTGGCGTTCAAATGCTGCAGAGCAGCGGCTACCGCCTCATGGAAACTGCTGCACGCCTCCGCTTCTGCAGAGCAATTCAGGGCCTTACCTCGAGGCAAGTCCTCACGTTGAGTGTCCCGTGAGCGACACCGCATGGTAGGATGCTGACTTTCTCCTTGAGTAGAGAGACTTCAGGTACGAGGTCCTCTAAGAATTCTAAGCAGAGTGTTTTCTCATGGCAGCTCAAACGAGGGCAATGTCGAAGACTTCCAGGCCATGTTGGACTGCCTAGAAATGTGGTTCTGCTGTTGTTCGAGGGCTCTGGAAATGTAGCACGCCTGAAGTAACGTGCAGTGTGTTGCCCATCACTCGGCAGACACAGAGGGCCTCCGAGGGACCTATGGGCCTCGATGTTGCTCAGTAGGCCCACAGGGGTGTGGGGGTACTCAGTGATCTTGGAACGAAAATGATGCTCACCCGAGGGGCCTAGGAGTTCTCAAAGGGTACCTTCTTTAAAATAAAGCAGAACAGCGACTAAGAGCTCATGGGAAGAGCTGCCTGCCTCCCGTTCTGCATGGCTACTCGGGGCCTTACCTCGAGGCAAGGACTCACGTTGAGATTCCCTTTAGCTCTAGAGCATGGCTAGATGAGCCCCACCCCGGCCATGGAAGCACCCTGTGTAGCCAGAGAAAACCCATTTTCTTCCCAGACCCATGCCTACGGCGTCCAGAGGCCTGACAACAGCAGAGAATTTCAGGGAGCTTCCAGGGAGCATGAATGGGGCTTTCCAAATGGAAAAGCAAGGCTAGTACCATCCCGCCCCCATTTCCATGGGCACACGCAGCATACATCCCTGTGGTTTCTGACAAGTCAAAAGAGACACAGAGCACACACTTCGTCCTTCCCTGAATCAACTCCTCGAGGCAGGGTGTTCTGCATGTAGTGAACGGCCTCAACCAAGGCGCGCCCTAGCTAGACCTCTGGGCCCTTGCTTCTTCAGAAGCCTGCAGTGCTACAGGAAAAACTGTGCTTTAGTGGCAATAGGAACGCAAGCCGACTTTCTCCTGGAGGCAGGGTGACTTCAGGTAGGAGGTCCTGGTTGGAAGGGGAAGCCTAGTGTTATTTTTTCAGTGCCAATCAGAGTAGGGAATGAGTGCGACTTCCACGGCATGTTGGAACCTGCTAGAACCGTGCCCGTGAACCTGTGGTAGTGCTGGGGAAATCAAGCTGTCCCAAGAAAGAGTGTACTGTTTTGCCCATCACTCGGCATACACAGTGTGAGTACGAAGGCCTACGGGCCTGGATGTTGTTTAGAAGAGCCAGGGGAGCCTGGGGGTACTCAGTGTTCTTGCAGGGAATAGGGTTTCCAGGCGAGGCACCTAGGTGTCCCGCAAAGCGTACTGGCGTTCAAATGCTGCAGAGCAGCGGCTACCGCCTCATGGAAACTGCTGCACGCCTCCGCTTCTGCAGAGCAATTCAGGGCCTTACCTCGAGGCAAGTCCTCACGTTGAGTGTCCCGTGAGCGACACCGCATGGTAGGATGCTGACTTTCTCCTTGAGTAGAGAGACTTCAGGTACGAGGTCCTCTAAGAATTCTAAGCAGAGTGTTTTCTCATGGCAGCTCAAACGAGGGCAATGTCGAAGACTTCCAGGCCATGTTGGACTGCCTAGAAATGTGGTTCTGCTGTTGTTCGAGGGCTCTGGAAATGTAGCACGCCTGAAGTAACGTGCAGTGTGTTGCCCATCACTCGGCAGACACAGAGGGCCTCCGAGGGACCTATGGGCCTCGATGTTGCTCAGTAGGCCCACAGGGGTGTGGGGGTACTCAGTGATCTTGGAACGAAAATGATGCTCACCCGAGGGGCCTAGGAGTTCTCAAAGGGTACCTTCTTTAAAATAAAGCAGAACAGCGACTAAGAGCTCATGGGAAGAGCTGCCTGCCTCCCGTTCTGCATGGCTACTCGGGGCCTTACCTCGAGGCAAGGACTCACGTGGAGATTCCCTTTAGCTCTAGAGCATGGCTAGATGAGCCCCACCCCGGCCATGGAAGCACCCTGTGTAGCCAGAGAAAACCCATTTTCTTCCCAGACCCATGCCTACGGCGTCCAGAGGCCTGACAACAGCAGAGAATTTCAGGGAGCTTCCAGGGAGCATGAATGGGGCTTTCCAAATGGAAAAGCAAGGCTAGTACCATCCCGCCCCCATTTCCATGGGCACACGCAGCATACATCCCTGTGGTTTCTGACAAGTCAAAAGAGACACAGAGCACACACTTCGTCCTTCCCTGAATCAACTCCTCGAGGCAGGGTGTTCTGCATGTAGTGAACGGCCTCAACCAAGGCGTGCCCTAGCTAGACCTCTGGGCCCGTGCCTCTTCAGAAGCCTGCAGTGCTACAGGAAAAACTGTGCTTTAGTGGCAATAGGAACGCAAGCCGACTTTCTCCTGGAGGCAGGGTGACTTCAGGTAGGAGGTCCTGGTTGGAAGGCGAAGCCTAGTGTTGTTTTTCAGTGCCAATCAGAGTAGGGAATGAGTGCGACTTCCACGGCATGTTGGAACCTGCTAGAACCGTGCCCGTGAACCTGTGGTAGTGCTGGGGAAATCAAGCTGTCCCAAGAAAGAGTGTACTGTTTTGCCCATCACTCGGCATACACAGTGTGAGTACGAAGGCCTACGGGCCTGGATGTTGTTTAGAAGAGCCAGGGGAGCCTGGGGGTACTCAGTGTTCTTGCAGGGAATAGGGTTTCCAGGCGAGGCACCTAGGTGTCCCGCAAAGCGTACTGGCGTTCAAATGCTGCAGAGCAGCGGCTACCGCCTCATGGAAACTGCTGCACGCCTCCGCTTCTGCAGAGCAATTCAGGGCCTTACCTCGAGGCAAGTCCTCACGTTGAGTGTCCCGTGAGCGACACCGCATGGTAGGATGCTGACTTTCTCCTTGAGTAGAGAGACTTCAGGTACGAGGTCCTCTAAGAATTCTAAGCAGAGTGTTTTCTCATGGCAGCTCAAACGAGGGCAATGTCGAAGACTTCCAGGCCATGTTGGACTGCCTAGAAATGTGGTTCTGCTGTTGTTCGAGGGCTCTGGAAATGTAGCACGCCTGAAGTAACGTGCAGTGTGTTGCCCATCACTCGGCAGACACAGAGGGCCTCCGAGGGACCTATGGGCCTCGATGTTGCTCAGTAGGCCCACAGGGGTGTGGGGGTACTCAGTGATCTTGGAACGAAAATGATGCTCACCCGAGGGGCCTAGGAGTTCTCAAAGGGTACCTTCTTTAAAATAAAGCAGAACAGCGACTAAGAGCTCATGGGAAGAGCTGCCTGCCTCCCGTTCTGCATGGCTACTCGGGGCCTTACCTCGAGGCAAGGACTCACGTTGAGATTCCCTTTAGCTCTAGAGCATGGCTAGATGAGCCCCACCCCGGCCATGGAAGCACCCTGTGTAGCCAGAGAAAACCCATTTTCTTCCCAGACCCATGCCTACGGCGTCCAGAGGCCTGACAACAGCAGAGAATTTCAGGGAGCTTCCAGGGAGCATGAATGGGGCTTTCCAAATGGAAAAGCAAGGCTAGTACCATCCCGCCCCCATTTCCATGGGCACACGCAGCATACATCCCTGTGGTTTCTGACAAGTCAAAAGAGACACAGAGCACACACTTCGTCCTTCCCTGAATCAACTCCTCGAGGCAGGGTGTTCTGCATGTAGTGAACGGCCTCAACCAAGGCGCGCCCTAGCTAGACCTCTGGGCCCTTGCTTCTTCAGAAGCCTGCAGTGCTACAGGAAAAACTGTGCTTTAGTGGCAATAGGAACGCAAGCCGACTTTCTCCTGGAGGCAGGGTGACTTCAGGTAGGAGGTCCTGGTTGGAAGGGGAAGCCTAGTGTTATTTTTTCAGTGCCAATCAGAGTAGGGAATGAGTGCGACTTCCACGACATGTTGGAACCTGCTAGAACCGTGCCCGTGAACCTGTGGTAGTGCTGGGGAAATCAAGCTGTCCCAAGAAAGAGTGTACTGTTTTGCCCATCACTCGGCATACACAGTGTGAGTACGAAGGCCTACGGGCCTGGATGTTGTTTAGAAGAGCCAGGGGAGCCTGGGGGTACTCAGTGTTCTTGCAGGGAATAGGGTTTCCAGGCGAGGCACCTAGGTGTCCCGCAAAGCGTACTGGCGTTCAAATGCTGCAGAGCAGCGGCTACCGCCTCATGGAAACTGCTGCACGCCTCCGCTTCTGCAGAGCAATTCAGGGCCTTACCTCGAGGCAAGTCCTCACGTTGAGTGTCCCGTGAGCGACACCGCATGGTAGGATGCTGACTTTCTCCTTGAGTAGAGAGACTTCAGGTACGAGGTCCTCTAAGAATTCTAAGCAGAGTGTTTTCTCATGGCAGCTCAAACGAGGGCAATGTCGAAGACTTCCAGGCCATGTTGGACTGCCTAGAAATGTGGTTCTGCTGTTGTTCGAGGGCTCTGGAAATGTAGCACGCCTGAAGTAACGTGCAGTGTGTTGCCCATCACTCGGCAGACACAGAGGGCCTCCGAGGGACCTATGGGCCTCGATGTTGCTCAGTAGGCCCACAGGGGTGTGGGGGTACTCAGTGATCTTGGAACGAAAATGATGCTCACCCGAGGGGCCTAGGAGTTCTCAAAGGGTACCTTCTTTAAAATAAAGCAGAACAGCGACTAAGAGCTCATGGGAAGAGCTGCCTGCCTCCCGTTCTGCATGGCTACTCGGGGCCTTACCTCGAGGCAAGGACTCACGTGGAGATTCCCTTTAGCTCTAGAGCATGGCTAGATGAGCCCCACCCCGGCCATGGAAGCACCCTGTGTAGCCAGAGAAAACCCATTTTCTTCCCAGACCCATGCCTACGGCGTCCAGAGGCCTGACAACAGCAGAGAATTTCAGGGAGCTTCCAGGGAGCATGAATGGGGCTTTCCAAATGGAAAAGCAAGGCTAGTACCATCCCGCCCCCATTTCCATGGGCACCCGCAGCATACATCCCTGTGGTTTCTGACAAGTCAAAAGAGACACAGAGCACACACTTCGTCCTTCCCTGAATCAACTCCTCGAGGCAGGGTGTTCTGCATGTAGTGAACGGCCTCAACCAAGGCGCGCCCTAGCTAGACCTCTGGGCCCGTGCCTCTTCAGAAGCCTGCAGTGCTACAGGAAAAACTGTGCTTTAGTGGCAATAGGAACGCAAGCCGACTTTCTCCTGGAGGCAGGGTGACTTCAGGTAGGAGGTCCTGGTTGGAAGGCGAAGCCTAGTGTTTTTTTTCAGTGCCAATCAGAGTAGGGAATGAGTGCGACTTCCACGGCATGTTGGAACCTGCTAGAACCGTGCCCGTGAACCTGTGGTAGTGCTGGGGAAATCAAGCTGTCCCAAGAAAGAGTGTACTGTTTTGCCCATCACTCGGCATACACAGTGTGAGTACGAAGGCCTACGGGCCTGGATGTTGTTTAGAAGAGCCAGGGGAGCCTGGGGGTACTCAGTGTTCTTGCAGGGAATAGGGTTTCCAGGCGAGGCACCTAGGTGTCCCGCAAAGCGTACTGGCGTTCAAATGCTGCAGAGCAGCGGCTACCGCCTCATGGAAACTGCTGCACGCCTCCGCTTCTGCAGAGCAATTCAGGGCCTTACCTCGAGGCAAGTCCTCACGTTGAGTGTCCCGTGAGCGACACCGCATGGTAGGATGCTGACTTTCTCCTTGAGTAGAGAGACTTCAGGTACGAGGTCCTCTAAGAATTCTAAGCAGAGTGTTTTCTCATGGCAGCTCAAACGAGGGCAATGTCGAAGACTTCCAGGCCATGTTGGACTGCCTAGAAATGTGGTTCTGCTGTTGTTCGAGGGCTCTGGAAATGTAGCACGCCTGAAGTAACGTGCAGTGTGTTGCCCATCACTCGGCAGACACAGAGGGCCTCCGAGGGACCTATGGGCCTCGATGTTGCTCAGTAGGCCCACAGGGGTGTGGGGGTACTCAGTGATCTTGGAACGGAAATGATGCTCACCCGAGGGGCCTAGGAGTTCTCAAAGGGTACCTTCTTTAAAATAAAGCAGAACAGCGACTAAGAGCTCATGGGAAGAGCTGCCTGCCTCCCGTTCTGCATGGCTACTCGGGGCCTTACCTCGAGGCAAGGACTCACGTGGAGATTCCCTTTAGCTCTAGAGCATGGCTAGATGAGCCCCACCCCGGCCATGGAAGCACCCTGTGTAGCCAGAGAAAACCCATTTTCTTCCCAGACCCATGCCTACGGCGTCCAGAGGCCTGACAACAGCAGAGAATTTCAGGGAGCTTCCAGGGAGCATGAATGGGGCTTTCCAAATGGAAAAGCAAGGCTAGTACCATCCCGCCCCCATTTCCATGGGCACACGCAGCATACATCCCTGTGGTTTCTGACAAGTCAAAAGAGACACAGAGCACACACTTCGTCCTTCCCTGAATCAACTCCTCGAGGCAGGGTGTTCTGCATGTAGTGAACGGCCTCAACCAAGGCGCGCCCTAGCTAGACCTCTGGGCCCGTGCCTCTTCAGAAGCCTGCAGTGCTACAGGAAAAACTGTGCTTTAGTGGCAATAGGAACGCAAGCCGACTTTCTCCTGGAGGCAGGGTGACTTCAGGTAGGAGGTCCTGGTTGGAAGGCGAAGCCTAGTGTTGTTTTTCAGTGCCAATCAGAGTAGGGAATGAGTGCGACTTCCACGGCATGTTGGAACCTGCTAGAACCGTGCCCGTGAACCTGTGGTAGTGCTGGGGAAATCAAGCTGTCCCAAGAAAGAGTGTACTGTTTTGCCCATCACTCGGCATACACAGTGTGAGTACGAAGGCCTACGGGCCTGGATGTTGTTTAGAAGAGCCAGGGGAGCCTGGGGGTACTCAGTGTTCTTGCAGGGAATAGGGTTTCCAGGCGAGGCACCTAGGTGTCCCGCAAAGCGTACTGGCGTTCAAATGCTGCAGAGCAGCGGCTACCGCCTCATGGAAACTGCTGCACGCCTCCGCTTCTGCAGAGCAATTCAGGGCCTTACCTCGAGGCAAGTCCTCACGTTGAGTGTCCCGTGAGCGACACCGCATGGTAGGATGCTGACTTTCTCCTTGAGTAGAGAGACTTCAGGTACGAGGTCCTCTAAGAATTCTAAGCAGAGTGTTTTCTCATGGCAGCTCAAACGAGGGCAATGTCGAAGACTTCCAGGCCATGTTGGACTGCCTAGAATTGTGGTTCTGCTGTTGTTCGAGGGCTCTGGAAATGTAGCACGCCTGAAGTAACGTGCAGTGTGTTGCCCATCACTCGGCAGACACAGAGGGCCTCCGAGGGACCTATGGGCCTCGATGTTGCTCAGTAGGCCCACAGGGGTGTGGGGGTACTCAGTGATCTTGGAACGAAAATGATGCTCACCCGAGGGGCCTAGGAGTTCTCAAAGGGTACCTTCTTTCAAATAAAGCAGAACAGCGACTAAGAGCTCATGGGAAGAGCTGCCTGCCTCCCGTTCTGCATGGCTACTCGGGGCCTTACCTCGAGGCAAGGACTCACGTTGAGATTCCCTTTAGCTCTAGAGCATGGCTAGATGAGCCCCACCCCGGCCATGGAAGCACCCTGTGTAGCCAGAGAAAACCCATTTTCTTCCCAGACCCATGCCTACGGCGTCCAGAGGCCTGACAACAGCAGAGAATTTCAGGGAGCTTCCAGGGAGCATGAATGGGGCTTTCCAAATGGAAAAGCAAGGCTAGTACCATCCCGCCCCCATTTCCATGGGCACACGCAGCATACATCCCTGTGGTTTCTGACAAGTCAAAAGAGACACAGAGCACACACTTCGTCCTTCCCTGAATCAACTCCTCGAGGCAGGGTGTTCTGCATGTAGTGAACGGCCTCAACCAAGGCGCGCCCTAGCTAGACCTCTGGGCCCTTGCCTCTTCAGAAGCCTGCAGTGCTACAGGAAAAACTGTGCTTTAGTGGCAATAGGAACGCAAGCCGACTTTCTCCTGGAGGCAGGGTGACTTCAGGTAGGAGGTCCTGGTTGGAAGGCGAAGCCTATTGTTATTTTTTCAGTGCCAATCAGAGTAGGGAATGAGTGCGACTTCCACGGCATGTTGGAACCTGCTAGAACCGTGCCCGTGAACCTGTGGTAGTGCTGGGGAAATCAAGCTGTCCCAAGAAAGAGTGTACTGTTTTGCCCATCACTCGGCATACACAGTGTGAGTACGAAGGCCTACGGGCCTGGATGTAGTTTAGAAGAGCCAGGGGAGCCTGGGGGTACTCAGTGTTCTTGCAGGGAATAGGGTTTCCAGGCGAGGCACCTAGGTGTCCCGCAAAGCGTACTGGCGTTCAAATGCTGCAGAGCAGCGGCTACCGCCTCATGGAAACTGCTGCACGCCTCCGCTTCTGCAGAGCAATTCAGGGCCTTACCTCGAGGCAAGTCCTCACGTTGAGTGTCCCGTGAGCGACACCGCATGGTAGGATGCTGACTTTCTCCTTGAGTAGAGAGACTTCAGGTACGAGGTCCTCTAAGAATTCTAAGCAGAGTGTTTTCTCATGGCAGCTCAAACGAGGGCAATGTCGAAGACTTCCAGGCCATGTTGGACTGCCTAGAAATGTGGTTCTGCTGTTGTTCGAGGGCTCTGGAAATGTAGCACGCCTGAAGTAACGTGCAGTGTGTTGCCCATCACTCGGCACACACAGAGGGCCTCCGAGGGACCTATGGGCCTCGATGTTGCTCAGTAGGCCCACAGGGGTGTGGGGGTACTCAGTGATCTTGGAACGAAAATGATGCTCACCCGAGGGGCCTAGGAGTTCTCAAAGGGTACCTTCTTTAAAATAAAGCAGAACAGCGACTAAGAGCTCATGGGAAGAGCTGCCTGCCTCCCGTTCTGCATGGCTACTCGGGGCCTTACCTCGAGGCAAGGACTCACGTGGAGATTCCCTTTAGCTCTAGAGCATGGCTAGATGAGCCCCACCCCGGCCATGGAAGCACCCTGTGTAGCCAGAGAAAACCCATTTTCTTCCCAGACCCATGCCTACGGCGTCCAGAGGCCTGACAACAGCAGAGAATTTCAGGGAGCTTCCAGGGAGCATGAATGGGGCTTTCCAAATGGAAAAGCAAGGCTAGTACCATCCCGCCCCCATTTCCATGGGCACACGCAGCATACATCCCTGTGGTTTCTGACAAGACAAAAGAGACACAGAGCACACACTTCGTCCTTCCCTGAATCAACTCCTCGAGGCAGGGTGTTCTGCATGTAGTGAACGGCCTCAACCAAGGCGCGCCCTAGCTAGACCTCTGGGCCCGTGCCTCTTCAGAAGCCTGCAGTGCTACAGGAAAAACTGTGCTTTAGTGGCAATAGGAACGCAAGCCGACTTTCTCCTGGAGGCAGGGTGACTTCAGGTAGGAGGTCCTGGTTGGAAGGCGAAGCCTAGTGTTTTTTTTCAGTGCCAATCAGAGTAGGGAATGAGTGCGACTTCCACGGCATGTTGGAACCTGCTAGAACCGTGCCCGTGAACCTGTGGTAGTGCTGGGGAAATCAAGCTGTCCCAAGAAAGAGTGTACTGTTTTGCCCATCACTCGGCATACACAGTGTGAGTACGAAGGCCTACGGGCCTGGATGTTGTTTAGAAGAGCCAGGGGAGCCTGGGGGTACTCAGTGTTCTTGCAGGGAATAGGGTTTCCAGGCGAGGCACCTAGGTGTCCCGCAAAGCGTACTGGCGTTCAAATGCTGCAGAGCAGCGGCTACCGCCTCATGGAAACTGCTGCACGCCTCCGCTTCTGCAGAGCAATTCAGGGCCTTACCTCGAGGCAAGTCCTCACGTTGAGTGTCCCGTGAGCGACACCGCATGGTAGGATGCTGACTTTCTCCTTGAGTAGAGAGACTTCAGGTACGAGGTCCTCTAAGAATTCTAAGCAGAGTGTTTTCTCATGGCAGCTCAAACGAGGGCAATGTCGAAGACTTCCAGGCCATGTTGGACTGCCTAGAAATGTGGTTCTGCTGTTGTTCGAGGGCTCTGGAAATGTAGCACGCCTGAAGTAACGTGCAGTGTGTTGCCCATCACTCGGCAGACACAGAGGGCCTCCGAGGGACCTATGGGCCTCGATGTTGCTCAGTAGGCCCACAGGGGTGTGGGGGTACTCAGTGATCTTGGAACGAAAATGATGCTCACCCGAGGGGCCTAGGAGTTCTCAAAGGGTACCTTCTTTAAAATAAAGCAGAACAGCGACTAAGAGCTCATGGGAAGAGCTGCCTGCCTCCCGTTCTGCATGG
The DNA here is from genome assembly GCF_028564815.1 of Eubalaena glacialis. NCBI lineage: Eukaryota > Metazoa > Chordata > Mammalia > Artiodactyla > Balaenidae > Eubalaena > Eubalaena glacialis. The sequence continues at coordinate 99,995,659 of NC_083716.1, forward strand.
CTACTCGGGGCCTTACCTCGAGGCAAGGACTCACGTGGAGATTCCCTTTAGCTCTAGAGCATGGCTAGATGAGCCCCACCCCGGCCATGGAAGCACCCTGTGTAGCCAGAGAAAACCCATTTTCTTCCCAGACCCATGCCTACGGCGTCCAGAGGCCTGACAACAGCAGAGAATTTCAGGGAGCTTCCAGGGAGCATGAATGGGGCTTTCCAAATGGAAAAGCAAGGCTAGTACCATCCCGCCCCCATTTCCATGGGCACACGCAGCATACATCCCTGTGGTTTCTGACAAGTCAAAAGAGACACAGAGCACACACTTCGTCCTTCCCTGAATCAACTCCTCGAGGCAGGGTGTTCTGCATGTAGTGAACGGCCTCAACCAAGGCGCGCCCTAGCTAGACCTCTGGGCCCTTGCCTCTTCAGAAGCCTGCAGTGCTACAGGAAAAACTGTGCTTTAGTGGCAATAGGAACGCAAGCCGACTTTCTCCTGGAGGCAGGGTGACTTCAGGTAGGAGGTCCTGGTTGGAAGGCGAAGCCTATTGTTTTTTTTTCAGTGCCAATCAGAGTAGGGAATGAGTGCGACTTCCACGGCATGTTGGAACCTGCTAGAACCGTGCCCGTGAACCTGTGGTAGTGCTGGGGAAATCAAGCTGTCCCAAGAAAGAGTGTACTGTTTTGCCCATCACTCGGCATACACAGTGTGAGTACGAAGGCCTACGGGCCTGGATGTAGTTTAGAAGAGCCAGGGGAGCCTAGGGGTACTCAGTGTTCTTGCAGGGAATAGGGTTTCCAGGCGAGGCACCTAGGTGTCCCGCAAAGCGTACTGGCGTTCAAATGCTGCAGAGCAGCGGCTACCGCCTCATGGAAACTGCTGCACGCCTCCGCTTCTGCAGAGCAATTCAGGGCCTTACCTCGAGGCAAGTCCTCACGTTGAGTGTCCCGTGAGCGACACCACATGGTAGGATGCTGACTTTCTCCTTGAGTAGAGAGACTTCAGGTACGAGGTCCTCTAAGAATTCTAAGCAGAGTGTTTTCTCATGGCAGCTCAAACGAGGGCAATGTCGAAGACTTCCAGGCCATGTTGGACTGCCTAGAAATGTGGTTCTGCTGTTGTTCGAGGGCTCTGGAAATGTAGCACGCCTGAAGTAACGTGCAGTGTGTTGCCCATCACTCGGCACACACAGAGGGCCTCCGAGGGACCTATGGGCCTCGATGTTGCTCAGTAGGCCCACAGGGGTGTGGGGGTACTCAGTGATCTTGGAACGAAAATGATGCTCACCCGAAGGGCCTAGGAGTTCTCAAAGGGTACCTTCTTTAAAATAAAGCAGAACAGCGACTAAGAGCTCATGGGAAGAGCTGCCTGCCTCCCGTTCTGCATGGCTACTCGGGGCCTTACCTCGAGGCAAGGACTCACGTGGAGATTCCCTTTAGCTCTAGAGCATGGCTAGATGAGCCCCACCCCGGCCATGGAAGCACCCTGTGTAGCCAGAGAAAACCCATTTTCTTCCCAGACCCATGCCTACGGCGTCCAGAGGCCTGACAACAGCAGAGAATTTCAGGGAGCTTCCAGGGAGCATGAATGGGGCTTTCCAAATGGAAAAGCAAGGCTAGTACCATCCCGCCCCCATTTCCATGGGCACACGCAGCATACATCCCTGTGGTTTCTGACAAGTCAAAAGAGACACAGAGCACACACTTCGTCCTTCCCTGAATCAACTCCTCGAGGCAGGGTGTTCTGCATGTAGTGAACGGCCTCAACCAAGGCGCGCCCTAGCTAGACCTCTGGGCCCGTGCCTCTTCAGAAGCCTGCAGTGCTACAGGAAAAACTGTGCTTTAGTGGCAATAGGAACGCAAGCCGACTTTCTCCTGGAGGCAGGGTGACTTCAGGTAGGAGGTCCTGGTTGGAAGGCGAAGCCTAGTGTTATTTTTTCAGTGCCAATCAGAGGAGGGAATGAGTGCGACTTCCACGGCATGTTGGAACCTGCTAGAACCGTGCCCGTGAACCTGTGGTAGTGCTGGGGAAATCAAGCTGTCCCAAGAAAGAGTGTACTGTTTTGCCCATCACTCGGCATACACAGTGTGAGTACGAAGGCCTACGGGCCTGGATGTTGTTTAGAAGAGCCAGGGGAGCCTGGGGGTACTCAGTGTTCTTGCAGGGAATAGGGTTTCCAGGCGAGGCACCTAGGTGTCCCGCAAAGCGTACTGGCGTTCAAATGCTGCAGAGCAGCGGCTACCGCCTCATGGAAACTGCTGCACGCCTCCGCTTCTGCAGAGCAATTCAGGGCCTTACCTCGAGGCAAGTCCTCACGTTGAGTGTCCCGTGAGCGACACCGCATGGTAGGATGCTGACTTTCTCCTTGAGTAGAGAGACTTCAGGTACGAGGTCCTCTAAGAATTCTAAGCAGAGTGTTTTCTCATGGCAGCTCAAACGAGGGCAATGTCGAAGACTTCCAGGCCATGTTGGACTGCCTAGAAATGTGGTTCTGCTGTTGTTCGAGGGCTCTGGAAATGTAGCACGCCTGAAGTAACGTGCAGTGTGTTGCCCATCACTCGGCAGACACAGAGGGCCTCCGAGGGACCTATGGGCCTCGATGTTGCTCAGTAGGCCCACAGGGGTGTGGGGGTACTCAGTGATCTTGGAACGAAAATGATGCTCACCCGAGGGGCCTAGGAGTTCTCAAAGGGTACCTTCTTTAAAATAAAGCAGAACAGCGACTAAGAGCTCATGGGAAGAGCTGCCTGCCTCCCGTTCTGCATGGCTACTCGGGGCCTTACCTCGAGGCAAGGACTCACGTGGAGATTCCCTTTAGCTCTAGAGCATGGCTAGATGAGCCCCACCCCGGCCATGGAAGCACCCTGTGTAGCCAGAGAAAACCCATTTTCTTCCCAGACACATGCCTATGGCGTCCAGAGGCCTGACAACAGCAGAGAATTTCAGGGAGCTTCCAGGGAGCATGAATGGGGCTTTCCAAATGGAAAAGCAAGGCTAGTACCATCCCGCCCCCATTTCCATGGGCACACGCAGCATACATCCCTGTGGTTTCTGACAAGTCAAAAGAGACACAGAGCACACACTTCGTCCTTCCCTGAATCAACTCCTCGAGGCAGGGTGTTCTGCATGTAGTGAACGGCCTCAACCAAGGCGCGCCCTAGCTAGACCTCTGGGCCCTTGCTTCTTCAGAAGCCTGCAGTGCTACAGGAAAAACTGTGCTTTAGTGGCAATAGGAACCCAAGCCGACTTTCTCCTGGAGGCAGGGTGACTTCAGGTAGGAGGTCCTGGTTGGAAGGCGAAGCCTATTGTTATTTTTTCAGTGCCAATCAGAGTAGGGAATGAGTGCGACTTCCACGGCATGTTGGAACCTGCTAGAACCGTGCCCGTCAACCTGTGGTAGTGCTGGGGAAATCAAGCTGTCCCAAGAAAGAGTGTACTGTTTTGCCCATCACTCGGCATACACAGTGTGAGTACGAAGGCCTACGGGCCTGGATGTTGTTTAGAAGAGCCAGGGGAGCCTGGGGGTACTCAGTGTTCTTGCAGGGAATAGGGTTTCCAGGCGAGGCACCTAGGTGTCCCGCAAAGCGTACTGGCGTTCAAATGCTGCAGAGCAGCGGCTACGGCCTCATGGAAACTGCTGCACGCCTCCGCTTCTGCAGAGCAATTCAGGGCCTTACCTCGAGGCAAGTCCTCACGTTGAGTGTCCCGTGAGCGACACCGCATGGTAGGATGCTGACTTTCTCCTTGAGTAGAGAGACTTCAGGTACGAGGTCCTCTAAGAATTCTAAGCAGAGTGTTTTCTCATGGCAGCTCAAACGAGGGCAATGTCGAAGACTTCCAGGCCATGTTGGACTGCCTAGAAATGTGGTTCTGCTGTTGTTCGAGGGCTCTGGAAATGTAGCACGCCTGAAGTAACGTGCAGTGTGTTGCCCATCACTCGGCAGACACAGAGGGCCTCCGAGGGACCTATGGGCCTCGATGTTGCTCAGTAGGCCCACAGGGGTGTGGGGGTACTCAGTGATCTTGGAACGAAAATGATGCTCACCCGAGGGGCCTAGGAGTTCTCAAAGGGTACCTTCTTTAAAATAAAGCAGAACAGCGACTAAGAGCTCATGGGAAGAGCTGCCTGCCTCCCGTTCTGCATGGCTACTCGGGGCCTTACCTCGAGGCAAGGACTCACGTGGAGATTCCCTTTAGCTCTAGAGCATGGCTAGATGAGCCCCACCCCGGCCATGGAAGCACCCTGTGTAGCCAGAGAAAACCCATTTTCTTCCCAGACCCATGCCTACGGCGTCCAGAGGCCTGACAACAGCAGAGAATTTCAGGGAGCTTCCAGGGAGCATGAATGGGGCTTTCCAAATGGAAAAGCAAGGCTAGTACCATCCCGCCCCCATTTCCATGGGCACACGCAGCATACATCCCTGTGGTTTCTGACAAGTCAAAAGAGACACAGAGCACACACTTCGTCCTTCCCTGAATCAACTCCTCGAGGCAGGGTGTTCTGCATGTAGTGAACGGCCTCAACCAAGGCGCGCCCTAGCTAGACCTCTGGGCCCGTGCCTCTTCAGAAGCCTGCAGTGCTACAGGAAAAACTGTGCTTTAGTGGCAATAGGAACGCAAGCCGACTTTCTCCTGGAGGCAGGGTGACTTCAGGTAGGAGGTCCTGGTTGGAAGGCGAAGCCTAGTGTTATTTTTTCAGTGCCAATCAGAGGAGGGAATGAGTGCGACTTCCACGGCATGTTGGAACCTGCTAGAACCGTGCCCGTGAACCTGTGGTAGTGCTGGGGAAATCAAGCTGTCCCAAGAAAGAGTGTACTGTTTTGCCCATCACTCGGCATACACAGTGTGAGTACGAAGGCCTACGGGCCTGGATGTTGTTTAGAAGAGCCAGGGGAGCCTGGGGGTACTCAGTGTTCTTGCAGGGAATAGGGTTTCCAGGCGAGGCACCTAGGTGTCCCGCAAAGCGTACTGGCGTTCAAATGCTGCAGAGCAGCGGCTACCGCCTCATGGAAACTGCTGCACGCCTCCGCTTCTGCAGAGCAATTCAGGGCCTTACCTCGAGGCAAGTCCTCACGTTGAGTGTCCCGTGAGCGACACCGCATGGTAGGATGCTGACTTTCTCCTTGAGTAGAGAGACTTCAGGTACGAGGTCCTCTAAGAATTCTAAGCAGAGTGTTTTCTCATGGCAGCTCAAACGAGGGCAATGTCGAAGACTTCCAGGCCATGTTGGACTGCCTAGAAATGTGGTTCTGCTGTTGTTCGAGGGCTCTGGAAATGTAGCACGCCTGAAGTAACGTGCAGTGTGTTGCCCATCACTCGGCAGACACAGAGGGCCTCCGAGGGACCTATGGGCCTCGATGTTGCTCAGTAGGCCCACAGGGGTGTGGGGGTACTCAGTGATCTTGGAACGAAAATAATGCTCACCCGAGGGGCCTAGGAGTTCTCAAAGGGTACCTTCTTTAAAATAAAGCAGAACAGCGACTAAGAGCTCATGGGAAGAGCTGCCTGCCTCCCGTTCTGCATGGCTACTCGGGGCCTTACCTCGAGGCAAGGACTCACGTTGAGATTCCCTTTAGCTGTAGAGCATGGCTAGATGAGCCCCACCCCGGCCATGGAAGCACCCTGTGTAGCCAGAGAAAACCCATTTTCTTCCCAGACCCATGCCTACGGCGTCCAGAGGCCTGACAACAGCAGAGAATTTCAGGGAGCTTCCAGGGAGCATGAATGGGGCTTTCCAAATGGAAAAGCAAGGCTAGTACCATCCCGCCCCCATTTCCATGGGCACACGCAGCATACATCCCTGTGGTTTCTGACAAGTCAAAAGAGACACAGAGCACACACTTCGTCCTTCCCTGAATCAACTCCTCGAGGCAGGGTGTTCTGCATGTAGTGAACGGCCTCAACCAAGGCGCGCCCTAGCTAGACCTCTGGGCCCGTGCCTCTTCAGAAGCCTGCAGTGCTACAGGAAAAACTGTGCTTTAGTGGCAATAGGAACGCAAGCCGACTTTCTCCTGGAGGCAGGGTGACTTCAGGTAGGAGGTCCTGGTTGGAAGGCGAAGCCTAGTGTTATTTTTTCAGTGCCAATCAGAGGAGGGAATGAGTGCGACTTCCACGGCATGTTGGAACCTGCTAGAACCGTGCCCGTGAACCTGTGGTAGTGCTGGGGAAATCAAGCTGTCCCAAGAAAGAGTGTACTGTTTTGCCCATCACTCGGCATACACAGTGTGAGTACGAAGGCCTACGGGCCTGGATGTTGTTTAGAAGAGCCAGGGGAGCCTGGGGGTACTCAGTGTTCTTGCAGGGAATAGGGTTTCCAGGCGAGGCACCTAGGTGTCCCGCAAAGCGTACTGGCGTTCAAATGCTGCAGAGCAGCGGCTACCGCCTCATGGAAACTGCTGCACGCCTCCGCTTCTGCAGAGCAATTCAGGGCCTTACCTCGAGGCAAGTCCTCACGTTGAGTGTCCCGTGAGCGACACCGCATGGTAGGATGCTGACTTTCTCCTTGAGTAGAGAGACTTCAGGTACGAGGTCCTCTAAGAATTCTAAGCAGAGTGTTTTCTCATGGCAGCTCAAACGAGGGCAATGTCGAAGACTTCCAGGCCATGTTGGACTGCCTAGAAATGTGGTTCTGCTGTTGTTCGAGGGCTCTGGAAATGTAGCACGCCTGAAGTAACGTGCAGTGTGTTGCCCATCACTCGGCACACACAGAGGGCCTCCGAGGGACCTATGGGCCTCGATGTTGCTCAGTAGGCCCACAGGGGTGTGGGGGTACTCAGTGATCTTGGAACGAAAATGATGCTCACCCGAGGGGCCTAGGAGTTCTCAAAGGGTACCTTCTTTAAAATAAAGCAGAACAGCGACTAAGAGCTCATGGGAAGAGCTGCCTGCCTCCCGTTCTGCATGGCTACTCGGGGCCTTACCTCGAGGCAAGGACTCACGTGGAGATTCCCTTTAGCTCTAGAGCATGGCTAGATGAGCCCCACCCCGGCCATGGAAGCACCCTGTGTAGCCAGAGAAAACCCATTTTCTTCCCAGACCCATGCCTACGGCGTCCAGAGGCCTGACAACAGCAGAGAATTTCAGGGAGCTTCCAGGGAGCATGAATGGGGCTTTCCAAATGGAAAAGCAAGGCTAGTACCATCCCGCCCCCATTTCCATGGGCACACGCAGCATACATCCCTGTGGTTTCTGACAAGTCAAAAGAGACACAGAGCACACACTTCGTCCTTCCCTGAATCAACTCCTCGAGGCAGGGTGTTCTGCATGTAGTGAACGGCCTCAACCAAGGCGCGCCCTAGCTAGACCTCTGAGCCCTTGCTTCTTCAGAAGCCTGCAGTGCTACAGGAAAAACTGTGCTTTAGTGGCAATAGGAACGCAAGCCGACTTTCTCCTGGAGGCAGGGTGACTTCAGGTAGGAGGTCCTGGTTGGAAGGCGAAGCCTAGTGTTTTTTTTTCAGTGCCAATCAGAGTAGGGAATGAGTGCGACTTCCACGGCATGTTGGAACCTGCTAGAACCGTGCCCGTGAACCTGTGGTAGTGCTGGGGAAATCAAGCTGTCCCAAGAAAGAGTGTACTGTTTTGCCCATCACTCGGCATACACAGTGTGAGTACGAAGGCCTACGGGCCTGGATGTTGTTTAGAAGAGCCAGGGGAGCCTGGGGGTACTCAGTGTTCTTGCAGGGAATAGGGTTTCCAGGCGAGGCACCTAGGTGTCCCGCAAAGCGTACTGGCGTTCAAATGCTGCAGAGCAGCGGCTACCGCCTCATGGAAACTGCTGCACGCCTCCGCTTCTGCAGAGCAATTCAGGGCCTTACCTCGAGGCAAGTCCTCACGTTGAGTGTCCCGTGAGCGACACCGCATGGTAGGATGCTGACTTTCTCCTTGAGTAGAGAGACTTCAGGTACGAGGTCCTCTAAGAATTCTAAGCAGAGTGTTTTCTCATGGCAGCTCAAACGAGGGCAATGTCGAAGACTTCCAGGCCATGTTGGACTGCCTAGAAATGTGGTTCTGCTGTTGTTCGAGGGCTCTGGAAATGTAGCACGCCTGAAGTAACGTGCAGTGTGTTGCCCATCACTCGGCAGACACAGAGGGCCTCCGAGGGACCTATGGGCCTCGATGTTGCTCAGTAGGCCCACAGGGGTGTGGGGGTACTCAGTGATCTTGGAACGAAAATGATGCTCACCCGAGGGGCCTAGGAGTTCTCAAAGGGTACCTTCTTTAAAATAAAGCAGAACAGCGACTAAGAGCTCATGGGAAGAGCTGCCTGGCTCCCGTTCTGCATGGCTACTCGGGGCCTTACCTCGAGGCAAGGACTCACGTGGAGATTCCCTTTAGCTCTAGAGCATGGCTAGATGAGCCCCACCCCGGCCATGGAAGCACCCTGTGTAGCCAGAGAAAACCCATTTTCTTCCCAGACCCATGCCTACGGCGTCCAGAGGCCTGACAACAGCAGAGAATTTCAGGGAGCTTCCAGGGAGCATGAATGGGGCTTTCCAAATGGAAAAGCAAGGCTAGTACCATCCCGCCCCCATTTCCATGGGCACCCGCAGCATACATCCCTGTGGTTTCTGACAAGTCAAAAGAGACACAGAGCACACACTTCGTCCTTCCCTGAATCAACTCCTCGAGGCAGGGTGTTCTGCATGTAGTGAACGGCCTCAACCAAGGCGCGCCCTAGCTAGACCTCTGGGCCCGTGCCTCTTCAGAAGCCTGCAGTGCTACAGGAAAAACTGTGCTTTAGTGGCAATAGGAACACAAGCCGACTTTCTCCTGGAGGCAGGGTGACTTCAGGTAGGAGGTCCTGGTTGGAAGGCGAAGCCTAGTGTTGTTTTTCAGTGCCAATCAGAGTAGGGAATGAGTGCGACTTCCACGGCATGTTGGAACCTGCTAGAACCGTGCCCGTGAACCTGTGGTAGTGCTGGGGAAATCAAGCTGTCCCAAGAAAGAGTGTACTGTTTTGCCCATCACTCGGCATACACAGTGTGAGTACGAAGGCCTACGGGCCTGGATGTTGTTTAGAAGAGCCAGGGGAGCCTGGGGGTACTCAGTGTTCTTGCAGGGAATAGGGTTTCCAGGCGAGGCACCTAGGTGTCCCGCAAAGCGTACTGGCGTTCAAATGCTGCAGAGCAGCGGCTACCGCCTCATGGAAACTGCTGCACGCCTCCGCTTCTGCAGAGCAATTCAGGGCCTTACCTCGAGGCAAGTCCTCACGTTGAGTGTCCCGTGAGCGACACCGCATGGTAGGATGCTGACTTTCTCCTTGAGTAGAGAGACTTCAGGTACGAGGTCCTCTAAGAATTCTAAGCAGAGTGTTTTCTCATGGCAGCTCAAACGAGGGCAATGTCGAAGACTTCCAGGCCATGTTGGACTGCCTAGAAATGTGGTTCTGCTGTTGTTCGAGGGCTCTGGAAATGTAGCACGCCTGAAGTAACGTGCAGTGTGTTGCCCATCACTCGGCAGACACAGAGGGCCTCCGAGGGACCTATGGGCCTCGATGTTGCTCAGTAGGCCCACAGGGGTGTGGGGGTACTCAGTGATCTTGGAACGAAAATGATGCTCACCCGAGGGGCCTAGGAGTTCTCAAAGGGTACCTTCTTTAAAATAAAGCAGAACAGCGACTAAGAGCTCATGGGAAGAGCTGCCTGCCTCCCGTTCTGCATGGCTACTCGGGGCCTTACCTCGAGGCAAGGACTCACGTTGAGATTCCCTTTAGCTCTAGAGCATGGCTAGATGAGCCCCACCCCGGCCATGGAAGCACCCTGTGTAGCCAGAGAAAACCCATTTTCTTCCCAGACCCATGCCTACGGCGTCCAGAGGCCTGACAACAGCAGAGAATTTCAGGGAGCTTCCAGGGAGCATGAATGGGGCTTTCCAAATGGAAAAGCAAGGCTAGTACCATCCCGCCCCCATTTCCATGGGCACACGCAGCATACATCCCTGTGGTTTCTGACAAGTCAAAAGAGACACAGAGCACACACTTCGTCCTTCCCTGAATCAACTCCTCGAGGCAGGGTGTTCTGCATGTAGTGAACGGCCTCAACCAAGGCGCGCCCTAGCTAGACCTCTGGGCCCGTGCCTCTTCAGAAGCCTGCAGTGCTACAGGAAAAACTGTGCTTTAGTGGCAATAGGAACGCAAGCCGACTTTCTCCTGGAGGCAGGGTGACTTCAGGTAGGAGGTCCTGGTTGGAAGGCGAAGCCTAGTGTTGTTTTTCAGTGCCAATCAGAGTAGGGAATGAGTGCGACTTCCACGGCATGTTGGAACCTGCTAGAACCGTGCCCGTGAACCTGTGGTAGTGCTGGGGAAATCAAGCTGTCCCAAGAAAGAGTGTACTGTTTTGCCCATCACTCGGCATACACAGTGTGAGTACGAAGGCCTACGGGCCTGGATGTTGTTTAGAAGAGCCAGGGGAGCCTGGGGGTACTCAGTGTTCTTGCAGGGAATAGGGTTTCCAGGCGAGGCACCTAGGTGTCCCGCAAAGCGTACTGGCGTTCAAATGCTGCAGAGCAGCGGCTACCGCCTCATGGAAACTGCTGCACGCCTCCGCTTCTGCAGAGCAATTCAGGGCCTTACCTCGAGGCAAGTCCTCACGTTGAGTGTCCCGTGAGCGACACCGCATGGTAGGATGCTGACTTTCTCCTTGAGTAGAGAGACTTCAGGTACGAGGTCCTCTAAGAATTCTAAGCAGAGTGTTTTCTCATGGCAGCTCAAACGAGGGCAATGTCGAAGACTTCCAGGCCATGTTGGACTGCCTAGAAATGTGGTTCTGCTGTTGTTCGAGGGCTCTGGAAATGTAGCACGCCTGAAGTAACGTGCAGTGTGTTGCCCATCACTCGGCAGACACAGAGGGCCTCCGAGGGACCTATGGGCCTCGATGTTGCTCAGTAGGCCCACAGGGGTGTGGGGGTACTCAGTGATCTTGGAACGAAAATGATGCTCACCCGAGGGGCCTAGGAGTTCTCAAAGGGTACCTTCTTTAAAATAAAGCAGAACAGCGACTAAGAGCTCATGGGAAGAGCTGCCTGCCTCCCGTTCTGCATGGCTACTCGGGGCCTTACCTCGAGGCAAGGACTCACGTTGAGATTCCCTTTAGCTCTAGAGCATGGCTAGATGAGCCCCACCCCGGCCATGGAAGCACCCTGTGTAGCCAGAGAAAACCCATTTTCTTCCCAGACCCATGCCTACGGCGTCCAGAGGCCTGACAACAGCAGAGAATTTCAGGGAGCTTCCAGGGAGCATGAATGGGGCTTTCCAAATGGAAAAGCAAGGCTAGTACCATCCCGCCCCCATTTCCATGGGCACACGCAGCATACATCCCTGTGGTTTCTGACAAGTCAAAAGAGACACAGAGCACACACTTCGTCCTTCCCTGAATCAACTCCTCGAGGCAGGGTGTTCTGCATGTAGTGAACGGCCTCAACCAAGGCGCGCCCTAGCTAGACCTCTGGGCCCTTGCTTCTTCAGAAGCCTGCAGTGCTACAGGAAAAACTGTGCTTTAGTGGCAATAGGAACGCAAGCCGACTTTCTCCTGGAGGCAGGGTGACTTCAGGTAGGAGGTCCTGGTTGGAAGGCGAAGCCTAGTGTTATTTTTTCAGTGCCAATCAGAGTAGGGAATGAGTGCGACTTCCACGGCATGTTGGAACCTGCTAGAACCGTGCCCGTGAACCTGTGGTAGTGCTGGGGAAATCAAGCTGTCCCAAGAAAGAGTGTACTGTTTTGCCCATCACTCGGCATACACAGTGTGAGTACGAAGGCCTACGGGCCTGGATGTTGTTTAGAAGAGCCAGGGGAGCCTGGGGGTACTCAGTGTTCTTGCAGGGAATAGGGTTTCCAGGCGAGGCACCTAGGTGTCCCGCAAAGCGTACTGGCGTTCAAATGCTGCAGAGCAGCGGCTACCGCCTCATGGAAACTGCTGCACGCCTCCGCTTCTGCAGAGCAATTCAGGGCCTTACCTCGAGGCAAGTCCTCACGTTGAGTGTCCCGTGAGCGACACCGCATGGTAGGATGCTGACTTTCTCCTTGAGTAGAGAGACTTCAGGTACGAGGTCCTCTAAGAATTCTAAGCAGAGTGTTTTCTCATGGCAGCTCAAACGAGGGCAATGTCGAAGACTTCCAGGCCATGTTGGACTGCCTAGAAATGTGGTTCTGCTGTTGTTCGAGGGCTCTGGAAATGTAGCACGCCTGAAGTAACGTGCAGTGTGTTGCCCATCACTCGGCAGACACAGAGGGCCTCCGAGGGACCTATGGGCCTCGATGTTGCTCAGTAGGCCCACAGGGGTGTGGGGGTACTCAGTGATCTTGGAACGAAAATGATGCTCACCCGAGGGGCCTAGGAGTTCTCAAAGGGTACCTTCTTTAAAATAAAGCAGAACAGCGACTAAGAGCTCATGGGAAGAGCTGCCTGGCTCCCGTTCTGCATGGCTACTCGGGGCCTTACCTCGAGGCAAGGACTCACGTGGAGATTCCCTTTAGCTCTAGAGCATGGCTAGATGAGCCCCACCCCGGCCATGGAAGCACCCTGTGTAGCCAGAGAAAACCCATTTTCTTCCCAGACCCATGCCTACGGCGTCCAGAGGCCTGACAACAGCAGAGAATTTCAGGGAGCTTCCAGGGAGCATGAATGGGGCTTTCCAAATGGAAAAGCAAGGCTAGTACCATCCCGCCCCCATTTCCATGGGCACACGCAGCATACATCCCTGTGGTTTCTGACAAGTCAAAAGAGACACAGAGCACACACTTCGTCCTTCCCTGAATCAACTCCTCGAGGCAGGGTGTTCTGCATGTAGTGAACGGCCTCAACCAAGGCGCGCCCTAGCTAGACCTCTGGGCCCTTGCTTCTTCAGAAGCCTGCAGTGCTACAGGAAAAACTGTGCTTTAGTGGCAATAGGAACGCAAGCCGACTTTCTCCTGGAGGCAGGGTGACTTCAGGTAGGAGGTCCTGGTTGGAAGGCGAAGCCTATTGTTTTTTTTTCAGTGCCAATCAGAGTAGGGAATGAGTGCGACTTCCACGGCATGTTGGAACCTGCTAGAACCGTGCCCGTGAACCTGTGGTAGTGCTGGGGAAATCAAGCTGTCCCAAGAAAGAGTGTACTGTTTTGCCCATCACTCGGCATACACAGTGTGAGTACGAAGGCCTACGGGCCTGGATGTTGTTTAGAAGAGCCAGGGGAGCCTGGGGGTACTCAGTGTTCTTGCAGGGAATAGGGTTTCCAGGCGAGGCACCTAGGTGTCCCGCAAAGCGTACTGGCGTTCAAATGCTGCAGAGCAGCGGCTACCGCCTCATGGAAACTGCTGCACGCCTCCGCTTCTGCAGAGCAATTCAGGGCCTTACCTCGAGGCAAGTCCTCACGTTGAGTGTCCCGTGAGCGACACCGCATGGTAGGATGCTGACTTTCTCCTTGAGTAGAGAGACTTCAGGTACGAGGTCCTCTAAGAATTCTAAGCAGAGTGTTTTCTCATGGCAGCTCAAACGAGGGCAATGTCGAAGACTTCCAGGCCATGTTGGACTGCCTAGAAATGTGGTTCTGCTGTTGTTCGAGGGCTCTGGAAATGTAGCACGCCTGAAGTAACGTGCAGTGTGTTGCCCATCACTCGGCAGACACAGAGGGCCTCCGAGGGACCTATGGGCCTCGATGTTGCTCAGTAGGCCCACAGGGGTGTGGGGGTACTCAGTGATCTTGGAACGAAAATGATGCTCACCCGAGGGGCCTAGGAGTTCTCAAAGGGTACCTTCTTTAAAATAAAGCAGAACAGCGACTAAGAGCTCATGGGAAGAGCTGCCTGCCTCCCGTTCTGCATGGCTACTCGGGGCCTTACCTCGAGGCAAGGACTCACGTGGAGATTCCCTTTAGCTCTAGAGCATGGCTAGATGAGCCCCACCCCGGCCATGGAAGCACCCTGTGTAGCCAGAGAAAACCCATTTTCTTCCCAGACCCATGCCTACGGCGTCCAGAGGCCTGACAACAGCAGAGAATTTCAGGGAGCTTCCAGGGAGCATGAATGGGGCTTTCCAAATGGAAAAGCAAGGCTAGTACCATCCCGCCCCCATTTCCATGGGCACACGCAGCATACATCCCTGTGGTTTCTGACAAGTCAAAAGAGACACAGAGCACACACTTCGTCCTTCCCTGAATCAACTCCTCGAGGCAGGGTGTTCTGCATGTAGTGAACGGCCTCAACCAAGGCGCGCCCTAGCTAGACCTCTGGGCCCTTGCTTCTTCAGAAGCCTGCAGTGCTACAGGAAAAACTGTGCTTTAGTGGCAATAGGAACGCAAGCCGACTTTCTCCTGGAGGCAGGGTGACTTCAGGTAGGAGGTCCTGGTTGGAAGGCGAAGCCTAGTGTTTTTTTTTCAGTGCCAATCAGAGTAGGGAATGAGTGCGACTTCCACGGCATGTTGGAACCTGCTAGAACCGTGCCCGTGAACCTGTGGTAGTGCTGGGGAAATCAAGCTGTCCCAAGAAAGAGTGTACTGTTTTGCCCATCACTCGGCATACACAGTGTGAGTACGAAGGCCTACGGGCCTGGATGTTGTTTAGAAGAGCCAGGGGAGCCTGGGGGTACTCAGTGTTCTTGCAGGGAATAGGGTTTCCAGGCGAGGCACCTAGGTGTCCCGCAAAGCGTACTGGCGTTCAAATGCTGCAGAGCAGCGGCTACCGCCTCATGGAAACTGCTGCACGCCTCCGCTTCTGCAGAGCAATTCAGGGCCTTACCTCGAGGCAAGTCCTCACGTTGAGTGTCCCGTGAGCGACACCGCATGGTAGGATGCTGACTTTCTCCTTGAGTAGAGAGACTTCAGGTACGAGGTCCTCTAAGAATTCTAAGCAGAGTGTTTTCTCATGGCAGCTCAAACGAGGGCAATGTCGAAGACTTCCAGGCCATGTTGGACTGCCTAGAAATGTGGTTCTGCTGTTGTTCGAGGGCTCTGGAAATGTAGCACGCCTGAAGTAACGTGCAGTGTGTTGCCCATCACTCGGCAGACACAGAGGGCCTCCGAGGGACCTATGGGCCTCGATGTTGCTCAGTAGGCCCACAGGGGTGTGGGGGTACTCAGTGATCTTGGAACGAAAATGATGCTCACCCGAGGGGCCTAGGAGTTCTCAAAGGGTACCTTCTTTAAAATAAAGCAGAACAGCGACTAAGAGCTCATGGGAAGAGCTGCCTGCCTCCCGTTCTGCATGGCTACTCGGGGCCTTACCTCGAGGCAAGGACTCACGTGGAGATTCCCTTTAGCTCTAGAGCATGGCTAGATGAGCCCCACCCCGGCCATGGAAGCACCCTGTGTAGCCAGAGAAAACCCATTTTCTTCCCAGACCCATGCCTACGGCGTCCAGAGGCCTGACAACAGCAGAGAATTTCAGGGAGCTTCCAGGGAGCATGAATGGGGCTTTCCAAATGGAAAAGCAAGGCTAGTACCATCCCGCCCCCATTTCCATGGGCACACGCAGCATACATCCCTGTGGTTTCTGACAAGTCAAAAGAGACACAGAGCACACACTTCGTCCTTCCCTGAATCAACTCCTCGAGGCAGGGTGTTCTGCATGTAGTGAACGGCCTCAACCAAGGCGCGCCCTAGCTAGACCTCTGGGCCCTTGCTTCTTCAGAAGCCTGCAGTGCTACAGGAAAAACTGTGCTTTAGTGGCAATAGGAACGCAAGCCGACTTTCTCCTGGAGGCAGGGTGACTTCAGGTAGGAGGTCCTGGTTGGAAGGCGAAGCCTAGTGTTTTTTTTTCAGTGCCAATCAGAGTAGGGAATGAGTGCGACTTCCACGGCATGTTGGAACCTGCTAGAACCGTGCCCGTGAACCTGTGGTAGTGCTGGGGAAATCAAGCTGTCCCAAGAAAGAGTGTACTGTTTTGCCCATCACTCGGCATACACAGTGTGAGTACGAAGGCCTACGGGCCTGGATGTTGTTTAGAAGAGCCAGGGGAGCCTGGGGGTACTCAGTGTTCTTGCAGGGAATAGGGTTTCCAGGCGAGGCACCTAGGTGTCCCGCAAAGCGTACTGGCGTTCAAATGCTGCAGAGCAGCGGCTACCGCCTCATGGAAACTGCTGCACGCCTCCGCTTCTGCAGAGCAATTCAGGGCCTTACCTCGAGGCAAGTCCTCACGTTGAGTGTCCCGTGAGCGACACCGCATGGTAGGATGCTGACTTTCTCCTTGAGTAGAGAGACTTCAGGTACGAGGTCCTCTAAGAATTCTAAGCAGAGTGTTTTCTCATGGCAGCTCAAACGAGGGCAATGTCGAAGACTTCCAGGCCATGTTGGACTGCCTAGAAATGTGGTTCTGCTGTTGTTCGAGGGCTCTGGAAATGTAGCACGCCTGAAGTAACGTGCAGTGTGTTGCCCATCACTCGGCAGACACAGAGGGCCTCCGAGGGACCTATGGGCCTCGATGTTGCTCAGTAGGCCCACAGGGGTGTGGGGGTACTCAGTGATCTTGGAACGAAAATGATGCTCACCCGAGGGGCCTAGGAGTTCTCAAAGGGTACCTTCTTTCAAATAAAGCAGAACAGCGACTAAGAGCTCATGGGAAGAGCTGCCTGCCTCCCGTTCTGCATGGCTACTCGGGGCCTTACCTCGAGGCAAGGACTCACGTGGAGATTCCCTTTAGCTCTAGAGCATGGCTAGATGAGCCCCACCCCGGCCATGGAAGCACCCTGTGTAGCCAGAGAAAACCCATTTTCTTCCCAGACCCATGCCTACGGCGTCCAGAGGCCTGACAACAGCAGAGAATTTCAGGGAGCTTCCAGGGAGCATGAATGGGGCTTTCCAAATGGAAAAGCAAGGCTAGTACCATCCCGCCCCCATTTCCATGGGCACACGCAGCATACATCCCTGTGGTTTCTGACAAGTCAAAAGAGACACAGAGCACACACTTCGTCCTTCCCTGAATCAACTCCTCGAGGCAGGGTGTTCTGCATGTAGTGAACGGCCTCAACCAAGGCGCGCCCTAGCTAGACCTCTGGGCCCGTGCCTCTTCAGAAGCCTGCAGTGCTACAGGAAAAACTGTGCTTTAGTGGCAATAGGAACGCAAGCCGACTTTCTCCTGGAGGCAGGGTGACTTCAGGTAGGAGGTCCTGGTTGGAAGGCGAAGCCTAGTGTTGTTTTTCAGTGCCAATCAGAGTAGGGAATGAGTGCGACTTCCACGGCATGTTGGAACCTGCTAGAACCGTGCCCGTGAACCTGTGGTAGTGCTGGGGAAATCAAGCTGTCCCAAGAAAGAGTGTACTGTTTTGCCCATCACTCGGCATACACAGTGTGAGTACGAAGGCCTACGGGCCTGGATGTTGTTTAGAAGAGCCAGGGGAGCCTGGGGGTACTCAGTGTTCTTGCAGGGAATAGGGTTTCCAGGCGAGGCACCTAGGTGTCCCGCAAAGCGTACTGGCGTTCAAATGCTGCAGAGCAGCGGCTACCGCCTCATGGAAACTGCTGCACGCCTCCGCTTCTGCAGAGCAATTCAGGGCCTTACCTCGAGGCAAGTCCTCACGTTGAGTGTCCCGTGAGCGACACCGCATGGTAGGATGCTGACTTTCTCCTTGAGTAGAGAGACTTCAGGTACGAGGTCCTCTAAGAATTCTAAGCAGAGTGTTTTCTCATGGCAGCTCAAACGAGGGCAATGTCGAAGACTTCCAGGCCATGTTGGACTGCCTAGAAATGTGGTTCTGCTGTTGTTCGAGGGCTCTGGAAATGTAGCACGCCTGAAGTAACGTGCAGTGTGTTGCCCATCACTCGGCAGACACAGAGGGCCTCCGAGGGACCTATGGGCCTCGATGTTGCTCAGTAGGCCCACAGGGGTGTGGGGGTACTCAGTGATCTTGGAACGAAAATGATGCTCACCCGAGGGGCCTAGGAGTTCTCAAAGGGTACCTTCTTTAAAATAAAGCAGAACAGCGACTAAGAGCTCATGGGAAGAGCTGCCTGCCTCCCGTTCTGCATGGCTACTCGGGGCCTTACCTCGAGGCAAGGACTCACGTGGAGATTCCCTTTAGCTCTAGAGCATGGCTAGATGAGCCCCACCCCGGCCATGGAAGCACCCTGTGTAGCCAGAGAAAACCCATTTTCTTCCCAGACCCATGCCTACGGCGTCCAGAGGCCTGACAACAGCAGAGAATTTCAGGGAGCTTCCAGGGAGCATGAATGGAGCTTTCCAAATGGAAAAGCAAGGCTAGTACCATCCCGCCCCCATTTCCATGGGCACACGCAGCATACATCCCTGTGGTTTCTGACAAGTCAAAAGAGACACAGAGCACACACTTCGTCCTTCCCTGAATCAACTCCTCGAGGCAGGGTGTTCTGCATGTAGTGAACGGCCTCAACCAAGGCGCGCCCTAGCTAGACCTCTGGGCCCGTGCCTCTTCAGAAGCCTGCAGTGCTACAGGAAAAACTGTGCTTTAGTGGCAATAGGAACGCAAGCCGACTTTCTCCTGGAGGCAGGGTGACTTCAGGTAGGAGGTCCTGGTTGGAAGGCGAAGCCTAGTGTTGTTTTTCAGTGCCAATCAGAGTAGGGAATGAGTGCGACTTCCACGGCATGTTGGAACCTGCTAGAACCGTGCCCGTGAACCTGTGGTAGTGCTGGGGAAATCAAGCTGTCCCAAGAAAGAGTGTACTGTTTTGCCCATCACTCGGCATACACAGTGTGAGTACGAAGGCCTACGGGCCTGGATGTTGTTTAGAAGAGCCAGGGGAGCCTGGGGGTACTCAGTGTTCTTGCAGGGAATAGGGTTTCCAGGCGAGGCACCTAGGTGTCCCGCAAAGCGTACTGGCGTTCAAATGCTGCAGAGCAGCGGCTACCGCCTCATGGAAACTGCTGCACGCCTCCGCTTCTGCAGAGCAATTCAGGGCCTTACCTCGAGGCAAGTCCTCACGTTGAGTGTCCCGTGAGCGACACCGCATGGTAGGATGCTGACTTTCTCCTTGAGTAGAGAGACTTCAGGTACGAGGTCCTCTAAGAATTCTAAGCAGAGTGTTTTCTCATGGCAGCTCAAACGAGGGCAATGTCGAAGACTTCCAGGCCATGTTGGACTGCCTAGAAATGTGGTTCTGCTGTTGTTCGAGGGCTCTGGAAATGTAGCACGCCTGAAGTAACGTGCAGTGTGTTGCCCATCACTCGGCAGACACAGAGGGCCTCCGAGGGACCTATGGGCCTCGATGTTGCTCAGTAGGCCCACAGGGGTGTGGGGGTACTCAGTGATCTTGGAACGAAAATGATGCTCACCCGAGGGGCCTAGGAGTTCTCAAAGGGTACCTTCTTTAAAATAAAGCAGAACAGCGACTAAGAGCTCATGGGAAGAGCTGCCTGCCTCCCGTTCTGCATGGCTACTCGGGGCCTTACCTCGAGGCAAGGACTCACGTTGAGATTCCCTTTAGCTCTAGAGCATGGCTAGATGAGCCCCACCCCGGCCATGGAAGCACCCTGTGTAGCCAGAGAAAACCCATTTTCTTCCCAGACCCATGCCTACGGCGTCCAGAGGCCTGACAACAGCAGAGAATTTCAGGGAGCTTCCAGGGAGCATGAATGGGGCTTTCCAAATGGAAAAGCAAGGCTAGTACCATCCCGCCCCCATTTCCATGGGCACCCGCAGCATACATCCCTGTGGTTTCTGACAAGTCAAAAGAGACACAGAGCACACACTTCGTCCTTCCCTGAATCAACTCCTCGAGGCAGGGTGTTCTGCATGTAGTGAACGGCCTCAACCAAGGCGCGCCCTAGCTAGACCTCTGGGCCCGTGCCTCTTCAGAAGCCTGCAGTGCTACAGGAAAAACTGTGCTTTAGTGGCAATAGGAACGCAAGCCGACTTTCTCCTGGAGGCAGGGTGACTTCAGGTAGGAGGTCCTGGTTGGAAGGCGAAGCCTAGTGTTGTTTTTCAGTGCCAATCAGAGTAGGGAATGAGTGCGACTTCCACGGCATGTTGGAACCTGCTAGAACCGTGCCCGTGAACCTGTGGTAGTGCTGGGGAAATCAAGCTGTCCCAAGAAAGAGTGTACTGTTTTGCCCATCACTCGGCATACACAGTGTGAGTACGAAGGCCTACGGGCCTGGATGTTGTTTAGAAGAGCCAGGGGAGCCTGGGGGTACTCAGTGTTCTTGCAGGGAATAGGGTTTCCAGGCGAGGCACCTAGGTGTCCCGCAAAGCGTACTGGCGTTCAAATGCTGCAGAGCAGCGGCTACCGCCTCATGGAAACTGCTGCACGCCTCCGCTTCTGCAGAGCAATTCAGGGCCTTACCTCGAGGCAAGTCCTCACGTTGAGTGTCCCGTGAGCGACACCGCATGGTAGGATGCTGACTTTCTCCTTGAGTAGAGAGACTTCAGGTACGAGGTCCTCTAAGAATTCTAAGCAGAGTGTTTTCTCATGGCAGCTCAAACGAGGGCAATGTCGAAGACTTCCAGGCCATGTTGGACTGCCTAGAAATGTGGTTCTGCTGTTGTTCGAGGGCTCTGGAAATGTAGCACGCCTGAAGTAACGTGCAGTGTGTTGCCCATCACTCGGCACACACAGAGGGCCTCCGAGGGACCTATGGGCCTCGATGTTGCTCAGTAGGCCCACAGGGGTGTGGGGGTACTCAGTGATCTTGGAACGAAAATGATGCTCACCCGAGGGGCCTAGGAGTTCTCAAAGGGTACCTTCTTTAAAATAAAGCAGAACAGCGACTAAGAGCTCATGGGAAGAGCTGCCTGCCTCCCGTTCTGCATGGCTACTCGGGGCCTTACCTCGAGGCAAGGACTCACGTTGAGATTCCCTTTAGCTCTAGAGCATGGCTAGATGAGCCCCACCCCGGCCATGGAAGCACCCTGTGTAGCCAGAGAAAACCCATTTTCTTCCCAGACCCATGCCTAAGGCGTCCAGAGGCCTGACAACAGCAGAGAATTTCAGGGAGCTTCCAGGGAGCATGAATGGGGCTTTCCAAATGGAAAAGCAAGGCTAGTACCATCCCGCCCCCATTTCCATGGGCACCCGCAGCATACATCCCTGTGGTTTCTGACAAGTCAAAAGAGACACAGAGCACACACTTCGTCCTTCCCTGAATCAACTCCTCGAGGCAGGGTGTTCTGCATGTAGTGAACGGCCTCAACCAAGGCGCGCCCTAGCTAGACCTCTGGGCCCTTGCTTCTTCAGAAGCCTGCAGTGCTACAGGAAAAACTGTGCTTTAGTGGCAATAGGAACGCAAGCCGACTTTCTCCTGGAGGCAGGGTGACTTCAGGTAGGAGGTCCTGGTTGGAAGGCGAAGCCTAGTGTTATTTTTTCAGTGCCAATCAGAGTAGGGAATGAGTGCGACTTCCACGGCATGTTGGAACCTGCTAGAACCGTGCCCGTGAACCTGTGGTAGTGCTGGGGAAATCAAGCTGTCCCAAGAAAGAGTGTACTGTTTTGCCCATCACTCGGCATACACAGTGTGAGTACGAAGGCCTACGGGCCTGGATGTTGTTTAGAAGAGCCAGGGGAGCCTGGGGGTACTCAGTGTTCTTGCAGGGAATAGGGTTTCCAGGCGAGGCACCTAGGTGTCCCGCAAAGCGTACTGGCGTTCAAATGCTGCAGAGCAGCGGCTACCGCCTCATGGAAACTGCTGCACGCCTCCGCTTCTGCAGAGCAATTCAGGGCCTTACCTCGAGGCAAGTCCTCACGTTGAGTGTCCCGTGAGCGACACCGCATGGTAGGATGCTGACTTTCTCCTTGAGTAGAGAGACTTCAGGTACGAGGTCCTCTAAGAATTCTAAGCAGAGTGTTTTCTCATGGCAGCTCAAACGAGGGCAATGTCGAAGACTTCCAGGCCATGTTGGACTGCCTAGAAATGTGGTTCTGCTGTTGTTCGAGGGCTCTGGAAATGTAGCACGCCTGAAGTAACGTGCAGTGTGTTGCCCATCACTCGGCACACACAGAGGGCCTCCGAGGGACCTATGGGCCTCGATGTTGCTCAGTAGGCCCACAGGGGTGTGGGGGTACTCAGTGATCTTGGAACGAAAATGATGCTCCCCCGAGGGGCCTAGGAGTTCTCAAAGGGTACCTTCTTTAAAATAAAGCAGAACAGCGACTAAGAGCTCATGGGAAGAGCTGCCTGCCTCCCGTTCTGCATGGCTACTCGGGGCCTTACCTCGAGGCAAGGACTCACGTGGAGATTCCCTTTAGCTCTAGAGCATGGCTAGATGAGCCCCACCCCGGCCATGGAAGCACCCTGTGTAGCCAGAGAAAACCCATTTTCTTCCCAGACCCATGCCTACGGCGTCCAGAGGCCTGACAACAGCAGAGAATTTCAGGGAGCTTCCAGGGAGCATGAATGGGGCTTTCCAAATGGAAAAGCAAGGCTAGTACCATCCCGCCCCCATTTCCATGGGCACCCGCAGCATACATCCCTGTGGTTTCTGACAAGTCAAAAGAGACACAGAGCACACACTTCGTCCTTCCCTGAATCAACTCCTCGAGGCAGGGTGTTCTGCATGTAGTGAACGGCCTCAACCAAGGCGCGCCGTAGCTAGACCTCTGGGCCCGTGCCTCTTCAGAAGCCTGCAGTGCTACAGGAAAAACTGTGCTTTAGTGGCAATAGGAACGCAAGCCGACTTTCTCCTGGAGGCAGGGTGACTTCAGGTAGGAGGTCCTGGTTGGAAGGCGAAGCCTAGTGTTGTTTTTCAGTGCCAATCAGAGTAGGGAATGAGTGCGACTTCCACGGCATGTTGGAACCTGCTAGAACCGTGCCCGTGAACCTGTGGTAGTGCTGGGGAAATCAAGCTGTCCCAAGAAAGAGTGTACTGTTTTGCCCATCACTCGGCATACACAGTGTGAGTACGAAGGCCTACGGGCCTGGATGTTGTTTAGAAGAGCCAGGGGAGCCTGGGGGTACTCAGTGTTCTTGCAGGGAATAGGGTTTCCAGGCGAGGCACCTAGGTGTCCCGCAAAGCGTACTGGCGTTCAAATGCTGCAGAGCAGCGGCTACCGCCTCATGGAAACTGCTGCACGCCTCCGCTTCTGCAGAGCAATTCAGGGCCTTACCTCGAGGCAAGTCCTCACGTTGAGTGTCCCGTGAGCGACCCCGCATGGTAGGATGCTGACTTTCTCCTTGAGTAGAGAGACTTCAGGTACGAGGTCCTCTAAGAATTCTAAGCAGAGTGTTTTCTCATGGCAGCTCAAACGAGGGCAATGTCGAAGACTTCCAGGCCATGTTGGACTGCCTAGAAATGTGGTTCTGCTGTTGTTCGAGGGCTCTGGAAATGTAGCACGCCTGAAGTAACGTGCAGTGTGTTGCCCATCACTCGGCAGACACAGAGGGCCTCCGAGGGACCTATGGGCCTCGATGTTGCTCAGTAGGCCCACAGGGGTGTGGGGGTACTCAGTGATCTTGGAACGAAAATGATGCTCACCCGAGGGGCCTAGGAGTTCTCAAAGGGTACCTTCTTTAAAATAAAGCAGAACAGCGACTAAGAGCTCATGGGAAGAGCTGCCTGCCTCCCGTTCTGCATGGCTACTCGGGGCCTTACCTCGAGGCAAGGACTCACGTGGAGATTCCCTTTAGCTCTAGAGCATGGCTAGATGAGCCCCACCCCGGCCATGGAAGCACCCTGTGTAGCCAGAGAAAACCCATTTTCTTCCCAGACCCATGCCTACGGCGTCCAGAGGCCTGACAACAGCAGAGAATTTCAGGGAGCTTCCAGGGAGCATGAATGGGGCTTTCCAAATGGAAAAGCAAGGCTAGTACCATCCCGCCCCCATTTCCATGGGCACACGCAGCATACATCCCTGTGGTTTCTGACAAGTCAAAAGAGACACAGAGCACACACTTCGTCCTTCCCTGAATCAACTCCTCGAGGCAGGGTGTTCTGCATGTAGTGAACGGCCTCAACCAAGGCGCGCCCTAGCTAGACCTCTGGGCCCGTGCCTCTTCAGAAGCCTGCAGTGCTACAGGAAGAACTGTGCTTTAGTGGCAATAGGAACGCAAGCCGACTTTCTCCTGGAGGCAGGGTGACTTCAGGTAGGAGGTCCTGGTTGGAAGGCGAAGCCTAGTGTTTTTTTTCAGTGCCAATCAGAGTAGGGAATGAGTGCGACTTCCACGGCATGTTGGAACCTGCTAGAACCGTGCCCGTGAACCTGTGGTAGTGCTGGGGAAATCAAGCTGTCCCAAGAAAGAGTGTACTGTTTTGCCCATCACTCGGCATACACAGTGTGAGTACGAAGGCCTACGGGCCTGGATGTTGTTTAGAAGAGCCAGGGGAGCCTGGGGGTACTCAGTGTTCTTGCAGGGAATAGGGTTTCCAGGCGAGGCACCTAGGTGTCCCGCAAAGTGTACTGGCGTTCAAATGCTGCAGAGCAGCGGCTACCGCCTCATGGAAACTGCTGCACGCCTCCGCTTCTGCAGAGCAATTCAGGGCCTTACCTCGAGGCAAGTCCTCACGTTGAGTGTCCCGTGAGCGACCCCGCATGGTAGGATGCTGACTTTCTCCTTGAGTAGAGAGACTTCAGGTACGAGGTCCTCTAAGAATTCTAAGCAGAGTGTTTTCTCATGGCAGCTCAAACGAGGGCAATGTCGAAGACTTCCAGGCCATGTTGGACTGCCTAGAAATGTGGTTCTGCTGTTGTTCGAGGGCTCTGGAAATGTAGCACGCCTGAAGTAACGTGCAGTGTGTTGCCCATCACTCGGCAGACACAGAGGGCCTCCGAGGGACCTATGGGCCTCGATGTTGCTCAGTAGGCCCACAGGGGTGTGGGGGTACTCAGTGATCTTGGAACGAAAATGATGCTCACCCGAGGGGCCTAGGAGTTCTCAAAGGGTACCTTCTTTAAAATAAAGCAGAACAGCGACTAAGAGCTCATGGGAAGAGCTGCCTGCCTCCCGTTCTGCATGGCTACTCGGGGCCTTACCTCGAGGCAAGGACTCACGTGGAGATTCCCTTTAGCTCTAGAGCATGGCTAGATGAGCCCCACCCCGGCCATGGAAGCACCCTGTGTAGCCAGAGAAAACCCATTTTCTTCCCAGACCCATGCCTACGGCGTCCAGAGGCCTGACAACAGCAGAGAATTTCAGGGAGCTTCCAGGGAGCATGAATGGGGCTTTCCAAATGGAAAAGCAAGGCTAGTACCATCCCGCCCCCATTTCCATGGGCACACGCAGCATACATCCCTGTGGTTTCTGACAAGTCAAAAGAGACACAGAGCACACACTTCGTCCTTCCCTGAATCAACTCCTCGAGGCAGGGTGTTCTGCATGTAGTGAACGGCCTCAACCAAGGCGCGCCCTAGCTAGACCTCTGGGCCCTTGCTTCTTCAGAAGCCTGCAGTGCTACAGGAAAAACTGTGCTTTAGTGGCAATTGGAACGCAAGCCGACTTTCTCCTGGAGGCAGGGTGACTTCAGGTAGGAGGTCCTGGTTGGAAGGCGAAGCCTATTGTTATTTTTTCAGTGCCAATCAGAGTAGGGAATGAGTGCGACTTCCACGGCATGTTGGAACCTGCTAGAACCGTGCCCGTGAACCTGTGGTAGTGCTGGGGAAATCAAGCTGTCCCAAGAAAGAGTGTACTGTTTTGCCCATCACTCGGCATACACAGTGTGAGTACGAAGGCCTACGGGCCTGGATGTTGTTTAGAAGAGCCAGGGGAGCCTGGGGGTACTCAGTGTTCTTGCAGGGAATAGGGTTTCCAGGCGAGGCACCTAGGTGTCCCGCAAAGCGTACTGGCGTTCAAATGCTGCAGAGCAGCGGCTACCGCCTCATGGAAACTGCTGCACGCCTCCGCTTCTGCAGAGCAATTCAGGGCCTTACCTCGAGGCAAGTCCTCACGTTGAGTGTCCCGTGAGCGACACCGCATGGTAGGATGCTGACTTTCTCCTTGAGTAGAGAGACTTCAGGTACGAGGTCCTCTAAGAATTCTAAGCAGAGTGTTTTCTCATGGCAGCTCAAACGAGGGCAATGTCGAAGACTTCCAGGCCATGTTGGACTGCCTAGAAATGTGGTTCTGCTGTTGTTCGAGGGCTCTGGAAATGTAGCACGCCTGAAGTAACGTGCAGTGTGTTGCCCATCACTCGGCACACACAGAGGGCCTCCGAGGGACCTATGGGCCTCGATGTTGCTCAGTAGGCCCACAGGGGTGTGGGGGTACTCAGTGATCTTGGAACGAAAATGATGCTCCCCCGAGGGGCCTAGGAGTTCTCAAAGGGTACCTTCTTTAAAATAAAGCAGAACAGCGACTAAGAGCTCATGGGAAGAGCTGCCTGCCTCCCGTTCTGCATGGCTACTCGGGGCCTTACCTCGAGGCAAGGACTCACGTGGAGATTCCCTTTAGCTCTAGAGCATGGCTAGATGAGCCCCACCCCGGCCATGGAAGCACCCTGTGTAGCCAGAGAAAACCCATTTTCTTCCCAGACCCATGCCTACGGCGTCCAGAGGCCTGACAACAGCAGAGAATTTCAGGGAGCTTCCAGGGAGCATGAATGGGGCTTTCCAAATGGAAAAGCAAGGCTAGTACCATCCCGCCCCCATTTCCATGGGCACCCGCAGCATACATCCCTGTGGTTTCTGACAAGTCAAAAGAGACACAGAGCACACACTTCGTCCTTCCCTGAATCAACTCCTCGAGGCAGGGTGTTCTGCATGTAGTGAACGGCCTCAACCAAGGCGCGCCCTAGCTAGACCTCTGGGCCCGTGCCTCTTCAGAAGCCTGCAGTGCTACAGGAAAAACTGTGCTTTAGTGGCAATAGGAACGCAAGCCGACTTTCTCCTGGAGGCAGGGTGACTTCAGGTAGGAGGTCCTGGTTGGAAGGCGAAGCCTAGTGTTGTTTTTCAGTGCCAATCAGAGTAGGGAATGAGTGCGACTTCCACGGCATGTTGGAACCTGCTAGAACCGTGCCCGTGAACCTGTGGTAGTGCTGGGGAAATCAAGCTGTCCCAAGAAAGAGTGTACTGTTTTGCCCATCACTCGGCATACACAGTGTGAGTACGAAGGCCTACGGGCCTGGATGTTGTTTAGAAGAGCCAGGGGAGCCTGGGGGTACTCAGTGTTCTTGCAGGGAATAGGGTTTCCAGGCGAGGCACCTAGGTGTCCCGCAAAGCGTACTGGCGTTCAAATGCTGCAGAGCAGCGGCTACCGCCTCATGGAAACTGCTGCACGCCTCCGCTTCTGCAGAGCAATTCAGGGCCTTACCTCGAGGCAAGTCCTCACGTTGAGTGTCCCGTGAGCGACCCCGCATGGTAGGATGCTGACTTTCTCCTTGAGTAGAGAGACTTCAGGTACGAGGTCCTCTAAGAATTCTAAGCAGAGTGTTTTCTCATGGCAGCTCAAACGAGGGCAATGTCGAAGACTTCCAGGCCATGTTGGACTGCCTAGAAATGTGGTTCTGCTGTTGTTCGAGGGCTCTGGAAATGTAGCACGCCTGAAGTAACGTGCAGTGTGTTGCCCATCACTCGGCAGACACAGAGGGCCTCCGAGGGACCTATGGGCCTCGATGTTGCTCAGTAGGCCCACAGGGGTGTGGGGGTACTCAGTGATCTTGGAACGAAAATGATGCTCACCCGAGGGGCCTAGGAGTTCTCAAAGGGTACCTTCTTTAAAATAAAGCAGAACAGCGACTAAGAGCTCATGGGAAGAGCTGCCTGCCTCCCGTTCTGCATGGCTACTCGGGGCCTTACCTCGAGGCAAGGACTCACGTGGAGATTCCCTTTAGCTCTAGAGCATGGCTAGATGAGCCCCACCCCGGCCATGGAAGCACCCTGTGTAGCCAGAGAAAACCCATTTTCTTCCCAGACCCATGCCTACGGCGTCCAGAGGCCTGACAACAGCAGAGAATTTCAGGGAGCTTCCAGGGAGCATGAATGGGGCTTTCCAAATGGAAAAGCAAGGCTAGTACCATCCCGCCCCCATTTCCATGGGCACACGCAGCATACATCCCTGTGGTTTCTGACAAGTCAAAAGAGACACAGAGCACACACTTCGTCCTTCCCTGAATCAACTCCTCGAGGCAGGGTGTTCTGCATGTAGTGAACGGCCTCAACCAAGGCGCGCCCTAGCTAGACCTCTGGGCCCGTGCCTCTTCAGAAGCCTGCAGTGCTACAGGAAGAACTGTGCTTTAGTGGCAATAGGAACGCAAGCCGACTTTCTCCTGGAGGCAGGGTGACTTCAGGTAGGAGGTCCTGGTTGGAAGGCGAAGCCTAGTGTTTTTTTTCAGTGCCAATCAGAGTAGGGAATGAGTGCGACTTCCACGGCATGTTGGAACCTGCTAGAACCGTGCCCGTGAACCTGTGGTAGTGCTGGGGAAATCAAGCTGTCCCAAGAAAGAGTGTACTGTTTTGCCCATCACTCGGCATACACAGTGTGAGTACGAAGGCCTACGGGCCTGGATGTTGTTTAGAAGAGCCAGGGGAGCCTGGGGGTACTCAGTGTTCTTGCAGGGAATAGGGTTTCCAGGCGAGGCACCTAGGTGTCCCGCAAAGTGTACTGGCGTTCAAATGCTGCAGAGCAGCGGCTACCGCCTCATGGAAACTGCTGCACGCCTCCGCTTCTGCAGAGCAATTCAGGGCCTTACCTCGAGGCAAGTCCTCACGTTGAGTGTCCCGTGAGCGACCCCGCATGGTAGGATGCTGACTTTCTCCTTGAGTAGAGAGACTTCAGGTACGAGGTCCTCTAAGAATTCTAAGCAGAGTGTTTTCTCATGGCAGCTCAAACGAGGGCAATGTCGAAGACTTCCAGGCCATGTTGGACTGCCTAGAAATGTGGTTCTGCTGTTGTTCGAGGGCTCTGGAAATGTAGCACGCCTGAAGTAACGTGCAGTGTGTTGCCCATCACTCGGCAGACACAGAGGGCCTCCGAGGGACCTATGGGCCTCGATGTTGCTCAGTAGGCCCACAGGGGTGTGGGGGTACTCAGTGATCTTGGAACGAAAATGATGCTCACCCGAGGGGCCTAGGAGTTCTCAAAGGGTACCTTCTTTAAAATAAAGCAGAACAGCGACTAAGAGCTCATGGGAAGAGCTGCCTGCCTCCCGTTCTGCATGGCTACTCGGGGCCTTACCTCGAGGCAAGGACTCACGTTGAGATTCCCTTTAGCTCTAGAGCATGGCTAGATGAGCCCCACCCCGGCCATGGAAGCACCCTGTGTAGCCAGAGAAAACCCATTTTCTTCCCAGACCCATGCCTACGGCGTCCAGAGGCCTGACAACAGCAGAGAATTTCAGGGAGCTTCCAGGGAGCATGAATGGGGCTTTCCAAATGGAAAAGCAAGGCTAGTACCATCCCGCCCCCATTTCCATGGGCACATGCAGCATACATCCCTGTGGTTTCTGACAAGTCAAAAGAGACACAGAGCACACACTTCGTCCTTCCCTGAATCAACTCCTCGAGGCAGGGTGTTCTGCATGTAGTGAACGGCCTCAACCAAGGCGCGCCCTAGCTAGACCTCTGGGCCCTTGCTTCTTCAGAAGCCTGCAGTGCTACAGGAAAAACTGTGCTTTAGTGGCAATAGGAACGCAAGCCGACTTTCTCCTGGAGGCAGGGTGACTTCAGGTAGGAGGTCCTGGTTGGAAGGCGAAGCCTATTGTTATTTTTTCAGTGCCAATCAGAGTAGGGAATGAGTGCGACTTCCACGGCATGTTGGAACCTGCTAGAACCGTGCCCGTGAACCTGTGGTAGTGCTGGGGAAATCAAGCTGTCCCAAGAAAGAGTGTACTGTTTTGCCCATCACTCGGCATACACAGTGTGAGTACGAAGGCCTACGGGCCTGGATGTTGTTTAGAAGAGCCAGGGGAGCCTGGGGGTACTCAGTGTTCTTGCAGGGAATAGGGTTTCCAGGCGAGGCACCTAGGTGTCCCGCAAAGCGTACTGGCGTTCAAATGCTGCAGAGCAGCGGCTACCGCCTCATGGAAACTGCTGCACGCCTCCGCTTCTGCAGAGCAATTCAGGGCCTTACCTCGAGGCAAGTCCTCACGTTGAGTGTCCCGTGAGCGACACCGCATGGTAGGATGCTGACTTTCTCCTTGAGTAGAGAGACTTCAGGTACGAGGTCCTCTAAGAATTCTAAGCAGAGTGTTTTCTCATGGCAGCTCAAACGAGGGCAATGTCGAAGACTTCCAGGCCATGTTGGACTGCCTAGAAATGTGGTTCTGCTGTTGTTCGAGGGCTCTGGAAATGTAGCACGCCTGAAGTAACGTGCAGTGTGTTGCCCATCACTCGGCAGACACAGAGGGCCTCCGAGGGACCTATGGGCCTCGATGTTGCTCAGTAGGCCCACAGGGGTGTGGGGGTACTCAGTGATCTTGGAACGAAAATGATGCTCACCCGAGGGGCCTAGGAGTTCTCAAAGGGTACCTTCTTTAAAATAAAGCAGAACAGCGACTAAGAGCTCATGGGAAGAGCTGCCTGCCTCCCGTTCTGCATGGCTACTCGGGGCCTTACCTCGAGGCAAGGACTCACGTGGAGATTCCCTTTAGCTCTAGAGCATGGCTAGATGAGCCCCACCCCGGCCATGGAAGCACCCTGTGTAGCCAGAGAAAACCCATTTTCTTCCCAGACCCATGCCTACGGCGTCCAGAGGCCTGACAACAGCAGAGAATTTCAGGGAGCTTCCAGGGAGCATGAATGGGGCTTTCCAAATGGAAAAGCAAGGCTAGTACCATCCCGCCCCCATTTCCATGGGCACCCGCAGCATACATCCCTGTGGTTTCTGACAAGTCAAAAGAGACACAGAGCACACACTTCGTCCTTCCCTGAATCAACTCCTCGAGGCAGGGTGTTCTGCATGTAGTGAACGGCCTCAACCAAGGCGCGCCGTAGCTAGACCTCTGGGCCCGTGCCTCTTCAGAAGCCTGCAGTGCTACAGGAAAAACTGTGCTTTAGTGGCAATAGGAACGCAAGCCGACTTTCTCCTGGAGGCAGGGTGACTTCAGGTAGGAGGTCCTGGTTGGAAGGCGAAGCCTAGTGTTGTTTTTCAGTGCCAATCAGAGTAGGGAATGAGTGCGACTTCCACGGCATGTTGGAACCTGCTAGAACCGTGCCCGTGAACCTGTGGTAGTGCTGGGGAAATCAAGCTGTCCCAAGAAAGAGTGTACTGTTTTGCCCATCACTCGGCATACACAGTGTGAGTACGAAGGCCTACGGGCCTGGATGTTGTTTAGAAGAGCCAGGGGAGCCTGGGGGTACTCAGTGTTCTTGCAGGGAATAGGGTTTCCAGGCGAGGCACCTAGGTGTCCCGCAAAGCGTACTGGCGTTCAAATGCTGCAGAGCAGCGGCTACCGCCTCATGGAAACTGCTGCACGCCTCCGCTTCTGCAGAGCAATTCAGGGCCTTACCTCGAGGCAAGTCCTCACGTTGAGTGTCCCGTGAGCGACCCCGCATGGTAGGATGCTGACTTTCTCCTTGAGTAGAGAGACTTCAGGTACGAGGTCCTCTAAGAATTCTAAGCAGAGTGTTTTCTCATGGCAGCTCAAACGAGGGCAATGTCGAAGACTTCCAGGCCATGTTGGACTGCCTAGAAATGTGGTTCTGCTGTTGTTCGAGGGCTCTGGAAATGTAGCACGCCTGAAGTAACGTGCAGTGTGTTGCCCATCACTCGGCAGACACAGAGGGCCTCCGAGGGACCTATGGGCCTCGATGTTGCTCAGTAGGCCCACAGGGGTGTGGGGGTACTCAGTGATCTTGGAACGAAAATGATGCTCACCCGAGGGGCCTAGGAGTTCTCAAAGGGTACCTTCTTTAAAATAAAGCAGAACAGCGACTAAGAGCTCATGGGAAGAGCTGCCTGCCTCCCGTTCTGCATGGCTACTCGGGGCCTTACCTCGAGGCAAGGACTCACGTGGAGATTCCCTTTAGCTCTAGAGCATGGCTAGATGAGCCCCACCCCGGCCATGGAAGCACCCTGTGTAGCCAGAGAAAACCCATTTTCTTCCCAGACCCATGCCTACGGCGTCCAGAGGCCTGACAACAGCAGAGAATTTCAGGGAGCTTCCAGGGAGCATGAATGGGGCTTTCCAAATGGAAAAGCAAGGCTAGTACCATCCCGCCCCCATTTCCATGGGCACACGCAGCATACATCCCTGTGGTTTCTGACAAGTCAAAAGAGACACAGAGCACACACTTCGTCCTTCCCTGAATCAACTCCTCGAGGCAGGGTGTTCTGCATGTAGTGAACGGCCTCAACCAAGGCGCGCCCTAGCTAGACCTCTGGGCCCGTGCCTCTTCAGAAGCCTGCAGTGCTACAGGAAGAACTGTGCTTTAGTGGCAATAGGAACGCAAGCCGACTTTCTCCTGGAGGCAGGGTGACTTCAGGTAGGAGGTCCTGGTTGGAAGGCGAAGCCTAGTGTTTTTTTTCAGTGACAATCAGAGTAGGGAATGAGTGCAACTTCCACGGCATGTTGGAACCTGCTAGAACCGTGCCCGTGAACCTGTGGTAGTGCTGGGGAAATCAAGCTGTCCCAAGAAAGAGTGTACTGTTTTGCCCATCACTCGGCATACACAGTGTGAGTACGAAGGCCTACGGGCCTGGATGTTGTTTAGAAGAGCCAGGGGAGCCTGGGGGTACTCAGTGTTCTTGCAGGGAATAGGGTTTCCAGGCGAGGCACCTAGGTGTCCCGCAAAGCGTACTGGCGTTCAAATGCTGCAGAGCAGCGGCTACCGCCTCATGGAAACTGCTGCACGCCTCCGCTTCTGCAGAGCAATTCAGGGCCTTACCTCGAGGCAAGTCCTCACGTTGAGTGTCCCGTGAGCGACACCGCATGGTAGGATGCTGACTTTCTCCTTGAGTAGAGAGACTTCAGGTACGAGGTCCTCTAAGAATTCTAAGCAGAGTGTTTTCTCATGGCAGCTCAAACGAGGGCAATGTCGAAGACTTCCAGGCCATGTTGGACTGCCTAGAAATGTGGTTCTGCTGTTGTTCGAGGGCTCTGGAAATGTAGCACGCCTGAAGTAACGTGCAGTGTGTTGCCCATCACTCGGCAGACACAGAGGGCCTCCGAGGGACCTATGGGCCTCGATGTTGCTCAGTAGGCCCACAGGGGTGTGGGGGTACTCAGTGACCTTGGAACGAAAATGATGCTCACCCGAGGGGCCTAGGAGTTCTCAAAGGGTACCTTCTTTAAAATAAAGCAGAACAGCGACTAAGAGCTCATGGGAAGAGCTGCCTGCCTCCCGTTCTGCATGGCTACTCGGGGCCTTACCTCGAGGCAAGGACTCACGTTGAGATTCCCTTTAGCTCTAGAGCATGGCTAGATGAGCCCCACCCCGGCCATGGAAGCACCCTGTGTAGCCAGAGAAAACCCATTTTCTTCCCAGACCCATGCCTACGGCGTCCAGAAGCCTGACAACAGCAGAGAATTTCAGGGAGCTTCCAGGGAGCATGAATGGGGCTTTCCAAATGGAAAAGCAAGGCTAGTACCATCCCGCCCCCATTTCCATGGGCACACGCAGCATACATCCCTGTGGTTTCTGACAAGTCAAAAGAGACACAGAGCACACACTTCGTCCTTCCCTGAATCAACTCCTCGAGGCAGGGTGTTCTGCATGTAGTGAACGGCCTCAACCAAGGCGCGCCCTAGCTAGACCTCTGGGCCCGTGCCTCTTCAGAAGCCTGCAGTGCTACAGGAAAAACTGTGCTTTAGTGGCAATAGGAACGCAAGCCGACTTTCTCCTGGAGGCAGGGTGACTTCAGGTAGGAGGTCCTGGTTGGAAGGCGAAGCCTAGTGTTTTTTTTTCAGTGCCAATCAGAGTAGGGAATGAGTGCGACTTCCACGGCATGTTGGAACCTGCTAGAACCGTGCCCGTGAACCTGTGGTAGTGCTGGGGAAATCAAGCTGTCCCAAGAAAGAGTGTACTGTTTTGCCCATCACTCGGCATACACAGTGTGAGTACGAAGGCCTACGGGCCTGGATGTTGTTTAGAAGAGCCAGGGGAGCCTGGGGGTACTCAGTGTTCTTGCAGGGAATAGGGTTTCCAGGCGAGGCACCTAGGTGTCCCGCAAAGCGTACTGGCGTTCAAATGCTGCAGAGCAGCGACTACGGCCTCATGGAAACTGCTGCACGCCTCCGCTTCTGCAGAGCAATTCAGGGCCTTACCTCGAGGCAAGTCCTCACGTTGAGTGTCCCGTGAGCGACCCCGCATGGTAGGATGCTGACTTTCTCCTTGAGTAGAGAGACTTCAGGTACGAGGTCCTCTAAGAATTCTAAGCAGAGTGTTTTCTCATGGCAGCTCAAACGAGGGCAATGTCGAAGACTTCCAGGCCATGTTGGACTGCCTAGAAATGTGGTTCTGCTGTTGTTCGAGGGCTCTGGAAATGTAGCACGCCTGAAGTAACGTGCAGTGTGTTGCCCATCACTCGGCAGACACAGAGGGCCTCCGAGGGACCTATGGGCCTCGATGTTGCTCAGTAGGCCCACAGGGGTGTGGGGGTACTCAGTGACCTTGGAACGAAAATGATGCTCACCCGAGGGGCCTAGGAGTTCTCAAAGGGTACCTTCTTTAAAATAAAGCAGAACAGCGACTAAGAGCTCATGGGAAGAGCTGCCTGCCTCCCGTTCTGCATGGCTACTCGGGGCCTTACCTCGAGGCAAGGACTCACGTTGAGATTCCCTTTAGCTCTAGAGCATGGCTAGATGAGCCCCACCCCGGCCATGGAAGCACCCTGTGTAGCCAGAGAAAACCCATTTTCTTCCCAGACCCATGCCTATGGCGTCCAGAAGCCTGACAACAGCAGAGAATTTCAGGGAGCTTCCAGGGAGCATGAATGGGGCTTTCCAAATGGAAAAGCAAGGCTAGTACCATCCCGCCCCCATTTCCATGGGCACACGCAGCATACATCCCTGTGGTTTCTGACAAGTCAAAAGAGACACAGAGCACACACTTCGTCCTTCCCTGAATCAACTCCTCGAGGCAGGGTGTTCTGCATGTAGTGAACGGCCTCAACCAAGGCGCGCCCTAGCTAGACCTCTGGGCCCGTGCCTCTTCAGAAGCCTGCAGTGCTACAGGAAAAACTGTGCTTTAGTGGCAATAGGAACGCAAGCCGACTTTCTCCTGGAGGCAGGGTGACTTCAGGTAGGAGGTCCTGGTTGGAAGGCGAAGCCTAGTGTTTTTTTTTCAGTGCCAATCAGAGTAGGGAATGAGTGCGACTTCCACGGCATGTTGGAACCTGCTAGAACCGTGCCCGTGAACCTGTGGTAGTGCTGGGGAAATCAAGCTGTCCCAAGAAAGAGTGTACTGTTTTGCCCATCACTCGGCATACACAGTGTGAGTACGAAGGCCTACGGGCCTGGATGTTGTTTAGAAGAGCCAGGGGAGCCTGGGGGTACTCAGTGTTCTTGCAGGGAATAGGGTTTCCAGGCGAGGCACCTAGGTGTCCCGCAAAGCGTACTGGCGTTCAAATGCTGCAGAGCAGCGACTACGGCCTCATGGAAACTGCTGCACGCCTCCGCTTCTGCAGAGCAATTCAGGGCCTTACCTCGAGGCAAGTCCTCACGTTGAGTGTCCCGTGAGCGACACCGCATGGTAGGATGCTGACTTTCTCCTTGAGTAGAGAGACTTCAGGTACGAGGTCCTCTAAGAATTCTAAGCAGAGTGTTTTCTCATGGCAGCTCAAACAAGGGCAATGTCGAAGACTTCCAGGCCTAGTTGGACTGCCTAGAAATGTGGTTCTGCTGTTGTTCGAGGGCTCTGGAAATGTAGCACGCCTGAAGTAACGTGCAGTGTGTTGCCCATCACTCGGCAGACACAGAGGGCCTCCGAGGGACCTATGGGCCTCGATGTTGCTCAGTAGGCCCACAGGGGTGTGGGGGTACTCAGTGACCTTGGAACGAAAATGATGCTCACCCGAGGGGCCTAGGAGTTCTCAAAGGGTACCTTCTTTAAAATAAAGCAGAACAGCGACTAAGAGCTCATGGGAAGAGCTGCCTGCCTCCCGTTCTGCATGGCTACTCGGGGCCTTACCTCGAGGCAAGGACTCACGTTGAGATTCCCTTTAGCTCTAGAGCATGGCTAGATGAGCCCCACCCCGGCCATGGAAGCACCCTGTGTAGCCAGAGAAAACCCATTTTCTTCCCAGACCCATGCCTACGGCGTCCAGAGGCCTGACAACAGCAGAGAATTTCAGGGAGCTTCCAGGGAGCATGAATGGGGCTTTCCAAATGGAAAAGCAAGGCTAGTACCATCCCGCCCCCATTTCCATGGGCACACGCAGCATACATCCCTGTGGTTTCTGACAAGTCAAAAGAGACACAGAGCACACACTTCGTCCTTCCCTGAATCAACTCCTCGAGGCAGGGTGTTCTGCATGTAGTGAACGGCCTCAACCAAGGCGCGCCCTAGCTAGACCTCTGGGCCCGTGCCTCTTCAGAAGCCTGCAGTGCTACAGGAAAAACTGTGCTTTAGTGGCAATAGGAACGCAAGCCGACTTTCTCCTGGAGGCAGGGTGACTTCAGGTAGGAGGTCCTGGTTGGAAGGCGAAGCCTAGTGTTTTTTTTTCAGTGCCAATCAGAGTAGGGAATGAGTGCGACTTCCACGGCATGTTGGAACCTGCTAGAACCGTGCCCGTGAACCTGTGGTAGTGCTGGGGAAATCAAGCTGTCCCAAGAAAGAGTGTACTGTTTTGCCCATCACTCGGCATACACAGTGTGAGTACGAAGGCCTACGGGCCTGGATGTTGTTTAGAAGAGCCAGGGGAGCCTGGGGGTACTCAGTGTTCTTGCAGGGAATAGGGTTTCCAGGCGAGGCACCTAGGTGTCCCGCAAAGCGTACTGGCGTTCAAATGCTGCAGAGCAGCGGCTACCGCCTCATGGAAACTGCTGCACGCCTCCGCTTCTGCAGAGCAATTCAGGGCCTTACCTCGAGGCAAGTCCTCACGTTGAGTGTCCCGTGAGCGACACCGCATGGTAGGATGCTGACTTTCTCCTTGAGTAGAGAGACTTCAGGTACGAGGTCCTCTAAGAATTCTAAGCAGAGTGTTTTCTCATGGCAGCTCAAACGAGGGCAATGTCGAAGACTTCCAGGCCATGTTGGACTGCCTAGAAATGTGGTTCTGCTGTTGTTCGAGGGCTCTGGAAATGTAGCACGCCTGAAGTAACGTGCAGTGTGTTGCCCATCACTCGGCAGACACAGAGGGCCTCCGAGGGACCTATGGGCCTCGATGTTGCTCAGTAGGCCCACAGGGGTGTGGGGGTACTCAGTGACCTTGGAACGAAAATGATGCTCACCCGAGGGGCCTAGGAGTTCTCAAAGGGTACCTTCTTTAAAATAAAGCAGAACAGTGACTAAGAGCTCATGGGAAGAGCTGCCTGCCTCCCGTTCTGCATGGCTACTCGGGGCCTTACCTCGAGGCAAGGACTCACGTTGAGATTCCCTTTAGCTCTAGAGCATGGCTAGATGAGCCCCACCCCGGCCATGGAAGCACCCTGTGTAGCCAGAGAAAACCCATTTTCTTCCCAGACCCTTGCCTACGGCGTCCAGAGGCCTGACAACAGCAGAGAATTTCAGGGAGCTTCCAGGGAGCATGAATGGGGCTTTCCAAATGGAAAAGCAAGGCTAGTACCATCCCGCCCCCATTTCCATGGGCACACGCAGCATACATCCCTGTGGTTTCTGACAAGTCAAAAGAGACACAGAGCACACACTTCGTCCTTCCCTGAATCAACTCCTCGAGGCAGGGTGTTCTGCATGTAGTGAACGGCCTCAACCAAGGCGCGCCCTAGCTAGACCTCTGGGCCCGTGCCTCTTCAGAAGCCTGCAGTGCTACAGGAAAAACTGTGCTTTAGTGGCAATAAGAACGCAAGCCGACTTTCTCCTGGAGGCAGGGTGACTTCAGGTAGGAGGTCCTGGTTGGAAGTCGAAGCCTAGTGTTTTTTTTTCAGTGCCAATCAGAGTAGGGAATGAGTGCGACTTCCACGGCATGTTGGAACCTGCTAGAACCGTGCCCGTGAACCTGTGGTAGTGCTGGGGAAATCAAGCTGTCCCAAGAAAGAGTGTACTGTTTTGCCCATCACTCGGCATACACAGTGTGAGTACGAAGGCCTACGGGCCTGGATGTTGTTTAGAAGAGCCAGGGGAGCCTGGGGGTACTCAGTGTTCTTGCAGGGAATAGGGTTTCCAGGCGAGGCACCTAGGTGTCCCGCAAAGCGTACTGGCGTTCAAATGCTGCAGAGCAGCGACTACGGCCTCATGGAAACTGCTGCACGCCTCCGCTTCTGCAGAGCAATTCAGGGCCTTACCTCGAGGCAAGTCCTCACGTTGAGTGTCCCGTGAGCGACACCGCATGGTAGGATGCTGACTTTCTCCTTGAGTAGAGAGACTTCAGGTACGAGGTCCTCTAAGAATTCTAAGCAGAGTGTTTTCTCATGGCAGCTCAAACGAGGGCAATGTCGAAGACTTCCAGGCCATGTTGGACTGCCTAGAAATGTGGTTCTGCTGTTGTTCGAGGGCTCTGGAAATGTAGCACGCCTGAAGTAACGTGCAGTGTGTTGCCCATCACTCGGCAGACACAGAGGGCCTCCGAGGGACCTATGGGCCTCGATGTTGCTCAGTAGGCCCACAGGGGTGTGGGGGTACTCAGTGACCTTGGAACGAAAATGATGCTCACCCGAGGGGCCTAGGAGTTCTCAAAGGGTACCTTCTTTAAAATAAAGCAGAACAGCGACTAAGAGCTCATGGGAAGAGCTGCCTGCCTCCCGTTCTGCATGGCTACTCGGGGCCTTACCTCGAGGCAAGGACTCACGTTGAGATTCCCTTTAGCTCTAGAGCATGGCTAGATGAGCCCCACCCCGGCCATGGAAGCACCCTGTGTAGCCAGAGAAAACCCATTTTCTTCCCAGACCCATGCCTACGGCGTCCAGAGGCCTGACAACAGCAGAGAATTTCAGGGAGCTTCCAGGGAGCATGAATGGGGCTTTCCAAATGGAAAAGCAAGGCTAGTACCATCCCGCCCCCATTTCCATGGGCACACGCAGCATACATCCCTGTGGTTTCTGACAAGTCAAAAGAGACACAGAGCACACACTGGTTCCTTCCCTGAATCAACTTCTCGAGGCAGAGTGTTCTGCATCTAGTGAACGGCCTCAACCAAGGCACGCCCTAGCTAGGCCTCTGGGCCCGGGCCTCTTCAGAAGCCTGCAGTGCTACAGGAAGAACTGTGCTTTAGTTGCAATAGGCAAGCAATCCGCCTTTCTCCTGGAGGCAGGGTGACTTCAGGTAGGAGGTCCTGGTTGGAAGGCGAAGCCTAGTGTTTTTTTTCAGTGCCAATCAGAGTAGGGAATGAGTGCAACTTCCACGGCATGTTGGAACCTGCTAGAACCGTGCCCGTGAACCTGTGGTAGTGCTGGGGAAATCAAGCTGTCCCAAGAAAGAGTGTACTGTTTTGCCCATCACTCGGCATACACAGTGTGAGTACGAAGGCCTACGGGCCTGGATGTTGTTTAGAAGAGCCAGGGGAGCCTGGGGGTACTCAGTGTTCTTGCAGGGAATAGGGTTTCCAGGCGAGGCACCTAGGTGTCCCGCAAAGCGTACTGGCGTTCAAATGCTGCAGAGCAGCGGCTACGGCCTCATGGAAACTGCTGCACGCCTCCGCTTCTGCAGAGCAATTCAGGGCCTTACCTCGAGGCAAGTCCTCACGTTGAGTGTCCCGTGAGCGACACCGCATGGTAGGATGCTGACTTTCTCCTTGAGTAGAGAGACTTCAGGTACGAGGTCCTCTAAGAATTCTAAGCAGAGTGTTTTCTCATGGCAGCTCAAACGAGGGCAATGTCGAAGACTTCCAGGCCATGTTGGACTGCCTAGAAATGTGGTTCTGCTGTTGTTCGAGGGCTCTGGAAATGTAGCACGCCTGAAGTAACGTGCAGTGTGTTGCCCATCACTCGGCAGACACAGAGGGCCTCCGAGGGACCTATGGGCCTCGATGTTGCTCAGTAGGCCCACAGGGGTGTGGGGGTACTCAGTGACCTTGGAACGAAAATGATGCTCACCCGAGGGGCCTAGGAGTTCTCAAAGGGTACCTTCTTTAAAATAAAGCAGAACAGCGACTAAGAGCTCATGGGAAGAGCTGCCTGCCTCCCGTTCTGCATGGCTACTCGGGGCCTTACCTCGAGGCAAGGACTCACGTTGAGATTCCCTTTAGCTCTAGAGCATGGCTAGATGAGCCCCAACCCGGCCATGGAAGCACCCTGTGTAGCCAGAGAAAACCCATTTTCTTCCCAGACCCATGCCTACGGCGTCCAGAGGCCTGACAACAGCAGAGAATTTCAGGGAGCTTCCAGGGAGCATGAATGGGGCTTTCCAAATGGAAAAGCAAGGCTAGTACCATCCCGCCCCCATTTCCATGGGCACACGCAGCATACATCCCTGTGGTTTCTGACAAGTCAAAAGAGACACAGAGCACACACTGGTTCCTTCCCTGAATCAACTTCTCGAGGCAGAGTGTTCTGCATCTAGTGAACGGCCTCAACCAAGGCACGCCCTAGCTAGGCCTCTGGGCCCGGGCCTCTTCAGAAGCCTGCAGTGCTACAGGAAGAACTGTGCTTTAGTTGCAATAGGCAAGCAATCCGCCTTTCTCCTGGAGGCAGGGTGACTTCAGGTAGGAGGTCCTGGTTGGAAGGCGAAGCCTAGTGTTTTTTTTCAGTGCCAATCAGAGTAGGGAATGAGTGCAACTTCCACGGCATGTTGGAACCTGCTAGAACCGTGCCCGTGAACCTGTGGTAGTGCTGGGGAAATCAAGCTGTCCCAAGAAAGAGTGTACTGTTTTGCCCATCACTCGGCATACACAGTGTGAGTACGAAGGCCTACGGGCCTGGATGTTGTTTAGAAGAGCCAGGGGAGCCTGGGGGTACTCAGTGTTCTTGCAGGGAATAGGGTTTCCAGGCGAGGCACCTAGGTGTCCCGCAAAGCGTACTGGCGTTCAAATGCTGCAGAGCAGCGGCTACGGCCTCATGGAAACTGCTGCACGCCTCCGCTTCTGCAGAGCAATTCAGGGCCTTACCTCGAGGCAAGTCCTCACGTTGAGTGTCCCGTGAGCGACACCGCATGGTAGGATGCTGACTTTCTCCTTGAGTAGAGAGACTTCAGGTACGAGGTCCTCTAAGAATTCTAAGCAGAGTGTTTTCTCATGGCAGCTCAAACGAGGGCAATGTCGAAGACTTCCAGGCCATGTTGGACTGCCTAGAAATGTGGTTCTGCTGTTGTTCGAGGGCTCTGGAAATGTAGCACGCCTGAAGTAACGTGCAGTGTGTTGCCCATCACTCGGCAGACACAGAGGGCCTCCGAGGGACCTATGGGCCTCGATGTTGCTCAGTAGGCCCACAGGGGTGTGGGGGTACTCAGTGATCTTGGAACGAAAATGATGCTCACCCGAGGGGCCTAGGAGTTCTCAAAGGGTACCTTCTTTCAAATAAAGCAGAACAGCGACTAAGAGCTCATGGGAAGAGCTGCCTGCCTCCCGTTCTGCATGGCTACTCGGGGCCTTACCTCGAGGCAAGGACTCACGTTGAGATTCCCTTTAGCTCTAGAGCATTACAAGAAGAGAGCCACCCCGGCCATGGAAGCACCCTGTGTAGCCAGAGAAAACCCATTTTCTTCCCAGACCCATGCCTACGGCGTCCAGAGGCCTGACAACAGCAGAGAATTTCAGGGAGCTTCCAGGGAGCATGAATGGGGCTTTCCAAATGGAAAAGCAAGGCTAGTACCATCCCGCCCCCATTTCCATGGGCACACGCAGCATACATCCCTGTGGTTTCTGACAAGTCAAAAGAGACACAGAGCACACACTGGTTCCTTCCCTGAATCAACTTCTCGAGGCAGAGTGTTCTGCATCTAGTGAACGGCCTCAACCAAGGCACGCCCTAGCTAGGCCTCTGGGCCCGGGCCTCTTCAGAAGCCTGCAGTGCTACAGGAAGAACTGTGCTTTAGTTGCAATAGGCAAGCAATCCGCCTTTCTCCTGGAGGCAGGGTGACTTCAGGTAGGAGGTCCTGGTTGGAAGGCGAAGCCTAGTGTTTTTTTTCAGTGCCAATCAGAGTAGGGAATGAGTGCAACTTCCACGGCATGTTGGAACCTGCTAGAACCGTGCCCGTGAACCTGTGGTAGTGCTGGGGAAATCAAGCTGTCCCAAGAAAGAGTGTACTGTTTTACCCAACACTCGGCATACACAGTGAGTACAAAGGCCTACGGGCCTGGATGTTGTTTAGAAGAGCCAGGGGAGCCTGGGGGTACTCAGTGTTCTTGCAGGGAATAGGGTTTCCAGGCGAGGCACCTAGGTGTCCCGCAAAGCGTACTGGCGTTCAAATGCTGCAGAGCAGCGGCTACCGCCTCATGGAAACTGCTGCACGCCTCCGCTTCTGCAGAGCAATTCAGGGCCTTACCTCGAGGCAAGTCCTCACGTTGAGTGTCCCGTGAGCGACACCGCATGGTAGGATGCTGACTTTCTCCTTGAGTAGAGAGACTTCAGGTACGAGGTCCTCTAAGAATTCTAAGCAGAGTGTTTTCTCATGGCAGCTCAAACGAGGGCAATGTCGAAGACTTCCAGGCCATGTTGGACTGCCTAGAAATGTGGTTCTGCTGTTGTTCGAGGGCTCTGGAAATGTAGCACGCCTGAAGTAACGTGCAGTGTGTTGCCCATCACTCGGCAGACACAGAGGGCCTCCGAGGGACCTATGGGCCTCGATGTTGCTCAGTAGGACCACAGGGGTGTGGGGGTACTCAGTGATCTTGGAACGAAAATGATGCTCCCCCGAGGGGCCTAGGAGTTCTCAAAGGGTACCTTCTTTCAAATAAAGCAGAACAGCGACTAAGAGCTCATGGGAAGAGCTGCCTGCCTCCCGTTCTGCATGGCTACTCGGGGCCTTACCTCGAGGCAAGGACTCACGTTGAGATTCCCTTTAGCTCTAGAGCATGGCTAGATGAGCCCCACCCTGGCCATGGAAGCACCCTGTGTAGCCAGAGAAAACCCATTTTCTTCCCAGACCCATGCCTACGGCGTCCAGAGGCCTGACAACAGCAGAGAATTTCAGGGAGCTTCCAGGGAGCATGAATGGGGCTTTCCAAATGGAAAAGCAAGGCTAGTACCATCCCGCCCCCATTTCCATGGGCACACGCAGCATACATCCCTGTGGTTTCTGACAAGTCAAAAGAGACACAGAGCACACACTTCGTCCTTCCCTGAATCAACTCCTCGAGGCAGGGTGTTCTGCATGTAGTGAACGGCCTCAACCAAGGCGCGCCCTAGCTAGGCCTCTGGGCCCGTGCCTCTTCAGAAGCCTGCAGTGCTACAGGAAAAACTGTGCTTTAGTGGCAATAGGAACGCAAGCCGACTTTCTCCTGGAGGCAGGGTGACTTCAGGTAGGAGGTCCTGGTTGGAAGGCGAAGCCTAGTGTTTTTTTTTCAGTGCCAATCAGAGTAGGGAATGAGTGCGACTTCCACGGCATGTTGGAACCTGCTAGAACCGTGCCCGTGAACCTGTGGTAGTGCTGGGGAAATCAAGCTGTCCCAAGAAAGAGTGTACTGTTTTGCCCATCACTCGGCATACACAGTGTGAGTACGAAGGCCTACGGGCCTGGATGTTGTTTAGAAGAGCCAGGGGAGCCTGGGGGTACTCAATGTTCTTGCAGGGAATAGGGTTTCCAGGCGAGGCACCTAGGTGTCCCGCAAAGCGTACTGGCGTTCAAATGCTGCAAAGCAGCGACTACGGCCTCATGGAAACTGCTGCACGCCTCCGCTTCTGCAGAGCAATTCAGGGCCTTACCTCGAGGCAAGTCCTCACGTTGAGTGTCCCGTGAGCGACCCCGCATGTTAGGATGCTGACTTTCTCCTTTAGTAGAGAGACTTCAGGTACGAGGTCCTCTAAGAATTCTAAGCAGAGTGTTTTCTCATGGCAGCTCAAACGAGGGCAATGTCGAAGACTTCCAGGCCATGTTGGACTGCCTAGAAATGTGGTTCTGCTGTTGTTCGAGGGCTCTGGAAATGTAGCACGCCTGAAGTAACGTGCAGTGTGTTGCCCATCACTCGGCAGACACAGAGGGCCTCCGAGGGACCTATGGGCCTCGATGTTGCTCAGTAGGCCCACAGGGGTGTGGGGGTACTCAGTGATCTTGGAACGAAAATGATGCTCACCCGAGGGGCCTAGGAGTTCTCAAAGGGTACCTTCTTTCAAATAAAGCAGAACAGCGACTAAGAGCTCATGGGAAGAGCTGCCTGCCTCCCGTTCTGCATGGCTACTCGGGGCCTTACCTCGAGGCAAGGACTCACGTTGAGATTCCCTTTAGCTCTAGAGCATGGCTAGATGAGCCCCACCCCGGCCATGGAAGCACCCTGTGTAGCCAGAGAAAACCCATTTTCTTCCCAGACCCATGCCTACGGCGTCCAGAGGCCTGACAACAGCAGAGAATTTCAGGGAGCTTCCAGGGAGCATGAATGGGGCTTTCCAAATGGAAAAGCAATGCTAGTACCATCCCGCCCCCATTTCCATGGGCACACGCAGCATACATCCCTGTGGTTTCTGACAAGTCAAAAGAGACACAGAGCACACACTTCGTCCTTCCCTGAATCAACTCCTCGAGGCAGGGTTTTCTGCATGTAGTGAACGGCCTCAACCAAGGCGCGCCCTAGCTAGGCCTCTGGGCCCGTGCCTCTTCAGAAGCCTGCAGTGCTACAGGAAAAACTGTGCTTTAGTGGCAATAGGAACGCAAGCCGACTTTCTCCTGGAGGCAGGGTGACTTCAGGTA
The DNA here is from genome assembly GCF_028564815.1 of Eubalaena glacialis. Classification (NCBI taxonomy): domain Eukaryota; kingdom Metazoa; phylum Chordata; class Mammalia; order Artiodactyla; family Balaenidae; genus Eubalaena; species Eubalaena glacialis. The sequence continues at coordinate 100,040,281 of NC_083716.1, forward strand.
GGAGGTCCTGGTTGGAAGGCGAAGCCTAGTGTTTTTTTTTCAGTGCCAATCAGAGTAGGGAATGAGTGCGACTTCCACGGCATGTTGGAACCTGCTAGAACCGTGCCCGTGAACCTGTGGTAGTGCTGGGGAAATCAAGCTGTCCCAAGAAAGAGTGTACTGTTTTGCCCATCACTCGGCATACACAGTGTGAGTACGAAGGCCTACGGGCCTGGATGTTGTTTAGAAGAGGCAGGGGAGCCTGGGGGTACTCAGTGTTCTTGCAGGGAATAGGGTTTCCAGGCGAGGCACCTAGGTGTCCCGCAAAGCGTACTGGCGTTCAAATGCTGCAGAGCAGCGGCTACCGCCTCATGGAAACTGCTGCACGCCTCCGCTTCTGCAGAGCAATTCAGGGCCTTACCTCGAGGCAAGTCCTCACGTTGAGTGTCCCGTGAGCGACACCGCATGGTAGGATGCTGACTTTCTCCTTGAGTAGAGAGACTTCAGGTACGAGGTCCTCTAAGAATTCTAAGCAGAGTGTTTTCTCATGGCAGCTCAAACGAGGGCAATGTCGAAGACTTCCAGGCCATGTTGGACTGCCTAGAAATGTGGTTCTGCTGTTGTTCGAGGGCTCTGGAAATGTAGCACGCCTGAAGTAACGTGCAGTGTGTTGCCCATCACTCGGCAGACACAGAGGGCCTCCGAGGGACCTATGGGCCTCGATGTTGCTCAGTAGGCCCACAGGGGTGTGGGGGTACTCAGTGACCTTGGAACGAAAATGATGCTCACCCGAGGGGCCTAGGAGTTCTCAAAGGGTACCTTCTTTAAAATAAAGCAGAACAGCGACTAAGAGCTCATGGGAAGAGCTGCCTGCCTCCCGTTCTGCATGGCTACTCGGGGCCTTACCTCGAGGCAAGGACTCACGTGGAGATTCCCTTTAGCTCTAGAGCATGGCTAGATGAGCCCCACCCCGGCCATGGAAGCACCCTGTGTAGCCAGAGAAAACCCATTTTCTTCCCAGACCCATGCCTACGGCGTCCAGAAGCCTGACAACAGCAGAGAATTTCAGGGAGCTTCCAGGGAGCATGAATGGGGCTTTCCAAATGGAAAAGCAAGGCTAGTACCATCCCGCCCCCATTTCCATGGGCACACGCAGCATACATCCCTGTGGTTTCTGACAAGTCAAAAGAGACACAGAGCACACACTTCGTCCTTCCCTGAATCAACTCCTCGAGGCAGGGTGTTCTGCATGTAGTGAACGGCCTCAACCAAGGCGCGCCCTAGCTAGACCTCTGGGCCCGTGCCTCTTCAGAAGCCTGCAGTGCTACAGGAAAAACTGTGCTTTAGTGGCAATAGGAACGCAAGCCGACTTTCTCCTGGAGGCAGGGTGACTTCAGGTAGGAGGTCCTGGTTGGAAGGCGAAGCCTAGTGTTTTTTTTTCAGTGCCAATCAGAGTAGGGAATGAGTGCGACTTCCACGGCATGTTGGAACCTGCTAGAACCGTGCCCGTGAACCTGTGGTAGTGCTGGGGAAATCAAGCTGTCCCAAGAAAGAGTGTACTGTTTTGCCCATCACTCGGCATACACAGTGTGAGTACGAAGGCCTACGGGCCTGGATGTTGTTTAGAAGAGCCAGGGGAGCCTGGGGGTACTCAGTGTTCTTGCAGGGAATAGGGTTTCCAGGCGAGGCACCTAGGTGTCCCGCAAAGCGTACTGGCGTTCAAATGCTGCAGAGCAGCGACTACGGCCTCATGGAAACTGCTGCACGCCTCCGCTTCTGCAGAGCAATTCAGGGCCTTACCTCGAGGCAAGTCCTCACGTTGAGTGTCCCGTGAGCGACCCCGCATGGTAGGATGCTGACTTTCTCCTTGAGTAGAGAGACTTCAGGTACGAGGTCCTCTAAGAATTCTAAGCAGAGTGTTTTCTCATGGCAGCTCAAACGAGGGCAATGTCGAAGACTTCCAGGCCATGTTGGACTGCCTAGAAATGTGGTTCTGCTGTTGTTCGAGGGCTCTGGAAATGTAGCACGCCTGAAGTAACGTGCAGTGTGTTGCCCATCACTCGGCAGACACAGAGGGCCTCCGAGGGACCTATGGGCCTCGATGTTGCTCAGTAGGCCCACAGGGGTGTGGGGGTACTCAGTGACCTTGGAACGAAAATGATGCTCACCCGAGGGGCCTAGGAGTTCTCAAAGGGTACCTTCTTTAAAATAAAGCAGAACAGCGACTAAGAGCTCATGGGAAGAGCTGCCTGCCTCCCGTTCTGCATGGCTACTCGGGGCCTTACCTCGAGGCAAGGACTCACGTTGAGATTCCCTTTAGCTCTAGAGCATGGCTAGATGAGCCCCACCCCGGCCATGGAAGCACCCTGTGTAGCCAGAGAAAACCCATTTTCTTCCCAGACCCATGCCTATGGCGTCCAGAAGCCTGACAACAGCAGAGAATTTCAGGGAGCTTCCAGGGAGCATGAATGGGGCTTTCCAAATGGAAAAGCAAGGCTAGTACCATCCCGCCCCCATTTCCATGGGCACACGCAGCATACATCCCTGTGGTTTCTGACAAGTCAAAAGAGACACAGAGCACACACTTCGTCCTTCCCTGAATCAACTCCTCGAGGCAGGGTGTTCTGCATGTAGTGAACGGCCTCAACCAAGGCGCGCCCTAGCTAGACCTCTGGGCCCGTGCCTCTTCAGAAGCCTGCAGTGCTACAGGAAAAACTGTGCTTTAGTGGCAATAGGAACGCAAGCCGACTTTCTCCTGGAGGCAGGGTGACTTCAGGTAGGAGGTCCTGGTTGGAAGGCGAAGCCTAGTGTTTTTTTTTCAGTGCCAATCAGAGTAGGGAATGAGTGCGACTTCCACGGCATGTTGGAACCTGCTAGAACCGTGCCCGTGAACCTGTGGTAGTGCTGGGGAAATCAAGCTGTCCCAAGAAAGAGTGTACTGTTTTGCCCATCACTCGGCATACACAGTGTGAGTACGAAGGCCTACGGGCCTGGATGTTGTTTAGAAGAGCCAGGGGAGCCTGGGGGTACTCAGTGTTCTTGCAGGGAATAGGGTTTCCAGGCGAGGCACCTAGGTGTCCCGCAAAGCGTACTGGCGTTCAAATGCTGCAGAGCAGCGACTACGGCCTCATGGAAACTGCTGCACGCCTCCGCTTCTGCAGAGCAATTCAGGGCCTTACCTCGAGGCAAGTCCTCACGTTGAGTGTCCCGTGAGCGACCCCGCATGGTAGGATGCTGACTTTCTCCTTGAGTAGAGAGACTTCAGGTACGAGGTCCTCTAAGAATTCTAAGCAGAGTGTTTTCTCATGGCAGCTCAAACAAGGGCAATGTCGAAGACTTCCAGGCCTAGTTGGACTGCCTAGAAATGTGGTTCTGCTGTTGTTCGAGGGCTCTGGAAATGTAGCACGCCTGAAGTAACGTGCAGTGTGTTGCCCATCACTCGGCAGACACAGAGGGCCTCCGAGGGACCTATGGGCCTCGATGTTGCTCAGTAGGCCCACAGGGGTGTGGGGGTACTCAGTGACCTTGGAACGAAAATGATGCTCACCCGAGGGGCCTAGGAGTTCTCAAAGGGTACCTTCTTTAAAATAAAGCAGAACAGCGACTAAGAGCTCATGGGAAGAGCTGCCTGCCTCCCGTTCTGCATGGCTACTCGGGGCCTTACCTCGAGGCAAGGACTCACGTTGAGATTCCCTTTAGCTCTAGAGCATGGCTAGATGAGCCCCACCCCGGCCATGGAAGCACCCTGTGTAGCCAGAGAAAACCCATTTTCTTCCCAGACCCATGCCTACGGCGTCCAGAGGCCTGACAACAGCAGAGAATTTCAGGGAGCTTCCAGGGAGCATGAATGGGGCTTTCCAAATGGAAAAGCAAGGCTAGTACCATCCCGCCCCCATTTCCATGGGCACACGCAGCATACATCCCTGTGGTTTCTGACAAGTCAAAAGAGACACAGAGCACACACTTCGTCCTTCCCTGAATCAACTCCTCGAGGCAGGGTGTTCTGCATGTAGTGAACGGCCTCAACCAAGGCGCGCCCTAGCTAGACCTCTGGGCCCGTGCCTCTTCAGAAGCCTGCAGTGCTACAGGAAAAACTGTGCTTTAGTGGCAATAGGAACGCAAGCCGACTTTCTCCTGGAGGCAGGGTGACTTCAGGTAGGAGGTCATGGTTGGAAGGCGAAGCCTAGTGTTTTTTTTTCAGTGCCAATCAGAGTAGGGAATGAGTGCGACTTCCACGGCATGTTGGAACCTGCTAGAACCGTGCCCGTGAACCTGTGGTAGTGCTGGGGAAATCAAGCTGTCCCAAGAAAGAGTGTACTGTTTTGCCCATCACTCGGCATACACAGTGTGAGTACGAAGGCCTACGGGCCTGGATGTTGTTTAGAAGAGCCAGGGGAGCCTGGGGGTACTCAGTGTTCTTGCAGGGAATAGGGTTTCCAGGCGAGGCACCTAGGTGTCCCGCAAAGCGTACTGGCGTTCAAATGCTGCAGAGCAGCGGCTACCGCCTCATGGAAACTGCTGCACGCCTCCGCTTCTGCAGAGCAATTCAGGGCCTTACCTCGAGGCAAGTCCTCACGTTGAGTGTCCCGTGAGCGACACCGCATGGTAGGATGCTGACTTTCTCCTTGAGTAGAGAGACTTCAGGTACGAGGTCCTCTAAGAATTCTAAGCAGAGTGTTTTCTCATGGCAGCTCAAACGAGGGCAATGTCGAAGACTTCCAGGCCATGTTGGACTGCCTAGAAATGTGGTTCTGCTGTTGTTCGAGGGCTCTGGAAATGTAGCACGCCTGAAGTAACGTGCAGTGTGTTGCCCATCACTCGGCAGACACAGAGGGCCTCCGAGGGACCTATGGGCCTCGATGTTGCTCAGTAGGCCCACAGGGGTGTGGGGGTACTCAGTGACCTTGGAACGAAAATGATGCTCACCCGAGGGGCCTAGGAGTTCTCAAAGGGTACCTTCTTTAAAATAAAGCAGAACAGTGACTAAGAGCTCATGGGAAGAGCTGCCTGCCTCCCGTTCTGCATGGCTACTCGGGGCCTTACCTCGAGGCAAGGACTCACGTTGAGATTCCCTTTAGCTCTAGAGCATGGCTAGATGAGCCCCACCCCGGCCATGGAAGCACCCTGTGTAGCCAGAGAAAACCCATTTTCTTCCCAGACCCATGCCTACGGCGTCCAGAGGCCTGACAACAGCAGAGAATTTCAGGGAGCTTCCAGGGAGCATGAATGGGGCTTTCCAAATGGAAAAGCAAGGCTAGTACCATCCCGCCCCCATTTCCATGGGCACACGCAGCATACATCCCTGTGGTTTCTGACAAGTCAAAAGAGACACAGAGCACACACTTCGTCCTTCCCTGAATCAACTCCTCGAGGCAGGGTGTTCTGCATGTAGTGAACGGCCTCAACCAAGGCGCGCCCTAGCTAGACCTCTGGGCCCGTGCCTCTTCAGAAGCCTGCAGTGCTACAGGAAAAACTGTGCTTTAGTGGCAATAAGAACGCAAGCCGACTTTCTCCTGGAGGCAGGGTGACTTCAGGTAGGAGGTCCTGGTTGGAAGTCGAAGCCTAGTGTTTTTTTTTCAGTGCCAATCAGAGTAGGGAATGAGTGCGACTTCCACGGCATGTTGGAACCTGCTAGAACCGTGCCCGTGAACCTGTGGTAGTGCTGGGGAAATCAAGCTGTCCCAAGAAAGAGTGTACTGTTTTGCCCATCACTCGGCATACACAGTGTGAGTACGAAGGCCTACGGGCCTGGATGTTGTTTAGAAGAGCCAGGGGAGCCTGGGGGTACTCAGTGTTCTTGCAGGGAATAGGGTTTCCAGGCGAGGCACCTAGGTGTCCCGCAAAGCGTACTGGCGTTCAAATGCTGCAGAGCAGCGACTACGGCCTCATGGAAACTGCTGCACGCCTCCGCTTCTGCAGAGCAATTCAGGGCCTTACCTCGAGGCAAGTCCTCACGTTGAGTGTCCCGTGAGCGACACCGCATGGTAGGATGCTGACTTTCTCCTTGAGTAGAGAGACTTCAGGTACGAGGTCCTCTAAGAATTCTAAGCAGAGTGTTTTCTCATGGCAGCTCAAACGAGGGCAATGTCGAAGACTTCCAGGCCATGTTGGACTGCCTAGAAATGTGGTTCTGCTGTTGTTCGAGGGCTCTGGAAATGTAGCACGCCTGAAGTAACGTGCAGTGTGTTGCCCATCACTCGGCAGACACAGAGGGCCTCCGAGGGACCTATGGGCCTCGATGTTGCTCAGTAGGCCCACAGGGGTGTGGGGGTACTCAGTGACCTTGGAACGAAAATGATGCTCACCCGAGGGGCCTAGGAGTTCTCAAAGGGTACCTTCTTTAAAATAAAGCAGAACAGCGACTAAGAGCTCATGGGAAGAGCTGCCTGCCTCCCGTTCTGCATGGCTACTCGGGGCCTTACCTCGAGGCAAGGACTCACGTTGAGATTCCCTTTAGCTCTAGAGCATGGCTAGATGAGCCCCACCCCGGCCATGGAAGCACCCTGTGTAGCCAGAGAAAACCCATTTTCTTCCCAGACCCATGCCTACGGCGTCCAGAGGCCTGACAACAGCAGAGAATTTCAGGGAGCTTCCAGGGAGCATGAATGGGGCTTTCCAAATGGAAAAGCAAGGCTAGTACCATCCCGCCCCCATTTCCATGGGCACACGCAGCATACATCCCTGTGGTTTCTGACAAGTCAAAAGAGACACAGAGCACACACTGGTTCCTTCCCTGAATCAACTTCTCGAGGCAGAGTGTTCTGCATCTAGTGAACGGCCTCAACCAAGGCACGCCCTAGCTAGGCCTCTGGGCCCGGGCCTCTTCAGAAGCCTGCAGTGCTACAGGAAGAACTGTGCTTTAGTTGCAATAGGCAAGCAATCCGCCTTTCTCCTGGAGGCAGGGTGACTTCAGGTAGGAGGTCCTGGTTGGAAGGCGAAGCCTAGTGTTTTTTTTCAGTGCCAATCAGAGTAGGGAATGAGTGCAACTTCCACGGCATGTGGGAACCTGCTAGAACCGTGCCCGTGAACCTGTGGTAGTGCTGGGGAAATCAAGCTGTCCCAAGAAAGAGTGTACTGTTTTGCCCATCACTCGGCATACACAGTGTGAGTACGAAGGCCTACGGGCCTGGATGTTGTTTAGAAGAGCCAGGGGAGCCTGGGGGTACTCAGTGTTCTTGCAGGGAATAGGGTTTCCAGGCGAGGCACCTAGGTGTCCCGCAAAGCGTACTGGCGTTCAAATGCTGCAGAGCAGCGGCTACGGCCTCATGGAAACTGCTGCACGCCTCCGCTTCTGCAGAGCAATTCAGGGCCTTACCTCGAGGCAAGTCCTCACGTTGAGTGTCCCGTGAGCGACACCGCATGGTAGGATGCTGACTTTCTCCTTGAGTAGAGAGACTTCAGGTACGAGGTCCTCTAAGAATTCTAAGCAGAGTGTTTTCTCATGGCAGCTCAAACGAGGGCAATGTCGAAGACTTCCAGGCCATGTTGGACTGCCTAGAAATGTGGTTCTGCTGTTGTTCGAGGGCTCTGGAAATGTAGCACGCCTGAAGTAACGTGCAGTGTGTTGCCCATCACTCGGCACACACAGAGGGCCTCCGAGGGACCTATGGGCCTCGATGTTGCTCAGTAGGCCCACAGGGGTGTGGGGGTACTCAGTGATCTTGGAACGAAAATGATGCTCACCCGAGGGGCCTAGGAGTTCTCAAAGGGTACCTTCTTTCAAATAAAGCAGAACAGCGACTAAGAGCTCATGGGAAGAGCTGCCTGCCTCCCGTTCTGCATGGCTACTCGGGGCCTTACCTCGAGGCAAGGACTCACGTTGAGATTCCCTTTAGCTCTAGAGCATTACAAGAAGAGAGCCACCCCGGCCATGGAAGCACCCTGTGTAGCCAGAGAAAACCCATTTTCTTCCCAGACCCATGCCTACGGCGTCCAGAGGCCTGACAACAGCAGAGAATTTCAGGGAGCTTCCAGGGAGCATGAATGGGGCTTTCCAAATGGAAAAGCAAGGCTAGTACCATCCCGCCCCCATTTCCATGGGCACACGCAGCATACATCCCTGTGGTTTCTGACAAGTCAAAAGAGACACAGAGCACACACTGGTTCCTTCCCTGAATCAACTTCTCGAGGCAGAGTGTTCTGCATCTAGTGAACGGCCTCAACCAAGGCACGCCCTAGCTAGGCCTCTGGGCCCGGGCCTCTTCAGAAGCCTGCAGTGCTACAGGAAGAACTGTGCTTTAGTTGCAATAGGCAAGCAATCCGCCTTTCTCCTGGAGGCAGGGTGACTTCAGGTAGGAGGTCCTGGTTGGAAGGCGAAGCCTAGTGTTTTTTTTCAGTGCCAATCAGAGTAGGGAATGAGTGCAACTTCCACGGCATGTTGGAACCTGCTAGAACCGTGCCCGTGAACCTGTGGTAGTGCTGGGGAAATCAAGCTGTCCCAAGAAAGAGTGTACTGTTTTACCCAACACTCGGCATACACAGTGAGTACGAAGGCCTACGGGCCTGGATGTTGTTTAGAAGAGCCAGGGGAGCCTGGGGGTACTCAGTGTTCTTGCAGGGAATAGGGTTTCCAGGCGAGGCACCTAGGTGTCCCGCAAAGCGTACTGGCGTTCAAATGCTGCAGAGCAGCGGCTACCGCCTCATGGAAACTGCTGCACGCCTCCGCTTCTGCAGAGCAATTCAGGGCCTTACCTCGAGGCAAGTCCTCACGTTGAGTGTCCCGTGAGCGACACCGCATGGTAGGATGCTGACTTTCTCCTTGAGTAGAGAGACTTCAGGTACGAGGTCCTCTAAGAATTCTAAGCAGAGTGTTTTCTCATGGCAGCTCAAACGAGGGCAATGTCGAAGACTTCCAGGCCATGTTGGACTGCCTAGAAATGTGGTTCTGCTGTTGTTCGAGGGCTCTGGAAATGTAGCACGCCTGAAGTAACGTGCAGTGTGTTGCCCATCACTCGGCAGACACAGAGGGCCTCCGAGGGACCTATGGGCCTCGATGTTGCTCAGTAGGACCACAGGGGTGTGGGGGTACTCAGTGATCTTGGAACGAAAATGATGCTCCCCCGAGGGGCCTAGGAGTTCTCAAAGGGTACCTTCTTTCAAATAAAGCAGAACAGCGACTAAGAGCTCATGGGAAGAGCTGCCTGCCTCCCGTTCTGCATGGCTACTCGGGGCCTTACCTCGAGGCAAGGACTCACGTTGAGATTCCCTTTAGCTCTAGAGCATGGCTAGATGAGCCCCACCCTGGCCATGGAAGCACCCTGTGTAGCCAGAGAAAACCCATTTTCTTCCCAGACCCATGCCTACGGCGTCCAGAGGCCTGACAACAGCAGAGAATTTCAGGGAGCTTCCAGGGAGCATGAATGGGGCTTTCCAAATGGAAAAGCAAGGCTAGTACCATCCCGCCCCCATTTCCATGGGCACACGCAGCATACATCCCTGTGGTTTCTGACAAGTCAAAAGAGACACAGAGCACACACTTCGTCCTTCCCTGAATCAACTCCTCGAGGCAGGGTGTTCTGCATGTAGTGAACGGCCTCAACCAAGGCGCGCCCTAGCTAGGCCTCTGGGCCCGTGCCTCTTCAGAAGCCTGCAGTGCTACAGGAAAAACTGTGCTTTAGTGGCAATAGGAACGCAAGCCGACTTTCTCCTGGAGGCAGGGTGACTTCAGGTAGGAGGTCCTGGTTGGAAGGCAAAGCCTAGTGTTTTTTTTTCAGTGCCAATCAGAGTAGGGAATGAGTGCGACTTCCACGGCATGTTGGAACCTGCTAGAACCGTGCCCGTGAACCTGTGGTAGTGCTGGGGAAATCAAGCTGTCCCAAGAAAGAGTGTACTGTTTTGCCCATCACTCGGCATACACAGTGTGAGTACGAAGGCCTACGGGCCTGGATGTTGTTTAGAAGAGCCAGGGGAGCCTGGGGGTACTCAATGTTCTTGCAGGGAATAGGGTTTCCAGGCGAGGCACCTAGGTGTCCCGCAAAGCGTACTGGCGTTCAAATGCTGCAAAGCAGCGACTACGGCCTCATGGAAACTGCTGCACGCCTCCGCTTCTGCAGAGCAATTCAGGGCCTTACCTCGAGGCAAGTCCTCACGTTGAGTGTCCCGTGAGCGACCCCGCATGGTAGGATGCTGACTTTCTCCTTTAGTAGAGAGACTTCAGGTACGAGGTCCTCTAAGAATTCTAAGCAGAGTGTTTTCTCATGGCAGCTCAAACGAGGGCAATGTCGAAGACTTCCAGGCCATGTTGGACTGCCTAGAAATGTGGTTCTGCTGTTGTTCGAGGGCTCTGGAAATGTAGCACGCCTGAAGTAACGTGCAGTGTGTTGCCCATCACTCGGCAGACACAGAGGGCCTCCGAGGGACCTATGGGCCTCGATGTTGCTCAGTAGGCCCACAGGGGTGTGGGGGTACTCAGTGATCTTGGAACGAAAATGATGCTCACCCGAGGGGCCTAGGAGTTCTCAAAGGGTACCTTCTTTCAAATAAAGCAGAACAGCGACTAAGAGCTCATGGGAAGAGCTGCCTGCCTCCCGTTCTGCATGGCTACTCGGGGCCTTACCTCGAGGCAAGGACTCACGTTGAGATTCCCTTTAGCTCTAGAGCATGGCTAGATGAGCCCCACCCCGGCCATGGAAGCACCCTGTGTAGCCAGAGAAAACCCATTTTCTTCCCAGACCCATGCCTACGGCGTCCAGAGGCCTGACAACAGCAGAGAATTTCAGGGAGCTTCCAGGGAGCATGAATGGGGCTTTCCAAATGGAAAAGCAAGGCTAGTACCATCCCGCCCCCATTTCCATGGGCACACGCAGCATACATCCCTGTGGTTTCTGACAAGTCAAAAGAGACACAGAGCACACACTTCGTCCTTCCCTGAATCAACTCCTCGAGGCAGGGTTTTCTGCATGTAGTGAACGGCCTCAACCAAGGCACGCCCTAGCTAGGCCTCTGGGCCCGTGCCTCTTCAGAAGCCTGCAGTGCTACAGGAAAAACTGTGCTTTAGTGGCAATAGGAACGCAAGCCGACTTTCTCCTGGAGGCAGGGTGACTTCAGGTAGGAGGTCCTGGTTGGAAGGCGAAGCCTAGTGTTTTTTTTTCAGTGCCAATCAGAGTAGGGAATGAGTGCGACTTCCACGGCATGTTGGAACCTGCTAGAACCGTGCCCGTGAACCTGTGGTAGTGCTGGGGAAATCAAGCTGTCCCAAGAAAGAGTGTACTGTTTTGCCCATCACTCGGCATACACAGTGTGAGTACGAAGGCCTACGGGCCTGGATGTTGTTTAGAAGAGGCAGGGGAGCCTGGGGGTACTCAGTGTTCTTGCAGGGAATAGGGTTTCCAGGCGAGGCACCTAGGTGTCCCGCAAAGCGTACTGGCGTTCAAATGCTGCAAAGCAGCGACTACGGCCTCATGGAAACTGCTGCACGCCTCCGCTTCTGCAGAGCAATTCAGGGCCTTACCTCGAGGCAAGTCCTCACGTTGAGTGTCCCGTGAGCGACCCCGCATGGTAGGATGCTGACTTTCTCCTTGAGTAGAGAGACTTCAGGTACGAGGTCCTCTAAGAATTCTAAGCAGAGTGTTTTCTCATGGCAGCTCAAACGAGGGCAATGTCGAAGACTTCCAGGCCATGTTGGACTGCCTAGAAATGTGGTTCTGCTGTTGTCCGAGGGCTCTGGAAATGTAGCACGCCTGAAGTAACGTGCAGTGTGTTGCCCATCACTCGGCAGACACAGAGGGCCTCCGAGGGACCTATGGGCCTCGATGTTGCTCAGTAGGCCCACAGGGGTGTGGGGGTACTCAGTGATCTTGGAACGAAAATGATGCTCACCCGAGGGGCCTAGGAGTTCTCAAAGGGTACCTTCTTTAAAATAAAGCAGAACAGCGACTAAGAGCTCATGGGAAGAGCTGCCTGCCTCCCGTTCTGCATGGCTACTCGGGGCCTTACCTCGAGGCAAGGACTCACGTTGAGATTCCCTTTAGCTCTAGAGCATGGCTAGATGAGCCCCACCCCGGCCATGGAAGCACCCTGTGTAGCCAGAGAAAACCCATTTTCTTCCCAGACCAATGCCTACGGCGTCCAGAGGCCTGACAACAGCAGAGAATTTCAGGGAGCTTCCAGGGAGCATGAATGGGGCTTTCCAAATGGAAAAGCAAGGCTAGTACCATCCCGCCCCCATTTCCATGGGCACACGCAGCATACATCCCTGTGGTTTCTGACAAGTCAAAAGAGACACAGAGCACACACTGGTTCCTTCCCTGAATCAACTTCTCGAGGCAGAGTGTTCTGCATCTAGTGAACGGCCTCAACCAAGGCACGCCCTAGCTGGCCTCTGGGCCCGGGCCTCTTCAGAAGCCTGCCGTGCTACAGGAAGAACTGTGCTTTAGTTGCAATAGGCAAGCAATCCGCCTTTCTCCTCGAGGCAGGGTGACTTCAGGTAGGAGGTCCTGGTTGGAAGGCGAAGCCTAGTGTTTTTTTTCAGTGCCAATCAGAGTAGGGAATGAGTGCAACTTCCACGGCATGTTGGAACCTGCTAGAACCGTGCCCGTGAACCTGTGGTAGTGCTGGGGAAATCAAGCTGTCCCAAGAAAGAGTGTACTGTTTTGCCCATCACTCGGCATACACAGTGTGAGTACGAAGGCCTACGGGCCTGGATGTTGTTTAGAAGAGCCAGGGGAGCCTGGGGGTACTCAGTGTTCTTGCAGGGAATAGGGTTTCCAGGCGAGGCACCTAGGTGTCCCGCAAAGCGTACTGGCGTTCAAATGCTGCAGAGCAGCGGCTACGGCCTCATGGAAACTGCTGCACGCCTCCGCTTCTGCAGAGCAATTCAGGGCCTTACCTCGAGGCAAGTCCTCACGTTGAGTGTCCCGTGAGCGACACCGCATGGTAGGATGCTGACTTTCTCCTTGAGTAGAGAGACTTCAGGTACGAGGTCCTCTAAGAATTCTAAGCAGAGTGTTTTCTCATGGCAGCTCAAACGAGGGCAATGTCGAAGACTTCCAGGCCATGTTGGACTGCCTAGAAATGTGGTTCTGCTGTTGTTCGAGGGCTCTGGAAATGTAGCACGCCTGAAGTAACGTGCAGTGTGTTGCCCATCACTCGGCAGACACAGAGGGCCTCCGAGGGACCTATGGGCCTCGATGTTGCTCAGTAGGCCCACAGGGGTGTGGGGGTACTCAGTGATCTTGGAACGAAAATGATGCTCACCCGAGGGGCCTAGGAGTTCTCAAAGGGTACCTTCTTTCAAATAAAGCAGAACAGCGACTAAGAGCTCATGGGAAGAGCTGCCTGCCTCCCGTTCTGCATGGCTACTCGGGGCCTTACCTCGAGGCAAGGACTCACGTTGAGATTCCCTTTAGCTCTAGAGCATTACAAGAAGAGAGCCACCCCGGCCATGGAAGCACCCTGTGTAGCCAGAGAAAACCCATTTTCTTCCCAGACCCATGCCTACGGCGTCCAGAGGCCTGACAACAGCAGAGAATTTCAGGGAGCTTCCAGGGAGCATGAATGGGGCTTTCCAAATGGAAAAGCAAGGCTAGTACCATCCCGCCCCCATTTCCATGGGCACACGCAGCATACATCCCTGTGGTTTCTGACAAGTCAAAAGAGACACAGAGCACACACTGGTTCCTTCCCTGAATCAACTTCTCGAGGCAGAGTGTTCTGCATCTAGTGAACGGCCTCAACAAAGGCACGCCCTAGCTAGGCCTCTGGGCCCGGGCCTCTTCAGAAGCCTGCAGTGCTACAGGAAGAACTGTGCTTTAGTTGCAATAGGCAAGCAATCCGCCTTTCTCCTGGAGGCAGGGTGACTTCAGGTAGGAGGTCCTGGTTGGAAGGCGAAGCCTAGTGTTTTTTTTCAGTGCCAATCAGAGTAGGGAATGAGTGCAACTTCCACGGCATGTTGGAACCTGCTAGAACCGTGCCCGTGAACCTGTGGTAGTGCTGGGGAAATCAAGCTGTCCCAAGAAAGAGTGTACTGTTTTACCCAACACTCGGCATACACAGTGAGTACGAAGGCCTACGGGCCTGGATGTTGTTTAGAAGAGCCAGGGGAGCCTGGGGGTACTCAGTGTTCTTGCAGGGAATAGGGTTTCCAGGCGAGGCACCTAGGTGTCCCGCAAAGCGTACTGGCGTTCAAATGCTGCAGAGCAGCGGCTACCGCCTCATGGAAACTGCTGCACGCCTCCGCTTCTGCAGAGCAATTCAGGGCCTTACCTCGAGGCAAGTCCTCACGTTGAGTGTCCCGTGAGCGACACCGCATGGTAGGATGCTGACTTTCTCCTTGAGTAGAGAGACTTCAGGTACGAGGTCCTCTAAGAATTCTAAGCAGAGTGTTTTCTCATGGCAGCTCAAACGAGGGCAATGTCGAAGACTTCCAGGCCATGTTGGACTGCCTAGAAATGTGGTTCTGCTGTTGTTCGAGGGCTCTGGAAATGTAGCACGCCTGAAGTAACGTGCAGTGTGTTGCCCATCACTCGGCAGACACAGAGGGCCTCCGAGGGACCTATGGGCCTCGATGTTGCTCAGTAGGACCACAGGGGTGTGGGGGTACTCAGTGATCTTGGAACGAAAATGATGCTCCCCCGAGGGGCCTAGGAGTTCTCAAAGGGTACCTTCTTTCAAATAAAGCAGAACAGCGACTAAGAGCTCATGGGAAGAGCTGCCTGCCTCCCGTTCTGCATGGCTACTCGGGGCCTTACCTCGAGGCAAGGACTCACGTTGAGATTCCCTTTAGCTCTAGAGCATGGCTAGATGAGCCCCACCCTGGCCATGGAAGCACCCTGTGTAGCCAGAGAAAACCCATTTTCTTCCGAGACCCATGCCTACGGCGTCCAGAGGCCTGACAACAGCAGAGAATTTCAGGGAGCTTCCAGGGAGCATGAATGGGGCTTTCCAAATGGAAAAGCAAGGCTAGTACCATCCCGCCCCCATTTCCATGGGCACACGCAGCATACATCCCTGTGGTTTCTGACAAGTCAAAAGAGACACAGAGCACACACTTCGTCCTTCCCTGAATCAACTCCTCGAGGCAGGGTGTTCTGCATGTAGTGAACGGCCTCAACCAAGGCGCGCCCTAGCTAGGCCTCTGGGCCCGTGCCTCTTCAGAAGCCTGCAGTGCTACAGGAAAAACTGTGCTTTAGTGGCAATAGGAACGCAAGCCGACTTTCTCCTGGAGGCAGGGTGACTTCAGGTAGGAGGTCCTGGTTGGAAGGCGAAGCCTAGTGTTTTTTTTTCAGTGCCAATCAGAGTAGGGAATGAGTGCGACTTCCACGGCATGTTGGAACCTGCTAGAACCGTGCCCGTGAACCTGTGGTAGTGCTGGGGAAATCAAGCTGTCCCAAGAAAGAGTGTACTGTTTTGCCCATCACTCGGCATACACAGTGTGAGTACGAAGGCCTACGGGCCTGGATGTTGTTTAGAAGAGCCAGGGGAGCCTGGGGGTACTCAATGTTCTTGCAGGGAATAGGGTTTCCAGGCGAGGCACCTAGGTGTCCCGCAAAGCGTACTGGCGTTCAAATGCTGCAAAGCAGCGACTACGGCCTCATGGAAACTGCTGCACGCCTCCGCTTCTGCAGAGCAATTCAGGGCCTTACCTCGAGGCAAGTCCTCACGTTGAGTGTCCCGTGAGCGACCCCGCATGGTAGGATGCTGACTTTCTCCTTTAGTAGAGAGACTTCAGGTACGAGGTCCTCTAAGAATTCTAAGCAGAGTGTTTTCTCATGGCAGCTCAAACGAGGGCAATGTCGAAGACTTCCAGGCCATGTTGGACTGCCTAGAAATGTGGTTCTGCTGTTGTTCGAGGGCTCTGGAAATGTAGCACGCCTGAAGTAACGTGCAGTGTGTTGCCCATCACTCGGCAGACACAGAGGGCCTCCGAGGGACCTATGGGCCTCGATGTTGCTCAGTAGGCCCACAGGGGTGTGGGGGTACTCAGTGATCTTGGAACGAAAATGATGCTCACCCGAGGGGCCTAGGAGTTCTCAAAGGGTACCTTCTTTCAAATAAAGCAGAACAGCGACTAAGAGCTCATGGGAAGAGCTGCCTGCCTCCCGTTCTGCATGGCTACTCGGGGCCTTACCTCGAGGCAAGGACTCACGTTGAGATTCCCTTTAGCTCTAGAGCATGGCTAGATGAGCCCCACCCCGGCCATGGAAGCACCCTGTGTAGCCAGAGAAAACCCATTTTCTTCCCAGACCCATGCCTACGGCGTCCAGAGGCCTGACAACAGCAGAGAATTTCAGGGAGCTTCCAGGGAGCATGAATGGGGCTTTCCAAATGGAAAAGCAAGGCTAGTACCATCCCGCCCCCATTTCCATGGGCACACGCAGCATACATCCCTGTGGTTTCTGACAAGTCAAAAGAGACACAGAGCACACACTTCGTCCTTCCCTGAATCAACTCCTCGAGGCAGGGTTTTCTGCATGTAGTGAACTGCCTCAACCAAGGCGCGCCCTAGCTAGGCCTCTGGGCCCGTGCCTCTTCAGAAGCCTGCAGTGCTACAGGAAAAACTGTGCTTTAGTGGCAATAGGAACGCAAGCCGACTTTCTCCTGGAGGCAGGGTGACTTCAGGTAGGAGGTCCTGGTTGGAAGGCGAAGCCTAGTGTTTTTTTTTCAGTGCCAATCAGAGTAGGGAATGAGTGCGACTTCCACGGCATGTTGGAACCTGCTAGAACCGTGCCCGTGAACCTGTGGTAGTGCTGGGGAAATCAAGCTGTCCCAAGAAAGAGTGTACTGTTTTGCCCATCACTCGGCATACACAGTGTGAGTACGAAGGCCTACGGGCCTGGATGTTGTTTAGAAGAGGCAGGGGAGCCTGGGGGTACTCAGTGTTCTTGCAGGGAATAGGGTTTCCAGGCGAGGCACCTAGGTGTCCCGCAAAGCGTACTGGCGTTCAAATGCTGCAAAGCAGCGACTACGGCCTCATGGAAACTGCTGCACGCCTCCGCTTCTGCAGAGCAATTCAGGGCCTTACCTCGAGGCAAGTCCTCACGTTGAGTGTCCCGTGAGCGACCCCGCATGGTAGGATGCTGACTTTCTCCTTGAGTAGAGAGACTTCAGGTACGAGGTCCTCTAAGAATTCTAAGCAGAGTGTTTTCTCATGGCAGCTCAAACGAGGGCAATGTCGAAGACTTCCAGGCCATGTTGGACTGCCTAGAAATGTGGTTCTGCTGTTGTCCGAGGGCTCTGGAAATGTAGCACGCCTGAAGTAACGTGCAGTGTGTTGCCCATCACTCGGCAGACACAGAGGGCCTCCGAGGGACCTATGGGCCTCGATGTTGCTCAGTAGGCCCACAGGGGTGTGGGGGTACTCAGTGATCTTGGAACGAAAATGATGCTCACCCGAGGGGCCTAGGAGTTCTCAAAGGGTACCTTCTTTAAAATAAAGCAGAACAGCGACTAAGAGCTCATGGGAAGAGCTGCCTGCCTCCCGTTCTGCATGGCTACTCGGGGCCTTACCTCGAGGCAAGGACTCACGTTGAGATTCCCTTTAGCTCTAGAGCATGGCTAGATGAGCCCCACCCCGGCCATGGAAGCACCCTGTGTAGCCAGAGAAAACCCATTTTCTTCCCAGACCCATGCCTACGGCGTCCAGAGGCCTGACAACAGCAGAGAATTTCAGGGAGCTTCCAGGGAGCATGAATGGGGCTTTCCAAATGGAAAAGCAAGGCTAGTACCATCCCGCCCCCATTTCCATGGGCACACGCAGCATACATCCCTGTGGTTTCTGACAAGTCAAAAGAGACACAGAGCACACACTTCGTCCTTCCCTGAATCAACTCCTTGAGGCAGGGTTTTCTGCATGTAGTGAACGGCCTCAACCAAGGCGCGCCCTAGCTAGGCCTCTGGGCCCGTGCCTCTTCAGAAGCCTGCAGTGCTACAGGAAAAACTGTGCTTTAGTGGCAATAGGAACGCAAGCCGACTTTCTCCTGGAGGCAGGGTGACTTCAGGTAGGAGGTCCTGGTTGGAAGGCGAAGCCTAGTGTTTTTTTTTCAGTGCCAATCAGAGTAGGGAATGAGTGCGACTTCCACGGCATGTTGGAACCTGCTAGAACCGTGCCCGTGAACCTGTGGTAGTGCTGGGGAAATCAAGCTGTCCCAAGAAAGAGTGTACTGTTTTGCCCATCACTCGGCATACACAGTGTGAGTACGAAG
This sequence comes from Eubalaena glacialis, assembly GCF_028564815.1. Lineage (NCBI taxonomy): Eukaryota > Metazoa > Chordata > Mammalia > Artiodactyla > Balaenidae > Eubalaena > Eubalaena glacialis. The sequence goes on from NC_083716.1 coordinate 100,058,400, forward strand.
GCCTACGGGCCTGGATGTTGTTTAGAAGAGGCAGGGGAGCCTGGGGGTACTCAGTGTTCTTGCAGGGAATAGGGTTTCCAGGCGAGGCACCTAGGTGTCCCGCAAAGCGTACTGGCGTTCAAATGCTGCAGAGCAGCGGCTACCGCCTCATGGAAACTGCTGCACGCCTCCGCTTCTGCAGAGCAATTCAGGGCCTTACCTCGAGGCAAGTCCTCACGTTGAGTGTCCCGTGAGCGACACCGCATGGTAGGATGCTGACTTTCTCCTTGAGTAGAGAGACTTCAGGTACGAGGTCCTCTAAGAATTCTAAGCAGAGTGTTTTCTCATGGCAGCTCAAACGAGGGCAATGTCGAAGACTTCCAGGCCATGTTGGACTGCCTAGAAATGTGGTTCTGCTGTTGTTCGAGGGCTCTGGAAATGTAGCACGCCTGAAGTAACGTGCAGTGTGTTGCCCATCACTCGGCACACACAGAGGGCCTCCGAGGGACCTATGGGCCTCGATGTTGCTCAGTAGGACCACAGGGGTGTGGGGGTACTCAGTGACCTTGGAACGAAAATGATGCTCACCCGAGGGGCCTAGGAGTTCTCAAAGGGTACCTTCTTTAAAATAAAGCAGAACAGCGACTAAGAGCTCATGGGAAGAGCTGCCTGCCTCCCGTTCGGCATGGCTACTCGGGGCCTTACCTCGAGGCAAGGACTCACGTTGAGATTCCCTTTAGCTCTAGAGCATGGCTAGATGAGCCCCACCCCGGCCATGGAAGCACCCTGTGTAGCCAGAGAAAACCCATTTTCTTCCCAGACCCATGCCTACGGCGTCCAGAGGCCTGACAACAGCAGAGAATTTCAGGGAGCTTCCAGGGAGCATGAATGGGGCTTTCCAAATGGAAAAGCAAGGCTAGTACCATCCCGCCCCCATTTCCATGGGCACACGCAGCATACATCCCTGTGGTTTCTGACAAGTCAAAAGAGACACAGAGCACACACTTCGTCCTTCCCTGAATCAACTCCTCGAGGCAGGGGGTTCTGCATGTAGTGAACGGCCTCAACCAAGGCGCGCCCTAGCTAGACCTCTGGGCCCGTGCCTCTTCAGAAGCCTGCAGTGCTACAGGAAAAACTGTGCTTTAGTGGCAATAGGAACGCAAGCCGACTTTCTCCTGGAGGCAGGGTGACTTCAGGTAGGAGGTCCTGGTTGGAAGGTGAAGCCTAGTGTTTTTTTTTCAGTGCCAATCAGAGTAGGTAATGAGTGCGACTTCCACGGCATGTTGGAACCTGCTAGAACCGTGCCCGTGAACCTGTGGTAGTGCTGGGGTAATCAAGCTGTCCCAAGAAAGAGTGTACTGTTTTGCCCATCACTCGGCATACACAGTGTGAGTACGAAGGCCTACGGGCCTGGATGTTGTTTAGAAGAGGCAGGGGAGCCTGGGGGTACTCAGTGTTCTTGCAGGGAATAGGGTTTCCAGGCGAGGCACCTAGGTGTCCCGCAAAGCGTACTGGCGTTCAAATGCTGCAGAGCAGCGGCTACGGCCTCATGGAAACTGCTGCACGCCTCCGCTTCTGCAGAGCAATTCAGGGCCTTACCTCGAGGCAAGTCCTCACGTTGAGTGTCCCGTGAGCGACACCGCATGGTAGGATGCTGACTTTCTCCTTGAGTAGAGAGACTTCAGGTACGAGGTCCTCTAAGAATTCTAAGCAGAGTGTTTTCTCATGGCAGCTCAAACGAGGGCAATGTCGAAGACTTCCAGGCCATGTTGGACTGCCTAGAAATGTGGTTCTGCTGTTGTTCGAGGGCTCTGGAAATGTAGCACGCCTGAAGTAACGTGCAGTGTGTTGCCCATCACTCGGCAGACACAGAGGGCCTCCGAGGGACCTATGGGCCTCGATGTTGCTCAGTAGGCCCACAGGGGTGTGGGGGTACTCAGTGATCTTGGAACGAAAATGATGCTCACCCGAGGGGCCTAGGAGTTCTCAAAGGGTACCTTCTTTAAAATAAAGCAGAACAGCGACTAAGAGCTCATGGGAAGAGCTGCCTGCCTCCCGTTCTGCATGGCTACTCGGGGCCTTACCTCGAGGCAAGGACTCACGTTGAGATTCCCTTTAGCTCTAGAGCATGGCTAGATGAGCCCCACCCCGGCCATGGAAGCACCCTGTGTAGCCAGAGAAAACCCATTTTCTTCCCAGACCCATGCCTACGGCGTCCAGAAGCCTGACAACAGCAGAGAATTTCAGGGAGCTTCCAGGGAGCATGAATGGGGCTTTCCAAATGGAAAAGCAAGGCTAGTACCATCCCGCCCCCATTTCCATGGGCACACGCAGCATACATCCCTGTGGTTTCTGACAAGTCAAAAGAGACACAGAGCACACACTTCGTCCTTCCCTGAATCAACTCCTCGAGGCAGGGTTTTCTGCATGTAGTGAACGGCCTCAACCAAGGCGCGCCCTAGCTAGGCCTCTGGGCCCGTGCCTCTTCAGAAGCCTGCAGTGCTACAGGAAAAACTGTGCTTTAGTGGCAATAGGAACGCAAGCCGACTTTCTCCTGGAGGCAGGGTGACTTCAGGTAGGAGGTCCTGGTTGGAAGGCGAAGCCTAGTGTTTTTTTTTCAGTGCCAATCAGAGTAGGTAATGAGTGCGACTTCCACGGCATGTTGGAACCTGCTAGAACCGTGCCCGTGAACCTGTGGTAGTGCTGGGGAAATCAAGCTGTCCCAAGAAAGAGTGTACTGTTTTGCCCATCACTCGGCATACACAGTGTGAGTACGAAGGCCTACGGGCCTGGATGTTGTTTAGAAGAGCCAGGGGAGCCTGGGGGTACTCAGTGTTCTTGCAGGGAATAGGGTTTCCAGGCGAGGCACCTAGGTGTCCCGCAAAGCGTACTGGCGTTCAAATGCTGCAGAGCAGCGACTACGGCCTCATGGAAACTGCTGCACGCCTCCGCTTCTGCAGAGCAATTCAGGGCCTTACCTCGAGGCAAGTCCTCACGTTGAGTGTCCCGTGAGCGACACCGCATGGTAGGATGCTGACTTTCTCCTTGAGTAGAGAGACTTCAGGTACGAGGTCCTCTAAGAATTCTAAGCAGAGTGTTTTCTCATGGCAGCTCAAACGAGGGCAATGTCGAAGACTTCCAGGCCTAGTTGGACTGCCTAGAAATGTGGTTCTGCTGTTGTTCGAGGGCTCTGGAAATGTAGCACGCCTGAAGTAACGTGCAGTGTGTTGCCCATCACTCGGCAGACACAGAGGGCCTCCGAGGGACCTATGGGCCTCGATGTTGCTCAGTAGGCCCACAGGGGTGTGGGGGTACTCAGTGACCTTGGAACGAAAATGATGCTCACCCGAGGGGCCTAGGAGTTCTCAAAGGGTACCTTCTTTAAAATAAAGCAGAACAGCGACTAAGAGCTCATGGGAAGAGCTGCCTGCCTCCCGTTCTGCATGGCTACTCGGGGCCTTACCTCGAGGCAAGGACTCACGTTGAGATTCCCTTTAGCTCTAGAGCATGGCTAGATGAGCCCCACCCCGGCCATGGAAGCACCCTGTGTAGCCAGAGAAAACCCATTTTCTTCCCAGACCCATGCCTACGGCGTCCAGAGGCCTGACAACAGCAGAGAATTTCAGGGAGCTTCCAGGGAGCATGAATGGGGCTTTCCAAATGGAAAAGCAAGGCTAGTACCATCCCGCCCCCATTTCCATGGGCACACGCAGCATACATCCCTGTGGTTTCTGACAAGTCAAAAGAGACACAGAGCACACACTTCGTCCTTCCCTGAATCAACTCCTCGAGGCAGGGTGTTCTGCATGTAGTGAACGGCCTCAACCAAGGCGCGCCCTAGCTAGACCTCTGGGCCCGTGCCTCTTCAGAAGCCTGCAGTGCTACAGGAAAAACTGTGCTTTAGTGGCAATAGGAACGCAAGCCGACTTTCTCCTGGAGGCAGGGTGACTTCAGTTAGGAGGTCCTGGTTGGAAGGCGAAGCCTAGTGTTTTTTTTTCAGTGCCAATCAGAGTAGGGAATGAGTGCGACTTCCACGGCATGTTGGAACCTGCTAGAACCGTGCCCGTGAACCTGTGGTAGTGCTGGGGAAATCAAGCTGTCCCAAGAAAGAGTGTACTGTTTTGCCCATCACTCGGCATACACAGTGTGAGTACGAAGGCCTACGGGCCTGGATGTTGTTTAGAAGAGCCAGGGGAGCCTGGGGGTACTCAGTGTTCTTGCAGGGAATAGGGTTTCCAGGCGAGGCACCTAGGTGTCCCGCAAAGCGTACTGGCGTTCAAATGCTGCAGAGCAGCGGCTACCGCCTCATGGAAACTGCTGCACGCCTCCGCTTCTGCAGAGCAATTCAGGGCCTTACCTCGAGGCAAGTCCTCACGTTGAGTGTCCCGTGAGCGACACCGCATGGTAGGATGCTGACTTTCTCCTTGAGTAGAGAGACTTCAGGTACGAGGTCCTCTAAGAATTCTAAGCAGAGTGTTTTCTCATGGCAGCTCAAACGAGGGCAATGTCGAAGACTTCCAGGCCATGTTGGACTGCCTAGAAATGTGGTTCTGCTGTTGTTCGAGGGCTCTGGAAATGTAGCACGCCTGAAGTAACGTGCAGTGTGTTGCCCATCACTCGGCACACACAGAGGGCCTCCGAGGGACCTATGGGCCTCGATGTTGCTCAGTAGGACCACAGGGGTGTGGGGGTACTCAGTGACCTTGGAACGAAAATGATGCTCACCCGAGGGGCCTAGGAGTTCTCAAAGGGTACCTTCTTTAAAATAAAGCAGAACAGCGACTAAGAGCTCATGGGAAGAGCTGCCTGCCTCCCGTTCGGCATGGCTACTCGGGGCCTTACCTCGAGGCAAGGACTCACGTTGAGATTCCCTTTAGCTCTAGAGCATGGCTAGATGAGCCCCACCCCGGCCATGGAAGCACCCTGTGTAGCCAGAGAAAACCCATTTTCTTCCCAGACCCATGCCTACGGCGTCCAGAGGCCTGACAACAGCAGAGAATTTCAGGGAGCTTCCAGGGAGCATGAATGGGGCTTTCCAAATGGAAAAGCAAGGCTAGTACCATCCCGCCCCCATTTCCATGGGCACACGCAGCATACATCCCTGTGGTTTCTGACAAGTCAAAAGAGACACAGAGCACACACTTCGTCCTTCCCTGAATCAACTCCTCGAGGCAGGGGGTTCTGCATGTAGTGAACGGCCTCAACCAAGGCGCGCCCTAGCTAGACCTCTGGGCCCGTGCCTCTTCAGAAGCCTGCAGTGCTACAGGAAAAACTGTGCTTTAGTGGCAATAGGAACGCAAGCCGACTTTCTCCTGGAGGCAGGGTGACTTCAGGTAGGAGGTCCTGGTTGGAAGGTGAAGCCTAGTGTTTTTTTTTCAGTGCCAATCAGAGTAGGTAATGAGTGCGACTTCCACGGCATGTTGGAACCTGCTAGAACCGTGCCCGTGAACCTGTGGTAGTGCTGGGGTAATCAAGCTGTCCCAAGAAAGAGTGTACTGTTTTGCCCATCACTCGGCATACACAGTGTGAGTACGAAGGCCTACGGGCCTGGATGTTGTTTAGAAGAGCCAGGGGAGCCTGGGGGTACTCAGTGTTCTTGCAGGGAATAGGGTTTCCAGGCGAGGCACCTAGGTGTCCCGCAAAGCGTACTGGCGTTCAAATGCTGCAGAGCAGCGACTACGGCCTCATGGAAACTGCTGCACGCCTCCGCTTCTGCAGAGCAATTCAGGGCCTTACCTCGAGGCAAGTCCTCACGTTGAGTGTCCCGTGAGCGACACCGCATGGTAGGATGCTGACTTTCTCCTTGAGTAGAGAGACTTCAGGTACGAGGTCCTCTAAGAATTCTAAGCAGAGTGTTTTCTCATGGCAGCTCAAACGAGGGCAATGTCGAAGACTTCCAGGCCATGTTGGACTGCCTAGAAATGTGGTTCTGCTGTTGTTCGAGGGCTCTGGAAATGTAGCACGCCTGAAGTAACGTGCAGTGTGTTGCCCATCACTCGGCAGACACAGAGGGCCTCCGAGGGACCTATGGGCCTCGATGTTGCTCAGTAGGCCCACAGGGGTGTGGGGGTACTCAGTGATCTTGGAACGAAAATGATGCTCACCCGAGGGGCCTAGGAGTTCTCAAAGGGTACCTTCTTTAAAATAAAGCAGAACAGCGACTAAGAGCTCATGGGAAGAGCTGCCTGCCTCCCGTTCTGCATGGCTACTCGGGGCCTTACCTCGAGGCAAGGACTCACGTTGAGATTCCCTTTAGCTCTAGAGCATGGCTAGATGAGCCCCACCCCGGCCATGGAAGCACCCTGTGTAGCCAGAGAAAACCCATTTTCTTCCCAGACCCATGCCTACGGCGTCCAGAAGCCTGACAACAGCAGAGAATTTCAGGGAGCTTCCAGGGAGCATGAATGGGGCTTTCCAAATGGAAAAGCAAGGCTAGTACCATCCCGCCCCCATTTCCATGGGCACACGCAGCATACATCCCTGTGGTTTCTGACAAGTCAAAAGAGACACAGAGCACACACTTCGTCCTTCCCTGAATCAACTCCTCGAGGCAGGGTTTTCTGCATGTAGTGAACGGCCTCAACCAAGGCGCGCCCTAGCTAGGCCTCTGGGCCCGTGCCTCTTCAGAAGCCTGCAGTGCTACAGGAAAAACTGTGCTTTAGTGGCAATAGGAACGCAAGCCGACTTTCTCCTGGAGGCAGGGTGACTTCAGGTAGGAGGTCCTGGTTGGAAGGCGAAGCCTAGTGTTTTTTTTTCAGTGCCAATCAGAGTAGGTAATGAGTGCGACTTCCACGGCATGTTGGAACCTGCTAGAACCGTGCCCGTGAACCTGTGGTAGTGCTGGGGAAATCAAGCTGTCCCAAGAAAGAGTGTACTGTTTTGCCCATCACTCGGCATACACAGTGTGAGTACGAAGGCCTACGGGCCTGGATGTTGTTTAGAAGAGCCAGGGGAGCCTGGGGGTACTCAGTGTTCTTGCAGGGAATAGGGTTTCCAGGCGAGGCACCTAGGTGTCCCGCAAAGCGTACTGGCGTTCAAATGCTGCAGAGCAGCGACTACGGCCTCATGGAAACTGCTGCACGCCTCCGCTTCTGCAGAGCAATTCAGGGCCTTACCTCGAGGCAAGTCCTCACGTTGAGTGTCCCGTGAGCGACACCGCATGGTAGGATGCTGACTTTCTCCTTGAGTAGAGAGACTTCAGGTACGAGGTCCTCTAAGAATTCTAAGCAGAGTGTTTTCTCATGGCAGCTCAAACGAGGGCAATGTCGAAGACTTCCAGGCCTAGTTGGACTGCCTAGAAATGTGGTTCTGCTGTTGTTCGAGGGCTCTGGAAATGTAGCACGCCTGAAGTAACGTGCAGTGTGTTGCCCATCACTCGGCAGACACAGAGGGCCTCCGAGGGACCTATGGGCCTCGATGTTGCTCAGTAGGCCCACAGGGGTGTGGGGGTACTCAGTGACCTTGGAACGAAAATGATGCTCACCCGAGGGGCCTAGGAGTTCTCAAAGGGTACCTTCTTTAAAATAAAGCAGAACAGCGACTAAGAGCTCATGGGAAGAGCTGCCTGCCTCCCGTTCTGCATGGCTACTCGGGGCCTTACCTCGAGGCAAGGACTCACGTTGAGATTCCCTTTAGCTCTAGAGCATGGCTAGATGAGCCCCACCCCGGCCATGGAAGCACCCTGTGTAGCCAGAGAAAACCCATTTTCTTCCCAGACCCATGCCTACGGCGTCCAGAGGCCTGACAACAGCAGAGAATTTCAGGGAGCTTCCAGGGAGCATGAATGGGGCTTTCCAAATGGAAAAGCAAGGCTAGTACCATCCCGCCCCCATTTCCATGGGCACACGCAGCATACATCCCTGTGGTTTCTGACAAGTCAAAAGAGACACAGAGCACACACTTCGTCCTTCCCTGAATCAACTCCTCGAGGCAGGGTGTTCTGCATGTAGTGAACGGCCTCAACCAAGGCGCGCCCTAGCTAGACCTCTGGGCCCGTGCCTCTTCAGAAGCCTGCAGTGCTACAGGAAAAACTGTGCTTTAGTGGCAATAGGAACGCAAGCCGACTTTCTCCTGGAGGCAGGGTGACTTCAGTTAGGAGGTCCTGGTTGGAAGGCGAAGCCTAGTGTTTTTTTTTCAGTGCCAATCAGAGTAGGGAATGAGTGCGACTTCCACGGCATGTTGGAACCTGCTAGAACCGTGCCCGTGAACCTGTGGTAGTGCTGGGGAAATCAAGCTGTCCCAAGAAAGAGTGTACTGTTTTGCCCATCACTCGGCATACACAGTGTGAGTACGAAGGCCTACGGGCCTGGATGTTGTTTAGAAGAGCCAGGGGAGCCTGGGGGTACTCAGTGTTCTTGCAGGGAATAGGGTTTCCAGGCGAGGCACCTAGGTGTCCCGCAAAGCGTACTGGCGTTCAAATGCTGCAGAGCAGCGGCTACGGCCTCATGGAAACTGCTGCACGCCTCCGCTTCTGCAGAGCAATTCAGGGCCTTACCTCGAGGCAAGTCCTCACGTTGAGTGTCCCGTGAGCGACCCCGCATGGTAGGATGCTGACTTTCTCCTTGAGTAGAGAGACTTCAGGTACGAGGTCCTCTAAGAATTCTAAGCAGAGTGTTTTCTCATGGCAGCTCAAACGAGGGCAATGTCGAAGACTTCCAGGCCATGTTGGACTGCCTAGAAATGTGGTTCTGCTGTTGTTCGAGGGCTCTGGAAATGTAGCACGCCTGAAGTAACGTGCAGTGTGTTGCCCATCACTCGGCACACACAGAGGGCCTCCGAGGGACCTATGGGCCTCGATGTTGCTCAGTAGGACCACAGGGGTGTGGGGGTACTCAGTGACCTTGGAACGAAAATGATGCTCACCCGAGGGGCCTAGGAGTTCTCAAAGGGTACCTTCTTTAAAATAAAGCAGAACAGCGACTAAGAGCTCATGGGAAGAGCTGCCTGCCTCCCGTTCGGCATGGCTACTCGGGGCCTTACCTCGAGGCAAGGACTCACGTTGAGATTCCCTTTAGCTCTAGAGCATGGCTAGATGAGCCCCACCCCGGCCATGGAAGCACCCTGTGTAGCCAGAGAAAACCCATTTTCTTCCCAGACCCATGCCTACGGCGTCCAGATGCCTGACAACAGCAGAGAATTTCAGGGAGCTTCCAGGGAGCATGAATGGGGCTTTCCAAATGGAAAAGCAAGGCTAGTACCATCCCGCCCCCATTTCCATGGGCACACGCAGCATACATCCCTGTGGTTTCTGACAAGTCAAAAGAGACACAGAGCACACACTTCGTCCTTCCCTGAATCAACTCCTCGAGGCAGGGTGTTCTGCATGTAGTGAACGGCCTCAACCAAGGCGCGCCCTAGCTAGACCTCTGGGCCCGTGCCTCTTCAGAAGCCTGCAGTGCTACAGGAAAAACTGTGCTTTAGTGGCAATAGGAACGCAAGCCGACTTTCTCCTGGAGGCAGGGTGACTTCAGGTAGGAGGTCCTGGTTGGAAGGTGAAGCCTAGTGTTTTTTTTTCAGTGCCAATCAGAGTAGGTAATGAGTGCGACTTCCACGGCATGTTGGAACCTGCTAGAACCGTGCCCGTGAACCTGTGGTAGTGCTGGGGTAATCAAGCTGTCCCAAGAAAGAGTGTACTGTTTTGCCCATCACTCGGCATACACAGTGTGAGTACGAAGGCCTACGGGCCTGGATGTTGTTTAGAAGAGCCAGGGGAGCCTGGGGGTACTCAGTGTTCTTGCAGGGAATAGGGTTTCCAGGCGAGGCACCTAGGTGTCCCGCAAAGCGTACTGGCGTTCAAATGCTGCAGAGCAGCGACTACGGCCTCATGGAAACTGCTGCACGCCTCCGCTTCTGCAGAGCAATTCAGGGCCTTACCTCGAGGCAAGTCCTCACGTTGAGTGTCCCGTGAGCGACACCGCATGGTAGGATGCTGACTTTCTCCTTGAGTAGAGAGACTTCAGGTACGAGGTCCTCTAAGAATTCTAAGCAGAGTGTTTTCTCATGGCAGCTCAAACGAGGGCAATGTCGAAGACTTCCAGGCCATGTTGGACTGCCTAGAAATGTGGTTCTGCTGTTGTTCGAGGGCTCTGGAAATGTAGCACGCCTGAAGTAACGTGCAGTGTGTTGCCCATCACTCGGCAGACACAGAGGGCCTCCGAGGGACCTATGGGCCTCGATGTTGCTCAGTAGGCCCACAGGGGTGTGGGGGTACTCAGTGATCTTGGAACGAAAATGATGCTCACCCGAGGGGCCTAGGAGTTCTCAAAGGGTACCTTCTTTAAAATAAAGCAGAACAGCGACTAAGAGCTCATGGGAAGAGCTGCCTGCCTCCCGTTCTGCATGGCTACTCGGGGCCTTACCTCGAGGCAAGGACTCACGTTGAGATTCCCTTTAGCTCTAGAGCATGGCTAGATGAGCCCCACCCCGGCCATGGAAGCACCCTGTGTAGCCAGAGAAAACCCATTTTCTTCCCAGACCCATGCCTACGGCGTCCAGAAGCCTGACAACAGCAGAGAATTTCAGGGAGCTTCCAGGGAGCATGAATGGGGCTTTCCAAATGGAAAAGCAAGGCTAGTACCATCCCGCCCCCATTTCCATGGGCACACGCAGCATACATCCCTGTGGTTTCTGACAAGTCAAAAGAGACACAGAGCACACACTTCGTCCTTCCCTGAATCAACTCCTCGAGGCAGGGTTTTCTGCATGTAGTGAACGGCCTCAACCAAGGCGCGCCCTAGCTAGGCCTCTGGGCCCGTGCCTCTTCAGAAGCCTGCAGTGCTACAGGAAAAACTGTGCTTTAGTGGCAATAGGAACGCAAGCCGACTTTCTCCTGGAGGCAGGGTGACTTCAGGTAGGAGGTCCTGGTTGGAAGGCGAAGCCTAGTGTTTTTTTTTCAGTGCCAATCAGAGTAGGTAATGAGTGCGACTTCCACGGCATGTTGGAACCTGCTAGAACCGTGCCCGTGAACCTGTGGTAGTGCTGGGGAAATCAAGCTGTCCCAAGAAAGAGTGTACTGTTTTGCCCATCACTCGGCATACACAGTGTGAGTACGAAGGCCTACGGGCCTGGATGTTGTTTAGAAGAGCCAGGGGAGCCTGGGGGTACTCAGTGTTCTTGCAGGGAATAGGGTTTCCAGGCGAGGCACCTAGGTGTCCCGCAAAGCGTACTGGCGTTCAAATGCTGCAGAGCAGCGACTACGGCCTCATGGAAACTGCTGCACGCCTCCGCTTCTGCAGAGCAATTCAGGGCCTTACCTCGAGGCAAGTCCTCACGTTGAGTGTCCCGTGAGCGACACCGCATGGTAGGATGCTGACTTTCTCCTTGAGTAGAGAGACTTCAGGTACGAGGTCCTCTAAGAATTCTAAGCAGAGTGTTTTCTCATGGCAGCTCAAACGAGGGCAATGTCGAAGACTTCCAGGCCTAGTTGGACTGCCTAGAAATGTGGTTCTGCTGTTGTTCGAGGGCTCTGGAAATGTAGCACGCCTGAAGTAACGTGCAGTGTGTTGCCCATCACTCGGCAGACACAGAGGGCCTCCGAGGGACCTATGGGCCTCGATGTTGCTCAGTAGGCCCACAGGGGTGTGGGGGTACTCAGTGACCTTGGAACGAAAATGATGCTCACCCGAGGGGCCTAGGAGTTCTCAAAGGGTACCTTCTTTAAAATAAAGCAGAACAGCGACTAAGAGCTCATGGGAAGAGCTGCCTGCCTCCCGTTCTGCATGGCTACTCGGGGCCTTACCTCGAGGCAAGGACTCACGTTGAGATTCCCTTTAGCTCTAGAGCATGGCTAGATGAGCCCCACCCCGGCCATGGAAGCACCCTGTGTAGCCAGAGAAAACCCATTTTCTTCCCAGACCCATGCCTACGGCGTCCAGAGGCCTGACAACAGCAGAGAATTTCAGGGAGCTTCCAGGGAGCATGAATGGGGCTTTCCAAATGGAAAAGCAAGGCTAGTACCATCCCGCCCCCATTTCCATGGGCACACGCAGCATACATCCCTGTGGTTTCTGACAAGTCAAAAGAGACACAGAGCACACACTTCGTCCTTCCCTGAATCAACTCCTCGAGGCAGGGTGTTCTGCATGTAGTGAACGGCCTCAACCAAGGCGCGCCCTAGCTAGACCTCTGGGCCCGTGCCTCTTCAGAAGCCTGCAGTGCTACAGGAAAAACTGTGCTTTAGTGGCAATAGGAACGCAAGCCGACTTTCTCCTGGAGGCAGGGTGACTTCAGGTAGGAGGTCCTGGTTGGAAGGCGAAGCCTAGTGTTTTTTTTTCAGTGCCAATCAGAGTAGGGAATGAGTGCGACTTCCACGGCATGTTGGAACCTGCTAGAACCGTGCCCGTGAACCTGTGGTAGTGCTGGGGAAATCAAGCTGTCCCAAGAAAGAGTGTACTGTTTTGCCCATCACTCGGCATACACAGTGTGAGTACGAAGGCCTACGGGCCTGGATGTTGTTTAGAAGAGCCAGGGGAGCCTGGGGGTACTCAGTGTTCTTGCAGGGAATAGGGTTTCCAGGCGAGGCACCTAGGTGTCCCGCAAAGCGTACTGGCGTTCAAATGCTGCAGAGCAGCGGCTACGGCCTCATGGAAACTGCTGCACGCCTCCGCTTCTGCAGAGCAATTCAGGGCCTTACCTCGAGGCAAGTCCTCACGTTGAGTGTCCCGTGAGCGACACCGCATGGTAGGATGCTGACTTTCTCCTTGAGTAGAGAGACTTCAGGTACGAGGTCCTCTAAGAATTCTAAGCAGAGTGTTTTCTCAGGGCAGCTCAAACGAGGGCAATGTCGAAGACTTCCAGGCCATGTTGGACTGCCTAGAAATGTGGTTCTGCTGTTGTTCGAGGGCTCTGGAAATGTAGCACGCCTGAAGTAACGTGCAGTGTGTTGCCCATCACTCGGCAGACACAGAGGGCCTCCGAGGGACCTATGGGCCTCGATGTTGCTCAGTAGGCCCACAGGGGTGTGGGGGTACTCAGTGACCTTGGAACGAAAATGATGCTCACCCGTGGGGCCTAGGAGTTCTCAAAGGGTACCTTCTTTAAAATAAAGCAGAACAGCGACTAAGAGCTCATGGGAAGAGCTACCTGCCTCCCGTTCTGCATGGCTACTCGGGGCCTTACCTCGAGGCAAGGACTCACGTTGAGATTCCCTTTAGCTCTAGAGCATGGCTAGATGAGCCCCACCCCGGCCATGGAAGCACCCTGTGTAGCCAGAGAAAACCCATTTTCTTCCCAGACCCATGCCTACGGCGTCCAGAAGCCTGACAACAGCAGAGAATTTCAGGGAGCTTCCAGGGAGCATGAATGGGGCTTTCCAAATGGAAAAGCAAGGCTAGTACCATCCCGCCCCCATTTCCATGGGCACACGCAGCATACATCCCTGTGGTTTCTGACAAGTCAAAAGAGACACAGAGCACACACTTCGTCCTTCCCTGAATCAACTCCTCGAGGCAGGGTTTTCTGCATGTAGTGAACGGCCTCAACCAAGGCGCGCCCTAGCTAGGCCTCTGGGCCCGTGCCTCTTCAGAAGCCTGCAGTGCTACAGGAAAAACTGTGCTTTAGTGGCAATAGGAACGCAAGCCGACTTTCTCCTGGAGGCAGGGTGACTTCAGGTAGGAGGTCCTGGTTGGAAGGCGAAGCCTAGTGTTTTTTTTTCAGTGCCAATCAGAGTAGGTAATGAGTGCGACTTCCACGGCATGTTGGAACCTGCTAGAACCGTGCCCGTGAACCTGTGGTAGTGCTGGGGAAATCAAGCTGTCCCAAGAAAGAGTGTACTGTTTTGCCCATCACTCGGCATACACAGTGTGAGTACGAAGGCCTACGGGCCTGGATGTTGTTTAGAAGAGCCAGGGGAGCCTGGGGGTACTCAGTGTTCTTGCAGGGAATAGGGTTTCCAGGCGAGGCACCTAGGTGTCCCGCAAAGCGTACTGGCGTTCAAATGCTGCAGAGCAGCGACTACGGCCTCATGGAAACTGCTGCACGCCTCCGCTTCTGCAGAGCAATTCAGGGCCTTACCTCGAGGCAAGTCCTCACGTTGAGTGTCCCGTGAGCGACACCGCATGGTAGGATGCTGACTTTCTCCTTGAGTAGAGAGACTTCAGGTACGAGGTCCTCTAAGAATTCTAAGCAGAGTGTTTTCTCATGGCAGCTCAAACGAGGGCAATGTCGAAGACTTCCAGGCCTAGTTGGACTGCCTAGAAATGTGGTTCTGCTGTTGTTCGAGGGCTCTGGAAATGTAGCACGCCTGAAGTAACGTGCAGTGTGTTGCCCATCACTCGGCAGACACAGAGGGCCTCCGAGGGACCTATGGGCCTCGATGTTGCTCAGTAGGCCCACAGGGGTGTGGGGGTACTCAGTGACCTTGGAACGAAAATGATGCTCACCCGAGGGGCCTAGGAGTTCTCAAAGGGTACCTTCTTTAAAATAAAGCAGAACAGCGACTAAGAGCTCATGGGAAGAGCTGCCTGCCTCCCGTTCTGCATGGCTACTCGGGGCCTTACCTCGAGGCAAGGACTCACGTTGAGATTCCCTTTAGCTCTAGAGCATGGCTAGATGAGCCCCACCCCGGCCATGGAAGCACCCTGTGTAGCCAGAGAAAACCCATTTTCTTCCCAGACCCATGCCTACGGCGTCCAGAGGCCTGACAACAGCAGAGAATTTCAGGGAGCTTCCAGGGAGCATGAATGGGGCTTTCCAAATGGAAAAGCAAGGCTAGTACCATCCCGCCCCCATTTCCATGGGCACACGCAGCATACATCCCTGTGGTTTCTGACAAGTCAAAAGAGACACAGAGCACACACTTCGTCCTTCCCTGAATCAACTCCTCGAGGCAGGGTGTTCTGCATGTAGTGAACGGCCTCAACCAAGGCGCGCCCTAGCTAGACCTCTGGGCCCGTGCCTCTTCAGAAGCCTGCAGTGCTACAGGAAAAACTGTGCTTTAGTGGCAATAGGAACGCAAGCCGACTTTCTCCTGGAGGCAGGGTGACTTCAGGTAGGAGGTCCTGGTTGGAAGGCGAAGCCTAGTGTTTTTTTTTCAGTGCCAATCAGAGTAGGGAATGAGTGCGACTTCCACGGCATGTTGGAACCTGCTAGAACCGTGCCCGTGAACCTGTGGTAGTGCTGGGGAAATCAAGCTGTCCCAAGAAAGAGTGTACTGTTTTGCCCATCACTCGGCATACACAGTGTGAGTACGAAGGCCTACGGGCCTGGATGTTGTTTAGAAGAGCCAGGGGAGCCTGGGGGCACTCAGTGTTCTTGCAGGGAATAGGGTTTCCAGGCGAGGCACCTAGGTGTCCCGCAAAGCGTACTGGCGTTCAAATGCTGCAGAGCAGCGGCTACGGCCTCATGGAAACTGCTGCACGCCTCCGCTTCTGCAGAGCAATTCAGGGCCTTACCTCGAGGCAAGTCCTCACGTTGAGTGTCCCGTGAGCGACACCGCATGGTAGGATGCTGACTTTCTCCTTGAGTAGAGAGACTTCAGGTACGAGGTCCTCTAAGAATTCTAAGCAGAGTGTTTTCTCATGGCAGCTCAAACGAGGGCAATGTCGAAGACTTCCAGGCCATGTTGGACTGCCTAGAAATGTGGTTCTGCTGTTGTTCGAGGGCTCTGGAAATGTAGCACGCCTGAAGTAACGTGCAGTGTGTTGCCCATCACTCGGCACACACAGAGGGCCTCCGAGGGACCTATGGGCCTCGATGTTGCTCAGTAGGACCACAGGGGTGTGGGGGTACTCAGTGACCTTGGAACGAAAATGATGCTCACCCGAGGGGCCTAGGAGTTCTCAAAGGGTACCTTCTTTAAAATAAAGCAGAACAGCGACTAAGAGCTCATGGGAAGAGCTGCCTGCCTCCCGTTCGGCATGGCTACTCGGGGCCTTACCTCGAGGCAAGGACTCACGTTGAGATTCCCTTTAGCTCTAGAGCATGGCTAGATGAGCCCCACCCCGGCCATGGAAGCACCCTGTGTAGCCAGAGAAAACCCATTTTCTTCCCAGACCCATGCCTACGGCGTCCAGAGGCCTGACAACAGCAGAGAATTTCAGGGAGCTTCCAGGGAGCATGAATGGGGCTTTCCAAATGGAAAAGCAAGGCTAGTACCATCCCGCCCCCATTTCCATGGGCACACGCAGCATACATCCCTGTGGTTTCTGACAAGTCAAAAGAGACACAGAGCACACACTTCGTCCTTCCCTGAATCAACTCCTCGAGGCAGGGTGTTCTGCATGTAGTGAACGGCCTCAACCAAGGCGCGCCCTAGCTAGACCTCTGGGCCCGTGCCTCTTCAGAAGCCTGCAGTGCTACAGGAAAAACTGTGCTTTAGTGGCAATAGGAACGCAAGCCGACTTTCTCCTGGAGGCAGGGTGACTTCAGGTAGGAGGTCCTGGTTGGAAGGTGAAGCCTAGTGTTTTTTTTTCAGTGCCAATCAGAGTAGGTAATGAGTGCGACTTCCACGGCATGTTGGAACCTGCTAGAACCGTGCCCGTGAACCTGTGGTAGTGCTGGGGTAATCAAGCTGTCCCAAGAAAGAGTGTACTGTTTTGCCCATCACTCGGCATACACAGTGTGAGTACGAAGGCCTACGGGCCTGGATGTTGTTTAGAAGAGCCAGGGGAGCCTGGGGGTACTCAGTGTTCTTGCAGGGAATAGGGTTTCCAGGCGAGGCACCTAGGTGTCCCGCAAAGCGTACTGGCGTTCAAATGCTGCAGAGCAGCGACTACGGCCTCATGGAAACTGCTGCACGCCTCCGCTTCTGCAGAGCAATTCAGGGCCTTACCTCGAGGCAAGTCCTCACGTTGAGTGTCCCGTGAGCGACACCGCATGGTAGGATGCTGACTTTCTCCTTGAGTAGAGAGACTTCAGGTACGAGGTCCTCTAAGAATTCTAAGCAGAGTGTTTTCTCATGGCAGCTCAAACGAGGGCAATGTCGAAGACTTCCAGGCCATGTTGGACTGCCTAGAAATGTGGTTCTGCTGTTGTTCGAGGGCTCTGGAAATGTAGCACGCCTGAAGTAACGTGCAGTGTGTTGCCCATCACTCGGCAGACACAGAGGGCCTCCGAGGGACCTATGGGCCTCGATGTTGCTCAGTAGGCCCACAGGGGTGTGGGGGTACTCAGTGATCTTGGAACGAAAATGATGCTCACCCGAGGGGCCTAGGAGTTCTCAAAGGGTACCTTCTTTAAAATAAAGCAGAACAGCGACTAAGAGCTCATGGGAAGAGCTGCCTGCCTCCCGTTCTGCATGGCTACTCGGGGCCTTACCTCGAGGCAAGGACTCACGTTGAGATTCCCTTTAGCTCTAGAGCATGGCTAGATGAGCCCCACCCCGGCCATGGAAGCACCCTGTGTAGCCAGAGAAAACCCATTTTCTTCCCAGACCCATGCCTACGGCGTCCAGAAGCCTGACAACAGCAGAGAATTTCAGGGAGCTTCCAGGGAGCATGAATGGGGCTTTCCAAATGGAAAAGCAAGGCTAGTACCATCCCGCCCCCATTTCCATGGGCACACGCAGCATACATCCCTGTGGTTTCTGACAAGTCAAAAGAGACACAGAGCACACACTTCGTCCTTCCCTGAATCAACTCCTCGAGGCAGGGTTTTCTGCATGTAGTGAACGGCCTCAACCAAGGCGCGCCCTAGCTAGGCCTCTGGGCCCGTGCCTCTTCAGAAGCCTGCAGTGCTACAGGAAAAACTGTGCTTTAGTGGCAATAGGAACGCAAGCCGACTTTCTCCTGGAGGCAGGGTGACTTCAGGTAGGAGGTCCTGGTTGGAAGGCGAAGCCTAGTGTTTTTTTTTCAGTGCCAATCAGAGTAGGTAATGAGTGCGACTTCCACGGCATGTTGGAACCTGCTAGAACCGTGCCCGTGAACCTGTGGTAGTGCTGGGGAAATCAAGCTGTCCCAAGAAAGAGTGTACTGTTTTGCCCATCACTCGGCATACACAGTGTGAGTACGAAGGCCTACGGGCCTGGATGTTGTTTAGAAGAGCCAGGGGAGCCTGGGGGTACTCAGTGTTCTTGCAGGGAATAGGGTTTCCAGGCGAGGCACCTAGGTGTCCCGCAAAGCGTACTGGCGTTCAAATGCTGCAGAGCAGCGACTACGGCCTCATGGAAACTGCTGCACGCCTCCGCTTCTGCAGAGCAATTCAGGGCCTTACCTCGAGGCAAGTCCTCACGTTGAGTGTCCCGTGAGCGACACCGCATGGTAGGATGCTGACTTTCTCCTTGAGTAGAGAGACTTCAGGTACGAGGTCCTCTAAGAATTCTAAGCAGAGTGTTTTCTCATGGCAGCTCAAACGAGGGCAATGTCGAAGACTTCCAGGCCTAGTTGGACTGCCTAGAAATGTGGTTCTGCTGTTGTTCGAGGGCTCTGGAAATGTAGCACGCCTGAAGTAACGTGCAGTGTGTTGCCCATCACTCGGCAGACACAGAGGGCCTCCGAGGGACCTATGGGCCTCGATGTTGCTCAGTAGGCCCACAGGGGTGTGGGGGTACTCAGTGACCTTGGAACGAAAATGATGCTCACCCGAGGGGCCTAGGAGTTCTCAAAGGGTACCTTCTTTAAAATAAAGCAGAACAGCGACTAAGAGCTCATGGGAAGAGCTGCCTGCCTCCCGTTCTGCATGGCTACTCGGGGCCTTACCTCGAGGCAAGGACTCACGTTGAGATTCCCTTTAGCTCTAGAGCATGGCTAGATGAGCCCCACCCCGGCCATGGAAGCACCCTGTGTAGCCAGAGAAAACCCATTTTCTTCCCAGACCCATGCCTACGGCGTCCAGAGGCCTGACAACAGCAGAGAATTTCAGGGAGCTTCCAGGGAGCATGAATGGGGCTTTCCAAATGGAAAAGCAAGGCTAGTACCATCCCGCCCCCATTTCCATGGGCACACGCAGCATACATCCCTGTGGTTTCTGACAAGTCAAAAGAGACACAGAGCACACACTTCGTCCTTCCCTGAATCAACTCCTCGAGGCAGGGTGTTCTGCATGTAGTGAACGGCCTCAACCAAGGCGCGCCCTAGCTAGACCTCTGGGCCCGTGCCTCTTCAGAAGCCTGCAGTGCTACAGGAAAAACTGTGCTTTAGTGGCAATAGGAACGCAAGCCGACTTTCTCCTGGAGGCAGGGTGACTTCAGGTAGGAGGTCCTGGTTGGAAGGCGAAGCCTAGTGTTTTTTTTTCAGTGCCAATCAGAGTAGGGAATGAGTGCGACTTCCACGGCATGTTGGAACCTGCTAGAACCGTGCCCGTGAACCTGTGGTAGTGCTGGGGAAATCAAGCTGTCCCAAGAAAGAGTGTACTGTTTTGCCCATCACTCGGCATACACAGTGTGAGTACGAAGGCCTACGGGCCTGGATGTTGTTTAGAAGAGCCAGGGGAGCCTGGGGGTACTCAGTGTTCTTGCAGGGAATAGGGTTTCCAGGCGAGGCACCTAGGTGTCCCGCAAAGCGTACTGGCGTTCAAATGCTGCAGAGCAGCGGCTACCGCCTCATGGAAACTGCTGCACGCCTCCGCTTCTGCAGAGCAATTCAGGGCCTTACCTCGAGGCAAGTCCTCACGTTGAGTGTCCCGTGAGCGACACCGCATGGTAGGATGCTGACTTTCTCCTTGAGTAGAGAGACTTCAGGTACGAGGTCCTCTAAGAATTCTAAGCAGAGTGTTTTCTCATGGCAGCTCAAACGAGGGCAATGTCGAAGACTTCCAGGCCATGTTGGACTGCCTAGAAATGTGGTTCTGCTGTTGTTCGAGGGCTCTGGAAATGTAGCACGCCTGAAGTAACGTGCAGTGTGTTGCCCATCACTCGGCAGACACAGAGGGCCTCCGAGGGACCTATGGGCCTCGATGTTGCTCAGTAGGCCCACAGGGGTGTGGGGGTACTCAGTGAACTTGGAACGAAAATGATGCTCACCCGAGGGGCCTAGGAGTTCTCAAAGGGTACCTTCTTTAAAATAAAGCAGAACAGCGACTAAGAGCTCATGGGAAGAGCTACCTGCCTCCCGTTCTGCATGGCTACTCGGGGCCTTACCTCGAGGCAAGGACTCACGTTGAGATTCCCTTTAGCTCTAGAGCATGGCTAGATGAGCCCCACCCCGGCCATGGAAGCACCCTGTGTAGCCAGAGAAAACCCATTTTCTTCCCAGACCCATGCCTACGGCGTCCAGAGGCCTGACAACAGCAGAGAATTTCAGGGAGCTTCCAGGGAGCATGAATGGGGCTTTCCAAATGGAAAAGCAAGGCTAGTACCATCCCGCCCCCATTTCCATGGGCACACGCAGCATACATCCCTGTGGTTTCTGACAAGTCAAAAGAGACACAGAGCACACACTTCGTCCTTCCCTGAATCAACTCCTCGAGGCAGGGTGTTCTGCATGTAGTGAACGGCCTCAACCAAGGCGCGCCCTAGCTAGACCTCTGGGCCCGTGCCTCTTCAGAAGCCTGCAGTGCTACAGGAAAAACTGTGCTTTAGTGGCAATAGGAACGCAAGCCGACTTTCTCCTGGAGGCAGGGTGACTTCAGGTAGGAGGTCCTGGTTGGAAGGCGAAGCCTAGTGTTTTTTTTTCAGTGCCAATCAGAGTAGGGAATGAGTGCGACTTCCACGGCATGTTGGAACCTGCTAGAACCGTGCCCGTGAACCTGTGGTAGTGCTGGGGAAATCAAGCTGTCCCAAGAAAGAGTGTACTGTTTTGCCCATCACTCGGCATACACAGTGTGAGTACGAAGGCCTACGGGCCTGGATGTTGTTTAGAAGAGCCAGGGGAGCCTGGGGGTACTCAGTGTTCTTGCAGGGAATAGGGTTTCCAGGCGAGGCACCTAGGTGTCCCGCAAAGCGTACTGGCGTTCAAATGCTGCAGAGCAGCGGCTACCGCCTCATGGAAACTGCTGCACGCCTCCGCTTCTGCAGAGCAATTCAGGGCCTTACCTCGAGGCAAGTCCTCACGTTGAGTGTCCCGTGAGCGACACCGCATGGTAGGATGCTGACTTTCTCCTTGAGTAGAGAGACTTCAGGTACGAGGTCCTCTAAGAATTCTAAGCAGAGTGTTTTCTCATGGCAGCTCAAACGAGGGCAATGTCGAAGACTTCCAGGCCATGTTGGACTGCCTAGAAATGTGGTTCTGCTGTTGTTCGAGGGCTCTGGAAATGTAGCACGCCTGAAGTAACGTGCAGTGTGTTGCCCATCACTCGGCAGACACAGAGGGCCTCCGAGGGACCTATGGGCCTCGATGTTGCTCAGTAGGCCCACAGGGGTGTGGGGGTACTCAGTGACCTTGGAACGAAAATGATGCTCACCCGAGGGGCCTAGGAGTTCTCAAAGGGTACCTTCTTTAAAATAAAGCAGAACAGCGACTAAGAGCTCATGGGAAGAGCTGCCTGCCTCCCGTTCTGCATGGCTACTCGGGGCCTTACCTCGAGGCAAGGACTCACGTTGAGATTCCCTTTAGCTCTAGAGCATGGCTAGATGAGCCCCACCCCGGCCATGGAAGCACCCTGTGTAGCCAGAGAAAACCCATTTTCTTCCCAGACCCATGCCTACGGCGTCCAGAGGCCTGACAACAGCAGAGAATTTCAGGGAGCTTCCAGGGAGCATGAATGGGGCTTTCCAAATGGAAAAGCAAGGCTAGTACCATCCCGCCCCCATTTCCATGGGCACACGCAGCATACATCCCTGTGGTTTCTGACAAGTCAAAAGAGACACAGAGCACACACTTCGTCCTTCCCTGAATCAACTCCTCGAGGCAGGGTGTTCTGCATGTAGTGAACGGCCTCAACCAAGGCGCGCCCTAGCTAGACCTCTGGGCCCGTGCCTCTTCAGAAGCCTGCAGTGCTACAGGAAAAACTGTGCTTTAGTGGCAATAAGAACGCAAGCCGACTTTCTCCTGGAGGCAGGGTGACTTCAGGTAGGAGGTCCTGGTTGGAAGTCGAAGCCTAGTGTTTTTTTTTCAGTGCCAATCAGAGTAGGGAATGAGTGCGACTTCCACGGCATGTTGGAACCTGCTAGAACCGTGCCCGTGAACCTGTGGTAGTGCTGGGGTAATCAAGCTGTCCCAAGAAAGAGTGTACTGTTTTGCCCATCACTCGGCATACACAGTGTGAGTACGAAGGCCTACGGGCCTGGATGTTGTTTAGAAGAGCCAGGGGAGCCTGGGGGTACTCAGTGTTCTTGCAGGGAATAGGGTTTCCAGGCGAGGCACCTAGGTGTCCCGCAAAGCGTACTGGCGTTCAAATGCTGCAGAGCAGCGACTACGGCCTCATGGAAACTGCTGCACGCCTCCGCTTCTGCAGAGCAATTCAGGGCCTTACCTCGAGGCAAGTCCTCACGTTGAGTGTCCCGTGAGCGACACCGCATGGTAGGATGCTGACTTTCTCCTTGAGTAGAGAGACTTCAGGTACGAGGTCCTCTAAGAATTCTAAGCAGAGTGTTTTCTCATGGCAGCTCAAACGAGGGCAATGTCGAAGACTTCCAGGCCTAGTTGGACTGCTTAGAAATGTGGTTCTGCTGTTGTTCGAGGGCTCTGGAAATGTAGCACGCCTGAAGTAACGTGCAGTGTGTTGCCCATCACTCGGCAGACACAGAGGGTCTCCGAGGGACCTATGGGCCTCGATGTTGCTCAGTAGGCCCACAGGGGTGTGGGGGTACTCAGTGACCTTGGAACGAAAATGATGCTCACCCGAGGGGCCTAGGAGTTCTCAAAGGGTACCTTCTTTAAAATAAAGCAGAACAGCGACTAAGAGCTCATGGGAAGAGCTGCCTGCCTCCCGTTCTGCATGGCTACTCGGGGCCTTACCTCGAGGCAAGGACTCACGTTGAGATTCCCTTTAGCTCTAGAGCATGGCTAGATGAGCCCCACCCCGGCCATGGAAGCACCCTGTGTAGCCAGAGAAAACCCATTTTCTTCCCAGACCCATGCCTACGGCGTCCAGAGGCCTGACAACAGCAGAGAATTTCAGGGAGCTTCCAGGGAGCATGAATGGGGCTTTCCAAATGGAAAAGCAAGGCTAGTACCATCCCGCCCCCATTTCCATGGGCACACGCAGCATACATCCCTGTGGTTTCTGACAAGTCAAAAGAGACACAGAGCACACACTTCGTCCTTCCCTGAATCAACTCCTCGAGGCAGGGTGTTCTGCATGTAGTGAACGGCCTCAACCAAGGCGCGCCCTAGCTAGACCTCTGGGCCCGTGCCTCTTCAGAAGCCTGCAGTGCTACAGGAAAAACTGTGCTTTAGTGGCAATAGGAACGCAAGCCGACTTTCTCCTGGAGGCAGGGTGACTTCAGGTAGGAGGTCCTGGTTGGAAGGCGAAGCCTAGTGTTTTTTTTTCAGTGCCAATCAGAGTAGGGAATGAGTGCGACTTCCACGGCATGTTGGAACCTGCTAGAACCGTGCCCGTGAACCTGTGGTAGTGCTGGGGAAATCAAGCTGTCCCAAGAAAGAGTGTACTGTTTTGCCCATCACTCGGCATACACAGTGTGAGTACGAAGGCCTACGGGCCTGGATGTTGTTTAGAAGAGCCAGGGGAGCCTGGGGGTACTCAGTGTTCTTGCAGGGAATAGGGTTTCCAGGCGAGGCACCTAGGTGTCCCGCAAAGCGTACTGGCGTTCAAATGCTGCAGAGCAGCGGCTACCGCCTCATGGAAACTGCTGCACGCCTCCGCTTCTGCAGAGCAATTCAGGGCCTTACCTCGAGGCAAGTCCTCACGTTGAGTGTCCCGTGAGCGACCCCGCATGGTAGGATGCTGACTTTCTCCTTGAGTAGAGAGACTTCAGGTACGAGGTCCTCTAAGAATTCTAAGCAGAGTGTTTTCTCATGGCAGCTCAAACGAGGGCAATGTCGAAGACTTCCAGGCCATGTTGGACTGCCTAGAAATGTGGTTCTGCTGTTGTTCGAGGGCTCTGGAAATGTAGCACGCCTGAAGTAACGTGCAGTGTGTTGCCCATCACTCGGCAGACACAGAGGGCCTCCGAGGGACCTATGGGCCTCGATGTTGCTCAGTAGGCCCACAGGGGTGTGGGGGTACTCAGTGATCTTGGAACGAAAATGATGCTCACCCGAGGGGCCTAGGAGTTCTCAAAGGGTACCTTCTTTCAAATAAAGCAGAACAGCGACTAAGAGCTCATGGGAAGAGCTGCCTGCCTCCCGTTCTGCATGGCTACTCGGGGCCTTACCTCGAGGCAAGGACTCACGTTGAGATTCCCTTTAGCTCTAGAGCATTACAAGAAGAGAGCCACCCCGGCCATGGAAGCACCCTGTGTAGCCAGAGAAAACCCATTTTCTTCCCAGACCCATGCCTACGGCGTCCAGAGGCCTGACAACAGCAGAGAATTTCAGGGAGCTTCCAGGGAGCATGAATGGGGCTTTCCAAATGGAAAAGCAAGGCTAGTACCATCCCGCCCCCATTTCCATGGGCACACGCAGCATACATCCCTGTGGTTTCTGACAAGTCAAAAGAGACACAGAGCACACACTGGTTCCTTCCCTGAATCAACTTCTCGAGGCAGAGTGTTCTGCATCTAGTGAACGGCCTCAACCAAGGCACGCCCTAGCTAGGCCTCTGGGCCCGGGCCTCTTCAGAAGCCTGCAGTGCTACAGGAAGAACTGTGCTTTAGTTGCAATAGGCAAGCAATCCGCCTTTCTCCTGGAGGCAGGGTGACTTCAGGTAGGAGGTCCTGGTTGGAAGGCGAAGCCTAGTGTTTTTTTTCAGTGCCAATCAGAGTAGGGAATGAGTGCAACTTCCACGGCATGTTGGAACCTGCTAGAACCGTGCCCGTGAACCTGTGGTAGTGCTGGGGAAATCAAGCTGTCCCAAGAAAGAGTGTACTGTTTTACCCAACACTCGGCATACACAGTGAGTACGAAGGCCTACGGGCCTGGATGTTGTTTAGAAGAGCCAGGGGAGCCTGGGGGTACTCAGTGTTCTTGCAGGGAATAGGGTTTCCAGGCGAGGCACCTAGGTGTCCCGCAAAGCGTACTGGCGTTCAAATGCTGCAGAGCAGCGGCTACCGCCTCATGGAAACTGCTGCACGCCTCCGCTTCTGCAGAGCAATTCAGGGCCTTACCTCGAGGCAAGTCCTCACGTTGAGTGTCCCGTGAGCGACACCGCATGGTAGGATGCTGACTTTCTCCTTGAGTAGAGAGACTTCAGGTACGAGGTCCTCTAAGAATTCTAAGCAGAGTGTTTTCTCATGGCAGCTCAAACGAGGGCAATGTCGAAGACTTCCAGGCCATGTTGGACTGCCTAGAAATGTGGTTCTGCTGTTGTTCGAGGGCTCTGGAAATGTAGCACGCCTGAAGTAACGTGCAGTGTGTTGCCCATCACTCGGCAGACACAGAGGGCCTCCGAGGGACCTATGGGCCTCGATGTTGCTCAGTAGGCCCACAGGGGTGTGGGGGTACTCAGTGACCTTGGAACGAAAATGATGCTCACCCGAGGGGCCTAGGAGTTCTCAAAGGGTACCTTCTTTAAAATAAAGCAGAACAGCGACTAAGAGCTCATGGGAAGAGCTGCCTGCCTCCCGTTCTGCATGGCTACTCGGGGCCTTACCTCGAGGCAAGGACTCACGTTGAGATTCCCTTTAGCTCTAGAGCATGGCTAGATGAGCCCCACCCCGGCCATGGAAGCACCCTGTGTAGCCAGAGAAAACCCATTTTCTTCCCAGACCCATGCCTACGGCGTCCAGAGGCCTGACAACAGCAGAGAATTTCAGGGAGCTTCCAGGGAGCATGAATGGGGCTTTCCAAATGGAAAAGCAAGGCTAGTACCATCCCGCCCCCATTTCCATGGGCACACGCAGCATACATCCCTGTGGTTTCTGACAAGTCAAAAGAGACACAGAGCACACACTTCGTCCTTCCCTGAATCAACTCCTCGAGGCAGGGTGTTCTGCATGTAGTGAACGGCCTCAACCAAGGCGCGCCCTAGCTAGACCTCTGGGCCCGTGCCTCTTCAGAAGCCTGCAGTGCTACAGGAAAAACTGTGCTTTAGTGGCAATAAGAACGCAAGCCGACTTTCTCCTGGAGGCAGGGTGACTTCAGGTAGGAGGTCCTGGTTGGAAGTCGAAGCCTAGTGTTTTTTTTTCAGTGCCAATCAGAGTAGGGAATGAGTGCGACTTCCACAGCATGTTGGAACCTGCTAGAACCGTGCCCGTGAACCTGTGGTAGTGCTGGGGTAATCAAGCTGTCCCAAGAAAGAGTGTACTGTTTTGCCCATCACTCGGCATACACAGTGTGAGTACGAAGGCCTACGGGCCTGGATGTTGTTTAGAAGAGCCAGGGGAGCCTGGGGGTACTCAGTGTTCTTGCAGGGAATAGGGTTTCCAGGCGAGGCACCTAGGTGTCCCGCAAAGCGTACTGGCGTTCAAATGCTGCAGAGCAGCGACTACGGCCTCATGGAAACTGCTGCACGCCTCCGCTTCTGCAGAGCAATTCAGGGCCTTACCTCGAGGCAAGTCCTCACGTTGAGTGTCCCGTGAGCGACACCGCATGGTAGGATGCTGACTTTCTCCTTGAGTAGAGAGACTTCAGGTACGAGGTCCTCTAAGAATTCTAAGCAGAGTGTTTTCTCATGGCAGCTCAAACGAGGGCAATGTCGAAGACTTCCAGGCCTAGTTGGACTGCTTAGAAATGTGGTTCTGCTGTTGTTCGAGGGCTCTGGAAATGTAGCACGCCTGAAGTAACGTGCAGTGTGTTGCCCATCACTCGGCAGACACAGAGGGCCTCCGAGGGACCTATGGGCCTCGATGTTGCTCAGTAGGCCCACAGGGGTGTGGGGGTACTCAGTGACCTTGGAACGAAAATGATGCTCACCCGAGGGGCCTAGGAGTTCTCAAAGGGTACCTTCTTTAAAATAAAGCAGAACAGCGACTAAGAGCTCATGGGAAGAGCTGCCTGCCTCCCGTTCTGCATGGCTACTCGGGGCCTTACCTCGAGGCAAGGACTCACGTTGAGATTCCCTTTAGCTCTAGAGCATGGCTAGATGAGCCCCACCCCGGCCATGGAAGCACCCTGTGTAGCCAGAGAAAACCCATTTTCTTCCCAGACCCATGCCTACGGCGTCCAGAGGCCTGACAACAGCAGAGAATTTCAGGGAGCTTCCAGGGAGCATGAATGGGGCTTTCCAAATGGAAAAGCAAGGCTAGTACCATCCCGCCCCCATTTCCATGGGCACACGCAGCATACATCCCTGTGGTTTCTGACAAGTCAAAAGAGACACAGAGCACACACTTCGTCCTTCCCTGAATCAACTCCTCGAGGCAGGGTGTTCTGCATGTAGTGAACGGCCTCAACCAAGGCGCGCCCTAGCTAGACCTCTGGGCCCGTGCCTCTTCAGAAGCCTGCAGTGCTACAGGAAAAACTGTGCTTTAGTGGCAATAGGAACGCAAGCCGACTTTCTCCTGGAGGCAGGGTGACTTCAGGTAGGAGGTCCTGGTTGGAAGGCGAAGCCTAGTGTTTTTTTTTCAGTGCCAATCAGAGTAGGGAATGAGTGCGACTTCCACGGCATGTTGGAACCTGCTAGAACCGTGCCCGTGAACCTGTGGTAGTGCTGGGGAAATCAAGCTGTCCCAAGAAAGAGTGTACTGTTTTGCCCATCACTCGGCATACACAGTGTGAGTACGAAGGCCTACGGGCCTGGATGTTGTTTAGAAGAGGCAGGGGAGCCTGGGGGTACTCAGTGTTCTTGCAGGGAATAGGGTTTCCAGGCGAGGCACCTAGGTGTCCCGCAAAGCGTACTGGCGTTCAAATGCTGCAGAGCAGCGGCTACCGCCTCATGGAAACTGCTGCACGCCTCCGCTTCTGCAGAGCAATTCAGGGCCTTACCTCGAGGCAAGTCCTCACGTTGAGTGTCCCGTGAGCGACCCCGCATGGTAGGATGCTGACTTTCTCCTTGAGTAGAGAGACTTCAGGTACGAGGTCCTCTAAGAATTCTAAGCAGAGTGTTTTCTCATGGCAGCTCAAACGAGGGCAATGTCGAAGACTTCCAGGCCATGTTGGACTGCCTAGAAATGTGGTTCTGCTGTTGTTCGAGGGCTCTGGAAATGTAGCACGCCTGAAGTAACGTGCAGTGTGTTGCCCATCACTCGGCAGACACAGAGGGCCTCCGAGGGACCTATGGGCCTCGATGTTGCTCAGTAGGCCCACAGGGGTGTGGGGGTACTCAGTGATCTTGGAACGAAAATGATGCTCACCCGAGGGGCCTAGGAGTTCTCAAAGGGTACCTTCTTTCAAATAAAGCAGAACAGCGACTAAGAGCTCATGGGAAGAGCTGCCTGCCTCCCGTTCTGCATGGCTACTCGGGGCCTTACCTCGAGGCAAGGACTCACGTTGAGATTCCCTTTAGCTCTAGAGCATTACAAGAAGAGAGCCACCCCGGCCATGGAAGCACCCTGTGTAGCCAGAGAAAACCCATTTTCTTCCCAGACCCATGCCTACGGCGTCCAGAGGCCTGACAACAGCAGAGAATTTCAGGGAGCTTCCAGGGAGCATGAATGGGGCTTTCCAAATGGAAAAGCAAGGCTAGTACCATCCCGCCCCCATTTCCATGGGCACACGCAGCATACATCCCTGTGGTTTCTGACAAGTCAAAAGAGACACAGAGCACACACTGGTTCCTTCCCTGAATCAACTTCTCGAGGCAGAGTGTTCTGCATCTAGTGAACGGCCTCAACCAAGGCACGCCCTAGCTAGGCCTCTGGGCCCGGGCCTCTTCAGAAGCCTGCAGTGCTACAGGAAGAACTGTGCTTTAGTTGCAATAGGCAAGCAATCCGCCTTTCTCCTGGAGGCAGGGTGACTTCAGGTAGGAGGTCCTGGTTGGAAGGCGAAGCCTAGTGTTTTTTTTCAGTGCCAATCAGAGTAGGGAATGAGTGCAACTTCCACGGCATGTTGGAACCTGCTAGAACCGTGCCCGTGAACCTGTGGTAGTGCTGGGGAAATCAAGCTGTCCCAAGAAAGAGTGTACTGTTTTACCCAACACTCGGCATACACAGTGAGTACGAAGGCCTACGGGCCTGGATGTTGTTTAGAAGAGCCAGGGGAGCCTGGGGGTACTCAGTGTTCTTACAGGGAATAGGGTTTCCAGGCGAGGCACCTAGGTGTCCCGCAAAGCGTACTGGCGTTCAAATGCTGCAGAGCAGCGGCTACCGCCTCATGGAAACTGCTGCACGCCTCCGCTTCTGCAGAGCAATTCAGGGCCTTACCTCGAGGCAAGTCCTCACGTTGAGTGTCCCGTGAGCGACACCGCATGGTAGGATGCTGACTTTCTCCTTGAGTAGAGAGACTTCAGGTACGAGGTCCTCTAAGAATTCTAAGCAGAGTGTTTTCTCATGGCAGCTCAAACGAGGGCAATGTCGAAGACTTCCAGGCCATGTTGGACTGCCTAGAAATGTGGTTCTGCTGTTGTTCGAGGGCTCTGGAAATGTAGCACGCCTGAAGTAACGTGCAGTGTGTTGCCCATCACTCGGCAGACACAGAGGGCCTCCGAGGGACCTATGGGCCTCGATGTTGCTCAGTAGGACCACAGGGGTGTGGGGGTACTCAGTGATCTTGGAACGAAAATGATGCTCCCCCGAGGGGCCTAGGAGTTCTCAAAGGGTACCTTCTTTCAAATAAAGCAGAACAGCGACTAAGAGCTCATGGGAAGAGCTGCCTGCCTCCCGTTCTGCATGGCTACTCGGGGCCTTACCTCGAGGCAAGGACTCACGTTGAGATTCCCTTTAGCTCTAGAGCATGGCTAGATGAGCCCCACCCCGTCCATGGAAGCACCCTGTGTAGCCAGAGAAAACCCATTTTCTTCCCAGACCCATGCCTACGGCGTCCAGAGGCCTGACAACAGCAGAGAATTTCAGGGAGCTTCCAGGGAGCATGAATGGGGCTTTCCAATTGGAAAAGCAAGGCTAGTACCATCCCGCCCCCATTTCCATGGGCACACGCAGCATACATCCCTGTGGTTTCTGACAAGTCAAAAGAGACACAGAGCACACACTTCGTCCTTCCCTGAATCAACTCCTCGAGGCAGGGTGTTCTGCATGTAGTGAACGGCCTCAACCAAGGCGCGCCCTAGCTAGACCTCTGGGCCCGTGCCTCTTCAGAAGCCTGCAGTGCTACAGGAAAAACTGTGCTTTAGTGGCAATAGGAACGCAAGCCGACTTTCTCCTGGAGGCAGGGTGACTTCAGGTAGGAGGTCCTGGTTGGAAGGCGAAGCCTAGTGTTTTTTTTTCAGTGCCAATCAGAGTAGGGAATGAGTGCGACTTCCACGGCATGTTGGAACCTGCTAGAACCGTGCCCGTGAACCTGTGGTAGTGCTGGGGAAATCAAGCTGTCCCAAGAAAGAGTGTACTGTTTTGCCCATCACTCGGCATACACAGTGTGAGTACGAAGGCCTACGGGCCTGGATGTTGTTTAGAAGAGCCAGGGGAGCCTGGGGGTACTCAATGTTCTTGCAGGGAATAGGGTTTCCAGGCGAGGCACCTAGGTGTCCCGCAAAGCGTACTGGCGTTCAAATGCTGCAAAGCAGCGACTACGGCCTCATGGAAAATGCTGCACGCCTCCGCTTCTGCAGAGCAATTCAGGGCCTTACCTCGAGGCAAGTCCTCACGTTGAGTGTCCCGTGAGCGACCCCGCATGGTAGGATGCTGACTTTCTCCTTTAGTAGAGAGACTTCAGGTACGAGGTCCTCTAAGAATTCTAAGCAGAGTGTTTTCTCATGGCAGCTCAAACGAGGGCAATGTCGAAGACTTCCAGGCCATGTTGGACTGCCTAGAAATGTGGTTCTGCTGTTGTTCGAGGGCTCTGGAAATGTAGCACGCCTGAAGTAACGTGCAGTGTGTTGCCCATCACTCGGCAGACACAGAGGGCCTCCGAGGGACCTATGGGCCTCGATGTTGCTCAGTAGGCCCACAGGGGTGTGGGGGTACTCAGTGATCTTGGAACGAAAATGATGCTCACCCGAGGGGCCTAGGAGTTCTCAAAGGGTACCTTCTTTAAAATAAAGCAGAACAGCGACTAAGAGCTCATGGGAAGAGCTGCCTGCCTCCCGTTCTGCATGGCTACTCGGGGCCTTACCTCGAGGCAAGGACTCACGTTGAGATTCCCTTTAGCTCTAGAGCATTACAAGAAGAGAGCCACCCCGGCCATGGAAGCACCCTGTGTAGCCAGAGAAAACCCATTTTCTTCCCAGACCCATGCCTACGGCATCCAGAGGCCTGACAACAGCAGAGAATTTCAGGGAGCTTCCAGGGAGCATGAATGGGGCTTTCCAAATGGAAAAGCAAGGCTAGTACCATCCCGCCCCCATTTCCATGGGCACACGCAGCATACATCCCTGTGGTTTCTGACAAGTCAAAAGAGACACAGAGCACACACTGGTTCCTTCCCTGAATCAACTTCTCGAGGCAGAGTGTTCTGCATCTAGTGAACGGCCTCAACCAAGGCACGCCCTAGCTAGGCCTCTGGGCCCGGGCCTCTTCAGAAGCCTGCAGTGCTACAGGAAGAACTGTGCTTTAGTTGCAATAGGCAAGCAATCCGCCTTTCTCCTGGAGGCAGGGTGACTTCAGGTAGGAGGTCCTGGTTGGAAGGCGAAGCCTAGTGTTTTTTTTCAGTGCCAATCAGAGTAGGGAATGAGTGCGACTTCCACGGCATGTTGGAACCTGCTAGAACCGTGCCCGTGAACCTGTGGTAGTGCTGGGGAAATCAAGCTGTCCCAAGAAAGAGTGTACTGTTTTGCCCATCACTCGGCATACACAGTGTGAGTACGAAGGCCTACGGGCCTGGATGTTGTTTAGAAGAGCCAGGGGAGCCTGGGGGTACTCAGTGTTCTTGCAGGGAATAGGGTTTCCAGGCGAGGCACCTAGGTGTCCCGCAAAGCGTACTGGCGTTCAAATGCTGCAGAGCAGCGGCTACCGCCTCATGGAAACTGCTGCACGCCTCCGCTTCTGCAGAGCAATTCAGGGCCTTACCTCGAGGCAAGTCCTCACGTTGAGTGTCCCGTGAGCGACACCGCATGGTAGGATGCTGACTTTCTCCTTGAGTAGAGAGACTTCAGGTACGAGGTCCTCTAAGAATTCTAAGCAGAGTGTTTTCTCATGGCAGCTCAAACGAGGGCAATGTCGAAGACTTCCAGGCCATGTTGGACTGCCTAGAAATGTGGTTCTGCTGTTGTTCGAGGGCTCTGGAAATGTAGCACGCCTGAAGTAACGTGCAGTGTGTTGCCCATCACTCGGCACACACAGAGGGCCTCCGAGGGACCTATGGGCCTCGATGTTGCTCAGTAGGACCACAGGGGTGTGGGGGTACTCAGTGACCTTGGAACGAAAATGATGCTCACCCGAGGGGCCTAGGAGTTCTCAAAGGGTACCTTCTTTAAAATAAAGCAGAACAGCGACTAAGAGCTCATGGGAAGAGCTGCCTGCCTCCCGTTCGGCATGGCTACTCGGGGCCTTACCTCGAGGCAAGGACTCACGTTGAGATTCCCTTTAGCTCTAGAGCATGGCTAGATGAGCCCCACCCCGGCCATGGAAGCACCCTGTGTAGCCAGAGAAAACCCATTTTCTTCCCAGACCCATGCCTACGGCGTCCAGAGGCCTGACAACAGCAGAGAATTTCAGGGAGCTTCCAGGGAGCATGAATGGGGCTTTCCAAATGGAAAAGCAAGGCTAGTACCATCCCGCCCCCATTTCCATGGGCACACGCAGCATACATCCCTGTGGTTTCTGACAAGTCAAAAGAGACACAGAGCACACACTTCGTCCTTCCCTGAATCAACTCCTCGAGGCAGGGTGTTCTGCATGTAGTGAACGGCCTCAACCAAGGCGCGCCCTAGCTAGACCTCTGGGCCCGTGCCTCTTCAGAAGCCTGCAGTGCTACAGGAAAAACTGTGCTTTAGTGGCAATAGGAACGCAAGCCGACTTTCTCCTGGAGGCAGGGTGACTTCAGGTAGGAGGTCCTGGTTGGAAGGTGAAGCCTAGTGTTTTTTTTTCAGTGCCAATCAGAGTAGGTAATGAGTGCGACTTCCACGGCATGTTGGAACCTGCTAGAACCGTGCCCGTGAACCTGTGGTAGTGCTGGGGTAATCAAGCTGTCCCAAGAAAGTGTGTACTGTTTTGCCCATCACTCGGCATACACAGTGTGAGTACGAAGGCCTACGGGCCTGGATGTTGTTTAGAAGAGCCAGGGGAGCCTGGGGGTACTCAGTGTTCTTGCAGGGAATAGGGTTTCCAGGCGAGGCACCTAGGTGTCCCGCAAAGCGTACTGGCGTTCAAATGCTGCAGAGCAGCGACTACGGCCTCATGGAAACTGCTGCACGCCTCCGCTTCTGCAGAGCAATTCAGGGCCTTACCTCGAGGCAAGTCCTCACGTTGAGTGTCCCGTGAGCGACACCGCATGGTAGGATGCTGACTTTCTCCTTGAGTAGAGAGACTTCAGGTACGAGGTCCTCTAAGAATTCTAAGCAGAGTGTTTTCTCATGGCAGCTCAAACGAGGGCAATGTCGAAGACTTCCAGGCCATGTTGGACTGCCTAGAAATGTGGTTCTGCTGTTGTTCGAGGGCTCTGGAAATGTAGCACGCCTGAAGTAACGTGCAGTGTGTTGCCCATCACTCGGCAGACACAGAGGGCCTCCGAGGGACCTATGGGCCTCGATGTTGCTCAGTAGGCCCACAGGGGTGTGGGGGTACTCAGTGACCTTGGAACGAAAATGATGCTCACCCGAGGGGCCTAGGAGTTCTCAAAGGGTACCTTCTTTAAAATAAAGCAGAACAGCGACTAAGAGCTCATGGGAAGAGCTGCCTGCCTCCCGTTCTGCATGGCTACTCGGGGCCTTACCTCGAGGCAAGGACTCACGTTGAGATTCCCTTTAGCTCTAGAGCATGGCTAGATGAGCCCCACCCCGGCCATGGAAGCACCCTGTGTAGCCAGAGAAAACCCATTTTCTTCCCAGACCCATGCCTACGGCGTCCAGAGGCCTGACAACAGCAGAGAATTTCAGGGAGCTTCCAGGGAGCATGAATGGGGCTTTCCAAATGGAAAAGCAAGGCTAGTACCATCCCGCCCCCATTTCCATGGGCACACGCAGCATACATCCCTGTGGTTTCTGACAAGTCAAAAGAGACACAGAGCACACACTTCGTCCTTCCCTGAATCAACTCCTCGAGGCAGGGTGTTCTGCATGTAGTGAACGGCCTCAACCAAGGCGCGCCCTAGCTAGACCTCTGGGCCCGTGCCTCTTCAGAAGCCTGCAGTGCTACAGGAAAAACTGTGCTTTAGTGGCAATAGGAACGCAAGCCGACTTTCTCCTGGAGGCAGGGTGACTTCAGGTAGGAGGTCCTGGTTGGAAGGCGAAGCCTAGTGTTTTTTTTTCAGTGCCAATCAGAGTAGGGAATGAGTGCGACTTCCACGGCATGTTGGAACCTGCTAGAACCGTGCCCGTGAACCTGTGGTAGTGCTGGGGAAATCAAGCTGTCCCAAGAAAGAGTGTACTGTTTTACCCATCACTCGGCATACACAGTGAGTACGAAGGCCTACGGGCCTGGATGTTGTTTAGAAGAGCCAGGGGAGCCTGGGGGTACTCAGTGTTCTTGCAGGGAATAGGGTTTCCAGGCGAGGCACCTAGGTGTCCCGCAAAGCGTACTGGCGTTCAAATGCTGCAGAGCAGCGGCTACCGCCTCATGGAAACTGCTGCACGCCTCCGCTTCTGCAGAGCAATTCAGGGCCTTACCTCGAGGCAAGTCCTCACGTTGAGTGTCCCGTGAGCGACACCGCATGGTAGGATGCTGACTTTCTCCTTGAGTAGAGAGACTTCAGGTACGAGGTCCTCTAAGAATTCTAAGCAGAGTGTTTTCTCATGGCAGCTCAAACGAGGGCAATGTCGAAGACTTCCAGGCCATGTTGGACTGCCTAGAAATGTGGTTCTGCTGTTGTTCGAGGGCTCTGGAAATGTAGCACGCCTGAAGTAACGTGCAGTGTGTTGCCCATCACTCGGCAGACACAGAGGGCCTCCGAGGGACCTATGGGCCTCGATGTTGCTCAGTAGGACCACAGGGGTGTGGGGGTACTCAGTGATCTTGGAACGAAAATGATGCTCACCCGAGGGGCCTAGGAGTTCTCAAAGGGTACCTTCTTTCAAATAAAGCAGAACAGCGACTAAGAGCTCATGGGAAGAGCTGCCTGCCTCCCGTTCTGCATGGCTACTCGGGGCCTTACCTCGAGGCAAGGACTCACGTTGAGATTCCCTTTAGCTCTAGAGCATGGCTAGATGAGCCCCACCCCGGCCATGGAAGCACCCTGTGTAGCCAGAGAAAACCCATTTTCTTCCCAGACCCATGCCTACGGCGTCCAGAGGCCTGACAACAGCAGAGAATTTCAGGGAGCTTCCAGGGAGCATGAATGGGGCTTTCCAAATGGAAAAGCAAGGCTAGTACCATCCCGCCCCCATTTCCATGGGCACACGCAGCATACATCCCTGTGGTTTCTGACAAGTCAAAAGAGACACAGAGCACACACTTCGTCCTTCCCTGAATCAACTCCTCGAGGCAGGGTGTTCTGCATGTAGTGAACGGCCTCAACCAAGGCGCGCCCTAGCTAGACCTCTGGGCCCGTGCCTCTTCAGAAGCCTGCAGTGCTACAGGAAAAACTGTGCTTTAGTGGCAATAGGAACGCAAGCCGACTTTCTCCTGGAGGCAGGGTGACTTCAGGTAGGAGGTCCTGGTTGGAAGGCGAAGCTTAGTGTTTTTTTTTCAGTGCCAATCAGAGTAGGGAATGAGTGCGACTTCCACGGCATGTTGGAACCTGCTAGAACCGTGCCCGTGAACCTGTGGTAGTGCTGGGGAAATCAAGCTGTCCCAAGAAAGAGTGTACTGTTTTGCCCATCACTCGGCATACACAGTGTGAGTACGAAGGCCTACGGGCCTGGATGTTGTTTAGAAGAGCCAGGGGAGCCTGGGGGTACTCAGTGTTCTTGCAGGGAATAGGGTTTCCAGGCGAGGCACCTAGGTGTCCCGCAAAGCGTACTGGCGTTCAAATGCTGCAGAGCAGCGGCTACCGCCTCATGGAAACTGCTGCACGCCTCCGCTTCTGCAGAGCAATTCAGGGCCTTACCTCGAGGCAAGTCCTCACGTTGAGTGTCCCGTGAGCGACACCGCATGGTAGGATGCTGACTTTCTCCTTGAGTAGAGAGACTTCAGGTACGAGGTCCTCTAAGAATTCTAAGCAGAGTGTTTTCTCATGGCAGCTCAAACGAGGGCAATGTCGAAGACTTCCAGGCCATGTTGGACTGCCTAGAAATGTGGTTCTGCTGTTGTTCGAGGGCTCTGGAAATGTAGCACGCCTGAAGTAACGTGCAGTGTGTTGCCCATCACTCGGCAGACACAGAGGGCCTCCGAGGGACCTATGGGCCTCGATGTTGCTCAGTAGGCCCACAGGGGTGTGGGGGTACTCAGTGATCTTGGAACGAAAATGATGCTCACCCGAGGGGCCTAGGAGTTCTCAAAGGGTACCTTCTTTAAAATAAAGCAGAACAGCGACTAAGAGCTCATGGGAAGTGCTGCCTGCCTCCCGTTCTGCATGGCTACTCGGGGCCTTACCTCGAGGCAAGGACTCACGTTGAGATTCCCTTTAGCTCTAGAGCATGGCTAGATGAGCCCCACCCCGGCCATGGAAGCACCCTGTGTAGCCAGAGAAAACCCATTTTCTTCCCAGACCCATGCCTACGGCGTCCAGAGGCCTGACAACAGCAGAGAATTTCAGGGAGCTTCCAGGGAGCATGAATGGGGCTTTCCAAATGGAAAAGCAAGGCTAGTACCATCCCGCCCCCATTTCCATGGGCACACGCAGCATACATCCCTGTGGTTTCTGACAAGTCAAAAGAGACACAGAGCACACACTGGTTCCTTCCCTGAATCAACTTCTCGAGGCAGAGTGTTCTGCATCTAGTGAACGGCCTCAACCAAGGCACGCCCTAGCTAGGCCTCTGGGCCCGGGCCTCTTCAGAAGCCTGCAGTGCTACAGGAAGAACTGTGCTTTAGTTGCAATAGGCAAGCAATCCGCCTTTCTCCTGGAGGCAGGGTGACTTCAGGTAGGAGGTCCTGGTTGGAAGGCGAAGCCTAGTGTTTTTTTTCAGTGCCAATCAGAGTAGGGAATGAGTGCAACTTCCACGGCATGTTGGAACCTGCTAGAACCGTGCCCGTGAACCTGTGGTAGTGCTGGGGAAATCAAGCTGTCCCAAGAAAGAGTGTACTGTTTTGCCCATCACTCGGCATACACAGTGTGAGTACGAAGGCCTACGGGCCTGGATGTTGTTTAGAAGAGCCAGGGGAGCCTGGGGGTACTCAGTGTTCTTGCAGGGAATAGGGTTTCCAGGCGAGGCACCTAGGTGTCCCGCAAAGCGTACTGGCGTTCAAATGCTGCAGAGCAGCGGCTACCGCCTCATGGAAACTGCTGCACGCCTCCGCTTCTGCAGAGCAATTCAGGGCCTTACCTCGAGGCAAGTCCTCACGTTGAGTGTCCCGTGAGCGACACCGCATGGTAGGATGCTGACTTTCTCCTTGAGTAGAGAGACTTCAGGTACGAGGTCCTCTAAGAATTCTAAGCAGAGTGTTTTCTCATGGCAGCTCAAACGAGGGCAATGTCGAAGACTTCCAGGCCATGTTGGACTGCCTAGAAATGTGGTTCTGCTGTTGTTCGAGGGCTCTGGAAATGTAGCACGCCTGAAGTAACGTGCAGTGTGTTGCCCATCACTCGGCAGACACAGAGGGCCTCCGAGGGACCTATGGGCCTCGATGTTGCTCAGTAGGCCCACAGGGGTGTGGGGGTACTCAGTGACCTTGGAACGAAAATGATGCTCACCCGAGGGGCCTAGGAGTTCTCAAAGGGTACCTTCTTTAAAATAAAGCAGAACAGCGACTAAGAGCTCATGGGAAGAGCTGCCTGCCTCCCGTTCTGCATGGCTACTCGGGGCCTTACCTCGAGGCAAGGACTCACGTTGAGATTCCCTTTAGCTCTAGAGCATTACAAGAAGAGAGCCACCCCGGCCATGGAAGCACCCTGTGTAGACAGAGAAAACCCATTTTCTTCCCAGACCCATGCCTACGGCGTCCAGAGGCCTGACAACAGCAGAGAATTTCAGGGAGCTTCCAGGGAGCATGAATGGGGCTTTCCAAATGGAAAAGCAAGGCTAGTACCATCCCGCCCCCATTTCCATGGGCACACGCAGCATACATCCCTGTGGTTTCTGACAAGTCAAAAGAGACACAGAGCACACACTGGTTCCTTCCCTGAATCAACTTCTCGAGGCAGAGTGTTCTGCATCTAGTGAACGGCCTCAACCAAGGCACGCCCTAGCTAGGCCTCTGGGCCCGGGCCTCTTCAGAAGCCTGCAGTGCTACAGGAAGAACTGTGCTTTAGTTGCAATAGGCAAGCAATCCGCCTTTCTCCTGGAGGCAGGGTGACTTCAGGTAGGAGGTCCTGGTTGGAAGGCGAAGCCTAGTGTTTTTTTTCAGTGCCAATCAGAGTAGGGAATGAGTGCAACTTCCACGGCATGTTGGAACCTGCTAGAACCGTGCCCGTGAACCTGTGGTAGTGCTGGGGAAATCAAGCTGTCCCAAGAAAGAGTGTACTGTTTTGCCCATCACTCGGCATACACAGTGTGAGTACGAAGGCCTACGGGCCTGGATGTTGTTTAGAAGAGCCAGGGGAGCCTGGGGGTACTCAGTGTTCTTGCAGGGAATAGGGTTTCCAGGCGAGGCACCTAGGTGTCCCGCAAAGCGTACTGGCGTTCAAATGCTGCAGAGCAGCGGCTACCGCCTCATGGAAACTGCTGCACGCCTCCGCTTCTGCAGAGCAATTCAGGGCCTTACCTCGAGGCAAGTCCTCACGTTGAGTGTCCCGTGAGCGACACCGCATGGTAGGATGCTGACTTTCTCCTTGAGTAGAGAGACTTCAGGTACGAGGTCCTCTAAGAATTCTAAGCAGAGTGTTTTCTCATGGCAGCTCAAACGAGGGCAATGTCGAAGACTTCCAGGCCATGTTGGACTGCCTAGAAATGTGGTTCTGCTGTTGTTCGAGGGCTCTGGAAATGTAGCACGCCTGAAGTAACGTGCAGTGTGTTGCCCATCACTCGGCACACACAGAGGGCCTCCGAGGGACCTATGGGCCTCGATGTTGCTCAGTAGGACCACAGGGGTGTGGGGGTACTCAGTGACCTTGGAACGAAAATGATGCTCACCCGAGGGGCCTAGGAGTTCTCAAAGGGTACCTTCTTTAAAATAAAGCAGAACAGCGACTAAGAGCTCATGGGAAGAGCTGCCTGCCTTCCGTTCGGCATGGCTACTCGGGGCCTTACCTCGAGGCAAGGACTCACGTTGAGATTCCCTTTAGCTCTAGAGCATGGCTAGATGAGCCCCACCCCGGCCATGGAAGCACCCTGTGTAGCCAGAGAAAACCCATTTTCTTCCCAGACCCATGCCTACGGCGTCCAGAGGCCTGACAACAGCAGAGAATTTCAGGGAGCTTCCAGGGAGCATGAATGGGGCTTTCCAAATGGAAAAGCAAGGCTAGTACCATCCCGCCCCCATTTCCATGGGCACACGCAGCATACATCCCTGTGGTTTCTGACAAGTCAAAAGAGACACAGAGCACACACTTCGTCCTTCCCTGAATCAACTCCTCGAGGCAGGGTGTTCTGCATGTAGTGAACGGCCTCAACCAAGGCGCGCCCTAGCTAGACCTCTGGGCCCGTGCCTCTTCAGAAGCCTGCAGTGCTACAGGAAAAACTGTGCTTTAGTGGCAATAGGAACGCAAGCCGACTTTCTCCTGGAGGCAGGGTGACTTCAGGTAGGAGGTCCTGGTTGGAAGGTGAAGCCTAGTGTTTTTTTTTCAGTGCCAATCAGAGTAGGGAATGAGTGCGACTTCCAC
This sequence comes from Eubalaena glacialis, assembly GCF_028564815.1. Classification (NCBI taxonomy): domain Eukaryota; kingdom Metazoa; phylum Chordata; class Mammalia; order Artiodactyla; family Balaenidae; genus Eubalaena; species Eubalaena glacialis. The sequence continues at coordinate 100,098,257 of NC_083716.1, forward strand.
GGCATGTTGGAACCTGCTAGAACCGTGCCCGTGAACCTGTGGTAGTGCTGGGGTAATCAAGCTGTCCCAAGAAAGAGTGTACTGTTTTGCCCATCACTAGGCATACACAGTGTGAGTACGAAGGCCTACGGGCCTGGATGTTGTTTAGAAGAGCCAGGGGAGCCTGGGGGTACTCAGTGTTCTTGCAGGGAATAGGGTTTCCAGGCGAGGCACCTAGGTGTCCCGCAAAGCGTACTGGCGTTCAAATGCTGCAGAGCAGCGACTACGGCCTCATGGAAACTGCTGCACGCCTCCGCTTCTGCAGAGCAATTCAGGGCCTTACCTCGAGGCAAGTCCTCACGTTGAGTGTCCCGTGAGCGACACCGCATGGTAGGATGCTGACTTTCTCCTTGAGTAGAGAGACTTCAGGTACGAGGTCCTCTAAGAATTCTAAGCAGAGTGTTTTCTCATGGCAGCTCAAACGAGGGCAATGTCGAAGACTTCCAGGCCATGTTGGACTGCCTAGAAATGTGGTTCTGCTGTTGTTCGAGGGCTCTGGAAATGTAGCACGCCTGAAGTAACGTGCAGTGTGTTGCCCATCACTCGGCAGACACAGAGGGCCTCCGAGGGACCTATGGGCCTCGATGTTGCTCAGTAGGCCCACAGGGGAGTGGGGGTACTCAGTGACCTTGGAACGAAAATGATGCTCACCCGAGGGGCCTAGGAGTTCTCAAAGGGTACCTTCTTTAAAATAAAGCAGAACAGCGACTAAGAGCTCATGGGAAGAGCTGCCTGCCTCCCGTTCTGCATGGCTACTCGGGGCCTTACCTCGAGGCAAGGACTCACGTTGAGATTCCCTTTAGCTCTAGAGCATGGCTAGATGAGCCCCACCCCGGCCATGGAAGCACCCTGTGTAGCCAGAGAAAACCCATTTTCTTCCCAGACCCATGCCTACGGCGTCCAGAGGCCTGACAACAGCAGAGAATTTCAGGGAGCTTCCAGGGAGCATGAATGGGGCTTTCCAAATGGAAAAGCAAGGCTAGTACCATCCCGCCCCCATTTCCATGGGCACACGCAGCATACATCCCTGTGGTTTCTGACAAGTCAAAAGAGACACAGAGCACACACTTCGTCCTTCCCTGAATCAACTCCTCGAGGCAGGGTGTTCTGCATGTAGTGAACGGCCTCAACCAAGGCGCGCCCTAGCTAGACCTCTGGGCCCGTGCCTCTTCAGAAGCCTGCAGTGCTACAGGAAAAACTGTGCTTTAGTGGCAATAGGAACGCAAGCCGACTTTCTCCTGGAGGCAGGGTGACTTCAGGTAGGAGGTCCTGGTTGGAAGGCGAAGCCTAGTGTTTTTTTTTCAGTGCCAATCAGAGTAGGGAATGAGTGCGACTTCCACGGCATGTTGGAACCTGCTAGAACCGTGCCCGTGAACCTGTGGTAGTGCTGGGGAAATCAAGCTGTCCCAAGAAAGAGTGTACTGTTTTACCCATCACTCGGCATACACAGTGAGTACGAAGGCCTACGGGCCTGGATGTTGTTTAGAAGAGCCAGGGGAGCCTGGGGGTACTCAGTGTTCTTGCAGGGAATAGGGTTTCCAGGCGAGGCACCTAGGTGTCCCGCAAAGCGTACTGGCGTTCAAATGCTGCAGAGCAGCGGCTACCGCCTCATGGAAACTGCTGCACGCCTCCGCTTCTGCAGAGCAATTCAGGGCCTTACCTCGAGGCAAGTCCTCACGTTGAGTGTCCCGTGAGCGACACCGCATGGTAGGATGCTGACTTTCTCCTTGAGTAGAGAGACTTCAGGTACGAGGTCCTCTAAGAATTCTAAGCAGAGTGTTTTCTCATGGCAGCTCAAACGAGGGCAATGTCGAAGACTTCCAGGCCATGTTGGACTGCCTAGAAATGTGGTTCTGCTGTTGTTCGAGGGCTCTGGAAATGTAGCACGCCTGAAGTAACGTGCAGTGTGTTGCCCATCACTCGGCAGACACAGAGGGCCTCCGAGGGACCTATGGGCCTCGATGTTGCTCAGTAGGACCACAGGGGTGTGGGGGTACTCAGTGATCTTGGAACGAAAATGATGCTCACCCAAGGGGCCTAGGAGTTCTCAAAGGGTACCTTCTTTAAAATAAAGCAGAACAGCGACTAAGAGCTCATGGGAAGAGCTGCCTGCCTCCCGTTCTGCATGGCTACTCGGGGCCTTACCTCGAGGCAAGGACTCACGTTGAGATTCCCTTTAGCTCTAGAGCATGGCTAGATGAGCCCCACCCCCGCCATGGAAGCACCCTGTGTAGCCAGAGAAAACCCATTTTCTTCCCAGACCCATGCCTACGGCGTCCAGAGGCCTGACAACAGCAGAGAATTTCAGGGAGCTTCCAGGGAGCATGAATGGGGCTTTCCAAATGGAAAAGCAAGGCTAGTACCATCCCGCCCCCATTTCCATGGGCACACGCAGCATACATCCCTGTGGTTTCTGACAAGTCAAAAGAGACACAGAGCACACACTTCGTCCTTCCCTGAATCAACTCCTCGAGGCAGGGTGTTCTGCATGTAGTGAACGGCCTCAACCAAGGCGCGCCCTAGCTAGACCTCTGGGCCCGTGCCTCTTCAGAAGCCTGCAGTGCTACAGGAAAAACTGTGCTTTAGTGGCAATAGGAACGCAAGCCGACTTTCTCCTGGAGGCAGGGTGACTTCAGGTAGGAGGTCCTGGTTGGAAGGCGAAGCTTAGTGTTTTTTTTTCAGTGCCAATCAGAGTAGGGAATGAGTGCGACTTCCACGGCATGTTGGAACCTGCTAGAACCGTGCCCGTGAACCTGTGGTAGTGCTGGGGAAATCAAGCTGTCCCAAGAAAGAGTGTACTGTTTTGCCCATCACTCGGCATACACAGTGTGAGTACGAAGGCCTACGGGCCTGGATGTTGTTTAGAAGAGCCAGGGGAGCCTGGGGGTACTCAGTGTTCTTGCAGGGAATAGGGTTTCCAGGCGAGGCACCTAGGTGTCCCGCAAAGCGTACTGGCGTTCAAATGCTGCAGAGCAGCGGCTACCGCCTCATGGAAACTGCTGCACGCCTCCGCTTCTGCAGAGCAATTCAGGGCCTTACCTCGAGGCAAGTCCTCACGTTGAGTGTCCCGTGAGCGACACCGCATGGTAGGATGCTGACTTTCTCCTTGAGTAGAGAGACTTCAGGTACGAGGTCCTCTAAGAATTCTAAGCAGAGTGTTTTCTCATGGCAGCTCAAACGAGGGCAATGTCGAAGACTTCCAGGCCATGTTGGACTGCCTAGAAATGTGGTTCTGCTGTTGTTCGAGGGCTCTGGAAATGTAGCACGCCTGAAGTAACGTGCAGTGTGTTGCCCATCACTCGGCAGACACAGAGGGCCTCCGAGGGACCTATGGGCCTCGATGTTGCTCAGTAGGCCCACAGGGGTGTGGGGGTACTCAGTGATCTTGGAACGAAAACGATGCTCACCCGAGGGGCCTAGGAGTTCTCAAAGGGTACCTTCTTTAAAATAAAGCAGAACAGCGACTAAGAGCTCATGGGAAGAGCTGCCTGCCTCCCGTTCTGCATGGCTACTCGGGGCCTTACCTCGAGGCAAGGACTCACGTTGAGATTCCCTTTAGCTCTAGAGCATGGCTAGATGAGCCCCACCCCGGCCATGGAAGCACCCTGTGTAGCCAGAGAAAACCCATTTTCTTCCCAGACCCATGCCTACGGCGTCCAGAGGCCTGACAACAGCAGAGAATTTCAGGGAGCTTCCAGGGAGCATGAATGGGGCTTTCCAAATGGAAAAGCAAGGCTAGTACCATCCCGCCCCCATTTCCATGGGCACACGCAGCATACATCCCTGTGGTTTCTGACAAGTCAAAAGAGACACAGAGCACACACTTCGTCCTTCCCTGAATCAACTCCTCGAGGCAGGGTGTTCTGCATGTAGTGAACGGCCTCAACCAAGGCGCGCCCTAGCTAGACCTCTGGGCCCGTGCCTCTTCAGAAGCCTGCAGTGCTACAGGAAAAACTGTGCTTTAGTGGCAATAGGAACGCAAGCCGACTTTCTCCTGGAGGCAGGGTGACTTCAGGTAGGAGGTCCTGGTTGGAAGGCGAAGCTTAGTGTTTTTTTTTCAGTGCCAATCAGAGTAGGGAATGAGTGCGACTTCCACGGCATGTTGGAACCTGCTAGAACCGTGCCCGTGAACCTGTGGTAGTGCTGGGGAAATCAAGCTGTCCCAAGAAAGAGTGTACTGTTTTGCCCATCACTCGGCATACACAGTGTGAGTACGAAGGCCTACGGGCCTGGATGTTGTTTAGAAGAGCCAGGGGAGCCTGGGGGTACTCAGTGTTCTTGCAGGGAATAGGGTTTCCAGGCGAGGCACCTAGGTGTCCCGCAAAGCGTACTGGCGTTCAAATGCTGCAGAGCAGCGGCTACGGCCTCATGGAAACTGCTGCACGCCTCCGCTTCTGCAGAGCAATTCAGGGCCTTACCTCGAGGCAAGTCCTCACGTTGAGTGTCCCGTGAGCGACACCGCATGGTAGGATGCTGACTTTCTCCTTGAGTAGAGAGACTTCAGGTACGAGGTCCTCTAAGAATTCTAAGCAGAGTGTTTTCTCATGGCAGCTCAAACGAGGGCAATGTCGAAGACTTCCAGGCCATGTTGGACTGCCTAGAAATGTGGTTCTGCTGTTGTTCGAGGGCTCTGGAAATGTAGCACGCCTGAAGTAACGTGCAGTGTGTTGCCCATCACTCGGCAGACACAGAGGGCCTCCGAGGGACCTATGGGCCTCGATGTTGCTCAGTAGGCCCACAGGGGTGTGGGGGTACTCAGTGACCTTGGAACGAAAATGATGCTCACCCGAGGGGCCTAGGAGTTCTCAAAGGGTACCTTCTTTAAAATAAAGCAGAACAGCGACTAAGAGCTCATGGGAAGAGCTGCCTGCCTCCCGTTCTGCATGGCTACTCGGGGCCTTACCTCGAGGCAAGGACTCACGTTGAGATTCCCTTTAGCTCTAGAGCATGGCTAGATGAGCCCCACCCCGGCCATGGAAGCACCCTGTGTAGCCAGAGAAAACCCATTTTCTTCCCAGACCCATGCCTACGGCGTCCAGAGGCCTGACAACAGCAGAGAATTTCAGGGAGCTTCCAGGGAGCATGAATGGGGCTTTCCAAATGGAAAAGCAAGGCTAGTACCATCCCGCCCCCATTTCCATGGGCACACGCAGCATACATCCCTGTGGTTTCTGACAAGTCAAAAGAGACACAGAGCACACACTTCGTCCTTCCCTGAATCAACTCCTCGAGGCAGGGTGTTCTGCATGTAGTGAACGGCCTCAACCAAGGCGCGCCCTAGCTAGACCTCTGGGCCCGTGCCTCTTCAGAAGCCTGCAGTGCTACAGGAAAAACTGTGCTTTAGTGGCAATAGGAACGCAAGCCGACTTTCTCCTGGAGGCAGGGTGACTTCAGGTAGGAGGTCCTGGTTGGAAGGCGAAGCCTAGTGTTTTTTTTCAGTGCCAATCAGAGTAGGGAATGAGTGCGACTTCCACGGCATGTTGGAACCTGCTAGAACCGTGCCCGTGAACCTGTGGTAGTGCTGGGGAAATCAAGCTGTCCCAAGAAAGAGTGTACTGTTTTGCCCATCACTCGGCATACACAGTGTGAGTACGAAGGCCTACGGGCCTGGATGTTGTTTAGAAGAGCCAGGGGAGCCTGGGGGTACTCAGTGTTCTTGCAGGGAATAGGGTTTCCAGGCGAGGCACCTAGGTGTCCCGCAAAGCGTACTGGCGTTCAAATGCTGCAGAGCAGCGACTACGGCCTCATGGAAACTGCTGCACGCCTCCGCTTCTGCAGAGCAATTCAGGGCCTTACCTCGAGGCAAGTCCTCACGTTGAGTGTCCCGTGAGCGACACCGCATGGTAGGATGCTGACTTTCTCCTTGAGTAGAGAGACTTCAGGTACGAGGTCCTCTAAGAATTCTAAGCAGAGTGTTTTCTCATGGCAGCTCAAACGAGGGCAATGTCGAAGACTTCCAGGCCATGTTGGACTGCCTAGAAATGTGGTTCTGCTGTTGTTCGAGGGCTCTGGAAATGTAGCACGCCTGAAGTAACGTGCAGTGTGTTGCCCATCACTCGGCAGACACAGAGGGCCTCCGAGGGACCTATGGGCCTCGATGTTGCTCAGTAGGACCACAGGGGTGTGGGGGTACTCAGTGATCTTGGAACGAAAATGATGCTCACCCGAGGGGCCTAGGAGTTCTCAAAGGGTACCTTCTTTCAAATAAAGCAGAACAGCGACTAAGAGCTCATGGGAAGAGCTGCCTGCCTCCCGTTCTGCATGGCTACTCGGGGCCTTACCTCGAGGCAAGGACTCACGTTGAGATTCCCTTTAGCTCTAGAGCATGGCTAGATGAGCCCCACCCCGGCCATGGAAGCACCCTGTGTAGCCAGAGAAAACCCATTTTCTTCCCAGACCCATGCCTACGGCGTCCAGAGGCCTCACAACAGCAGAAAATTTCAGGGAGCTTCCAGGGAGCATGAATGGGGCTTTCCAAATGGAAAAGCAAGGCTAGTACCATCCCGCCCCCATTTCCATGGGCACACGCAGCATACATCCCTGTGGTTTCTGACAAGTCAAAAGAGACACAGAGCACACACTTCGTCCTTCCCTGAATCAACTCCTCGAGGCAGGGTGTTCTGCATGTAGTGAACGGCCTCAACCAAGGCGCGCCCTAGCTAGACCTCTGGGCCCGTGCCTCTTCAGAAGCCTGCAGTGCTACAGGAAAAACTGTGCTTTAGTGGCAATAGGAACGCAAGCCGACTTTCTCCTGGAGGCAGGGTGACTTCAGGTAGGAGGTCCTGGTTGGAAGGCGAAGCCTAGTGTTTTTTTTCAGTGCCAATCAGAGTAGGGAATGAGTGCGACTTCCACAGCATGTTGGAACCTGCTAGAACCGTGCCCGTGAACCTGTGGTAGTGCTGGGGAAATCAAGCTGTCCCAAGAAAGAGTGTACTGTTTTGCCCATCACTCGGCATACACAGTGTGAGTACGAAGGCCTACGGGCCTGGATGTTGTTTAGAAGAGCCAGGGGAGCCTGGGGGTACTCAGTGTTCTTGCAGGGAATAGGGTTTCCAGGCGAGGCACCTAGGTGTCCCGCAAAGCGTACTGGCGTTCAAATGCTGCAGAGCAGCGACTACGGCCTCATGGAAACTGCTGAACGCCTCCGCTTCTGCAGAGCAATTCAGGGCCTTACCTCGAGGCAAGTCCTCACGTTGAGTGTCCCGTGAGCGACCCCGCATGGTAGGATGCTGACTTTCTCCTTGAGTAGAGAGACTTCAGGTACGAGGTCCTCTACGAATTCTAAGCAGAGTGTTTTCTCATGGCAGCTCAAACGAGGGCAATGTCGAAGACTTCCAGGCCATGTTGGACTGCCTAGAAATGTGGTTCTGCTGTTGTTCGAGGGCTCTGGAAATGTAGCACGCCTGAAGTAACGTGCAGTGTGTTGCCCATCACTCGGCAGACACAGAGGGCCTCCGAGGGACCTATGGGCCTCGATGTTGCTCAGTAGGACCACAGGGGTGTGGGGGTACTCAGTGACCTTGGAACGAAAATGATGCTCACCCGAGGGGCCTAGGAGTTCTCAAAGGGTACCTTCTTTAAAATAAAGCAGAACAGCGACTAAGAGCTCATGGGAAGTGCTGCCTGCCTCCCGTTCTGCATGGCTACTCGGGGCCTTACCTCGAGGCAAGGACTCACGTTGAGATTCCCTTTAGCTCTAGAGCATGGCTAGATGAGCCCCACCCCGGCCATGGAAGCACCCTGTGTAGCCAGAGAAAACCCATTTTCTTCCCAGACCCATGCCTACGGCGTCCAGAGGCCTGACAACAGCAGAGAATTTCAGGGAGCTTCCAGGGAGCATGAATGGGGCTTTCCAAATGGAAAAGCAAGGCTAGTACCATCCCGCCCCCATTTCCATGGGCACACGCAGCATACATCCCTGTGGTTTCTGACAAGTCAAAAGAGACACAGAGCACACACTGGTTCCTTCCCTGAATCAACTTCTCGAGGCAGAGTGGTCTGCATCTAGTGAACGGCCTCAACCAAGGCACACCCTAGCTAGGCCTCTGGGCCCGGGCCTCTTCAGAAGCCTGCAGTGCTACAGGAAGAACTGTGCTTTAGTTGCAATAGGCAAGCAATCCGCCTTTCTCCTGGAGGCAGGGTGACTTCAGGTAGGAGGTCCTGGTTGGAAGGCGAAGCCTAGTGTTTTTTTTCAGTGCCAATCAGAGTAGGGAATGAGTGCGACTTCCACGGCATGTTGGAACCTGCTAGAACCGTGCCCGTGAACCTGTGGTAGTGCTGGGGAAATCAAGCTGTCCCAAGAAAGAGTGTACTGTTTTGCCCATCACTCGGCATACACAGTGTGAGTACGAAGGCCTACGGGCCTGGATGTTGTTTAGAAGAGCCAGGGGAACCTGGGGGTACTCAGTGTTCTTGCAGGGAATAGGGTTTCCAGGCGAGGCACCTAGGTGTCCCGCAAAGCGTACTGGCGTTCAAATGCTGCAGAGCAGCGGCTACCGCCTCATGGAAACTGCTGCACGCCTCCGCTTCTGCAGAGCAATTCAGGGCCTTACCTCGAGGCAAGTCCTCACGTTGAGTGTCCCGTGAGCGACACCGCATGGTAGGATGCTGACTTTCTCCTTGAGTAGAGAGACTTCAGGTACGAGGTCCTCTAAGAATTCTAAGCAGAGTGTTTTCTCATGGCAGCTCAAACGAGGGCAATGTCGAAGACTTCCAGGCCATGTTGGACTGCCTAGAAATGTGGTTCTGCTGTTGTTCGAGGGCTCTGGAAATGTAGCACGCCTGAAGTAACGTGCAGTGTGTTGCCCATCACTCGGCAGACACAGAGGGCCTCCGAGGGACCTATGGGCCTCGATGTTGCTCAGTAGGACCACAGGGGTGTGGGGGTACTCAGTGATCTTGGAACGAAAATGATGCTCACCCGAGGGGCCTAGGAGTTCTCAAAGGGTACCTTCTTTCAAATAAAGCAGAACAGCGACTAAGAGCTCATGGGAAGAGCTGCCTGCCTCCCGTTCTGCATGGCTACTCGGGGCCTTACCTCGAGGCAAGGACTCACGTTGAGATTCCCTTTAGCTCTAGAGCATGGCTAGATGAGCCCCACCCCGGCCATGGAAGCACCCTGTGTAGCCAGAGAAAACCCATTTTCTTCCCAGACCCATGCCTACGGCGTCCAGAGGCCTGACAACAGCAGAGAATTTCAGGGAGCTTCCAGGGAGCATGAATGGGGCTTTCCAAATGGAAAAGCAAGGCTACTACCATCCCGCCCCCATTTCCATGGGCACACGCAGCATACATCCCTGTGGTTTCTGACAAGTCAAAAGAGACACAGAGCACACACTTCGTCCTTCCCTGAATCAACTCCTCGAGGCAGGGTGTTCTGCATGTAGTGAACGGCCTCAACCAAGGCGCGCCCTAGCTAGACCTCTGGGCCCGTGCCTCTTCAGAAGCCTGCAGTGCTACAGGAAAAACTGTGCTTTAGTTGCAATAGGAACGCAAGCCGACTTTCTCCTGGAGGCAGGGTGACTTCAGGTAGGAGGTCCTGGTTGGAAGGCGAAGCCTAGTGTTTTTTTTCAGTGCCAATCAGAGTAGGGAATGAGTGCGACTTCCACGGCATGTTGGAACCTGCTAGAACCGTGCCCGTGAACCTGTGGTAGTGCTGGGGAAATCAAGCTGTCCCAAGAAAGAGTGTACTGTTTTGCCCATCACTCGGCATACACAGTGTGAGTACGAAGGCCTACGGGCCTGGATGTTGTTTAGAAGAGCCAGGGGAGCCTGGGGGTACTCAGTGTTCTTGCAGGGAATAGGGTTTCCAGGCGAGGCACCTAGGTGTCCCGCAAAGCGTACTGGCGTTCAAATGCTGCAGAGCAGCGGCTACCGCCTCATGGAAACTGCTGCACGCCTCCGCTTCTGCAGAGCAATTCAGGGCCTTACCTCGAGGCAAGTCCTCACGTTGAGTGTCCCGTGAGCGACACCGCATGGTAGGATGCTGACTTTCTCCTTGAGTAGAGAGACTTCAGGTACGAGGTCCTCTAAGAATTCTAAGCAGAGTGTTTTCTCATGGCAGCTCAAACGAGGGCAATGTCGAAGACTTCCAGGCCATGTTGGACTGCCTAGAAATGTGGTTCTGCTGTTGTTCGAGGGCTCTGGAAATGTAGCACGCCTGAAGTAACGTGCAGTGTGTTGCCCATCACTCGGCAGACACAGAGGGCCTCCGAGGGACCTATGGGCCTCGATGTTGCTCAGTAGGACCACAGGGGTGTGGGGGTACTCAGTGATCTTGGAACGAAAATGATGCTCACCCGAGGGGCCTAGGAGTTCTCAAAGGGTACCTTCTTTCAAATAAAGCAGAACAGCGACTAAGAGCTCATGGGAAGAGCTGCCTGCCTCCCGTTCTGCATGGCTACTCGGGGCCTTACCTCGAGGCAAGGACTCACGTTGAGATTCCCTTTAGCTCTAGAGCATGGCTAGATGAGCCCCACCCCGGCCATGGAAGCACCCTGTGTAGCCAGAGAAAACCCATTTTCTTCCCAGACCCATGCCTACGGCGTCCAGAGGCCTGACAACAGCAGAGAATTTCAGGGAGCTTCCAGGGAGCATGAATGGGGCTTTCCAAATGGAAAAGCAAGGCTAGTACCATCCCGCCCCCATTTCCATGGGCACACGCAGCATACATCCCTGTGGTTTCTGACAAGTCAAAAGAGACACAGAGCACACACTTCGTCCTTCCCTGAATCAACTCCTCGAGGCAGGGTGTTCTGCATGTAGTGAACGGCCTCAACCAAGGCGCGCCCTAGCTAGACCTCTGGGCCCGTGCCTCTTCAGAAGCCTGCAGTGCTACAGGAAAAACTGTGCTTTAGTGGCAATAGGAACGCAGGCCGACTTTCTCCTGGAGGCAGGGTGACTTCAGGTAGGAGGTCCTGGTTGGAAGGCGAAGCCTAGTGTTTTTTTTTCAGTGCCAATCAGAGTAGGGAATGAGTGCGACTTCCACGGCATGTTGGAACCTGCTAGAACCGTGCCCGTGAACCTGTGGTAGTGCTGGGGAAATCAAGCTGTCCCAAGAAAGAGTGTACTGTTTTGCCCATCACTCGGCATACACAGTGTGAGTACGAAGGCCTACGGGCCTGGATGTTGTTTAGAAGAGCCAGGGGAGCCTGGGGGTACTCAGTGTTCTTGCAGGGAATAGGGTTTCCAGGCGAGGCACCTAGGTGTCCCGCAAAGCGTACTGGCGTTCAAATGCTGCAGAGCAGCGACTACGGCCTTATGGAAACTGCTGCACGCCTCCGCTTCTGCAGAGCAATTCAGGGCCTTACCTCGAGGCAAGTCCTCACGTTGAGTGTCCCGTGAGCGACCCCGCATGGTAGGATGCTGACTTTCTCCTTGAGTAGAGAGACTTCAGGTACGAGGTCCTCTAAGAATTCTAAGCAGAGTGTTTTCTCATGGCAGCTCAAACGAGGGCAATGTCGAAGACTTCCAGGCCATGTTGGACTGCCTAGAAATGTGGTTCTGCTGTTGTTCGAGGGCTCTGGAAATGTAGCACGCCTGAAGTAACGTGCAGTGTGTTGCCCATCACTCGGCAGACACAGAGGGCCTCCGAGGGACCTATGGGCCTCGATGTTGCTCAGTAGGCCCACAGGGGTGTGGGGGTACTCAGTGATCTTGGAACGAAAATGATGCTCACCCGAGGGGCCTAGGAGTTCTCAAAGGGTACCTTCTTTAAAATAAAGCAGAACAGCGACTAAGAGCTCATGGGAAGAGCTGCCTGCCTCCCGTTCTGCATGGCTACTCGGGGCCTTACCTCGAGGCAAGGACTCACGTTGAGATTCCCTTTAGCTCTAGAGCATGGCTAGATGAGCCCCACCCCGGCCATGGAAGCACCCTGTGTAGCCAGAGAAAACCCATTTTCTTCCCAGACCCATGCCTACGGCGTCCAGAGGCCTGACAACAGCAGAGAATTTCAGGGAGCTTCCAGGGAGCATGAATGGGGCTTTCCAAATGGAAAAGCAAGGCTAGTACCATCCCGCCCCCATTTCCATGGGCACACGCAGCATACATCCCTGTGGTTTCTGACAAGTCAAAAGAGACACAGAGCACACACTTCGTCCTTCCCTGAATCAACTCCTCGAGTCAGGGTGTTCTGCATGTAGTGAACGGCCTCAACCAAGGCGCGCCCTAGCTAGACCTCTGGGCCAATGCCTCTTCAGAAGCCTGCAGTGCTACAGGAAAAACTGTGCTTTAGTGGCAATAGGAACGCAAGCCGACTTTCTCCTGGAGGCAGGGTGACTTCAGGTAGGAGGTCCTGGTTGGAAGGCGAAGCCTAGTGTTTTTTTTCAGTGCCAATCAGAGTAGGGAATGAGTGCGACTTCCACGGCATGTTGGAACCTGCTAGAACCGTGCCCGTGAACCTGTGGTAGTGCTGGGGAAATCAAGCTGTCCCAAGAAAGAGTGTACTGTTTTACCCATCACTCGGCATACACAGTGAGTACGAAGGCCTACGGGCCTGGATGTTGTTTAGAAGAGCCAGGGGAGCCTGGGGGTACTCAGTGTTCTTGCAGGGAATAGGGTTTCCAGGCGAGGCACCTAGGTGTCCCGCAAAGCGTACTGGCGTTCAAATGCTGCAGAGCAGCGACTACGGCCTCATGGAAACTGCTGCACGCCTCCGCTTCTGCAGAGCAATTCAGGGCCTTACCTCGAGGCAAGTCCTCACGTTGAGTGTCCCGTGAGCGACACCGCATGGTAGGATGCTGACTTTCTCCTTGAGTAGAGAGACTTCAGGTACGAGGTCCTCTAAGAATTCTAAGCAGAGTGTTTTCTCATGGCAGCTCAAACGAGGGCAATGTCGAAGACTTCCAGGCCATGTTGGACTGCCTAGAAATGTGGTTCTGCTGTTGTTCGAGGGCTCTGGAAATGTAGCACGCCTGAAGTAACGTGCAGTGTGTTGCCCATCACTCGGCAGACACAGAGGGCCTCCGAGGGACCTATGGGCCTCGATGTTGCTCAGTAGGCCCACAGGGGTGTGGGGGTACTCAGTGATCTTGGAACGAAAATGATGCTCACCCGAGGGGCCTAGGAGTTCTCAAAGGGTACCTTCTTTAAAATAAAGCAGAACAGCGACTAAGAGCTCATGGGAAGAGCTGCCTGCCTCCCGTTCTGCATGGCTACTCGGGGCCTTACCTCGAGGCAAGGACTCACGTTGAGATTCCCTTTAGCTCTAGAGCATGGCTAGATGAGCCCCACCCCGGCCATGGAAGCACCCTGTGTAGCCAGAGAAAACCCATTTTCTTCCCAGACCCATGCCTACGGCGTCCAGAGGCCTGACAACAGCAGAGAATTTCAGGGAGCTTCCAGGGAGCATGAATGGGGCTTTCCAAATGGAAAAGCAAGGCTAGTACCATCCCGCCCCCATTTCCATGGGCACACGCAGCATACATCCCTGTGGTTTCTGACAAGTCAAAAGAGACACAGAGCACACACTTCGTCCTTCCCTGAATCAACTCCTCGAGGCAGGGTGTTCTGCATGTAGTGAACGGCCTCAACCAAGGCGCGCCCTAGCTAGACCTCTGGGCCCGTGCCTCTTCAGAAGCCTGCAGTGCTACAGGAAAAACTGTGCTTTAGTGGCAATAGGAACGCAAGCCGACTTTCTCCTGGAGGCAGGGTGACTTCAGGTAGGAGGTCCTGGTTGGAAGGCGAAGCCTAGTGTTTTTTTTCAGTGCCAATCAGAGTAGGGAATGAGTGCGACTTCCACGGCATGTTGGAACCTGCTAGAACCGTGCCCGTGAACCTGTGGTAGTGCTGGGGAAATCAAGCTGTCCCAAGAAAGAGTGTCCTGTTTTGCCCATCACTCGGCATACACAGTGTGAGTACGAAGGCCTACGGGCCTGGATGTTGTTTAGAAGAGCCAGGGGAGCCTGGGGGTACTCAGTGTTCTTGCAGGGAATAGGGTTTCCAGGCGAGGCACCTAGGTGTCCCGCAAAGCGTACTGGCGTTCAAATGCTGCAGAGCAGCGACTACGGCCTCATGGAAACTGCTGCACGCCTCCGCTTCTGCAGAGCAATTCAGGGCCTTACCTCGAGGCAAGTCCTCACGTTGAGTGTCCCGTGAGCGACACCGCATGGTAGGATGCTGACTTTCTCCTTGAGTAGAGAGACTTCAGGTACGAGGTCCTCTAAGAATTCTAAGCAGAGTGTTTTCTCATGGCAGCTCAAACGAGGGCAATGTCGAAGACTTCCAGGCCATGTTGGACTGCCTAGAAATGTGGTTCTGCTGTTGTTCGAGGGCTCTGGAAATGTAGCACGCCTGAAGTAACGTGCAGTGTGTTGCCCATCACTCGGCAGACACAGAGGGCCTGCGAGGGACCTATGGGCCTCGATGTTGCTCAGTAGGCCCACAGGGGTGTGGGGGTACTCAGTGATCTTGGAACGAAAATGATGCTCACCCGAGGGGCCTAGGAGTTCTCAAAGGGTACCTTCTTTCAAATAAAGCAGAACAGCGACTAAGAGCTCATGGGAAGAGCTGCCTGCCTCCCGTTCTGCATGGCTACTCGGGGCCTTACCTCGAGGCAAGGACTCACGTTGAGATTCCCTTTAGCTCTAGAGCATGGCTAGATGAGCCCCACCCCGGCCATGGAAGCACCCTGTGTAGCCAGAGAAAACCCATTTTCTTCCCAGACCCATGCCTACGGCGTCCAGAGGCCTGACAACAGCAGAGAATTTCAGGGAGCTTCCAGGGAGCATGAATGGGGCTTTCCAAATGGAAAAGCAAGGCTACTACCATCCCGCCCCCATTTCCATGGGCACACGCAGCATACATCCCTGTGGTTTCTGACAAGTCAAAAGAGACACAGAGCACACACTTCGTCCTTCCCTGAATCAACTCCTCGAGGCAGGGTGTTCTGCATGTAGTGAACGGCCTCAACCAAGGCGCGCCCTAGCTAGACCTCTGGGCCCGTGCCTCTTCAGAAGCCTGCAGTGCTACAGGAAAAACTGTGCTTTAGTGGCAATAGGAACGCAAGCCGACTTTCTCCTGGAGGCAGGGTGACTTCAGGTAGGAGGTCCTGGTTGGAAGGCGAAGCCTAGTGTTTTTTTTCAGTGCCAATCAGAGTAGGGAATGAGTGCGACTTCCACGGCATGTTGGAACCTGCTAGAACCGTGCCCGTGAACCTGTGGTAGTGCTGGGGAAATCAAGCTGTCCCAAGAAAGAGTGTCCTGTTTTGCCCATCACTCGGCATACACAGTGTGAGTACGAAGGCCTACGGGCCTGGATGTTGTTTAGAAGAGCCAGGGGAGCCTGGGGGTACTCAGTGTTCTTGCAGGGAATAGGGTTTCCAGGCGAGGCACCTAGGTGTCCCGCAAAGCGTACTGGCGTTCAAATGCTGCAGAGCAGCGGCTACCGCCTCATGGAAACTGCTGCACGCCTCCGCTTCTGCAGAGCAATTCAGGGCCTTACCTCGAGGCAAGTCCTCACGTTGAGTGTCCCGTGAGCGACACCGCATGGTAGGATGCTGACTTTCTCCTTGAGTAGAGAGACTTCAGGTACGAGGTCCTCTAAGAATTCTAAGCAGAGTGTTTTCTCATGGCAGCTCAAACGAGGGCAATGTCGAAGACTTCCAGGCCATGTTGGACTGCCTAGAAATGTGGTTCTGCTGTTGTTCGAGGGCTCTGGAAATGTAGCACGCCTGAAGTAACGTGCAGTGTGTTGCCCATCACTCGGCAGACACAGAGGGCCTCCGAGGGACCTATGGGCCTCGATGTTGCTCAGTAGGCCCACAGGGGTGTGGGGGTACTCAGTGATCTTGGAACGAAAATGATGCTCACCCGAGGGGCCTAGGAGTTCTCAAAGGGTACCTTCTTTCAAATAAAGCAGAACAGCGACTAAGAGCTCATGGGAAGAGCTGCCTGCCTCCCGTTCTGCATGGCTACTCGGGGCCTTACCTCGAGGCAAGGACTCACGTTGAGATTCCCTTTAGCTCTAGAGCATGGCTAGATGAGCCCCACCCCGGCCATGGAAGCACCCTGTGTAGCCAGAGAAAACCCATTTTCTTCCCAGACCCATGCCTACGGCGTCCAGAGGCCTGACAACAGCAGAAAATTTCAGGGAGCTTCCAGGGAGCATGAATGGGGCTTTCCAAATGGAAAAGCAAGGCTAGTACCATCCCGCCCCCATTTCCATGGGCACACGCAGCATACATCCCTGTGGTTTCTGACAAGTCAAAAGAGACACAGAGCACACACTTCGTCCTTCCCTGAATCAACTCCTCGAGGCAGGGTGTTCTGCATGTAGTGAACGGCCTCAACCAAGGCGCGCCCTAGCTAGACCTCTGGGCCCGTGCCTCTTCAGAAGCCTGCAGTGCTACAGGAAAAACTGTGCTTTAGTGGCAATAGGAACGCAAGCCGACTTTCTCCTGGAGGCAGGGTGACTTCAGGTAGGAGGTCCTGGTTGGAAGGCGAAGCCTAGTGTTTTTTTTCAGTGCCAATCAGAGTAGGGAATGAGTGCGACTTCCACGGCATGTTGGAACCTGCTAGAACCGTGCCCGTGAACCTGTGGTAGTGCTGGGGAAATCAAGCTGTCCCAAGAAAGAGTGTACTGTTTTGCCCATCACTCGGCATACACAGTGTGAGTACGAAGGCCTACGGGCCTGGATGTTGTTTAGAAGAGCCAGGGGAGCCTGGGGGTACTCAGTGTTCTTGCAGGGAATAGGGTTTCCAGGCGAGGCACCTAGGTGTCCCGCAAAGCGTACTGGCGTTCAAATGCTGCAGAGCAGCGACTACGGCCTCATGGAAACTGCTGCACGCCTCCGCTTCTGCAGAGCAATTCAGGGCCTTACCTCGAGGCAAGTCCTCACGTTGAGTGTCCCGTGAGCGACCCCGCATGGTAGGATGCTGACTTTCTCCTTGAGTAGAGAGACTTCAGGTACGAGGTCCTCTACGAATTCTAAGCAGAGTGTTTTCTCATGGCAGCTCAAACGAGGGCAATGTCGAAGACTTCCAGGCCATGTTGGACTGCCTAGAAATGTGGTTCTGCTGTTGTTCGAGGGCTCTGGAAATGTAGCACGCCTGAAGTAACGTGCAGTGTGTTGCCCATCACTCGGCAGACACAGAGGGCCTCCGAGGGACCTATGGGCCTCGATGTTGCTCAGTAGGACCACAGGGGTGTGGGGGTACTCAGTGACCTTGGAACGAAAATGATGCTCACCCGAGGGGCCTAGGAGTTCTCAAAGGGTACCTTCTTTAAAATAAAGCAGAACAGCGACTAAGAGCTCATGGGAAGAGCTGCCTGCCTCCCGTTCTGCATGGCTACTCGGGGCCTTACCTCGAGGCAAGGACTCACGTTGAGATTCCCTTTAGCTCTAGAGCATGGCTAGATGAGCCCCACCCCGGCCATGGAAGCACCCTGTGTAGCCAGAGAAAACCCATTTTCTTCCCAGACCCATGCCTACGGCGTCCAGAGGCCTGACAACAGCAGAGAATTTCAGGGAGCTTCCAGGGAGCATGAATGGGGCTTTCCAAATGGAAAAGCAAGGCTAGTACCATCCCGCCCCCATTTCCATGGGCACACGCAGCATACATCCCTGTGGTTTCTGACAAGTCAAAAGAGACACAGAGCACACACTTCGTCCTTCCCTGAATCAACTCCTCGAGGCAGGGTGTTCTGCATGTAGTGAACGGCCTCAACCAAGGCGCGCCCTAGCTAGACCTCTGGGCCCTTGCTTCTTCAGAAGCCTGCAGTGCTACAGGAAAAACTGTGCTTTAGTGGCAATAGGAACGCAAGCCGACTTTCTCCTGGAGGCAGGGTGACTTCAGGTACGAGGTCCAGGATGGAAGGCGACGCCGAGTGTTTTTCTCAGTGCAGCTCAGACTAGGGAAAGAGTGCGACTTCCACGGCATGTTGGACCTTGCTACACGGTGCTCGTGATCCTGTGCGAGTGCTGGGGAAATCAAGAAGTCCCAAGAAAGAGTGCAGTGTGTTGCCCCATCCCTCGGCAGACACAGAGGGCCTCCGAGGGACTTATGGGCCACGATGTTGCTCATCAGGCCCACAGCAGTGTGGAGGTGGTACTCGGTGATCTTGGAACGAAAATGACGCTCACCTGAGGGGCCTAGGAGTTCCAGAAAGGGTCCTTTTTAAAAATAAAGCAGAACAGCACCTAAGAGCTCATGGAAAGAGCTGCATGCCTCCCTTTCTGCATGGCTACTCAGGGCCTTACCTCGAGGCAAGGACTCACGTGAAGATTCCCTTTAGCTCTAGAGCATGGCAAGATGAGCCCCACCCCGGCCATGGAAGCACCCTGTGTAGCCAGAGAAAACTATTTTCTTCCCAGACCCATGCCTACGGCGTCCAGAGGCCTGACAACAGCAGAGAATTTCAGGGAGCTTCCAGGGAGCATGAATGGGGCTTTCCAAATGGAAAAGCAAGGCTAGTACCATCCCGCCCCCATTTCCATGGGCACACACAGCATACATCCCTGTGGTTTCTGACAAGTCAAAAGAGACACAGAGCACACACTTCGTCCTTCCCTGAATCAACTCCTCGAGGCAGGGTGTTCTGCATGTAGTGAACGGCCTCAACCAAGGCGCGCCCTAGCTAGACCTCTGGGCCCGTGCCTCTTCAGAAGCCTGCAGTGCTACAGGAAAAACTGTGCTTTAGTGGCAATAGGAACGCAAGCCGACTTTCTCCTGGAGGCAGGGTGACTTCAGGTAGGAGGTCCTGGTTGGAAGGCGAAGCCTAGTGTTGTTTTTCAGTGCCAATCAGAGTAGGGAATGAGTGCGACTTCCACGGCATGTTGGAACCTGCTAGAACCGTGCCCGTGAACCTGTGGTAGTGCTGGGGAAATCAAGCTGTCCCAAGAAAGAGTGTACTGTTTTGCCCATCACTCGGCATACACAGTGTGAGTACGAAGGCCTACGGGCCTGGATGTTGTTTAGAAGAGCCAGGGGAGCCTGGGGGTACTCAGTGTTCTTGCAGGGAATAGGGTTTCCAGGCGAGGCAACTAGGTGTCCCGCAAAGCGTACTGGCGTTCAAATGCTGCAGAGCAGCGACTACGGCCTCATGGAAACTGCTGCACGCCTCCGCTTCTGCAGAGCAATTCAGGGCCTTACCTCGAGGCAAGTCCTCACGTTGAGTGTCCCGTGAGCGACACCGCATGGTAGGATGCTGACTTTCTCCTTGAGTAGAGAGACTTCAGGTACGAGGTCCTCTAAGAATTCTAAGCAGAGTGTTTTCTCATGGCAGCTCAAACGAGGGCAATGTCGAAGACTTCCAGGCCATGTTGGACTGCCTAGAAATGTGGTTCTGCTGTTGTTCGAGGGCTCTGGAAATGTAGCACGCCTGAAGTAACGTGCAGTGTGTTGCCCATCACTCGGCAGACACAGAGGGCCTCCGAGGGACCTATGGGCCTTGATGTTGCTCAGTAGGACCACAGGGGTGTGGGGGTACTCAGTGATCTTGGAACGAAAATGATGCTCACCCGAGGGGCCTAGGAGTTCTCAAAGGGTACCTTCTTTAAAATAAAGCAGAACAGCGACTAAGAGCTCATGGGAAGAGCTGCCTGCCTCCCGTTCTGCATGGCTACTCGGGGCCTTACCTCAAGGCAAGGACTCACGTTGAGATTCCCTTTAGCTCTAGAGCATGGCTAGATGAGCCCCACCCCGGCCATGGAAGCACCCTGTGTAGCCAGAGAAAACCCATTTTCTTCCCAGACCCATGCCTATGGCGTCCAGAGGCCTGACAACAGCAGATATTTTCAGGGAGCTTCCAGGGAGCATGAATGGGGCTTTCCAAATGGAAAAGCAAGGCTAGTACCATCCCGCCCCCATTTCCATGGGCACACGCAGCATACATCCCTGTGGTTTCTGACAAGTCAAAAGAGACACAGAGCACACACTTCGTCCTTCCCTGAATCAACTCCTCGAGGCAGGGTGTTCTGCATGTAGTGAACGGCCTCAACCAAGGCGCGCCCTAGCTAGACCTCTGGGCCCTTGCTTCTTCAGAAGCCTGCAGTGCTACAGGAAAAACTGTGCTTTAGTGGCAATAGGAACGCAAGCCGACTTTCTCCTGGAGGCAGGGTGACTTCAGGTAGGAGGTCCTGGTTGGAAGGCGAAGCCTAGTGTTTTTTTTTCAGTGCCAATCAGAGTAGGGAATGAGTGCGACTTCCACGGCATGTTGGAACCTGCTAGAACCGTGCCCGTGAACCTGTGGTAGTGCTGGGGAAATCAAGCTGTCCCAAGAAAGAGTGTACTGTTTTGCCCATCACTCGGCATACACAGTGTGAGTACGAAGGCCTACGGGCCTGGATGTTGTTTAGAAGAGGCAGGGGAGCCTGGGGGTACTCAGTGTTCTTGCAGGGAATAGGGTTTCCAGGCGAGGCACCTAGGTGTCCCGCAAAGCGTACTGGCGTTCAAATGCTGCAGAGCAGCGACTACGGCCTCATGGAAACTGCTGCACGCCTCCGCTTCTGCAGAGCAATTCAGGGCCTTACCTCGAGGCAAGTCCTCACGTTGAGTGTCCCGTGAGCGACACCGCATGGTAGGATGCTGACTTTCTCCTTGAGTAGAGAGACTTCAGGTACGAGGTCCTCTAAGAATTCTAAGCAGAGTGTTTTCTCATGGCAGCTCAAACGAGGGCAATGTCGAAGACTTCCAGGCCATGTTGGACTGCCTAGAATTGTGGTTCTGATGTTGTTCGAGGGCTCTGGAAATGTAGCACGCCTGAAGTAACGTGCAGTGTGTTGCCCATCACTCAGCAGACACAGAGGGCCTCCGAGGGAACTATGGGCCTCGATGTTGCTCAGTAGGCCCACAGGGGTGTGGGGGTACTCAGTGATCTTGGAACGAAAATGATGCTCACCCGAGGGGCCTAGGAGTTCTCAAAGGGTACCTTCTTTAAAATAAAGCAGAACAGCGACTAAGAGCTCATGGGAAGAGCTGCCTGCCTCCCGTTCTGCATGGCTACTCGGGGCCTTACCTCGAGGCAAGGACTCACGTTGAGATTCCCTTTAGTACTAGAGCATTACAAGAAGAGAGCCACCCCGGCCATGGAAGCACCCTGTGTAGCCAGAGAAAACCCATTTTCTTCCCAGACCCATGCCTACAGCGGCCAGAGGCCAGTCAACAGCAGAGAATTTCAGGGAGCTTCAAGGGAGCATGAATGGGGCTTTCCAAATGGAAAAGCAAGGCTAGTACCATCCCGCCCCCATTTCCATGGGCACACGCAGCATACATCCCTGTGGTTTCTGACAAGTCAAAAGAGACACAGAGCACACACTGGTTCCTTCCCTGAATCAACTTCTCGAGGCAGAGTGTTCTGCATCTAGTGAACGGCCTCAACCAAGGCACGCCCTAGCTAGGCCTCTGGGCCCGGGCCTCTTCAGAAGCCTGCAGTGCTACAGGAAGAACTGTGCTTTAGTGGCAATAGGCAAGCAATCCGCCTTTCTCCTGGAGGCAGGGTGACTTGAGGTACGAGGTCCAGGATGGAAGGCGAAGCCGAGTGTTTTTCTCAGTGCAGCTCAGACTAGGGAAAGAGTGCGACTTCCACGGCATGTTGGACCTTGCTACACGGTGCTCGTGATCCTGTGCGAGTGCTGGGGAAATCAAGAAGTCCCAAGAAAGAGTGCAGTGTGTTGCCCCATCCCTCGGCAGACACAGAGGGCCTCCGAGGGACTTATGGGCCTCGATGTTGCTCATCAGGCCCACAGCAGTGTGGAGGTGGTACTCGGTGATCTTGGAACGATAATGACGCTCACCCGAGGGGCCTAGGAGTTCCAGAAAGGGTCCTTTTTAAAAATAAAGCAGAACAGCACCTAAGAGCTCATGGAAAGAGCTGCATGCCTCCCTTTCTGCATGGCTACTCAGGGCCTTACCTCGAGGCAAGGACTCACGTGGAGATTCCCTTTAGCTCTAGAGCATGGCAAGATGAGCCCCACCCCGGCCATGGAAGCACCCTGTGTAGCCAGAGAAAACCCATTTTCTTCCCAGACCCATGCCTACAGCGGCCAGAGGCCAGTCAACAGCAGAGAATTTCAGGGAGCTTCAAGGGAGCATGAATGGGGCTTTCCAAATGGAAAAGCAAGGCTAGTACCATCCCGCCCCCATTTCCATGGGCACACGCAGCATACATCCCTGTGGTTTCTGACAAGTCAAAAGAGACACAGAGCACACACTTCGTCCTTCCCTGAATCAACTCCTCGAGGCAGGGTGTTCTGCATGTAGTGAACGGCCTCAACCAAGGCGCGCCCTAGCTAGACCTCTGGGCCCGGGCCTCTTCAGAAGCCTGCAGTGCTACAGGAAGAACTGTGCTTTAGTTGCAATAGGCAAGCAATCCGCCTTTCTCCTGGAGGCAGGGTGACTTCAGGTAGGAGGTCCTGGTTGGAAGGCGAAGCCTAGTGTTTTTTTTCAGTGCCAATCAGAGTAGGGAATGAGTGCGACTTCCACGGCATGTTGGAACCTGCTAGAACCGTGCCCGTGAACCTGTGGTAGTGCTGGGGAAATCAAGCTGTCCCAGGAAAGAGTGTACTGTTTTGCCCATCACTCGGCATACACAGTGTGAGTACGAAGGCCTACGGGCCTGGATGTTGTTTAGAAGAGCCAGGGGAGCCTGGGGGTACTCAGTGTTCTTGCAGGGAATAGGGTTTCCAGGCGAGGCACCTAGGTGTCCCGCAAAGCGTACTGGCGTTCAAATGCTGCAGAGCAGCGACTACGGCCTCATGGAAACTGCTGCACGCCTCCGCTTCTGCAGAGCAATTCAGGGCCTTACCTCGAGGCAAGTCCTCACGTTGAGTGTCCCGTGAGCGACACCGCATGGTAGGATGCTGACTTTCTCCTTGAGTAGAGAGACTTCAGGTACGAGGTCCTCTAAGAATTCTAAGCAGAGTGTTTTCTCACGGCAGCTCAAACGAGGGCAATGTCGAAGACTTCCAGGCCATGTTGGACTGCCTAGAAATGTGGTTCTGCTGTTGTTCGAGGGCTCTGGAAATGTAGCACGCCTGAAGTAAGGTGCAGTGTGTTGCCCATCACTCGGCAGACACAGAGGGCCTCCGAGGGACCTATGGGCCTCGATGTTGCTCAGTAGGACCACAGGGGTGTGGGGGTACTCAGTGATCTTGGAACGAAAATGATGCTCACCCGAGGGGCCTAGGAGTTCTCAAAGGGTACCTTCTTTAAAATAAAGCAGAACAGCGACTAAGAGCTCATGGGAAGAGCTGCCTGCCTCCCGTTCTGCATGGCTACTCGGGGCCTTACCTCGAGGCAAGGACTCACGTTGAGATTCCCTTTAGCTCTAGAGCATGGCTAGATGAGCCCCACCCCGGCCATGGAAGCACCCTGTGTAGCCAGAGAAAACCCATTTTCTTCCCAGACCCATGCCTACGGCGTCCAGAGGCCTGACAACAGCAGAGATTTTCAGGGAGCTTCCAGGGAGCATGAATGGGGCTTTCCAAATGGAAAAGCAAGGCTAGTACCATCCCGCCCCCATTTCCATGGGCACACGCAGCATACATCCCTGTGGTTTCTGACAAGTCAAAAGAGACACAGAGCACACACTTCGTCCTTCCCTGAATCAACTCCTCGAGGCAGGGTGTTCTGCATGTAGTGAACGGCCTCAACCAAGGCGCGCCCTAGCTAGACCTCTGGGCCCTTGCTTCTTCAGAAGCCTGCAGTGCTACAGGAAAAACTGTGCTTTAGTGGCAATAGGAACGCAAGCCGACTTTCTCCTGGAGGCAGGGTGACTTCAGGTAGGAGGTCCTGGTTGGAAGGCGAAGCCTAGTGTTTTTTTTTCAGTGCCAATCAGAGTAGGGAATGAGTGCGACTTCCACGGCATGTTGGAACCTGCTAGAACCGTGCCCGTGAACCTGTGGTAGTGCTGGGGAAATCAAGCTGTCCCAAGAAAGAGTGTACTGTTTTGCCCATCACTCGGCATACACAGTGTGAGTACGAAGGCCTACGGGCCTGGATGTTGTTTAGAAGAGCCAGGGGAGCCTGGGGGTACTCAGTGTTCTTGCAGGGAATAGGGTTTCCAGGCGAGGCACCTAGGTGTCCCGCAAAGCGTACTGGCGTTCAAATGCTGCAGAGCAGCGACTACGGCCTCATGGAAACTGCTGCACGCCTCCGCTTCTGCAGAGCAATTCAGGGCCTTACCTCGAGGCAAGTCCTCACGTTGAGTGTCCCGTGAGCGACACCGCATGGTAGGATGCTGACTTTCTCCTTGAGTAGAGAGACTTCAGGTACGAGGTCCTCTAAGAATACTAAGCAGAGTGTTTTCTCATGGCAGCTCAAACGAGGGCAATGTCGAAGACTTCCAGGCCATGTTGGACTGCCTAGAATTGTGGTTCTGATGTTGTTCGAGGGCTCTGGAAATGTAGCACGCCTGAAGTAACGTGCAGTGTGTTGCCCATCACTCAGCAGACACAGAGGGCCTCCGAGGGAACTATGGGCCTCGATGTTGCTCAGTAGGCCCACAGGGGTGTGGGGGTACTCAGTGATCTTGGAACGAAAATGATGCTCACCCGAGGGGCCTAGGAGTTCTCAAAGGGTACCTTCTTTAAAATAAAGCAGAACAGCGACTAAGAGCTCATGGGAAGAGCTGCCTGCCTCCCGTTCTGCATGGCTACTCGGGGCCTTACCTCGAGGCAAGGACTCACGTTGAGATTCCCTTTAGTACTAGAGCATTACAAGAAGAGAGCCACCCCGGCCATGGAAGCACCCTGTGTAGCCAGAGAAAACCCATTTTCTTCCCAGACCCATGCCTACAGCGGCCAGAGGCCAGTCAACAGCAGAGAATTTCAGGGAGCTTCAAGGGAGCATGAATGGGGCTTTCCAAATGGAAAAGCAAGGCTAGTACCATCCCGCCCCCATTTCCATGGGCACACGCAGCATACATCCCTGTGGTTTCTGACAAGTCAAAAGAGACACAGAGCACACACTGGTTCCTTCCCTGAATCAACTTCTCGAGGCAGAGTGTTCTGCATCTAGTGAACGGCCTCAACCAAGGCACGCCCTAGCTAGGCCTCTGGGCCCGGGCCTCTTCAGAAGCCTGCAGTGCTACAGGAAGAAATGTGCTTTAGTGGCAATAGGCAAGCAATCCGCCTTTCTCCTGGAGGCAGGGTGACTTGAGGTACGAGGTCCAGGATGGAAGGCGAAGCCGAGTGTTTTTCTCAGTGCAGCTCAGACTAGGGAAAGAGTGCGACTTCCACGGCATGTTGGACCTTGCTACACGGTGCTCGTGATCCTGTGCGAGTGCTGGGGAAATCAAGAAGTCCCAAGAAAGAGTGCAGTGTGTTGCCCCATCCCTCGGCAGACACAGAGGGCCTCCGAGGGACTTATGGGCCTCGATGTTGCTCATCAGGCCCACAGCAGTGTGGAGGTGGTACTCGGTGATCTTGGAACGATAATGACGCTCACCCGAGGGGCCTAGGAGTTCCAGAAAGGGTCCTTTTTAAAAATAAAGCAGAACAGCACCTAAGAGCTCATGGAAAGAGCTGCATGCCTCCCTTTCTGCATGGCTACTCAGGGCCTTACCTCGAGGCAAGGACTCACGTGGAGATTCCCTTTAGCTCTAGAGCATGGCAAGATGAGCCCCACCCCGGCCATGGAAGCACCCTGTGTAGCCAGAGAAAACCCATTTTCTTCCCAGACCCATGCCTACAGCGGCCAGAGGCCAGTCAACAGCAGAGAATTTCAGGGAGCTTCAAGGGAGCATGAATGGGGCTTTCCAAATGGAAAAGCAAGGCTAGTACCATCCCGCCCCCATTTCCATGGGCACACGCAGCATACATCCCTGTGGTTTCTGACAAGTCAAAAGAGACACAGAGCACACACTGGTTCCTTCCCTGAATCAACTTCTCGAGGCAGAGTGTTCTGCATCTAGTGAACGGCCTCAACCAAGGCACGCCCTAGCTAGGCCTCTGGGCCCGGGCCTCTTCAGAAGCCTGCAGTGCTACAGGAAAAACTGTGCTTTAGTGGCAATAGGAACGCAAGCCGACTTTCTCCTGGAGGCAGGGTGACTTCAGGTAGGAGGTCCTGGTTGGAAGGCGAAGCCTAGTGTTGTTTTTCAGTGCCAATCAGAGTAGGGAATGAGTGCGACTTCCACGGCATGTTGGAACCTGCTAGAACCGTGCCCGTGAACCTGTGGTAGTGCTGGGGAAATCAAGCTGTCCCAAAAAAGAGTGTACTGTTTTGCCCATCACTCGGCATACACAGTGTGAGTATGAAGGCCTACGGGCCTGGATGTTGTTTAGAAGAGCCAGGGGAGCCTGGGGGTACTCAGTGTTCTTGCAGGGAATAGGGTTTCCAGGCGAGGCACCTAGGTGTCCCGCAAAGCGTACTGGCGTTCAAATGCTGCAGAGCAGCGACTACGGCCTCATGGAAACTGCTGCACGCCTCCGCTTCTGCAGAGCAATTCAGGGCCTTACCTCGAGGCAAGTCCTCACGTTGAGTATCCCGTGAGCGACCCCGCATGGTAGGATGCTGACTTTCTCCTTGAGTAGAGAGACTTCAGGTACGAGGTCCTCTAAGAATTCTAAGCAGAGTGTTTTCTCATGGCAGCTCAAACGAGGGCAATGTCGAAGACTTCCAGGCCATGTTGGACTGCCTAGAAATGTGGTTCTGCTGTTGTTCGAGGGCTCTGGAAATGTAGCAAGCCTGAAGTAACGTGCAGTGTGTTGCCCATCACTCGGCACACACAGAGGGCCTCCGAGGGACCTATGGGCCTCGATGTTGCTCAGTAGGCCCACAGGGGTGTGGGGGTACTCAGTGATCTTGGAACGAAAATGATGCTCACCCGAGGGGCCTAGGAGTTCTCAAAGGGTACCTTCTTTAAAATAAAGCAGAACAGCGACTAAGAGCTCATGGGAAGAGCTGCCTGCCTCCCGTTCTGCATGGCTACTCGGGGCCTTACCTCGAGGCAAGGACTCACGTTGAGATTCCCTTTAGTACTAGAGCATGGCTAGATGAGCCCCACCCCGGCCATGGAAGCACCCTGTGTAGCCAGAGAAAACCCATTTTCTTCCCAGACCCATGCCTACAGCGGCCAGAGGCCAGTCAACAGCAGAGAATTTCAGGGAGCTTCAAGGGAGCATGAATGGGGCTTTCCAAATGGAAAAGCAAGGCTAGTACCATCCCGCCCCCATTTCCATGGGCACACGCAGCATACATCCCTGTGGTTTCTGACAAGTCAAAAGAGACACAGAGCACACACTGGTTCCTTCCCTGAATCAACTTCTCGAGGCAGAGTGTTCTGCATCTAGTGAACGGCCTCAACCAAGGCACGCCCTAGCTAGGCCTCTGGGCCCGGGCCTCTTCAGAAGCCTGCAGTGCTACAGGAAGAACTGTGCTTTAGTGGCAATAGGCAAGCAATCCGCCTTTCTCCTGGAGGCAGGGTGACTTCAGGTACGAGGTCCAGGATGGAAGGCGAAGCCGAGTGTTTTTCTCAGTGCAGCTCAGACTAGGGAAAGAGTGCGACTTCCACGGCATGTTGGACCTTGCTACACGGTGCTCGTGATCCTGTGCGAGTGCTGGGGAAATCAAGAAGTCCCAAGAAAGAGTGCAGTGTGTTGCCCCATCCCTCGGCAGACACAGAGGGCCTCCGAGGGACTTATGGGCCTCGATGTTGCTCATCAGGCCCACAGCAGTGTGGAGGTGGTACTCGGTGATCTTGGAACGATAATGACGCTCACCCGAGGGGCCTAGGAGTTCCAGAAAGGGTCCTTTTTAAAAATAAAGCAGAACAGCACCTAAGAGCTCATGGAAAGAGCTGCATGCCTCCCTTTCTGCATGGCTACTCAGGGCCTTACCTCGAGGCAAGGACTCACGTGGAGATTCCCTTTAGCTCTAGAGCATGGCAAGATGAGCCCCACCCCGGCCATGGAAGCACCCTGTGTAGCCAGAGAAAACCCATTTTCTTCCCAGACCCATGCCTACAGCGGCCAGAGGCCAGTCAACAGCAGAGAATTTCAGGGAGCTTCAAGGGAGCATGAATGGGGCTTTCCAAATGGAAAAGCAAGGCTAGTACCATCCCGCCCCCATTTCCATGGGCACACGCAGCATACATCCCTGTGGTTTCTGACAAGTCAAAAGAGACACAGAGCACACACTGGTTCCTTCCCTGAATCAACTTCTCGAGGCAGAGTGTTCTGCATCTAGTGAACGGCCTCAACCAAGGCACGCCCTAGCTAGGCCTCTGGGCCCGGGCCTCTTCAGAAGCCTGCAGTGCTACAGGAAAAACTGTGCTTTAGTGGCAATAGGAACGCAAGCCGACTTTCTCCTGGAGGCAGGGTGACTTCAGGTAGGAGGTCCTGGTTGGAAGGCGAAGCCTAGTGTTGTTTTTCAGTGCCAATCAGAGTAGGGAATGAGTGCGACTTCCACGGCATGTTGGAACCTGCTAGAACCGTGCCCGTGAACCTGTGGTAGTGCTGGGGAAATCAAGCTGTCCCAAAAAAGAGTGTACTGTTTTGCCCATCACTCGGCATACACAGTGTGAGTATGAAGGCCTACGGGCCTGGATGTTGTTTAGAAGAGCCAGGGGAGCCTGGGGGTACTCAGTGTTCTTGCAGGGAATAGGGTTTCCAGGCGAGGCACCTAGGTGTCCCGCAAAGCGTACTGGCGTTCAAATGCTGCAGAGCAGCGACTACGGCCTCATGGAAACTGCTGCACGCCTCCGCTTCTGCAGAGCAATTCAGGGCCTTACCTCGAGGCAAGTCCTCACGTTGAGTGTCCCGTGAGCGACCCCGCATGGTAGGATGCTGACTTTCTCCTTGAGTAGAGAGACTTCAGGTATGAGGTCCTCTAAGAATTCTAAGCAGAGTGTTTTCTCATGGCAGCTCAAACGAGGGCAATGTCGAAGACTTCCAGGCCATGTTGGACTGCCTAGAAATGTGGTTCTGCTGTTGTTCGAGGGCTCTGGAAATGTAGCACGCCTGAAGTAACGTGCAGTGTGTTGCCCATCACTCGGCAGACACAGAGGGCCTCCGAGGGACCTATGGGCCTCGATGTTGCTCAGTAGGCCCACAGGGGTGTGGGGGTACTCAGTGATCTTGGAACGAAAATGATGCTCACCCGAGGGGCCTAGGAGTTCTCAAAGGGTACCTTCTTTAAAATAAAGCAGAACAGCGACTAAGAGCTCATGGGAAGAGCTGCCTGCCTCCCGTTCTGCATGGCTACTCGGGGCCTTACCTTGAGGCAAGGACTCACGTTGAGATTCCCTTTAGCTCTAGAGCATGGCTAGATGAGCCCCACCCCGGCCATGGAAGCACCCTGTGTAGCCAGAGAAAACCCATTTTCTTCCCAGACCCATGCCTACGGCGTCCAGAGGCCTGACAACAGCAGAGAATTTCAGGGAGCTTCCAGGGAGCATGAATGGGGCTTTCCAAATGGAAAAGCAAGGCTAGTACCATCCCGCCCCCATTTCCATGGGCACACGCAGCATACATCCCTGTGGTTTCTGACAAGTCAAAAGAGACACAGAGCACACACTTCGTCCTTCCCTGAATCAACTCCTCGAGGCAGGGTGATCTGCATGTAGTGAACGGCCTCAACCAACGCGCGCCCTAGCTAGACCTCTGGGCCCGTGCCTCTTCAGAAGCCTGCAGTGCTACAGGAAAAACTGTGCTTTAGTGGCAATAGGAACGCAAGCCGACTTTCTCCTGGAGGCAGGGTGACTTCAGGTAGGAGGTCCTGGTTGGAAGGCGAAGCCTAGTGTTTTTTTTTCAGTGCCAATCAGAGTAGGGAATGAGTGCGACTTCCACGGCATGTTGGAACCTGCTAGAACCGTGCCCGTGAACCTGTGGTAGTGCTGGGGAAATCAAGCTGTCCCAAGAAAGAGTGTACTGTTTTGCCCATCACTCGGCATACACAGTGTGAGTACGAAGGCCTACGGGCCTGGATGTTGTTTAGAAGAGCCAGGGGAGCCTGGGGGTACTCAGTGTTCTTGCAGGGAATAGGGTTTCCAGGCGAGGCACCTAGGTGTCCCGCAAAGCGTACTGGCGTTCAAATGCTGCAGAGCAGCGACTACGGCCTCATGGAAACTGCTGCACGCCTCCGCTTCTGCAGAGCAATTCAGGGCCTTACCTCGAGGCAAGTCCTCACGTTGAGTGTCCCGTGAGCGACACCGCATGGTAGGATGCTGACTTTCTCCTTGAGTAGAGAGACTTCAGGTACGAGGTCCTCTAAGAATTCTAAGCAGAGTGTTTTCTCATGGCAGCTCAAACGAGGGCAATGTCGAAGACTTCCAGGCCATGTTGGACTGCCTAGAATTGTGGTTCTGATGTTGTTCGAGGGCTCTGGAAATGTAGCACGCCTGAAGTAACGTGCAGTGTGTTGCCCATCACTCGGCAGACACAGAGGGCCTCCGAGGGAACTATGGGCCTCGATGTTGCTCAGTAGGCCCACAGGGGTGTGGGGGTACTCAGTGATCTTGGAACGAAAATGATGCTCACCCGAGGGGCCTAGGAGTTCTCAAAGGGTACCTTCTTTAAAATAAAGCAGAACAGCGACTAAGAGCTCATGGGAAGAGCTGCCTGCCTCCCGTTCTGCATGGCTACTCGGGGCCTTACCTCGAGGCAAGGACTCACGTTGAGATTCCCTTTAGTACTAGAGCATTACAAGAAGAGAGCCACCCCAGCCATGGAAGCACCCTGTGTAGCCAGAGAAAACCCATTTTCTTCCCAGACCCATGCCTACAGCGGCCAGAGGCCAGTCAACAGCAGAGAATTTCAGGGAGCTTCAAGGGAGCATGAATGGGGCTTTCCAAATGGAAAAGCAAGGCTAGTACCATCCCGCCCCCATTTCCATGGGCACACGCAGCATACATCCCTGTGGTTTCTGACAAGTCAAAAGAGACACAGAGCACACACTGGTTCCTTCCCTGAATCAACTTCTCGAGGCAGAGTGTTCTGCATCTAGTGAACGGCCTCAACCAAGGCACGCCCTAGCTAGGCCTCTGGGCCCGGGCCTCTTCAGAAGCCTGCAGTGCTACAGGAAGAACTGTGCTTTAGTGGCAATAGGCAAGCAATCCGCCTTTCTCCTGGAGGCAGGGTGACTTCAGGTACGAGGTCCAGGATGGAAGGCGAAGCCGAGTGTTTTTCTCAGTGCAGCTCAGACTAGGGAAAGAGTGCGACTTCCACGGCATGTTGGACCTTGCTACACGGTGCTCGTGATCCTGTGCGAGTGCTGGGGAAATCAAGAAGTCCCAAGAAAGAGTGCAGTGTGTTGCCCCATCCCTCGGCAGACACAGAGGGCCTCCGAGGGACTTATGGGCCTCGATGTTGCTCATCAGGCCCACAGCAGTGTGGAGGTGGTACTCGGTGATCTTGGAACGATAATGACGCTCACCCGAGGGGCCTAGGAGTTCCAGAAAGGGTCCTTTTTAAAAATAAAGCAGAACAGCACCTAAGAGCTCATGGAAAGAGCTGCATGCCTCCCTTTCTGCATGGCTACTCAGGGCCTTACCTCGAGGCAAGGACTCACGTGGAGATTCCCTTTAGCTCTAGAGCATGGCAAGATGAGCCCCACCCCGGCCATGGAAGCACCCTGTGTAGCCAGAGAAAACTATTTTCTTCCCAGACCCATGCGTACGGCGTCCAGAGGCCTGACAACAGCAGAGAATTTCAGGGAGCTTCCAGGGAGCATGAATGGGGCTTTCCAAATGGAAAAGCAAGGCTAGTACCATCCCGCCCCCATTTCCATGGGCACACGCAGCATACATCCCTGTGGTTTCTGACAAGTCAAAAGAGACACAGAGCACACACTTCGTCCTTCCCTGAATCAACTCCTCGAGGCAGGGTGTTCTGCATGTAGTGAACGGCCTCAACCAAGGCGCGCCCTAGCTAGACCTCTGGGCCCGTGCCTCTTCAGAAGCCTGCAGTGCTACAGGAAAAACTGTGCTTTAGTGGCAATAGGAACGCAAGCCGACTTTCTCCTGGAGGCAGGGTGACTTCAGGTAGGAGGTCCTGGTTGGAAGGCGAAGCCTAGTGTTTTTTTTCAGTGCCAATCAGAGTAGGGAATGAGTGCGACTTCCACGGCATGTTGGAACCTGCTAGAACCGTGCCCGTGAACCTGTGGTAGTGCTGGGGAAATCAAGCTGTCCCAAGAAAGAGTGTACTGTTTTGCCCATCACTCGGCATACACAGTGTGAGTACGAAGGTCTACGGGCCTGGATGTTGTTTAGAAGAGCCAGGGGAGCCTGGGGGTACTCAGTGTTCTTGCAGGGAATAGGGTTTCCAGGCGAGGCACCTAGGTGTCCCGCAAAGCGTACTGGCGTTCAAATGCTGCAGAGCAGCGACTATGGCCTCATGGAAACTGCTGCATGCCTCCGCTTCTGCAGAGCAATTCAGGGCCTTACCTCGAGGCAAGTCCTCACGTTGAGTGTCCCGTGAGCGACCCCGCATGGTAGGATGCTGACTTTCTCCTTGAGTAGAGAGACTTCAGGTACGAGGTCCTCTAAGAATTCTAAGCAGAGTGTTTTCTCATGGCAGCTCAAACGAGGGCAATGTCGAAGACTTCCAGGCCATGTTGGACTGCCTAGAAATGTGGTTCTGCTGTTGTTCGAGGGCTCTGGAAATGTAGCACGCCTGAAGTAACGTGCAGTGTGTTGCCCATCACACGGCAGACACAGAGGGCCTCCGAGGGACCTATGGGCCTCGATGTTGCTCAGTAGGCCCACAGGGGTGTGGGGGTACTCAGTGATCTTGGAACGAAAATGATGCTCACCCGAGGGGCCTAGGAGTTCTCAAAGGGTACCTTCTTTAAAATAAAGCAGAACAGCCACTAAGAGCTCATGGGAAGAGCTGCCTGCCTCCCGTTCTGCATGGCTACTCGGGGCCTTACCTCGAGGCAAGGACTCACGTTGAGATTCCCTTTAGCTCTAGAGCATGGCTAGATGAGCCCCACCCCGGCCATGGAAGCACCCTGTGTAGCCAGAGAAAACCCATTTTCTTCCCAGACCCATGCCTACGGCGTCCAGAGGCCTGACAACAGCAGAGATTTTCAGGGAGCTTCCAGGGAGCATGAATGGGGCTTTCCAAATGGAAAAGCAAGGCTAGTACCATCCCGCCCCCATTTCCATGGGCACACGCAGCATACATCCCTGTGGTTTCTGACAAGTCAAAAGAGACACAGAGCACACACTTCGTCCTTCCCTGAATCAACTCCTCGAGGCAGGGTGTTCTGCATGTAGTGAACGGCCTCAACCAAGGCGCGCCCTAGCTAGACCTCTGGGCCCTTGCTTCTTCAGAAGCCTGCAGTGCTACAGGAAAAACTGTGCTTTAGTGGCAATAGGAACGCAAGCCGACTTTCTCCTGGAGGCAGGGTGACTTCAGGTAGGAGGTCCTGGTTGGAAGGCGAAGCCTAGTGTTTTTTTTTCAGTGCCAATCAGAGTAGGGAATGAGTGCGACTTCCACGGCATGTTGGAACCTGCTAGAACCGTGCCCGTGAACCTGTGGTAGTGCTGGTGAAATCAAGCTGTCCCAAGAAAGAGTGTACTGTTTTGCCCATCACTCGGCATACACAGTGTGAGTACGAAGGCCTACGGGCCTGGATGTTGTTTAGAAGAGGCAGGGGAGCCTGGGGGTACTCAGTGTTCTTGCAGGGAATAGGGTTTCCAGGCGAGGCACCTAGGTGTCCCGCAAAGCGTACTGGCGTTCAAATGCTGCAGAGCAGCGACTACGGCCTCATGGAAACTGCTGCACGCCTCCGCTTCTGCAGAGCAATTCAGGGCCTTACCTCGAGGCAAGTCCTCACGTTGAGTGTCCCGTGAGCGACACCGCATGGTAGGATGCTGACTTTCTCCTTGAGTAGAGAGACTTCAGGTACGAGGTCCTCTACGAATTCTAAGCAGAGTGTTTTCTCATGGCAGCTCAAACGAGGGCAATGTCGAAGACTTCCAGGCCATGTTGGACTGCCTAGAAATGTGGTTCTGCTGTTGTTCGAGGGCTCTGGAAATGTAGCACGCCTGAAGTAACGTGCAGTGTGTTGCCCATCACTCGGCAGACACAGAGGGCCTCCGAGGGAACTATGGGCCTCGATGTTGCTCAGTAGGCCCACAGGGGTGTGGGGGTACTCAGTGATCTTGGAACGAAAATGATGCTCACCCGAGGGGCCTAGGAGTTCTCAAAGGGTACCTTCTTTAAAATAAAGCAGAACAGCGACTAAGAGCTCATGGGAAGAGCTGCCTGCCTCCCGTTCTGCATGGCTACTCGGGGCCTTACCTCGACGCAAGGACTCACGTTGAGATTCCCTTTAGTTCTAGAGCATTACAAGAAGAGAGCCACCCCGGCCATGGAAGCACCCTGTGTAGCCAGAGAAAACCCATTTTCTTCCCAGACCCATGCCTACAGCGGCCAGAGGCCAGTCAACAGCAGAGAATTTCAGGGAGCTTCAAGGGAGCATGAATGGGGCTTTCCAAATGGAAAAGCAAGGCTAGTACCATCCCGCCCCCATTTCCATGGGCACACGCAGCATACATCCCTGTGGTTTCTGACAAGTCAAAAGAGACACAGAGCACACACTGGTTCCTTCCCTGAATCAACTTCTCGAGGCAGAGTGTTCTGCATCTAGTGAACGGCCTCAACCAAGGCACGCCCTAGCTAGGCCTCTGGGCCCGGGCCTCTTCAGAAGCCTGCAGTGCTACAGGAAAAACTGTGCTTTAGTGGCAATAGGCAAGCAATCCGCCTTTCTCCTGGAGGCAGGGTGACTTCAGGTAGGAGGTCCTGGTTGGAAGGCGAAGCCTAGTGTTTTTTTTCAGTGCCAATCAGAGTAGGGAATGAGTGCGACTTCCACGGCATGTTGGAACCTGCTAGAACCGTGCCCGTGAACCTGTGGTAGTGCTGGGGAAATCAAGCTGTCCCAAGAAAGAGTGTACTGTTTTGCCCATCACTCGGCATACACAGTGTGAGTACGAAGGCCTACGGGCCTGGATGTTGTTTAGAAGAGCCAGGGGAGCCTGGGGGTACTCAGTGTTCTTGCAGGGAATAGGGTTTCCAGGCGAGGCACCTAGGTGTCCCGCAAAGCGTACTGGCGTTCAAATGCTGCAGAGCAGCGACTACGGCCTCATGGAAACTGCTGCACGCCTCCGCTTCTGCAGAGCAATTCAGGGCCTTACCTCGAGGCAAGTCCTCACGTTGAGTGTCCCGTGAGCGACACCGCATGGTAGGATGCTGACTTTCTCCTTGAGTAGAGAGACTTCAGGTACGAGGTCCTCTAAGAATTCTAAGCAGAGTGTTTTCTCATGGCAGCTCAAACGAGGGCAATGTCGAAGACTTCCAGGCCATGTTGGACTGCCTAGAAATGTGGTTCTGATGTTGTTCGAGGGCTCTGGAAATGTAGCACGCCTGAAGTAACGTGCAGTGTGTTGCCCATCACTCGGCAGATACAGAGGGCCTCCGAGGGACCTATGGGCCTCGATGTTGCTCAGTAGGCCCACAGGGGTGTGGAGGTACTCAGTGATCTTGGAACGAAAATGATGCTCACCCGAGGGGCCTAGGAGTTCTCAAAGGGTACCTTCTTTAAAATAAAGCAGAACAGCGACTAAGAGCTCATGGGAAGAGCTGCCTGCCTCCCGTTCTGCATGGCTACTCGGGGCCTTACCTCGAGGCAAGGACTCACGTTGAGATTCCCTTTAGTTCTAGAGCATTACAAGAAGAGAGCCATCCCGGCCATGGAAGCACCCTGTGTAGCCAGAGAAAACCCATTTTCTTCCCAGACACATGCCTACGGCGGCCAGAGGCCAGTCAACAGCAGAGAATTTCAGGGAGCTTCCAGGGAGCATGAATGGGGCTTTCCAAATGGAAAAGCAAGGCTAGTACCATCCCGCCCCCATTTCCATGGGCACACGCAGCATACATCCCTGTGGTTTCTGACAAGTCAAAAGAGACACAGAGCACACACTGGTTCCTTCCCTGAATCAACTTCTCGAGGCAGAGTGTTCTGCATCTAGTGAACGGCCTCAACCAAGGCACGCCCTAGCTAGGCCTCTGGGCCCGGGCCTCTTCAGAAGCCTGCAGTGCTACTGGAAAAACTGTGCTTTAGTGGCAATAGGAACGCAAGCCGACTTTCTCCTGGAGGCAGGGTGACTTCAGGTAGGAGGTCCTGGTTGGAAGGCGAAGCCTAGTGTTTTTTTTTCAGTGCCAATCAGAGTAGGGAATGAGTGCGACTTCCACGGCATGTTGGAACCTGCTAGAACCGTGCCCGTGAACCTGTGGTAGTGCTGGGGAAATCAAGCTGTCCCAAGAAAGAGTGTACTGTTTTGCCCATCACTCGGCATACACAGTGTGAGTACGAAGGCCTACGGGCCTGGATGTTGTTTAGAAGAGCCAGGGGAGCCTGGGGGTACTCAGTGTTCTTGCAGGGAATAGGGTTTCCAGGCGAGGCACCTAGGTGTCCCGCAAAGCGTACTGGCGTTCAAATGCTGCAGAGCAGCGACTACGGCCTCATGGAAACTGCTGCACGCCTCCGCTTCTGCAGAGCAATTCAGGGCCTTACCTCGAGGCAAGTCCTCACGTTGAGTGTCCCGTGAGCGACCCCGCATGGTAGGATGCTGACTTTCTCCTTGAGTAGAGAGACTTCAGGTACGAGGTCCTCTAAGAATTCTAAGCAGAGTGTTTTCTCATGGCAGCTCAAACGAGGGCAATGTCGAAGACTTCCAGGCCATGTTGGACTGCCTAGAAATGTGGTTCTGCTGTTGTTCGAGGGCTCTGGAAATGTAGCACGCCTGAAGTAACGTGCAGTGTGTTGCCCATCACTCGGCAGACACAGAGGGCCTCCGAGGAACCTATGGGCCTCGATGTTGCTCAGTAGGCCCACAGGGGTGTGGGGGTCCTCAGTGATCTTGGAACGAAAATGATGTTCACCCGAGGGGCCTAGAAGTTCTCAAAGGGTACCTTCTTTAAAATAAAGCAGAACAGCGACTAAGAGCTCATGGGAAGAGCTGCCTGCCTCCCGTTCTGCATGGCTACTCGGGGCCTTACCTCGAGGCAAGGACTCACGTTGAGATTCCCTTTAGTTCTAGAGCATTACAAGAAGAGAGCCACCCCGGCCATGGAAGCACCCTGTGTAGCCAGAGAAAACCCATTTTCTTCCCAGACCCATGCCTACAGCGGCCAGAGGCCAGTCAACAGCAGAGAATTTCAGGGAGCTTCAAGGGAGCATGAATGGGGCTTTCCAAATGGAAAAGCAAGGCTAGTACCATCCCGCCCCCATTTCCATGGGCACACGCAGCATACATCCCTGTGGTTTCTGACAAGTCAAAAGAGACACAGAGCACACACTGGTTCCTTCCCTGAATCAACTTCTCGAGGCAGAGTGTTCTGCATCTAGTGAACGGCCTCAACCAAGGCACGCCCTAGCTAGGCCTCTGGGCCCGGGCCTCTTCAGAAGCCTGCAGTGCTACAGGAAAAACTGTGCTTTAGTGGCAATAGGCAAGCAATCCGCCTTTCTCCTGGAGGCAGGGTGACTTCAGGTAGGAGGTCCTGGTTGGAAGGCGAAGCCTAGTGTTTTTTTTCAGTGCCAATCAGAGTAGGGAATGAGTGCGACTTCCACGGCATGTTGGAACCTGCTAGAACCGTGCCCGTGAACCTGTGGTAGTGCTGGGGAAATCAAGCTGTCCCAAGAAAGAGTGTCCTGTTTTGCCCATCACTCGGCATACACAGTGTGAGTACGAAGGCCTACGGGCCTGGATGTTGTTTAGAAGAGGCAGGGGAGCCTGGGGGTACTCAGTGTTCTTGCAGGGAATAGGGTTTCCAGGCGAGGCACCTAGGTGTCCCGCAAAGCGTACTGGCGTTCAAATGCTGCAGAGCAGCGACTACGGCCTCATGGAAACTGCTGCACGCCTCCGCTTCTGCAGAGCAATTCAGGGCCTTACCTCGAGGCAAGTCCTCACGTTGAGTGTCCCGTGAGCGACACCGCATGGTAGGATGCTGACTTTCTCCTTGAGTAGAGAGACTTCAGGTACGAGGTCCTCTAAGAATTCTAAGCAGAGTGTTTTCTCATGGCAGCTCAAACGAGGGCAATGTCGAAGACTTCCAGGCCATGTTGGACTGCCTAGAAATGTGGTTCTGCTGTTGTTCGAGGGCTCTGGAAATGTAGCACGCCTGAAGTAACGTGCAGTGTGTTGCCCATCACTCGGCAGACACAGAGGGCCTCCGAGGGAACTATGGGCCTCGATGTTGCTCAGTAGGCCCACAGGGGTGTGGGGGTACTCAGTGATCTTGGAACGAAAATGATGCTCACCCGAGGGGCCTAGGAGTTCTCAAAGGGTACCTTCTTTAAAATAAAGCAGAACAGCGACTAAGAGCTCATGGGAAGAGCTGCCTGCCTCCCGTTCTGCATGGCTACTCGGGGCCTTACCTCGACGCAAGGACTCACGTTGAGATTCCCTTTAGTTCTAGAGCATTACAAGAAGAGAGCCACCCCGGCCATGGAAGCACCCTGTGTAGCCAGAGAAAACCCATTTTCTTCCCAGACCCATGCCTACAGCGGCCAGAGGCCAGTCAACAGCAGAGAATTTCAGGGAGCTTCAAGGGAGCATGAATGGGGCTTTCCAAATGGAAAAGCAAGGCTAGTACCATCCCGCCCCCATTTCCATGGGCACACGCAGCATACATCCCTGTGGTTTCTGACAAGTCAAAAGAGACACAGAGCACACACTGGTTCCTTCCCTGAATCAACTTCTCGAGGCAGAGTGTTCTGCATCTAGTGAACGGCCTCAACCAAGGCACGCCCTAGCTAGGCCTCTGGGCCCGGGCCTCTTCAGAAGCCTGCAGTGCTACAGGAAAAACTGTGCTTTAGTGGCAATAGGCAAGCAATCCGCCTTTCTCCTGGAGGCAGGGTGACTTCAGGTAGGAGGTCCTGGTTGGAAGGCGAAGCCTAGTGTTTTTTTTCAGTGCCAATCAGAGTAGGGAATGAGTGCGACTTCCACGGCATGTTGGAACCTGCTAGAACCGTGCCCGTGAACCTGTGGTAGTGCTGGGGAAATCAAGCTGTCCCAAGAAAGAGTGTACTGTTTTGCCCATCACTCGGCATACACAGTGTGAGTACGAAGGCCTACGGGCCTGGATGTTGTTTAGAAGAGCCAGGGGAGCCTGGGGGTACTCAGTGTTCTTGCAGGGAATAGGGTTTCCAGGCGAGGCACCTAGGTGTCCCGCAAAGCGTACTGGCGTTCAAATGCTGCAGAGCAGCGACTACGGCCTCATGGAAACTGCTGCACGCCTCCGCTTCTGCAGAGCAATTCAGGGCCTTACCTCGAGGCAAGTCCTCACGTTGAGTGTCCCGTGAGCGACACCGCATGGTAGGATGCTGACTTTCTCCTTGAGTAGAGAGACTTCAGGTACGAGGTCCTCTAAGAATTCTAAGCAGAGTGTTTTCTCATGGCAGCTCAAACGAGGGCAATGTCGAAGACTTCCAGGCCATGTTGGACTGCCTAGAAATGTGGTTCTGATGTTGTTCGAGGGCTCTGGAAATGTAGCACGCCTGAAGTAACGTGCAGTGTGTTGCCCATCACTCGGCAGATACAGAGGGCCTCCGAGGGACCTATGGGCCTCGATGTTGCTCAGTAGGCCCACAGGGGTGTGGAGGTACTCAGTGATCTTGGAACGAAAATGATGCTCACCCGAGGGGCCTAGGAGTTCTCAAAGGGTACCTTCTTTAAAATAAAGCAGAACAGCGACTAAGAGCTCATGGGAAGAGCTGCCTGCCTCCCGTTCTGCATGGCTACTCGGGGCCTTACCTCGAGGCAAGGACTCACGTTGAGATTCCCTTTAGTTCTAGAGCATTACAAGAAGAGAGCCATCCCGGCCATGGAAGCACCCTGTGTAGCCAGAGAAAACCCATTTTCTTCCCAGACACATGCCTACGGCGGCCCGAGGCCAGTCAACAGCAGAGAATTTCAGGGAGCTTCCAGGGAGCATGAATGGGGCTTTCCAAATGGAAAAGCAAGGCTAGTACCATCCCGCCCCCATTTCCATGGGCACACGCAGCATACATCCCTGTGGTTTCTGACAAGTCAAAAGAGACACAGAGCACACACTGGTTCCTTCCCTGAATCAACTTCTCGAGGCAGAGTGTTCTGCATCTAGTGAACGGCCTCAACCAAGGCACGCCCTAGCTAGGCCTCTGGGCCCGGGCCTCTTCAGAAGCCTGCAGTGCTACTGGAAAAACTGTGCTTTAGTGGCAATAGGAACGCAAGCCGACTTTCTCCTGGAGGCAGGGTGACTTCAGGTAGGAGGTCCTGGTTGGAAGGTGAAGCCTAGTGTTTTTTTTTCAGTGCCAATCAGAGTAGGGAATGAGTGCGACTTCCACGGCATGTTGGAACCTGCTAGAACCGTGCCCGTGAACCTGTGGTAGTGCTGGGGAAATCAAGCTGTCCCAAGAAAGAGTGTACTGTTTTGCCCATCACTCGGCATACACAGTGTGAGTACGAAGGCCTACGGGCCTGGATGTTGTTTAGAAGAGCCAGGGGAGCCTGGGGGTACTCAGTGTTCTTGCAGGGAATAGGGTTTCCAGGCGAGGCACCTAGGTGTCCCGCAAAGCGTACTGGCGTTCAA
The DNA here is from genome assembly GCF_028564815.1 of Eubalaena glacialis. Taxonomy (NCBI): domain Eukaryota; kingdom Metazoa; phylum Chordata; class Mammalia; order Artiodactyla; family Balaenidae; genus Eubalaena; species Eubalaena glacialis. The sequence continues at coordinate 100,138,809 of NC_083716.1, forward strand.
ATGCTGCAGAGCAGCGACTACGGCCTCATGGAAACTGCTGCACGCCTCCGCTTCTGCAGAGCAATTCAGGGCCTTACCTCGAGGCAAGTCCTCACGTTGAGTGTCCCGTGAGCGACCCCGCATGGTAGGATGCTGACTTTCTCCTTGAGTAGAGAGACTTCAGGTACGAGGTCCTCTAAGAATTCTAAGCAGAGTGTTTTCTCATGGCAGCTCAAACGAGGGCAATGTCGAAGACTTCCAGGCCATGTTGGACTGCCTAGAAATGTGGTTCTGCTGTTGTTCGAGGGCTCTGGAAATGTAGCACGCCTGAAGTAACGTGCAGTGTGTTGCCCATCACTCGGCAGACACAGAGGGCCTCCGAGGAACCTATGGGCCTCGATGTTGCTCAGTAGGCCCACAGGGGTGTGGGGGTCCTCAGTGATCTTGGAACGAAAATGATGCTCACCCGAGGGGCCTAGAAGTTCTCAAAGGGTACCTTCTTTAAAATAAAGCAGAACAGCGACTAAGAGCTCATGGGAAGAGCTGCCTGCCTCCCGTTCTGCATGGCTACTCGGGGCCTTACCTCGAGGCAAGGACTCACGTTGAGATTCCCTTTAGTTCTAGAGCATTACAAGAAGAGAGCCACCCCGGCCATGGAAGCACCCTGTGTAGCCAGAGAAAACCCATTTTCTTCCCAGACCCATGCCTACAGCGGCCAGAGGCCAGTCAACAGCAGAGAATTTCAGGGAGCTTCAAGGGAGCATGAATGGGGCTTTCCAAATGGAAAAGCAAGGCTAGTACCATCCCGCCCCCATTTCCATGGGCACACGCAGCATACATCCCTGTGGTTTCTGACAAGTCAAAAGAGACACAGAGCACACACTGGTTCCTTCCCTGAATCAACTTCTCGAGGCAGAGTGTTCTGCATCTAGTGAACGGCCTCAACCAAGGCACGCCCTAGCTAGGCCTCTGGGCCCGGGCCTCTTCAGAAGCCTGCAGTGCTACAGGAAAAACTGTGCTTTAGTGGCAATAGGCAAGCAATCCGCCTTTCTCCTGGAGGCAGGGTGACTTCAGGTAGGAGGTCCTGGTTGGAAGGCGAAGCCTAGTGTTTTTTTTCAGTGCCAATCAGAGTAGGGAATGAGTGCGACTTCCACGGCATGTTGGAACCTGCTAGAACCGTGCCCGTGAACCTGTGGTAGTGCTGGGGAAATCAAGCTGTCCCAAGAAAGAGTGTACTGTTTTGCCCATCACTCGGCATACACAGTGTGAGTACGAAGGCCTACGGGCCTGGATGTTGTTTAGAAGAGCCAGGGGAGCCTGGGGGTACTCAGTGTTCTTGCAGGGAATAGGGTTTCCAGGCGAGGCACCTAGGTGTCCCGCAAAGCGTACTGGCGTTCAAATGCTGCAGAGCAGCGACTACGGCCTCATGGAAACTGCTGCACGCCTCCGCTTCTGCAGAGCAATTCAGGGCCTTACCTCGAGGCAAGTCCTCACGTTGAGTGTCCCGTGAGCGACACCGCATGGTAGGATGCTGACTTTCTCCTTGAGTAGAGAGACTTCAGGTACGAGGTCCTCTAAGAATTCTAAGCAGAGTGTTTTCTCATGGCAGCTCAAACGAGGGCAATGTCGAAGACTTCCAGGCCATGTTGGACTGCCTAGAAATGTGGTTCTGATGTTGTTCGAGGGCTCTGGAAATGTAGCACGCCTGAAGTAACGTGCAGTGTGTTGCCCATCACTCGGCAGATACAGAGGGCCTCCGAGGGACCTATGGGCCTCGATGTTGCTCAGTAGGCCCACAGGGGTGTGGGGGTACTCAGTGATCTTGGAACGAAAATAATGCTCACCCGAGGGGCCTAGGAGTTCTCAAAGGGTACCTTCTTTAAAATAAAGCAGAACAGCGACTAAGAGCTCATGGGAAGAGCTGCCTGCCTCCCGTTCTGCATGGCTACTCGGGGCCTTACCTCGAGGCAAGGACTCACGTTGAGATTCCCTTTAGTTCTAGAGCATTACAAGAAGAGAGCCACCCCGGCCATGGAAGCACCCTGTGTAGCCAGAGAAAACCCATTTTCTTCGCAGACACATGCCTACGGCGGCCAGAGGCCAGTCAACAGCAGAGAATTTCAGGGAGCTTCAAGGGAGCATGAATGGGGCTTTCCAAATGGAAAAGCAAGGCTAGTACCATCCCGCCCCCATTTCCATGGGCACACGCAGCATACATCCCTGTGGTTTCTGACAAGTCCAAAGAGACACAGAGCACACACTGGTTCCTTCCCTGAATCAACTTCTCGAGGCAGAGTGTTCTGCATCTAGTGAACGGCCTCAACCAAGGCACGCCCTAGCTAGGCCTCTGGGCCCGGGCCTCTTCAGAAGCCTGCAGTGCTACAGGAAGAACTGTGCTTTAGTTGCAATAGGCAAGCAATCCGCCTTTCTCCTGGAGGCAGGGTGACTTCAGGTAGGAGGTCCTGGTTGGAAGGCGAAGCCTAGTGTTTTTTTCAGTGCCAATCAGAGTAGGGAATGAGTGCGACTTCCACGGCATGTTGGAACCTGCTAGAACCGTGCCCGTGAACCTGTGGTAGTGCTGGGGAAATCAAGCTGTCCCAAGAAAGAGTGTACTGTTTTGCCCATCACTCGGCATACACAGTGTGAGTACGAAGGCCTACAGGCCTGGATGTTGTTTAGAAGAGCCAGGGGAGCCTGGGGGTACTCAGTGTTCTTGCAGGGAATAGGGTTTCCAGGCGAGGCACCTAGGTGTCCCGCAAAGCGTACTGGCGTTCAAATGCTGCAGAGCAGCAACTACGGCCTCATGGAAACTGCTGCACGCCTCCGCTTCTGCAGAGCAATTCAGGGCCTTACCTCGAGGCAAGTCCTCACGTTGAGTGTCCCGTGAGCGACCCCGCATGGTAGGATGCTGTCTTTCTCCTTGAGTAGAGAGACTTCAGGTACGAGGTCCTCTAAGAATTCTAAGCAGAGTGTTTTCTCATGGCAGCTCAAACGAGGGCAATGTCGAAGACTTCCAGGCCATGTTGGACTGCCTAGAAATGTGGTTCTGCTGTTGTTCGAGGGCTCTGGAAATGTAGCACGCCTGAAGTAACGTGCAGTGTGTTGCCCATCACTCGGCAGACACAGAGGGCCTCCGAGGGACCTATGGGCCTCGATGTTGCTCAGTAGGCCCACAGGGGTGTGGGGGTACTCAGTGATCTTGGAACGAAAACGATGCTCACCCGAGGGGCCTAGGAGTTCTCAAAGGGTACCTTCTTTAAAATAAAGCAGAACAGCGACTAAGAGCTCATGGGAAGACCTGCCTGCCTCCCGTTCTTCATGGCTACTCGGGGCCTTACCTCGAGGCAAGGACTCACGTTGAGATTCCCTTTAGCTCTAGAGCATTACAAGAAGAGAGCCACCCCGGCCATGGAAGCACCCTGTGTAGCCAGAGAAAACCCATTTTCTTCCCAGACCCATGCCTACGGCGTCCAGAGGCCTGACAACAGCAGAGAATTTCAGGGAGCTTCAAGGGAGCATGAATGGGGCTTTCCAAATGGAAAAGCAAGGCTAGTACCATCCCGCCCCCATTTCCATGGGCACACGCAGCATACATCCCTGTGGTTTCTGACAAGTCAAAAGAGACACAGAGCACACACTGGTTCCTTCCCTGAATCAACTTCTCGAGGCAGAGTGTTCTGCATCTAGTGAACGGCCTCAACCAAGGCACGCCCTAGCTAGGCCTCTGGGCCCGGGCCTCTTCAGAAGCCTGCAGTGCTACAGGAAGAACTGTGCTTTAGTTGCAATAGGCAAGCAATCCACCTTTCTCCTGGAGGCAGGGTGACTTCAGGTAGGAGGTCCTGGTTGGAAGGCGAAGCCTAGTGTTTTTTTTCAGTGCCAATCAGAGTAGGGAATGAGTGTGACTTCCACGGCATGTTGGAACCTGCTAGAACCGTGCCCGTGAACCTGTGGTAGTGCTGGGGAAATCAAGCTGTCCCAAGAAAGAGTGTCCTGTTTTGCCCATCACTTGGCATACACAGTGTGAGTACGAAGGCCTACGGGCCTGGATGTTGTTTAGAAGAGGCAGGGGAGCCTGGGGGTACTCAGTGTTCTTGCAGGGAATAGGGTTTCCAGGCGAGGCACCTAGGTGTCCCGCAAAGCGTACTGGCGTTCAAATGCTGCAGAGCAGCGGCTACCGCCTCATGGAAACTGCTGCATGCCTCCGCTTCTGCAGAGCAATTCAGGGCCTTACCTCGAGGCAAGTCCTCACGTTGAGTGTCCCGTGAGCGACCCCGCATGGTAGGATGCTGACTTTCTCCTTGAGTAGAGAGACTTCAGGTACGAGGTCCTCTAAGAATTCTAAGCAGAGTGTTTTCTCATGGCAGCTCAAACGAGGGCAATGTCGAAGACTTCCAGGCCATGTTGCACTGCCTAGAAATGTGGTTCTGCTGTTGTTCGAGGGCTCTGGAAATGTAGCACGCCTGAAGTAACGTGCAGTGTGTTGCCCATCACTCGGCAGACACAGAGGGCCTCCGAGGAACCTATGGGCCTCGATGTTGCTCAGTAGGCCCACAGGGGTGTGGGGGTCCTCAGTGATCTTGTAACGAAAATGATGCTCACCCGAGGGGCCTAGAAGTTCTCAAAGGGTACCTTCTTTAAAATAAAGCAGAACAGCGACTAAGAGCTCATGGGAAGAGCTGCCTGCCTCCCGTTCTGCATGGCTACTCGGGGCCTTACCTCGAGGCAAGGACTCACGTTGAGATTCCCTTTAGTTCTAGAGCATTACAAGAAGAGAGCCACCCCGGCCATGGAAGCACCCTGTGTAGCCAGAGAAAACCCATTTTCTTCCCAGACCCATGCCTACAGCGGCCAGAGGCCAGTCAACAGCAGAGAATTTCAGGGAGCTTCAAGGGAGCATGAATGGGGCTTTCCAAATGGAAAAGCAAGGCTAGTACCATCCCGCCCCCATTTCCATGGGCACACGCAGCATACATCCCTGTGGTTTCTGACAAGTCAAAAGAGACACAGAGCACACACTGGTTCCTTCCCTGAATCAACTTCTCGAGGCAGAGTGTTCTGCATGTAGTGAACGGCCTCAACCAAGGCACGCCCTAGCTAGGCCTCTGGGCCCGGGCCTCTTCAGAAGCCTGCAGTGCTACAGGAAAAACTGTGCTTTAGTGGCAATAGGCAAGCAATCCGCCTTTCTCCTGGAGGCAGGGTGACTTCAGGTAGGAGGTCCTGGTTGGAAGGCGAAGCCTAGTGTTTTTTTTCAGTGCCAATCAGAGTAGGGAATGAGTGCGACTTCCACGGCATGTTGGAACCTGCTAGAACCGTGCCCGTGAACCTGTGGTAGTGCTGGGGAAATCAAGCTGTCCCAAGAAAGAGTGTACTGTTTTGCCCATCACTCGGCATACACAGTGTGAGTAAGAAGGCCTACGGGCCTGGATGTTGTTTAGAAGAGCCAGGGGAGCCTGGGGGTACTCAGTGTTCTTGCAGGGAATAGGGTTTCCAGGCGAGGCACCTAGGTGTCCCGCAAAGCGTACTGGCGTTCAAATGCTGCAGAGCAGCGACTACGGCCTCATGGAAACTGCTGCACGCCTCCGCTTCTGCAGAGCAATTCAGGGCCTTACCTCGAGGCAAGTCCTCACGTTGAGTGTCCCGTGAGCGACACCGCATGGTAGGATGCTGACTTTCTCCTTGAGTAGAGAGACTTCAGGTACGAGGTCCTCTAAGAATTCTAAGCAGAGTGTTTTCTCATGGCAGCTCAAACGAGGGCAATGTCGAAGACTTCCAGGCCATGTTGGACTGCCTAGAAATGTGGTTCTGATGTTGTTCGAGGGCTCTGGAAATGTAGCACGCCTGAAGTAACGTGCAGTGTGTTGCCCATCACTCGGCAGATACAGAGGGCCTCCGAGGGACCTATGGGCCTCGATGTTGCTCAGTAGGCCCACAGGGGTGTGGGGGTACTCAGTGATCTTGGAACGAAAATAATGCTCACCCGAGGGGCCTAGGAGTTCTCAAAGGGTACCTTCTTTAAAATAAAGCAGAACAGCGACTAAGAGCTCATGGGAAGAGCTGCCTGCCTCCCGTTCTGCATGGCTACTCGGGGCCTTACCTCGAGGCAAGGACTCACGTTGAGATTCCCTTTAGTTCTAGAGCATTACAAGAAGAGAGCCACCCCGGCCATGGAAGCACCCTGTGTAGCCAGAGAAAACCCATTTTCTTCGCAGACACATGCCTACGGCGGCCAGAGGCCAGTCAACAGCAGAGAATTTCAGGGAGCTTCAAGGGAGCATGAATGGGGCTTTCCAAATGGAAAAGCAAGGCTAGTACCATCCCGCCCCCATTTCCATGGGCACACGCAGCATACATCCCTGTGGTTTCTGACAAGTCAAAAGAGACACAGAGCACACACTGGTTCCTTCCCTGAATCAACTTCTCGAGGCAGAGTGTTCTGCATCTAGTGAACGGCCTCAACCAAGGCACGCCCTAGCTAGGCCTCTGGGCCCGGGCCTCTTCAGAAGCCTGCAGTGCTACAGGAAGAACTGTGCTTTAGTTGCAATAGGCAAGCAATCCGCCTTTCTCCTGGAGGCAGGGTGACTTCAGGTAGGAGGTCCTGGTTGGAAGGCGAAGCCTAGTGTTTTTTTTCAGTGCCAATCAGAGTAGGGAATGAGTGCGACTTCCACGGCATGTTGGAACCTGCTAGAACCGTGCCCGTGAACCTGTGGTAGTGCTGGGGAAATCAAGCTGTCCCAAGAAAGAGTGTACTGTTTTGCCCATCACTCGGCATACACAGTGTGAGTACGAAGGCCTACAGGCCTGGATGTTGTTTAGAAGAGCCAGGGGAGCCTGGGGGTACTCAGTGTTCTTGCAGGGAATAGGGTTTCCAGGAGAGGCACCTAGGTGTCCCGCAAAGCGTACTGGCGTTCAAATGCTGCAGAGCAGCAACTACGGCCTCATGGAAACTGCTGCACGCCTCCGCTTCTGCAGAGCAATTCAGGGCCTTACCTCGAGGCAAGTCCTCACGTTGAGTGTCCCGTGAGCGACACCGCATGGTAGGATGCTGACTTTCTCCTTGAGTAGAGAGACTTCAGGTACGAGGTCCTCTAAGAATTCTAAGCAGAGTGTTTTCTCAGGGCAGCTCAAACGAGGGCAATGTCGAAGACTTCCAGGCCATGTTGGACTGCCTAGAAATGTGGTTCTGCTGTTGTTCGAGGGCTCTGGAAATGTAGCACGCCTGAAGTAACGTGCAGTGTGTTGCCCATCACTCGGCAGACACAGAGGGCCTCCGAGGGACCTATGGGCCTCGATGTTGCTCAGTAGGCCCACAGGGGTGTGGGGGTACTCAGTGATCTTGGAACGAAAACGATGCTCACCCGAGGGGCCTAGGAGTTCTCAAAGGGTACCTTCTTTAAAATAAAGCAGAACAGCGACTAAGAACTCATGGGAAGACCTGCCTGCCTCCCGTTCTGCATGGCTACTCGGGGCCTTACCTCGAGGCAAGGACTCACGTTGAGATTCCCTTTAGCTCTAGAGCATTACAAGAAGAGAGCCACCCCGGCCATGGAAGCACCCTGTGTAGCCAGAGAAAACCCATTTTCTTCCCAGACCCATGCCTACGGCGTCCAGAGGCCTGACAACAGCAGAGAATTTCAAGGAGCTTCAAGGGAGCATGAATGGGGCTTTCCAAATGGAAAAGCAAGGCTAGTACCATCCCGCCCCCATTTCCATGGGCACACGCAGCATACATCCCTGTGGTTTCTGACAAGTCAAAAGAGACACAGAGCACACACTGGTTCCTTCCCTGAATCAACTTCTCGAGGCAGAGTGTTCTGCATCTAGTGAACGGCCTCAACCAAGGCACGCCCTAGCTAGGCCTCTGGACCCGGGTCTCTTCAGAAGCCTGCAGTGCTACAGGAAGAACTGTGCTTTAGTGGCAATAGGCAAGCAATCCGCATTTCTCCTGGAGGCAGGGTGACTTCAGGTAGGAGGTCCTGGTTGGAAGGCGAAGCCTAGTGTTTTTTTCAGTGCCAATCAGAGTAGGGAATGAGTGCGACTTCCACGGCATGTTGGAACCTGCTAGAACCGTGCCCGTGAACCTGTGGTAGTGCTGGGGAAATCAAGCTGTCCCAGGAAAGAGTGTACTGTTTTGCCCATCACTCGGCATACACAGTGTGAGTACGAAGGCCTACGGGCCTGGATGTTGTTTAGAAGAGCCAGGGGAGCCTGGGGGTACTCAGTGTTCTTGCAGGGAATAGGGTTTCCAGGCGAGGCACCTAGGTGTCCCGCAAAGCGTACTGGCGTTCAAATGCTGCAGAGCAGCGACTACGGCCTCATGGAAACTGCTGCACGCCTCCGCTTCTGCAGAGCAATTCAGGGCCTTACCTCGAGGCAAGTCCTCACGTTGAGTGTCCCGTGAGCGACACCGCATGGTAGGATGCTGACTTTCTCCTTGAGTAGAGAGACTTCAGGTACGAGGTCCTCTAAGAATTCTAAGCAGAGTGTTTTCTCATGGCAGCTCAAACGAGGGCAATGTCGAAGACTTCCAGGCCATGTTGGACTGCCTAGAAATGTGGTTCTGCTGTTGTTCGAGGGCTCTGGAAATGTAGCACGCCTGAAGTAACGTGCAGTGTGTTGCCCATCACTCGGCAGACACAGAGGGCCTCCGAGGAACCTATGGGCCTCGATGTTGCTCAGTAGGCCCACAGGGGTGTGGGGGTACTCAGTGATCTTGGAACGAAAATGATGCTCACCCGAGGGGCCTAGGAGTTCTCAAAGGGTACCTTCTTTAAAATAAAGCAGAACAGCGACTAAGAGCTCATGGGAAGACCTGCCTGCCTCCAGTTCTGCATGGCTACTCGGGGCCTTACCTCGAGGCAAGGACTCACGTTGAGATTCCCTTTAGCTCTAGAGCATTACAAGAAGAGAGCCACCCCGGCCATGGAAGCACCCTGTGTAGCCAGAGAAAACCCATTTTCTTCCCAGACCCATGCCTACGGCGTCCAGAGGCCTGACAACAGCAGAGAATTTCAGGGAGCTTCCAGGGAGCATGAATGGGGCTTTCCAAATGGAAAAGCAAGGCTAGTACCATCCCGCCCCCATTTCCATGGGCACACGCAGCATACATCCCTGTGGTTTCTGACAAGTCAAAAGAGACACAGAGCACACACTGGTTCCTTCCCTGAATCAACTTCTCGAGGCAGAGTGTTCTGCATCTAGTGAACGGCCTCAACCAAGGCACGCCCTAGCTAGGCCTCTGGGCCCGGGCCTCTTCAGAAGCCTGCAGTGCTACAGGAAAAACTGTGCTTTAGTGGCAATAGGAACGCAAGCCGACTTTCTCCTGGAGGCAGGGTGACTTCAGGTAGGAGGTCCTGGTTGGAAGGCGAAGCCTAGTGTTTTTTTTTCAGTGCCAATCAGAGTAGGGAATGAGTGCGACTTCCACGGCATGTTGGAACCTGCTAGAACCGTGCCCGTGAACCTGTGGTAGTGCTGGGGAAATCAAGCTGTCCCAAGAAAGAGTGTACTGTTTTGCCCATCACTCGGCATACACAGTGTGAGTACGAAGGCCTACGGGCCTGGATGTTGTTTAGAAGAGCCAGGGGAGCCTGGGGGTACTCAGTGTTCTTGCAGGGAATAGGGTTTCCAGGCGAGGCACCTAGGTGTCCCGCAAAGCGTACTGGCGTTCAAATGCTGCAGAGCAGCGACTACGGCCTCATGGAAACTGCTGCACGCCTCCGCTTCTGCAGAGCAATTCAGGGCCTTACCTCGAGGCAAATCCTCACGTTGAGTGTCCCGTGAGCGACACCGCATGGTAGGATGCTGACTTTCTCCTTGAGTAGAGAGACTTCAGGTACGAGGTCCTCTAAGAATTCTAAGCAGAGTGTTTTCTCATGGCAGCTCAAACGAGGGCAATGTCGAAGACTTCCAGGCCATGTTGGACTGCCTGGAAATGTGGTTCTGCTGTTGTTCGAGGGCTCTGGAAATGTAGCACGCCTGAAGTAACGTGCAGTGTGTTGCCCATCACTCGGCAGACACAGAGGGCCTCCGAGGAACCTATGGGCCTCGATGTTGCTCAGTAGGCCCACAGGGGTGTGGGGGTACTCAGTGATCTTGGAACGAAAATGATGCTCACCCGAGGGGCCTAGGAGTTCTCAAAGGGTACCTTCTTTAAAATAAAGCAGAACAGCGACTAAGAGCTCATGGGAAGAGCTGCCTGCCTCCCGTTCTGCATGGCTACTCGGGGCCTTACCTCGAGGCAAGGACTCACGTTGAGATTCCCTTTAGTTCTAGAGCATTACAAGAAGAGAGCCACCCCGGCCATGGAAGCACCCTGTGTAGCCAGAGAAAACCCATTTTCTTCCCAGACCCATGCCTACAGCGGCCAGAGGCCAGTCAACAGCAGAGAATTTCAGGGAGCTTCAAGGGAGCATGAATGGGGCTTTCCAAATGGAAAAGCAAGGCTAGTACCATCCCGCCCCCATTTCCATGGGCACACGCAGCATACATCCCTGTGGTTTCTGACAAGTCAAAAGAGACACAGAGCACACACTGGTTCCTTCCCTGAATCAACTTCTCGAGGCAGAGTGTTCTGCATCTAGTGAACGGCCTCAACCAAGGCACGCCCTAGCTAGGCCTCTGGGCCCGGGCCTCTTCAGAAGCCTGCAGTGCTACAGGAAAAACTGTGCTTTAGTGGCAATAGGCAAGCAATCCGCCTTTCTCCTGGAGGCAGGGTGACTTCAGGTAGGAGGTCCTGGTTGGAAGGCGAAGCCTAGTGTTTTTTTTCAGTGCCAATCAGAGTAGGGAATGAGTGCGACTTCCACGGCATGTTGGAACCTTCTAGAACCGTGCCCGTGAACCTGTGGTAGTGCTGGGGAAATCAAGCTGTCCCAAGAAAGAGTGTACTGTTTTGCCCATCACTCGGCATACACAGTGTGAGTACGAAGGCCTACGGGCCTGGATGTTGTTTAGAAGAGCCAGGGGAGCCTGGGGGTACTCAGTGTTCTTGCAGGGAATAGGGTTTCCAGGCGAGGCACCTAGGTGTCCCGCAAAGCGTACTGGCGTTCAAATGCTGCAGAGCAGCGACTACGGCCTCATGGAAACTGCTGCACGCCTCCGCTTCTGCAGAGCAATTCAGGGCCTTACCTCGAGGCAAGTCCTCACGTTGAGTGTCCCGTGAGCGACCCCGCATTGTAGGATGCTGACTTTCTCCTTGAGTAGAGAGACTTCAGGTACGAGGTCCTCTAAGAATTCTAAGCAGAGTGTTTTCTCATGGCAGCTCAAACGAGGGCAATGTCGAAGACTTCCAGGCCATGTTGGACTGCCTAGAAATGTGGTTCTGCTGTTGTTCGAGGGCTCTGGAAATGTAGCACGCCTGAAGTAACGTGCAGTGTGTTGCCCATCACTCGGCAGATACAGAGGGCCTCCGAGGGACCTATGGGCCTCGATGTTGCTCAGTAGGCCCACAGGGGTGTGGGGGTACTCAGTGATCTTGGAACGAAAATAATGCTCACCCGAGGGGCCTAGGAGTTCTCAAAGGGTACCTTCTTTAAAATAAAGCAGAACAGCGACTAAGAGCTCATGGGAAGAGCTGCCTGCCTCCCGTTCTGCATGGCTACTCGGGGCCTTACCTCGAGGCAATGACTCACGTTGAGATTCCCTTTAGTTCTAGAGCATTACAAGAAGAGAGCCACCCCGGCCATGGAAGCACCCTGTGTAGCCAGAGAAAACCCATTTTCTTCCCAGACCCATGCTTACAGCGGCCAGAGGCCAGTCAACAGCAGAGAATTTCAGGGAGCTTCAAGGGAGCATGAATGGGGCTTTCCAAATGGAAAAGCAAGGCTAGTACCATCCCGCCCCCATTTCCATGGGCACACGCAGCATACATCCCTGTGGTTTCTGACAAGTCAAAAGAGACACAGAGCACACACTGGTTCCTTCCCTGAATCAACTTCTCGAGGCAGAGTGTTCTGCATGTAGTGAACGGCCTCAACCAAGGCACGCCCTAGCTAGGCCTCTGGGCCCGGGCCTCTTCAGAAGCCTGCAGTGCTACAGGAAAAACTGTGCTTTAGTGGCAATAGGCAAGCAATCCGCCTTTCTCCTGGAGGCAGGGTGACTTCAGGTAGGAGGTCCTGGTTGGAAGGCGAAGCCTAGTGTTTTTTTTCAGTGCCAATCAGAGTAGGGAATGAGTGCGACTTCCACGGCATGTTGGAACCTGCTAGAACCGTGCCCGTGAACCTGTGGTAGTGCTGGGGAAATCAAGCTGTCCCAAGAAAGAGTGTACTGTTTTGCCCATCACTCGGCATACACAGTGTGAGTACGAAGGCCTACGGGCCTGGATGTTGTTTAGAAGAGCCAGGGGAGCCTGGGGGTACTCAGTGTTCTTGCAGGGAATAGGGTTTCCAGGCGAGGCACCTAGGTGTCCCGCAAAGCGTACTGGCGTTCAAATGCTGCAGAGCAGCGACTACGGCCTCATGGAAACTGCTGCACGCCTCCGCTTCTGCAGAGCAATTCAGGGCCTTACCTCGAGGCAAGTCCTCACGTTGAGTGTCCCGTGAGCGACACCGCATGGTAGGATGCTGACTTTCTCCTTGAGTAGAGAGACTTCAGGTACGAGGTCCTCTAAGAATTCTAAGCAGAGTGTTTTCTCATGGCAGCTCAAACGAGGGCAATGTCGAAGACTTCCAGGCCATGTTGGACTGCCTAGAAATGTGGTTCTGCTGTTGTTCGAGGGCTCTGGAAATGTAGCACGCCTGAAGTAACGTGCAGTGTGTTGCCCATCACTCGGCAGACACAGAGGGCCTCCGAGGAACCTATGGGCCTCGATGTTGCTCAGTAGGCCCACAGGGGTGTGGGGTACTCAGTGATCTTGGAACGAAAATGATGCTCACCCGAGGGGCCTAGGAGTTCTCAAAGGGTACCTTCTTTAAAATAAAGCAGAACAGCGACTAAGAGCTCATGGGAAGAGCTGCCTGCCTCCCGTTCTGCATGGCTACTCGGGGCCTTACCTCGAGGCAAGGACTCACGTTGAGATTCCCTTTAGTTCTAGAGCATTACAAGAAGAGAGCCACCCCGGCCATGGAAGCACCCTGTGTAGCCAGAGAAAACCCATTTTCTTCCCAGAACCATGCCTACAGCGGCCAGAGGCCAGTCAACAGCAGAGAATTTCAGGGAGCTTCAAGGGAGCATGAATGGGGCTTTCCAAATGGAAAAGCAAGGCTAGTACCATCCCGCCCCCATTTCCATGGGCACACGCAGCATACATCCCTGTGGTTTCTGACAAGTCAAAAGAGACACAGAGCACACACTGGTTCCTTCCCTGAATCAACTTCTCGAGGCAGAGTGTTCTGCATCTAGTGAACGGCCTCAACCAAGGCACGCCCTAGCTAGGCCTCTGGGCCCGGGCCTCTTCAGAAGCCTGCAGTGCTACAGGAAGAACTGTGCTTTAGTGGCAATAGGCAAGCAATCCGCCTTTCTCCTGGAGGCAGGGTGACTTCAGGTAGGAGGTCCTGGTTGGAAGGCGAAGCCTAGTGTTTTTTTTCAGTGCCAATCAGAGTAGGGAATGAGTGCGACTTCCACGGCATGTTGGAACCTGCTAGAACCGTGCCCGTGAACCTGTGGTAGTGCTGGGGAAATCAAGCTGTCCCAGGAAAGAGTGTACTGTTTTGCCCATCACTCGGCATACACAGTGTGAGTACGAAGGCCTACGGGCCTGGATGTTGTTTAGAAGAGCCAGGGGAGCCTGGGGGTACTCAGTGTTCTTGCAGGGAATAGGGTTTCCAGGCGAGGCACCTAGGTGTCCCGCAAAGCGTACTGGCGTTCAAATGCTGCAGAGCAGCGGCTACCGCCTCATGGAAACTGCTGCACGCCTCCGCTTCTGCAGAGCAATTCAGGGCCTTACCTCGAGGCAAGTCCTCACGTTGAGTGTCCCGTGAGCGACCCCGCATGGTAGGATGCTGACTTTCTCCTTGAGTAGAGAGACTTCAGGTACGAGGTCCTCTAAGAATTCTAAGCAGAGTGTTTTCTCATGGCAGCTCAAACGAGGGCAATGTCGAAGACTTCCAGGCCATGTTGCACTGCCTAGAAATGTGGTTCTGCTGTTGTTCGAGGGCTCTGGAAATGTAGCACGCCTGAAGTAACGTGCAGTGTGTTGCCCATCACTCGGCAGACACAGAGGGCCTCCGAGGGACCTATGGGCCTCGATGTTGCTCAGTAGGCCCACAGGGGTGTGGGGGTACTCAGTGATCTTGGAACGAAAATGATGCTCACCCGAGGGGCCTAGGAGTTCTCAAAGGGTACCTTCTTTAAAATAAAGCAGAACAGCGACTAAGAGCTCATGGGAAGAGCTGCCTGCCTCCTGTTCTGCATGGCTACTCGGGGCCTTACCTCGAGGCAAGGACTCACGTTGAGATTCCCTTTAGCTCTAGAGCATGGCTAGATGAGCCCCACCCCGGCCATGGAAGCACCCTGTGTAGCCAGAGAAAACCCATTTTCTTCCCAGACCCATGCCTACAGCGGCCAGAGGCCTGACAACAGCAGAGAATTTCAGGGAGCTTCCAGGGAGCATGAATAGGGCTTTCCAAATGGAAAAGCAAGGCTAGTACCATCCCGCCCCCATTTCCATGGGCACACGCAGCATACATCCCTGTGGTTTCTGACAAGTCAAAAGAGACACAGAGCACACACTTCGTCCTTCCCTGAATCAACTCCTCGAGGCAGGGTGTTCTGCATCTAGTGAACGGCCTCAACCAAGGCACGCCCTAGCTAGGCCTCTGGGCCCGGGCCTCTTCAGAAGCCTGCAGTGCTACAGGAAGAACAGTGCTTTAGTGGCAATAGGCAAGCAATCCGCCTTTCTCCTGGAGGCAGGGTGACTTCAGGTAGGAGGTCCTGGTTGGAAGGCGAAGCCTAGTGTTTTTTTCAGTGCCAATCAGAGTAGGGAATGAGTGCGACTTCCACGGCATGTTGGAACCTGCTAGAACCGTGCCCGTGAACCTGTGGTAGTGCTGGGGAAATCAAGCTGTCCCAAGAAAGAGTGTACTGTTTTGCCCATCACTCGGCATACACAGTGTGAGTACGAAGGCCTACGGGCCTGGATGTTGTTTAGAAGAGCCAGGGGAGCCTGGGGGTACTCAGTGTTCTTGCAGGGAATAGGGTTTCCAGGCGAGGCACCTAGGTGTCCCGCAAAGCGTACTGGCGTTCAAATGCTGCAGAGCAGCGGCTACCGCCTCATGGAAACTGCTGCACGCCTCCGCTTCTGCAGAGCAATTCAGGGCCTTACCTCGAGGCAAGTCCTCACGTTGAGTGTCCCGTGAGCGACACCGCATGGTAGGATGCTGTCTTTCTCCTTGAGTAGAGAGACTTCAGGTACGAGGTCCTCTAAGAATTCTAAGCAGAGTGTTTTCTCATGGCAGCTCAAACGAGGGCAATGTCGAAGACTTCCAGGCCATGTTGGACTGCCTAGAAATGTGGTTCTGCTGTTGTTCAAGGGCTCTGGAAATGTAGCACGCCTGAAGTAACGTGCAGTGTGTTGCCCATCACTCGGCAGATACAGAGGGCCTCCGAGGGACCTATGGGCCTCGATGTTGCTCAGTAGGCCCACAGGGGTGTGGAGGTACTCAGTGATCTTGGAACGAAAATGATGCTCACCCGAGGGGCCTAGGAGTTCTCAAAGGGTACCTTCTTTAAAATAAAGCAGAACAGCGACTAAGAGCTCATGGGAAGAGCTGCCTGCCTCCCGTTCTGCATGGCTACTCGGGGCCTTACCTCGAGGCAAGGACTCACGTTGAGATTCCCTTTAGTTCTAGAGCATTACAAGAAGAGAGCCATCCCGGCCATGGAAGCACCCTGTGTAGCCAGAGAAAAACCATTTTCTTCCCAGACACATGCCTACGGCGGCCAGAGGCCAGTCAACAGCAGAGAATTTCAGGGAGCTTCCAGGGAGCATGAATGGGGCTTTCCAAATGGAAAAGCAAGGCTAGTACCATCCCGCCCCCATTTCCATGGGCACACGCAGCATACATCCCTGTGGTTTCTGACAAGTCAAAAGAGACACAGAGCACACACTGGTTCCTTCCCTGAATCAACTTCTCGAGGCAGAGTGTTCTGCATCTAGTGAACGGCCTCAACCAAGGCACGCCCTAGCTAGGCCTCTGGGCCCGGGCCTCTTCAGAAGCCTGCAGTGCTACAGGAAAAACTGTGCTTTAGTGGCAATAGGAACGCAAGCCGACTTTCTCCTGGAGGCAGGGTGACTTCAGGTAGGAGGTCCTGGTTGGAAGGCGAAGCCTAGTGTTTTTTTTTCAGTGCCAATCAGAGTAGGGAATGAGTGCGACTTCCACGGCATGTTGGAACCTGCTAGAACCGTGCCCGTGAACCTGTGGTAGTGCTGGGGAAATCAAGCTGTCCCAGGAAAGAGTGTACTGTTTTGCCCATCACTCGGCATACACAGTGTGAGTACGAAGGCCTACGGGCCTGGATGTTGTTTAGAAGAGCCAGGGGAGCCTGGGGGTACTCAGTGTTCTTGCAGGGAATAGGGTTTCCAGGCGAGGCACCTAGGTGTCCCGCAAAGCGTACTGGCGTTCAAATGCTGCAGAGCAGCGACTACGGCCTCATGGAAACTGCTGCACGCCTCCGCTTCTGCAGAGCAATTCAGGGCCTTACCTCGAGGCAAGTCCTCACGTTGAGTGTCCCGTGAGCGACACCGCATGGTAGGATGCTGACTTTCTCCTTGAGTAGAGAGACTTCAGGTACGAG
Organism: Eubalaena glacialis; assembly: GCF_028564815.1. NCBI lineage: Eukaryota > Metazoa > Chordata > Mammalia > Artiodactyla > Balaenidae > Eubalaena > Eubalaena glacialis. Next base: position 100,155,513 of record NC_083716.1, read on the forward strand.
GTCCTCTAAGAATTCTAAGCAGAGTGTTTTCTCATGGCAGCTCAAACGAGGGCAATGTCGAAGACTTCCAGGCCATGTTGGACTGCCTAGAAATGTGGTTCTGCTGTTGTTCGAGGGCTCTGGAAATGTAGCACGCCTGAAGTAACGTGCAGTGTGTTGCCCATCACTCGGCAGACACAGAGGGCCTCCGAGGAACCTATGGGCCTCGATGTTGCTCAGTAGGCCCACAGGGGTGTGGGGGTACTCAGTGATCTTGGAACGAAAATGATGCTCACCCGAGGGGCCTAGGAGTTCTCAAAGGGTACCTTCTTTAAAATAAAGCAGAACAGCGACTAAGAGCTCATGGGAAGAGCTGCCTGCCTCCCGTTCTGCATGGCTACTCGGGGCCTTACCTCGAGGCAAGGACTCACGTTGAGATTCCCTTTAGTTCTAGAGCATTACAAGAAGAGAGCCATCCCGGCCATGGAAGCACCCTGTGTAGCCAGAGAAAACCCATTTTCTTCCCAGACACATGCCTACGGCGGCCAGAGGCCAGTCAACAGCAGAGAATTTCAGGGAGCTTCCAGGGAGCATGAATGGGGCTTTCCAAATGGAAAAGCAAGGCTAGTACCATCCCGCCCCCATTTCCATAGGCACACGCAGCATACATCCCTGTGGTTTCTGACAAGTCAAAAGAGACACAGAGCACACACTGGTTCCTTCCCTGAATCAACTTCTCGAGGCAGAGTGTTCTGCATGTAGTGAACGGCCTCAACCAAGGCACGCCCTAGCTAGGCCTCTGGGCCCGGGCCTCTTCAGAAGCCTGCAGTGCTACAGGAAAAACTGTGCTTTAGTGGCAATAGGCAAGCAATCCGCCTTTCTCCTGGAGGCAGGGTGACTTCAGGTAGGAGGTCCTGGTTGGAAGGCGAAGCCTAGTGTTTTTTTTCAGTGCCAATCAGAGTAGGGAATGAGTGCGACTTCCACGGCATGTTGGAACCTGCTAGAACCGTGCCCGTGAACCTGTGGTAGTGCTGGGGAAATCAAGCTGTCCCAAGAAAGAGTGTACTGTTTTGCCCATCACTCGGCATACACAGTGTGAGTACGAAGGCCTACGGGCCTGGATGTTGTTTAGAAGAGCCAGGGGAGCCTGGGGGTACTCAGTGTTCTTGCAGGGAATAGGGTTTCCAGGCGAGGCACCTAGGTGTCCCGCAAAGCGTACTGGCGTTCAAATGCTGCAGAGCAGCGGCTACCGCCTCATGGAAACTGCTGCACGCCTCCGCTTCTGCAGAGCAATTCAGGGCCTTACCTCGAGGCAAGTCCTCACGTTGAGTGTCCCGTGAGCGACACCGCATGGTAGGATGCTGACTTTCTCCTTGAGTAGAGAGACTTCAGGTACGAGGTCCTCTAAGAATTCTAAGCAGAGTGTTTTCTCATGGCAGCTCAAACGAGGGCAATGTCGAAGACTTCCAGGCCATGTTGGACTGCCTAGAAATGTGGTTCTGCTGTTGTTCGAGGGCTCTGGAAATGTAGCACGCCTGAAGTAACGTGCAGTGTGTTGCCCATCACTCGGCAGATACAGAGGGCCTCCGAGGGACCTATGGGCCTCGATGTTGCTCAGTAGGCCCACAGGGGTGTGGGGGTACTCAGTGATCTTGGAACGAAAATAATGCTCACCCGAGGGGCCTAGGAGTTCTCAAAGGGTACCTTCTTTAAAATAAAGCAGAACAGCGACTAAGAGCTCATGGGAAGAGCTGCCTGCCTCCCGTTCTGCATGGCTACTCGGGGCCTTACCTCGAGGCAAGGACTCACGTTGAGATTCCCTTTAGTTCTAGAGCATTACAAGAAGAGAGCCACCCCGGCCATGGAAGCACCCTGTGTAGCCAGAGAAAACCCATTTTCTTCGCAGACACATGCCTACGGCGGCCAGAGGCCAGTCAACAGCAGAGAATTTCAGGGAGCTTCAAGGGAGCATGAATGGGGCTTTCCAAATGGAAAAGCAAGGCTAGTACCATCCCGCCCCCATTTCCATGGGCACACGCAGCATACATCCCTGTGGTTTCTGACAAGTCAAAAGAGACACAGAGCACACACTGGTTCCTTCCCTGAATCAACTTCTCGAGGCAGAGTGTTCTGCATCTAGTGAACGGCCTCAACCAAGGCACGCCCTAGCTAGGCCTCTGGGCCCGAGCCTCTTCAGAAGCCTGCAGTGCTACAGGAAGAACTGTGCTTTAGTTGCAATAGGCAAGCAATCCGCCTTTCTCCTGGAGGCAGGGTGACTTCAGGTAGGAGGTCCTGGTTGGAAGGCGAAGCCTAGTGTTTTTTTTCAGTGCCAATCAGAGTAGGGAATGAGTGTGACTTCCACGGCATGTTGGAACCTGCTAGAACCGTGCCCGTGAACCTGTGGTAGTGCTGGGGAAATCAAGCTGTCCCAAGAAAGAGTGTACTGTTTTGCCCATCACTCGGCATACACAGTGTGAGTACGAAGGCCTACGGGCCTGGATGTTGTTTAGAAGAGCCAGGGGAGCCTGGGGGTACTCAGTGTTCTTGCAGGGAATAGGGTTTCCAGGCGAGGCACCTAGGTGTCCCGCAAAGCGTACTGGCGTTCAAATGCGGCAGAGCAGCGACTACGGCCTCATGGAAACTGCTGCACGCCTCCGCTTCTGCAGAGCAATTCAGGGCCTTACCTCGAGGCAAGTCCTCACGTTGAGTGTCCCGTGAGCGACCCCGCATGGTAGGATGCTGACTTTCTCCTTGAGTAGAGAGACTTCAGGTACGAGGTCCTCTAAGAATTCTAAGCAGAGTGTTTTCTCATGGCAGCTCAAACGAGGGCAATGTCGAAGACTTCCAGGCCATGTTGGACTGCCTAGAAATGTGGTTCTGCTGTTGTTCGAGGGCTCTGGAAATGTAGCACGCCTGAAGTAACGTGCAGTGTGTTGCCCATCACTCGGCAGACACAGAGGGCCTCCGAGGAACCTATGGGCCTCGATGTTGCTCAGTAGGCCCACAGGGGTGTGGGGTACTCAGTGATCTTGGAACGAAAATGATGCTCACCCGAGGGGCCTAGGAGTTCTCAAAGGGTACCTTCTTTAAAATAAAGCAGAACAGCGACTAAGAGCTCATGGGAAGAGCTGCCTGCCTCCCGTTCTGCATGGCTACTCGGGGCCTTACCTCGAGGCAAGGACTCACGTTGAGATTCCCTTTAGTTCTAGAGCATTACAAGAAGAGAGCCACCCCGGCCATGGAAGCACCCTGTGTAGCCAGAGAAAACCCATTTTCTTCCCAGACCCATGCCTACAGCGGCCAGAGGCCAGTCAACAGCAGAGAATTTCAGGGAGCTTCAAGGGAGCATGAATGGGGCTTTCCAAATGGAAAAGCAAGGCTAGTACCATCCCGCCCCCATTTCCATGGGCACACGCAGCATACATCCCTGTGGTTTCTGACAAGTCAAAAGAGACACAGAGCACACACTGGTTCCTTCCCTGAATCAACTTCTCGAGGCAGAGTGTTCTGCATCTAGTGAACGACCTCAACCAAGGCACGCCCTAGCTAGGCCTCTGGGCCCGGGCCTCTTCAGAAGCCTGCAGTGCTACAGGAAGAACTGTGCTTTAGTGGCAATAGGCAAGCAATCCGCCTTTCTCCTGGAGGCAGGGTGACTTCAGGTAGGAGGTCCTGGTTGGAAGGCGAAGCCTAGTGTTTTTTTTCAGTGCCAATCAGAGTAGGGAATGAGTGCGACTTCCACGGCATGTTGGAACCTGCTAGAACCGTGCCCGTGAACCTGTGGTAGTGCTGGGGAAATCAAGCTGTCCCAGGAAAGAGTGTACTGTTTTGCCCATCACTCGGCATACACAGTGTGAGTACGAAGGCCTACGGGCCTGGATGTTGTTTAGAAGAGCCAGGGGAGCCTGGGAGTACTCAGTGTTCTTGCAGGGAATAGGGTTTCCAGGCGAGGCACCTAGGTGTCCCGCAAAGCGTACTGGCGTTCAAATGCTGCAGAGCAGCGGCTACCGCCTCATGGAAACTGCTGCACGCCTCCGCTTCTGCAGAGCAATTCAGGGCCTTACCTCGAGGCAAGTCCTCACGTTGAGTGTCCCGTGAGCGACACCGCATGGTAGGATGCTGTCTTTCTCCTTGAGTAGAGAGACTTCAGGTACGAGGTCCTCTAAGAATTCTAAGCAGAGTGTTTTCTCATGGCAGCTCAAACGAGGGCAATGTCGAAGACTTCCAGGCCATGTTGGACTGCCTAGAAATGTGGTTCTGCTGTTGTTCGAGGGCTCTGGAAATGTAGCACGCCTGAAGTAACGTGCAGTGTGTTGCCCATCACTCGGCAGACACAGAGGGCCTCCGAGGGACCTATGGGCCTCGATGTTGCTCAGTAGGCCCACAGGGGTGTGGGGGTACTCAGTGATCTTGGAACGAAAACGATGCTCACCCGAGGGGCCTAGGAGTTCTCAAAGGGTACCTTCTTTAAAATAAAGCAGAACAGCGACTAAGAGCTCATGGGAAGAGCTGCCTGCCTCCCGTTCTGCATGGCTACTCGGGGCCTTACCTCGAGGCAAGGACTCACGTTGAGATTCCCTTTAGCTCTAGAGCATTACAAGAAGAGAGCCACCCCGGCCATGGAAGCACCCTGTGTAGCCAGAGAAAACCCATTTTCTTCCCAGACCCATGCCTACGGCGTCCAGAGGCCTGACAACAGCAGAGAATTTCAGGGAGCTTCCAGGGAGCATGAATGGGGCTTTCCAAATGGAAAAGCAAGGCTAGTACCATCCCGCCCCCATTTCCATGGGCACACGCAGCATACATCCCTGTGGTTTCTGACAAGTCAAAAGAGACACAGAGCACACACTTCGTCCTTCCCTGAATCAACTCCTCGAGGCAGGGTGTTCTGCATGTAGTGAACGGCCTCAACCAAGGCGCGCCCTAGCTAGACCTCTGGGCCCGGGCCTCTTCAGAAGCCTGCAGTGCTACAGGAAAAACTGTGCTTTAGTGGCAATAGAAACGCAAGCCGACTTTCTCCTGGAGGCAGGGTGACTTCAGGTAGGAGATCCTGGTTGGAAGGCGAAGCCTAGTGTTTTTTTCAGTGCCAATCAGAGTAGGGAATGAGTGCGACTTCCACGGCATGTTGGAACCTGCTAGAACCGTGCCCGTGAACCTGTGGTAGTGCTGGGGAAATCAAGCTGTCCCAAGAAAGAGTGTACTGTTTTGCCCATCACTCGGCATACACAGTGTGAGTACGAAGGCCTACGGGCCTGGATGTTGTTTAGAAGAGCCAGGGGAGCCTGGGGGTACTCAGTGTTCTTGCAGGGAATAGGGTTTCCAGGCGAGGCACCTAGGTGTCCCGCAAAGCGTACTGGCATTCAAATGCTGCAGAGCAGCGACTACGGCCTCATGGAAACTGCTGCACGCCTCCGCTTCTGCAGAGCAATTCAGGGCCTTACCTCGAGGCAAGTCCTCACGTTGAGTGTCCCGTGAGCGACACCGCATGGTAGGATGCTGACTTTCTCCTTGAGTAGAGAGACTTCAGGTACGAGGTCCTCTAAGAATTCTAAGCAGAGTGTTTTCTCATGGCAGCTCAAACGAGGGCAATGTCGAAGACTTCCAGGCCATGTTGGACTGCCTAGAAATGTGGTTCTGCTGTTGTTCGAGGGCTCTGGAAATGTAGCACGCCTGAAGTAACGTGCAGTGTGTTGCCCATCACTCGGCAGACACAGAGGGCCTCCGAGGAACCTATGGGCCTCGATGTTGCTCAGTAGGCCCACAGGGGTGTGGGGTACTCAGTGATCTTGGAACGAAAATGATGCTCACCCGAGGGGCCTAGGAGTTCTCAAAGGGTACCTTCTTTAAAATAAAGCAGAACAGCGACTAAGAGCTCATGGGAAGAGCTGCCTGCCTCCTGTTCTGCATGGCTACTCGGGGCCTTACCTCGAGGCAAGGACTCACGTTGAGATTCCCTTTAGCTCTAGAGCATGGCTAGATGAGCCCCACCCCGGCCATGGAAGCACCCTGTGTAGCCAGAGAAAACCCATTTTCTTCCCAGACCCATGCCTACAGCGGCCAGAGGCCTGACAACAGCAGAGAATTTCAGGGAGCTTCCAGGGAGCATGAATAGGGCTTTCCAAATGGAAAAGCAAGGCTAGTACCATCCCGCCCCCATTTCCATGGGCACACGCAGCATACATCCCTGTGGTTTCTGACAAGTCAAAAGAGACACAGAGCACACACTTCGTCCTTCCCTGAATCAACTCCTCGAGGCAGGGTGTTCTGCATGTAGTGAACGGCCTCAACCAAGGTGTGCCCTAGCTAGACCTCTGGGCCCTTGCTTCTTCAGAAGCCTGCAGTGCTACAGGAAAAACTGTGCTTTAGTGGCAATAGGAACGCAAGCCGACTTTCTCCTGGAGGCAGGGTGACTTCAGGTAGGAGGTCCTGGTTGGAAGGCGAAGCCTAGTGTTTTTTTTTCAGTGCCAATCAGAGTAGGGAATGAGTGCGACTTCCACGGCATGTTGGAACCTGCTAGAACCGTGCCCTTGAACCTGTGGTAGTGCTGGGGAAATCAAGCTGTCCCAAGAAAGAGTGTACTGTTTTGCCCATCACTCGGCATACACAGTGTGAGTACGAAGGCCTACGGGCCTGGATGTTGTTTAGAAGAGCCAGGGGAGCCTGGGGGTACTCAGTGTTCTTGCAGGGAATAGGGTTTCCAGGCGAGGCACCTAGGTGTCCCGCAAAGCGTACTGGCGTTCAAATGCTGCAGAGCAGCGGCTACCGCCTCATGGAAACTGCTGCACGCCTCCGCTTCTGCAGAGCAATTCAGGGCCTTACCTCGAGGCAAGTCCTCACGTTGAGTGTCCCGTGAGCGACACCGCATGGTAGGATGCTGTCTTTCTCCTTGAGTAGAGAGACTTCAGGTACGAGGTCCTCTAAGAATTCTAAGCAGAGTGTTTTCTCATGGCAGCTCAAACGAGGGCAATGTCGAAGACTTCCAGGCCATGTTGGACTGCCTAGAAATGTGGTTCTGCTGTTGTTCGAGGGCTCTGGAAATGTAGCACGCCTGAAGTAACGTGCAGTGTGTTGCCCATCACTCGGCAGACACAGAGGGCCTCCGAGGGACCTATGGGCCTCGATGTTGCTCAGTAGGCCCACAGGGGTGTGGGGGTACTCAGTGATCTTGGAACAAAAACGATGCTCACCTGAGGGGCCTAGGAGTTCTCAAAGGGTACCTTCTTTAAAATAAAGCAGAACAGCGACTAAGAGCTCATGGGAAGAGCTGCCTGCCTCCCGTTCTGCATGGCTACTCGGGGCCTTACCTCGAGGCAAGGACTCACGTTGAGATTCCCTTTAGCTCTAGAGCATTACAAGAAGAGAGCCACCCCGGCCATGGAAGCACCCTGTGTAGCCAGAGAAAACCCATTCTCTTCCCAGACCCATGCCTACGGCGTCCAGAGGCCTGACAACAGCAGAGAATTTCAGGGAGCTTCCAGGGAGCATGAATGGGGCTTTCCAAATGGAAAAGCAAGGCTAGTACCATCCCGCCCCCATTTCCATGGGCACACGGAGCATACATCCCTGTGGTTTCTGACAAGTCAAAAGAGACACAGAGCACACACTGGTTCCTTCCCTGAATCAACTTCTCGAGGCAGAGTGTTCTGCATCTAGTGAACGGCCTCAACCAAGGCACGCCCTAGCTAGGCCTCTGGGCCCGGGCCTCTTCAGAAGCCTGCAGTGCTACAGGAAGAACTGTGCTTTAGTTGCAATAGGCAAGCAATCCGCCTTTCTCCTGGAGGCAGGGTGACTTCAGGTAGGAGGTCCTGGTTGGAAGGCGAAGCCTAGCGTTTTTTTTCAGTGCCAATCAGAGTAGGGAATGAGTGCGACTTCCACGGCATGTTGGAACCTGCTAGAACCGTGCCCGTGAACCTGTGGTAGTGCTGGGGAAATCAAGCTGTCCCAAGAAAGAGTGTACTGTTTTGCCCATCACTCGGCATACACAGTGTGAGTACGAAGGCCTACGGGCCTGGATGTTGTTTAGAAGAGCCAGGGGAGCCTGGGGGTACTCAGTGTTCTTGCAGGGAATAGGGTTTCCAGGCGAGGCACCTAGGTGTCCCGCAAAGCGTACTGGCGTTCAAATGCTGCAGAGCAGCGGCTACCGCCTCATGGAAACTGCTGCACGCCTCCGCTTCTGCAGAGCAATTCAGGGCCTTACCTCGAGGCAAGTCCTCACGTTGAGTGTCCCGTGAGCGACACCGCATGGTAGGATGCTGACTTTCTCCTTGAGTAGAGAGACTTCAGGTACGAGGTCCTCTAAGAATTCTAAGCAGAGTGTTTTCTCATGGCAGCTCAAACGATGGCAATGTCGAAGACTTCCAGGCCATGTTGGACTGCCTAGAAATGTGGTTCTGCTGTTGTTCGAGGGCTCTGGAAATGTAGCACGCCTGAAGTAACGTGCAGTGTGTTGCCCATCACTCGGCAGACACAGAGGGCCTTTGAGGGACCTATGGGCCTCGATGTTGCTCAGTAGGACCACAGGGGTGTGGGGGTACTCAGTGATCTTGGAACGAAAATGATGCTCACCCGAGGGGCCTAGGAGTTCTCAAAGGGTACCTTCTTTAAAATAAAGCAGAACAGCGACTAAGAGCTCTTGGGAAGAGCTGCCTGCCTCCTGTTCTGCATGGCTACTCGGGGCCTTACCTAGAGGCAAGGACTCACGTTGAGATTCCCTTTAGCTCTAGAGCATGGCTAGATGAGCCCCACCCCGGCCATGGAAGCACCCTGTGTAGCCAGAGAAAACCCATTTTCTTCCCAGACCCATGCCTACGGCGTCCAGAGGCCTGACAACAGCAGAGAATTTCAGGGAGCTTCCAGGGAGCATGAATGGGGCTTTCCAAATGGAAAAGCAAGGCTAGTACCATCCCGCCCCCATTTCCATGGGCACACGCAGCATACATCCCTGTGGTTTCTGACAAGTCAAAAGAGACACAGAGCACACACTTCGTCCTTCCCTGAATCAACTTCTCGAGGCAGAGTGTTCTGCATCTAGTGAACGGCCTCAACCAAGGCACGCCCTAGCTAGGCCTCTGGGCCCGGGCCTCTTCAGAAGCCTGCAGTGCTACAGGAAGAACTGTGTTTTAGTGGCAATAGGCAAGCAATCTGCCTTTCTTCTGGAGGCAGGGTGACTTCAGGTAGGAGGTCCTGGTTGGAAGGCGAAGCCTAGTGTTTTTTTTCAGTGCCAATCAGAGTAGGGAATGAGTGCGACTTCCACGGCATGTTGGAACCTGCTAGAACCGTGCCCGTGAACCTGTGGTAGTGCTGGGGAAATCAAGCTGTTCCAAGAAAGAGTGTACTGTTTTGCCCATCACTCGGCATACACAGTGTGAGTACGAAGGTCTACGGGCCTGGATGTTGTTTAGAAGAGCCAGGGGAGCCTGGGGGTACTCAGTGTTCTTGCAGGGAATAGGGTTTCCAGGCGAGGCACCTAGGTGTCCCGCAAAGCGTACTGGCGTTCAAATGCTGCAGAGCAGCGGCTACCGCCTCATGGAAACTGCTGCACGCCTCCGCTTCTGCAGAGCAATTCAGGGCCTTACCTCGAGGCAAGTCCTCACGTTGAGTGTCCCGTGAGCGACACCGCATGGTAGGATGCTGTCTTTCTCCTTGAGTAGAGAGACTTCAGGTACGAGGTCCTCTAAGAATTCTAAGCAGAGTGTTTTCTCATGGCAGCTCAAACGAGGGCAATGTCGAAGACTTCCAGGCCATGTTGGACTGCCTAGAAATGTGGTTCTGATGTTGTTCGAGGGCTCTGGAAATGTAGCACGCCTGAAGTAACGTGCAGTGTGTTGCCCATCACTCGGCAGACACAGAGGGCCTCCGAGGGACCTATGGGCCTCGATGTTGCTCAGTAAGCCCACAGGGGTGTGGAGGTACTCAGTGATCTTGGAACGAAAATGATGCTCACCCGAGGGGCCTAGGAGTTCTCAAAGGGTACCTTCTTTAAAATAAAGCAGAACAGCGACTAAGAGCTCATGGGAAGAGCTGCCTGCCTCCCGTTCTGCATGGCTACTCGGGGCCTTACCTCGAGGCAAGGACTCACGTTGAGATTCCCTTTAGCTCTAGAGCATGGCTAGATGAGCCCCACCCCGGCCATGGAAGCACCCTGTGTAGCCAGAGAAAACCCATTTTCTTCCCAGACCCATGCCTACGGCGTCCAGAGGCCTGACAACAGCAGAGAATTTCAGGGAGCTTCCAGGGAGCATGAATGGGGCTTTCCAAATGGAAAAGCAAGGCTAGTACCATCCCGCCCCCATTTCCATGGGCACACGCAGCATACATCCCTGTGGTTTCTGACAAGTCAAAAGAGACACAGAGCACACACTTCGTCCTTCCCTGAATCAACTTCTCGAGGCAGAGTGTTCTGCATCTAGTGAACGGCCTCAACCAAGGCACGCCCTAGCTAGGCCTCTGGGCCCGGGCCTCTTCAGAAGCCTGCAGTGCTACAGGAAGAACTGTGTTTTAGTGGCAATAGGCAAGCAATCTGCCTTTCTTCTGGAGGCAGGGTGACTTCAGGTAGGAGGTCCTGGTTGGAAGGCGAAGCCTAGTGATTTTTTTCAGTGCCAATCAGAGTAGGGAATGAGTGCGACTTCCACGGCATGTTGGAACCTGCTAGAACCGTGCCCGTGAACCTGTGGTAGTGCTGGGGAAATCAAGCTGTTCCAAGAAAGAGTGTACTGTTTTGCCCATCACTCGGCATACACAGTGTGAGTACGAAGGTCTACGGGCCTGGATGTTGTTTAGAAGAGCCAGGGGAGCCTGGGGGTACTCAGTGTTCTTGCAGGGAATAGGGTTTCCAGGCGAGGCACCTAGGTGTCCCGCAAAGCGTACTGGCGTTCAAATGCTGCAGAGCAGCGGCTACCGCCTCATGGAAACTGCTGCACGCCTCCGCTTCTGCAGAGCAATTCAGGGCCTTACCTCGAGGCAAGTCCTCACGTTGAGTGTCCCGTGAGCGACACCGCATGGTAGGATGCTGTCTTTCTCCTTGAGTAGAGAGACTTCAGGTACGAGGTCCTCTAAGAATTCTAAGCAGAGTGTTTTCTCATGGCAGCTCAAACGAGGGCAATGTCGAAGACTTCCAGGCCATGTTGGACTGCCTAGAAATGTGGTTCTGATGTTGTTCGAGGGCTCTGGAAATGTAGCACGCCTGAAGTAACGTGCAGTGTGTTGCCCATCACTCGGCAGACACAGAGGGCCTCCGAGGGACCTATGGGCCTCGATGTTGCTCAGTAAGCCCACAGGGGTGTGGAGGTACTCAGTGATCTTGGAACGAAAATGATGCTCACCCGAGGGGCCTAGGAGTTCTCAAAGGGTACCTTCTTTAAAATAAAGCAGAACAGCGACTAAGAGCTCATGGGAAGAGCTGCCTGCCTCCCGTTCTGCATGGCTACTCGGGGCCTTACCTCGAGGCAAGGACTCACGTTGAGATTCCCTTTAGCTCTAGAGCATGGCTAGATGAGCCCCACCCCGGCCATGGAAGCACCCTGTGTAGCCAGAGAAAACCCATTTTCTTCCCAGACCCATGCCTACGGCGTCCAGAGGCCTGACAACAGCAGAGAATTTCAGGGAGCTTCCAGGGAGCATGAACGGGGCTTTCCAAATGGAAAAGCAAGGCTAGTACCATCCCGCCCCCATTTCCATGGGCACACGCAGCATACATCCCTGTGGTTTCTGACAAGTCAAAAGAGACACAGAGCACACACTTCGTCCTTCCCTGAATCAACTCCTCGAGGCAGGGTGTTCTGCATGTAGTGAACGGCCTCAACCAAGGCGCGCCCTAGCTAGACCTCTGGGCCCGTGCCTCTTCAGAAGCCTGCAGTGCTACAGGAAAAACTGTGCTTTAGTGGCAATAGGAACGCAAGCCGACTTTCTCCTGGAGGCAGGGTGACTTCAGGTAGGAGGTCCTGGTTGGAAGGCGAAGCCTAGTGTTTTTTTTTCAGTGCCAATCAGAGTAGGGAATGAGTGCGACTTCCACGGCATGTTGGAACCTGCTAGAACCGTGCCCGTGAACCTGTGGTAGTGCTGGGGAAATCAAGCTGTCCCAAGAAAGAGTGTACTGTTTTGCCCATCACTCGGCATACACAGTGTGAGTACGAAGGCCTACGGGCCTGGATGTTGTTTAGAAGAGCCAGGGGAGCCTGGGGGTACTCAGTGTTCTTGCAGGGAATAGGGTTTCCAGGCGAGGCACCTAGGTGTCCCGCAAAGCGTACTGGCGTTCAAATGCTGCAGAGCAGCGACTACGGCCTCATGGAAACTGCTGCACGCCTCCGCTTCTGCAGAGCAATTCAGGGCCTTACCTCGAGGCAAGTCCTCACGTTGAGTGTCCCGTGAGCGACCCCGCATGGTAGGATGCTGACTTTCTCCTTGAGTAGAGAGACTTCAGGTACGAGGTCCTCTAAGAATTCTAAGCAGAGTGTTTTCTCATGGCAGCTCAAACGAGGGCAATGTCGAAGACTTCCAGGCCATGTTGGACTGCCTAGAAATGTGGTTCTGCTGTTGTTCGAGGGCTCTGGAAATGTAGCACGCCTGAAGTAACGTGCAGTGTGTTGCCCATCACTCGGCAGACACAGAGGGCCTCCGAGGAACCTATGGGCCTCGATGTTGCTCAGTAGGCCCACAGGGGTGTGGGGGTACTCAGTGATCTTGGAACGAAAATGATGCTCACCCGAGGGGCCTAGGAGTTCTCAAAAGGTACCTTCTTTAAAATAAAGCAGAACAGCGACTAAGAGCTCATGGGAAGAGCTGCCTGCCTCCCGTTCTGCATGGCTACTCGGGGCCTTACCTCGAGGCAAGGACTCACGTTGAGATTCCCTTTAGTTCTAGAGCATTACAAGAAGAGAGCCACCCCGGCCATGGAAGCACCCTGTGTAGCCAGAGAAAACCCATTTTCTTCCCAGACCCATGCCTACAGCGGCCAGAGGCCAGTCAACAGCAGAGAATTTCAGGGAGCTTCAAGGGAGCATGAATGGGGCTTTCCAAATGGAAAAGCAAGGCTAGTACCATCCCGCCCCCATTTCCATGGGCACACGCAGCATACATCCCTGTGGTTTCTGACAAGTCAAAAGAGACACAGAGCACACACTGGTTCCTTCCCTGAATCAACTTCTCGAGGCAGAGTGTTCTGCATCTAGTGAACGGCCTCAACCAAGGCACGCCCTAGCTAGGCCTCTGGGCCCGGGCCTCTTCAGAAGCCTGCAGTGCTACAGGAAGAACTGTGCTTTAGTGGCAATAGGCAAGCAATCCGCCTTTCTCCTGGAGGCAGGGTGACTTCAGGTAGGAGGTCCTGGTTGGAAGGCGAAGCCTAGTGTTTTTTTTCAGTGCCAATCAGAGTAGGGAATGAGTGCGACTTCCACGGCATGTTGGAACCTGCTAGAACCGTGCCCGTGAACCTGTGGTAGTGCTGGGGAAATCAAGCTGTCCCAAGAAAGAGTGTACTGTTTTGCCCATCACTCGGCATACACAGTGTGAGTACGAAGGCCTACGGGCCTGGATGTTGTTTAGAAGAGCCAGGGGAGCCTGGGGGTACTCAGTGTTCTTGCAGGGAATAGGGTTTCCAGGCGAGGCACCTAGGTGTCCCGCAAAGCGTACTGGCGTTCAAATGCTGCAGAGCAGCGGCTACCGCCTCATGGAAACTGCTGCACGCCTCCGCTTCTGCAGAGCAATTCAGGGCCTTACCTCGAGGCAAGTCCTCACGTTGAGTGTCCCGTGAGCGACACCGCATGGTAGGATGCTGTCTTTCTCCTTGAGTAGAGAGACTTCAGGTACGAGGTCCTCTAAGAATTCTAAGCAGAGTGTTTTCTCATGGCAGCTCAAACGAGGGCAATGTCGAAGACTTCCAGGCCATGTTGGACTGCCTAGAAATGTGGTTCTGCTGTTGTTCGAGGGCTCTGGAAATGTAGCACGCCTGAAGTAACGTACAGTGTGTTGCCCATCACTCGGCAGACACAGAGGGCCTCCGAGGGACCTATGGGCCTCGATGTTGCTCAGTAGGCCCACAGGGGTGTGGGGGTACTCAGTGATCTTGGAACGAAAACGATGCTCACCCGAGGGGCCTAGGAGTTCTCAAAGGGTACCTTCTTTAAAATAAAGCAGAACAGCGACTAAGAGCTCATGGGAAGACCTGCCTGCCTCCCGTTCTGCATGGCTACTCGGGGCCTTACCTCGAGGCAAGGACTCACGTTGAGATTCCCTTTAGCTCTAGAGCATTACAAGAAGAGAGCCACCCCGGCCATGGAAGCACCCTGTGTAGCCAGAGAAAACCCATTTTCTTCCCAGACCCATGCCTACGGCGTCCAGAGGCCTGACAACAGCAGAGAATTTCAGGGAGCTTCCAGGGAGCATGAATGGGGCTTTCCAAATGGAAAAGCAAGGCTAGTACCATCCCGCCCCCATTTCCATGGGCACACGCAGCATACATCCCTGTGGTTTCTGACAAGTCAAAAGAGACACAGAGCACACACTTCGTCCTTCCCTGAATCAACTTCTCGAGGCAGAGTGTTCTGCATCTAGTGAACGGCCTCAACCAAGGCACACCCTAGCTAGGCCTCTGGGCCCGGGCCTCTTCAGAAGCCTGCAGTGCTACAGGAAGAACTGTGCTTTAGTGGCAATAGGCAAGCAATCTGCCTTTCTTCTGGAGGCAGGGTGACTTCAGGTAGGAGGTCCTGGTTGGAAGGCGAAGCCTAGTGTTTTTTTTCAGTGCCAATCAGAGTAGGGAATGAGTGCGACTTCCACGGCATGTTGGAACCTGCTAGAACCGTGCCCGTGAACCTGTGGTAGTGCTGGGGAAATCAAGCTGTCCCAAGAAAGAGTGTACTGTTTTGCCCATCACTCGGCATACACAGTGTGAGTACGAAGGCCTACGGGCCTGGATGTTGTTTAGAAGAGCCAGGGGAGCCTGGGGGTACTCAGTGTTCTTGCAGGGAATAGGGTTTCCAGGCGAGGCACCTAGGTGTCCCGCAAAGCGTACTGGCGTTCAAATGCTGCAGAGCAGCGGCTACCGCCTCATGGAAACTGCTGCACGCCTCCGCTTCTGCAGAGCAATTCAGGGCCTTACCTCGAGGCAAGTCCTCACGTTGAGTGTCCCGTGAGCGACACCGCATGGTAGGATGCTGTCTTTCTCCTTGAGTAGAGAGACTTCAGGTACGAGGTCCTCTAAGAATTCTAAGCAGAGTGTTTTCTCATGGCAGCTCAAACGAGGGCAATGTCGAAGACTTCCAGGCCATGTTGGACTGCCTAGAAATGTGGTTCTGATGTTGTTCGAGGGCTCTGGAAATGTAGTACGCCTGAAGTAACGTGCAGTGTGTTGCCCATCACTCGGCAGACACAGAGGGCCTCCGAGGGACCTATGGGCCTCGATGTTGCTCAGTAAGCCCACAGGGGTGTGGAGGTACTCAGTGATCTTGGAACGAAAATGATGCTCACCCGAGGGGCCTAGGAGTTCTCAAAGGGTACCTTCTTTAAAATAAAGCAGAACAGCGACTAAGAGCTCATGGGAAGAGCTGCCTGCCTCCCGTTCTGCATGGCTACTCGGGGCCTTACCTCGAGGCAAGGACTCACGTTGAGATTCCCTTTAGCTCTAGAGCATGGCTAGATGAGCCCCACCCCGGCCATGGAAGCACCCTGTGTAGCCAGAGAAAACCCATTTTCTTCCCAGACCCATGCCTACGGCGTCCAGAGGCCTGACAACAGCAGAGAATTTCAGGGAGCTTCCAGGGAGCATGAATGGGGCTTTCCAAATGGAAAAGCAAGGCTAGTACCATCCCGCCCCCATTTCCATGGGCACACGCAGCATACATCCCTGTGGTTTCTGACAAGTCAAAAGAGACACAGAGCACACACTTCGTCCTTCCCTGAATCAACTCCTCGAGGCAGGGTGTTCTGCATGTAGTGAACGGCCTCAACCAAGGCGCGCCCTAGCTAGACCTCTGGGCCCGTGCCTCTTCAGAAGCCTGCAGTGCTACAGGAAAAACTGTGCTTTAGTGGCAATAGGAACGCAAGCCGACTTTCTCCTGGAGGCAGGGTGACTTCAGGTAGGAGGTCCTGGTTGGAAGGCGAAGCCTAGTGTTTTTTTTTCAGTGCCAATCAGAGTAGGGAATGAGTGCGACTTCCACGGCATGTTGGAACCTGCTAGAACCGTGCCCGTGAACCTGTGGTAGTGCTGGGGAAATCAAGCTGTCCCAAGAAAGAGTGTACTGTTTTGCCCATCACTCGGCATACACAGTGTGAGTACGAAGGCCTACGGGCCTGGATGTTGTTTAGAAGAGCCAGGGGAGCCTGGGGGTACTCAGTGTTCTTGCAGGGAATAGGGTTTCCAGGCGAGGCACCTAGGTGTCCCGCAAAGCGTACTGGCGTTCAAATGCTGCAGAGCAGCGACTACGGCCTCATGGAAACTGCTGCACGCCTCCGCTTCTGCAGAGCAATTCAGGGCCTTACCTCGAGGCAAGTCCTCACGTTGAGTGTCCCGTGAGCGACCCCGCATGGTAGGATGCTGACTTTCTCCTTGAGTAGAGAGACTTCAGGTACGAGGTCCTCTAAGAATTCTAAGCAGAGTGTTTTCTCATGGCAGCTCAAACGAGGGCAATGTCGAAGACTTCCAGGCCATGTTGGACTGCCTAGAAATGTGGTTCTGCTGTTGTTCGAGGGCTCTGGAAATGTAGCACGCCTGAAGTAACGTGCAGTGTGTTGCCCATCACTCGGCAGACACAGAGGGCCTCCGAGGAACCTATGGGCCTCGATGTTGCTCAGTAGGCCCACAGGGGTGTGGGGGTACTCAGTGATCTTGGAACGAAAATGATGCTCACCCGAGGGGCCTAGGAGTTCTCAAAGGGTACCTTCTTTAAAATAAAGCAGAACAGCGACTAAGAGCTCATGGGAAGAGCTGCCTGCCTCCCGTTCTGCATGGCTACTCGGGGCCTTACCTCGAGGCAAGGACTCACGTTGAGATTCCCTTTAGTTCTAGAGCATTACAAGAAGAGAGCCACCCCGGCCATGGAAGCACCCTGTGTAGCCAGAGAAAACCCATTTTCTTCCCAGACCCATGCCTACAGCGGCCAGAGGCCAGTCAACAGCAGAGAATTTCAGGGAGCTTCAAGGGAGCATGAATGGGGCTTTCCAAATGGAAAAGCAAGGCTAGTACCATCCCGCCCCCATTTCCATGGGCACACGCAGCATACATCCCTGTGGTTTCTGACAAGTCAAAAGAGACACAGAGCACACACTGGTTCCTTCCCTGAATCAACTTCTCGAGGCAGAGTGTTCTGCATCTAGTGAACGGCCTCAACCAAGGCACGCCCTAGCTAGGCCTCTGGGCCCGGGCCTCTTCAGAAGCCTGCAGTGCTACAGGAAGAACTGTGCTTTAGTGGCAATAGGCAAGCAATCCGCCTTTCTTCTGGAGGCAGGGTGACTTCAGGTAGGAGGTCCTGGTTGGAAGGCGAAGCCTAGTGTTTTTTTTCGGTGCCAATCAGAGTAGGGAATGAGTGCGACTTCCACGGCATGTTGGAACCTGCTAGAACCGTGCCCGTGAACCTGTGGTAGTGCTGGGGAAATCAAGCTGTCCCAAGAAAGAGTGTACTGTTTTGCCCATCACTCGGCATACACAGTGTGAGTACGAAGGCCTACGGGCCTGGATGTTGTTTAGAAGAGCCAGGGGAGCCTGGGGGTACTCAGTGTTCTTGCAGGGAATAGGGTTTCCAGGCGAGGCACCTAGGTGTCCCGCAAAGCGTACTGGCGTTCAAATGCTGCAGAGCAGCGGCTACCGCCTCATGGAAACTGCTGCACGCCTCCGCTTCTGCAGAGCAATTCAGGGCCTTACCTCGAGGCAAGTCCTCACGTTGAGTGTCCCGTGAGCGACACCGCATGGTAGGATGCTGTCTTTCTCCTTGAGTAGAGAGACTTCAGGTACGAGGTCCTCTAAGAATTCTAAGCAGAGTGTTTTCTCATGGCAGCTCAAACGAGGGCAATGTCGAAGACTTCCAGGCCATGTTGGACTGCCTAGAAATGTGGTTCTGCTGTTGTTCGAGGGCTCTGGAAATGTAGCACGCCTGAAGAAACGTGCAGTGTGTTGCCCATCACTCGGCAGACACAGAGGGCCTCCGAGGGACCTATGGGCCTCGATGTTGCTCAGTAGGCCCGCAGGGGTGTGGGGGTACTCAGTGATCTTGGAACGAAAACGATGCTCACCCGAGGGGCCTAGGAGTTCTCAAAGGGTACCTTCTTTAAAATAAAGCAGAACAGCGACTAAGAGCTCATGGGAAGACCTGCCTGCCTCCCGTTCTGCATGGCTACTCGGGGCCTTACCTCGAGGCAAGGACTCACGTTGAGATTCCCTTTAGCTCTAGAGCATTACAAGAAGAGAGCCATCCCGGCCATGGAAGCACCCTGTGTAGCCAGAGAAAACCCATTTTCTTCCCAGACCCATGCCTACGGCGTCCAGAGGCCTGACAACAGCAGAGAATTTCAGGGAGCTTCCAGGGAGCATGAATGGGGCTTTCCAAATGGAAAAGCAAGGCTAGTACCATCCCGCCCCCATTTCCATGGGCACACGCAGCATACATCCCTGTGGTTTCTGACAAGTCAAAAGAGACACAGAGCACACACTTCGTCCTTCCCTGAATCAACTTCTCGAGGCAGAGTGTTCTGCATCTAGTGAACGGCCTCAACCAAGGCACGCCCTAGCTAGGCCTCTGGGCCCGGGCCTCTTCAGAAGCCTGCAGTGCTACAGGAAGAACTGTGTTTTAGTGGCAATAGGCAAGCAATCTGCCTTTCTTCTGGAGGCAGGGTGACTTCAGGTAGGAGGTCCTGGTTGGAAGGCGAAGCCTAGTGTTTTTTTTCAGTGCCAATCAGAGTAGGGAATGAGTGCGACTTCCATGGCATGTTGGAACCTGCTAGAACCGTGCCCGTGAACCTGTGGTAGTGCTGGGGAAATCAAGCTGTCCCAAGAAAGAGTGTACTGTTTTGCCCATCACTCGGCATACACAGTGTGAGTACGAAGGCCTACGGGCCTGGATGTTGTTTAGAAGAGCCAGGGGAGCCTGGGGGTACTCAGTGTTCTTGCAGGGAATAGGGTTTCCAGGCGAGGCACCTAGGTGTCCCGCAAAGCGTACTGGCGTTCAAATGCTGCAGAGCAGCGGCTACCGCCTCATGGAAACTGCTGCACGCCTCCGCTTCTGCAGAGCAATTCAGGGCCTTACCTCGAGGCAAGTCCTCACGTTGAGTGTCCCGTGAGCGACACCGCATGGTAGGATGCTGTCTTTCTCCTTGAGTAGAGAGACTTCAGGTACGAGGTCCTCTAAGAATTCTAAGCAGAGTGTTTTCTCATGGCAGCTCAAACGAGGGCAATGTCGAAGACTTCCAGGCCATGTTGGACTGCCTAGAAATGTGGTTCTGATGTTGTTCGAGGGCTCTGGAAATGTAGCACGCCTGAAGTAACGTGCAGTGTGTTGCCCATCACTCGGCAGACACAGAGGGCCTCCGAGGGACCTATGGGCCTCGATGTTGCTCAGTAAGCCCACAGGGGTGTGGAGGTACTCAGTGATCTTGGAACGAAAATGATGCTCACCCGAGGGGCCTAGGAGTTCTCAAAGGGTACCTTCTTTAAAATAAAGCAGAACAGCGACTAAGAGCTCATGGGAAGAGCTGCCTGCCTCCCGTTCTGCATGGCTACTCGGGGCCTTACCTCGAGGCAAGGACTCACGTTGAGATTCCCTTTAGCTCTAGAGCATGGCTAGATGAGCCCCACCCCGGCCATGGAAGCACCCTGTGTAGCCAGAGAAAACCCATTTTCTTCCCAGACCCATGCCTACGGCGTCCAGAGGCCTGACAACAGCAGAGAATTTCAGGGAGCTTCCAGGGAGCATGAATGGGGCTTTCCAAATGGAAAAGCAAGGCTAGTACCATCCCGCCCCCATTTCCATGGGCACACGCAGCATACATCCCTGTGGTTTCTGACAAGTCAAAAGAGACACAGAGCACACACTTCGTCCTTCCCTGAATCAACTCCTCGAGGCAGGGTGTTCTGCATGTAGTGAACGGCCTCAACCAAGGCGCGCCCTAGCTAGACATCTGGGCCCGTGCCTCTTCAGAAGCCTGCAGTGCTACAGGAAAAACTGTGCTTTAGTGGCAATAGGAACGCAAGCCGACTTTCTCCTGGAGGCAGGGTGACTTCAGGTAGGAGGTCCTGGTTGGAAGGCGAAGCCTAGTGTTTTTTTTCGGTGCCAATCAGAGTAGGGAATGAGTGCGACTTCCACGGCATGTTGGAACCTGCTAGAACCGTGCCCGTGAACCTGTGGTAGTGCTGGGGAAATCAAGCTGTCCCAAGAAAGAGTGTACTGTTTTGCCCATCACTCGGCATACACAGTGTGAGTACGAAGGCCTACGGGCCTGGATGTTGTTTAGAAGAGCCAGGGGAGCCTGGGGGTACTCAGTGTTCTTGCAGGGAATAGGGTTTCCAGGCGAGGCACCTAGGTGTCCCGCAAAGCGTACTGGCGTTCAAATGCTGCAGAGCAGCGGCTACCGCCTCATGGAAACTGCTGCACGCCTCCGCTTCTGCAGAGCAATTCAGGGCCTTACCTCAAGGCAAGTCCTCACGTTGAGTGTCCCGTGAGCGACACCGCATGGTAGGATGCTGACTTTCTCCTTGAGTAGAGAGACTTCAGGTACGAGGTCCTCTAAGAATTCTAAGCAGAGTGTTTTCTCATGGCAGCTCAAACGAGGGCAATGTCGAAGACTTCCAGGCCATGTTGGACTGCCTAGAAATGTGGTTCTGCTGTTGTTCGAGGGCTCTGGAAATGTAGCACGCCTGAAGTAACGTGCAGTGTGTTGCCCATCACTCGGCAGACACAGAGGGCCTCCGAGGAACCTATGGGCCTCGATGTTGCTCAGTAGGCCCACAGGGGTGTGGGGGTACTCAGTGATCTTGGAACGAAAACGATGCTCACCCGAGGGGCCTAGGAGTTCTCAAAGGGTACCTTCTTTAAAATAAAGCAGAACAGCGACTAAGAGCTCATGGGAAGACCTGCCTGCCTCCCGTTCTGCATGGCTACTCGGGGCCTTACCTCGAGGCAAGGACTCACGTTGAGATTCCCTTTAGCTCTAGAGCATTACAAGAAGAGAGCCACCCCGGCCATGGAAGCACCCTGTGTAGCCAGAGAAAACCCATTTTCTTCCCAGACCCATGCCTACGGCGTCCAGAGGCCTGACAACAGCAGAGAATTTCAGGGAGCTTCCAGGGAGCATGAATGGGGCTTTCCAAATGGAAAAGCAAGGCTAGTACCATCCCGCCCCCATTTCCATGGGCACACGCAGCATACATCCCTGTGGTTTCTGACAAGTCAAAAGAGACACAGAGCACACACTTCGTCCTTCCCTGAATCAACTTCTCGAGGCAGAGTGTTCTGCATCTAGTGAACGGCCTCAACCAAGGCACGCCCTAGCTAGGCCTCTGGGCCCGGGCCTCTTCAGAAGCCTGCAGTGCTACAGGAAGAACTGTGTTTTAGTGGCAATAGGCAAGCAATCTGCCTTTCTTCTGGAGGCAGGGTGACTTCAGGTAGGAGGTCCTGGTTGGAAGGCGAAGCCTAGTGTTTTTTTTCAGTGCCAATCAGAGTAGGGAATGAGTGCGACTTCCACGGCATGTTGGAACCTGCTAGAACCGTGCCCGTGAACCTGTGGTAGTGCTGGGGAAATCAAGCTGTTCCAAGAAAGAGTGTACTGTTTTGCCCATCACTCGGCATACACAGTGTGAGTACGAAGGTCTACGGGCCTGGATGTTGTTTAGAAGAGCCAGGGGAGCCTGGGGGTACTCAGTGTTCTTGCAGGGAATAGGGTTTCCAGGCGAGGCACCTAGGTGTCCCGCAAAGCGTACTGGCGTTCAAATGCTGCAGAGCAGCGGCTACCGCCTCATGGAAACTGCTGCACGCCTCCGCTTCTGCAGAGCAATTCAGGGCCTTACCTCGAGGCAAGTCCTCACGTTGAGTGTCCCGTGAGCGACACCGCATGGTAGGATGCTGTCTTTCTCCTTGAGTAGAGAGACTTCAGGTACGAGGTCCTCTAAGAATTCTAAGCAGAGTGTTTTCTCATGGCAGCTCAAACGAGGGCAATGTCGAAGACTTCCAGGCCATGTTGGACTGCCTAGAAATGTGGTTCTGATGTTGTTCGAGGGCTCTGGAAATGTAGCACGCCTGAAGTAACGTGCAGTGTGTTGCCCATCACTCGGCAGACACAGAGGGCCTCCGAGGGACCTATGGGCCTCGATGTTGCTCAGTAAGCCCACAGGGGTGTGGAGGTACTCAGTGATCTTGGAACGAAAATGATGCTCACCCGAGGGGCCTAGGAGTTCTCAAAGGGTACCTTCTTTAAAATAAAGCAGAACAGCGACTAAGAGCTCATGGGAAGAGCTGCCTGCCTCCCGTTCTGCATGGCTACTCGGGGCCTTACCTCGAGGCAAGGACTCACGTTGAGATTCCCTTTAGCTCTAGAGCATGGCTAGATGAGCCCCACCCCGGCCATGGAAGCACCCTGTGTAGCCAGAGAAAACCCATTTTCTTCCCAGACCCATGCCTACGGCGTCCAGAGGCCTGACAACAGCAGAGAATTTCAGGGAGCTTCCAGGGAGCATGAATGGGGCTTTCCAAATGGAAAAGCAAGGCTAGTACCATCCCGCCCCCATTTCCATGGGCACACGCAGCATACATCCCTGTGGTTTCTGACAAGTCAAAAGAGACACAGAGCACACACTTCGTCCTTCCCTGAATCAACTTCTCGAGGCAGAGTGTTCTGCATCTAGTGAACGGCCTCAACCAAGGCACGCCCTAGCTAGGCCTCTGGGCCCGGGCCTCTTCAGAAGCCTGCAGTGCTACAGGAAGAACTGTGTTTTAGTGGCAATAGGCAAGCAATCTGCCTTTCTTCTGGAGGCAGGGTGACTTCAGGTAGGAGGTCCTGGTTGGAAGGTGAAGCCTAGTGTTTTTTTTCAGTGCCAATCAGAGTAGGGAATGAGTGCGACTTCCACGGCATGTTGGAACCTGCTAGAACCGTGCCCGTGAACCTGTGGTAGTGCTGGGGAAATCAAGCTGTTCCAAGAAAGAGTGTACTGTTTTGCCCATCACTCGGCATACACAGTGTGAGTACGAAGGTCTACGGGCCTGGATGTTGTTTAGAAGAGCCAGGGGAGCCTGGGGGTACTCAGTGTTCTTGCAGGGAATAGGGTTTCCAGGCGAGGCACCTAGGTGTCCCGCAAAGCGTACTGGCGTTCAAATGCTGCAGAGCAGCGGCTACCGCCTCATGGAAACTGCTGCACGCCTCCGCTTCTGCAGAGCAATTCAGGGCCTTACCTCGAGGCAAGTCCTCACGTTGAGTGTCCCGTGAGCGACACCGCATGGTAGGATGCTGTCTTTCTCCTTGAGTAGAGAGACTTCAGGTACGAGGTCCTCTAAGAATTCTAAGCAGAGTGTTTTCTCATGGCAGCTCAAACGAGGGCAATGTCGAAGACTTCCAGGCCATGTTGGACTGCCTAGAAATGTGGTTCTGATGTTGTTCGAGGGCTCTGGAAATGTAGCACGCCTGAAGTAACGTGCAGTGTGTTGCCCATCACTCGGCAGACACAGAGGGCCTCCGAGGGACCTATGGGCCTCGATGTTGCTCAGTAAGCCCACAGGGGTGTGGAGGTACTCAGTGATCTTGGAACGAAAATGATGCTCACCCGAGGGGCCTAGGAGTTCTCAAAGGGTACCTTCTTTAAAATAAAGCAGAACAGCGACTAAGAGCTCATGGGAAGAGCTGCCTGCCTCCCGTTCTGCATGGCTACTCGGGGCCTTACCTCGAGGCAAGGACTCACGTTGAGATTCCCTTTAGCTCTAGAGCATGGCTAGATGAGCCCCACCCCGGCCATGGAAGCACCCTGTGTAGCCAGAGAAAACCCATTTTCTTCCCAGACCCATGCCTACGGCGTCCAGAGGCCTGACAACAGCAGAGAATTTCAGGGAGCTTCCAGGGAGCATGAATGGGGCTTTCCAAATGGAAAAGCAAGGCTAGTACCATCCCGCCCCCATTTCCATGGGCACACGCAGCATACATCCCTGTGGTTTCTGACAAGTCAAAAGAGACACAGAGCACACACTTCGTCCTTCCCTGAATCAACTCCTCGAGGCAGGGTGTTCTGCATGTAGTGAACGGCCTCAACCAAGGCGCACCCTAGCTAGACCTCTGGGCCCGTGCCTCTTCAGAAGCCTGCAGTGCTACAGGAAAAACTGTGCTTTAGTGGCAATAGGAACGCAAGCCGACTTTCTCCTGGAGGCAGGGTGACTTCAGGTAGGAGGTCCTGGTTGGAAGGCGAAGCCTAGTGTTTTTTTTTCAGTGCCAATCAGAGTAGGGAATGAGTGCGACTTCCACGGCATGTTGGAACCTGCTAGAACCGTGCCCGTGAACCTGTGGTAGTGCTGGGGAAATCAAGCTGTCCCAAGAAAGAGTGTACTGTTTTGCCCATCACTCGGCATACACAGTGTGAGTACGAAGGCCTACGGGCCTGGATGTTGTTTAGAAGAGCCAGGGGAGCCTGGGGGTACTCAGTGTTCTTGCAGGGAATAGGGTTTCCAGGCGAGGCACCTAGGTGTCCCGCAAAGCGTACTGGCGTTCAAATGCTGCAGAGCAGCGACTACGGCCTCATGGAAACTGCTGCACGCCTCCGCTTCTGCAGAGCAATTCAGGGCCTTACCTCGAGGCAAGTCCTCACGTTGAGTGTCCCGTGAGCGACCCCGCATGGTAGGATGCTGACTTTCTCCTTGAGTAGAGAGACTTCAGGTACGAGGTCCTCTAAGAATTCTAAGCAGAGTGTTTTCTCATGGCAGCTCAAACGAGGGCAATGTCGAAGACTTCCAGGCCATGTTGGACTGCCTAGAAATGTGGTTCTGCTGTTGTTCGAGGGCTCTGGAAATGTAGCACGCCTGAAGTAACGTGCAGTGTGTTGCCCATCACTCGGCAGACACAGAGGGCCTCCGAGGAACCTATGGGCCTCGATGTTGCTCAGTAGGCCCACAGGGGTGTGGGGGTACTCAGTGATCTTGGAACGAAAATGATGCTCACCCGAGGGGCCTAGGAGTTCTCAAAAGGTACCTTCTTTAAAATAAAGCAGAACAGCGACTAAGAGCTCATGGGAAGAGCTGCCTGCCTCCCGTTCTGCATGGCTACTCGGGGCCTTACCTCGAGGCAAGGACTCACGTTGAGATTCCCTTTAGTTCTAGAGCATTACAAGAAGAGAGCCACCCCGGCCATGGAAGCACCCTGTGTAGCCAGAGAAAACCCATTTTCTTCCCAGACCCATGCCTACAGCGGCCAGAGGCCAGTCAACAGCAGAGAATTTCAGGGAGCTTCAAGGGAGCATGAATGGGGCTTTCCAAATGGAAAAGCAAGGCTAGTACCATCCCGCCCCCATTTCCATGGGCACACGCAGCATACATCCCTGTGGTTTCTGACAAGTCAAAAGAGACACAGAGCACACACTGGTTCCTTCCCTGAATCAACTTCTCGAGGCAGAGTGTTCTGCATCTAGTGAACGGCCTCAACCAAGGCACGCCCTAGCTAGGCCTCTGGGCCCGGGCCTCTTCAGAAGCCTGCAGTGCTACAGGAAGAACTGTGCTTTAGTGGCAATAGGCAAGCAATCCGCCTTTCTCCTGGAGGCAGGGTGACTTCAGGTAGGAGGTCCTGGTTGGAAGGCGAAGCCTAGTGTTTTTTTTCAGTGCCAATCAGAGTAGGGAATGAGTGCGACTTCCACGGCATGTTGGAACCTGCTAGAACCGTGCCCGTGAACCTGTGGTAGTGCTGGGGAAATCAAGCTGTCCCAAGAAAGAGTGTACTGTTTTGCCCATCACTCGGCATACACAGTGTGAGTACGAAGGCCTACGGGCCTGGATGTTGTTTAGAAGAGCCAGGGGAGCCTGGGGGTACTCAGTGTTCTTGCAGGGAATAGGGTTTCCAGGCGAGGCACCTAGGTGTCCCGCAAAGCGTACTGGCGTTCAAATGCTGCAGAGCAGCGGCTACCGCCTCATGGAAACTGCTGCACGCCTCCGCTTCTGCAGAGCAATTCAGGGCCTTACCTCGAGGCAAGTCCTCACGTTGAGTGTCCCGTGAGCGACACCGCATGGTAGGATGCTGTCTTTCTCCTTGAGTAGAGAGACTTCAGGTACGAGGTCCTCTAAGAATTCTAAGCAGAGTGTTTTCTCATGGCAGCTCAAACGAGGGCAATGTCGAAGACTTCCAGGCCATGTTGGACTGCCTAGAAATGTGGTTCTGCTGTTGTTCGAGGGCTCTGGAAATGTAGCACGCCTGAAGTAACGTGCAGTGTGTTGCCCATCACTCGGCAGACACAGAGGGCCTCCGAGGGACCTATGGGCCTCGATGTTGCTCAGTAGGCCCACAGGGGTGTGGGGGTACTCAGTGATCTTGGAACGAAAACGATGCTCACCCGAGGGGCCTAGGAGTTCTCAAAGGGTACCTTCTTTAAAATAAAGCAGAACAGCGACTAAGAGCTCATGGGAAGACCTGCCTGCCTCCCGTTCTGCATGGCTACTCGGGGCCTTACCTCGAGGCAAGGACTCACGTTGAGATTCCCTTTAGCTCTAGAGCATTACAAGAAGAGAGCCACCCCGGCCATGGAAGCACCCTGTGTAGCCAGAGAAAACCCATTTTCTTCCCAGACCCATGCCTACGGCGTCCAGAGGCCTGACAACAGCAGAGAATTTCAGGGAGCTTCCAGGGAGCATGAATGGGGCTTTCCAAATGGAAAAGCAAGGCTAGTACCATCCCGCCCCCATTTCCATGGGCACACGCAGCATACATCCCTGTGGTTTCTGACAAGTCAAAAGAGACACAGAGCACACACTTCGTCCTTCCCTGAATCAACTTCTCGAGGCAGAGTGTTCTGCATCTAGTGAACGGCCTCAACCAAGGCACACCCTAGCTAGGCCTCTGGGCCCGGGCCTCTTCAGAAGCCTGCAGTGCTACAGGAAGAACTGTGCTTTAGTGGCAATAGGCAAGCAATCTGCCTTTCTTCTGGAGGCAGGGTGACTTCAGGTAGGAGGTCCTGGTTGGAAGGCGAAGCCTAGTGTTTTTTTTCAGTGCCAATCAGAGTAGGGAATGAGTGCGACTTCCACGGCATGTTGGAACCTGCTAGAACCGTGCCCGTGAACCTGTGGTAGTGCTGGGGAAATCAAGCTGTCCCAAGAAAGAGTGTACTGTTTTGCCCATCACTCGGCATACACAGTGTGAGTACGAAGGCCTACGGGCCTGGATGTTGTTTAGAAGAGCCAGGGGAGCCTGGGGGTACTCAGTGTTCTTGCAGGGAATAGGGTTTCCAGGCGAGGCACCTAGGTGTCCCGCAAAGCGTACTGGCGTTCAAATGCTGCAGAGCAGCGGCTACCGCCTCATGGAAACTGCTGCACGCCTCCGCTTCTGCAGAGCAATTCAGGGCCTTACCTCGAGGCAAGTCCTCACGTTGAGTGTCCCGTGAGCGACACCGCATGGTAGGATGCTGTCTTTCTCCTTGAGTAGAGAGACTTCAGGTACGAGGTCCTCTAAGAATTCTAAGCAGAGTGTTTTCTCATGGCAGCTCAAACGAGGGCAATGTCGAAGACTTCCAGGCCATGTTGGACTGCCTAGAAATGTGGTTCTGATGTTGTTCGAGGGCTCTGGAAATGTAGTACGCCTGAAGTAACGTGCAGTGTGTTGCCCATCACTCGGCAGACACAGAGGGCCTCCGAGGGACCTATGGGCCTCGATGTTGCTCAGTAAGCCCACAGGGGTGTGGAGGTACTCAGTGATCTTGGAACGAAAATGATGCTCACCCGAGGGGCCTAGGAGTTCTCAAAGGGTACCTTCTTTAAAATAAAGCAGAACAGCGACTAAGAGCTCATGGGAAGAGCTGCCTGCCTCCCGTTCTGCATGGCTACTCGGGGCCTTACCTCGAGGCAAGGACTCACGTTGAGATTCCCTTTAGCTCTAGAGCATGGCTAGATGAGCCCCACCCCGGCCATGGAAGCACCCTGTGTAGCCAGAGAAAACCCATTTTCTTCCCAGACCCATGCCTACGGCGTCCAGAGGCCTGACAACAGCAGAGAATTTCAGGGAGCTTCCAGGGAGCATGAATGGGGCTTTCCAAATGGAAAAGCAAGGCTAGTACCATCCCGCCCCCATTTCCATGGGCACACGCAGCATACATCCCTGTGGTTTCTGACAAGTCAAAAGAGACACAGAGCACACACTTCGTCCTTCCCTGAATCAACTCCTCGAGGCAGGGTGTTCTGCATGTAGTGAACGGCCTCAACCAAGGCGCGCCCTAGCTAGACCTCTGGGCCCGTGCCTCTTCAGAAGCCTGCAGTGCTACAGGAAAAACTGTGCTTTAGTGGCAATAGGAACGCAAGCCGACTTTCTCCTGGAGGCAGGGTGACTTCAGGTAGGAGGTCCTGGTTGGAAGGCGAAGCCTAGTGTTTTTTTTTCAGTGCCAATCAGAGTAGGGAATGAGTGCGACTTCCACGGCATGTTGGAACCTGCTAGAACCGTGCCCGTGAACCTGTGGTAGTGCTGGGGAAATCAAGCTGTCCCAAGAAAGAGTGTACTGTTTTGCCCATCACTCGGCATACACAGTGTGAGTACGAAGGCCTACGGGCCTGGATGTTGTTTAGAAGAGCCAGGGGAGCCTGGGGGTACTCAGTGTTCTTGCAGGGAATAGGGTTTCCAGGCGAGGCACCTAGGTGTCCCGCAAAGCGTACTGGCGTTCAAATGCTGCAGAGCAGCGACTACGGCCTCATGGAAACTGCTGCACGCCTCCGCTTCTGCAGAGCAATTCAGGGCCTTACCTCGAGGCAAGTCCTCACGTTGAGTGTCCCGTGAGCGACCCCGCATGGTAGGATGCTGACTTTCTCCTTGAGTAGAGAGACTTCAGGTACGAGGTCCTCTAAGAATTCTAAGCAGAGTGTTTTCTCATGGCAGCTCAAACGAGGGCAATGTCGAAGACTTCCAGGCCATGTTGGACTGCCTAGAAATGTGGTTCTGCTGTTGTTCGAGGGCTCTGGAAATGTAGCACGCCTGAAGTAACGTGCAGTGTGTTGCCCATCACTCGGCAGACACAGAGGGCCTCCGAGGAACCTATGGGCCTCGATGTTGCTCAGTAGGCCCACAGGGGTGTGGGGGTACTCAGTGATCTTGGAACGAAAATGATGCTCACCCGAGGGGCCTAGGAGTTCTCAAAGGGTACCTTCTTTAAAATAAAGCAGAACAGCGACTAAGAGCTCATGGGAAGAGCTGCCTGCCTCCCGTTCTGCATGGCTACTCGGGGCCTTACCTCGAGGCAAGGACTCACGTTGAGATTCCCTTTAGTTCTAGAGCATTACAAGAAGAGAGCCACCCCGGCCATGGAAGCACCCTGTGTAGCCAGAGAAAACCCATTTTCTTCCCAGACCCATGCCTACAGCGGCCAGAGGCCAGTCAACAGCAGAGAATTTCAGGGAGCTTCAAGGGAGCATGAATGGGGCTTTCCAAATGGAAAAGCAAGGCTAGTACCATCCCGCCCCCATTTCCATGGGCACACGCAGCATACATCCCTGTGGTTTCTGACAAGTCAAAAGAGACACAGAGCACACACTGGTTCCTTCCCTGAATCAACTTCTCGAGGCAGAGTGTTCTGCATCTAGTGAACGGCCTCAACCAAGGCACGCCCTAGCTAGGCCTCTGGGCCCGGGCCTCTTCAGAAGCCTGCAGTGCTACAGGAAGAACTGTGCTTTAGTGGCAATAGGCAAGCAATCCGCCTTTCTCCTGGAGGCAGGGTGACTTCAGGTAGGAGGTCCTGGTTGGAAGGCGAAGCCTAGTGTTTTTTTTCGGTGCCAATCAGAGTAGGGAATGAGTGCGACTTCCACGGCATGTTGGAACCTGCTAGAACCGTGCCCGTGAACCTGTGGTAGTGCTGGGGAAATCAAGCTGTCCCAAGAAAGAGTGTACTGTTTTGCCCATCACTCGGCATACACAGTGTGAGTACGAAGGCCTACGGGCCTGGATGTTGTTTAGAAGAGCCAGGGGAGCCTGGGGGTACTCAGTGTTCTTGCAGGGAATAGGGTTTCCAGGCGAGGCACCTAGGTGTCCCGCAAAGCGTACTGGCGTTCAAATGCTGCAGAGCAGCGGCTACCGCCTCATGGAAACTGCTGCACGCCTCCGCTTCTGCAGAGCAATTCAGGGCCTTACCTCGAGGCAAGTCCTCACGTTGAGTGTCCCGTGAGCGACACCGCATGGTAGGATGCTGTCTTTCTCCTTGAGTAGAGAGACTTCAGGTACGAGGTCCTCTAAGAATTCTAAGCAGAGTGTTTTCTCATGGCAGCTCAAACGAGGGCAATGTCGAAGACTTCCAGGCCATGTTGGACTGCCTAGAAATGTGGTTCTGCTGTTGTTCGAGGGCTCTGGAAATGTAGCACGCCTGAAGAAACGTGCAGTGTGTTGCCCATCACTCGGCAGACACAGAGGGCCTCCGAGGGACCTATGGGCCTCGATGTTGCTCAGTAGGCCCGCAGGGGTGTGGGGGTACTCAGTGATCTTGGAACGAAAACGATGCTCACCCGAGGGGCCTAGGAGTTCTCAAAGGGTACCTTCTTTAAAATAAAGCAGAACAGCGACTAAGAGCTCATGGGAAGACCTGCCTGCCTCCCGTTCTGCATGGCTACTCGGGGCCTTACCTCGAGGCAAGGACTCACGTTGAGATTCCCTTTAGCTCTAGAGCATTACAAGAAGAGAGCCATCCCGGCCATGGAAGCACCCTGTGTAGCCAGAGAAAACCCATTTTCTTCCCAGACCCATGCCTACGGCGTCCAGAGGCCTGACAACAGCAGAGAATTTCAGGGAGCTTCCAGGGAGCATGAATGGGGCTTTCCAAATGGAAAAGCAAGGCTAGTACCATCCCGCCCCCATTTCCATGGGCACACGCAGCATACATCCCTGTGGTTTCTGACAAGTCAAAAGAGACACAGAGCACACACTTCGTCCTTCCCTGAATCAACTTCTCGAGGCAGAGTGTTCTGCATCTAGTGAACGGCCTCAACCAAGGCACGCCCTAGCTAGGCCTCTGGGCCCGGGCCTCTTCAGAAGCCTGCAGTGCTACAGGAAGAACTGTGTTTTAGTGGCAATAGGCAAGCAATCTGCCTTTCTTCTGGAGGCAGGGTGACTTCAGGTAGGAGGTCCTGGTTGGAAGGCGAAGCCTAGTGTTTTTTTTCAGTGCCAATCAGAGTAGGGAATGAGTGCGACTTCCATGGCATGTTGGAACCTGCTAGAACCGTGCCCGTGAACCTGTGGTAGTGCTGGGGAAATCAAGCTGTCCCAAGAAAGAGTGTACTGTTTTGCCCATCACTCGGCATACACAGTGTGAGTACGAAGGCCTACGGGCCTGGATGTTGTTTAGAAGAGCCAGGGGAGCCTGGGGGTACTCAGTGTTCTTGCAGGGAATAGGGTTTCCAGGCGAGGCACCTAGGTGTCCCGCAAAGCGTACTGGCGTTCAAATGCTGCAGAGCAGCGGCTACCGCCTCATGGAAACTGCTGCACGCCTCCGCTTCTGCAGAGCAATTCAGGGCCTTACCTCGAGGCAAGTCCTCACGTTGAGTGTCCCGTGAGCGACACCGCATGGTAGGATGCTGTCTTTCTCCTTGAGTAGAGAGACTTCAGGTACGAGGTCCTCTAAGAATTCTAAGCAGAGTGTTTTCTCATGGCAGCTCAAACGAGGGCAATGTCGAAGACTTCCAGGCCATGTTGGACTGCCTAGAAATGTGGTTCTGATGTTGTTCGAGGGCTCTGGAAATGTAGCACGCCTGAAGTAACGTGCAGTGTGTTGCCCATCACTCGGCAGACACAGAGGGCCTCCGAGGGACCTATGGGCCTCGATGTTGCTCAGTAAGCCCACAGGGGTGTGGAGGTACTCAGTGATCTTGGAACGAAAATGATGCTCACCCGAGGGGCCTAGGAGTTCTCAAAGGGTACCTTCTTTAAAATAAAGCAGAACAGCGACTAAGAGCTCATGGGAAGAGCTGCCTGCCTCCCGTTCTGCATGGCTACTCGGGGCCTTACCTCGAGGCAAGGACTCACGTTGAGATTCCCTTTAGCTCTAGAGCATGGCTAGATGAGCCCCACCCCGGCCATGGAAGCACCCTGTGTAGCCAGAGAAAACCCATTTTCTTCCCAGACCCATGCCTACGGCGTCCAGAGGCCTGACAACAGCAGAGAATTTCAGGGAGCTTCCAGGGAGCATGAATGGGGCTTTCCAAATGGAAAAGCAAGGCTAGTACCATCCCGCCCCCATTTCCATGGGCACACGCAGCATACATCCCTGTGGTTTCTGACAAGTCAAAAGAGACACAGAGCACACACTTCGTCCTTCCCTGAATCAACTCCTCGAGGCAGGGTGTTCTGCATGTAGTGAACGGCCTCAACCAAGGCGCGCCCTAGCTAGACCTCTGGGCCCGTGCCTCTTCAGAAGCCTGCAGTGCTACAGGAAAAACTGTGCTTTAGTGGCAATAGGAACGCAAGCCGACTTTCTCCTGGAGGCAGGGTGACTTCAGGTAAGAGGTCCTGGTTGGAAGGCGAAGCCTAGTGTTTTTTTTTCAGTGCCAATCAGAGTAGGGAATGAGTGCGACTTCCACGGCATGTTGGAACCTGCTAGAACCGTGCCCGTGAACCTGTGGTAGTGCTGGGGAAATCAAGCTGTCCCAAGAAAGAGTGTACTGTTTTGCCCATCACTCGGCATACACAGTGTGAGTACGAAGGCCTACGGGCCTGGATGTTGTTTAGAAGAGCCAGGGGAGCCTGGGGGTACTCAGTGTTCTTGCAGGGAATAGGGTTTCCAGGCGAGGCACCTAGGTGTCCCGCAAAGCGTACTGGCGTTCAAATGCTGCAGAGCAGCGACTACGGCCTCATGGAAACTGCTGCACGCCTCCGCTTCTGCAGAGCAATTCAGGGCCTTACCTCGAGGCAAGTCCTCACGTTGAGTGTCCCGTGAGCGACACCGCATGGTAGGATGCTGACTTTCTCCTTGAGTAGAGAGACTTCAGGTACGAGGTCCTCTAAGAATTCTAAGCAGAGTGTTTTCTCATGGCAGCTCAAACGAGGGCAATGTCGAAGACTTCCAGGCCATGTTGGACTGCCTAGAAATGTGGTTCTGCTGTTGTTCGAGGGCTCTGGAAATGTAGCACGCCTGAAGTAACGTGCAGTGTGTTGCCCATCACTCGGCAGACACAGAGGGCCTCCGAGGAACCTATGGGCCTCGATGTTGCTCAGTAGGCCCACAGGGGTGTGGGGGTACTCAGTGATCTTGGAACGAAAATGATGCTCACCCGAGGGGCCTAGGAGTTCTCAAAGGGTACCTTCTTTAAAATAAAGCAGAACAGCGACTAAGAGCTCATGGGAAGAGCTGCCTGCCTCCCGTTCTGCATGGCTACTCGGGGCCTTACCTCGAGGCAAGGACTCACGTTGAGATTCCCTTTAGTTCTAGAGCATTACAAGAAGAGAGCCACCCCGGCCATGGAAGCACCCTGTGTAGCCAGAGAAAACCCATTTTCTTCCCAGACCCATGCCTACAGCGGCCAGAGGCCAGTCAACAGCAGAGAATTTCAGGGAGCTTCAAGGGAGCATGAATGGGGCTTTCCAAATGGAAAAGCAAGGCTAGTACCATCCCGCCCCCATTTCCATGGGCACACGCAGCATACATCCCTGTGGTTTCTGACAAGTCAAAAGAGACACAGAGCACACACTGGTTCCTTCCCTGAATCAACTTCTCGAGGCAGAGTGTTCTGCATCTAGTGAACGGCCTCAACCAAGGCACGCCCTAGCTAGGCCTCTGGGCCCGGGCCTCTTCAGAAGCCTGCAGTGCTACAGGAAGAACTGTGCTTTAGTGGCAATAGGCAAGCAATCCGCCTTTCTCCTGGAGGCAGGGTGACTTCAGGTAGGAGGTCCTGGTTGGAAGGCGAAGCCTAGTGTTTTTTTTCAGTGCCAATCAGAGTAGGGAATGAGTGCGACTTCCACGGCATGTTGGAACCTGCTAGAACCGTGCCCGTGAACCTGTGGTAGTGCTGGGGAAATCAAGCTGTCCCAAGAAAGAGTGTACTGTTTTGCCCATCACTCGGCATACACAGTGTGAGTACGAAGGCCTACGGGCCTGGATGTTGTTTAGAAGAGCCAGGGGAGCCTGGGGGTACTCAGTGTTCTTGCAGGGAATAGGGTTTCCAGGCGAGGCACCTAGGTGTCCCGCAAAGCGTACTGGCGTTCAAATGCTGCAGAGCAGCGGCTACCGCCTCATGGAAACTGCTGCACGCCTCCGATTCTGCAGAGCAATTCAGGGCCTTACCTCGAGGCAAGTCCTCACGTTGAGTGTCCCGTGAGCGACACCGCATGGTAGGATGCTGTCTTTCTCCTTGAGTAGAGAGACTTCAGGTACGAGGTCCTCTAAGAATTCTAAGCAGAGTGTTTTCTCATGGCAGCTCAAACGAGGGCAATGTCGAAGACTTCCAGGCCATGTTGGACTGCCTAGAAATGTGGTTCTGCTGTTGTTCGAGGGCTCTGGAAATGTAGCACGCCTGAAGTAACGTGCAGTGTGTTGCCCATCACTCGGCAGACACAGAGGGCCTCCGAGGGACCTATGGGCCTCGATGTTGCTCAGTAGGCCCACAGGGGTGTGGGGGTACTCAGTGATCTTGGAACGAAAACGATGCTCACCCGAGGGGCCTAGGAGTTCTCAAAGGGTACCTTCTTTAAAATAAAGCAGAACAGCGACTAAGAGCTCATGGGAAGAGCTGCCTGCCTCCCGTTCTGCATGGCTACTCGGGGCCTTACCTCGAGGCAAGGACTCACGTTGAGATTCCCTTTAGCTCTAGAGCATTACAAGAAGAGAGCCACCCCGGCCATGGAAGCACCCTGTGTAGCCAGAGAAAACCCATTTTCTTCCCAGACCCATGCCTACGGCGTCCAGAGGCCTGACAACAGCAGAGAATTTCAGGGAGCTTCCAGGGAGCATGAATGGGGCTTTCCAAATGGAAAAGCAAGGCTAGTACCATCCCGCCCCCATTTCCATGGGCACACGCAGCATACATCCCTGTGGTTTCTGACAAGTCAAAAGAGACAGAGAGCACACACTTCGTCCTTCCCTGAATCAACTTCTCGAGGCAGAGTGTTCTGCATCTAGTGAACGGCCTCAACCAAGGCACGCCCTAGCTAGGCCTCTGGGCCCGGGCCTCTTCAGAAGCCTGCAGTGCTACAGGAAGAACTGTGCTTTAGTGGCAATAGGCAAGCAATCTGCCTTTCTTCTGGAGGCAGGGTGACTTCAGGTCGGAGGTCCTGGTTGGAAGGCGAAGCCTAGTGTTTTTTTTCAGTGCCAATCAGAGTAGGGAATGAGTGCGACTTCCACGGCATGTTGGAACCTGCTAGAACCGTGCCCGTGAACCTGTGGTAGTGCTGGGGAAATCAAGCTGTCCCAAGAAAGAGTGTACTGTTTTGCCCATCACTCGGCATACACAGTGTGAGTACGAAGGCCTACGGGCCTGGATGTTGTTTAGAAGAGCCAGGGGAGCCTGGGGGTACTCAGTGTTCTTGCAGGGAATAGGGTTTCCAGGCGAGGCACCTAGGTGTCCCGCAAAGCGTACTGGCGTTCAAATGCTGCACAGCAGCGGCTACCGCCTCATGGAAACTGCTGCACGCCTCCGCTTCTGCAGAGCAATTCAGGGCCTTACCTCGAGGCAAGTCCTCACGTTGAGTGTCCCGTGAGCGACACCGCATGGTAGGATGCTGTCTTTCTCCTTGAGTAGAGAGACTTCAGGTACGAGGTCCTCTAAGAATTCTAAGCAGAGTGTTTTCTCATGGCAGCTCAAACGAGGGCAATGTCGAAGACTTCCAGGCCATGTTGGACTGCCTAGAAATGTGGTTCTGATGTTGTTCGAGGGCTCTGGAAATGTAGTACGCCTGAAGTAACGTGCAGTGTGTTGCCCATCACTCGGCAGACACAGAGGGCCTCCGAGGGACCTATGGGCCTCGATGTTGCTCAGTAAGCCCACAGGGGTGTGGAGGTACTCAGTGATCTTGGAACGAAAATGATGCTCACCCGAGGGGCCTAGGAGTTCTCAAAGGGTACCTTCTTTAAAATAAAGCAGAACAGCGACTAAGAGCTCATGGGAAGAGCTGCCTGCCTCCCGTTCTGCATGGCTACTCGGGGCCTTACCTCGAGGCAAGGACTCACGTTGAGATTCCCTTTAGCTCTAGAGCATGGCTAGATGAGCCCCACCCCGGCCATGGAAGCACCCTGTGTAGCCAGAGAAAACCCATTTTCTTCCCAGACCCATGCCTACGGCGTCCAGAGGCCTGACAACAGCAGAGAATTTCAGGGAGCTTCCAGGGAGCATGAATGGGGCTTTCCAAATGGAAAAGCAAGGCTAGTACCATCCCTCCCCCATTTCCATGGGCACACGCAGCATACATCCCTGTGGTTTCTGACAAGTCAAAAGAGACACAGAGCACACACTTCGTCCTTCCCTGAATCAACTCCTCGAGGCAGGGTGTTCTGCATGTAGTGAACGGCCTCAACCAAGGCGCGCCCTAGCTAGACCTCTGGGCCCTTGCTTCTTCAGAAGCCTGCAGTGCTACAGGAAAAACTGTGCTTTAGTGGCAATAGGAACGCAAGCCGACTTTCTCCTGGAGGCAGGGTGACTTCAGGTAGGAGGTCCTGGTTGGAAGGCGAAGCCTAGTGTTTTTTTTTCAGTGCCAATCAGAGTAGGGAATGAGTGAGACTTCCACGGCATGTTGGAACCTGCTAGAACCGTGCCCGTGAACCTGTGGTAGTGCTGGGGAAATCAAGCTGTCCCAAGAAAGAGTGTACTGTTTTGCCCATCACTCGGCATACACAGTGTGAGTACGAAGGCCTACGGGCCTGGATGTTGTTTAGAAGAGCCAGGGGAGCCTGGGGGTACTCAGTGTTCTTGCAGGGAATAGGGTTTCCAGGCGAGGCACCTAGGTGTCCCGCAAAGCGTACTGGCGTTCAAATGCTGCAGAGCAGCGACTACGGCCTCATGGAAACTGCTGCACGCCTCCGCTTCTGCAGAGCAATTCAGGGCCTTACCTCGAGGCAAGTCCTCACGTTGAGTGTCCCGTGAGCGACACCGCATGGTAGGATGCTGACTTTCTCCTTGAGTAGAGAGACTTCAGGTACGAGGTCCTCTAAGAATTCTAAGCAGAGTGTTTTCTCATGGCAGCTCAAACGAGGGCAATGTCGAAGACTTCCAGGCCATGTTGGACTGCCTAGAAATGTGGTTCTGCTGTTGTTCGAGGGCTCTGGAAATGTAGCACGCCTGAAGTAACGTGCAGTGTGTTGCCCATCACTCGGCAGACACAGAGGGCCTCCGAGGAACCTATGGGCCTCGATGTTGCTCAGTAGGCCCACAGGGGTGTGGGGGTACTCAGTGATCTTGGAACGAAAATGATGCTCACCCGAGGGGCCTAGGAGTTCTCAAAGGGTACCTTCTTTAAAATAAAGCAGAACAGCGACTAAGAGCTCATGGGAAGAGCTGCCTGCCTCCCGTTCTGCATGGCTACTCGGGGCCTTACCTCGAGGCAAGGACTCACGTTGAGATTCCCTTTAGTTCTAGAGCATTACAAGAAGAGAGCCACCCCGCCCGTGGAAGCACCCTGTGTAGCCAGAGAAAACCCATTTTCTTCCCAGACCCATGCCTACAGCGGCCAGAGGCCAGTCAACAGCAGAGAATTTCAGGGAGCTTCAAGGGAGCATGAATGGGGCTTTCCAAATGGAAAAGCAAGGCTAGTACCATCCCGCCCCCATTTCCATGGGCACACGCAGCATACATCCCTGTGGTTTCTGACAAGTCAAAAGAGACACAGAGCACACACTGGTTCCTTCCCTGAATCAACTTCTCGAGGCAGAGTGTTCTGCATCTAGTGAACGGCCTCAACCAAGGCACGCCCTAGCTAGGCCTCTGGGCCCGGGCCTCTTCAGAAGCCTGCAGTGCTACAGGAAGAACTGTGCTTTAGTGGCAATAGGCAAGCAATCCGCCTTTCTCCTGGAGGCAGGGTGACTTCAGGTAGGAGGTCCTGGTTGGAAGGCGAAGCCTAGTGTTTTTTTTCAGTGCCAATCAGAGTAGGGAATGAGTGCGACTTCCACGGCATGTTGGAACCTGCTAGAACCGTGCCCGTGAACCTGTGGTAGTGCTGGGGAAATCAAGCTGTCCCAAGAAAGAGTGTACTGTTTTGCCCATCACTCGGCATACACAGTGTGAGTACGAAGGCCTACGGGCCTGGATGTTGTTTAGAAGAGCCAGGGGAGCCTGGGGGTACTCAGTGTTCTTGCAGGGAATAGGGTTTCCAGGCGAGGCACCTAGGTGTCCCGCAAAGCGTACTGGCGTTCAAATGCTGCAGAGCAGCGGCTACCGCCTCATGGAAACTGCTGCACGCCTCCGCTTCTGCAGAGCAATTCAGGGCCTTACCTCGAGGCAAGTCCTCACGTTGAGTGTCCCGTGAGCGACACCGCATGGTAGGATGCTGTCTTTCTCCTTGAGTAGAGAGACTTCAGGTACGAGGTCCTCTAAGAATTCTAAGCAGAGTGTTTTCTCATGGCAGCTCAAACGAGGGCAATGTCGAAGACTTCCAGGCCATGTTGGACTGCCTAGAAATGTGGTTCTGCTGTTGTTCGAGGGCTCTGGAAATGTAGTACGCCTGAAGTAACGTGCAGTGTGTTGCCCATCACTCGGCAGACACAGAGGGCCTCCGAGGGACCTATGGGCCTCGATGTTGCTCAGTAAGCCCACAGGGGTGTGGAGGTACTCAGTGATCTTGGAACGAAAATGATGCTCACCCGAGGGGCCTAGGAGTTCTCAAAGGGTACCTTCTTTAAAATAAAGCAGAACAGCGACTAAGAGCTCATGGGAAGAGCTGCCTGCCTCCCGTTCTGCATGGCTACTCGGGGCCTTACCTCGAGGCAAGGACTCACGTTGAGATTCCCTTTAGCTCTAGAGCAAGGCTAGATGAGCCCCACCCCGGCCATGGAAGCACCCTGTGTAGCCAGAGAAAACCCATTTTCTTCCCAGACCCATGCCTACGGCGTCCAGAGGCCTGACAACAGCAGAGAATTTCAGGGAGCTTCCAGGGAGCATGAATGGGGCTTTCCAAATGGAAAAGCAAGGCTAGTACCATCCCACCCCCATTTCCATGGGCACACGCAGCATACATCCCTGTGGTTTCTGACAAGTCAAAAGAGACACAGAGCACACACTTCGTCCTTCCCTGAATCAACTCCTCGAGGCAGGGTGTTCTGCGTGTAGTGAACGGCCTCAACCAAGGCGCGCCCTAGCTAGACCTCTGGGCCCGTGCCTCTTCAGAAGCCTGCAGTGCTACAGGAAAAACTGTGCTTTAGTGGCAATAGGAACGCAAGCCGACTTTCTCCTGGAGGCAGGGTGACTTCAGGTAGGAGGTCCTGGTTGGAAGGCGAAGCCTAGTGTTTTTTTTTCAGTGCCAATCAGAGTAGGGAATGAGTGCGACTTCCACGGCATGTTGGAACCTGCTAGAACCGTGCCCGTGAACCTGTGGTAGTGCTGGGGAAATCAAGCTGTCCCAAGAAAGAGTGTACTGTTTTGCCCATCACTCGGCATACACAGTGTGAGTACGAAGGCCTACGGGCCTGGATGTTGTTTAGAAGAGCCAGGGGAGCCTGGGGGTACTCAGTGTTCTTGCAGGGAATAGGGTTTCCAGGCGAGGCACCTAGGTGTCCCGCAAAGCGTACTGGCGTTCATATGCTGCAGAGCAGCGGCTACCGCCTCATGGAAACTGCTGCACGCCTCCGCTTCTGCAGAGCAATTCAGGGCCTTACCTCGAGGCAAGTCCTCACGTTGAGTGTCCCGTGAGCGACACCGCATGGTAGGATGCTGACTTTCTCCTTGAGTAGAGAGACTTCAGGTACGAGGTCCTCTAAGAATTCTAAGCAGAGTGTTTTCTCATGGCAGCTCAAACGAGGGCAATGTCGAAGACTTCCAGGCCATGTTGGACTGCCTAGAAATGTGGTTCTGCTGTTGTTCGAGGGCTCTGGAAATGTAGCACGCCTGAAGTAACGTGCAGTGTGTTGCCCATCACTCGGCAGACACAGAGGGCCTCCGAGGAACCTATGGGCCTCGATGTTGCTCAGTAGGCCCACAGGGGTGTGGGGGTACTCAGTGATCTTGGAACGAAAATGATGCTCACCCGAGGGGCCTAGGAGTTCTCAAAGGGTACCTTCTTTAAAATAAAGCAGAACAGCGACTAAGAGCTCATGGGAAGAGCTGCCTGCCTCCCGTTCTGCATGGCTACTCGGGGCCTTACCTCGAGGCAAGGACTCACGTTGAGATTCCCTTTAGTTCTAGAGCATTACAAGAAGAGAGCCACCCCGGCCATGGAAGCACCCTGTGTAGCCAGAGAAAACCCATTTTCTTCCCAGACCCATGCCTACAGCGGCCAGAGGCCAGTCAACAGCAGAGAATTTCAGGGAGCTTCAAGGGAGCATGAATGGGGCTTTCCAAATGGAAAAGCAAGGCTAGTACCATCCCGCCCCCATTTCCATGGGCACACGCAGCATACATCCCTGTGGTTTCTGACAAGTCAAAAGAGACACAGAGCACACACTGGTTCCTTCCCTGAATCAACTCCTCGAGGCAGGGTGTTCTGCATGTAGTGAACGGCCTCAACCAAGGTGCGCCCTAGCTAGACCTCTGGGCCCGTGCCTCTTCAGAAGCCTGCAGTGCTACAGGAAGAACTGTGCTTTAGTGGCAATAGGAACGCAAGCCGACTTTCTCCTGGAGGCAGGGTGACTTCAGGTAGGAGGTCCTGGTTGGAAGGCGAAGCCTAGTGTGTTTTTTTCAGTGCAAATCAGAGTAGGGAATGAGTGCGACTTCCACGGCATGTTGGAACCTGCTAGAACCGTGCCCGTGAACCTGTGGTAGTGCTGGGGAAATCAAGCTGTCCCAAGAAAGAGTGTACTGTTTTGCCCATCACTCGGCATACACAGTGTGAGTACGAAGGCCTACGGGCCTGGATGTTGTTTAGAAGAGCCAGGGGAGCCTGGGGGTACTCAGTGTTCTTGCAGGGAATAGGGTTTCCAGGCGAGGCACCTAGGTGTCCCGCAAAGCGTACTGGCGTTCAAATGCTGCAGAGCAGCGACTACGGCCTCATGGAAACTGCTGCACGCCTCCGCTTCTGCAGAGCAATTCAGGGCCTTACCTCGAGGCAAGTCCTCACGTTGAGTGTCCCGTGAGCGACACCGCATGGTAGGATGCTGACTTTCTCCTTGAGTAGAGAGACTTCAGGTACGAGGTCCTCTAAGAATTCTAAGCAGAGTGTTTTCTCATGGCAGCTCAAACGAGGGCAATGTCGAAGACTTCCAGGCCATGTTGGACTGCCTAGAATTGTGGTTCTGATGTTGTTCGAGGGCTCTGGAAATGTAGCACGCCTGAAGTAACGTGCAGTGTGTTGCCCATCATTCGGCAGACACAGAGGGCCTCCGAGGGAACTATGGGCCTCGATGTTGCTCAGTAGGCCCACAGGGGTGTGGGGGTACTCAGTGATCTTGGAACGAAAATGATGCTCACCCGAGGGGCCTAGGAGTTCTCAAAGGGTACCTTCTTTAAAATAAAGCAGAACAGCGACTAAGAGCTCATGGGAAGAGCTGCCTGCCTCCCGTTCTGCATGGCTACTCGGGGCCTTACCTCGAGGCAAGGACTCACGTTGAGATTCCCTTTAGTTCTAGAGCATTACAAGAAGAGAGCCACCCCGGCCATGGAAGCACCCTGTGTAGCCAGAGAAAACCCATTTTCTTCCCAGACCCATGCCTACAGCGGCCAGAGGCCAGTCAACAGCAGAGAATTTCAGGGAGCTTCAAGGGAGCATGAATGGGGCTTTCCAAATGGAAAAGCAAGGCTAGTACCATCCCGCCCCCATTTCCATGGGCACACGCAGCATACATCCCTGTGGTTTCTGACAAGTCAAAAGAGACACAGAGCACACACTGGTTCCTTCCCTGAATCAACTTCTCGAGGCAGAGTGTTCTGCATCTAGTGAACGGCCTCAACCAAGGCACGCCCTAGCTAGGCCTCTGGGCCCGGGCCTCTTCAGAAGCCTGCAGTGCTACAGGAAGAACTGTGCTTTAGTGGCAATAGGCAAGCAATCCGCCTTTCTCCTGGAGGCAGGGTGACTTCAGGTAGGAGGTCCTGGTTGGAAGGCGAAGCCTAGTGTTTTTTTTCAGTGCCAATCAGAGTAGGGAATGAGTGCGACTTCCACGGCATGTTGGAACCTGCTAGAACCGTGCCCGTGAACCTGTGGTAGTGCTGGGGAAATCAAGCTGTCCCAAGAAAGAGTGTACTGTTTTGCCCATCACTCGGCATACACAGTGTGAGTACGAAGGCCTACGGGCCTGGATGTTGTTTAGAAGAGCCAGGGGAGCCTGGGGGTACTCAGTGTTCTTGCAGGGAATAGGGTTTCCAGGCGAGGCACCTAGGTGTCCCGCAAAGCGTACTGGCGTTCAAATGCTGCAGAGCAGCGGCTACCGCCTCATGGAAACTGCTGCACGCCTCCGCTTCTGCAGAGCAATTCAGGGCCTTACCTCGAGGCAAGTCCTCACGTTGAGTGTCCCGTGAGCGACACCGCATGGTAGGATGCTGTCTTTCTCCTTGAGTAGAGAGACTTCAGGTACGAGGTCCTCTAAGAATTCTAAGCAGAGTGTTTTCTCATGGCAGCTCAAACGAGGGCAATGTCGAAGACTTCCAGGCCATGTTGGACTGCCTAGAAATGTGGTTCTGCTGTTGTTCGAGGGCTCTGGAAATGTAGCACGCCTGAAGTAACGTGCAGTGTGTTGCCCATCACTCGGCAGACACAGAGGGCCTCCGAGGGACCTATGGGCCTCGATGTTGCTCAGTAGGCCCA
Organism: Eubalaena glacialis; assembly: GCF_028564815.1. Classification (NCBI taxonomy): domain Eukaryota; kingdom Metazoa; phylum Chordata; class Mammalia; order Artiodactyla; family Balaenidae; genus Eubalaena; species Eubalaena glacialis. Next base: position 100,198,464 of record NC_083716.1, read on the forward strand.
CAGGGGTGTGGGGGTACTCAGTGATCTTGGAACGAAAACGATGCTCACCCGAGGGGCCTAGGAGTTCTCAAAGGGTACCTTCTTTAAAATAAAGCAGAACAGCGACTAAGAGCTCATGGGAAGAGCTGCCTGCCTCCCGTTCTGCATGGCTACTCGGGGCCTTACCTCGAGGCAAGGACTCACGTTGAGATTCCCTTTAGCTCTAGAGCATTACAAGAAGAGAGCCACCCCGGCCATGGAAGCACCCTGTGTAGCCAGAGAAAACCCATTTTCTTCCCAGACCCATGCCTACGGCGTCCAGAGGCCTGACAACAGCAGAGAATTTCAGGGAGCTTCCAGGGAGCATGAATGGGGCTTTCCAAATGGAAAAGCAAGGCTAGTACCATCCCGCCCCCATTTCCATGGGCACACGCAGCATACATCCCTGTGGTTTCTGACAAGTCAAAAGAGACACAGAGCACACACTTCGTCCTTCCCTGAATCAACTTCTCGAGGCAGAGTGTTCTGCATCTAGTGAACGGCCTCAACCAAGGCACGCCCTAGCTAGGCCTCTGGGCCCGGGCCTCTTCAGAAGCCTGCAGTGCTACAGGAAGAACTGTGCTTTAGTGGCAATAGGCAAGAAATCTGCCTTTCTTCTGGAGGCAGGGTGACTTCAGGTAGGAGGTCCTGGTTGGAAGGCGAAGCCTAGTGTTTTTTTTCAGTGCCAATCAGAGTAGGGAATGAGTGCGACTTCCACGGCATTTTGGAACCTGCTAGAACCGTGCCCGTGAACCTGTGGTAGTGCTGGGGAAATCAAGCTGTCCCAAGAAAGAGTGTACTGTTTTGCCCATCACTCGGCATACACAGTGTGAGTACGAAGGCCTACGGGCCTGGATGTTGTTTAGAAGAGCCAGGGGAGCCTGGGGGTACTCAGTGTTCTTGCAGGGAATAGGGTTTCCAGGCGAGGCACCTAGGTGTCCCGCAAAGCGTACTGGCGTTCAAATGCTGCAGAGCAGCGGCTACCGCCTCATGGAAACTGCTGCACGCCTCCGCTTCTGCAGAGCAATTCAGGGCCTTACCTCGAGGCAAGTCCTCACGTTGAGTGTCCCGTGAGCGACACCGCATGGTAGGATGCTGACTTTCTCCTTGAGTAGAGAGACTTCAGGTACGAGGTCCTCTAAGAATTCTAAGCAGAGTGTTTTCTCATGGCAGCTCAAACGAGGGCAATGTCGAAGACTTCCAGGCCATGTTGGACTGCCTAGAAATGTGGTTCTGATGTTGTTCGAGGGCTCTGGAAATGTAGTACGCCTGAAGTAACGTGCAGTGTGTTGCCCATCACTCGGCAGACACAGAGGGCCTCCGAGGGACCTATGGGCCTCGATGTTGCTCAGTAAGCCCACAGGGGTGTGGAGGTACTCAGTGATCTTGGAACGAAAATGATGCTCACCCGAGGGGCCTAGGAGTTCTCAAAGGGTACCTTCTTTAAAATAAAGCAGAACAGCGACTAAGAGCTCATGGGAAGAGCTGCCTGCCTCCCGTTCTGCATGGCTACTCGGGGCCTTACCTCGAGGCAAGGACTCACGTTGAGATTCCCTTTAGCTCTAGAGCATGGCTAGATGAGCCCCACCCCGGCAATGGAAGCACCCTGTGTAGCCAGAGAAAACCCATTTTCTTCCCAGACCCATGCCTACGGCGTCCAGAGGCCTGACAACAGCAGAGAATTTCAGGGAGCTTCCAGGGAGCATGAATGGGGCTTTCCAAATGGAAAAGCAAGGCTAGTACCATCCCGCCCCCATTTCCATGGGCACACGCAGCATACATCCCTGTGGTTTCTGACAAGTCAAAAGAGACACAGAGCACACACTTCGTCCTTCCCTGAATCAACTCCTCGAGGCAGGGTGTTCTGCATGTAGTGAACGGCCTCAACCAAGGCGCGCCCTAGCTAGACCTCTGGGCCCGTGCCTCTTCAGAAGCCTGCAGTGTTACAGGAAAAACTGTGCTTTAGTGGCAATAGGAACGCAAGCCGACTTTCTCCTGGAGGCAGGGTGACTTCAGGTAGGAGGTCCTGGTTGGAAGGCGAAGCCTAGTGTTTTTTTTTCAGTGCCAATCAGAGTAGGGAATGAGTGCGACTTCCACGGCATGTTGGAACCTGCTAGAACCGTGCCCGTGAACCTGTGGTAGTGCTGGGGAAATCAAGCTGTCCCAAGAAAGAGTGTACTGTTTTGCCCATCACTCGGCATACACAGTGTGAGTACGAAGGCCTACGGGCCTGGATGTTGTTTAGAAGAGCCAGGGGAGCCTGGGGGTACTCAGTGTTCTTGCAGGGAATAGGGTTTCCAGGCGAGGCACCTAGGTGTCCCGCAAAGCGTACTGGCGTTCAAATGCTGCAGAGCAGCGACTACGGCCTCATGGAAACTGCTGCACGCCTCCGCTTCTGCAGAGCAATTCAGGGCCTTACCTCGAGGCAAGTCCTCACGTTGAGTGTCCCGTGAGCGACACCGCATGGTAGGATGCTGACTTTCTCCTTGAGTAGAGAGACTTCAGGTACGAGGTCCTCTAAGAATTCTAAGCAGAGTGTTTTCTCATGGCAGCTCAAACGAGGGCAATGTCGAAGACTTCCAGGCCATGTTGGACTGCCTAGAAATGTGGTTCTGCTGTTGTTCGAGGGCTCTGGAAATGTAGCACGCCTGAAGTAACGTGCAGTGTGTTGCCCATCACTCGGCAGACACAGAGGGCCTCCGAGGAACCTATGGGCCTCGATGTTGCTGAGTAGGCCCACAGAGGTGTGGGGGTACTCAGTGATCTTGGAACGAAAATGATGCTCACCCGAGGGGCCTAGGAGTTCTCAAAGGGTACCTTCTTTAAAATAAAGCAGAACAGCGACTAAGAGCTCATGGGAAGAGCTGCCTGCCTCCCGTTCTGCATGGCTACTCGGGGCCTTACCTCAAGGCAAGGACTCACGTTGAGATTCCCTTTAGTTCTAGAGCATTACAAGAAGAGAGCCACCCCGGCCGTGGAAGCACCCTGTGTAGCCAGAGAAAACCCATTTTCTTCCCAGACCCATGCCTACAGCGGCCAGAGGCCAATCAACAGCAGAGAATTTCAGGGAGCTTCAAGGGAGCATGAATGGGGCTTTCCAAATGGAAAAGCAAGGCTAGTACCATCCCGCCCCCATTTCCATGGGCACACGCAGCATACATCCCTGTGGTTTCTGACAAGTCAAAAGAGACACAGAGCACACACTGGTTCCTTCCCTGAATCAACTTCTCGAGGCAGAGTGTTCTGCATCTAGTGAACGGCCTCAACCAAGGCACGCCCTAGCTAGGCCTCTGGGCCCGGGCCTCTTCAGAAGCCTGCAGTGCTACAGGAAGAACTGTGCTTTAGTGGCAATAGGCAAGCAATCCGCCTTTCTCCTGGAGGCAGGGTGACTTCAGGTAGGAGGTCCTGGTTGGAAGGCGAAGCCTAGTGTTTTTTTTCAGTGCCAATCAGAGTAGGGAATGAGTGCGACTTCCACGGCATGTTGGAACCTGCTAGAACCGTGCCCGTGAACCTGTGGTAGTGCTGGGGAAATCAAGCTGTCCCAAGAAAGAGTGTACTGTTTTGCCCATCACTCGGCATACACAGTGTGAGTACGAAGGCCTACGGGCCTGGATGTTGTTTAGAAGAGCCAGGGGAGCCTGGGGGTACTCAGTGTTCTTGCAGGGAATAGGGTTTCCAGGCGAGGCACCTAGGTGTCCCGCAAAGCGTACTGGCGTTCAAATGCTGCAGAGCAGCGGCTACCGCCTCATGGAAACTGCTGCACGCCTCCGCTTCTGCAGAGCAATTCAGGGCCTTACCTCGAGGCAAGTCCTCACGTTGAGTGTCCCGTGAGCGACACCGCATGGTAGGATGCTGTCTTTCTCCTTGAGTAGAGAGACTTCAGGTACGAGGTCCTCTAAGAATTCTAAGCAGAGTGTTTTCTCATGGCAGCTCAAACGAGGGCAATGTCGAAGACTTCCAGGCCATGTTGGACTGCCTAGAAATGTGGTTCTGATGTTGTTCGAGGGCTCTGGAAATGTAGTACGCCTGAAGTAACGTGCAGTGTGTTGCCCATCACTCGGCAGACACAGAGGGCCTCCGAGGGACCTATGGGCCTCGATGTTGCTCAGTAAGCCCACAGGGGTGTGGAGGTACTCAGTGATCTTGGAACGAAAATGATGCTCACCCGAGGGGCCTAGGAGTTCTCAAAGGGTACCTTCTTTAAAATAAAGCAGAACAGCGACTAAGAGCTCATGGGAAGAGCTGCCTGCCTCCCGTTCTGCATGGCTACTCGGGGCCTTACCTCGAGGCAAGGACTCACGTTGAGATTCCCTTTAGCTCTAGAGCAAGGCTAGATGAGCCCCACCCCGGCCATGGAAGCACCCTGTGTAGCCAGAGAAAACCCATTTTCTTCCCAGACCCATGCCTACGGCGTCCAGAGGCCTGACAACAGCAGAGAATTTCAGGGAGCTTCCAGGGAGCATGAATGGGGCTTTCCAAATGGAAAAGCAAGGCTAGTACCATCCCACCCCCATTTCCATGGGCACACGCAGCATACATCCCTGTGGTTTCTGACAAGTCAAAAGAGACACAGAGCACACACTTCGTCCTTCCCTGAATCAACTCCTCGAGGCAGGGTGTTCTGCATGTAGTGAACGGCCTCAACCAAGGCGCGCCCTAGCTAGACCTCTGGGCCCGTGCCTCTTCAGAAGCCTGCAGTGCTACAGGAAAAACTGTGCTTTAGTGGCAATAGGAACGCAAGCCGACTTTCTCCTGGAGGCAGGGTGACTTCAGGTAGGAGGTCCTGGTTGGAAGGCGAAGCCTAGTGTTTTTTTTTCAGTGCCAATCAGAGTAGGGAATGAGTGCGACTTCCACGGCATGTTGGAACCTGCTAGAACCGTGCCCGTGAACCTGTGGTAGTGCTGGGGAAATCAAGCTGTCCCAAGAAAGAGTGTACTGTTTTGCCCATCACTCGGCATACACAGTGTGAGTACGAAGGCCTACGGGCCTGGATGTTGTTTAGAAGAGCCAGGGGAGCCTGGGGGTACTCAGTGTTCTTGCAGGGAATAGGGTTTCCAGGCGAGGCACCTAGGTGTCCCGCAAAGCGTACTGGCGTTCAAATGCTGCAGAGCAGCGACTACGGCCTCATGGAAACTGCTGCACGCCTCCGCTTCTGCAGAGCAATTCAGGGCCTTACCTCGAGGCAAGTCCTCACGTTGAGTGTCCCGTGAGCGACACCGCATGGTAGGATGCTGACTTTCTCCTTGAGTAGAGAGACTTCAGGTACGAGGTCCTCTACGAATTCTAAGCAGAGTGTTTTCTCATGGCAGCTCAAACGAGGGCAATGTCGAAGACTTCCAGGCCATGTTGGACTGCCTAGAAATGTGGTTCTGCTGTTGTTCGAGGGCTCTGGAAATGTAGCACGCCTGAAGTAACGTGCAGTGTGTTGCCCATCACTCGGCAGACACAGAGGGCCTCCGAGGAACCTATGGGCCTCGATGTTGCTGAGTAGGCCCACAGGGGTGTGGGGGTACTCAGTGATCTTGGAACGAAAATGATGCTCACCCGAGGGGCCTAGGAGTTCTCAAAGGGTACCTTCTTTAAAATAAAGCAGAACAGCGACTAAGAGCTCATGGGAAGAGCTGCCTGCCTCCCGTTCTGCATGGCTACTCGGGGCCTTACCTCGAGGCAAGGACTCACGTTGAGATTCCCTTTAGTTCTAGAGCATTACAAGAAGAGAGCCACCCCGGCCATGGAAGCACCCTGTGTAGCCAGAGAAAACCCATTTTCTTCCCAGACCCATGCCTACAGCGGCCAGAGGCCAGTCAACAGCAGAGAATTTCAGGGAGCTTCAAGGGAGCATGAATGGGGCTTTCCAAATGGAAAAGCAAGGCTAGTACCATCCCGCCCCCATTTCCATGGGCACACGCAGCATACATCCCTGTGGTTTCTGACAAGTCAAAAGAGACACAGAGCACACACTGGTTCCTTCCCTGAATCAACTCCTCGAGGCAGGGTGTTCTGCATGTAGTGAACGGCCTCAACCAAGGCGCGCCCTAGCTAGACCTCTGGGCCCGTGCCTCTTCAGAAGCCTGCAGTGCTACAGGAAGAACTGTGCTTTAGTGGCAATAGGAACGCAAGCCGACTTTCTCCTGGAGGCAGGGTGACTTCAGGTAGGAGGTCCTGGTTGGAAGGCGAAGCCTAGTGTGTTTTTTTCAGTGCAAATCAGAGTAGGGAATGAGTGCGACTTCCACGGCATGTTGGAACCTGCTAGAACCGTGCCCGTGAACCTGTGGTAGTGCTGGGGAAATCAAGCTGTCCCAAGAAAGAGTGTACTGTTTTGCCCATCACTCGGCATACACAGTGTGAGTACGAAGGCCTACGGGCCTGGATGTTGTTTAGAAGAGCCAGGGGAGCCTGGGGGTACTCAGTGTTCTTGCAGGGAATAGGGTTTCCAGGCGAGGCACCTAGGTGTCCCGCAAAGCGTACTGGCGTTCAAATGCTGCAGAGCAGCGACTACGGCCTCATGGAAACTGCTGCACGCCTCCGCTTCTGCAGAGCAATTCAGGGCCTTACCTCGAGGCAAGTCCTCACGTTGAGTGTCCCGTGAGCGACACCGCATGGTAGGATGCTGACTTTCTCCTTGAGTAGAGAGACTTCAGGTACGAGGTCCTCTAAGAATTCTAAGCAGAGTGTTTTCTCATGGCAGCTCAAACGAGGGCAATGTCGAAGACTTCCAGGCCATGTTGGACTGCCTAGAATTGTGGTTCTGATGTTGTTCGAGGGCTCTGGAAATGTAGCACGCCTGAAGTAACGTGCAGTGTGTTGCCCATCACTCGGCAGACACAGAGGGCCTCCGAGGGACCTATGGGCCTCGATGTTGCTCAGTAGGCCCACAGGGGTGTGGGGGTACTCAGTGATCTTGGAACGAAAACGATGCTCACCCGAGGGGCCTAGGAGTTCTCAAAGGGTACCTTCTTTAAAATAAAGCAGAACAGCGACTAAGAGCTCATGGGAAGACCTGCCTGCCTCCCGTTCTGCATGGCTACTCGGGGCCTTACCTCGAGGCAAGGACTCACGTTGAGATTCCCTTTAGCTCTAGAGCATTACAAGAAGAGAGCCACCCCGGCCATGGAAGCACCCTGTGTAGCCAGAGAAAACCCATTTTCTTCCCAGACCCATGCCTACGGCGTCCAGAGGCCTGACAACAGCAGAGAATTTCAGGGAGCTTCCAGGGAGCATGAATGGGGCTTTCCAAATGGAAAAGCAAGGCTAGTACCATCCCGCCCCCATTTCCATGGGCACACGCAGCATACATCCCTGTGGTTTCTGACAAGTCAAAAGAGACACAGAGCACACACTTCGTCCTTCCCTGAATCAACTTCTCGAGGCAGAGTGTTCTGCATCTAGTGAACGGCCTCAACCAAGGCACGCCCTAGCTAGGCCTCTGGGCCCGGGCCTCTTCAGAAGCCTGCAGTGCTACAGGAAGAACTGTGCTTTAGTGGCAATAGGCAAGAAATCTGCCTTTCTTCTGGAGGCAGGGTGACTTCAGGTAGGAGGTCCTGGTTGGAAGGCGAAGCCTAGTGTTTTTTTTCAGTGCCAATCAGAGTAGGGAATGAGTGCGACTTCCACGGCATTTTGGAACCTGCTAGAACCGTGCCCGTGAACCTGTGGTAGTGCTGGGGAAATCAAGCTGTCCCAAGAAAGAGTGTACTGTTTTGCCCATCACTCGGCATACACAGTGTGAGTACGAAGGCCTACGGGCCTGGATGTTGTTTAGAAGAGCCAGGGGAGCCTGGGGGTACTCAGTGTTCTTGCAGGGAATAGGGTTTCCAGGCGAGGCACCTAGATGTCCCGCAAAGCGTACTGGCGTTCAAATGCTGCAGAGCAGCGGCTACCGCCTCATGGAAACTGCTGCACGCCTCCGCTTCTGCAGAGCAATTCAGGGCCTTACCTCGAGGCAAGTCCTCACGTTGAGTGTCCCGTGAGCGACACCGCATGGTAGGATGCTGTCTTTCTCCTTGAGTAGAGAGACTTCAGGTACGAGGTCCTCTAAGAATTCTAAGCAGAGTGTTTTCTCATGGCAGCTCAAACGAGGGCAATGTCGAAGACTTCCAGGCCATGTTGGACTGCCTAGAAATGTGGTTCTGATGTTGTTCGAGGGCTCTGGAAATGTAGTACGCCTGAAGTAACGTGCAGTGTGTTGCCCATCACTCGGCAGACACAGAGGGCCTCCGAGGGACCTATGGGCCTCGATGTTGCTCAGTAAGCCCACAGGGGTGTGGAGGTACTCAGTGATCTTGGAACGAAAATGATGCTCACCCGAGGGGCCTAGGAGTTCTCAAAGGGTACCTTCTTTAAAATAAAGCAGAACAGCGACTAAGAGCTCATGGGAAGAGCTGCCTGCCTCCCGTTCTGCATGGCTACTCGGGGCCTTACCTCGAGGCAAGGACTCACGTTGAGATTCCCTTTAGCTCTAGAGCATGGCTAGATGAGCCCCACCCCGGCCATGGAAGCACCCTGTGTAGCCAGAGAAAACCCATTTTCTTCCCAGACCCATGCCTACGGCGTCCAGAGGCCTGACAACAGCAGAGAATTTCAGGGAGCTTCCAGGGAGCATGAATGGGGCTTTCCAAATGGAAAAGCAAGGCTAGTACCATCCCGCCCCCATTTCCATGGGCACACGCAGCATACATCCCTGTGGTTTCTGACAAGTCAAAAGAGACACAGAGCACACACTTCGTCCTTCCCTGAATCAACTCCTCGAGGCAGGGTGTTCTGCATGTAGTGAACGGCCTCAACCAAGGCGCGCCCTAGCTAGACCTCTGGGCCCGTGCCTCTTCAGAAGCCTGCAGTGCTACAGGAAAAACTGTGCTTTAGTGGCAATAGGAACGCAAGCCGACTTTCTCCTGGAGGCAGGGTGACTTCAGGTAGGAGGTCCTGGTTGGAAGGCGAAGCCTAGTGTTTTTTTTTCAGTGCCAATCAGAGTAGGGAATGAGTGCGACTTCCACGGCATGTTGGAACCTGCTAGAACCGTGCCCGTGAACCTGTGGTAGTGCTGGGGAAATCAAGCTGTCCCAAGAAAGAGTGTACTGTTTTGCCCATCACTCGGCATACACAGTGTGAGTACGAAGGCCTACGGGCCTGGATGTTGTTTAGAAGAGCCAGGGGAGCCTGGGGGTACTCAGTGTTCTTGCAGGGAATAGGGTTTCCAGGCGAGGCACCTAGGTGTCCCGCAAAGCGTACTGGCGTTCAAATGCTGCAGAGCAGCGACTACCGCCTCATGGAAACTGCTGCACGCCTCCGCTTCTGCAGAGCAATTCAGGGCCTTACCTCGAGGCAAGTCCTCACGTTGAGTGTCCCGTGAGCGACACCGCATGGTAGGATGCTGTCTTTCTCCTTGAGTAGAGAGACTTCAGGTACGAGGTCCTCTAAGAATTCTAAGCAGAGTGTTTTCTCATGGCAGCTCAAACGAGGGCAATGTCGAAGACTTCCAGGCCATGTTGGACTGCCTAGAAATGTGGTTCTGCTGTTGTTCGAGGGCTCTGGAAATGTAGCACGCCTGAAGTAACGTGCAGTGTGTTGCCCATCACTCGGCAGACACAGAGGGCCTCCGAGGGACCTATGGGCCTCGATGTTGCTCAGTAGGCCCACAGGGGTGTGGGGGTACTCAGTGATCTTGGAAAGAAAACGATGCTCACCCGAGGGGCCTAGGAGTTCTCAAAGGGTACCTTCTTTAAAATAAAGCAGAACAGCGACTAAGAGCTCATGGGAAGAGCTGCCTGCCTCCCGTTCTGCATGGCTACTCGGGGCCTTACCTCGAGGCAAGGACTCACGTTGAGATTCCCTTTAGCTCTAGAGCATGGCTAGATGAGCCCCACCCCGGCCATGGAAGCACCCTGTGTAGCCAGAGAAAACCCATTTTCTTCCCAGACCCATGCCTACGGCGTCCAGAGGCCTGACAACAGCAGAGAATTTCAGGGAGCTTCCAGGGAGCATGAATGGGGCTTTCCAAATGGAAAAGCAAGGCTAGTACCATCCCGCCCCCATTTCCATGGGCACACGCAGCATACATCCCTGTGGTTTCTGACAAGTCAAAAGAGACACAGAGCACACACTTCGTCCTTCCCTGAATCAACTTCTCGAGGCAGAGTGTTCTGCATCTAGTGAACGGCCTCAACCAAGGCACGCCCTAGCTAGGCCTCTGGGCCCGGGCCTCTTCAGAAGCCTGCAGTGCTACAGGAAGAACTGTGCTTTAGTGGCAATAGGCAAGCAATCTGCCTTTTTTCTGGAGGCAGGGTGACTTCAGGTAGGAGGTCCTGGTTGGAAGGCGAAGCCTACTGTTTTTTTTCAGTGCCAATCAGAGTAGGGAATGAGTGCGACTTCCACGGCATGTTGGAACCTGCTAGAACCGTGCCCGTGAACCTGTGGTAGTGCTGGGGAAATCAAGCTGTCCCAAGAAAGAGTGTACTGTTTTGCCCATCACTCGGCATACACAGTGTGAGTACGAAGGCCTACGGGCCTGGATGTTGTTTAGAAGAGCCAGGGGAGCCTGGGGGTACTCAGTGTTCTTGCAGGGAATAGGGTTTCCAGGCGAGGCACCTAGGTGTCCCGCAAAGCGTACTGGCGTTCAAATGCTGCAGAGCAGCGGCTACCGCCTCATGGAAACTGCTGCACGCCTCCGCTTCTGCAGAGCAATTCAGGGCCTTACCTCGAGGCAAGTCCTCACGTTGAGTGTCCCGTGAGCGACACCGCATGGTAGGATGCTGTCTTTCTCCTTGAGTAGAGAGACTTCAGGTACGAGGTCCTCTAAGAATTCTAAGCAGAGTGTTTTCTCATGGCAGCTCAAACGAGGGCAATGTCGAAGACTTCCAGGCCATGTTGGACTGCCTAGAAATGTGGTTCTGATGTTGTTCGAGGGCTCTGGAAATGTAGTACGCCTGAAGTAACGTGCAGTGTGTTGCCCATCACTCGGCAGACACAGAGGGCCTCCGAGGGACCTATGGGCCTCGATGTTGCTCAGTAAGCCCACAGGGGTGTGGAGGTACTCAGTGATCTTGGAACGAAAATGATGCTCACCCGAGGGGCCTAGGAGTTCTCAAAGGGTACCTTCTTTAAAATAAAGCAGAACAGCGACTAAGAGCTCATGGGAAGAGCTGCCTGCCTCCCGTTCTGCATGGCTACTCGGGGCCTTACCTCGAGGCAAGGACTCACGTTGAGATTCCCTTTAGCTCTAGAGCATGGCTAGATGAGCCCCACCCCGGCCATGGAAGCACCCTGTGTAGCCAGAGAAAACCCATTTTCTTCCCAGACCCATGCCTACGGCGTCCAGAGGCCTGACAACAGCAGAGAATTTCAGGGAGCTTCCAGGGAGCATGAATGGGGCTTTCCAAATGGAAAAGCAAGGCTAGTACCATCCCGCCCCCATTTCCATGGGCACACGCAGCATACATCCCTGTGGTTTCTGACAAGTCAAAAGAGACACAGAGCACACACTTCGTCCTTCCCTGAATCAACTCCTCGAGGCAGGGTGTTCTGCATGTAGTGAACGGCCTCAACCAAGGCGCGCCCTAGCTAGACCTCTGGGCCCGTGCCTCTTCAGAAGCCTGCAGTGCTACAGGAAAAACTGTGCTTTAGTGGCAATAGGAACGCAAGCCGACTTTCTCCTGGAGGCAGGGTGACTTCAGGTAGGAGGTCCTGGTTGGAAGGCGAAGCCTAGTGTTTTTTTTTCAGTGCCAATCAGAGTAGGGAATGAGTGCGACTTCCACGGCATGTTGGAACCTGCTAGAACCGTGCCCGTGAACCTGTGGTAGTGCTGGGGAAATCAAGCTGTCCCAAGAAAGAGTGTACTGTTTTGCCCATCACTCGGCATACACAGTGTGAGTACGAAGGCCTACGGGCCTGGATGTTGTTTAGAAGAGCCAGGGGAGCCTGGGGGTACTCAGTGTTCTTGCAGGGAATAGGGTTTCCAGGCGAGGCACCTAGGTGTCCCGCAAAGCGTACTGGCGTTCAAATGCTGCAGAGCAGCGACTACGGCCTCATGGAAACTGCTGCACGCCTCCGCTTCTGCAGAGCAATTCAGGGCCTTACCTCGAGGCAAGTCCTCACGTTGAGTGTCCCGTGAGCGACACCGCATGGTAGGATGCTGACTTTCTCCTTGAGTAGAGAGACTTCAGGTACGAGGTCCTCTAAGAATTCTAAGCAGAGTGTTTTCTCATGGCAGCTCAAACGAGGGCAATGTCGAAGACTTCCAGGCCATGTTGGACTGCCTAGAAATGTGGTTCTGCTGTTGTTCGAGGGCTCTGGAAATGTACCACGCCTGAAGTAACGTGCAGTGTGTTGCCCATCACTCGGCAGACACAGAGGGCCTCCGAGGGACCTATGGGCCTCGATGTTGCTCAGTAGGCCCACAGGGGTGTGGGGGTACTCAGTGATCTTGGAACGAAAACGATGCTCACCCGAGGGGCCTAGGAGTTCTCAAAGGGTACCTTCTTTAAAATAAAGCAGAACAGCGACTAAGAGCTCATGGGAAGACCTGCCTGCCTCCCGTTCTGCATGGCTACTCGGGGCCTTACCTCGAGGCAAGGACTCACGTTGAGATTCCCTTTAGCTCTAGAGCATTACAAGAAGAGAGCCACCCCGGCCATGGAAGCACCCTGTGTAGCCAGAGAAAACCCATTTTCTTCCCAGACCCATGCCTACGGCGTCCAGAGGCCTGACAACAGCAGAGAATTTCAGGGAGCTTCCAGGGAGCATGAATGGGGCTTTCCAAATGGAAAAGCAAGGCTACTACCATCCCGCCCCCATTTCCATGGGCACACGCAGCATACATCCCTGTGGTTTCTGACAAGTCAAAAGAGACACAGAGCACACACTTCGTCCTTCCCTGAATCAACTTCTCGAGGCAGAGTGTTCTGCATCTAGTGAACGGCCTCAACCAAGGCACGCCCTAGCTAGGCCTCTGGGCCCGGGCCTCTTCAGAAGCCTGCAGTGCTACAGGAAGAACTGTGCTTTAGTGGCAATAGGCAAGCAATCTGCCTTTCTTCTGGAGGCAGGGTGACTTCAGGTAGGAGGTCCTGGTTGGAAGGCGAAGCCTAGTGTTTTTTTTCAGTGCCAATCAGAGTAGGGAATGAGTGCGACTTCCACGGCATGTTGGAACCTGCTAGAACCGTGCCCGTGAACCTGTGGTAGTGCTGGGGAAATCAAGCTGTCCCAAGAAAGAGTGTACTGTTTTGCCCATCACTCGGCATACACAGTGTGAGTACGAAGGCCTACGGGCCTGGATGTTGTTTAGAAGAGCCAGGGGAGCCTGGGGGTACTCAGTGTTCTTGCAGGGAATAGGGTTTCCAGGCGAGGCACCTAGGTGTCCCGCAAAGCGTACTGGCGTTCAAATGCTGCAGAGCAGCGGCTACCGCCTCATGGAAACTGCTGCACGCCTCCGCTTCTGCAGAGCAATTCAGGGCCTTACCTCGAGGCAAGTCCTCACGTTGAGTGTCCCGTGAGCGACACCGCATGGTAGGATGCTGTCTTTCTCCTTGAGTAGAGAGACTTCAGGTACGAGGTCCTCTAAGAATTCTAAGCAGAGTGTTTTCTCATGGCAGCTCAAACGAGGGCAATGTCGAAGACTTCCAGGCCATGTTGGACTGCCTAGAAATGTGGTTCTGATGTTGTTCGAGGGCTCTGGAAATGTAGTACGCCTGAAGTAACGTGCAGTGTGTTGCCCATCACTCGGCAGACACAGAGGGCCTCCGAGGAACCTATGGGCCTCGATGTTGCTCAGTAAGCCCACAGGGGTGTGGAGGTACTCAGTGATCTTGGAACGAAAATGATGCTCACCCGAGGGGCCTAGGAGTTCTCAAAGGGTACCTTCTTTAAAATAAAGCAGAACAGCGACTAAGAGCTCATGGGAAGAGCTGCCTGCCTCCCGTTCTGCATGGCTACTCGGGGCCTTACCTCGAGGCAAGGACTCACGTTGAGATTCCCTTTAGCTCTAGAGCATGGCTAGATGAGCCCCACCCCGGCCATGGAAGCACCCTGTGTAGCCAGAGAAAACCCATTTTCTTCCCAGACCCATGCCTACGGCGTCCAGAGGCCTGACAACAGCAGAGAATTTCAGGGAGCTTCCAGGGAGCATGAATGGGGCTTTCCAAATGGAAAAGCAAGGCTAGTACCATCCCGCCCCCATTTCCATGGGCACACGCAGCATACATCCCTGTGGTTTCTGACAAGTCAAAAGAGACACAGAGCACACACTTCGTCCTTCCCTGAATCAACTCCTCGAGGCAGGGTGTTCTGCATGTAGTGAACGGCCTCAACCAAGGCGCGCCCTAGCTAGACCTCTGGGCCCGTGCCTCTTCAGAAGCCTGCAGTGCTACAGGAAAAACTGTGCTTTAGTGGCAATAGGAACGCAAGCCGACTTTCTCCTGGAGGCAGGGTGACTTCAGGTAGGAGGTCCTGGTTGGAAGGCGAAGCCTAGTGTTTTTTTTTCAGTGCCAATCAGAGTAGGGAATGAGTGCGACTTCCACGGCATGTTGGAACCTGCTAGAACCGTGCCCGTGAACCTGTGGTAGTGCTGGGGAAATCAAGCTGTCCCAAGAAAGAGTGTACTGTTTTGCCCATCACTCGGCATACACAGTGTGAGTACGAAGGCCTACGGGCCTGGATGTTGTTTAGAAGAGCCAGGGGAGCCTGGGGGTACTCAGTGTTCTTGCAGGGAATAGGGTTTCCAGGCGAGGCACCTAGGTGTCCCGCAAAGCGTACTGGCGTTCAAATGCTGCAGAGCAGCGACTACGGCCTCATGGAAACTGCTGCACGCCTCCGCTTCTGCAGAGCAATTCAGGGCCTTACCTCGAGGCAAGTCCTCACGTTGAGTGTCCCGTGAGCGACCCCGCATGGTAGGATGCTGACTTTCTCCTTGAGTAGAGAGACTTCAGGTACGAGGTCCTCTAAGAATTCTAAGCAGAGTGTTTTCTCATGGCAGCTCAAACGAGGGCAATGTCGAAGACTTCCAGGCCATGTTGGACTGCCTAGAAATGTGGTTCTGCTGTTGTTCGAGGGCTCTGGAAATGTAGCACGCCTGAAGTAACGTGCAGTGTGTTGCCCATCACTCGGCAGACACAGAGGGCCTCCGAGGGACCTATGGGCCTCGATGTTGCTCAGTAGGCCCACAGGGGTGTGGGGGTACTCAGTGATCTTGGAACGAAAACGATGCTCACCCGAGGGGCCTAGGAGTTCTCAAAGGGTACCTTCTTTAAAATAAAGCAGAACAGCGACTAAGAGCTCATGGGAAGACCTGCCTGCCTCCCGTTCTGCATGGCTACTCGGGGCCTTACCTCGAGGCAAGGACTCACGTTGAGATTCCCTTTAGCTCTAGAGCATTACAAGAAGAGAGCCACCCCGGCCATGGAAGCACCCTGTGTAGCCAGAGAAAACCCATTTTCTTCCCAGACCCATGCCTACGGCGTCCAGAGGCCTGACAACAGCAGAGAATTTCAGGGAGCTTCCAGGGAGCATGAATGGGGCTTTCCAAATGGAAAAGCAAGGCTAGTACCATCCCGCCCCCATTTCCATGGGCACACGCAGCATACATCCCTGTGGTTTCTGACAAGTCAAAAGAGACACAGAGCACACACTTCGTCCTTCCCTGAATCAACTTCTCGAGGCAGAGTGTTCTGCATCTAGTGAACGGCCTCAACCAAGGCACGCCCTAGCTAGGCCTCTGGGCCCGGGCCTCTTCAGAAGCCTGCAGTGCTACAGGAAGAACTGTGCTTTAGTGGCAATAGGCAAGCAATCTGCCTTTCTTCTGGAGGCAGGGTGACTTCAGGTAGGAGGTCCTGGTTGGAAGGCGAAGCCTAGTGTTTTTTTCCAGTGCCAATCAGAGTAGGGAATGAGTGCGACTTCCACGGCATGTTGGAACCTGCTAGAACCGTGCCCGTGAACCTGTGGTAGTGCTGGGGAAATCAAGCTGTCCCAAGAAAGAGTGTACTGTTTTGCCCATCACTCGGCATACACAGTGTGAGTACGAAGGCCTACGGGCCTGGATGTTGTTTAGAAGAGCCAGGGGAGCCTGGGGGTACTCAGTGTTCTTGCAGGGAATAGGGTTTCCAGGCGAGGCACCTAGGTGTCCCGCAAAGCGTACTGGCGTTCAAATGCTGCAGAGCAGCGACTACGGCCTCATGGAAACTGCTGCAAGCCTCCGCTTCTGCAGAGCAATTCAGGGCCTTACCTCGAGGCAAGTCCTCACGTTGAGTGTCCCGTGAGCGACACCGCATGGTAGGATGCTGACTTTCTCCTTGAGTAGAGAGACTTCAGGTACGAGGTCCTCTAAGAATTCTAAGCAGAGTGTTTTCTCATGGCAGCTCAAACGAGGGCAATGTCGAAGACTTCCAGGCCATGTTGGACTGCCTAGAAATGTGGTTCTGATGTTGTTCGAGGGCTCTGGAAATGTAGTACGCCTGAAGTAACGTGCAGTGTGTTGCCCATCACTCGGCAGACACAGAGGGCCTCCGAGGGACCTATGGGCCTCGATGTTGCTCAGTAAGCCCACAGGGGTGTGGATGTACTCAGTGATCTTGGAACGAAAATGATGCTCACCCGAGGGGCCTAGGAGTTCTCAAAGGGTACCTTCTTTAAAATAAAGCAGAACAGCGACTAAGAGCTCATGGGAAGAGCTGCCTGCCTCCCGTTCTGCATGGCTACTCGGGGCCTTACCTCGAGGCAAGGACTCACGTTGAGATTCCCTTTAGTTCTAGAGCATTACAATAAGAGAGCCACCCCGGCCATGGAAGCACCCTGTGTAGCCAGAGAAAACCCATTTTCTTCCCAGACCCATGCCTACAGCGGCCAGAGGCCAGTCAACAGCAGAGAATTTCAGGGAGCTTCAAGGGAGCATGAATGGGGCTTTCCAAATGGAAAAGCAAGGCTAGTACCATCCCGCCCCCATTTCCATGGGCACACGCAGCATACATCCCTGTGGTTTCTGACAAGTCAAAAGAGACACAGAGCACACACTGGTTCCTTCCCTGAATCAACTTCTCGAGGCAGAGTGTTCTGCATCTAGTGAACGGCCTCAACCAAGGCACGCCCTAGCTAGGCCTCTGGGCCCGTGCCTCTTCAGAAGCCTGCAGTGCTACAGGAAGAACTGTGCTTTAGTGGCAATAGGCAAGCAATCCGCCTTTCTCCTGGAGGCAGGGTGACTTCAGGTAGGAGGTCCTGGTTGGAAGGCGAAGCCTAGTGTTTTTTTTCAGTGCCAATCAGAGTAGGGAATGAGTGCGACTTCCACGGCATGTTGGAACCTGCTAGAACCGTGCCCGTGAACCTGTGGTAGTGCTGGGGAAATCAAGCTGTCCCAAGAAAGAGTGTACTGTTTTGCCCATCACTCGGCATACACAGTGTGAGTACGAAGGCCTACGGGCCTGGATGTTGTTTAGAAGAGCCAGGGGAGCCTGGGGGTACTCAGTGTTCTTGCAGGGAATAGGGTTTCCAGGCGAGGCACCTAGGTGTCCCGCAAAGCGTACTGGCGTTCAAATGCTGCAGAGCAGCGGCTACCGCCTCATGGAAACTGCTGCACGCCTCCGCTTCTGCAGAGCAATTCAGGGCCTTACCTCGAGGCAAGTCCTCACGTTGAGTGTCCCGTGAGCGACACCGCATGGTAGGATGCTGTCTTTCTCCTTGAGTAGAGAGACTTCAGGTACGAGGTCCTCTAAGAATTCTAAGCAGAGTGTTTTCTCATGGCAGCTCAAACGAGGGCAATGTCGAAGACTTCCAGGCCATGTTGGACTGCCTAGAAATGTGGTTCTGATGTTGTTCGAGGGCTCTGGAAATGTAGTACGCCTGAAGTAACGTGCAGTGTGTTGCCCATCACTCGGCAGACACAGAGGGCCTCCGAGGGACCTATGGGCCTCGATGTTGCTCAGTAAGCCCACAGGGGTGTGGAGGTACTCAGTGATCTTGGAACGAAAATGATGCTCACCCGAGGGGCCTAGGAGTTCTCAAAGGGTACCTTCTTTAAAATAAAGCAGAACAGCGACTAAGAGCTCATGGGAAGAGCTGCCTGCCTCCCGTTCTGCATGGCTACTCGGGGCCTTACCTCGAGGCAAGGACTCACGTTGAGATTCCCTTTAGCTCTAGAGCAAGGCTAGATGAGCCCCACCCCGGCCATGGAAGCACCCTGTGTAGCCAGAGAAAACCCATTTTCTTCCCAGACCCATGCCTACGGCGTCCAGAGGCCTGACAACAGCAGAGAATTTCAGGGAGCTTCCAGGGAGCATGAATGGGGCTTTCCAAATGGAAAAGCAAGGCTAGTACCATCCCGCCCCCATTTCCATGGGCACACGCAGCATACATCCCTGTGGTTTCTGACAAGTCAAAAGAGACACAGAGCACACACTTCGTCCTTCCCTGAATCAACTCCTCGAGGCAGGGTGTTCTGCATGTAGTGAACGGCCTCAACCAAGGCGCGCCCTAGCTAGACCTCTGGGCCCGTGCCTCTTCAGAAGCCTGCAGTGCTACAGGAAAAACTGTGCTTTAGTGGCAATAGGAACGCAAGCCGACTTTCTCCTGGAGGCAGGGTGACTTCAGGTAGGAGGTCCTGGTTGGAAGGCGAAGCGTAGTGTTTTTTTTTCAGTGCCAATCAGAGTAGGGAATGAGTGCGACTTCCACGGCATGTTGGAACCTGCTAGAACCGTGCCCGTGAACCTGTGGTAGTGCTGGGGAAATCAAGCTGTCCCAAGAAAGAGTGTACTGTTTTGCCCATCACTCGGCATACACAGTGTGAGTACAAAGGCCTACGGGCCTGGATGTTGTTTAGAAGAGCCAGGGGAGCCTGGGGGTACTCAGTGTTCTTGCAGGGAATAGGGTTTCCAGGCGAGGCACCTAGGTGTCCCGCAAAGCGTACTGGCGTTCAAATGCTGCAGAGCAGCGGCTACCGCCTCATGGAAACTGCTGCACGCCTCCGCTTCTGCAGAGCAATTCAGGGCCTTACCTCGAGGCAAGTCCTCACGTTGAGTGTCCCGTGAGCGACACCGCATGGTAGGATGCTGACTTTCTCCTTGAGTAGAGAGACTTCAGGTACGAGGTCCTCTAAGAATTCTAAGCAGAGTGTTTTCTCATGGCAGCTCAAAGGAGGGCAATGTCGAAGACTTCCAGGCCATGTTGGACTGCCTAGAAATGTGGTTCTGCTGTTGTTCGAGGGCTCTGGAAATGTAGCACGCCTGAAGTAACGTGCAGTGTGTTGCCCATCACTCGGCAGACACAGAGGGCCTCCGAGGAACCTATGGGCCTCGATGTTGCTCAGTAGGCCCACAGGGGTGTGGGGGTACTCAGTGATCTTGGAACGAAAATGATGCTCACCCGAGGGGCCTAGGAGTTCTCAAAGGGTACCTTCTTTAAAATAAAGCAGAACAGCGACTAAGAGCTCATGGGAAGAGCTGCCTGCCTCCCGTTCTGCATGGCTACTCGGGGCCTTACCTCGAGGCAAGGACTCACGTTGAGATTCCCTTTAGTTCTAGAGCATTACAATAAGAGAGCCACCCCGGCCATGGAAGCACCCTGTGTAGCCAGAGAAAACCCATTTTCTTCCCAGACCCATGCCTACAGCGGCCAGAGGCCAGTCAACAGCAGAGAATTTCAGGGAGCTTCAAGGGAGCATGAATGGGGCTTTCCAAATGGAAAAGCAAGGCTAGTACCATCCCGCCCCCATTTCCATGGGCACACGCAGCATACATCCCTGTGGTTTCTGACAAGTCAAAAGAGACACAGAGCACACACTGGTTCCTTCCCTGAATCAACTTCTCGAGGCAGAGTGTTCTGCATCTAGTGAACGGCCTCAACCAAGGCACGCCCTAGCTAGGCCTCTGGGCCCGGGCCTCTTCAGAAGCCTGCAGTGCTACAGGAAGAACTGTGCTTTAGTGGCAATAGGCAAGCAATCCGCCTTTCTCCTGGAGGCAGGGTGACTTCAGGTAGGAGGTCCTGGTTGGAAGGCGAAGCCTAGTGTTTTTTTTCAGTGCCAATCAGAGTAGGGAATGAGTGCGACTTCCACGGCATGTTGGAACCTGCTAGAACCGTGCCCGTGAACCTGTGGTAGTGCTGGGGAAATCAAGCTGTCCCAAGAAAGAGTGTACTGTTTTGCCCATCACTCGGCATACACAGTGTGAGTACGAAGGCCTACGGGCCTGGATGTTGTTTAGAAGAGCCAGGGGAGCCTGGGGGTACTCAGTGTTCTTGCAGGGAATAGGGTTTCCAGGCGAGGCACCTAGGTGTCCCGCAAAGCGTACTGGCGTTCAAATGCTGCAGAGCAGCGGCTACCGCCTCATGGAAACTGCTGCACGCCTCCGCTTCTGCAGAGCAATTCAGGGCCTTACCTCGAGGCAAGTCCTCACGTTGAGTGTCCCGTGAGCGACACCGCATGGTAGGATGCTGTCTTTCTCCTTGAGTAGAGAGACTTCAGGAACGAGGTCCTCTAAGAATTCTAAGCAGAGTGTTTTCTCATGGCAGCTCAAACGAGGGCAATGTCGAAGACTTCCAGGCCATGTTGGACTGCCTAGAAATGTGGTTCTGCTGTTGTTCGAGGGCTCTGGAAATGTAGTACGCCTGAAGTAACGTGCAGTGTGTTGCCCATCACTCGGCAGACACAGAGGGCCTCCGAGGGACCTATGGGCCTCGATGTTGCTCAGTAAGCCCACAGGGGTGTGGAGGTACTCAGTGATCTTGGAACGAAAATGATGCTCACCCGAGGGGCCTAGGAGTTCTCAAAGGGTACCTTCTTTAAAATAAAGCAGAACAGCGACTAAGAGCTCATGGGAAGAGCTGCCTGCCTCCCGTTCTGCATGGCTACTCGGGGCCTTACCTCGAGGCAAGGACTCACGTTGAGATTCCCTTTAGCTCTAGAGCAAGGCTAGATGAGCCCCACCCCGGCCATGGAAGCACCCTGTGTAGCCAGAGAAAACCCATTTTCTTCCCAGACCCATGCCTACGGCGTCCAGAGGCCTGACAACAGCAGAGAATTTCAGGGAGCTTCCAGGGAGCATGAATGGGGCTTTCCAAATGGAAAAGCAAGGCTAGTACCATCCCGCCCCCATTTCCATGGGCACACGCAGCATACATCCCTGTGGTTTCTGACAAGTCAAAAGAGACACAGAGCACACACTTCGTCCTTCCCTGAATCAACTCCTCGAGGCAGGGTGTTCTGCATGTAGTGAACGGCCTCAACCAAGGCGCGCCCTAGCTAGACCTCTGGGCCCGGGCCTCTTCAGAAGCCTGCAGTGCTACAGGAAAAACTGTGCTTTAGTGGCAATAGGAACGCAAGCCGACTTTCTCCTGGAGGCAGGGTGACTTCAGGTAGGAGGTCCTGGTTGGAAGGCGAAGCCTAGTGTTTTTTTTTCAGTGCCAATCAGAGTAGGGAATGAGTGCGACTTCCACGGCATGTTGGAACCTGCTAGAACCGTGCCCGTGAACCTGTGGTAGTGCTGGGGAAATCAAGCTGTCCCAAGAAAGAGTGTACTGTTTTGCCCATCACTCGGCATACACAGTGTGAGTACGAAGGCCTACGGGCCTGGATGTTGTTTAGAAGAGCCAGGGGAGCCTGGGGGTACTCAGTGTTCTTGCAGGGAATAGGGTTTCCAGGCGAGGCACCTAGGTGTCCCGCAAAGCGTACTGGCGTTCAAATGCTGCAGAGCAGCGACTACGGCCTCATGGAAACTGCTGCACGCCTCCGCTTCTGCAGAGCAATTCAGGGCCTTACCTCGAGGCAAGTCCTCACGTTGAGTGTCCCGTGAGCGACACCGCATGGTAGGATGCTGACTTTCTCCTTGAGTAGAGAGACTTCAGGTACGAGGTCCTCTAAGAATTCTAAGCAGAGTGTTTTCTCATGGCAGCTCAAACGAGGGCAATGTCGAAGACTTCCAGGCCATGTTGGACTGCCTAGAAATGTGGTTCTGCTGTTGTTCGAGGGCTCTGGAAATGTAGCACGCCTGAAGTAACGTGCAGTGTGTTGCCCATCACTCGGCAGACACAGAGGGCCTCCGAGGAACCTATGGGCCTCGATGTTGCTCAGTAGGCCCACAGGGGTGTGGGGGTACTCAGTGATCTTGGAACGAAAATGATGCTCACCCGAGGGGCCTAGGAGTTCTCAAAGGGTACCTTCTTTAAAATAAAGCAGAACAGCGACTAAGAGCTCATGGGAAGAGCTGCCTGCCTCCCGTTCTGCATGGCTACTCGGGGCCTTACCTCGAGGCAAGGACTCACGTTGAGATTCCCTTTAGTTCTAGAGCATTACAATAAGAGAGCCACCCCGGCCATGGAAGCACCCTGTGTAGCCAGAGAAAACCCATTTTCTTCCCAGACCCATGCCTACAGCGGCCAGAGGCCAGTCAACAGCAGAGAATTTCAGGGAGCTTCAAGGGAGCATGAATGGGGCTTTCCAAATGGAAAAGCAAGGCTAGTACCATCCCGCCCCCATTTCCATGGGCACACGCAGCATACATCCCTGTGGTTTCTGACAAGTCAAAAGAGACACAGAGCACACACTGGTTCCTTCCCTGAATCAACTTCTCGAGGCAGAGTGTTCTGCATCTAGTGAACGGCCTCAACCAAGGCACGCCCTAGCTAGGCCTCTGGGCCCGGGCCTCTTCAGAAGCCTGCAGTGCTACAGGAAGAACTGTGCTTTAGTGGCAATAGGCAAGCAATCCGCCTTTCTCCTGGAGGCAGGGTGACTTCAGGTAGGAGGTCCTGGTTGGAAGGCGAAGCCTAGTGTTTTTTTTCAGTGCCAATCAGAGTAGGGAATGAGTGCGACTTCCACGGCATGTTGGAACCTGCTAGAACCGTGCCCGTGAACCTGTGGTAGTGCTGGGGAAATCAAGCTGTCCCAAGAAAGAGTGTACTGTTTTGCCCATCACTCGGCATACACAGTGTGAGTACGAAGGCCTACGGGCCTGGATGTTGTTTAGAAGAGCCAGGGGAGCCTGGGGGTACTCAGTGTTCTTGCAGGGAATAGGGTTTACAGGCGAGGCACCTAGGTGTCCCGCAAAGCGTACTGGCGTTCAAATGCTGCAGAGCAGCGGCTACCGCCTCATGGAAACTGCTGCACGCCTCCGCTTCTGCAGAGCAATTCAGGGCCTTACCTCGAGGCAAGTCCTCACGTTGAGTGTCCCGTGAGCGACACCGCATGGTAGGATGCTGTCTTTCTCCTTGAGTAGAGAGACTTCAGGAACGAGGTCCTCTAAGAATTCTAAGCAGAGTGTTTTCTCATGGCAGCTCAAACGAGGGCAATGTCGAAGACTTCCAGGCCATGTTGGACTGCCTAGAAATGTGGTTCTGCTGTTGTTCGAGGGCTCTGGAAATGTAGTACGCCTGAAGTAACGTGCAGTGTGTTGCCCATCACTCGGCAGACACAGAGGGCCTCCGAGGGACCTATGGGCCTCGATGTTGCTCAGTAAGCCCACAGGGGTGTGGAGGTACTCAGTGATCTTGGAACGAAAATGATGCTCACCCGAGGGGCCTAGGAGTTCTCAAAGGGTACCTTCTTTAAAATAAAGCAGAACAGCGACTAAGAGCTCATGGGAAGAGCTGCCTGCCTCCCGTTCTGCATGGCTACTCGGGGCCTTACCTCGAGGCAAGGACTCACGTTGAGATTCCCTTTAGCTCTAGAGCAAGGCTAGATGAGCCCCACCCCGGCCATGGAAGCACCCTGTGTAGCCAGAGAAAACCCATTTTCTTCCCAGACCCATGCCTACGGCGTCCAGAGGCCTGACAACAGCAGAGAATTTCAGGGAGCTTCCAGGGAGCATGAATGGGGCTTTCCAAATGGAAAAGCAAGGCTAGTACCATCCCGCCCCCATTTCCATGGGCACACGCAGCATACATCCCTGTGGTTTCTGACAAGTCAAAAGAGACACAGAGCACACACTTCGTCCTTCCCTGAATCAACTCCTCGAGGCAGGGTGTTCTGCATGTAGTGAACGGCCTCAACCAAGGCGCGCCCTAGCTAGACCTCTGGGCCCGGGCCTCTTCAGAAGCCTGCAGTGCTACAGGAAAAACTGTGCTTTAGTGGCAATAGGAACGCAAGCCGACTTTCTCCTGGAGGCAGGGTGACTTCAGGTAGGAGGTCCTGGTTGGAAGGCGAAGCCTAGTGTTTTTTTTTCAGTGCCAATCAGAGTAGGGAATGAGTGCGACTTCCACGGCATGTTGGAACCTGCTAGAACCGTGCCCGTGAACCTGTGGTAGTGCTGGGGAAATCAAGCTGTCCCAAGAAAGAGTGTACTGTTTTGCCCATCACTCGGCATACACAGTGTGAGTACGAAGGCCTACGGGCCTGGATGTTGTTTAGAAGAGCCAGGGGAGCCTGGGGGTACTCAGTGTTCTTGCAGGGAATAGGGTTTCCAGGCGAGGCACCTAGGTGTCCCGCAAAGCGTACTGGCGTTCAAATGCTGCAGAGCAGCGACTACGGCCTCATGGAAACTGCTGCACGCCTCCGCTTCTGCAGAGCAATTCAGGGCCTTACCTCGAGGCAAGTCCTCACGTTGAGTGTCCCGTGAGCGACACCGCATGGTAGGATGCTGACTTTCTCCTTGAGTAGAGAGACTTCAGGTACGAGGTCCTCTAAGAATTCTAAGCAGAGTGTTTTCTCATGGCAGCTCAAACGAGGGCAATGTCGAAGACTTCCAGGCCATGTTGGACTGCCTAGAAATGTGGTTCTGCTGTTGTTCGAGGGCTCTGGAAATGTAGCACGCCTGAAGTAACGTGCAGTGTGTTGCCCATCATTCGGCAGACACAGAGGGCCTCCGAGGAACCTATGGGCCTCGATGTTGCTCAGTAGGCCCACAGGGGTGTGGGGGTACTCAGTGATCTTGGAACGAAAATGATGCTCACCCGAGGGGCCTAGGAGTTCTCAAAGGGTACCTTCTTTAAAATAAAGCAGAACAGCGACTAAGAGCTCATGGGAAGAGCTGCCTGCCTCCCGTTCTGCATGGCTACTCGGGGCCTTACCTCGAGGCAAGGACTCACGTTGAGATTCCCTTTAGCTCTAGAGCATTACAATAAGAGAGCCACCCTGGCCATGGAAGCACCCTGTGTAGCCAGAGAAAACCCATTTTCTTCCCAGACCCATGCCTACAGCGGCCAGAGGCCAGTCAACAGCAGAGAATTTCAGGGAGCTTCAAGGGAGCATGAATGGGGCTTTCCAAATGGAAAAGCAAGGCTAGTACCATCCCGCCCCCATTTCCATGGGCACACGCAGCATACATCCCTGTGGTTTCTGACAAGTCAAAAGAGACACAGAGCACACACTGGTTCCTTCCCTGAATCAACTTCTCGAGGCAGAGTGTTCTGCATCTAGTGAACGGCCTCAACCAAGGCACGCCCTAGCTAGGCCTCTGGGCCCGGGCCTCTTCAGAAGCCTGCAGTGCTACAGGAAGAACTGTGCTTTAGTGGCAATAGGCAAGCAATCCGCCTTTCTCCTGGAGGCAGGGTGACTTCAGGTAGGAGGTCCTGGTTGGAAGGCGAAGCCTAGTGTTTTTTTTCAGTGCCAATCAGAGTAGGGAATGAGTGCGACTTCCACGGCATGTTGGAACCTGCTAGAACCGTGCCCGTGAACCTGTGGTAGTGCTGGGGAAATCAAGCTGTCCCAAGAAAGAGTGTACTGTTTTGCCCATCACTCGGCATACACAGTGTGAGTACGAAGGCCTACGGGCCTGGATGTTGTTTAGAAGAGCCAGGGGAGCCTGGGGGTACTCAGTGTTCTTGCAGGGAATAGGGTTTCCAGGCGAGGCACCTAGGTGTCCCGCAAAGCGTACTGGCGTTCAAATGCTGCAGAGCAGCGGCTACCGCCTCATGGAAACTGCTGCACGCCTCCGCTTCTGCAGAGCAATTCAGGGCCTTACCTCGAGGCAAGTCCTCACGTTGAGTGTCCCGTGAGCGACACCGCATGGTAGGATGCTGTCTTTCTCCTTGAGTAGAGAGACTTCAGGTACGAGGTCCTCTAAGAATTCTAAGCAGAGTGTTTTCTCATGGCAGCTCAAACGAGGGCAATGTCGAAGACTTCCAGGCCATGTTGGACTGCCTAGAAATGTGGTTCTGATGTTGTTCGAGGGCTCTGGAAATGTAGTACGCCTGAAGTAACGTGCAGTGTGTTGCCCATCACTCGGCAGACACAGAGGGCCTCCGAGGGACCTATGGGCCTCGATGTTGCTCAGTAGGCCCACAGGGGTGTGGGGGTACTCAGTGATCTTGGAACGAAAATGATGCTCACCCGAGGGGCCTAGGAGTTCTCAAAGGGTACCTTCTTTAAAATAAAGCAGAACAGCGACTAAGAGCTCATGGGAAGAGCTGCCTGCCTCCCGTTCTGCATGGCTACTCGGGGCCTTACCTCGAGGCAAGGACTCACGTTGAGATTCCCTTTAGCTCTAGAACAAGGCTAGATGAGCCCCACCCCGGCCATGGAAGCACCCTGTGTAGCCAGAGAAAACCCATTTTCTTCCCAGACCCATGCCTACGGCGTCCAGAGGCCTGACAACAGCAGAGAATTTCAGGGAGCTTCCAGGGAGCATGAATGGGGCTTTCCAAATGGAAAAGCAAGGCTAGTACCATCCCGCCCCCATTTCCATGGGCACACGCAGCATACATCCCTGTGGTTTCTGACAAGTCAAAAGAGACACAGAGCACACACTTCGTCCTTCCCTGAATCAACTCCTCGAGGCAGGGTGTTCTGCATGTAGTGAACGGCCTCAACCAAGGCGCGCCCTAGCTAGACCTCTGGGCCCGTGCCTCTTCAGAAGCCTGCAGTGCTACAGGAAAAACTGTGCTTTAGTGGCAATAGGAACGCAAGCCGACTTTCTCCTGGAGGCAGGGTGACTTCAGGTAGGAGGTCCTGGTTGGAAGGCGAAGCCTAGTGTTTTTTTTTCAGTGCCAATCAGAGTAGGGAATGAGTGCGACTTCCATGGCATGTTGGAACCTGCTAGAACCGTGCCCGTGAACCTGTGGTAGTGCTGGGGAAATCAAGCTGTCCCAAGAAAGAGTGTACTGTTTTGCCCATCACTCGGCATACACAGTGTGAGTACGAAGGCCTACGGGCCTGGATGTTGTTTAGAAGAGGCAGGGGAGCCTGGGGGTACTCAGTGTTCTTGCAGGGAATAGGGTTTCCAGGCGAGGCACCTAGGTGTCCCGCAAAGCGTACTGGCGTTCAAATGCTGCAGAGCAGCGACTACGGCCTCATGGAAACTGCTGCACGCCTCCGCTTCTGCAGAGCAATTCAGGGCCTTACCTCGAGGCAAGTCCTCACGTTGAGTGTCCCGTGAGCGACACCGCATGGTAGGATGCTGACTTTCTCCTTGAGTAGAGAGACTTCAGGTACGAGGTCCTCTAAGAATTCTAAGCAGAGTGTTTTCTCATGGCAGCTCAAACGAGGGCAATGTCGAAGACTTCCAGGCCATGTTGGACTGCCTAGAAATGTGGTTCTGCTGTTGTTCGAGGGCTCTGGAAATGTAGCACGCCTGAAGTAACGTGCAGTGTGTTGCCCATCACTCGGCAGACACAGAGGGCCTCCGAGGAACCTATGGGCCTCGATGTTGCTCAGTAGGCCCACAGGGGTGTGGGGGTACTCAGTGATCTTGGAACGAAAATGATGCTCACCCGAGGGGCCTAGGAGTTCTCAAAGGGTACCTTCTTTAAAATAAAGCAGAACAGCGACTAAGAGCTCATGGGAAGAGCTGCCTGCCTCCCGTTCTGCATGGCTACTCGGGGCCTTACCTCGAGACAAGGACTCACGTTGAGATTCCCTTTAGCTCTAGAGCATGGCTAGATGAGCCCCACCCCGGCCATGGAAGCACCCTGTGTAGCCAGAGAAAACCCATTTTCTTCCCAGACCCATGCCTACGGCGTCCAGAGGCCTGAAAACAGCAGAGAATTTCAGGGAGCTTCCAGGGAGCATGAATGGGGCTTTCCAAATGGAAAAGCAAGGCTAGTACCATCCCGCCCCCATTTCCCTGGGCACACGCAGCATACATCCCTGTGGTTTCTGACAAGTCAAAAGAGACACAGAGCACACACTTCGTCCTTCCCTGAATCAACTCCTCGAGGCAGGGTGTTCTGCATGTAGTGAACGGCCTCAACCAAGGCGCACCCTAGCTAGACCTCTGGGCCCGTGCCTCTTCAGAAGCCTGCAGTGCTACAGGAAAAACTGTGCTTTAGTGGCAATAGGAACGCAAGCCGACTTTCTCCTGGAGGCAGGGTGACTTCAGGTAGGAGGTCCTGGTTGGAAGGCGAAGCCTAGTGTTTTTTTTTCAGTGCCAATCAGAGTAGGGAATGAGTGCGACTTCCACGGCATGTTGGAACCTGCTAGAACCGTGCCCGTGAACCTGTGGTAGTGCTGGGGAAATCAAGCTGTCCCAAGAAAGAGTGTACTGTTTTGCCCATCACTCGGCATACACAGTGTGAGTACGAAGGCCTACGGGCCTGGATGTTGTTTAGAAGAGCCAGGGGAGCCTGGGGGTACTCAGTGTTCTTGCAGGGAATAGGGTTTCCAGGCGAGGCACCTAGGTGTCCCGCAAAGCGTACTGGCGTTCAAATGCTGCAGAGCAGTGACTACGGCCTCATGGAAACTGCTGCACGCCTCCGCTTCTGCAGAGCAATTCAGGGCCTTACCTCGAGGCAAGTCCTCACGTTGAGTGTCCCGTGAGCGACACCGCATGGTAGGATGCTGACTTTCTCCTTGAGTAGAGAGACTTCAGGTCCGAGGTCCTCTAAGAATTCTAAGCAGAGTGTTTTCTCATGGCAGCTCAAACGAGGGCAATGTCGAAGACTTCCAGGCCATGTTGGACTGCCTAGAAATGTGGTTCTGCTGTTGTTCGAGGGCTCTGGAAATGTAGCACGCCTGAAGTAACGTGCAGTGTGTTGCCCATCACTCGGCAGACACAGAGGGCCTCCGAGGAACCTATGGGCCTCGATGTTGCTCAGTAGGCCCACAGGGGTGTGGGGGTACTCAGTGATCTTGGAACGAAAATGATGCTCACCCGAGGGGCCTAGGAGTTCTCAAAGGGTACCTTCTTTAAAATAAAGCAGAACAGCGACTAAGAGCTCATGGGAAGAGCTGCCTGCCTCCCGTTCTGCATGGCTACTCGGGGCCTTACCTCGAGGCAAGGACTCACGTTGAGATTCCCTTTAGCTCTAGAGCATGGCTAGATGAGCCCCACCCCGGCCATGGAAGCACCCTGTGTAGCCAGAGAAAACCCATTTTCTTCCCAGACCCATGCCTACGGCGTCCAGAGGCCTGACAACAGCAGAGAATTTCAGGGAGCTTCCAGGGAGCATGAATGGGGCTTTCCAAATGGAAAAGCAAGGCTAGTACCATCCCGCCCCCATTTCCATGGGCACACGCAGCATACATCCCTGTGGTTTCTGACAAGTCAAAAGAGACACAGAGCACACACTTCGTCCTTCCCTGAATCAACTCCTCGAGGCAGGGTGTTCTGCATGTAGTGAACGGCCTCAACCAAGGCGCGCCCTTGCTAGACCTCTGGGCCCGGGCCTCTTCAGAAGCCTGCAGTGCTACAGGAAAAACTGTGCTTTAGTGGCAATAGGAACGCAAGCCGACTTTCTCCTGGAGGCAGGGTGACTTCAGGTAGGAGGTCCTGGTTGGAAGGCGAAGCCTAGTGTTTTTTTTTCAGTGCCAATCAGAGTAGGGAATGAGTGCGACTTCCACGGCATGTTGGAACCTGCTAGAACCGTGCCCGTGAACCTGTGGTAGTGCTGGGGAAATCAAGCTGTCCCAAGAAAGAGTGTACTGTTTTGCCCATCACTCGGCATACACAGTGTGAGTACGAAGGCCTACGGGCCTGGATGTTGTTTAGAAGAGCCAGGGGAGCCTGGGGGTACTCAGTGTTCTTGCAGGGAATAGGGTTTCCAGGCGAGGCACCTAGGTGTCCCGCAAAGCGTACTGGCGTTCAAATGCTGCACAGCAGCGGCTACCGCCTCATGGAAACTGCTGCACGCCTCCGCTTCTGCAGAGCAATTCAGGGCCTTACCTCGAGGCAAGTCCTCACGTTGAGTGTCCCGTGAGCGACACCGCATGGTAGGATGCTGACTTTCTCCTTGAGTAGAGAGACTTCAGGTACGAGGTCCTCTAAGAATTCTAAGCAGAGTGTTTTCTCATGGCAGCTCAAACGAGGGCAATGTCGAAGACTTCCAGGCCATGTTGGACTGCCTAGAAATGTGGTTCTGCTGTTGTTCGAGGGCTCTGGAAATGTAGCACGCCTGAAGTAACGTGCAGTGTGTTGCCCATCACTCGGCAGACACAGAGGGCCTCCGAGGAACCTATGGGCCTCGATGTTGCTCAGTAGGCCCACAGGGGTGTGGGGGTACTCAGTGATCTTGGAACGAAAATGATGCTCACCCGAGGGGCCTAGGAGTTCTCAAAGGGTACCTTCTTTAAAATAAAGCAGAACAGCGACTAAGAGCTCATGGGAAGAGCTGCCTGCCTCCCGTTCTGCATGGCTACTCGGGGCCTTACCTCGAGGCAAGGACTCACGTTGAGATTCCCTTTAGCTCTAGAGCATGGCTAGATGAGCCCCACCCCGGCCATGGAAGCACCCTGTGTAGCCAGAGAAAACCCATTTTCTTCCCAGACCCATGCCTACGGCGTCCAGAGGCCTGACAACAGCAGAGAATTTCAGGGAGCTTCCAGGGAGCATGAATGGGGCTTTCCAAATGGAAAAGCAAGGCTAGTACCATCCCGCCCCCATTTCCCTGGGCACACGCAGCATACATCCCTGTGGTTTCTGACAAGTCAAAAGAGACACAGAGCACACACTTCGTCCTTCCCTGAATCAACTCCTCGAGGCAGGGTGTTCTGCATGTAGTGAACGGCCTCAACCAAGGCGCACCCTAGCTAGACCTCTGGGCCCGTGCCTCTTCAGAAGCCTGCAGTGCTACAGGAAAAACTGTGCTTTAGTGGCAATAGGAACGCAAGCCGACTTTCTCCTGGAGGCAGGGTGACTTCAGGTAGGAGGTCCTGGTTGGAAGGCGAAGCCTAGTGTTTTTTTTTCAGTGTCAATCAGAGTAGGGAATGAGTGCGACTTCCACGGCATGTTGGAACCTGCTAGAACCGTGCCCGTGAACCTGTGGTAGTGCTGGGGAAATCAAGCTGTCCCAAGAAAGAGTGTACTGTTTTGCCCATCACTCGGCATACACAGTGTGAGTACGAAGGCCTACGGGCCTGGATGTTGTTTAGAAGAGCCAGGGGAGCCTGGGGGTACTCAGTGTTCTTGCAGGGAATAGGGTTTCCAGGCGAGGCACCTAGGTGTCCCGCAAAGCGTACTGGCGTTCAAATGCTGCAGAGCAGCGGCTACCGCCTCATGGAAACTGCTGCACGCCTCCGCTTCTGCAGAGCAATTCAGGGCCTTACCTCGAGGCAAGTCCTCACGTTGAGTGTCCCGTGAGCGACCCCGCATGGTAGGATGCTGACTTTCTCCTTGAGTAGAGAGACTTCAGGTACGAGGTCCTCTAAGAATTCTAAGCAGAGTGTTTTCTCATGGCAGCTCAAACGAGGGCAATGTCGAAGACTTCCAGGCCATGTTGGACTGCCTAGAAATGTGGTTCTGCTGTTGTTCGAGGGCTCTGGAAATGTAGCACGCCTGAAGTAACGTGCAGTGTGTTGCCCATCACTCGGCAGACACAGAGGGCCTCCGAGGAACCTATGGGCCTCGATGTTGCTCAGTAGGCCCACAGGGGTGTGGGGGTACTCAGTGATCTTGGAACGAAAATGATGCTCACCCGAGGGGCCTAGGAGTTCTCAAAGGGTACCTTCTTTAAAATAAAGCAGAACAGCGACTAAGAGCTCATGGGAAGAGCTGCCTGCCTCCCGTTCTGCATGGCTACTCGGGGCCTTACCTCGAGGCAAGGACTCACGTTGAGATTCCCTTTAGTTCTAGAGCATTACAATAAGAGAGCCACCCCGGCCATGGAAGCACCCTGTGTAGCCAGAGAAAACCCATTTTCTTCCCAGACCCATGCCTACAGCGGCCAGAGGCCAGTCAACAGCAGAGAATTTCAGGGAGCTTCCAGGGAGCATGAATGGGGCTTTCCAAATGGAAAAGCAAGGCTAGTACCATCCCGCCCCCATTTCCATGGGCACACGCAGCATACATCCCTGTGGTTTCTGACAAGTCAAAAGAGACACAGAGCACACACTTCGTCCTTCCCTGAATCAACTCCTCGAGGCAGGGTGTTCTGCATGTAGTGAACGGCCTCAACCAAGGCGCGCCCTAGCTAGACCTCTGGGCCCGGGCCTCTTCAGAAGCCTGCAGTGCTACAGGAAAAACTGTGCTTTAGTGGCAATAGGAACGCAAGCCGACTTTCTCCTGGAGGCAGGGTGACTTCAGGTAGGAGGTCCTGGTTGGAAGGCGAAGCCTAGTGTTTTTTTTTCAGTGCCAATCAGAGTAGGGAATGAGTGCGACTTCCACGGCATGTTGGAACCTGCTAGAACCGTGCCCGTGAACCTGTGGTAGTGCTGGGGAAATCAAGCTGTCCCAAGAAAGAGTGTACTGTTTTGCCCATCACTCGGCATACACAGTGTGAGTACGAAGGCCTACGGGCCTGGATGTTGTTTAGAAGAGCCAGGGGAGCCTGGGGGTACTCAGTGTTCTTGCAGGGAATAGGGTTTCCAGGCGAGGCACCTAGGTGTCCCGCAAAGCGTACTGGCGTTCAAATGCTGCAGAGCAGCGGCTACCGCCTCATGGAAACTGCTGCACGCCTCCGCTTCTGCAGAGCAATTCAGGGCCTTACCTCGAGGCAAGTCCTCACGTTGAGTGTCCCGTGAGCGACACCGCATGGTAGTATGCTGTCTTTCTCCTTGAGTAGAGAGACTTCAGGTACGAGGTCCTCTAAGAATTCTAAGCAGAGTGTTTTCTCATGGCAGCTCAAACGAGGGCAATGTCGAAGACTTCCAGGCCATGTTGGACTGCCTAGAAATGTGGTTCTGATGTTGTTCGAGGGCTCTGGAAATGTAGTACGCCTGAAGTAACGTGCAGTGTGTTGCCCATCACTCGGCAGACACAGAGGGCCTCCGAGGAACCTATGGGCCTCGATGTTGCTCAGTAAGCCCACAGGGGTGTGGAGGTACTCAGTGATCTTGGAACGAAAATGATGCTCACCCGAGGGGCCTAGGAGTTCTCAAAGGGTACCTTCTTTAAAATAAAGCAGAACAGCGACTAAGAGCTCATGGGAAGAGCTGCCTGCCTCCCGTTCTGCATGGCTACTCGGGGCCTTACCTCGAGGCAAGGACTCACGTTGAGATTCCCTTTAGCTCTAGAGCATGGCTAGATGAGCCCCACCCCGGCCATGGAAGCACCCTGTGTAGCCAGAGAAAACCCATTTTCTTCCCAGACCCATGCCTACGGCGTCCAGAGGCCTGACAACAGCAGAGAATTTCAGGGAGCTTCCAGGGAGCATGAATGGGGCTTTCCAAATGGAAAAGCAAGGCTAGTACCATCCCGCCCCCATTTCCATGGGCACACGCAGCATACATCCCTGTGGTTTCTGACAAGTCAAAAGAGACACAGAGCACACACTTCGTCCTTCCCTGAATCAACTCCTCGAGGCAGGGTGTTCTGCATGTAGTGAACGGCCTCAACCAAGGCGCGCCCTAGCTAGACCTCTGGGCCCGTGCCTCTTCAGAAGCCTGCAGTGCTACAGGAAAAACTGTGCTTTAGTGGCAATAGGAACGCAAGCCGACTTTCTCCTGGAGGCAGGGTGACTTCAGGTAGGAGGTCCTGGTTGGAAGGCGAAGCCTAGTGTTTTTTTTTCAGTGCCAATCAGAGTAGGGAATGAGTGCGACTTCCACGGCATGTTGGAACCTGCTAGAACCGTGCCCGTGAACCTGTGGTAGTGCTGGGGAAATCAAGCTGTCCCAAGAAAGAGTGTACTGTTTTGCCCATCACTCGGCATACACAGTGTGAGTACGAAGGCCTACGGGCCTGGATGTTGTTTAGAAGAGCCAGGGGAGCCTGGGGGTACTCAGTGTTCTTGCAGGGAATAGGGTTTCCAGGCGAGGCACCTAGGTGTCCCGCAAAGCGTACTGGCGTTCAAATGCTGCAGAGCAGCGGCTACCGCCTCATGGAAACTGCTGCACGCCTCCGCTTCTGCAGAGCAATTCAGGGCCTTACCTCGAGGCAAGTCCTCACGTTGAGTGTCCCGTGAGCGACACCGCATGGTAGGATGCTGACTTTCTCCTTGAGTAGAGAGACTTCAGGTACGAGGTCCTCTAAGAATTCTAAGCAGAGTGTTTTCTCATGGCAGCTCAAACGAGGGCAATGTCGAAGACTTCCAGGCCATGTTGGACTGCCTAGAAATGTGGTTCTGCTGTTGTTCGAGGGCTCTGGAAATGTAGCACGCCTGAAGTAACGTGCAGTGTGTTGCCCATCACTCGGCAGACACAGAGGGCCTCCGAGGAACCTATGGGCCTCGATGTTGCTCAGTAGGCCCACAGGGGTGTGGGGGTACTCAGTGATCTTGGAACGAAAATGATGCTCACCCGAGGGGCCTAGGAGTTCTCAAAGGGTACCTTCTTTAAAATAAAGCAGAACAGCGACTAAGAGCTCATGGGAAGAGCTGCCTGCCTCCCGTTCTGCATGGCTACTCGGGGCCTTACCTCGAGGCAAGGACTCACGTTGAGATTCCCTTTAGCTCTAGAGCATGGCTAGATGAGCCCCACCCCGGCCATGGAAGCACCCTGTGTAGCCAGAGAAAACCCATTTTCTTCCCAGACCCATGCCTACGGCGTCCAGAGGCCTGACAACAGCAGAGAATTTCAGGGAGCTTCCAGGGAGCATGAATGGGGCTTTCCAAATGGAAAAGCAAGGCTAGTACCATCCCGCCCCCATTTCCATGGGCACACGCAGCATACATCCCTGTGGTTTCTGACAAGTCAAAAGAGACACAGAGCACACACTTCGTCCTTCCCTGAATCAACTCCTCGAGGCAGGGTGTTCTGCATGTAGTGAACGGCCTCAACCAAGGCGCGCCCTAGCTAGACCTCTGGGCCCGGGCCTCTTCAGAAGCCTGCAGTGCTACAGGAAAAACTGTGCTGTAGTGGCAATAGGAACGCAAGCCGACTTTCTCCTGGAGGCAGGGTGACTTCAGGTAGGAGGTCCTGGTTGGAAGGCGAAGCCTAGTGTTTTTTTTTCAGTGCCAATCAGAGTAGGGAATGAGTGCGACTTCCACGGCATGTTGGAACCTGCTAGAACCGTGCCCGTGAACCTGTGGTAGTGCTGGGGAAATCAAGCTGTCCCAAGAAAGAGTGTACTGTTTTGCCCATCACTCGGCATACACAGTGTGAGTACGAAGGCCTACGGGCCTGGATGTTGTTTAGAAGAGCCAGGGGAGCCTGGGGGTACTCAGTGTTCTTGCAGGGAATAGGGTTTCCAGGCGAGGCACCTAGGTGTCCCGCAAAGCGTACTGGCGTTCAAATGCTGCAGAGCAGCGACTACGGCCTCATGGAAACTGCTGCACGCCTCCGCTTCTGCAGAGCAATTCAGGGCCTTACCTCGAGGCAAGTCCTCACGTTGAGTGTCCCGTGAGCGACACCGCATGGTAGGATGCTGACTTTCTCCTTGAGTAGAGAGACTTCAGGTACGAGGTCCTCTAAGAATTCTAAGCAGAGTGTTTTCTCATGGCAGCTCAAACGAGGGCAATGTCGAAGACTTCCAGGCCATGTTGGACTGCCTAGAAATGTGGTTCTGCTGTTGTTCGAGGGCTCTGGAAATGTAGCACGCCTGAAGTAACGTGCAGTGTGTTGCCCATCACTCGGCAGACACAGAGGGCCTCCGAGGAACCTATGGGCCTCGATGTTGCTCAGTAGGCCCACAGGGGTGTGGGGGTACTCAGTGATCTTGGAACGAAAATGATGCTCACCCGAGGGGCCTAGGAGTTCTCAAAGGGTACCTTCTTTAAAATAAAGCAGAACAGCGACTAAGAGCTCATGGGAAGAGCTGCCTGCCTCCCGTTCTGCATGGCTACTCGGGGCCTTACCTCGAGGCAAGGACTCACGTTGAGATTCCCTTTAGTTCTAGAGCATTACAATAAGAGAGCCACCCCGGCCATGGAAGCACCCTGTGTAGCCAGAGAAAACCCATTTTCTTCCCAGACCCATGCCTACAGCGGCCCTAGGCCAGTCAACAGCAGAGAATTTCAGGGAGCTTCAAGGGAGCATGAATGGGGCTTTCCAAATGGAAAAGCAAGGCTAGTACCATCCCGCCCCCATTTCCATGGGCACACGCAGCATACATCCCTGTGGTTTCTGACAAGTCAAAAGAGACACAGAGCACACACTGGTTCCTTCCCTGAATCAACTCCTCGAGGCAGAGTGTTCTGCATCTAGTGAACGGCCTCAACCAAGGCACGCCCTAGCTAGGCCTCTGGGCCCGGGCCTCTTCAGAAGCCTGCAGTGCTACAGGAAGAACTGTGCTTTAGTGGCAATAGGCAAGCAATCCGCCTTTCTCCTGGAGGCAGGGTGACTTCAGGTAGGAGGTCCTGGTTGGAAGGCGAAGCCTAGTGTTTTTTTTCAGTGCCAATCAGAGTAGGGAATGAGTGCGACTTCCACGGCATGTTGGAACCTGCTAGAACCGTGCCCGTGAACCTGTGGTAGTGCTGGGGAAATCAAGCTGTCCCAAGAAAGAGTGTACTGTTTTGCCCATCACTCGGCATGCACAGTGTGAGTACGAAGGCCTACGGGCCTGGATGTTGTTTAGAAGAGCCAGGGGAGCCTGAGGGTACTCAGTGTTCTTGCAGGGAATAGGGTTTCCAGGCGAGGCACCTAGGTGTCCCGCAAAGCGTACTGGCGTTCAAATGCTGCAGAGCAGCGGCTACCGCCTCATGGAAACTGCTGCATGCCTCCGCTTCTGCAGAGCAATTCAGGGCCTTACCTCGAGGCAAGTCCTCACGTTGAGTGTCCCGTGAGCGACACCGCATGGTAGGATGCTGTCTTTCTCCTTGAGTAGAGAGACTTCAGGTACGAGGTCCTCTAAGAATTCTAAGCAGAGTGTTTTCTCATGGCAGCTCAAACGAGGGCAATGTCGAAGACTTCCAGGCCATGTTGGACTGCCTTGAAATGTGGTTCTGCTGTTGTTCGAGGGCTCTGGAAATGTAGTACGCCTGAAGTAACGTGCAGTGTGTTGCCCATCACTCGGCAGACACAGAGGGCCTCCGAGGGACCTATGGGCCTCGATGTTGCTCAGTAAGCCCACAGGGGTGTGGAGGTACTCAGTGATCTTGGAACGAAAATGATGCTCACCCGAGGGGCCTAGGAGTTCTCAAAGGGTACCTTCTTTCAAATAAAGCAGAACAGCGACTAAGAGCTCATGGGAAGAGCTGCCTGCCTCCCGTTCTGCATGGCTACTCGGGGCCTTACCTCGAGGCAAGGACTCACGTTGAGATTCCCTTTAGCTCTAGAGCATGGCTAGATGAGCCCCACCCCGGCCATGGAAGCACCCTGTGTAGCCAGAGAAAACCCATTTTCTTCCCAGACCCATGCCTACGGCGTCCAGAGGCCTGACAACAGCAGAGAATTTCAGGGAGCTTCCAGGGAGCATGAATGGGGCTTTCCAAATGGAAAAGCAAGGCTAGTACCATCCCGCCCCCATTTCCCTGGGCACACGCAGCATACATCCCTGTGGTTTCTGACAAGTCAAAAGAGACACAGAGCACACACTTCGTCCTTCCCTGAATCAACTCCTCGAGGCAGGGTGTTCTGCATGTAGTGAACGGCCTCAACCAAGGCGCGCCCTAGCTAGACCTCTGGGCCCGTGCCTCTTCAGAAGCCTGCAGTGCTACAGGAAAAACTGTGCTGTAGTGGCAATAGGAACGCAAGCCGACTTTCTCCTGGAGGCAGGGTGACTTCAGGTAGGAGGTCCTGGTTGGAAGGCGAAGCCTAGTGTTTTTTTTTCAGTGCCAATCAGAGTAGGGAATGAGTGCGACTTCCACGGCATGTTGGAACCTGCTAGAACCGTGCCCGTGAACCTGTGGTAGTGCTGGGGAAATCAAGCTGTCCCAAGAAAGAGTGTACTGTTTTGCCCATCACTCGGCATACACAGTGTGAGTACGAAGGCCTACGGGCCTGGATGTTGTTTAGAAGAGCCAGGGGAGCCTGGGGGTACTCAGTGTTCTTGCAGGGAATAGGGTTTCCAGGCGAGGCACCTAGGTGTCCCGCAAAGCGTACTGGCGTTCAAATGCTGCAGAGCAGCGACTACGGCCTCATGGAAACTGCTGCACGCCTCCGCTTCTGCAGAGCAATTCAGGGCCTTACCTCGAGGCAAGTCCTCACGTTGAGTGTCCCGTGAGCGACCCCGCATGGTAGGATGCTGACTTTCTCCTTGAGTAGAGAGACTTCAGGTACGAGGTCCTCTAAGAATTCTAAGCAGAGTGTTTTCTCATGGCAGCTCAAACGAGGGCAATGTCGAAGACTTCCAGGCCATGTTGGACTGCCTAGAAATGTGGTTCTGCTGTTGTTCGAGGGCTCTGGAAATGTAGCACGCCTGAAGTAACGTGCAGTGTGTTGCCCATCACTCGGCAGACACAGAGGGCCTCCGAGGAACCTATGGGCCTCGATGTTGCTCAGTAGGCCCACAGGGGTGTGGGGGTACTCAGTGATCTTGGAACGAAAATGATGCTCACCCGAGGGGCCTAGGAGTTCTCAAAGGGTACCTTCTTTAAAATAAAGCAGAACAGCGACTAAGAGCTCATGGGAAGAGCTGCCTGCCTCCCGTTCTGCATGGCTACTCGGGGCCTTACCTCGAGGCAAGGACTCACGTTGAGATTCCCTTTAGTTCTAGAGCATTACAATAAGAGAGCCACCCCGGCCATGGAAGCACCCTGTGTAGCCAGAGAAAACCCATTTTCTTCCCAGACCCATGCCTACAGCGGCCAGAGGCCAGTCAACAGCAGAGAATTTCAGGGAGCTTCAAGGGAGCATGAATGGGGCTTTCCAAATGGAAAAGCAAGGCTAGTACCATCCCGCCCCCATTTCCATGGGCACACGCAGCATACATCCCTGTGGTTTCTGACAAGTCAAAAGAGACACAGAGCACACACTGGTTCCTTCCCTGAATCAACTTCTCGAGGCAGAGTGTTCTGCATCTAGTGAACGGCTCAACCAAGGCACGCCCTAGCTAGGCCTCTGGGCCCGGGCCTCTTCAGAAGCCTGCAGTGCTACAGGAAGAACTGTGCTTTAGTGGCAATAGGCAAGCAATCCGCCTTTCTCCTGGAGGCAGGGTGACTTCAGGTAGGAGGTCCTGGTTGGAAGGCGAAGCCTAGTGTTTTTTTTCAGTGCCAATCAGAGTAGGGAATGAGTGCGACTTCCACGGCATGTTGGAACCTGCTAGAACCGTGCCCGTGAACCTGTGGTAGTGCTGGGGAAATCAAGCTGTCCCAAGAAAGAGTGTACTGTTTTGCCCATCACTCGGCATACACAGTGTGAGTACGAAGGCCTACGGGCCTGGATGTTGTTTAGAAGAGCCAGGGGAGCCTGGGGGTACTCAGTGTTCTTGCAGGGAATAGGGTTTCCAGGCGAGGCACCTAGGTGTCCCGCAAAGCGTACTGGCGTTCAAATGCTGCAGAGCAGCGGCTACCGCCTCATGGAAACTGCTGCACGCCTCCGCTTCTGCAGAGCAATTCAGGGCCTTACCTCGAGGCAAGTCCTCACGTTGAGTGTCCCGTGAGCGACACCGCATGGTAGGATGCTGTCTTTCTCCTTGAGTAGAGAGACTTCAGGTACGAGG
Organism: Eubalaena glacialis; assembly: GCF_028564815.1. Taxonomy (NCBI): domain Eukaryota; kingdom Metazoa; phylum Chordata; class Mammalia; order Artiodactyla; family Balaenidae; genus Eubalaena; species Eubalaena glacialis. The sequence goes on from NC_083716.1 coordinate 100,238,216, forward strand.
TCCTCTAAGAATTCTAAGCAGAGTGTTTTCTCATGGCAGCTCAAACGAGGGCAATGTCGAAGACTTCCAGGCCATGTTGGACTGCCTAGAAATGTGGTTCTGCTGTTGTTCGAGGGCTCTGGAAATGTAGTACGCCTGAAGTAACGTGCAGTGTGTTGCCCATCACTCGGCAGACACAGAGGGCCTCCGAGGGACCTATGGGCCTCGATGTTGCTCAGTAAGCCCACAGGGGTGTGGAGGTACTCAGTGATCTTGGAACGAAAATGATGCTCACCCGAGGGGCCTAGGAGTTCTCAAAGGGTACCTTCTTTAAAATAAAGCAGAACAGCGACTAAGAGCTCATGGGAAGAGCTGCCTGCCTCCCGTTCTGCATGGCTACTCGGGGCCTTACCTCGAGGCAAGGACTCACGTTGAGATTCCCTTTAGCTCTAGAGCAAGGCTAGATGAGCCCCACCCCGGCCATGGAAGCACCCTGTGTAGCCAGAGAAAACCCATTTTCTTCCCAGACCCATGCCTACGGCGTCCAGAGGCCTGACAACAGCAGAGAATTTCAGGGAGCTTCCAGGGAGCATGAATGGGGCTTTCCAAATGGAAAAGCAAGGCTAGTACCATCCCGCCCCCATTTCCATGGGCACACGCAGCATACATCCCTGTGGTTTCTGACAAGTCAAAAGAGACACAGAGCACACACTTCGTCCTTCCCTGAATCAACTCCTCGAGGCAGGGTGTTCTGCATGTAGTGAACGGCCTCAACCAAGGCGCGCCCTAGCTAGACCTCTGGGCCCGTGCCTCTTCAGAAGCCTGCAGTGCTACAGGAAAAACTGTGCTTTAGTGGCAATAGGAACGCAAGCCGACTTTCTCCTGGAGGCAGGGTGACTTCAGGTAGGAGGTCCTGGTTGGAAGGCGAAGCCTAGTGTTTTTTTTTCAGTGCCAATCAGAGTAGGGAATGAGTGCGACTTCCACGGCATGTTGGAACCTGCTAGAACCGTGCCCGTGAACCTGTGGTAGTGCTGGGGAAATCAAGCTGTCCCAAGAAAGAGTGTACTGTTTTGCCCATCACTCGGCATACACAGTGTGAGTACGAAGGCCTACGGGCCTGGATGTTGTTTAGAAGAGCCAGGGGAGCCTGGGGGTACTCAGTGTTCTTGCAGGGAATAGGGTTTCCAGGCGAGGCACCTAGGTGTCCCGCAAAGCGTACTGGCGTTCAAATGCTGCAGAGCAGCGACTACGGCCTCATGGAAACTGCTGCACGCCTCCGCTTCTGCAGAGCAATTCAGGGCCTTACCTCGAGGCAAGTCCTCACGTTGAGTGTCCCGTGAGCGACACCGCATGGTAGGATGCTGACTTTCTCCTTGAGTAGAGAGACTTCAGGTACGAGGTCCTCTAAGAATTCTAAGCAGAGTGTTTTCTCATGGCAGCTCAAACGAGGGCAATGTCGAAGACTTCCAGGCCATGTTGGACTGCCTAGAAATGTGGTTCTGCTGTTGTTCGAGGGCTCTGGAAATGTAGCACGCCTGAAGTAACGTGCAGTGTGTTGCCCATCACTCGGCAGACACAGAGGGCCTCCGAGGAACCTATGGGCCTCGATGTTGCTCAGTAGGCCCACAGGGGTGTGGGGGTACTCAGTGATCTTGGAACGAAAATGATGCTCACCCGAGGGGCCTAGGAGTTCTCAAAGGGTACCTTCTTTAAAATAAAGCAGAACAGCGACTAAGAGCTCATGGGAAGAGCTGCCTGCCTCCCGTTCTGCATGGCTACTCGGGGCCTTACCTCGAGGCAAGGACTCACGTTGAGATTCCCTTTAGCTCTAGAGCATGGCTAGATGAGCCCCACCCCGGCCATGGAAGCACCCTGTGTAGCCAGAGAAAACCCATTTTCTTCCCAGACCCATGCCTACGGCGTCCAGAGGCCTGACAACAGCAGAGAATTTCAGGGAGCTTCCAGGGAGCATGAATGGGGCTTTCCAAATGGAAAAGCAAGGCTAGTACCATCCCGCCCCCATTTCCATGGGCACACGCAGCATACATCCCTGTGGTTTCTGACAAGTCAAAAGAGACACAGAGCACACACTTCGTCCTTCCCTGAATCAACTCCTCGAGGCAGGGTGTTCTGCATGTAGTGAACGGCCTCAACCAAGGCGCGCCCTAGCTAGACCTCTGGGCCCGTGCCTCTTCAGAAGCCTGCAGTGCTACAGGAAAAACTGTGCTTTAGTGGCAATAGGAACGCAAGCCGACTTTCTCCTGGAGGCAGGGTGACTTCAGGTAGGAGGTCCTGGTTGGAAGGCGAAGCCTAGTGTTTTTTTTTCAGTGCCAATCAGAGTAGGGAATGAGTGCGACTTCCACGGCATGTTGGAACCTGCTAGAACCGTGCCCGTGAACCTGTGGTAGTGCTGGGGAAATCAAGCTGTCCCAAGAAAGAGTGTACTGTTTTGCCCATCACTCGGCATACACAGTGTGAGTACGAAGGCCTACGGGCCTGGATGTTGTTTAGAAGAGCCAGGGGAGCCTGGGGGTACTCAGTGTTCTTGCAGGGAATAGGGTTTCCAGGCGAGGCACCTAGGTGTCCCGCAAAGCGTACTGGCGTTCAAATGCTGCAGAGCAGCGACTACGGCCTCATGGAAACTGCTGCACGCCTCCGCTTCTGCAGAGCAATTCAGGGCCTTACCTCGAGGCAAGTCCTCACGTTGAGTGTCCCGTGAGCGACCCCGCATGGTAGGATGCTGACTTTCTCCTTGAGTAGAGAGACTTCAGGTACGAGGTCCTCTAAGATTTCTAAGCAGAGTGTTTTCTCATGGCAGCTCAAACGAGGGCAATGTCGAAGACTTCCAGGCCATGTTGGACTGCCTAGAAATGTGGTTCTGCTGTTGTTCGAGGGCTCTGGAAATGTAGCATGCCTGAAGTAACGTGCAGTGTGTTGCCCATCACTCGGCAGACACAGAGGGCCTCCGAGGAACCTATGGGCCTCGATGTTGCTCAGTAGGCCCACAGGGGTGTGGGGGTACTCAGTGATCTTGGAACGAAAATGATGCTCACCCGAGGGGCCTAGGAGTTCTCAAAGGGTACCTTCTTTAAAATAAAGCAGAACAGCGACTAAGAGCTCATGGGAAGAGCTGCCTGCCTCCCGTTCTGCATGGCTACTCGGGGCCTTACCTCGAGGCAAGGACTCACGTTGAGATTCCCTTTAGTTCTAGAGCATTACAATAAGAGAGCCACCCCGGCCATGGAAGCACCCTGTGTAGCCAGAGAAAACCCATTTTCTTCCCAGACCCATGCCTACAGCGGCCAGAGGCCAGTCAACAGCAGAGAATTTCAGGGAGCTTCAAGGGAGCATGAATGGGGCTTTCCAAATGGAAAAGCAAGGCTAGTACCATCCCGCCCCCATTTCCATGGGCACACGCAGCATACATCCCTGTGGTTTCTGACAAGTCAAAAGAGACACAGAGCACACACTGGTTCCTTCCCTGAATCAGCTTCTCGAGGCAGAGTGTTCTGCATCTAGTGAACGGCCTCAACCAAGGCACGCCCTAGCTAGGCCTCTGGGCCCGGGCCTCTTCAGAAGCCTGCAGTGCTACAGGAAGAACTGTGCTTTAGTGGCAATAGGCAAGCAATCCGCCTTTCTCCTGGAGGCAGGGTGACTTCAGGTAGGAGGTCCTGGTTGGAAGGCGAAGCCTAGTGTTTTTTTTCAGTGCCAATCAGAGTAGGGAATGAGTGCGACTTCCACGGCATGTTGGAACCTGCTAGAACCGTGCCCGTGAACCTGTGGTAGTGCTGGGGAAATCAAGCTGTCCCAAGAAAGAGTGTACTGTTTTGCCCATCACTCGGCATACACAGTGTGAGTACGAAGGCCTACGGGCCTGGATGTTGTTTAGAAGAGCCAGGGGAGCCTGGGGGTACTCAGTGTTCTTGCAGGGAATAGGGTTTCCAGGCGAGGCACCTAGGTGTCCCGCAAAGCGTACTGGCGTTCAAATGCTGCAGAGCAGCGGCTACCGCCTCATGGAAACTGCTGCACGCCTCCGCTTCTGCAGAGCAATTCAGGGCCTTACCTCGAGGCAAGTCCTCACGTTGAGTGTCCCGTGAGCGACACCGCATGGTAGGATGCTGTCTTTCTCCTTGAGTAGAGAGACTTCAGGTACGAGGTCCTCTAAGAATTCTAAGCAGAGTGTTTTCTCATGGCAGCTCAAACGAGGGCAATGTCGAAGACTTCCAGGCCATGTTGGACTGCCTAGAAATGTGGTTCTGCTGTTGTTCGAGGGCTCTGGAAATGTAGTACGCCTGAAGTAACGTGCAGTGTGTTGCCCATCACTCGGCAGACACAGAGGGCCTCCGAGGGACCTATGGGCCTCGATGTTGCTCAGTAAGCCCACAGGGGTGTGGAGGTACTCAGTGATCTTGGAACGAAAATGATGCTCACCCGAGGGGCCTAGGAGTTCTCAAAGGGTACCTTCTTTAAAATAAAGCAGAACAGCGACTAAGAGCTCATGGGAAGAGCTGCCTGCCTCCCGTTCTGCATGGCTACTCGGGGCCTTACCTCGAGGCAAGGACTCACGTTGAGATTCCCTTTAGCTCTAGAGCAAGGCTAGATGAGCCCCACCCCGGCCATGGAAGCACCCTGTGTAGCCAGAGAAAACCCATTTTCTTCCCAGACCCATGCCTACGGCGTCCAGAGGCCTGACAACAGCAGAGAATTTCAGGGAGCTTCCAGGGAGCATGAATGGGGCTTTCCAAATGGAAAAGCAAGGCTAGTACCATCCCGCCCCCATTTCCATGGGCACACGCAGCATACATCCCTGTGGTTTCTGACAAGTCAAAAGAGACACAGAGCACACACTTCGTCCTTCCCTGAATCAACTCCTCGAGGCAGGGTGTTCTGCATGTAGTGAACGGCCTCAACCAAGGCGCGCCCTAGCTAGACCTCTGGGCCCGTGCCTCTTCAGAAGCCTGCAGTGCTACAGGAAAAACTGTGCTTTAGTGGCAATAGGAACGCAAGCCGACTTTCTCCTGGAGGCAGGGTGACTTCAGGTAGGAGGTCCTGGTTGGAAGGCGAAGCCTAGTGTTTTTTTTTCAGTGCCAATCAGAGTAGGGAATGAGTGCGACTTCCACGGCATGTTGGAACCTGCTAGAACCGTGCCCGTGAACCTGTGGTAGTGCTGGGGAAATCAAGCTGTCCCAAGAAAGAGTGTACTGTTTTGCCCATCACTCGGCATACACAGTGTGAGTACGAAGGCCTACGGGCCTGGATGTTGTTTAGAAGAGCCAGGGGAGCCTGGGGGTACTCAGTGTTCTTGCAGGGAATAGGGTTTCCAGGCGAGGCACCTAGGTGTCCCGCAAAGCGTACTGGCGTTCAAATGCTGCAGAGCAGCGACTACGGCCTCATGGAAACTGCTGCACGCCTCCGCTTCTGCAGAGCAATTCAGGGCCTTACCTCGAGGCAAGTCCTCACGTTGAGTGTCCCGTGAGCGACACCGCATGGTAGGATGCTGACTTTCTCCTTGAGTAGAGAGACTTCAGGTACGAGGTCCTCTAAGAATTCTAAGCAGAGTGTTTTCTCATGGCAGCTCAAACGAGGGCAATGTCGAAGACTTCCAGGCCATGTTGGACTGCCTAGAAATGTGGTTCTGCTGTTGTTCGAGGGCTCTGGAAATGTAGCACGCCTGAAGTAACGTGCAGTGTGTTGCCCATCACTCGGCAGACACAGAGGGCCTCCGAGGAACCTATGGGCCTCGATGTTGCTCAGTAGGCCCACAGGGGTGTGGGGGTACTCAGTGATCTTGGAACGAAAATGATGCTCACCCGAGGGGCCTAGGAGTTCTCAAAGGGTACCTTCTTTAAAATAAAGCAGAACAGCGACTAAGAGCTCATGGGAAGAGCTGCCTGCCTCCCGTTCTGCATGGCTACTCGGGGCCTTACCTCGAGGCAAGGACTCACGTTGAGATTCCCTTTAGCTCTAGAGCATGGCTAGATGAGCCCCACCCCGGCCATGGAAGCACCCTGTGTAGCCAGAGAAAACCCATTTTCTTCCCAGACCCATGCCTACGGCGTCCAGAGGCCTGACAACAGCAGAGAATTTCAGGGAGCTTCCAGGGAGCATGAATGGGGCTTTCCAAATGGAAAAGCAAGGCTAGTACCATCCCGCCCCCATTTCCATGGGCACACGCAGCATACATCCCTGTGGTTTCTGACAAGTCAAAAGAGACACAGAGCACACACTTCGTCCTTCCCTGAATCAACTCCTCGAGGCAGGGTGTTCTGCATGTAGTGAACGGCCTCAACCAAGGCGCGCCCTAGCTAGACCTCTGGGCCCGTGCCTCTTCAGAAGCCTGCAGTGCTACAGGAAAAACTGTGCTTTAGTGGCAATAGGAACGCAAGCCGACTTTCTCCTGGAGGCAGGGTGACTTCAGGTAGGAGGTCCTGGTTGGAAGGCGAAGCCTAGTGTTTTTTTTTCAGTGCCAATCAGAGTAGGGAATGAGTGCGACTTCCACGGCATGTTGGAACCTGCTAGAACCGTGCCCGTGAACCTGTGGTAGTGCTGGGGAAATCAAGCTGTCCCAAGAAAGAGTGTACTGTTTTGCCCATCACTCGGCATACACAGTGTGAGTACGAAGGCCTACGGGCCTGGATGTTGTTTAGAAGAGCCAGGGGAGCCTGGGGGTACTCAGTGTTCTTGCAGGGAATAGGGTTTCCAGGCGAGGCACCTAGGTGTCCCGCAAAGCGTACTGGCGTTCAAATGCTGCAGAGCAGCGACTACGGCCTCATGGAAACTGCTGCACGCCTCCGCTTCTGCAGAGCAATTCAGGGCCTTACCTCGAGGCAAGTCCTCACGTTGAGTGTCCCGTGAGCGACCCCGCATGGTAGGATGCTGACTTTCTCCTTGAGTAGAGAGACTTCAGGTACGAGGTCCTCTAAGATTTCTAAGCAGAGTGTTTTCTCATGGCAGCTCAAACGAGGGCAATGTCGAAGACTTCCAGGCCATGTTGGACTGCCTAGAAATGTGGTTCTGCTGTTGTTCGAGGGCTCTGGAAATGTAGCACGCCTGAAGTAACGTGCAGTGTGTTGCCCATCACTCGGCAGACACAGAGGGCCTCCGAGGAACCTATGGGCCTCGATGTTGCTCAGTAGGCCCACAGGGGTGTGGGGGTACTCAGTGATCTTGGAACGAAAATGATGCTCACCCGAGGGGCCTAGGAGTTCTCAAAGGGTACCTTCTTTAAAATAAAGCAGAACAGCGACTAAGAGCTCATGGGAAGAGCTGCCTGCCTCCCGTTCTGCATGGCTACTCGGGGCCTTACCTCGAGGCAAGGACTCACGTTGAGATTCCCTTTAGTTCTAGAGCATTACAATAAGAGAGCCACCCCGGCCATGGAAGCACCCTGTGTAGCCAGAGAAAACCCATTTTCTTCCCAGACCCATGCCTACAGCGGCCAGAGGCCAGTCAACAGCAGAGAATTTCAGGGAGCTTCAAGGGAGCATGAATGGGGCTTTCCAAATGGAAAAGCAAGGCTAGTACCATCCCGCCCCCATTTCCATGGGCACACGCAGCATACATCCCTGTGGTTTCTGACAAGTCAAAAGAGACACAGAGCACACACTGGTTCCTTCCCTGAATCAGCTTCTCGAGGCAGAGTGTTCTGCATCTAGTGAACGGCCTCATCAAGGCACGCCCTAGCTAGGCCTCTGGGCCCGGGCCTCTTCAGAAGCCTGCAGTGCTACAGGAAGAACTGTGCTTTAGTGGCAATAGGCAAGCAATCCGCCTTTCTCCTGGAGGCAGGGTGACTTCAGGTAGGAGGTCCTGGTTGGAAGGCGAAGCCTAGTGTTTTTTTTCAGTGCCAATCAGAGTAGGGAATGAGTGCGACTTCCACGGCATGTTGGAACCTGCTAGAACCGTGCCCGTGAACCTGTGGTAGTGCTGGGGAAATCAAGCTGTCCCAAGAAAGAGTGTACTGTTTTGCCCATCACTCGGCATACACAGTGTGAGTACGAAGGCCTACGGGCCTGGATGTTGTTTAGAAGAGCCAGGGGAGCCTGGGGGTACTCAGTGTTCTTGCAGGGAATAGGGTTTCCAGGCGAGGCACCTAGGTGTCCCGCAAAGCGTACTGGCGTTCAAATGCTGCAGAGCAGCGGCTACCGCCTCATGGAAACTGCTGCACGCCTCCGCTTCTGCAGAGCAATTCAGGGCCTTACCTCGAGGCAAGTCCTCACGTTGAGTGTCCCGTGAGCGACACCGCATGGTAGGATGCTGTCTTTCTCCTTGAGTAGAGAGACTTCAGGTACGAGGTCCTCTAAGAATTCTAAGCAGAGTGTTTTCTCATGGCAGCTCAAACGAGGGCAATGTCGAAGACTTCCAGGCCATGTTGGACTGCCTAGAAATGTGGTTCTGATGTTGTTCGAGGGCTCTGGAAATGTAGTACGCCTGAAGTAACGTGCAGTGTGTTGCCCATCACTCGGCAGACACAGAGGGCCTCCGAGGGACCTATGGGCCTCGATGTTGCTCAGTAAGCCCACAGGGGTGTGGAGGTACTCAGTGATCTTGGAACGAAAATGATGCTCACCCGAGGGGCCTAGGAGTTCTCAAAGGGTACCTTCTTTAAAATAAAGCAGAACAGCGACTAAGAGCTCATGGGAAGAGCTGCCTGCCTCCCGTTCTGCATGGCTACTCGGGGCCTTACCTCGAGGCAAGGACTCACGTTGAGATTCCCTTTAGCTCTAGAGCAAGGCTAGATGAGCCCCACCCCGGCCATGGAAGCACCCTGTGTAGCCAGAGAAAACCCATTTTCTTCCCAGACCCATGCCTACAGCGGCCAGAGGCCAGTCAACAGCAGAGAATTTCAGGGAGCTTCCAGGGAGCATGAATGGGGCTTTCCAAATGGAAAAGCAAGGCTAGTACCATCCCGCCCCCATTTCCATGGGCACACGCAGCATACATCCCTGTGGTTTCTGACAAGTCAAAAGAGACACAGAGCACACACTGGTTCCTTCCCTGAATCAACTCCTCGAGGCAGAGTGTTCTGCATCTAGTGAACGGCCTCAACCAAGGCACGCCCTAGCTAGGCCTCTGGGCCTGGGCCTCTTCAGAAGCCTGCAGTGCTACAGGAAGAACTGTGCTTTAGTGGCAATAGGCAAGCAATCCGCCTTTCTCCTGGAGGCAGGGTGACTTCAGGTAGGAGGTCCTGGTTGGAAGGCGAAGCCTAGTGTTTTTTTTCAGTGCCAATCAGAGTAGGGAATGAGTGCGACTTCCACGGCATGTTGGAACCTGCTAGAACCGTGCCCGTGAACCTGTGGTAGTGCTGGGGAAATCAAGCTGTCCCAAGAAAGAGTGTACTGTTTTGCCCATCACTCGGCATACACAGTGTGAGTACGAAGGCCTACGGGCCTGGATGTTGTTTAGAAGAGCCAGGGGAGCCTGGGGGTACTCAGTGTTCTTGCAGGGAATAGGGTTTCCAGGCGAGGCACCTAGGTGTCCCGCAAAGCGTACTGGCGTTCAAATGCTGCAGAGCAGCGGCTACCGCCTCATGGAAACTGCTGCACGCCTCCGCTTCTGCAGAGCAATTCAGGGCCTTACCTCGAGGCAAGTCCTCACGTTGAGTGTCCCGTGAGCGACACCGCATGGTAGGATGCTGTCTTTCTCCTTGAGTAGAGAGACTTCAGGTACGAGGTCCTCTAAGAATTCTAAGCAGAGTGTTTTCTCATGGCAGCTCAAACGAGGGCAATGTCGAAGACTTCCAGGCCATGTTGGACTGCCTAGAAATGTGGTTCTGATGTTGTTCGAGGGCTCTGGAAATGTAGTACTCCTGAACTAACGTGCAGTGTGTTGCCCATCACTCGGCAGACACAGAGGGCCTCCGAGGGACCTATGGGCCTCGATGTTGCTCAGTAAGCCCACAGGGGTGTGGAGGTACTCAGTGATCTTGGAACGAAAATGATGCTCACCCGAGGGGCCTAGGAGTTCTCAAAGGGTACCTTCTTTAAAATAAAGCAGAACAGCGACTAAGAGCTCATGGGAAGAGCTGCCTGCCTCCCGTTCTGCATGGCTACTCGGGGCCTTACCTCGAGGCAAGGACTCACGTTGAGATTCCCTTTAGCTCTAGAGCATGGCTAGATGAGCCCCACCCCGGCCATGGAAGCACCCTGTGTAGCCAGAGAAAACCCATTTTCTTCCCAGACCCATGCCTACGGCGTCCAGAGGCCTGACAACAGCAGAGAATTTCAGGGAGCTTCCAGGGAGCATGAATGGGGCTTTCCAAATGGAAAAGCAAGGCTAGTACCATCCCGCCCCCATTTCCATGGGCACACGCAGCATACATCCCTGTGGTTTCTGACAAGTCAAAAGAGACACAGAGCACACACTGGTTCCTTCCCTGAATCAACTTCTCGAGGCAGAGTGCTCTGCATCTAGTGAACGGCCTCAACCAAGGCACGCCCTAGCTAGGCCTCTGGGCCCGGGCCTCTTCAGAAGCCTGCAGTGCTACAGGAAGAACTGTGCTTTAGTGGCAATAGGCAAGCAATCCGCCTTTCTCCTGGAGGCAGGGTGACTTCAGGTAGGAGGTCCTGGTTGGAAGGCGAAGCCTAGTGTTTTTTTTTCAGTGCCAATCAGAGTAGGGAATGAGTGCGACTTCCACGGCATGTTGGAACCTGCTAGAACCGTGCCCGTGAACCTGTGGTAGTGCTGGGGAAATCAAGCTGTCCCAAGAAAGAGTGTACTGTTTTGCCCATCACTCGGCATACACAGTGTGAGTACGAAGGCCTACGGGCCTGGATGTTGTTTAGAAGAGCCAGGGGAGCCTGGGGGTACTCAGTGTTCTTGCAGGGAATAGGGTTTCCAGGCGAGGCACCTAGGTGTCCCGCAAAGCGTACTGGCGTTCAAATGCTGCAGAGCAGCGGCTACCGCCTCATGGAAACTGCTGCACGCCTCCGCTTCTGCAGAGCAATTCAGGGCCTTACCTCGAGGCAAGTCCTCACGTTGAGTGTCCCGTGAGCGACACCGCATGGTAGGATGCTGTCTTTCTCCTTGAGTAGAGAGACTTCAGGTACGAGGTCCTCTAAGAATTCTAAGCAGAGTGTTTTCTCATGGCAGCTCAAACGAGGGCAATGTCGAAGACTTCCAGGCCATGTTGGACTGCCTAGAAATGTGGTTCTGCTGTTGTTCGAGGGCTCTGGAAATGTAGCACGCCTGAAGTAACGTGCAGTGTGTTGCCCATCACTCGGCAGACACAGAGGGCCTCCGAGGGACCTATGGGCCTTGATGTTGCTCAGTAGGCCCACAGGGGTGTGGGAGTACTCAGTGATCTTGGAACGAAAACGATGCTCACCCGAGGGGCCTAGGAGTTCTCAAAGGGTACCTTCTTTAAAATAAAGCAGAACAGCGACTAAGAGCTCATGGGAAGACCTGCCTGCCTCCCGTTCTGCATGGCTACTCGGGGCCTTACCTCGAGGCAAGGACTCACGTTGAGATTCCCTTTAGCTCTAGAGCATTACAAGAAGAGAGCCACCCCGGCCATGGAAGAACCCTGTGTAGCCAGAGAAAACCCATTTTCTTCCCAGACCAATGCCTACGGCGTCCAGAGGCCTGACAACAGCAGAGAATTTCAGGGAGCTTCCAGGGAGCATGAATGGGGCTTTCCAAATGGAAAAGCAAGGCTAGTACCATCCCGCCCCCATTTCCATGGGCACACGCAGCATACATCCCTGTGGTTTCTGACAAGTCAAAAGAGACACAGAGCACACACTTCGTCCTTCCCTGAATCAACTTCTCGAGGCAGAGTGTTCTGCATCTAGTGAACGGCCTCAACCAAGGCACGCCCTAGCTAGGCCTCTGGGCCCGGGCCTCTTCAGAAGCCTGCAGTGCTACAGGAAGAACTGTGCTTTAGTGGCAATAGGCAAGAAATCTGCCTTTCTTCTGGAGGCAGGGTGACTTCAGGTAGGAGGTCCTGGTTGGAAGGCGAAGCCTAGTGTTTTTTTTCAGTGCCAATCAGAGTAGGGAATGAGTGCGACTTCCACGGCATGTTGGAACCTGCTAGAACCGTGCCCGTGAACCTGTGGTAGTGCTGGGGAAATCAAGCTGTCCCAAGAAAGAGTGTACTGTTTTGCCCATCACTCGGCATACACAGTGTGAGTACGAAGGCCTACGGGCCTGGATGTTGTTTAGAAGAGCCAGGGGAGCCTGGGGGTACTCAGTGTTCTTGCAGGGAATAGGGTTTCCAGGCGAGGCACCTAGGTGTCCCGCAAAGCGTACTGGCGTTCAAATGCTGCAGAGCAGCGGCTACCGCCTCATGGAAACTGCTGCACGCCTCCGCTTCTGCAGAGCAATTCAGGGCCTTACCTCGAGGCAAGTCCTCACGTTGAGTGTCCCGTGAGCGACACCGCATGGTAGGATGCTGTCTTTCTCCTTGAGTAGAGAGACTTCAGGTACGAGGTCCTCTAAGAATTCTAAGCAGAGTGTTTTCTCATGGCAGCTCAAACGAGGGCAATGTCGAAGACTTCCAGGCCATGTTGGACTGCCTAGAAATGTGGTTCTGCTGTTGTTCGAGGGCTCTGGAAATGTAGCACGCCTGAAGTAACGTGCAGTGTGTTGCCCATCACTCGGCAGACACAGAGGGCCTCCGAGGAACCTATGGGCCTCGATGTTGCTCAGTAGGCCCACAGGGGTGTGGGGGTACTCAGTGATCTTGGAACGAAAATGATGCTCACCCGAGGGGCCTAGGAGTTCTCAAAGGGTACCTTCTTTAAAATAAAGCAGAACAGCGACTAAGAGCTCATGGGAAGAGCTGCCTGCCTCCCGTTCTGCATGGCTACTCGGGGCCTTACCTCGAGGCAAGGACTCACGTTGAGATTCCCTTTAGCTCTAGAGCAAGGCTAGATGAGCCCCACCCCGGCCATGGAAGCACCCTGTGTAGCCAGAGAAAACCCATTTTCTTCCCAGACCCATGCCTACGGCGTCCAGAGGCCTGACAACAGCAGAGAATTTCAGGGAGCTTCCAGGGAGCATGAATGGGGCTTTCCAAATGGAAAAGCAAGGCTAGTACCATCCCGCCCCCATTTCCATGGGCACACGCAGCATACATCCCTGTGGTTTCTGACAAGTCAAAAGAGACACAGAGCACACACTTCGTCCTTCCCTGAATCAACTCCTCGAGGCAGGGTGTTCTGCATGTAGTGAACGGCCTCAACCAAGGCGCGCCCTAGCTAGACCTCTGGGCCCGTGCCTCTTCAGAAGCCTGCAGTGCTACAGGAAAAACTGTGCTTTAGTGGCAATAGGAACGCAAGCCGACTTTCTCCTGGAGGCAGGGTGACTTCAGGTAGGAGGTCCTGGTTGGAAGGCGAAGCCTAGTGTTTTTTTTTCAGTGCCAATCAGAGTAGGGAATGAGTGCGACTTCCACGGCATGTTGGAACCTGCTAGAACCGTGCCCGTGAACCTGTGGTAGTGCTGGGGAAATCAAGCTGTCCCAAGAAAGAGTGTACTGTTTTGCCCATCACTCGGCATACACAGTGTGAGTACGAAGGCCTACGGGCCTGGATGTTGTTTAGAAGAGCCAGGGGAGCCTGGGGGTACTCAGTGTTCTTGCAGGGAATAGGGTTTCCAGGCGAGGCACCTAGGTGTCCCGCAAAGCGTACTGGCGTTCAAATGCTGCAGAGCAGCGACTACGGCCTCATGGAAACTGCTGCACGCCTCCGCTTCTGCAGAGCAATTCAGGGCCTTACCTCGAGGCAAGTCCTCACGTTGAGTGTCCCGTGAGCGACACCGCATGGTAGGATGCTGACTTTCTCCTTGAGTAGAGAGACTTCAGGTACGAGGTCCTCTAAGAATTCTAAGCAGAGTGTTTTCTCATGGCAGCTCAAACGAGGGCAATGTCGAAGACTTCCAGGCCATGTTGGACTGCCTAGAAATGTGGTTCTGCTGTTGTTCGAGGGCTCTGGAAATGTAGCACGCCTGAAGTAACGTGCAGTGTGTTGCCCATCACTCGGCAGACACAGAGGGCCTCCGAGGAACCTATGGGCCTCGATGTTGCTCAGTAGGCCCACAGGGGTGTGGGGGTACTCAGTGATCTTGGAACGAAAATGATGCTCACCCGAGGGGCCTAGGAGTTCTCAAAGGGTACCTTCTTTAAAATAAAGCAGAACAGCGACTAAGAGCTCATGGGAAGAGCTGCCTGCCTCCCGTTCTGCATGGCTACTCGGGGCCTTACCTCGAGGCAAGGACTCACGTTGAGATTCCCTTTAGCTCTAGAGCATGGCTAGATGAGCCCCACCCCGGCCATGGAAGCACCCTGTGTAGCCAGAGAAAACCCATTTTCTTCCCAGACCCATGCCTACGGCGTCCAGAGGCCTGACAACAGCAGAGAATTTCAGGGAGCTTCCAGGGAGCATGAATGGGGCTTTCCAAATGGAAAAGCAAGGCTAGTACCATCCCGCCCCCATTTCCATGGGCACACGCAGCATACATCCCTGTGGTTTCTGACAAGTCAAAAGAGACACAGAGCACACACTTCGTCCTTCCCTGAATCAACTCCTCGAGGCAGGGTGTTCTGCATGTAGTGAACGGCCTCAACCAAGGCGCGCCCTAGCTAGACCTCTGGGCCCGTGCCTCTTCAGAAGCCTGCAGTGCTACAGGAAAAACTGTGCTTTAGTGGCAATAGGAACGCAAGCCGACTTTCTCCTGGAGGCAGGGTGACTTCAGGTAGGAGGTCCTGGTTGGAAGGCGAAGCCTAGTGTTTTTTTTTCAGTGCCAATCAGAGTAGGGAATGAGTGCGACTTCCACGGCATGTTGGAACCTGCTAGAACCGTGCCCGTGAACCTGTGGTAGTGCTGGGGAAATCAAGCTGTCCCAAGAAAGAGTGTACTGTTTTGCCCATCACTCGGCATACACAGTGTGAGTACGAAGGCCTACGGGCCTGGATGTTGTTTAGAAGAGCCAGGGGAGCCTGGGGGTACTCAGTGTTCTTGCAGGGAATAGGGTTTCCAGGCGAGGCACCTAGGTGTCCCGCAAAGCGTACTGGCGTTCAAATGCTGCAGAGCAGCGACTACGGCCTCATGGAAACTGCTGCACGCCTCCGCTTCTGCAGAGCAATTCAGGGCCTTACCTCGAGGCAAGTCCTCACGTTGAGTGTCCCGTGAGCGACCCCGCATGGTAGGATGCTGACTTTCTCCTTGAGTAGAGAGACTTCAGGTACGAGGTCCTCTAAGATTTCTAAGCAGAGTGTTTTCTCATGGCAGCTCAAACGAGGGCAATGTCGAAGACTTCCAGGCCATGTTGGACTGCCTAGAAATGTGGTTCTGCTGTTGTTCGAGGGCTCTGGAAATGTAGCACGCCTGAAGTAACGTGCAGTGTGTTGCCCATCACTCGGCAGACACAGAGGGCCTCCGAGGAACCTATGGGCCTCGATGTTGCTCAGTAGGCCCACAGGGGTGTGGGGGTACTCAGTGATCTTGGAACGAAAATGATGCTCACCCGAGGGGCCTAGGAGTTCTCAAAGGGTACCTTCTTTAAAATAAAGCAGAACAGCGACTAAGAGCTCATGGGAAGAGCTGCCTGCCTCCCGTTCTGCATGGCTACTCGGGGCCTTACCTCGAGGCAAGGACTCACGTTGAGATTCCCTTTAGTTCTAGAGCATTACAATAAGAGAGCCACCCCGGCCATGGAAGCACCCTGTGTAGCCAGAGAAAACCCATTTTCTTCCCAGACCCATGCCTACAGCGGCCAGAGGCCAGTCAACAGCAGAGAATTTCAGGGAGCTTCAAGGGAGCATGAATGGGGCTTTCCAAATGGAAAAGCAAGGCTAGTACCATCCCGCCCCCATTTCCATGGGCACACGCAGCATACATCCCTGTGGTTTCTGACAAGTCAAAAGAGACACAGAGCACACACTGGTTCCTTCCCTGAATCAGCTTCTCGAGGCAGAGTGTTCTGCATCTAGTGAACGGCCTCATCAAGGCACGCCCTAGCTAGGCCTCTGGGCCCGGGCCTCTTCAGAAGCCTGCAGTGCTACAGGAAGAACTGTGCTTTAGTGGCAATAGGCAAGCAATCCGCCTTTCTCCTGGAGGCAGGGTGACTTCAGGTAGGAGGTCCTGGTTGGAAGGCGAAGCCTAGTGTTTTTTTTCAGTGCCAATCAGAGTAGGGAATGAGTGCGACTTCCACGGCATGTTGGAACCTGCTAGAACCGTGCCCGTGAACCTGTGGTAGTGCTGGGGAAATCAAGCTGTCCCAAGAAAGAGTGTACTGTTTTGCCCATCACTCGGCATACACAGTGTGAGTACGAAGGCCTACGGGCCTGGATGTTGTTTAGAAGAGCCAGGGGAGCCTGGGGGTACTCAGTGTTCTTGCAGGGAATAGGGTTTCCAGGCGAGGCACCTAGGTGTCCCGCAAAGCGTACTGGCGTTCAAATGCTGCAGAGCAGCGGCTACCGCCTCATGGAAACTGCTGCACGCCTCCGCTTCTGCAGAGCAATTCAGGGCCTTACCTCGAGGCAAGTCCTCACGTTGAGTGTCCCGTGAGCGACACCGCATGGTAGGATGCTGTCTTTCTCCTTGAGTAGAGAGACTTCAGGTACGAGGTCCTCTAAGAATTCTAAGCAGAGTGTTTTCTCATGGCAGCTCAAACGAGGGCAATGTCGAAGACTTCCAGGCCATGTTGGACTGCCTAGAAATGTGGTTCTGCTGTTGTTCGAGGGCTCTGGAAATGTAGTACGCCTGAAGTAACGTGCAGTGTGTTGCCCATCACTCGGCAGACACAGAGGGCCTCCGAGGGACCTATGGGCCTCGATGTTGCTCAGTAAGCCCACAGGGGTGTGGAGGTACTCAGTGATCTTGGAACGAAAATGATGCTCACCCGAGGGGCCTAGGAGTTCTCAAAGGGTACCTTCTTTAAAATAAAGCAGAACAGCGACTAAGAGCTCATGGGAAGAGCTGCCTGCCTCCCGTTCTGCATGGCTACTCGGGGCCTTACCTCGAGGCAAGGACTCACGTTGAGATTCCCTTTAGCTCTAGAGCATGGCTAGATGAGCCCCACCCCGGCCATGGAAGCACCCTGTGTAGCCAGAGAAAACCCATTTTCTTCCCAGACCCATGCCTACGGCGTCCAGAGGCCTGACAACAGCAGAGAATTTCAGGGAGCTTCCAGGGAGCATGAATGGGGCTTTCCAAATGGAAAAGCAAGGCTAGTACCATCCCGCCCCCATTTCCATGGGCACACGCAGCATACATCCCTGTGGTTTCTGACAAGTCAAAAGAGACACAGAGCACACACTTCGTCCTTCCCTGAATCAACTCCTCGAGGCAGGGTGTTCTGCATGTAGTGAACGGCCTCAACCAAGGCGCGCCCTAGCTAGACCTCTGGGCCCGTGCCTCTTCAGAAGCCTGCAGTGCTACAGGAAAAACTGTGCTTTAGTGGCAATAGGAACGCAAGCCGACTTTCTCCTGGAGGCAGGGTGACTTCAGGTAGGAGGTCCTGGTTGGAAGGCGAAGCCTAGTGTTTTTTTTTCAGTGCCAATCAGAGTAGGGAATGAGTGCGACTTCCACGGCATGTTGGAACCTGCTAGAACCGTGCCCGTGAACCTGTGGTAGTGCTGGGGAAATCAAGCTGTCCCAAGAAAGAGTGTACTGTTTTGCCCATCACTCGGCATACACAGTGTGAGTACGAAGGCCTACGGGCCTGGATGTTGTTTAGAAGAGCCAGGGGAGCCTGGGGGTACTCAGTGTTCTTGCAGGGAATAGGGTTTCCAGGCGAGGCACCTAGGTGTCCCGCAAAGCGTACTGGCGTTCAAATGCTGCAGAGCAGCGACTACGGCCTCATGGAAACTGCTGCACGCCTCCGCTTCTGCAGAGCAATTCAGGGCCTTACCTCGAGGCAAGTCCTCACGTTGAGTGTCCCGTGAGCGACCCCGCATGGTAGGATGCTGACTTTCTCCTTGAGTAGAGAGACTTCAGGTACGAGGTCCTCTAAGATTTCTAAGCAGAGTGTTTTCTCATGGCAGCTCAAACGAGGGCAATGTCGAAGACTTCCAGGCCATGTTGGACTGCCTAGAAATGTGGTTCTGCTGTTGTTCGAGGGCTCTGGAAATGTAGCACGCCTGAAGTAACGTGCAGTGTGTTGCCCATCACTCGGCAGACACAGAGGGCCTCCGAGGAACCTATGGGCCTCGATGTTGCTCAGTAGGCCCACAGGGGTGTGGGGGTACTCAGTGATCTTGGAACGAAAATGATGCTCACCCGAGGGGCCTAGGAGTTCTCAAAGGGTACCTTCTTTAAAATAAAGCAGAACAGCGACTAAGAGCTCATGGGAAGAGCTGCCTGCCTCCCGTTCTGCATGGCTACTCGGGGCCTTACCTCGAGGCAAGGACTCACGTTGAGATTCCCTTTAGTTCTAGAGCATTACAATAAGAGAGCCACCCCGGCCATGGAAGCACCCTGTGTAGCCAGAGAAAACCCATTTTCTTCCCAGACCCATGCCTACAGCGGCCAGAGGCCAGTCAACAGCAGAGAATTTCAGGGAGCTTCAAGGGAGCATGAATGGGGCTTTCCAAATGGAAAAGCAAGGCTAGTACCATCCCGCCCCCATTTCCATGGGCACACGCAGCATACATCCCTGTGGTTTCTGACAAGTCAAAAGAGACACAGAGCACACACTGGTTCCTTCCCTGAATCAGCTTCTCGAGGCAGAGTGTTCTGCATCTAGTGAACGGCCTCATCAAGGCACGCCCTAGCTAGGCCTCTGGGCCCGGGCCTCTTCAGAAGCCTGCAGTGCTACAGGAAGAACTGTGCTTTAGTGGCAATAGGCAAGCAATCCGCCTTTCTCCTGGAGGCAGGGTGACTTCAGGTAGGAGGTCCTGGTTGGAAGGCGAAGCCTAGTGTTTTTTTTCAGTGCCAATCAGAGTAGGGAATGAGTGCGACTTCCACGGCATGTTGGAACCTGCTAGAACCGTGCCCGTGAACCTGTGGTAGTGCTGGGGAAATCAAGCTGTCCCAAGAAAGAGTGTACTGTTTTGCCCATCACTCGGCATACACAGTGTGAGTACGAAGGCCTACGGGCCTGGATGTTGTTTAGAAGAGCCAGGGGAGCCTGGGGGTACTCAGTGTTCTTGCAGGGAATAGGGTTTCCAGGCGAGGCACCTAGGTGTCCCGCAAAGCGTACTGGCGTTCAAATGCTGCAGAGCAGCGGCTACCGCCTCATGGAAACTGCTGCACGCCTCCGCTTCTGCAGAGCAATTCAGGGCCTTACCTCGAGGCAAGTCCTCACGTTGAGTGTCCCGTGAGCGACACCGCATGGTAGGATGCTGTCTTTCTCCTTGAGTAGAGAGACTTCAGGTACGAGGTCCTCTAAGAATTCTAAGCAGAGTGTTTTCTCATGGCAGCTCAAACGAGGGCAATGTCGAAGACTTCCAGGCCATGTTGGACTGCCTAGAAATGTGGTTCTGCTGTTGTTCGAGGGCTCTGGAAATGTAGTACGCCTGAAGTAACGTGCAGTGTGTTGCCCATCACTCGGCAGACACAGAGGGCCTCCGAGGGACCTATGGGCCTCGATGTTGCTCAGTAAGCCCACAGGGGTGTGGAGGTACTCAGTGATCTTGGAACGAAAATGATGCTCACCCGAGGGGCCTAGGAGTTCTCAAAGGGTACCTTCTTTAAAATAAAGCAGAACAGCGACTAAGAGCTCATGGGAAGAGCTGCCTGCCTCCCGTTCTGCATGGCTACTCGGGGCCTTACCTCGAGGCAAGGACTCACGTTGAGATTCCCTTTAGCTCTAGAGCAAGGCTAGATGAGCCCCACCCCGGCCATGGAAGCACCCTGTGTAGCCAGAGAAAACCCATTTTCTTCCCAGACCCATGCCTACGGCGTCCAGAGGCCTGACAACAGCAGAGAATTTCAGGGAGCTTCCAGGGAGCATGAATGGGGCTTTCCAAATGGAAAAGCAAGGCTAGTACCATCCCGCCCCCATTTCCATGGGCACACGCAGCATACATCCCTGTGGTTTCTGACAAGTCAAAAGAGACACAGAGCACACACTTCGTCCTTCCCTGAATCAACTCCTCGAGGCAGGGTGTTCTGCATGTAGTGAACGGCCTCAACCAAGGCGCGCCCTAGCTAGACCTCTGGGCCCGTGCCTCTTCAGAAGCCTGCAGTGCTACAGGAAAAACTGTGCTTTAGTGGCAATAGGAACGCAAGCCGACTTTCTCCTGGAGGCAGGGTGACTTCAGGTAGGAGGTCCTGGTTGGAAGGCGAAGCCTAGTGTTTTTTTTTCAGTGCCAATCAGAGTAGGGAATGAGTGCGACTTCCACGGCATGTTGGAACCTGCTAGAACCGTGCCCGTGAACCTGTGGTAGTGCTGGGGAAATCAAGCTGTCCCAAGAAAGAGTGTACTGTTTTGCCCATCACTCGGCATACACAGTGTGAGTACGAAGGCCTACGGGCCTGGATGTTGTTTAGAAGAGCCAGGGGAGCCTGGGGGTACTCAGTGTTCTTGCAGGGAATAGGGTTTCCAGGCGAGGCACCTAGGTGTCCCGCAAAGCGTACTGGCGTTCAAATGCTGCAGAGCAGCGACTACGGCCTCATGGAAACTGCTGCACGCCTCCGCTTCTGCAGAGCAATTCAGGGCCTTACCTCGAGGCAAGTCCTCACGTTGAGTGTCCCGTGAGCGACACCGCATGGTAGGATGCTGACTTTCTCCTTGAGTAGAGAGACTTCAGGTACGAGGTCCTCTAAGAATTCTAAGCAGAGTGTTTTCTCATGGCAGCTCAAACGAGGGCAATGTCGAAGACTTCCAGGCCATGTTGGACTGCCTAGAAATGTGGTTCTGCTGTTGTTCGAGGGCTCTGGAAATGTAGCACGCCTGAAGTAACGTGCAGTGTGTTGCCCATCACTCGGCAGACACAGAGGGCCTCCGAGGAACCTATGGGCCTCGATGTTGCTCAGTAGGCCCACAGGGGTGTGGGGGTACTCAGTGATCTTGGAACGAAAATGATGCTCACCCGAGGGGCCTAGGAGTTCTCAAAGGGTACCTTCTTTAAAATAAAGCAGAACAGCGACTAAGAGCTCATGGGAAGAGCTGCCTGCCTCCCGTTCTGCATGGCTACTCGGGGCCTTACCTCGAGGCAAGGACTCACGTTGAGATTCCCTTTAGCTCTAGAGCATGGCTAGATGAGCCCCACCCCGGCCATGGAAGCACCCTGTGTAGCCAGAGAAAACCCATTTTCTTCCCAGACCCATGCCTACGGCGTCCAGAGGCCTGACAACAGCAGAGAATTTCAGGGAGCTTCCAGGGAGCATGAATGGGGCTTTCCAAATGGAAAAGCAAGGCTAGTACCATCCCGCCCCCATTTCCATGGGCACACGCAGCATACATCCCTGTGGTTTCTGACAAGTCAAAAGAGACACAGAGCACACACTTCGTCCTTCCCTGAATCAACTCCTCGAGGCAGGGTGTTCTGCATGTAGTGAACGGCCTCAACCAAGGCGCGCCCTAGCTAGACCTCTGGGCCCGTGCCTCTTCAGAAGCCTGCAGTGCTACAGGAAAAACTGTGCTTTAGTGGCAATAGGAACGCAAGCCGACTTTCTCCTGGAGGCAGGGTGACTTCAGGTAGGAGGTCCTGGTTGGAAGGCGAAGCCTAGTGTTTTTTTTTCAGTGCCAATCAGAGTAGGGAATGAGTGCGACTTCCACGGCATGTTGGAACCTGCTAGAACCGTGCCCGTGAACCTGTGGTAGTGCTGGGGAAATCAAGCTGTCCCAAGAAAGAGTGTACTGTTTTGCCCATCACTCGGCATACACAGTGTGAGTACGAAGGCCTACGGGCCTGGATGTTGTTTAGAAGAGCCAGGGGAGCCTGGGGGTACTCAGTGTTCTTGCAGGGAATAGGGTTTCCAGGCGAGGCACCTAGGTGTCCCGCAAAGCGTACTGGCGTTCAAATGCTGCAGAGCAGCGACTACGGCCTCATGGAAACTGCTGCACGCCTCCGCTTCTGCAGAGCAATTCAGGGCCTTACCTCGAGGCAAGTCCTCACGTTGAGTGTCCCGTGAGCGACCCCGCATGGTAGGATGCTGACTTTCTCCTTGAGTAGAGAGACTTCAGGTACGAGGTCCTCTAAGATTTCTAAGCAGAGTGTTTTCTCATGGCAGCTCAAACGAGGGCAATGTCGAAGACTTCCAGGCCATGTTGGACTGCCTAGAAATGTGGTTCTGCTGTTGTTCGAGGGCTCTGGAAATGTAGCACGCCTGAAGTAACGTGCAGTGTGTTGCCCATCACTCGGCAGACACAGAGGGCCTCCGAGGAACCTATGGGCCTCGATGTTGCTCAGTAGGCCCACAGGGGTGTGGGGGTACTCAGTGATCTTGGAACGAAAATGATGCTCACCCGAGGGGCCTAGGAGTTCTCAAAGGGTACCTTCTTTAAAATAAAGCAGAACAGCGACTAAGAGCTCATGGGAAGAGCTTCCTGCCTTCCGTTCTGCATGGCTACTCGGGGCCTTACCTCGAGGCAAGGACTCACGTTGAGATTCCCTTTAGTTCTAGAGCATTACAATAAGAGAGCCACCCCGGCCATGGAAGCACCCTGTGTAGCCAGAGAAAACCCATTTTCTTCCCAGACCCATGCCTACAGCGGCCAGAGGCCAGTCAACAGCAGAGAATTTCAGGGAGCTTCAAGGGAGCATGAATGGGGCTTTCCAAATGGAAAAGCAAGGCTAGTACCATCCCGCCCCCATTTCCATGGGCACACGCAGCATACATCCCTGTGGTTTCTGACAAGTCAAAAGAGACACAGAGCACACACTGGTTCCTTCCCTGAATCAGCTTCTCGAGGCAGAGTGTTCTGCATCTAGTGAACGGCCTCATCAAGGCACGCCCTAGCTAGGCCTCTGGGCCCGGGCCTCTTCAGAAGCCTGCAGTGCTACAGGAAGAACTGTGCTTTAGTGGCAATAGGCAAGCAATCCGCCTTTCTCCTGGAGGCAGGGTGACTTCAGGTAGGAGGTCCTGGTTGGAAGGCGAAGCCTAGTGTTTTTTTTCAGTGCCAATCAGAGTAGGGAATGAGTGCGACTTCCACGGCATGTTGGAACCTGCTAGAACCGTGCCCGTGAACCTGTGGTAGTGCTGGGGAAATCAAGCTGTCCCAAGAAAGAGTGTACTGTTTTGCCCATCACTCGGCATACACAGTGTGAGTACGAAGGCCTACGGGCCTGGATGTTGTTTAGAAGAGCCAGGGGAGCCTGGGGGTACTCAGTGTTCTTGCAGGGAATAGGGTTTCCAGGCGAGGCACCTAGGTGTCCCGCAAAGCGTACTGGCGTTCAAATGCTGCAGAGCAGCGGCTACCGCCTCATGGAAACTGCTGCACGCCTCCGCTTCTGCAGAGCAATTCAGGGCCTTACCTCGAGGCAAGTCCTCACGTTGAGTGTCCCGTGAGCGACACCGCATGGTAGGATGCTGTCTTTCTCCTTGAGTAGAGAGACTTCAGGTACGAGGTCCTCTAAGAATTCTAAGCAGAGTGTTTTCTCATGGCAGCTCAAACGAGGGCAATGTCGAAGACTTCCAGGCCATGTTGGACTGCCTAGAAATGTGGTTCTGATGTTGTTCGAGGGCTCTGGAAATGTAGTACTCCTGAAGTAACGTGCAGTGTGTTGCCCATCACTCGGCAGACACAGAGGGCCTCCGAGGGACCTATGGGCCTCGATGTTGCTCAGTAAGCCCACAGGGGTGTGGAGGTACTCAGTGATCTTGGAACGAAAATGATGCTCACCCGAGGGGCCTAGGAGTTCTCAAAGGGTACCTTCTTTAAAATAAAGCAGAACAGCGACTAAGAGCTCATGGGAAGAGCTGCCTGCCTCCCGTTCTGCATGGCTACTCGGGGCCTTACCTCGAGGCAAGGACTCACGTTGAGATTCCCTTTAGCTCTAGAGCATGGCTAGATGAGCCCCACCCCGGCCATGGAAGCACCCTGTGTAGCCAGAGAAAACCCATTTTCTTCCCAGACCCATGCCTACGGCGTCCAGAGGCCTGACAACAGCAGAGAATTTCAGGGAGCTTCCAGGGAGCATGAATGGGGCTTTCCAAATGGAAAAGCAAGGCTAGTACCATCCCGCCCCCATTTCCATGGGCACACGCAGCATACATCCCTGTGGTTTCTGACAAGTCAAAAGAGACACAGAGCACACACTGGTTCCTTCCCTGAATCAACTTCTCGAGGCAGAGTGTTCTGCATCTAGTGAACGGCCTCAACCAAGGCACGCCCTAGCTAGGCCTCTGGGCCCGGGCCTCTTCAGAAGCCTGCAGTGCTACAGGAAGAACTGTGCTTTAGTGGCAATAGGCAAGCAATCCGCCTTTCTCCTGGAGGCAGGGTGACTTCAGGTAGGAGGTCCTGGTTGGAAGGCGAAGCCTAGTGTTTTTTTTTCAGTGCCAATCAGAGTAGGGAATGAGTGCGACTTCCACGGCATGTTGGAACCTGCTAGAACCGTGCCCGTGAACCTGTGGTAGTGCTGGGGAAATCAAGCTGTCCCAAGAAAGAGTGTACTGTTTTGCCCATCACTCGGCATACACAGTGTGAGTACGAAGGCCTACGGGCCTGGATGTTGTTTAGAAGAGCCAGGGGAGCCTGGGGGTACTCAGTGTTCTTGCAGGGAATAGGGTTTCCAGGCGAGGCACCTAGGTGTCCCGCAAAGCGTACTGGCGTTCAAATGCTGCAGAGCAGCGGCTACCGCCTCATGGAAACTGCTGCACGCCTCCGCTTCTGCAGAGCAATTCAGGGCCTTACCTCGAGGCAAGTCCTCACGTTGAGTGTCCCGTGAGCGACACCGCATGGTAGGATGCTGTCTTTCTCCTTGAGTAGAGAGACTTCAGGTACGAGGTCCTCTAAGAATTCTAAGCAGAGTGTTTTCTCATGGCAGCTCAAACGAGGGCAATGTCGAAGACTTCCAGGCCATGTTGGACTGCCTAGAAATGTGGTTCTGCTGTTGTTCGAGGGCTCTGGAAATGTAGCACGCCTGAAGTAACGTGCAGTGTGTTGCCCATCACTCGGCAGACACAGAGGGCCTCCGAGGGACCTATGGGCCTTGATGTTGCTCAGTAGGCCCACAGGGGTGTGGGAGTACTCAGTGATCTTGGAACGAAAACGATGCTCACCCGAGGGGCCTAGGAGTTCTCAAAGGGTACCTTCTTTAAAATAAAGCAGAACAGCGACTAAGAGCTCATGGGAAGACCTGCCTGCCTCCCGTTCTGCATGGCTACTCGGGGCCTTACCTCGAGGCAAGGACTCACGTTGAGATTCCCTTTAGCTCTAGAGCATTACAAGAAGAGAGCCACCCCGGCCATGGAAGAACCCTGTGTAGCCAGAGAAAACCCATTTTCTTCCCAGACCCATGCCTACGGCGTCCAGAGGCCTGACAACAGCAGAGAATTTCAGGGAGCTTCCAGGGAGCATGAATGGGGCTTTCCAAATGGAAAAGCAAGGCTAGTACCATCCCGCCCCCATTTCCATGGGCACACGCAGCATACATCCCTGTGGTTTCTGACAAGTCAAAAGAGACACAGAGCACACACTTCGTCCTTCCCTGAATCAACTTCTCGAGGCAGAGTGTTCTGCATCTAGTGAACGGCCTCAACCAAGGCACGCCCTAGCTAGGCCTCTGGGCCCGGGCCTCTTCAGAAGCCTGCAGTGCTACAGGAAGAACTGTGCTTTAGTGGCAATAGGCAAGCAATCCGCCTTTCTCCTGGAGGCAGGGTGACTTCAGGTAGGAGGTCCTGGTTGGAAGGCGAAGCCTAGTGTTTTTTTTCAGTGCCAATCAGAGTAGGGAATGAGTGCGACTTCCACGGCATGTTGGAACCTGCTAGAACCGTGCCCGTGAACCTGTGGTAGTGCTGGGGAAATCAAGCTGTCCCAAGAAAGAGTGTACTGTTTTGCCCATCACTCGGCATACACAGTGTGAGTACGAAGGCCTACGGGCCTGGATGTTGTTTAGAAGAGCCAGGGGAGCCTGGGGGTACTCAGTGTTCTTGCAGGGAATAGGGTTTCCAGGCGAGGCACCTAGGTGTCCCGCAAAGCGTACTGGCGTTCAAATGCTGCAGAGCAGCGGCTACCGCCTCATGGAAACTGCTGCACGCCTCCGCTTCTGCAGAGCAATTCAGGGCCTTACCTCGAGGCAAGTCCTCACGTTGAGTGTCCCATGAGCGACACCGCATGGTAGGATGCTGTCTTTCTCCTTGAGTAGAGAGACTTCAGGTACGAGGTCCTCTAAGAATTCTAAGCAGAGTGTTTTCTCATGGCAGCTCAAACGAGGGCAATGTCGAAGACTTCCAGGCCATGTTGGACTGCCTAGAAATGTGGTTCTGATGTTGTTCGAGGGCTCTGGAAATGTAGTACGCCTGAAGTAACGTGCAGTGTGTTGCCCATCACTCGGCAGACACAGAGGGCCTCCGAGGGACCTATGGGCCTCGATGTTGCTCAGTAAGCCCACAGGGGTGTGGAGGTACTCAGTGATCTTGGAACGAAAACGATGCTCACCCGAGGGGCCTAGGAGTTCTCAAAGGGTACCTTCTTTAAAATAAAGCAGAACAGCGACTAAGAGCTCATGGGAAGAGCTGCCTGCCTCCCGTTCTGCATGGCTACTCGGGGCCTTACCTCGAGGCAAGGACTCACGTTGAGATTCCCTTTAGCTCTAGAGCAAGGCTAGATGAGCCCCACCCCGGCCATGGAAGCACCCTGTGTAGCCAGAGAAAACCCATTTTCTTCCCAGACCCATGCCTACGGCGTCCAGAGGCCTGACAACAGCAGAGAATTTCAGGGAGCTTCCAGGGAGCATGAATGGGGCTTTCCAAATGGAAAAGCAAGGCTAGTACCATCCCGCCCCCATTTCCATGGGCACACGCAGCATACATCCCTGTGGTTTCTGACAAGTCAAAAGAGACACAGAGCACACACTTCGTCCTTCCCTGAATCAACTCCTCGAGGCAGGGTGTTCTGCATGTAGTGAACGGCCTCAACCAAGGCGCGCCCTAGCTAGACCTCTGGGCCCGTGCCTCTTCAGAAGCCTGCAGTGCTACAGGAAAAACTGTGCTTTAGTGGCAATAGGAACGCAAGCCGACTTTCTCCTGGAGGCAGGGTGACTTCAGGTAGGAGGTCCTGGTTGGAAGGCGAAGCCTAGTGTTTTTTTTTCAGTGCCAATCAGAGTAGGGAATGAGTGCGACTTCCACGGCATGTTGGAACCTGTTAGAACCGTGCCCGTGAACCTGTGGTAGTGCTGGGGAAATCAAGCTGTCCCAAGAAAGAGTGTACTGTTTTGCCCATCACTCGGCATACACAGTGTGAGTACGAAGGCCTACGGGCCTGGATGTTGTTTAGAAGAGCCAGGGGAGCCTGGGGGTACTCAGTGTTCTTGCAGGGAATAGGGTTTCCAGGCGAGGCACCTAGGTGTCCCGCAAAGCGTACTGGCGTTCAAATGCTGCAGAGCAGCGGCTACCGCCTCATGGAAACTGCTGCACGCCTCCGCTTCTGCAGAGCAATTCAGGGCCTTACCTCGAGGTAAGTCCTCACGTTGAGTGTCCCGTGAGCGACACCGCATGGTAGGATGCTGACTTTCTCCTTGAGTAGAGAGACTTCAGGTACGAGGTCCTCTAAGAATTCTAAGCAGAGTGTTTTCTCATGGCAGCTCAAACGAGGGCAATGTCGAAGACTTCCAGGCCATGTTGGACTGCCTAGAAATGTGGTTCTGCTGTTGTTCGAGGGCTCTGGAAATGTAGCACGCCTGAAGTAACGTGCAGTGTGTTGCCCATCACTCGGCAGACACAGAGGGCCTCCGAGGAACCTATGGGCCTCGATGTTGCTCAGTAGGCCCACAGGGGTGTGGGGGTACTCAGTGATCTTGGAACGAAAATGATGCTCACCCGAGGGGCCTAGGAGTTCTCAAAGGGTACCTTCTTTAAAATAAAGCAGAACAGCGACTAAGAGCTCATGGGAAGAGCTGCCTGCCTCCCGTTCTGCATGGCTACTCGGGGCCTTACCTCGAGGCAAGGACTCACGTTGAGATTCCCTTTAGCTCTAGAGCATGGCTAGATGAGCCCCACCCCGGCCATGGAAGCACCCTGTGTAGCCAGAGAAAACCCATTTTCTTCCCAGACCCATTCCTACGGCGTCCAGAGGCCTGACAACAGCAGAGAATTTCAGGGAGCTTCCAGGGAGCATGAATGGGGCTTTCCAAATGGAAAAGCAAGGCTAGTACCATCCCGCCCCCATTTCCATGGGCACACGCAGCATACATCCCTGTGGTTTCTGACAAGTCAAAAGAGACCCAGAGCACACACTTCGTCCTTCCCTGAATCAACTCCTCGAGGCAGGGTGTTCTGCATGTAGTGAACAGCCTCAACCAAGGCGCGCCCTAGCTAGACCTCTGGGCCCGTGCCTCTTCAGAAGCCTGCAGTGCTACAGGAAAAACTGTGCTTTAGTGGCAATAGGAACGCAAGCCGACTTTCTCCTGGAGGCAGGGTGACTTCTGGTAGGAGGTCCTGGTTGGAAGGCGAAGCCTAGTGTTTTTTTTTCAGTGCCAATCAGAGTAGGGAATGAGTGCGACTTCCACGGCATGTTGGAACCTGCTAGAACCGTGCCCGTGAACCTGTGGTAGTGCTGGGGAAATCAAGCTCTCCCAAGAAAGAGTGTACTGTTTTGCCCATCACTCGGCATACACAGTGTGAGTACGAAGGCCTACGGGCCTGGATGTTGTTTAGAAGAGCCAGGGGAGCCTGGGGGTACTCAGTGTTCTTGCAGGGAATAGGGTTTCCAGGCGAGGCACCTAGGTGTCCCGCAAAGCGTACTGGCGTTCAAATGCTGCAGAGCAGCGACTACGGCCTCATGGAAACTGCTGCACGCCTCCGCTTCTGCAGAGCAATTCAGGGCCTTACCTCGAGGCAAGTCCTCACGTTGAGTGTCCCGTGAGCGACACCGCATGGTAGGATGCTGACTTTCTCCTTGAGTAGAGAGACTTCAGGTACGAGGTCCTCTAAGAATTCTAAGCAGAGTGTTTTCTCATGGCAGCTCAAACGAGGGCAATGTCGAAGACTTCCAGGCCATGTTGGACTGCCTAGAAATGAGGTTCTGCTGTTGTTCGAGGGCTCTGGAAATGTAGCACGCCTGAAGTAACGTGCAGTGTGTTGCCCATCACTCGGCAGACACAGAGGGCCTCCGAGGAACCTATGGGCCTCGATGTTGCTCAGTAGGCCCACAGGGGTGTGGGGGTACTCAGTGATCTTGGAACGAAAATGATGCTCACCCGAGGGGCCTAGGAGTTCTCAAAGGGTACCTTCTTTAAAATAAAGCAGAACAGCGACTAAGAGCTCATGGGAAGAGCTGCCTGCCTCCCGTTCTGCATGGCTACTCGGGGCCTTACCTCGAGGCAAGGACTCACGTTGCGATTCCCTTTAGTTCTAGAGCATTACAAGAAGAGAGCCACCCCGGCCATGGAAGCACCCTGTGTAGCCAGAGAAAACCCATTTTCTTCCCAGACCCATGCCTACAGCGGCCAGAGGCCAGTCAACAGCAGAGAATTTCAGGGAGCTTCCAGGGAGCATGAATGGGGCTTTCCAAATGGAAAAGCAAGGCTAGTACCATCCCGCCCCCATTTCCATGGGCACACGCAGCATACATCCCTGTGGTTTCTGACAAGTCAAAAGAGACACAGAGCACACAGTGGTTCCTTCCCTGAATCAACTTCTCGAGGCAGAGTGTTCTGCATCTAGTGAACGGCCTCAACCAAGGCACGCCCTAGCTAGGCCTCTGGGCCCGGGCCTCTTCAGAAGCCTGCAGTGCTACAGGAAAAACTGTGCTTTAGTGGCAATAGGCAAGCAATCCGCCTTTCTCCTGGAGGCAGGGTGACTTCAGGTAGGAGGTCCTGGTTGGAAGGCGAAGCCTAGTGTTTTTTTTCAGTGCCAATCAGAGTAGGGAATGAGTGCGACTTCCACGGCATGTTGGAACCTGCTAGAACCGTGCCCGTGAACCTGTGGTAGTGCTGGGGAAATCAAGCTGTCCCAAGAAAGAGTGTACTGTTTTGCCCATCACTCGGCATACACAGTGTGAGTACGAAGGCCTACGGGCCTGGATGTTGTTTAGAAGAGCCAGGGGAGCCTGGGGGTACTCAGTGTTCTTGCAGGGAATAGGGTTTCCAGGCGAGGCACCTAGGTGTCCCGCAAAGCGTACTGGCGTTCAAATGCTGCAGAGCAGCGGCTACCGCCTCATGGAAACTGCTGCACGCCTCCGCTTCTGCAGAGCAATTCAGGGCCTTACCTCGAGGCAAGTCCTCACGTTGAGTGTCCCGTGAGCGACACCGCATGGTAGGATGCTGTCTTTCTCCTTGAGTAGAGAGACTTCAGGTACGAGGTCCTCTAAGAATTCTAAGCAGAGTGTTTTCTCATGGCAGCTCAAACGAGGGCAATGTCGAAGACTTCCAGGCCATGTTGGACTGCCTAGAAATGTGGTTCTGCTGTTGTTCGAGGGCTCTGGAAATGTAGCACGCCTGAAGTAACGTGCAGTGTGTTGCCCATCACTCGGCAGACACAGAGGGCCTCCGAGGGACCTATGGGCCTCGATGTTGCTCAGTAGGCCCACAGGGGTGTGGGGGTACTCAGTGATCTTGGAACGAAAACGATGCTCACCCGAGGGGCCTAGGAGTTCTCAAAGGGTACCTTCTTTAAAATAAAGCAGAACAGCGACTAAGAGCTCATGGGAAGAGCTGCCTGCCTCCCGTTCTGCATGGCTACTCGGGGCCTTACCTCGAGGCAAGGACTCACGTTGAGATTCCCTTTAGCTCTAGAGCATGGCTAGATGAGCCCCACCCCGGCCATGGAAGCACCCTGTGTAGCCAGAGAAAACCCATTTTCTTCCCAGACCCATGCCTACGGCGTCCAGAGGCCTGACAACAGCAGAGAATTTCAGGGAGCTTCCAGGGAGCATGAATGGGGCTTTCCAAATGGAAAAGCAAGGCTAGTACCATCCCGCCCCCATTTCCATGGGCACACGCAGCATACATCCCTGTGGTTTCTGACAAGTCAAAAGAGACACAGAGCACACACTTCGTCCTTCCCTGAATCAACTCCTCGAGGCAGGGTGTTCTGCATGTAGTGAACGGCCTCAACCAAGGCGCGCCCTAGCTAGACCTCTGGGCCCGTGCCTCTTCAGAAGCCTGCAGTGCTACAGGAAAAACTGTGCTTTAGTGGCAATAGGAACGCAAGCCGACTTTCTCCTGGAGGCAGGGTGACTTCAGGTAGGAGGTCCTGGTTGGAAGGCGAAGCCTAGTGTTTTTTTTTCAGTGCCAATCAGAGTAGGGAATGAGTGCGACTTCCACGGCATGTTGGAACCTGCTAGAACCGTGCCCGTGAACCTGTGGTAGTGCTGGGGAAATCAAGCTGTCCCAAGAAAGAGTGTACTGTTTTGCCCATCACTCGGCATACACAGTGTGAGTACGAAGGCCTACGGGCCTGGATGTTGTTTAGAAGAGCCAGGGGAGCCTGGGGGTACTCAGTGTTCTTGCAGGGAATAGGGTTTCCAGGCGAGGCACCTAGGTGTCCCGCAAAGCGTACTGGCGTTCAAATGCTGCAGAGCAGCGACTACGGCCTCATGGAAACTGCTGCACGCCTCCGCTTCTGCAGAGCAATTCAGGGCCTTACCTCGAGGCAAGTCCTCACGTTGAGTGTCCCGTGAGCGACCCCGCATGGTAGGATGCTGACTTTCTCCTTGAGTAGAGAGACTTCAGGTACGAGGTCCTCTAAGATTTCTAAGCAGAGTGTTTTCTCATGGCAGCTCAAACGAGGGCAATGTCGAAGACTTCCAGGCCATGTTGGACTGCCTAGAAATGTGGTTCTGCTGTTGTTCGAGGGCTCTGGAAATGTAGCACGCCTGAAGTAACGTGCAGTGTGTTGCCCATCACTCGGCAGACACAGAGGGCCTCCGAGGAACCTATGGGCCTCGATGTTGCTCAGTAGGCCCACAGGGGTGTGGGGGTACTCAGTGATCTTGGAACGAAAATGATGCTCACCCGAGGGGCCTAGGAGTTCTCAAAGGGTACCTTCTTTAAAATAAAGCAGAACAGCGACTAAGAGCTCATGGGAAGAGCTTCCTGCCTTCCGTTCTGCATGGCTACTCGGGGCCTTACCTCGAGGCAAGGACTCACGTTGAGATTCCCTTTAGTTCTAGAGCATTACAATAAGAGAGCCACCCCGGCCATGGAAGCACCCTGTGTAGCCAGAGAAAACCCATTTTCTTCCCAGACCCATGCCTACAGCGGCCAGAGGCCAGTCAACAGCAGAGAATTTCAGGGAGCTTCAAGGGAGCATGAATGGGGCTTTCCAAATGGAAAAGCAAGGCTAGTACCATCCCGCCCCCATTTCCATGGGCACACGCAGCATACATCCCTGTGGTTTCTGACAAGTCAAAAGAGACACAGAGCACACACTGGTTCCTTCCCTGAATCAGCTTCTCGAGGCAGAGTGTTCTGCATCTAGTGAACGGCCTCATCAAGGCACGCCCTAGCTAGGCCTCTGGGCCCGGGCCTCTTCAGAAGCCTGCAGTGCTACAGGAAGAACTGTGCTTTAGTGGCAATAGGCAAGCAATCCGCCTTTCTCCTGGAGGCAGGGTGACTTCAGGTAGGAGGTCCTGGTTGGAAGGCGAAGCCTAGTGTTTTTTTTCAGTGCCAATCAGAGTAGGGAATGAGTGCGACTTCCACGGCATGTTGGAACCTGCTAGAACCGTGCCCGTGAACCTGTGGTAGTGCTGGGGAAATCAAGCTGTCCCAAGAAAGAGTGTACTGTTTTGCCCATCACTCGGCATACACAGTGTGAGTACGAAGGCCTACGGGCCTGGATGTTGTTTAGAAGAGCCAGGGGAGCCTGGGGGTACTCAGTGTTCTTGCAGGGAATAGGGTTTCCAGGCGAGGCACCTAGGTGTCCCGCAAAGCGTACTGGCGTTCAAATGCTGCAGAGCAGCGGCTACCGCCTCATGGAAACTGCTGCACGCCTCCGCTTCTGCAGAGCAATTCAGGGCCTTACCTCGAGGCAAGTCCTCACGTTGAGTGTCCCGTGAGCGACACCGCATGGTAGGATGCTGTCTTTCTCCTTGAGTAGAGAGACTTCAGGTACGAGGTCCTCTAAGAATTCTAAGCAGAGTGTTTTCTCATGGCAGCTCAAACGAGGGCAATGTCGAAGACTTCCAGGCCATGTTGGACTGCCTAGAAATGTGGTTCTGATGTTGTTCGAGGGCTCTGGAAATGTAGTACGCCTGAAGTAACGTGCAGTGTGTTGCCCATCACTCGGCAGACACAGAGGGCCTCCGAGGGACCTATGGGCCTCGATGTTGCTCAGTAAGCCCACAGGGGTGTGGAGGTACTCAGTGATCTTGGAACGAAAATGATGCTCACCCGAGGGGCCTAGGAGTTCTCAAAGGGTACCTTCTTTAAAATAAAGCAGAACAGCGACTAAGAGCTCATGGGAAGAGCTGCCTGCCTCCCGTTCTGCATGGCTACTCGGGGCCTTACCTCGAGGCAAGGACTCACGTTGAGATTCCCTTTAGCTCTAGAGCAAGGCTAGATGAGCCCCACCCCGGCCATGGAAGCACCCTGTGTAGCCAGAGAAAACCCATTTTCTTCCCAGACCCATGCCTACAGCGGCCAGAGGCCAGTCAACAGCAGAGAATTTCAGGGAGCTTCCAGGGAGCATGAATGGGGCTTTCCAAATGGAAAAGCAAGGCTAGTACCATCCCGCCCCCATTTCCATGGGCACACGCAGCATACATCCCTGTGGTTTCTGACAAGTCAAAAGAGACACAGAGCACACACTGGTTCCTTCCCTGAATCAACTCCTCGAGGCAGAGTGTTCTGCATCTAGTGAACGGCCTCAACCAAGGCACGCCCTAGCTAGGCCTCTGGGCCTGGGCCTCTTCAGAAGCCTGCAGTGCTACAGGAAGAACTGTGCTTTAGTGGCAATAGGCAAGCAATCCGCCTTTCTCCTGGAGGCAGGGTGACTTCAGGTAGGAGGTCCTGGTTGGAAGGCGAAGCCTAGTGTTTTTTTTCAGTGCCAATCAGAGTAGGGAATGAGTGCGACTTCCACGGCATGTTGGAACCTGCTAGAACCGTGCCCGTGAACCTGTGGTAGTGCTGGGGAAATCAAGCTGTCCCAAGAAAGAGTGTACTGTTTTGCCCATCACTCGGCATACACAGTGTGAGTACGAAGGCCTACGGGCCTGGATGTTGTTTAGAAGAGCCAGGGGAGCCTGGGGGTACTCAGTGTTCTTGCAGGGAATAGGGTTTCCAGGCGAGGCACCTAGGTGTCCCGCAAAGCGTACTGGCGTTCAAATGCTGCAGAGCAGCGGCTACCGCCTCATGGAAACTGCTGCACGCCTCCGCTTCTGCAGAGCAATTCAGGGCCTTACCTCGAGGCAAGTCCTCACGTTGAGTGTCCCGTGAGCGACACCGCATGGTAGGATGCTGTCTTTCTCCTTGAGTAGAGAGACTTCAGGTACGAGGTCCTCTAAGAATTCTAAGCAGAGTGTTTTCTCATGGCAGCTCAAACGAGGGCAATGTCGAAGACTTCCAGGCCATGTTGGACTGCCTAGAAATGTGGTTCTGATGTTGTTCGAGGGCTCTGGAAATGTAGTACTCCTGAAGTAACGTGCAGTGTGTTGCCCATCACTCGGCAGACACAGAGGGCCTCCGAGGGACCTATGGGCCTCGATGTTGCTCAGTAAGCCCACAGGGGTGTGGAGGTACTCAGTGATCTTGGAACGAAAATGATGCTCACCCGAGGGGCCTAGGAGTTCTCAAAGGGTACCTTCTTTAAAATAAAGCAGAACAGCGACTAAGAGCTCATGGGAAGAGCTGCCTGCCTCCCGTTCTGCATGGCTACTCGGGGCCTTACCTCGAGGCAAGGACTCACGTTGAGATTCCCTTTAGCTCTAGAGCATGGCTAGATGAGCCCCACCCCGGCCATGGAAGCACCCTGTGTAGCCAGAGAAAACCCATTTTCTTCCCAGACCCATGCCTACGGCGTCCAGAGGCCTGACAACAGCAGAGAATTTCAGGGAGCTTCCAGGGAGCATGAATGGGGCTTTCCAAATGGAAAAGCAAGGCTAGTACCATCCCGCCCCCATTTCCATGGGCACACGCAGCATACATCCCTGTGGTTTCTGACAAGTCAAAAGAGACACAGAGCACACACTGGTTCCTTCCCTGAATCAACTTCTCGAGGCAGAGTGTTCTGCATCTAGTGAACGGCCTCAACCAAGGCACGCCCTAGCTAGGCCTCTGGGCCCGGGCCTCTTCAGAAGCCTGCAGTGCTACAGGAAGAACTGTGCTTTAGTGGCAATAGGCAAGCAATCCGCCTTTCTCCTGGAGGCAGGGTGACTTCAGGTAGGAGGTCCTGGTTGGAAGGCGAAGCCTAGTGTTTTTTTTTCAGTGCCAATCAGAGTAGGGAATGAGTGCGACTTCCACGGCATGTTGGAACCTGCTAGAACCGTGCCCGTGAACCTGTGGTAGTGCTGGGGAAATCAAGCTGTCCCAAGAAAGAGTGTACTGTTTTGCCCATCACTCGGCATACACAGTGTGAGTACGAAGGCCTACGGGCCTGGATGTTGTTTAGAAGAGCCAGGGGAGCCTGGGGGTACTCAGTGTTCTTGCAGGGAATAGGGTTTCCAGGCGAGGCACCTAGGTGTCCCGCAAAGCGTACTGGCGTTCAAATGCTGCAGAGCAGCGGCTACCGCCTCATGGAAACTGCTGCACGCCTCCGCTTCTGCAGAGCAATTCAGGGCCTTACCTCGAGGCAAGTCCTCACGTTGAGTGTCCCGTGAGCGACACCGCATGGTAGGATGCTGTCTTTCTCCTTGAGTAGAGAGACTTCAGGTACGAGGTCCTCTAAGAATTCTAAGCAGAGTGTTTTCTCATGGCAGCTCAAACGAGGGCAATGTCGAAGACTTCCAGGCCATGTTGGACTGCCTAGAAATGTGGTTCTGCTGTTGTTCGAGGGCTCTGGAAATGTAGCACGCCTGAAGTAACGTGCAGTGTGTTGCCCATCACTCGGCAGACACAGAGGGCCTCCGAGGGACCTATGGGCCTTGATGTTGCTCAGTAGGCCTACAGGGGTGTGGGAGTACTCAGTGATCTTGGAACGAAAACGATGCTCACCCGAGGGGCCTAGGAGTTCTCAAAGGGTACCTTCTTTAAAATAAAGCAGAACAGCGACTAAGAGCTCATGGGAAGACCTGCCTGCCTCCCGTTCTGCATGGCTACTCGGGGCCTTACCTCGAGGCAAGGACTCACGTTGAGATTCCCTTTAGCTCTAGAGCATTACAAGAAGAGAGCCACCCCGGCCATGGAAGAACCCTGTGTAGCCAGAGAAAACCCATTTTCTTCCCAGACCCATGCCTACGGCGTCCAGAGGCCTGACAACAGCAGAGAATTTCAGGGAGCTTCCAGGGAGCATGAATGGGGCTTTCCAAATGGAAAAGCAAGGCTAGTACCATCCCGCCCCCATTTCCATGGGCACACGCAGCATACATCCCTGTGGTTTCTGACAAGTCAAAAGAGACACAGAGCACACACTTCGTCCTTCCCTGAATCAACTTCTCGAGGCAGAGTGTTCTGCATCTAGTGAACGGCCTCAACCAAGGCACGCCCTAGCTAGGCCTCTGGGCCCGGGCCTCTTCAGAAGCCTGCAGTGCTACAGGAAGAACTGTGCTTTAGTGGCAATAGGCAAGAAATCTGCCTTTCTTCTGGAGGCAGGGTGACTTCAGGTAGGAGGTCCTGGTTGGAAGGCGAAGCCTAGTGTTTTTTTTCAGTGCCAATCAGAGTAGGGAATGAGTGCGACTTCCACGGCATGTTGGAACCTGCTAGAACCGTGCCCGTGAACCTGTGGTAGTGCTGGGGAAATCAAGCTGTCCCAAGAAAGAGTGTACTGTTTTGCCCATCACTCGGCATACACAGTGTGAGTACGAAGGCCTACGGGCCTGGATGTTGTTTAGAAGAGCCAGGGGAGCCTGGGGGTACTCAGTGTTCTTGCAGGGAATAGGGTTTCCAGGCGAGGCACCTAGGTGTCCCGCAAAGCGTACTGGCGTTCAAATGCTGCAGAGCAGCGGCTACCGCCTCATGGAAACTGCTGCACGCCTCCGCTTCTGCAGAGCAATTCAGGGCCTTACCTCGAGGCAAGTCCTCACGTTGAGTGTCCCGTGAGCGACACCGCATGGTAGGATGCTGTCTTTCTCCTTGAGTAGAGAGACTTCAGGTACGAGGTCCTCTAAGAATTCTAAGCAGAGTGTTTTCTCATGGCAGCTCAAACGAGGGCAATGTCGAAGACTTCCAGGCCATGTTGGACTGCCTAGAAATGTGGTTCTGATGTTGTTCGAGGGCTCTGGAAATGTAGCACGCCTGAAGTAACGTGCAGTGTGTTGCCCATCACTCGGCAGACACAGAGGGCCTCCGAGGGACCTATGGGCCTCGATGTTGCTCAGTAAGCCCACAGGGGTGTGGAGGTACTCAGTGATCTTGGAACGAAAATGATGCTCACCCGAGGGGCCTAGGAGTTCTCAAAGGGTACCTTCTTTAAAATAAAGCAGAACAGCGACTAAGAGCTCATGGGAAGAGCTGCCTGCCTCCCGTTCTGCATGGCTACTCGGGGCCTTACCTCGAGGCAAGGACTCACGTTGAGATTCCCTTTAGCTCTAGAGCAAGGCTAGATGAGCCCCACCCCGGCCATGGAAGCACCCTGTGTAGCCAGAGAAAACCCATTTTCTTCCCAGACCCATGCCTACGGCGTCCAGAGGCCTGACAACAGCAGAGAATTTCAGGGAGCTTCCAGGGAGCATGAATGGGGCTTTCCAAATGGAAAAGCAAGGCTAGTACCATCCCGCCCCCATTTCCATGGGCACACGCAGCATACATCCCTGTGGTTTCTGACAAGTCCAAAGAGACACAGAGCACACACTTCGTCCTTCCCTGAATCAACTCCTCGAGGCAGGGTGTTCTGCATGTAGTGAACGGCCTCAACCAAGGCGCGCCCTAGCTAGACCTCTGGGCCCGTGCCTCTTCAGAAGCCTGCAGTGCTACAGGAAAAACTGTGCTTTAGTGGCAATAGGAACGCAAGCCGACTTTCTCCTGGAGGCAGGGTGACTTCAGGTAGGAGGTCCTGGTTGGAAGGCGAAGCCTAGTGTTTTTTTTCAGTGCCAATCAGAGTAGGGAATGAGTGCGACTTCCACGGCATGTTGGAACCTGCTAGAACCGTGCCCGTGAACCTGTGGTAGTGCTGGGGAAATCAAGCTGTCCCAAGAAAGAGTGTACTGTTTTGCCCATCACTCGGCATACACAGTGTGAGTACGAAGGCCTACGGGCCTGGATGTTGTTTAGAAGAGCCAGGGGAGCCTGGGGGTACTCAGTGTTCTTGCATGGAATAGGGTTTCCAGGCGAGGCACCTAGGTGTCCCGCAAAGCGTACTGGCGTTCAAATGCTGCAGAGCAGCGGCTACCGCCTCATGGAAACTGCTGCACGCCTCCGCTTCTGCAGAGCAATTCAGGGCCTTACCTCGAGGCAAGTCCTCACGTTGAGTGTCCCGTGAGCGACACCGCATGGTAGGATGCTGTCTTTCTCCTTGAGTAGAGAGACTTCAGGTACGAGGTCCTCTAAGAATTCTAAGCAGAGTGTTTTCTCATGGCAGCTCAAACGAGGGCAATGTCGAAGACTTCCAGGCCATGTTGGACTGCCTAGAAATGTGGTTCTGCTGTTGTTCGAGGGCTCTGGAAATGTAGCACGCCTGAAGTAACGTGCAGTGTGTTGCCCATCACTCGGCAGACACAGAGGGCCTCCGAGGGACCTATGGGCCTCGATGTTGCTCAGTAGGCCCACAGGGGTGTGGGGGTACTCAGTGATCTTGGAACGAAAACGATGCTCACCCGAGGGGCCTAGGAGTTCTCAAAGGGTACCTTCTTTAAAATAAAGCAGAACAGCGACTAAGAGCTCATGGGAAGAGCTGCCTGCCTCCCGTTCTGCATGGCTACTCGGGGCCTTACCTCGAGGCAAGGACTCACGTTGAGATTCCCTTTAGCTCTAGAGCATGGCTAGATGAGCCCCACCCCGGCCATGGAAGCACCCTGTGTAGCCAGAGAAAACCCATTTTCTTCCCAGACCCATGCCTACGGCGTCCAGAGGCCTGACAACAGCAGAGAATTTCAGGGAGCTTCCAGGGAGCATGAATGGGGCTTTCCAAATGGAAAAGCAAGGCTAGTACCATCCCGCCCCCATTTCCATGGGCACACGCAGCATACATCCCTGTGGTTTCTGACAAGTCAAAAGAGACACAGAGCACACACTTCGTCCTTCCCTGAATCAACTCCTCGAGGCAGGGTGTTCTGCATGTAGTGAACGGCCTCAACCAAGGCGCGCCCTAGCTAGACCTCTGGGCCCGTGCCTCTTCAGAAGCCTGCAGTGCTACAGGAAAAACTGTGCTTTAGTGGCAATAGGAACGCAAGCCGACTTTCTCCTGGAGGCAGGGTGACTTCAGGTAGGAGGTCCTGGTTGGAAGGCGAAGCCTAGTGTTTTTTTTTCAGTGCCAATCAGAGTAGGGAATGAGTGCGACTTCCACGGCATGTTGGAACCTGCTAGAACCATGCCCGTGAACCTGTGGTAGTGCTGGGGAAATCAAGCTGTCCCAAGAAAGAGTGTACTGTTTTGCCCATCACTCGGCATACACAGTGTGAGTACGAAGGCCTACGGGCCTGGATGTTGTTTAGAAGAGCCAGGGGAGCCTGGGGGTACTCAGTGTTCTTGCAGGGAATAGGGTTTCCAGGCGAGGCACCTAGGTGTCCCACAAAGCGTACTGGCGTTCAAATGCTGCAGAGCAGTGACTACGGCCTCATGGAAACTGCTGCACGCCTCCGCTACTGCAGAGCAATTCAGGGCCTTACCTCGAGGCAAGTCCTCACGTTGAGTGTCCCGTGAGTGACACCGCATGGTAGGATGCTGACTTTCTCCTTGAGTAGAGAGACTTCAGGTACGAGGTCCTCTAAGAATTCTAAGCAGAGTGTTTTCTCATGGCAGCTCAAACGAGGGCAATGTCGAAGACTTCCAGGCCATGTTGGACTGCCTAGAAATGTGGTTCTGATGTTGTTCGAGGGCTCTGGAAATGTAGCACGCCTGAAGTAACGTGCAGTGTGTTGCCCATCACTCGGCAGACACAGAGGGCCTCCGAGGAACCTATGGGCCTCGATGTTGCTCAGTAGGCCCACAGGGGTGTGGGGGTACTCAGTGATCTTGGAACGAAAATGATGCTCACCCGAGGGGCCTAGGAGTTCTCAAAGGGTACCTTCTTTAAAATAAAGCAGAACAGCGACTAAGAGCTCATGGGAAGAGCTGCCTGCCTCCCGTTCTGCATGGCTACTCGGGGCCTTACCTCGAGGCAAGGACTCACGTTGAGATTCCCTTTAGCTCTAGAGCATTACAAGAAGAGAGCCACCCCGGCCATGGAAGCACCCTGTGTAGCCAGAGAAAACCCATTTTCTTCCCAGACCCATGCCTACAGCGGCCAGAGGCCAGTCAACAGCAGAGAATTTCAGGGAGCTTCAAGGGAGCATGAATGGGGCTTTCCAAATGGAAAAGCAAGGCTAGTACCATCCCGCCCCCATTTCCATGGGCACACGCAGCATACATCCCTGTGGTTTCTGACAAGTCAAAAGAGACACAGAGCACACACTGGTTCCTTCCCTGAATCAACTTCTCGAGGCAGAGTGTTCTGCATCTAGTGAACGGCCTCAACCAAGGCACGCCGTAGCTAGGCCTCTGGGCCCGGGCCTCTTCAGAAGCCTGCAGTGCTACAGGAAGAACTGTGCTTTAGTGGCAATAGGCAAGCAATCCGCCTTTCTCCTGGAGGCAGGGTGACTTCAGGTAGGAGGTCCTGGTTGGAAGGCGAAGCCTAGTGTTTTTTTTTCAGTGCCAATCAGAGTAGGGAATGAGTGCGACTTCCACGGCATGTTGGAACCTGCTAGAACCGTGCCCGTGAACCTGTGGTAGTGCTGGGGAAATCAAGCTGTCCCAAGAAAGAGTGTACTGTTTTGCCCATCACTCGGCATACACAGTGTGAGTACGAAGGCCTACGGGCCTGGATGTTGTTTAGAAGAGCCAGGGGAGCCTGGGGGTACTCAGTGTTCTTGCAGGGAATAGGGTTTCCAGGCGAGGCACCTAGGTGTCCCGCAAAGCGTACTGGCGTTCAAATGCTGCAGAGCAGCGGCTACCGCCTCATGGAAACTGCTGCACGCCTCCGCTTCTGCAGAGCAATTCAGGGCCTTACCTCGAGGCAAGTCCTCACGTTGAGTGTCCCGTGAGCGACACCGCATGGTAGGATGCTGTCTTTCTCCTTGAGTAGAGAGACTTCAGGTACGAGGTCCTCTAAGAATTCTAAGCAGAGTGTTTTCTCATGGCAGCTCAAACGAGGGCAATGTCGAAGACTTCCAGGCCATGTTGGACTGCCTAGAAATGTGGTTCTGCTGTTGTTCGAGGGCTCTGGAAATGTAGCACGC
Source organism: Eubalaena glacialis (assembly GCF_028564815.1). NCBI lineage: Eukaryota > Metazoa > Chordata > Mammalia > Artiodactyla > Balaenidae > Eubalaena > Eubalaena glacialis. Next base: position 100,279,703 of record NC_083716.1, read on the forward strand.
CTGAAGTAACGTGCAGTGTGTTGCCCATCACTCGGCAGACACAGAGGGCCTCCGAGGGACCTATGGGCCTCGATGTTGCTCAGTAGGCCCACAGGGGTGTGGGGGTACTCAGTGATCTTGGAACGAAAACGATGCTCACCCGAGGGGCCTAGGAGTTCTCAAAGGGTACCTTCTTTAAAATAAAGCAGAACAGCGACTAAGAGCTCATGGGAAGAGCTGCCTGCCTCCCGTTCTGCATGGCTACTCGGGGCCTTACCTCGAGGCAAGGACTCACGTTGAGATTCCCTTTAGCTCTAGAGCATTACAAGAAGAGAGCCACCCCGGCCATGGAAGCACCCTGTGTAGCCAGAGAAAACCCATTTTCTTCCCAGACCCATGCCTACGGCGTCCAGAGGCCTGACAACAGCAGAGAATTTCAGGGAGCTTCCAGGGAGCATGATGGGGCTTTCCAAATGGAAAAGCAAGGCTAGTACCATCCCGCCCCCATTTCCATGGGCACACGCAGCATACATCCCTGTGGTTTCTGACAAGTCAAAAGAGACACAGAGCACACACTGGTTCCTTCCCTGAATCAACTTCTCGAGGCAGAGTGTTCTGCATCTAGTGAACGGCCTCAACCAAGGCACGCCCTAGCTAGACCTCTGGGCCCGTGCCTCTTCAGAAGCCTGCAGTGCTACAGGAAAAACTGTGCTTTAGTGGCAATAGGAACGCAAGCCGACTTTCTCCTGGAGGCAGGGTGACTTCAGGTAGGAGGTCCTGGTTGGAAGGCGAAGCCTAGTGTTTTTTTTTCAGTGCCGATCAGAGTAGGGAATGAGTGCGACTTCCACGGCATGTTGGAACCTGCTAGAACCGTGCCCGTGAACCTGTGGTAGTGCTGGGGAAATCAAGCTGTCCCAAGAAAGAGTGTACTGTTTTGCCCATCACTCGGCATACACAGTGTGAGTACGAAGGCCTACGGGCCTGGATGTTGTTTAGAAGAGCCAGGGGAGCCTGGGGGTACTCAGTGTTCTTGCAGGGAATAGGGTTTCCAGGCGAGGCACCTAGGTGTCCCGCAAAGCGTACTGGCGTTCAAATGCTGCAGAGCAGCGGCTACCGCCTCATGGAAACTGCTGCACGCCTCCGCTTCTGCAGAGCAATTCAGGGCCTTACCTCGAGGCAAGTCCTCACGTTGAGTGTCCCGTGAGCGACACCGCATGGTAGGATGCTGTCTTTCTCCTTGAGTAGAGAGACTTCAGGTACGAGGTCCTCTAAGAATTCTAAGCAGAGTGTTTTCTCATGGCAGCTCAAACGAGGGCAATGTCGAAGACTTCCAGGCCATGTTGGACTGCCTAGAAATGTGGTTCTGCTGTTGTTCGAGGGCTCTGGAAATGTAGCACGCCTGAAGTAACGTGCAGTGTGTTGCCCATCACTCGGCAGACACAGAGGGCCTCCGAGGGACCTATGGGCCTCGATGTTGCTCAGTAAGCCCACAGGGGTGTGGAGGTACTCAGTGATCTTGGAACGAAAATGATGCTCACCCGAGGGGCCTAGGAGTTCTCAAAGGGTACCTTCTTTAAAATAAAGCAGAACAGCGACTAAGAGCTCATGGGAAGAGCTGCCTGCCTCCCGTTCTGCATGGCTACTCGGGGCCTTACCTCGAGGCAAGGACTCACGTTGAGATTCCCTTTAGTTCTAGAGCATTACAAGAAGAGAGCCACCCCGGCCATGGAAGCACCCTGTGTAGCCAGAGAAAACCCATTTTCTTCCCAGACCCATGCCTACGGCGGCCAGAGGCCAGTCAACAGCAGAGAATTTCAGGGAGCTTCCAGGGAGCATGAATGGGGCTTTCCAAATGGAAAAGCAAGGCTAGTACCATCCCGCCCCCATTTCCATGGGCACACGCAGCATACGTCCCTGTGGTTTCTGACAAGTCAAAAGAGACACAGAGCACACACTTCGTCCTTCCCTGAATCAACTCCTCGAGGCAGGGTGTTCTGCATGTAGTGAACGGCCTCAACCAAGGCGCGCCCTAGCTAGACCTCTGGGCCCGTGCCTCTTCAGAAGCCTGCAGTGCTACAGGAAAAACTGTGCTTTAGTGGCAATAGGAACGCAAGCCGACTTTCTCCTGGAGGCAGGGTGACTTCAGGTAGGAGGTCCTGGTTGGAAGGCGAAGCCTAGTGTTTTTTTTTCAGTGCCAATCAGAGTAGGGAATGAGTGCGACTTCCACGGCATGTTGGAACCTGCTAGAACCGTGCCCGTGAACCTGTGGTAGTGCTGGGGAAATCAAGCTGTCCCAAGAAAGAGTGTACTGTTTTGCCCATCACTCGGCATACACAGTGTGAGTACGAAGGCCTACGGGCCTGGATGTTGTTTAGAAGAGCCAGGGGAGCCTGGGGGTACTCAGTGTTCTTGCAGGGAATAGGGTTTCCAGGCGAGGCACCTAGGTGTCCCGCAAAGCGTACTGGCGTTCAAATGCTGCAGAGCAGTGACTACGGCCTCATGGAAACTGCTGCACGCCTCCGCTTCTGCAGAGCAATTCAGGGCCTTACCTCGAGGCAAGTCCTCACGTTGAGTGTCCCGTGAGCGACACCGCATGGTAGGATGCTGAATTTCTCCTTGAGTAGAGAGACTTCAGGTACGAGGTCCTCTAAGAATTCTAAGCAGAGTGTTTTCTCATGGCAGCTCAAACGAGGGCAATGTCGAAGACTTCCAGGCCATGTTGGACTGCCTAGAAATGTGGTTCTGATGTTGTTCGAGGGCTCTGGAAATGTAGCACGCCTGAAGTAACGTGCAGTGTGTTGCCCATCACTCGGCAGACACAGAGGGCCTCCGAGGAACCTATGGGCCTCGATGTTGCTCAGTAGGCCCACAGGGGTGTGGGGGTACTCAGTGATCTTGGAACGAAAATGATGCTCACCCGAGGGGCCTAGGAGTTCTCAAAGGGTACCTTCTTTAAAATAAAGCAGAACAGCGACTAAGAGCTCATGGGAAGAGCTGCCTGCCTCCCGTTCTGCATGGCTACTCGGGGCCTTACCTCGAGGCAAGGACTCACGTTGAGATTCCCTTTAGCTCTAGAGCATTACAAGAAGAGAGCCACCCCGGCCATGGAAGCACCCTGTGTAGCCAGAGAAAACTCATTTTCTTCCCAGACCCATGCCTACAGCGGCCAGAGGCCAGTCAACAGCAGAGAATTTCAGGGAGCTTCCAGGGAGCATGAATGGGGCTTTCCAAATGGAAAAGCAAGGCTAGTACCATCCCGCCCCCATTTCCATGGGCACACGCAGCATACATCCCTGTGGTTTCTGACAAGTCAAAAGAGACACAGAGCACACACTGGTTCCTTCCCTGAATCAACTTCTCGAGGCAGAGTGTTCTGCATCTAGTGAACGGCCTCAACCAAGGCACGCCCTAGCTAGACCTCTGGGCCCGTGCCTCTTCAGAAGCCTGCAGTGCTACAGGAAAAACTGTGCTTTAGTGGCAATAGGAACGCAAGCCGACTTTCTCCTGGAGGCAGGGTGACTTCAGGTAGGAGGTCCTGGTTGGAAGGCGAAGCCTAGTGTTTTTTTTTCAGTGCCAATCAGAGTAGGGAATGAGTGCGACTTCCACGGCATGTTGGAACCTGCTAGAACCGTGCCCGTGAACCTGTGGTAGTGCTGGGGAAATCAAGCTGTCCCAAGAAAGAGTGTACTGTTTTGCCCATCACTCGGCATACACAGTGTGAGTACGAAGGCCTACGGGCCTGGATGTTGTTTAGAAGAGCCAGGGGAGCCTGGGGGTACTCAGTGTTCTTGCAGGGAATAGGGTTTCCAGGCGAGGCACCTAGGTGTCCCGCAAAGCGTACTGGCGTTCAAATGCTGCAGAGCAGCGGCTACCGCCTCATGGAAACTGCTGCACGCCTCCGCTTCTGCAGAGCAATTCAGGGCCTTACCTCGAGGCAAGTCCTCACGTTGAGTGTCCCGTGAGCGACCCCGCATGGTAGGATGCTGACTTTCTCCTTGAGTAGAGAGACTTCAGGTACGAGGTCCTCTAAGAATTCTAAGCAGAGTGTTTTCTCATGGCAGCTCAAACGAGGGCAATGTCGAAGACTTCCAGGCCATGTTGGACTGCCTAGAAATGTGGTTCTGCTGTTGTTCGAGGGCTCTGGAAATGTAGCACGCCTGAAGTAACGTGCAGTGTGTTGCCCATCACTCGGCAGACACAGAGGGCCTCCGAGGGACCTATGGGCCTCGATGTTGCTCAGTAGGCCCACAGGGGTGTGGGGGTACTCAGTGATCTTGGAACGAAAACGATGCTCACCCGAGGGGCCTAGGAGTTCTCAAAGGGTACCTTCTTTAAAATAAAGCAGAACAGCGACTAAGAGCTCATGGGAAGAGCTGCCTGCCTCCCGTTCTGCATGGCTACTCGGGGCCTTACCTCGAGGCAAGGACTCACGTTGAGATTCCCTTTAGCTCTAGAGCATTACAAGAAGAGAGCCACCCCGGCCATGGAAGCACCCTGTGTAGCCAGAGAAAACCCATTTTCTTCCCAGACCCATGCCTACGGCGTCCAGAGGCCTGACAACAGCAGAGAATTTCAGGGAGCTTCCAGGGAGCATGAATGGGGCTTTCCAAATGGAAAAGCAAGGCTAGTACCATCCCGCCCCCATTTCCATGGGCACACGCAGCATACATCCCTGTGGTTTCTGACAAGTCAAAAGAGACACAGAGCACACACTTCGTCCTTCCCTGAATCAACTTCTCGAGGCAGAGTGTTCTGCATCTAGTGAACGGCCTCAACCAAGGCACGCCCTAGCTAGGCCTCTGGGCCCGGGCCTCTTCAGAAGCCTGCAGTGCTACAGGAAGAACTGTGCTTTAGTGGCAATAGGCAAGCAATCTGCCTTTCTTCTGGAGGCAGGGTGACTTCAGGTAGGAGGTCCTGGTTGGAAGGCGAAGCCTAGTGTTTTTTTTCAGTGCCAATCAGAGTAGGGAATGAGTGCGACTTCCACGGCATGTTGGAACCTGCTAGAACCGTGCCCGTGAACCTGTGGTAGTGCTGGGGAAATCAAGCTGTCCCAAGAAAGAGTGTACTGTTTTGTCCATCACTCGGCATACACAGTGTGAGTACGAAGGCCTACGGGCCTGGATGTTGTTTAGAAGAGCCAGGGGAGCCTGGGGGTACTCAGTGTTCTTGCAGGGAATAGGGTTTCCAAGCGAGGCACCTAGGTGTCCCGCAAAGCGTACTGGCGTTCAAATGCTGCAGAGCAGCGGCTACCGCCTCATGGAAACTGCTGCACGCCTCCGCTTCTGCAGAGCAATTCAGGGCCTTACCTCGAGGCAAGTCCTCACGTTGAGTGTCCCGTGAGCGACACCGCATGGTAGGATGCTGTCTTTCTCCTTGAGTAGAGAGACTTCAGGTACGAGGTCCTCTAAGAATTCTAAGCAGAGTGTTTTCTCGTGGCAGCTCAAACGAGGGCAATGTCGAAGACTTCCAGGCCATGTTGGACTGCCTAGAAATGTGGTTCTGATGTTGTTCGAGGGCTCTGGAAATGTAGTATGCCTGAAGTAACGTGCAGTGTGTTGCCCATCACTCGGCAGACACAGAGGGCCTCCGAGGGACCTATGGGCCTCGATGTTGCTCAGTAAGGCCACAGGGGTGTGGAGGTACTCAGTGATCTTGGAACGAAAATGATGCTCACCCGAGGGGCCTAGGAGTTCTCAAAGGGTACCTTCTTTAAAATAAAGCAGAACAGCGACTAAGAGCTCATGGGAAGAGCTGCCTGCCTCCCGTTCTGCATGGCTACTCGGGGCCTTACCTCGAGGCAAGGACTCACGTTGAGATTCCCTTTAGCTCTAGAGCATGGCTAGATGAGCCCCACCCCGGCCATGGAAGCACCCTGTGTAGCCAGAGAAAACCCATTTTCTTCCCAGACCCATGCCTACAGCGTCCAGAGGCCTGACAACAGCAGAGAATTTCAGGGAGCTTCCAGGGAGCATGAATGGGGCTTTCCAAATGGAAAAGCAAGGCTAGTACCATCCCGCCCCCATTTCCATGGGCACACGCAGCATACATCCCTGTGGTTTCTGACAAGTCAAAAGAGACACAGAGCACACACTTCGTCCTTCCCTGAATCAACTCCTCGAGGCAGGGTGTTCTGCATGTAGTGAACGGCCTCAACCAAGGCGCGCCCTAGCTAGACCTCTGGGCCCGTGCCTCTTCAGAAGCCTGCAGTGCTACAGGAAAAACTGTGCTTTAGTGGCAATAGGAACGCAAGCCGACTTTCTCCTGGAGGCAGGGTGACTTCAGGTAGGAGGTCCTGGTTGGAAGGCGAAGCCTAGTGTTTTTTTTTCAGTGCCAATCAGAGTAGGGAATGAGTGCGACTTCCACGGCATGTTGGAACCTGCTAGAACCGTGCCCGTGAACCTGTGGTAGTGCTGGGGAAATCAAGCTGTCCCAAGAAAGAGTGTACTGTTTTGCCCATCACTCGGCATACACAGTGTGAGTACGAAGGCCTACGGGCCTGGATGTTGTTTAGAAGAGCCAGGGGAGCCTGGGGGTACTCAGTGTTCTTGCAGGGAATAGGGTTTCCAGGCGAGGCACCTAGGTGTCCCGCAAAGCGTACTGGCGTTCAAATGCTGCAGAGCAGCGACTACGGCCTCATGGAAACTGCTGCACGCCTCCGCTTCTGCAGAGCAATTCAGGGCCTTACCTCGAGGCAAGTCCTCACGTTGAGTGTCCCGTGAGCGACACCGCATGGTAGGATGCTGACTTTCTCCTTGAGTAGAGAGACTTCAGGTACGAGGTCCTCTAAGAATTCTAAGCAGAGTGTTTTCTCATGGCAGCTCAAACGAGGGCAATGTCGAAGACTTCCAGGCCATGTTGGACTGCCTAGAAATGTGGTTCTGCTGTTGTTCGAGGGCTCTGGAAATGTAGCACGCCTGAAGTAACGTGCAGTGTGTTGCCCATCACTCGGCAGACACAGAGGGCCTCCGAGGAACCTATGGGCCTCGATGTTGCTCAGTAGGCCCACAGGGGTGTGGGGATACTCAGTGATCTTGGAACGAAAACGATGCTCACCCGAGGGGCCTAGGAGTTCTCAAAGGGTACCTTCTTTAAAATAAAGCAGAACAGCGACTAAGAGCTCATGGGAAGAGCTGCCTGCCTCCCCTTCTGCATGGCTACTCGGGGCCTTACCTCGAGGCAAGGACTCACGTTGAGATTCCCTTTAGTTCTAGAGCATTACAATAAGAGAGCCACCCCGGCCATGGAAGCACCCTGTGTAGCCAGAGAAAACCCATTTTCTTCCCAGACCCATGCCTACAGCGGCCAGAGGCCAGTCAACAGCAGAGAATTTCAGGGAGCTTCCAGGGAGCATGAATGGGGCTTTCCAAATGGAAAAGCAAGGCTAGTACCATCCCGCCCCCATTTCCATGGGCACACGCAGCATACATCCCTGTGGTTTCTGACAAGTCAAAAGAGACACAGAGCACACACTGGTTCCTTCCCTGAATCAACTTCTCGAGGCAGAGTGTTCTGCATCTAGTGAACGGCCTCAACCAAGGCACGCCCTAGCTAGGCCTCTGGGCCCGGGCCTCTTCAGAAGCCTGCAGTGCTACAGGAAGAACTGTGCTTTAGTGGCAATAGGCAAGCAATCCGCCTTTCTCCTGGAGGCAGGGTGACTTCAGGTAGGAGGTCCTGGTTGGAAGGCGAAGCCTAGTGTTTTTTTTTCAGTGCCAATCAGAGTAGGGAATGAGTGCGACTTCCACGGCATGTTGGAACCTGCTAGAACCGTGCCCGTGAACCTGTGGTAGTGCTGGGGAAATCAAGCTGTCCCAAGAAAGAGTGTACTGTTTTGCCCATCACTCGGCATACACAGTGTGAGTACGAAGGCCTACGGGCCTGGATGTTGTTTAGAAGAGCCAGGGGAGCCTGGGGGTACTCAGTGTTCTTGCAGGGAATAGGGTTTCCAGGCGAGGCACCTAGGTGTCCCGCAAAGCGTACTGGCGTTCAAATGCTGCAGAGCAGCGGCTACCGCCTCATGGAAACTGCTGCACGCCTCCGCTTCTGCAGAGCAATTCAGGGCCTTACCTCGAGGCAAGTCCTCACGTTGAGTGTCCCGTGAGCGACACCGCATGGTAGGATGCTGTCTTTCTCCTTGAGTAGAGAGACTTCAGGTACGAGGTCCTCTAAGAATTCTAAGCAGAGTGTTTTCTCATGGCAGCTCAAACGAGGGCAATGTCGAAGACTTCCAGGCCATGTTGGACTGCCTAGAAATGTGGTTCTGCTGTTGTTCGAGGGCTCTGGAAATGTAGCACGCCTGAAGTAACGTGCAGTGTGTTGCCCATCACTCGGCAGACACAGAGGGCCTCCGAGGGACCTATGGGCCTCGATGTTGCTCAGTAGGCCCACAGGGGTGTGGGGGTACTCAGTGATCTTGGAACGAAAACGATGCTCACCCGAGGGGCTTAGGAGTTCTCAAAGGGTACCTTCTTTAAAATAAAGCAGAACAGCGACTAAGAGCTCATGGGAAAACCTGCCTGCCTCCCGTTCTGCATGGCTACTCGGGGCCTTACCTCGAGGCAAGGACTCACGTTGAGATTCCCTTTAGCTCTAGAGCATTACAAGAAGAGAGCCACCCCGGCCATGGAAGCACCCTGTGTAGCCAGAGAAAACCCATTTTCTTCCCAGACCCATGCCTACGGCGTCCAGAGGCCTGACAACAGCAGAGAATTTCAGGGAGCTTCCAGGGAGCATGAATGGGGCTTTCCAAATGGAAAAGCAAGGCTAGTACCATCCCGCCCCCATTTCCATGGGCACACGCAGCATACATCCCTGTGGTTTCTGACAAGTCAAAAGAGACACAGAGCACACACTGGTTCCTTCCCTGAATCAACTTCTCGAGGCAGAGTGTTCTGCATCTAGTGAACGGCCTCAACCAAGGCACGCCCTAGCTAGGCCTCTGGGCCCGGGCCTCTTCAGAACCCTGCAGTGCTACAGGAAGAACTGTGCTTTAGTTGCAATAGGCAAGCAATCCGCCTTTCTCCTGGAGGCAGGGTGACTTCAGGTAGGAGGTCCTGGTTGGAAGGCGAAGCCTAGTGTTTTTTTTCAGTGCCAATCAGAGTAGGGAATGAGTGCGACTTCCACGGCATGTTGGAACCTGCTAGAACCGTGCCCGTGAACCTGTGGTAGTGCTGGGGAAATCAAGCTGTCCCAAGAAAGAGTGTACTGTTTTGCCCATCACTCGGCATACACAGTGTGAGTACGAAGGCCTACGGGCCTGGATGTTGTTTAGAAGAGCCAGGGGAGCCTAGGGGTACTCAGTGTTCTTGCAGGGAATAGGGTTTCCAGGCGAGGCACCTAGGTGTCCCGCAAAGCGTACTGGCGTTCAAATGCTGCAGAGCAGCGGCTACCGCCTCATGGAAACTGCTGCACGCCTCCGCTTCTGCAGAGCAATTCAGGGCCTTACCTCGAGGCAAGTCCTCACGTTGAGTGTCCCGTGAGCGACACCGCATGGTAGGATGCTGTCTTTCTCCTTGAGTAGAGAGACTTCAGGTACGAGGTCCTCTAAGAATTCTAAGCAGAGTGTTTTCTCATGGCAGCTCAAACGAGGGCAATGTCGAAGACTTCCAGGCCATGTTGGACTGCCTAGAAATGTGGTTCTGCTGTTGTTCGAGGGCTCTGGAAATGTAGCACGCCTGAAGTAACGTGCAGTGTGTTGCCCATCACTCGGCAGACACAGAGGTCCTCCGAGGGACCTATGGGCCTCGATGTTGCTCAGTAGGCCCACAGGGGTGTGGGGGTACTCAGTGATCTTGGAACGAAAACGATGCTCACCCGAGGGGCCTACGAGTTCTCAAAGGGTACCTTCTTTAAAATAAAGCAGAACAGCGACTAAGAGCTCATGGGAAGACCTGCCTGCCTCCCGTTCTGCATGGCTACTCGGGGCCTTACCTCGAGGCAAGGACTCACGTTGCGATCCCCTTTAGTTCTAGAGCATTACAAGAAGAGAGCCACCCCGGCCATGGAAGCACCCTGTGTAGCCAGAGAAAACCCATTTTCTTCCCAGACCCATGCCTACAGCGGCCAGAGGCCAGTCAACAGCAGAGAATTTCAGGGAGCTTCCAGGGAGCATGAATGGGGCTTTCCAAATGGAAAAGCAAGGCTAGTACCATCCCGCCCCCATTTCCATGGGCACACGCAGCATACATCCCTGTGGTTTTTGACAAGTCAAAAGAGACACAGAGCACACAGTGGTTCCTTCCCTGAATCAACTTCTCGAGGCAGAGTGTTCTGCATCTAGTGAACGGCCTCAACCAAGGCACGCCCTAGCTAGGCCTCTGGGCCCGGGCCTCTTCAGAAGCCTGCAGTGCTACAGGAAGAACTGTGCTTTAGTTGCAATAGGCAAGCAATCCGCCTTTCTCCTGGAGGCAGGGTGACTTCAGGTAGGAGGTCCTGGTTGGAAGGCGAAGCCTAGTGTTGTTTTTCAGTGCCAATCAGAGTAGGGAATGAGTGCGACTTCCACGGCATGTTGGAACCTGCTAGAACCGTGCCCGTGAACCTGTGGTAGTGCTGGGGAAATCAAGCTGTCCCAAGAAAGAGTGTACTGTTTTGCCCATCACTCGGCATACACAGTGTGAGTACGAAGGCCTACGGGCCTGGATGTTGTTTAGAAGAGCCAGGGGAGCCTGGGGGTACTCAGTGTTCTTGCAGGGAATAGGGTTTCCAGGCGAGGCACCTAGGTGTCCCGCAAAGCGTACTGGCGTTCAAATGCTGCAGAGCAGCGGCTACCGCCTCATGGAAACTGCTGCACGCCTCCGCTTCTGCAGAGCAATTCAGGGCCTTACCTCGAGGCAAGTCCTCACGTTGAGTGTCCCGTGAGCGACACCGCATGGTAGGATGCTGACTTTCTCCTTGAGTAGAGAGACTTCAGGTACGAGGTCCTCTAAGAATTCTAAGCAGAGTGTTTTCTCATGGCAGCTCAAACGAGGGCAATGTCGAAGACTTCCAGGCCATGTTGGACTGCCTAGAAATGTGGTTCTGCTGTTGTTCGAGGGCTCTGGAAATGTAGCACGCCTGAAGTAACGTGCAGTGTGTTGCCCATCACTCGGCAGACACAGAGGGCCTCCGAGGAACCTATGGGCCTCGATGTTGCTCAGTAGGCCCACAGGGGTGTGGGGGTACTCAGTGATCTTGGAACGAAAATGATGCTCACCCGAGGGGCCTAGGAGTTCTCAAAGGGTACCTTCTTTAAAATAAAGCAGAACAGCGACTAAGAGCTCATGGGAAGAGCTGCCTGCCTCCCGTTCTGCATGGCTACTCGGGGCCTTACCTCGAGGCAAGGACTCACGTTGCGATTCCCTTTAGTTCTAGAGCATTACAAGAAGAGAGCCACCCCGGCCATGGAAGCACCCTGTGTAGCCAGAGAAAACCCATTTTCTTCCCAGACCCATGCCTACAGCGGCCAGAGGCCAGTCAACAGCAGAGAATTTCAGGGAGCTTCCAGGGAGCATGAATGGGGCTTTCCAAATGGAAAAGCAAGGCTAGTACCATCCCGCCCCCATTTCCATGGGCACACGCAGCATACATCCCTGTGGTTTCTGACAAGTCAAAAGAGACACAGAGCACACAGTGGTTCCTTCCCTGAATCAACTTCTCGAGGCAGAGTGTTCTGCATCTAGTGAACGGCCTCAACCAAGGCACGCCCTAGCTAGGCCTCTGGGCCCGGGCCTCTTCAGAAGCCTGCAGTGCTACAGGAAGAACTGTGCTTTAGTTGCAATAGACAAGCAATCTGCCTTTCTCCTGGAGGCAGGGTGACTTCAGGTAGGAGGTCCTGGTTGGAAGGCGAAGCCTAGTGTTGTTTTTCAGTGCCAATCAGAGTAGGGAATGAGTGCGACTTCCACGGCATGTTGGACCCTGCTAGAACCGTGCCCGTGAACCTGTGGTAGTGCTGGGGAAATCAAGCTGTCCCAAGAAAGAGTGTACTGTTTTGCCCATCACTCGGCATACAAAGTGTGAGTACGAAGGCCTACGGGCCTGGATGTTGTTTAGAAGAGCCAGGGGAGCCTGGGTGTACTCAGTGTTCTTGCAGGGAATAGGGTTTCCAGGCGAGGCACCTAGGTGTCCCGCAAAGCGTACTGGCGTTCAAATGCTGCAGAGCAGCGACTACGGCCTCATGGAAACTGCTGCACGCCTCCGCTTCTGCAGAGCAATTCAGGGCCTTACCTCGAGGCAAGTCCTCACGTTGAGTGTTCCGTGAGCGACACCGCATGGTAGGATGCTGACTTTCTCCTTGAGTAGAGAGACTTCAGGTACGAGGTCCTCTAAGAATTCTAAGCACAGTGTTTTCTCATGGCAGCTCAAACGAGGGCAATGTCGAAGACTTCCAGGCCATGTTGGACTGCCTAGAAATGTGGTTCTGCTGTTGTTCGAGGGCTCTGGAAATGTAGCACGCCTGAAGTAACGTGCAGTGTGTTGCCCATCACTCGGCAGACACAGAGGGCCTCTGAGGGAACTATGGGGCTTGATGTTGCTCAGTAGGCCCACAGGGGTGTGGGGGTACTCAGTGATCTTGGAACGAAAATGATGCTCACCCGAGGGGCCTAGGAGTTCTCAAAGGGTACCTTCTTTAAAATAAAGCAGAACAGCGACTAAGAGCTCATGGGAAGAGCTGCCTGCATCCCGTTCTGCATGGCTACTCGGGGCCTTACCTCGAGGCAAGGACTCACGTTGAGATTCCCTTTAGTTCTAGAGCATTACAAGAAGAGAGCCACCCCGGCCATGGAAGCACCCTGTGTAGCCAGAGAAAACCCATTTTCTTCCCAGACCCATGCCTACGGCGGCCAGAGGCCAGTCAACAGCAGAGAATTTCAGGGAGCTTCCAGGGAGCATGAATGGGGCTTTCCAAATGGAAAAGCAAGGCTAGTACCATCCCGCCCCCATTTCCATGGGCACACGCAGCATACATCCCTGTGGTTTCTGACAAGTCAAAAGAGACACAGAGCACACACTTCGTCCTTCCCTGAATCAACTCCTCGAGGCAGGGTGTTCTGCATGTAGTGAACGGCCTCAACCAAGGCGCGCCCTAGCTAGACCTCTGGGCCCGTGCCTCTTCAGAAGCCTGCAGTGCTACAGGAAAAACTGTGCTTTAGTGGCAATAGGAACGCAAGCCGACTTTCTCCTGGAGGCAGGGTGACTTCAGGTAGGAGGTCCTGGTTGGAAGGCGAAGCTTAGTGTTTTTTTTTCAGTGCCAATCAGAGTAGGGAATGAGTGCGACTTCCACGGCATGTTGGAACCTGCTAGAACCGTGCCCGTGAACCTGTGGTAGTGCTGGGGAAATCAAGCTGTCCCAAGAAAGAGTGTACTGTTTTGCCCATCACTCGGCATACACAGTGTGAGTACGAAGGCCTACGGGCCTGGATGTTGTTTAGAAGAGCCAGGGGAGCCTGGGGGTACTCAGTGTTCTTGCAGGGAATAGGGTTTCCAGGCGAGGCACCTAGGTGTCCCGCAAAGCGTACTGGCGTTCAAATGCTGCAGAGCAGCGACTACGGCCTCATGGAAACTGCTGCACGCCTCCGCTTCTGCAGAGCAATTCAGGGCCTTACCTCGAGGCAAGTCCTCACGTTGAGTGTCCCGTGAGCGACACCGCATGGTAGGATGCTGACTTTCTCCTTGAGTAGAGAGACTTCAGGTACGAGGTCCTCTAAGAATTCTAAGCAGAGTGTTTTCTCATGGCAGCTCAAACGAGGGCAATGTCGAAGACTTCCAGGCCATGTTGGACTGCCTAGAAATGTGGTTCTGCTGTTGTTCGAGGGCTCTGGAAATGTAGCACGCCTGAAGTAACGTGCAGTGTGTTGCCCATCACTCGGCAGACACAGAGGGCCTCCGAGGAACCTATGGGCCTCGATGTTGCTCAGTAGGCCCACAGGGGTGTGGGGGTACTCAGTGATCTTGGAACGAAAATGATGCTCACCCGAGGGGCCTAGGAGTTCTCAAAGGGTACCTTCTTTAAAATAAAGCAGAACAGCGACTAAGAGCTCATGGGAAGAGCTGCCTGCCTCCCGTTCTGCATGGCTACTCGGGGCCTTACCTCGAGGCAAGGACTCACGTTGAGATTCCCTTTAGTTCTAGAGCATTACAAGAAGAGAGCCACCCCGGCCATGGAAGCACCCTGTGTAGCCAGAGAAAACCCATTTTCTTCCCAGACCCATGCCTACGGCGGCCAGAGGCCAGTCAACAGCAGAGAATTTCAGGGAGCTTCCAGGGAGCATGAATGGGGCTTTCCAAATGGAAAAGCAAGGCTAGTACCATCCCGCCCCCATTTCCATGGGCACACGCAGCATACGTCCCTGTGGTTTCTGACAAGTCAAAAGAGACACAGAGCACACACTTCGTCCTTCCCTGAATCAACTCCTCGAGGCAGGGTGTTCTGCATGTAGTGAACGGCCTCAACCAAGGCGCGCCCTAGCTAGACCTCTGGGCCCGTGCCTCTTCAGAAGCCTGCAGTGCTACAGGAAAAACTGTGCTTTAGTGGCAATAGGAACGCAAGCCGACTTTCTCCTGGAGGCAGGGTGACTTCAGGTAGGAGGTCCTGGTTGGAAGGCGAAGCCTAGTGTTTTTTTTTCAGTGCCAATCAGAGTAGGGAATGAGTGCGACTTCCACGGCATGTTGGAACCTGCTAGAACCGTGCCCGTGAACCTGTGGTAGTGCTGGGGAAATCAAGCTGTCCCAAGAAAGAGTGTACTGTTTTGCCCATCACTCGGCATACACAGTGTGAGTACGAAGGCCTACGGGCCTGGATGTTGTTTAGAAGAGCCAGGGGAGCCTGGGGGTACTCAGTGTTCTTGCAGGGAATAGGGTTTCCAGGCGAGGCACCTAGGTGTCCCGCAAAGCGTACTGGCGTTCAAATGCTGCAGAGCAGCGACTACGGCCTCATGGAAACTGCTGCACGCCTCCGCTTCTGCAGAGCAATTCAGGGCCTTACCTCGAGGCAAGTCCTCACGTTGAGTGTCCCGTGAGCGACACCGCATGGTAGGATGCTGTCTTTCTCCTTGAGTAGAGAGACTTCAGGTACGAGGTCCTCTAAGAATTCTAAGCAGAGTGTTTTCTCATGGCAGCTCAAACGAGGGCAATGTCGAAGACTTCCAGGCCATGTTGGACTGCCTAGAAATGTGGTTCTGCTGTTGTTCGAGGGCTCTGGAAATGTAGCACGCCTGAAGTAACGTGCAGTGTGTTGCCCATCACTCGGCAGACACAGAGGGCCTCCGAGGAACCTATGGGCCTCGATGTTGCTCAGTAGGCCCACAGGGGTGTGGGGGTACTCAGTGATCTTGGAACGAAAATGATGCTCACCCGAGGGGCCTAGGAGTTCTCAAAGGGTACCTTCTTTAAAATAAAGCAGAACAGCGACTAAGAGCTCATGGGAAGAGCTGCCTGCCTCCCGTTCTGCATGGCTACTCGGGGCCTTACCTCGAGGCAAGGACTCACGTTGCGATTCCCTTTAGTTCTAGAGCATTACAAGAAGAGAGCCACCCCGGCCATGGAAGCACCCTGTGTAGCCAGAGAAAACCCATTTTCTTCCCAGACCCATGCCTACAGCGGCCAGAGGCCAGTCAACAGCAGAGAATTTCAGGGAGCTTCCAGGGAGCATGAATGGGGCTTTCCAAATGGAAAAGCAAGGCTAGTACCATCCCGCCCCCATTTCCATGGGCACACGCAGCATACATCCCTGTGGTTTCTGACAAGTCAAAAGAGACACAGAGCACACAGTGGTTCCTTCCCTGAATCAACTTCTCGAGGCAGAGTGTTCTGCATCTAGTGAACGGCCTCAACCAAGGCACGCCCTAGCTAGGCCTCTGGGCCCGGGCCTCTTCAGAAGCCTGCAGTGCTACAGGAAGAACTGTGCTTTAGTGGCAATAGGCAAGCAATCCGCCTTTCTCCTGGAGGCAGGGTGACTTCAGGTAGGAGGTCCTGGTTGGAAGGCGAAGCCTAGTGTTTTTTTTCAGTGCCAATCAGAGTAGGGAATGAGTGCGACTTCCACGGCATGTTGGAACCTGCTAGAACCGTGCCCGTGAACCTGTGGTAGTGCTGGGGAAATCAAGCTGTCCCAAGAAAGAGTGTACTGTTTTGCCCATCACTCGGCATACACAGTGTGAGTACGAAGGCCTACGGGCCTGGATGTTGTTTAGAAGAGCCAGGGGAGCCTGGGGGTACTCAGTGTTCTTGCAGGGAATAGGGTTTCCAGGCGAGGCACCTAGGTGTCCCGCAAAGCGTACTGGCGTTCAAATGCTGCAGAGCAGCGGCTACCGCCTCATGGAAACTGCTGCACGCCTCCGCTTCTGCAGAGCAATTCAGGGCCTTACCTCGAGGCAAGTCCTCACGTTGAGTGTCCCGTGAGCGACCCCGCATGGTAGGATGCTGACTTTCTCCTTGAGTAGAGAGACTTCAGGTACGAGGTCCTCTAAGAATTCTAAGCAGAGTGTTTTCTCATGGCAGCTCAAACGAGGGCAATGTCGAAGACTTCCAGGCCATGTTGGACTGCCTAGAAATGTGGTTCTGCTGTTGTTCGAGGGCTCTGGAAATGTAGCACGCCTGAAGTAACGTGCAGTGTGTTGCCCATCACTCGGCAGACACAGAGGGCCTCCGAGGGACCTATGGGCCTCGATGTTGCTCAGTAGGCCCACAGGGGTGTGGGGGTACTCAGTGATCTTGGAACGAAAACGATGCTCACCCGAGGGGCCTAGGAGTTCTCAAAGGGTACCTTCTTTAAAATAAAGCAGAACAGCGACTAAGAGCTCATGGGAAGAGCTGCCTGCCTCCCGTTCTGCATGGCTACTCGGGGCCTTACCTCGAGGCAAGGACTCACGTTGAGATTCCCTTTAGCTCTAGAGCATTACAAGAAGAGAGCCACCCCGGCCATGGAAGCACCCTGTGTAGCCAGAGAAAACCCATTTTCTTCCCAGACCCATGCCTACGGCGTCCAGAGGCCTGACAACAGCAGAGAATTTCAGGGAGCTTCCAGGGAGCATGAATGGGGCTTTCCAAATGGAAAAGCAAGGCTAGTACCATCCCGCCCCCATTTCCATGGGCACACGCAGCATACATCCCTGTGGTTTCTGACAAGTCAAAAGAGACACAGAGCACACACTTCGTCCTTCCCTGAATCAACTTCTCGAGGCAGAGTGTTCTGCATCTAGTGAACGGCCTCAACCAAGGCACGCCCTAGCTAGGCCTCTGGGCCCGGGCCTCTTCAGAAGCCTGCAGTGCTACAGGAAGAACTGTGCTTTAGTGGCAATAGGCAAGCAATCTGCCTTTCTTCTGGAGGCAGGGTGACTTCAGGTAGGAGGTCCTGGTTGGAAGGCGAAGCCTAGTGTTTTTTTTCAGTGCCAATCAGAGTAGGGAATGAGTGCGACTTCCACGGCATGTTGGAACCTGCTAGAACCGTGCCCGTGAACCTGTGGTAGTGCTGGGGAAATCAAGCTGTCCCAAGAAAGAGTGTACTGTTTTGCCCATCACTCGGCATACACAGTGTGAGTACGAAGGCCTACGGGCCTGGATGTTGTTTAGAAGAGCCAGGGGAGCCTGGGGGTACTCAGTGTTCTTGCAGGGAATAGGGTTTCCAGGCGAGGCACCTAGGTGTCCCGCAAAGCGTACTGGCGTTCAAATGCTGCAGAGCAGCGGCTACCGCCTCATGGAAACTGCTGCACGCCTCCGCTTCTGCAGAGCAATTCAGGGCCTTACCTCGAGGCAAGTCCTCACGTTGAGTGTCCCGTGAGCGACACCGCATGGTAGGATGCTGACTTTCTCCTTGAGTAGAGAGACTTCAGGTACGAGGTCCTCTAAGAATTCTAAGCAGAGTGTTTTCTCATGGCAGCTCAAACGAGGGCAATGTCGAAGACTTCCAGGCCATGTTGGACTGCCTAGAAATGTGGTTCTGATGTTGTTCGAGGGCTCTGGAAATGTAGCACGCCTGAAGTAACGTGCAGTGTGTTGCCCATCACTCGGCAGACACAGAGGGCCTCCGAGGAACCTATGGGCCTCGATGTTGCTCAGTAGGCCCACAGGGGTGTGGGGGTACTCAGTGATCTTGGAACGAAAATGATGCTCACCCGAGGGGCCTAGGAGTTCTCAAAGGGTACCTTCTTTAAAATAAAGCAGAACAGCGACTAAGAGCTCATGGGAAGAGCTGCCTGCCTCCCGTTCTGCATGGCTACTCGGGGCCTTACCTCGAGGCAAGGACTCACGTTGCGATTCCCTTTAGTTCTAGAGCATTACAAGAAGAGAGCCACCCCGGCCATGGAAGCACCCTGTGTAGCCAGAGAAAACCCATTTTCTTCCCAGACCCATGCCTACAGCGGCCAGAGGCCAGTCAACAGCAGAGAATTTCAGGGAGCTTCCAGGGAGCATGAATGGGGCTTTCCAAATGGAAAAGCAAGGCTAGTACCATCCCGCCCCCATTTCCATGGGCACACGCAGCATACATCCCTGTGGTTTCTGACAAGTCAAAAGAGACACAGAGCACACAGTGGTTCCTTCCCTGAATCAACTTCTCGAGGCAGAGTGTTCTGCATCTAGTGAACGGCCTCAACCAAGGCACGCCCTAGCTAGGCCTCTGGGCCCGGGCCTCTTCAGAAGCCTGCAGTGCTACAGGAAGAACTGTGCTTTAGTTGCAATAGGCAAGCAATCTGCCTTTCTCCTGGAGGCAGGGTGACTTCAGGTAGGAGGTCCTGGTTGGAAGGCGAAGCCTAGTGTTGTTTTTCAGTGCCAATCAGAGTAGGGAATGAGTGCGACTTCCACGGCATGTTGGACCCTGCTAGAACCGTGCCCGTGAACCTGTGGTAGTGCTGGGGAAATCAAGCTGTCCCAAGAAAGAGTGTACTGTTTTGCCCATCACTCGGCATACACAGTGTGAGTACGAAGGCCTACGGGCCTGGATGTTGTTTAGAAGAGCCAGGGGAGCCTGGGGGTACTCAGTGTTCTTGCAGGGAATAGGGTTTCCAGGCGAGGCACCTAGGTGTCCCGCAAAGCGTACTGGCGTTCAAATGCTGCAGAGCAGCGACTACGGCCTCATGGAAACTGCTGCACGCCTCCGCTTCTGCAGAGCAATTCAGGGCCTTACCTCGAGGCAAGTCCTCACGTTGAGTGTTCCGTGAGCGACACCGCATGGTAGGATGCTGACTTTCTCCTTGAGTAGAGAGACTTCAGGTACGAGGTCCTCTAAGAATTCTAAGCACAGTGTTTTCTCATGGCAGCTCAAACGAGGGCAATGTCGAAGACTTCCAGGCCATGTTGGACTGCCTAGAAATGTGGTTCTGCTGTTGTTCGAGGGCTCTGGAAATGTAGCACGCCTGAAGTAACGTGCAGTGTGTTGCCCATCACTCGGCAGACACAGAGGGCCTCTGAGGGAACTATGGGGCTTGATGTTGCTCAGTAGGCCCACAGGGGTGTGGGGGTACTCAGTGATCTTGGAACGAAAATGATGCTCACCCGAGGGGCCTAGGAGTTCTCAAAGGGTACCTTCTTTAAAATAAAGCAGAACAGCGACTAAGAGCTCATGGGAAGAGCTGCCTGCATCCCGTTCTGCATGGCTACTCGGGGCCTTACCTCGAGGCAAGGACTCACGTTGAGATTCCCTTTAGTTCTAGAGCATTACAAGAAGAGAGCCACCCCGGCCATGGAAGCACCCTGTGTAGCCAGAGAAAACCCATTTTCTTCCCAGACCCATGCCTACGGCGGCCAGAGGCCAGTCAACAGCAGAGAATTTCAGGGAGCTTCCAGGGAGCATGAATGGGGCTTTCCAAATGGAAAAGCAAGGCTAGTACCATCCCGCCCCCATTTCCATGGGCACACGCAGCATACATCCCTGTGGTTTCTGACAAGTCAAAAGAGACACAGAGCACACACTTCGTCCTTCCCTGAATCAACTCCTCGAGGCAGGGTGTTCTGCATGTAGTGAACGGCCTCAACCAAGGCGCGCCCTAGCTAGACCTCTGGGCCCGTGCCTCTTCAGAAGCCTGCAGTGCTACAGGAAAAACTGTGCTTTAGTGGCAATAGGAACGCAAGCCGACTTTCTCCTGGAGGCAGGGTGACTTCAGGTAGGAGGTCCTGGTTGGAAGGCGAAGCTTAGTGTTTTTTTTTCAGTGCCAATCAGAGTAGGGAATGAGTGCGACTTCCACGGCATGTTGGAACCTGCTAGAACCGTGCCCGTGAACCTGTGGTAGTGCTGGGGAAATCAAGCTGTCCCAAGAAAGAGTGTACTGTTTTGCCCATCACTCGGCATACACAGTGTGAGTACGAAGGCCTACGGGCCTGGATGTTGTTTAGAAGAGCCAGGGGAGCCTGGGGGTACTCAGTGTTCTTGCAGGGAATAGGGTTTCCAGGCGAGGCACCTAGGTGTCCCGCAAAGCGTACTGGCGTTCAAATGCTGCAGAGCAGCGACTACGGCCTCATGGAAACTGCTGCACGCCTCCGCTTCTGCAGAGCAATTCAGGGCCTTACCTCGAGGCAAGTCCTCACGTTGAGTGTCCCGTGAGCGACACCGCATGGTAGGATGCTGACTTTCTCCTTGAGTAGAGAGACTTCAGGTACGAGGTCCTCTAAGAATTCTAAGCAGAGTGTTTTCTCATGGCAGCTCAAACGAGGGCAATGTCGAAGACTTCCAGGCCATGTTGGACTGCCTAGAAATGTGGTTCTGCTGTTGTTCGAGGGCTCTGGAAATGTAGCACGCCTGAAGTAACGTGCAGTGTGTTGCCCATCACTCGGCAGACACAGAGGGCCTCCGAGGAACCTATGGGCCTCGATGTTGCTCAGTAGGCCCACAGGGGTGTGGGGGTACTCAGTGATCTTGGAACGAAAATGATGCTCACCCGAGGGGCCTAGGAGTTCTCAAAGGGTACCTTCTTTAAAATAAAGCAGAACAGCGACTAAGAGCTCATGGGAAGAGCTGCCTGCCTCCCGTTCTGCATGGCTACTCGGGGCCTTACCTCGAGGCAAGGACTCACGTTGAGATTCCCTTTAGTTCTAGAGCATTACAAGAAGAGAGCCACCCCGGCCATGGAAGCACCCTGTGTAGCCAGAGAAAACCCATTTTCTTCCCAGACCCATGCCTACGGCGGCCAGAGGCCAGTCAACAGCAGAGAATTTCAGGGAGCTTCCAGGGAGCATGAATGGGGCTTTCCAAATGGAAAAGCAAGGCTAGTACCATCCCGCCCCCATTTCCATGGGCACACGCAGCATACGTCCCTGTGGTTTCTGACAAGTCAAAAGAGACACAGAGCACACACTTCGTCCTTCCCTGAATCAACTCCTCGAGGCAGGGTGTTCTGCATGTAGTGAACGGCCTCAACCAAGGCGCGCCCTAGCTAGACCTCTGGGCCCGTGCCTCTTCAGAAGCCTGCAGTGCTACAGGAAAAACTGTGCTTTAGTGGCAATAGGAACGCAAGCCGACTTTCTCCTGGAGGCAGGGTGACTTCAGGTAGGAGGTCCTGGTTGGAAGGCGAAGCCTAGTGTTTTTTTTTCAGTGCCAATCAGAGTAGGGAATGAGTGCGACTTCCACGGCATGTTGGAACCTGCTAGAACCGTGCCCGTGAACCTGTGGTAGTGCTGGGGAAATCAAGCTGTCCCAAGAAAGAGTGTACTGTTTTGCCCATCACTCGGCATACACAGTGTGAGTACGAAGGCCTACGGGCCTGGATGTTGTTTAGAAGAGCCAGGGGAGCCTGGGGGTACTCAGTGTTCTTGCAGGGAATAGGGTTTCCAGGCGAGGCACCTAGGTGTCCCGCAAAGCGTACTGGCGTTCAAATGCTGCAGAGCAGCGACTACGGCCTCATGGAAACTGCTGCACGCCTCCGCTTCTGCAGAGCAATTCAGGGCCTTACCTCGAGGCAAGTCCTCACGTTGAGTGTCCCGTGAGCGACACCGCATGGTAGGATGCTGTCTTTCTCCTTGAGTAGAGAGACTTCAGGTACGAGGTCCTCTAAGAATTCTAAGCAGAGTGTTTTCTCATGGCAGCTCAAACGAGGGCAATGTCGAAGACTTCCAGGCCATGTTGGACTGCCTAGAAATGTGGTTCTGCTGTTGTTCGAGGGCTCTGGAAATGTAGCACGCCTGAAGTAACGTGCAGTGTGTTGCCCATCACTCGGCAGACACAGAGGGCCTCCGAGGAACCTATGGGCCTCGATGTTGCTCAGTAGGCCCACAGGGGTGTGGGGGTACTCAGTGATCTTGGAACGAAAATGATGCTCACCCGAGGGGCCTAGGAGTTCTCAAAGGGTACCTTCTTTAAAATAAAGCAGAACAGCGACTAAGAGCTCATGGGAAGAGCTGCCTGCCTCCCGTTCTGCATGGCTACTCGGGGCCTTACCTCGAGGCAAGGACTCACGTTGCGATTCCCTTTAGTTCTAGAGCATTACAAGAAGAGAGCCACCCCGGCCATGGAAGCACCCTGTGTAGCCAGAGAAAACCCATTTTCTTCCCAGACCCATGCCTACAGTGGCCAGAGGCCAGTCAACAGCAGAGAATTTCAGGGAGCTTCCAGGGAGCATGAATGGGGCTTTCCAAATGGAAAAGCAAGGCTAGTACCATCCCGCCCCCATTTCCATGGGCACACGCAGCATACATCCCTGTGGTTTCTGACAAGTCAAAAGAGACACAGAACACACATTGGTTCCTTCCCTGAATCAACTTCTCGAGGCAGAGTGTTCTGCATCTAGTGAACGGCCTCAACCAAGGCACGCCCTAGCTAGGCCTCTGGGCCCGGGCCTCTTCAGAAGCCTGCAGTGCTACAGGAAGAACTGTGCTTTAGTGGCAATAGGCAAGCAATCCGCCTTTCTCCTGGAGGCAGGGTGACTTCAGGTAGGAGGTCCTGGTTGGAAGGCGAAGCCTAGTGTTTTTTTTCAGTGCCAATCAGAGTAGGGAATGAGTGCGACTTCCACGGCATGTTGGAACCTGCTAGAACCGTGCCCGTGAACCTGTGGTAGTGCTGGGGAAATCAAGCTGTCCCAAGAAAGAGTGTACTGTTTTGCCCATCACTCGGCATACACAGTGTGAGTACGAAGGCCTACGGGCCTGGATGTTGTTTAGAAGAGCCAGGGGAGCCTGGGGGTACTCAGTGTTCTTGCAGGGAATAGGGTTTCCAGGCGAGGCACCTAGGTGTCCCGCAAAGCGTACTGGCGTTCAAATGCTGCAGAGCAGCGGCTACCGCCTCATGGAAACTGCTGCACGCCTCCGCTTCTGCAGAGCAATTCAGGGCCTTACCTCGAGGCAAGTCCTCACGTTGAGTGTCCCGTGAGCGACCCCGCATGGTAGGATGCTGACTTTCTCCTTGAGTAGAGAGACTTCAGGTACGAGGTCCTCTAAGAATTCTAAGCAGAGTGTTTTCTCATGGCAGCTCAAACGAGGGCAATGTCGAAGACTTCCAGGCCATGTTGGACTGCCTAGAAATGTGGTTCTGCTGTTGTTCGAGGGCTCTGGAAATGTAGCACGCCTGAAGTAACGTGCAGTGTGTTGCCCATCACTCGGCAGACACAGAGGGCCTCCGAGGGACCTATGGGCCTCGATGTTGCTCAGTAGGCCCACAGGGGTGTGGGGGTACTCAGTGATCTTGGAACGAAAACGATGCTCACCCGAGGGGCCTAGGAGTTCTCAAAGGGTACCTTCTTTAAAATAAAGCAGAACAGCGACTAAGAGCTCATGGGAAGAGCTGCCTGCCTCCCGTTCTGCATGGCTACTCGGGGCCTTACCTCGAGGCAAGGACTCACGTTGAGATTCCCTTTAGCTCTAGAGCATTACAAGAAGAGAGCCACCCCGGCCATGGAAGCACCCTGTGTAGCCAGAGAAAACCCATTTTCTTCCCAGACCCATGCCTACGGCGTCCAGAGGCCTGACAACAGCAGAGAATTTCAGGGAGCTTCCAGGGAGCATGAATGGGGCTTTCCAAATGGAAAAGCAAGGCTAGTACCATCCCGCCCCCATTTCCATGGGCACACGCAGCATACATCCCTGTGGTTTCTGACAAGTCAAAAGAGACACAGAGCACACACTTCGTCCTTCCCTGAATCAACTTCTCGAGGCAGAGTGTTCTGCATCTAGTGAACGGCCTCAACCAAGGCACGCCCTAGCTAGGCCTCTGGGCCCGGGCCTCTTCAGAAGCCTGCAGTGCTACAGGAAGAACTGTGCTTTAGTGGCAATAGGCAAGCAATCTGCCTTTCTTCTGGAGGCAGGGTGACTTCAGGTAGGAGGTCCTGGTTGGAAGGCGAAGCCTAGTGTTTTTTTTCAGTGCCAATCAGAGTAGGGAATGAGTGCGACTTCCACGGCATGTTGGAACCTGCTAGAACCGTGCCCGTGAACCTGTGGTAGTGCTGGGGAAATCAAGCTGTCCCAAGAAAGAGTGTACTGTTTTGTCCATCACTCGGCATACACAGTGTGAGTACGAAGGCCTACGGGCCTGGATGTTGTTTAGAAGAGCCAGGGGAGCCTGGGGGTACTCAGTGTTCTTGCAGGGAATAGGGTTTCCAAGCGAGGCACCTAGGTGTCCCGCAAAGCGTACTGGCGTTCAAATGCTGCAGAGCAGCGGCTACCGCCTCATGGAAACTGCTGCACGCCTCCGCTTCTGCAGAGCAATTCAGGGCCTTACCTCGAGGCAAGTCCTCACGTTGAGTGTCCCGTGAGCGACACCGCATGGTAGGATGCTGTCTTTCTCCTTGAGTAGAGAGACTTCAGGTACGAGGTCCTCTAAGAATTCTAAGCAGAGTGTTTTCTCATGGCAGCTCAAACGAGGGCAATGTCGAAGACTTCCAGGCCATGTTGGACTGCCTAGAAATGTGGTTCTGATGTTGTTCGAGGGCTCTGGAAATGTAGTACGCCTGAAGTAACGTGCAGTGTGTTGCCCATCACTCGGCAGACACAGAGGGCCTCCGAGGGACCTATGGGCCTCGATGTTGCTCAGTAAGCCCACAGGGGTGTGGAGGTACTCAGTGATCTTGGAACGAAAATGATGCTCACCCGAGGGGCCTAGGAGTTCTCAAAGGGTACCTTCTTTAAAATAAAGCAGAACAGCGACTAAGAGCTCATGGGAAGAGCTGCCTGCCTCCCGTTCTGCATGGCTACTCGGGGCCTTACCTCGAGGCAAGGACTCACGTTGAGATTCCCTTTAGCTCTAGAGCATGGCTAGATGAGCCCCACCCCGGCCATGGAAGCACCCTGTGTAGCCAGAGAAAACCCATTTTCTTCCCAGACCCATGCCTACAGCGTCCAGAGGCCTGACAACAGCAGAGAATTTCAGGGAGCTTCCAGGGAGCATGAATGGGGCTTTCCAAATGGAAAAGCAAGGCTAGTACCATCCCGCCCCCATTTCCATGGGCACACGCAGCATACATCCCTGTGGTTTCTGACAAGTCAAAAGAGACACAGAGCACACACTTCGTCCTTCCCTGAATCAACTCCTCGAGGCAGGGTGTTCTGCATGTAGTGAACGGCCTCAACCAAGGCGCGCCCTAGCTAGACCTCTGGGCCCGTGCCTCTTCAGAAGCCTGCAGTGCTACAGGAAAAACTGTGCTTTAGTGGCAATAGGAACGCAAGCCGACTTTCTCCTGGAGGCAGGGTGACTTCAGGTAGGAGGTCCTGGTTGGAAGGCGAAGCCTAGTGTTTTTTTTTCAGTGCCAATCAGAGTAGGGAATGAGTGCGACTTCCACGGCATGTTGGAACCTGCTAGAACCGTGCCCGTGAACCTGTGGTAGTGCTGGGGAAATCAAGCTGTCCCAAGAAAGAGTGTACTGTTTTGCCCATCACTCGGCATACACAGTGTGAGTACGAAGGCCTACGGGCCTGGATGTTGTTTAGAAGAGCCAGGGGAGCCTGGGGGTACTCAGTGTTCTTGCAGGGAATAGGGTTTCCAGGCGAGGCACCTAGGTGTCCCGCAAAGCGTACTGGCGTTCAAATGCTGCAGAGCAGCGACTACGGCCTCATGGAAACTGCTGCACGCCTCCGCTTCTGCAGAGCAATTCAGGGCCTTACCTCGAGGCAAGTCCTCACGTTGAGTGTCCCGTGAGCGACACCGCATGGTAGGATGCTGACTTTCTCCTTGAGTAGAGAGACTTCAGGTACGAGGTCCTCTAAGAATTCTAAGCAGAGTGTTTTCTCATGGCAGCTCAAACGAGGGCAATGTCGAAGACTTCCAGGCCATGTTGGACTGCCTAGAAATGTGGTTCTGCTGTTGTTCGAGGGCTCTGGAAATGTAGCACGCCTGAAGTAACGTGCAGTGTGTTGCCCATCACTCGGCAGACACAGAGGGCCTCCGAGGAACCTATGGGCCTCGATGTTGCTCAGTAGGCCCACAGGGGTGTGGGGATACTCAGTGATCTTGGAACGAAAACGATGCTCACCCGAGGGGCCTAGGAGTTCTCAAAGGGTACCTTCTTTAAAATAAAGCAGAACAGCGACTAAGAGCTCATGGGAAGAGCTGCCTGCCTCCCCTTCTGCATGGCTACTCGGGGCCTTACCTCGAGGCAAGGACTCACGTTGAGATTCCCTTTAGTTCTAGAGCATTACAATAAGAGAGCCACCCCGGCCATGGAAGCACCCTGTGTAGCCAGAGAAAACCCATTTTCTTCCCAGACCCATGCCTACAGCGGCCAGAGGCCAGTCAACAGCAGAGAATTTCAGGGAGCTTCCAGGGAGCATGAATGGGGCTTTCCAAATGGAAAAGCAAGGCTAGTACCATCCCACCCCCATTTCCATGGGCACACGCAGCATACATCCCTGTGGTTTCTGACAAGTCAAAAGAGACACAGAGCACACACTGGTTCCTTCCCTGAATCAACTTCTCGAGGCAGAGTGTTCTGCATCTAGTGAACGGCCTCAACCAAGGCACGCCCTAGCTAGGCCTCTGGGCCCGGGCCTCTTCAGAAGCCTGCAGTGCTACAGGAAGAACTGTGCTTTAGTGGCAATAGGCAAGCAATCCGCCTTTCTCCTGGAGGCAGGGTGACTTCAGGTAGGAGGTCCTGGTTGGAAGGCGAAGCCTAGTGTTTTTTTTTCAGTGCCAATCAGAGTAGGGAATGAGTGCGACTTCCACGGCATGTTGGAACCTGCTAGAACCGTGCCCGTGAACCTGTGGTAGTGCTGGGGAAATCAAGCTGTCCCAAGAAAGAGTGTACTGTTTTGCCCATCACTCGGCATACACAGTGTGAGTACGAAGGCCTACGGGCCTGGATGTTGTTTAGAAGAGCCAGGGGAGCCTGGGGGTACTCAGTGTTCTTGCAGGGAATAGGGTTTCCAGGCGAGGCACCTAGGTGTCCCGCAAAGCGTACTGGCGTTCAAATGCTGCAGAGCAGCGGCTACCGCCTCATGGAAACTGCTGCACGCCTCCGCTTCTGCAGAGCAATTCAGGGCCTTACCTCGAGGCAAGTCCTCACGTTGAGTGTCCCGTGAGCGACACCGCATGGTAGGATGCTGTCTTTCTCCTTGAGTAGAGAGACTTCAGGTACGAGGTCCTCTAAGAATTCTAAGCAGAGTGTTTTCTCATGGCAGCTCAAACGAGGGCAATGT
Source organism: Eubalaena glacialis (assembly GCF_028564815.1). Classification (NCBI taxonomy): domain Eukaryota; kingdom Metazoa; phylum Chordata; class Mammalia; order Artiodactyla; family Balaenidae; genus Eubalaena; species Eubalaena glacialis. The sequence goes on from NC_083716.1 coordinate 100,307,195, forward strand.
CGAAGACTTCCAGGCCATGTTGGACTGCCTAGAAATGTGGTTCTGCTGTTGTTCGAGGGCTCTGGAAATGTAGCACGCCTGAAGTAACGTGCAGTGTGTTGCCCATCACTCGGCAGACACAGAGGGCCTCCGAGGGACCTATGGGCCTCGATGTTGCTCAGTAGGCCCACAGGGGTGTGGGGGTACTCAGTGATCTTGGAACGAAAACGATGCTCACCCGAGGGGCTTAGGAGTTCTCAAAGGGTACCTTCTTTAAAATAAAGCAGAACAGCGACTAAGAGCTCATGGGAAAACCTGCCTGCCTCCCGTTCTGCATGGCTACTCGGGGCCTTACCTAGAGGCAAGGACTCACGTTGAGATTCCCTTTAGCTCTAGAGCATTACAAGAAGAGAGCCACCCCGGCCATGGAAGCACCCTGTGTAGCCAGAGAAAACCCATTTTCTTCCCAGACCCATGCCTACGGCGTCCAGAGGCCTGACAACAGCAGAGAATTTCAGGGAGCTTCCAGGGAGCATGAATGGGGCTTTCCAAATGGAAAAGCAAGGCTAGTACCATCCCGCCCCCATTTCCATGGGCACACGCAGCATACATCCCTGTGGTTTCTGACAAGTCAAAAGAGACACAGAGCACACACTGGTTCCTTCCCTGAATCAACTTCTCGAGGCAGAGTGTTCTGCATCTAGTGAACGGCCTCAACCAAGGCACGCCCTAGCTAGGCCTCTGGGCCCGGGCCTCTTCAGAAGCCTGCAGTGCTACAGGAAGAACTGTGCTTTAGTTGCAATAGGCAAGCAATCCGCCTTTCTCCTGGAGGCAGGGTGACTTCAGGTAGGAGGTCCTGGTTGGAAGGCGAAGCCTAGTGTTGTTTTTCAGTGCCAATCAGAGTAGGGAATGAGTGCGACTTCCACGGCATGTTGGAACCTGCTAGAACCGTGCCCGTGAACCTGTGGTAGTGCTGGGGAAATCAAGCTGTCCCAAGAAAGAGTGTACTGTTTTGCCCATCACTCGGCATACACAGTGTGAGTACGAAGGCCTACGGGCCTGGATGTTGTTTAGAAGAGCCAGGGGAGCCTAGGGGTACTCAGTGTTCTTGCAGGGAATAGGGTTTCCAGGCGAGGCACCTAGGTGTCCCGCAAAGCGTACTGGCGTTCAAATGCTGCAGAGCAGCGGCTACCGCCTCATGGAAACTGCTGCACGCCTCCGCTTCTGCAGAGCAATTCAGGGCCTTACCTCGAGGCAAGTCCTCACGTTGAGTGTCCCGTGAGCGACACCGCATGGTAGGATGCTGTCTTTCTCCTTGAGTAGAGAGACTTCAGGTACGAGGTCCTCTAAGAATTCTAAGCAGAGTGTTTTCTCATGGCAGCTCAAACGAGGGCAATGTCGAAGACTTCCAGGCCATGTTGGACTGCCTAGAAATGTGGTTCTGCTGTTGTTCGAGGGCTCTGGAAATGTAGCACGCCTGAAGTAACGTGCAGTGTGTTGCCCATCACTCGGCAGACACAGAGGTCCTCCGAGGGACCTATGGGCCTCGATGTTGCTCAGTAGGCCCACAGGGGTGTGGGGGTACTCAGTGATCTTGGAACGAAAACGATGCTCACCCGAGGGGCCTAGGAGTTCTCAAAGGGTACCTTCTTTAAAATAAAGCAGAACAGCGACTAAGAGCTCATGGGAAGACCTGCCTGCCTCCCGTTCTGCATGGCTACTCGGGGCCTTACCTCGAGGCAAGGACTCACGTTGCGATCCCCTTTAGTTCTAGAGCATTACAAGAAGAGAGCCACCCCGGCCATGGAAGCACCCTGTGTAGCCAGAGAAAACCCATTTTCTTCCCAGACCCATGCCTACAGCGGCCAGAGGCCAGTCAACAGCAGAGAATTTCAGGGAGCTTCCAGGGAGCATGAATGGGGCTTTCCAAATGGAAAAGCAAGGCTAGTACCATCCCGCCCCCATTTCCATGGGCACACGCAGCATACATCCCTGTGGTTTCTGACAAGTCAAAAGAGACACAGAGCACACAGTGGTTCCTTCCCTGAATCAACTTCTCGAGGCAGAGTGTTCTGCATCTAGTGAACGGCCTCAACCAAGGCACGCCCTAGCTAGGCCTCTGGGCCCGGGCCTCTTCAGAAGCCTGCAGTGCTACAGGAAGAACTGTGCTTTAGTTGCAATAGGCAAGCAATCCGCCTTTCTCCTGGAGGCAGGGTGACTTCAGGTAGGAGGTCCTGGTTGGAAGGCGAAGCCTAGTGTTGTTTTTCAGTGCCAATCAGAGTAGGGAATGAGTGCGACTTCCACGGCATGTTGGAACCTGCTAGAACCGTGCCCGTGAACCTGTGGTAGTGCTGGGGAAATCAAGCTGTCCCAAGAAAGAGTGTACTGTTTTGCCCATCACTCGGCATACACAGTGTGAGTACGAAGGCCTACGGGCCTGGATGTTGTTTAGAAGAGCCAGGGGAGCCTGGGGGTACTCAGTGTTCTTGCAGGGAATAGGGTTTCCAGGCGAGGCACCTAGGTGTCCCGCAAAGCGTACTGGCGTTCAAATGCTGCAGAGCAGCGGCTACCGCCTCATGGAAACTGCTGCACGCCTCCGCTTCTGCAGAGCAATTCAGGGCCTTACCTCGAGGCAAGTCCTCACGTTGAGTGTCCCGTGAGCGACACCGCATGGTAGGATGCTGACTTTCTCCTTGAGTAGAGAGACTTCAGGTACGAGGTCCTCTAAGAATTCTAAGCAGAGTGTTTTCTCATGGCAGCTCAAACGAGGGCAATGTCGAAGACTTCCAGGCCATGTTGGACTGCCTAGAAATGTGGTTCTGATGTTGTTCGAGGGCTCTGGAAATGTAGCACGCCTGAAGTAACGTGCAGTGTGTTGCCCATCACTCGGCAGACACAGAGGGCCTCCGAGGAACCTATGGGCCTCGATGTTGCTCAGTAGGCCCACAGGGGTGTGGGGGTACTCAGTGATCTTGGAACGAAAATGATGCTCACCCGAGGGGCCTAGGAGTTCTCAAAGGGTACCTTCTTTAAAATAAAGCAGAACAGCGACTAAGAGCTCATGGGAAGAGCTGCCTGCCTCCCGTTCTGCATGGCTACTCGGGGCCTTACCTCGAGGCAAGGACTCACGTTGCGATTCCCTTTAGTTCTAGAGCATTACAAGAAGAGAGCCACCCCGGCCATGGAAGCACCCTGTGTAGCCAGAGAAAACCCATTTTCTTCCCAGACCCATGCCTACAGCGGCCAGAGGCCAGTCAACAGCAGAGAATTTCAGGGAGCTTCCAGGGAGCATGAATGGGGCTTTCCAAATGGAAAAGCAAGGCTAGTACCATCCCGCCCCCATTTCCATGGGCACACGCAGCATACATCCCTGTGGTTTCTGACAAGTCAAAAGAGACACAGAGCACACAGTGGTTCCTTCCCTGAATCAACTTCTCGAGGCAGAGTGTTCTGCATCTAGTGAACGGCCTCAACCAAGGCACGCCCTAGCTAGGCCTCTGGGCCCGGGCCTCTTCAGAAGCCTGCAGTGCTACAGGAAGAACTGTGCTTTAGTTGCAATAGGCAAGCAATCTGCCTTTCTCCTGGAGGCAGGGTGACTTCAGGTAGGAGGTCCTGGTTGGAAGGCGAAGCCTAGTGTTGTTTTTCAGTGCCAATCAGAGTAGGGAATGAGTGCGACTTCCACGGCATGTTGGACCCTGCTAGAACCGTGCCCGTGAACCTGTGGTAGTGCTGGGGAAATCAAGCTGTCCCAAGAAAGAGTGTACTGTTTTGCCCATCACTCGGCATACACAGTGTGAGTACGAAGGCCTACGGGCCTGGATGTTGTTTAGAAGAGCCAGGGGAGCCTGGGGGTACTCAGTGTTCTTGCAGGGAATAGGGTTTCCAGGCGAGGCACCTAGGTGTCCCGCAAAGCGTACTGGCGTTCAAATGCTGCAGAGCAGCGACTACGGCCTCATGGAAACTGCTGCACGCCTCCGCTTCTGCAGAGCAATTCAGGGCCTTACCTCGAGGCAAGTCCTCACGTTGAGTGTTCCGTGAGCGACACCGCATGGTAGGATGCTGACTTTCTCCTTGAGTAGAGAGACTTCAGGTACGAGGTCCTCTAAGAATTCTAAGCACAGTGTTTTCTCATGGCAGCTCAAACGAGGGCAATGTCGAAGACTTCCAGGCCATGTTGGACTGCCTAGAAATGTGGTTCTGCTGTTGTTCGAGGGCTCTGGAAATGTAGCACGCCTGAAGTAACGTGCAGTGTGTTGCCCATCACTCGGCAGACACAGAGGGCCTCTGAGGGAACTATGGGGCTTGATGTTGCTCAGTAGGCCCACAGGGGTGTGGGGGTACTCAGTGATCTTGGAACGAAAATGATGCTCACCCGAGGGGCCTAGGAGTTCTCAAAGGGTACCTTCTTTAAAATAAAGCAGAACAGCGACTAAGAGCTCATGGGAAGAGCTGCCTGCCTCCCGTTCTGCATGGCTACTCGGGGCCTTACCTCGAGGCAAGGACTCACGTTGAGATTCCCTTTAGTTCTAGAGCATTACAAGAAGAGAGCCACCCCGGCCATGGAAGCACCCTGTGTAGCCAGAGAAAACCCATTTTCTTCCCAGACCCATGCCTACGGCGGCCAGAGGCCAGTCAACAGCAGAGAATTTCAGGGAGCTTCCAGGGAGCATGAATGGGGCTTTCCAAATGGAAAAGCAAGGCTAGTACCATCCCGCCCCCATTTCCATGGGCACACGCAGCATACATCCCTGTGGTTTCTGACAAGTCAAAAGAGACACAGAGCACACACTTCGTCCTTCCCTGAATCAACTCCTCGAGGCAGGGTGTTCTGCATGTAGTGAACGGCCTCAACCAAGGCGCGCCCTAGCTAGACCTCTGGGCCCGTGCCTCTTCAGAAGCCTGCAGTGCTACAGGAAAAACTGTGCTTTAGTGGCAATAGGAACGCAAGCCGACTTTCTCCTGGAGGCAGGGTGACTTCAGGTAGGAGGTCCTGGTTGGAAGGCGAAGCCTAGTGTTTTTTTTTCAGTGCCAATCAGAGTAGGGAATGAGTGCGACTTCCACGGCATGTTGGAACCTGCTAGAACCGTGCCCGTGAACCTGTGGTAGTGCTGGGGAAATCAAGCTGTCCCAAGAAAGAGTGTACTGTTTTGCCCATCACTCGGCATACACAGTGTGAGTACGAAGGCCTACGGGCCTGGATGTTGTTTAGAAGAGCCAGGGGAGCCTGGGGGTACTCAGTGTTCTTGCAGGGAATAGGGTTTCCAGGCGAGGCACCTAGGTGTCCCGCAAAGCGTACTGGCGTTCAAATGCTGCAGAGCAGCGACTACGGCCTCATGGAAACTGCTGCACGCCTCCGCTTCTGCAGAGCAATTCAGGGCCTTACCTCGAGGCAAGTCCTCACGTTGAGTGTCCCGTGAGCGACACCGCATGGTAGGATGCTGACTTTCTCCTTGAGTAGAGAGACTTCAGGTACGAGGTCCTCTAAGAATTCTAAGCAGAGTGTTTTCTCATGGCAGCTCAAACGAGGGCAATGTCGAAGACTTCCAGGCCATGTTGGACTGCCTAGAAATGTGGTTCTGCTGTTGTTCGAGGGCTCTGGAAATGTAGCACGCCTGAAGTAACGTGCAGTGTGTTGCCCATCACTCGGCAGACACAGAGGGCCTCCGAGGAACCTATGGGCCTCGATGTTGCTCAGTAGGCCCACAGGGGTGTGGGGGTACTCAGTGATCTTGGAACGAAAATGATGCTCACCCGAGGGGCCTAGGAGTTCTCAAAGGGTACCTTCTTTAAAATAAAGCAGAACAGCGACTAAGAGCTCATGGGAAGAGCTGCCTGCCTCCCGTTCTGCATGGCTACTCGGGGCCTTACCTCGAGGCAAGGACTCACGTTGCGATTCCCTTTAGTTCTAGAGCATTACAAGAAGAGAGCCACCCCGGCCATGGAAGCACCCTGTGTAGCCAGAGAAAACCCATTTTCTTCCCAGACCCATGCCTACAGCGGCCAGAGGCCAGTCAACAGCAGAGAATTTCAGGGAGCTTGCAGGGAGCATGAATGGGGCTTTCCAAATGGAAAAGCAAGGCTAGTACCATCCCGCCCCCATTTCCATGGGCACACGCAGCATACATCCCTGTGGTTTCTGACAAGTCAAAAGAGACACAGAGCACACAGTGGTTCCTTCCCTGAATCAACTTCTCGAGGCAGAGTGTTCTGCATCTAGTGAACGGCCTCAACCAAGGCACGCCCTAGCTAGGCCTCTGGGCCCGGGCCTCTTCAGAAGCCTGCAGTGCTACAGGAAGAACTGTGCTTTAGTTGCAATAGGCAAGCAATCCGCCTTTCTCCTGGAGGCAGGGTGACTTCAGGTAGGAGGTCCTGGTTGGAAGGCGAAGCCTAGTGTTGTTTTTCAGTGCCAATCAGAGTAGGGAATGAGTGCGACTTCCACGGCATGTTGGAACCTGCTAGAACCGTGCCCGTGAACCTGTGGTAGTGCTGGGGAAATCAAGCTGTCCCAAGAAAGAGTGTACTGTTTTGCCCATCACTCGGCATACACAGTGTGAGTACGAAGGCCTACGGGCCTGGATGTTGTTTAGAAGAGCCAGGGGAGCCTGGGGGTACTCAGTGTTCTTGCAGGGAATAGGGTTTCCAGGCGAGGCACCTAGGTGTCCCGCAAAGCGTACTGGCGTTCAAATGCTGCAGAGCAGCGACTACGGCCTCATGGAAACTGCTGCACGCCTCCGCTTCTGCAGAGCAATTCAGGGCCTTACCTCGAGGCAAGTCCTCACGTTGAGTGTCCCGTGAGCGACACCGCATGGTAGGATGCTGACTTTCTCCTTGAGTAGAGAGACTTCAGGTACGAGGTCCTCTAAGAATTCTAAGCAGAGTGTTTTCTCATGGCAGCTCAAACGAGGGCAATGTCGAAGACTTCCAGGCCATGTTGGACTGCCTAGAAATGTGGTTCTGCTGTTGTTCGAGGGCTCTGGAAATGTAGCACGCCTGAAGTAACGTGCAGTGTGTTGCCCATCACTCGGCAGACACAGAGGGCCTCTGAGGGACCTATGGGCCTCGATGTTGCTCAGTAGGCCCACAGGGGTGTGGGGGTACTCAGTGATCTTGGAACGAAAATGATGCTCACCCGAGGGGCCTAGGAGTTCTCAAAGGGTACCTTCTTTAAAATAAAGCAGAACAGCGACTAAGAGCTCATGGGAAGAGCTGCCTGCCTCCCGTTCTGCATGGCTACTCGGGGCCTTACCTCGAGGCAAGGACTCACGTTGAGATTCCCTTTAGTTCTAGAGCATTACAAGAAGAGAGCCACCCCGGCCATGGAAGCACCCTGTGTAGCCAGAGAAAACCCATTTTCTTCCCAGACCCATGCCTACAGCGGCCAGAGGCCAGTCAACAGCAGAGAATTTCAGGGAGCTTCCAGGGAGCATGAATGGGGCTTTCCAAATGGAAAAGCAAGGCTAGTACCATCCCGCCCCCATTTCCATGGGCACACGCAGCATACATCCCTGTGGTTTCTGACAAGTCAAAAGAGACACAGAGCACACAGTGGTTCCTTCCCTGAATCAACTTCTCGAGGCAGAGTGTTCTGCATCTAGTGAACGGCCTCAACCAAGGCACGCCCTAGCTAGGCCTCTGGGCCCGGGCCTCTTCAGAAGCCTGCAGTGCTACAGGAAGAACTGTGCTTTAGTTGCAATAAGCAAGCAATCCGCCTTTCTCCTGGAGGCAGGGTGACTTCAGGTAGGAGGTCCTGGTTGGAAGGCGAAGCCTAGTGTTTTTTTTCAGTGCCAATCAGAGTAGGGAATGAGTGCGACTTCCACGGCATGTTGGAACCTGCTAGAACCGTGCCCGTGAACCTGTGGTAGTGCTGGGGAAATCAAGCTGTCCCAAGAAAGAGTGTACTGTTTTGCCCATCACTCGGCATACACAGTGTGAGTACGAAGGCCTACGGGCCTGGATGTTGTTTAGAAGAGGCAGGGGAGCCTGGGGGTACTCAGTGTTCTTGCAGGGAATAGGGTTTCCAGGCGAGGCACCTAGGTGTCCCGCAAAGCGTACTGGCGTTCAAATGCTGCAGAGCAGCGGCTACCGCCTCATGGAAACTGCTGCACGCCTCCGCTTCTGCAGAGCAATTCAGGGCCTTACCTCGAGGCAAGTCCTCACGTTGAGTGTCCCGTGAGCGACACCGCATGGTAGGATGCTGTCTTTCTCCTTGAGTAGAGAGACTTCAGGTACGAGGTCCTCTAAGAATTCTAAGCAGAGTGTTTTCTCATGGCAGCTCAAACGAGGGCAATGTCGAAGACTTCCAGGCCATGTTGGACTGCCTAGAAATGTGGTTCTGATGTTGTTCGAGGGCTCTGGAAATGTAGTACGCCTGAAGTAACGTGCAGTGTGTTGCCCATCACTCGGCAGACACAGAGGGCCTCCGAGGGACCTATGGGCCTCGATGTTGCTCAGTAAGCCCACAGGGGTGTGGAGGTACTCAGTGATCTTGGAACGAAAATGATGCTCACCCGAGGGGCCTAGGAGTTCTCAAAGGGTACCTTCTTTAAAATAAAGCAGAACAGCGACTAAGAGCTCATGGGAAGAGCTGCCTGCCTCCCGTTCTGCATGGCTACTCGGGGCCTTACCTCGAGGCAAGGACTCACGTTGAGATTCCCTTTAGCTCTAGAGCATGGCTAGATGAGCCCCACCCCAGCCATGGAAGCACCCTGTGTAGCCAGAGAAAACCCATTTTCTTCCCAGACCCATGCCTACAGCGTCCAGAGGCCTGACAACAGCAGAGAATTTCAGGGAGCTTCCAGGGAGCATGAATGGGGCTTTCCAAATGGAAAAGCAAGGCTAGTACCATCCCGCCCCCATTTCCATGGGCACACGCAGCATACATCCCTGTGGTTTCTGACAAGTCAAAAGAGACACAGAGCACACACTTCGTCCTTCCCTGAATCAACTCCTCGAGGCAGGGTGTTCTGCATGTAGTGAACGGCCTCAACCAAGGCGCGCCCTAGCTAGACCTCTGGGCCCGTGCCTCTTCAGAAGCCTGCAGTGCTACAGGAAAAACTGTGCTTTAGTGGCAATAGGAACGCAAGCCGACTTTCTCCTGGAGGCAGGGTGACTTCAGGTAGGAGGTCCTGGTTGGAAGGCGAAGCCTAGTGTTTTTTTTTCAGTGCCAATCAGAGTAGGGAATGAGTGCGACTTCCACGGCATGTTGGAACCTGCTAGAACCGTGCCCGTGAACCTGTGGTAGTGCTGGGGAAATCAAGCTGTCCCAAGAAAGAGTGTACTGTTTTGCCCATCACTCGGCATACACAGTGTGAGTACGAAGGCCTACGGGCCTGGATGTTGTTTAGAAGAGCCAGGGGAGCCTGGGGGTACTCAGTGTTCTTGCAGGGAATAGGGTTTCCAGGCGAGGCACCTAGGTGTCCCGCAAAGCGTACTGGCGTTCAAATGCTGCAGAGCAGCGACTACGGCCTCATGGAAACTGCTGCACGCCTCCGCTTCTGCAGAGCAATTCAGGGCCTTACCTCGAGGCAAGTCCTCACGTTGAGTGTCCCGTGAGCGACACCGCATGGTAGGATGCTGACTTTCTCCTTGAGTAGAGAGACTTCAGGTACGAGGTCCTCTAAGAATTCTAAGCAGAGTGTTTTCTCATGGCAGCTCAAACGAGGGCAATGTCGAAGACTTCCAGGCCATGTTGGACTGCCTAGAAATGTGGTTCTGCTGTTGTTCGAGGGCTCTGGAAATGTAGCACGCCTGAAGTAACGTGCAGTGTGTTGCCCATCACTCGGCAGACACAGAGGGCCTCCGAGGAACCTATGGGCCTCGATGTTGCTCAGTAGGCCCACAGGGGTGTGGGGATACTCAGTGATCTTGGAACGAAAATGATGCTCACCCGAGGGGCCTAGGAGTTCTCAAAGGGTACCTTCTTTAAAATAAAGCAGAACAGCGACTAAGAGCTCATGGGAAGAGCTGCCTGCCTCCCGTTCTGCATGGCTACTCGGGGCCTTACCTCGAGGCAAGGACTCACGTTGAGATTCCCTTTAGTTCTAGAGCATTACAATAAGAGAGCCACCCCGGCCATGGAAGCACCCTGTGTAGCCAGAGAAAACCCATTTTCTTCCCAGACCCATGCCTACAGCGGCCAGAGGCCAGTCAACAGCAGAGAATTTCAGGGAGCTTCAAGGGAGCATGAATGGGGCTTTCCAAATGGAAAAGCAAGGCTAGTACCATCCCGCCCCCATTTCCATGGGCACACGCAGCATACATCCCTGTGGTTTCTGACAAGTCAAAAGAGACACAGAGCACACACTGGTTCCTTCCCTGAATCAACTTCTCGAGGCAGAGTGTTCTGCATCTAGTGAACGGCCTCAACCAAGGCACGCCCTAGCTAGGCCTCTGGGCCCGGGCCTCTTCAGAAGCCTGCAGTGCTACAGGAAGAACTGTGCTTTAGTGGCAATAGGCAAGCAATCCGCCTTTCTCCTGGAGGCAGGGTGACTTCAGGTAGGAGGTCCTGGTTGGAAGGCGAAGCCTAGTGTTTTTTTTTCAGTGCCAATCAGAGTAGGGAATGAGTGCGACTTCCACGGCATGTTGGAACCTGCTAGAACCGTGCCCGTGAACCTGTGGTAGTGCTGGGGAAATCAAGCTGTCCCAAGAAAGAGTGTACTGTTTTGCCCATCACTCGGCATACACAGTGTGAGTACGAAGGCCTACGGGCCTGGATGTTGTTTAGAAGAGCCAGGGGAGCCTGGGGGTACTCAGTGTTCTTGCAGGGAATAGGGTTTCCAGGCGAGGCACCTAGGTGTCCCGCAAAGCGTACTGGCGTTCAAATGCTGCAGAGCAGCGACTACGGCCTCATGGAAACTGCTGCACGCCTCCGCTTCTGCAGAGCAATTCAGGGCCTTACCTCGAGGCAAGTCCTCACGTTGAGTGTCCCGTGAGCGACACCGCATGGTAGGATGCTGACTTTCTCCTTGAGTAGAGAGACTTCAGGTACGAGGTCCTCTAAGAATTCTAAGCAGAGTGTTTTCTCATGGCAGCTCAAACGAGGGCAATGTCGAAGACTTCCAGGCCATGTTGGACTGCCTAGAAATGTGGTTCTGCTGTTGTTCGAGGGCTCTGGAAATGTAGCACGCCTGAAGTAACGTGCAGTGTGTTGCCCATCACTCGGCAGACACAGAGGGCCTCTGAGGGACCTATGGGCCTCGATGTTGCTCAGTAGGCCCACAGGGGTGTGGGGGTACTCAGTGATCTTGGAACGAAAATGATGCTCACCCGAGGGGCCTAGGAGTTCTCAAAGGGTACCTTCTTTAAAATAAAGCAGAACAGCGACTAAGAGCTCATGGGAAGAGCTGCCTGCCTCCCGTTCTGCATGGCTACTCGGGGCCTTACCTCGAGGCAAGGACTCACGTTGAGATTCCCTTTAGTTCTAGAGCATTACAAGAAGAGAGCCACCCCGGCCATGGAAGCACCCTGTGTAGCCAGAGAAAACCCATTTTCTTCCCAGACCCATGCCTACAGCGGCCAGAGGCCAGTCAACAGCAGAGAATTTCAGGGAGCTTCCAGGGAGCATGAATGGGGCTTTCCAAATGGAAAAGCAAGGCTAGTACCATCCCGCCCCCATTTCCATGGGCACACGCAGCATACATCCCTGTGGTTTCTGACAAGTCAAAAGAGACACAGAGCACACAGTGGTTCCTTCCCTGAATCAACTTCTCGAGGCAGAGTGTTCTGCATCTAGTGAACGGCCTCAACCAAGGCACGCCCTAGCTAGGCCTCTGGGCCCGGGCCTCTTCAGAAGCCTGCAGTGCTACAGGAAGAACTGTGCTTTAGTTGCAATAAGCAAGCAATCCGCCTTTCTCCTGGAGGCAGGGTGACTTCAGGTAGGAGGTCCTGGTTGGAAGGCGAAGCCTAGTGTTTTTTTTCAGTGCCAATCAGAGTAGGGAATGAGTGCGACTTCCACGGCATGTTGGAACCTGCTAGAACCGTGCCCGTGAACCTGTGGTAGTGCTGGGGAAATCAAGCTGTCCCAAGAAAGAGTGTACTGTTTTGCCCATCACTCGGCATACACAGTGTGAGTACGAAGGCCTACGGGCCTGGATGTTGTTTAGAAGAGGCAGGGGAGCCTGGGGGTACTCAGTGTTCTTGCAGGGAATAGGGTTTCCAGGCGAGGCACCTAGGTGTCCCGCAAAGCGTACTGGCGTTCAAATGCTGCAGAGCAGCGGCTACCGCCTCATGGAAACTGCTGCACGCCTCCGCTTCTGCAGAGCAATTCAGGGCCTTACCTCGAGGCAAGTCCTCACGTTGAGTGTCCCGTGAGCGACACCGCATGGTAGGATGCTGTCTTTCTCCTTGAGTAGAGAGACTTCAGGTACGAGGTCCTCTAAGAATTCTAAGCAGAGTGTTTTCTCATGGCAGCTCAAACGAGGGCAATGTCGAAGACTTCCAGGCCATGTTGGACTGCCTAGAAATGTGGTTCTGATGTTGTTCGAGGGCTCTGGAAATGTAGTACGCCTGAAGTAACGTGCAGTGTGTTGCCCATCACTCGGCAGACACAGAGGGCCTCCGAGGGACCTATGGGCCTCGATGTTGCTCAGTAAGCCCACAGGGGTGTGGAGGTACTCAGTGATCTTGGAACGAAAATGATGCTCACCCGAGGGGCCTAGGAGTTCTCAAAGGGTACCTTCTTTAAAATAAAGCAGAACAGCGACTAAGAGCTCATGGGAAGAGCTGCCTGCCTCCCGTTCTGCATGGCTACTCGGGGCCTTACCTCGAGGCAAGGACTCACGTTGAGATTCCCTTTAGCTCTAGAGCATGGCTAGATGAGCCCCACCCCAGCCATGGAAGCACCCTCTGTAGCCAGAGAAAACCCATTTTCTTCCCAGACCCATGCCTACAGCGTCCAGAGGCCTGACAACAGCAGAGAATTTCAGGGAGCTTCCAGGGAGCATGAATGGGGCTTTCCAAATGGAAAAGCAAGGCTAGTACCATCCCGCCCCCATTTCCATGGGCACACGCAGCATACATCCCTGTGGTTTCTGACAAGTCAAAAGAGACACAGAGCACACACTTCGTCCTTCCCTGAATCAACTCCTCGAGGCAGGGTGTTCTGCATGTAGTGAACGGCCTCAACCAAGGCGCGCCCTAGCTAGACCTCTGGGCCCGTGCCTCTTCAGAAGCCTGCAGTGCTACAGGAAAAACTGTGCTTTAGTGGCAATAGGAACGCAAGCCGACTTTCTCCTGGAGGCAGGGTGACTTCAGGTAGGAGGTCCTGGTTGGAAGGCGAAGCCTAGTGTTTTTTTTTCAGTGCCAATCAGAGTAGGGAATGAGTGCGACTTCCACGGCATGTTGGAACCTGCTAGAACCGTGCCCGTGAACCTGTGGTAGTGCTGGGGAAATCAAGCTGTCCCAAGAAAGAGTGTACTGTTTTGCCCATCACTCGGCATACACAGTGTGAGTACGAAGGCCTACGGGCCTGGATGTTGTTTAGAAGAGCCAGGGGAGCCTGGGGGTACTCAGTGTTCTTGCAGGGAATAGGGTTTCCAGGCGAGGCACCTAGGTGTCCCGCAAAGCGTACTGGCGTTCAAATGCTGCAGAGCAGCGACTACGGCCTCATGGAAACTGCTGCACGCCTCCGCTTCTGCAGAGCAATTCAGGGCCTTACCTCGAGGCAAGTCCTCACGTTGAGTGTCCCGTGAGCGACACCGCATGGTAGGATGCTGACTTTCTCCTTGAGTAGAGAGACTTCAGGTACGAGGTCCTCTAAGAATTCTAAGCAGAGTGTTTTCTCATGGCAGCTCAAACGAGGGCAATGTCGAAGACTTCCAGGCCATGTTGGACTGCCTAGAAATGTGGTTCTGCTGTTGTTCGAGGGCTCTGGAAATGTAGCACGCCTGAAGTAACGTGCAGTGTGTTGCCCATCACTCGGCAGACACAGAGGGCCTCCGAGGAACCTATGGGCCTCGATGTTGCTCAGTAGGCCCACAGGGGTGTGGGGATACTCAGTGATCTTGGAACGAAAATGATGCTCACCCGAGGGGCCTAGGAGTTCTCAAAGGGTACCTTCTTTAAAATAAAGCAGAACAGCGACTAAGAGCTCATGGGAAGAGCTGCCTGCCTCCCGTTCTGCATGGCTACTCGGGGCCTTACCTCGAGGCAAGGACTCACGTTGAGATTCCCTTTAGTTCTAGAGCATTACAAGAAGAGAGCCACCCCGGCCATGGAAGCACCCTGTGTAGCCAGAGAAAACCCATTTTCTTCCCAGACCCATGCCTACAGCGGCCAGAGGCCAGTCAACAGCAGAGAATTTCAGGGAGCTTCAAGGGAGCATGAATGGGGCTTTCCAAATGGAAAAGCAAGGCTAGTACCATCCCGCCCCCATTTCCATGGGCACACGCAGCATACATCCCTGTGGTTTCTGACAAGTCAAAAGAGACACAGAGCACACACTGGTTCCTTCCCTGAATCAACTTCTCGAGGCAGAGTGTTCTGCATCTAGTGAACGGCCTCAACCAAGGCACGCCCTAGCTAGGCCTCTGGGCCCGGGCCTCTTCAGAAGCCTGCAGTGCTACAGGAAGAACTGTGCTTTAGTGGCAATAGGCAAGCAATCCGCCTTTCTCCTGGAGGCAGGGTGACTTCAGGTAGGAGGTCCTGGTTGGAAGGTGAAGCCTAGTGTTTTTTTTTCAGTGCCAATCAGAGTAGGGAATGAGTGCGACTTCCACGGCATGTTGGAACCTGCTAGAACCGTGCCCGTGAACCTGTGGTAGTGCTGGGGAAATCAAGCTGTCCCAAGAAAGAGTGTACTGTTTTGCCCATCACTCGGCATACACAGTGTGAGTACGAAGGCCTACGGGCCTGGATGTTGTTTAGAAGAGCCAGGGGAGCCTGGGGGTACTCAGTGTTCTTGCAGGGAATAGGGTTTCCAGGCGAGGCACCTAGGTGTCCCGCAAAGCGTACTGGCGTTCAAATGCTGCAGAGCAGCGGCTACCGCCTCATGGAAACTGCTGCACGCCTCCGCTTCTGCAGAGCAATTCAGGGCCTTACCTCGAGGCAAGTCCTCACGTTGAGTGTCCCGTGAGCGACACCGCATGGTAGGATGCTGTCTTTCTCCTTGAGTAGAGAGACTTCAGGTACGAGGTCCTCTAAGAATTCTAAGCAGAGTGTTTTCTCATGGCAGCTCAAACGAGGGCAATGTCGAAGACTTCCAGGCCATGTTGGACTGCCTAGAAATGTGGTTCTGCTGTTGTTCGAGGGCTCTGGAAATGTAGCACGCCTGAAGTAACGTGCAGTGTGTTGCCCATCACTCGGCAGACACAGAGGGCCTCTGAGGGACCTATGGGCCTCGATGTTGCTCAGTAGGCCCACAGGGGTGTGGGGGTACTCAGTGATCTTGGAACGAAAATGATGCTCACCCGAGGGGCCTAGGAGTTCTCAAAGGGTACCTTCTTTAAAATAAAGCAGAACAGCGACTAAGAGCTCATGGGAAGAGCTGCCTGCCTCCCGTTCTGCATGGCTACTCGGGGCCTTACCTCGAGGCAAGGACTCACGTTGAGATTCCCTTTAGTTCTAGAGCATTACAAGAAGAGAGCCACCCCGGCCATGGAAGCACCCTGTGTAGCCAGAGAAAACCCATTTTCTTCCCAGACCCATGCCTACAGCGGCCAGAGGCCAGTCAACAGCAGAGAATTTCAGGGAGCTTCCAGGGAGCATGAATGGGGCTTTCCAAATGGAAAAGCAAGGCTAGTACCATCCCGCCCCCATTTCCATGGGCACACGCAGCATACATCCCTGTGGTTTCTGACAAGTCAAAAGAGACACAGAGCACACAGTGGTTCCTTCCCTGAATCAACTTCTCGAGGCAGAGTGTTCTGCATCTAGTGAACGGCCTCAACCAAGGCACGCCCTAGCTAGGCCTCTGGGCCCGGGCCTCTTCAGAAGCCTGCAGTGCTACAGGAAGAACTGTGCTTTAGTTGCAATAAGCAAGCAATCCGCCTTTCTCCTGGAGGCAGGGTGACTTCAGGTAGGAGGTCCTGGTTGGAAGGCGAAGCCTAGTGTTTTTTTTCAGTGCCAATCAGAGTAGGGAATGAGTGCGACTTCCACGGCATGTTGGAACCTGCTAGAACCGTGCCCGTGAACCTGTGGTAGTGCTGGGGAAATCAAGCTGTCCCAAGAAAGAGTGTACTGTTTTGCCCATCACTCGGCATACACAGTGTGAGTACGAAGGCCTACGGGCCTGGATGTTGTTTAGAAGAGGCAGGGGAGCCTGGGGGTACTCAGTGTTCTTGCAGGGAATAGGGTTTCCAGGCGAGGCACCTAGGTGTCCCGCAAAGCGTACTGGCGTTCAAATGCTGCAGAGCAGCGGCTACCGCCTCATGGAAACTGCTGCACGCCTCCGCTTCTGCAGAGCAATTCAGGGCCTTACCTCGAGGCAAGTCCTCACGTTGAGTGTCCCGTGAGCGACACCGCATGGTAGGATGCTGTCTTTCTCCTTGAGTAGAGAGACTTCAGGTACGAGGTCCTCTAAGAATTCTAAGCAGAGTGTTTTCTCATGGCAGCTCAAACGAGGGCAATGTCGAAGACTTCCAGGCCATGTTGGACTGCCTAGAAATGTGGTTCTGATGTTGTTCGAGGGCTCTGGAAATGTAGTACGCCTGAAGTAACGTGCAGTGTGTTGCCCATCACTCGGCAGACACAGAGGGCCTCCGAGGGACCTATGGGCCTCGATGTTGCTCAGTAAGCCCACAGGGGTGTGGAGGTACTCAGTGATCTTGGAACGAAAATGATGCTCACCCGAGGGGCCTAGGAGTTCTCAAAGGGTACCTTCTTTAAAATAAAGCAGAACAGCGACTAAGAGCTCATGGGAAGAGCTGCCTGCCTCCCGTTCTGCATGGCTACTCGGGGCCTTACCTCGAGGCAAGGACTCACGTTGAGATTCCCTTTAGCTCTAGAGCATGGCTAGATGAGCCCCACCCCAGCCATGGAAGCACCCTGTGTAGCCAGAGAAAACCCATTTTCTTCCCAGACCCATGCCTACAGCGTCCAGAGGCCTGACAACAGCAGAGAATTTCAGGGAGCTTCCAGGGAGCATGAATGGGGCTTTCCAAATGGAAAAGCAAGGCTAGTACCATCCCGCCCCCATTTCCATGGGCACACGCAGCATACATCCCTGTGGTTTCTGACAAGTCAAAAGAGACACAGAGCACACACTTCGTCCTTCCCTGAATCAACTCCTCGAGGCAGGGTGTTCTGCATGTAGTGAACGGCCTCAACCAAGGCGCGCCCTAGCTAGACCTCTGGGCCCGTGCCTCTTCAGAAGCCTGCAGTGCTACAGGAAAAACTGTGCTTTAGTGGCAATAGGAACGCAAGCCGACTTTCTCCTGGAGGCAGGGTGACTTCAGGTAGGAGGTCCTGGTTGGAAGGCGAAGCCTAGTGTTTTTTTTTCAGTGCCAATCAGAGTAGGGAATGAGTGCGACTTCCACGGCATGTTGGAACCTGCTAGAACCGTGCCCGTGAACCTGTGGTAGTGCTGGGGAAATCAAGCTGTCCCAAGAAAGAGTGTACTGTTTTGCCCATCACTCGGCATACACAGTGTGAGTACGAAGGCCTACGGGCCTGGATGTTGTTTAGAAGAGCCAGGGGAGCCTGGGGGTACTCAGTGTTCTTGCAGGGAATAGGGTTTCCAGGCGAGGCACCTAGGTGTCCCGCAAAGCGTACTGGCGTTCAAATGCTGCAGAGCAGCGACTACGGCCTCATGGAAACTGCTGCACGCCTCCGCTTCTGCAGAGCAATTCAGGGCCTTACCTCGAGGCAAGTCCTCACGTTGAGTGTCCCGTGAGCGACACCGCATGGTAGGATGCTGACTTTCTCCTTGAGTAGAGAGACTTCAGGTACGAGGTCCTCTAAGAATTCTAAGCAGAGTGTTTTCTCATGGCAGCTCAAACGAGGGCAATGTCGAAGACTTCCAGGCCATGTTGGACTGCCTAGAAATGTGGTTCTGCTGTTGTTCGAGGGCTCTGGAAATGTAGCACGCCTGAAGTAACGTGCAGTGTGTTGCCCATCACTCGGCAGACACAGAGGGCCTCCGAGGAACCTATGGGCCTCGATGTTGCTCAGTAGGCCCACAGGGGTGTGGGGATACTCAGTGATCTTGGAACGAAAATGATGCTCACCCGAGGGGCCTAGGAGTTCTCAAAGGGTACCTTCTTTAAAATAAAGCAGAACAGCGACTAAGAGCTCATGGGAAGAGCTGCCTGCCTCCCGTTCTGCATGGCTACTCGGGGCCTTACCTCGAGGCAAGGACTCACGTTGAGATTCCCTTTAGTTCTAGAGCATTACAATAAGAGAGCCACCCCGGCCATGGAAGCACCCTGTGTAGCCAGAGAAAACCCATTTTCTTCCCAGACCCATGCCTACAGCGGCCAGAGGCCAGTCAACAGCAGAGAATTTCAGGGAGCTTCAAGGGAGCATGAATGGGGCTTTCCAAATGGAAAAGCAAGGCTAGTACCATCCCGCCCCCATTTCCATGGGCACACGCAGCATACATCCCTGTGGTTTCTGACAAGTCAAAAGAGACACAGAGCACACACTGGTTCCTTCCCTGAATCAACTTCTCGAGGCAGAGTGTTCTGCATCTAGTGAACGGCCTCAACCAAGGCACGCCCTAGCTAGGCCTCTGGGCCCGGGCCTCTTCAGAAGCCTGCAGTGCTACAGGAAGAACTGTGCTTTAGTGGCAATAGGCAAGCAATCCGCCTTTCTCCTGGAGGCAGGGTGACTTCAGGTAGGAGGTCCTGGTTGGAAGGCGAAGCCTAGTGTTTTTTTTTCAGTGCCAATCAGAGTAGGGAATGAGTGCGACTTCCACGGCATGTTGGAACCTGCTAGAACCGTGCCCGTGAACCTGTGGTAGTGCTGGGGAAATCAAGCTGTCCCAAGAAAGAGTGTACTGTTTTGCCCATCACTCGGCATACACAGTGTGAGTACGAAGGCCTACGGGCCTGGATGTTGTTTAGAAGAGCCAGGGGAGCCTGGGGGTACTCAGTGTTCTTGCAGGGAATAGGGTTTCCAGGCGAGGCACCTAGGTGTCCCGCAAAGCGTACTGGCGTTCAAATGCTGCAGAGCAGCGGCTACCGCCTCATGGAAACTGCTGCACGCCTCCGCTTCTGCAGAGCAATTCAGGGCCTTACCTCGAGGCAAGTCCTCACGTTGAGTGTCCCGTGAGCGACACCGCATGGTAGGATGCTGTCTTTCTCCTTGAGTAGAGAGACTTCAGGTACGAGGTCCTCTAAGAATTCTAAGCAGAGTGTTTTCTCATGGCAGCTCAAACGAGGGCAATGTCGAAGACTTCCAGGCCATGTTGGACTGCCTAGAAATGTGGTTCTGCTGTTGTTCGAGGGCTCTGGAAATGTAGCACGCCTGAAGTAACGTGCAGTGTGTTGCCCATCACTCGGCAGACACAGAGGGCCTCCGAGGGACCTATGGGCCTCGATGTTGCTCAGTAGGCCCACAGGGGTGTGGGGGTACTCAGTGATCTTGGAACGAAAACGATGCTCACCCGAGGGGCCTAGGAGTTCTCAAAGGGTACCTTCTTTAAAATAAAGCAGAACAGCGACTAAGAGCTCATGGGAAAACCTGCCTGCCTCCCGTTCTGCATGGCTACTCGGGGCCTTACCTCGAGGCAAGGACTCACGTTGAGATTCCCTTTAGCTCTAGAGCATTACAAGAAGAGAGCCACCCCGGCCATGGAAGCACCCTGTGTAGCCAGAGAAAACCCATTTTCTTCCCAGACCCATGCCTACGGCGTCCAGAGGCCTGACAACAGCAGAGAATTTCAGGGAGCTTCCAGGGAGCATGAATGGGGCTTTCCAAATGGAAAAGCAAGGCTAGTACCATCCCGCCCCCATTTCCATGGGCACACGCAGCATACATCCCTGTGGTTTCTGACAAGTCAAAAGAGACACAGAGCACACACTGGTTCCTTCCCTGAATCAACTTCTCGAGGCAGAGTGTTCTGCATCTAGTGAACGGCCTCAACCAAGGCACGCCCTAGGTAGGCCTCTGGGCCCGGGCCTCTTCAGAACCCTGCAGTGCTACAGGAAGAACTGTGCTTTAGTTGCAATAGGCAAGCAATCCGCCTTTCTCCTGGAGGCAGGGTGACTTCAGGTAGGAGGTCCTGGTTGGAAGGCGAAGCCTAGTGTTTTTTTTCAGTGCCAATCAGAGTAGGGAATGAGTGCGACTTCCACGGCATGTTGGAACCTGCTAGAACCGTGCCCGTGAACCTGTGGTAGTGCTGGGGAAATCAAGCTGTCCCAAGAAAGAGTGTACTGTTTTGCCCATCACTCGGCATACACAGTGTGAGTACGAAGGCCTACGGGCCTGGATGTTGTTTAGAAGAGCCAGGGGAGCCTAGGGGTACTCAGTGTTCTTGCAGGGAATAGGGTTTCCAGGCGAGGCACCTAGGTGTCCCGCAAAGCGTACTGGCGTTCAAATGCTGCAGAGCAGCGGCTACCGCCTCATGGAAACTGCTGCACGCCTCCGCTTCTGCAGAGCAATTCAGGGCCTTACCTCGAGGCAAGTCCTCACGTTGAGTGTCCCGTGAGCGACCCCGCATGGTAGGATGCTGACTTTCTCCTTGAGTAGAGAGACTTCAGGTACGAGGTCCTCTAAGAATTCTAAGCAGAGTGTTTTCTCATGGCAGCTCAAACGAGGGCAATGTCGAAGACTTCCAGGCCATGTTGGACTGCCTAGAAATGTGGTTCTGCTGTTGTTCGAGGGCTCTGGAAATGTAGCACGCCTGAAGTAACGTGCAGTGTGTTGCCCATCACTCGGCAGACACAGAGGGCCTCCGAGGGACCTATGGGCCTCGATGTTGCTCAGTAGGCCCACAGGGGTGTGGGGGTACTCAGTGATCTTGGAACGAAAACGATGCTCACCCGAGGGGCCTAGGAGTTCTCAAAGGGTACCTTCTTTAAAATAAAGCAGAACAGCGACTAAGAGCTCATGGGAAAACCTGCCTGCCTCCCGTTCTGCATGGCTACTCGGGGCCTTACCTCGAGGCAAGGACTCACGTTGAGATTCCCTTTAGCTCTAGAGCATGGCTAGATGAGCCCCACCCCGGCCATGGAAGCACCCTGTGTAGCCAGAGAAAACCCATTTTCTTCCCAGACCCATGCCTACGGCGTCCAGAGGCCTGACAACAGCAGAGAATTTCAGGGAGCTTCCAGGGAGCATGAATGGGGCTTTCCAAATGGAAAAGCAAGGCTAGTACCATCCCGCCCCCATTTCCATGGGCACACGCAGCATACATCCCTGTGGTTTCTGACAAGTCAAAAGAGACACAGAGCACACACTTCGTCCTTCCCTGAATCAACTCCTCGAGGCAGGGTGTTCTGCATGTAGTGAACGGCCTCAACCAAGGCGCGCCCTAGCTAGACCTCTGGGCCCGTGCCTCTTCAGAAGCCTGCAGTGCTACAGGAAAAACTGTGCTTTAGTGGCAATAGGAACGCAAGCCGACTTTCTCCTGGAGGCAGGGTGACTTCAGGTAGGAGGTCCTGGTTGGAAGGCGAAGCCTAGTGTTTTTTTTTCAGTGCCAATCAGAGTAGGGAATGAGTGCGACTTCCACGGCATGTTGGAACCTGCTAGAACCGTGCCCGTGAACCTGTGGTAGTGCTGGGGAAATCAAGCTGTCCCAAGAAAGAGTGTACTGTTTTGCCCATCACTCGGCATACACAGTGTGAGTACGAAGGCCTACGGGCCTGGATGTTGTTTAGAAGAGCCAGGGGAGCCTGGGGGTACTCAGTGTTCTTGCAGGGAATAGGGTTTCCAGGCGAGGCACCTAGGTGTCCCGCAAAGCGTACTGGCGTTCAAATGCTGCAGAGCAGCGACTACGGCCTCATGGAAACTGCTGCACGCCTCCGCTTCTGCAGAGCAATTCAGGGCCTTACCTCGAGGCAAGTCCTCACGTTGAGTGTCCCGTGAGCGACACCGCATGGTAGGATGCTGACTTTCTCCTTGAGTAGAGAGACTTCAGGTACGAGGTCCTCTAAGAATTCTAAGCAGAGTGTTTTCTCATGGCAGCTCAAACGAGGGCAATGTCGAAGACTTCCAGGCCATGTTGGACTGCCTAGAAATGTGGTTCTGCTGTTGTTCGAGGGCTCTGGAAATGTAGCACGCCTGAAGTAACGTGCAGTGTGTTGCCCATCACTCGGCAGACACAGAGGGCCTCCGAGGAACCTATGGGCCTCGATGTTGCTCAGTAGGCCCACAGGGGTGTGGGGGTACTCAGTGATCTTGGAACGAAAATGATGCTCACCCGAGGGGCCTAGGAGTTCTCAAAGGGTACCTTCTTTAAAATAAAGCAGAACAGCGACTAAGAGCTCATGGGAAGAGCTGCCTGCCTCCCGTTCTGCATGGCTACTCGGGGCCTTACCTCGAGGCAAGGACTCACGTTGCGATTCCCTTTAGTTCTAGAGCATTACAAGAAGAGAGCCACCCCGGCCATGGAAGCACCCTGTGTAGCCAGAGAAAACCCATTTTCTTCCCAGACCCATGCCTACAGCGGCCAGAGGCCAGTCAACAGCAGAGAATTTCAGGGAGCTTCCAGGGAGCATGAATGGGGCTTTCCAAATGGAAAAGCAAGGCTAGTACCATCCCGCCCCCATTTCCATGGGCGCACGCAGCATACATCCCTCTGGTTTCTGACAAGTCAAAAGAGACACAGAGCACACAGTGGTTCCTTCCCTGAATCAACTTCTCGAGGCAGAGTGTTCTGCATCTAGTGAACGGCCTCAACCAAGGCACGCCCTAGCTAGGCCTCTGGGCCCGGGCCTCTTCAGAAGCCTGCAGTGCTACAGGAAGAACTGTGCTTTAGTTGCAATAGGCAAGCAATCCGCCTTTCTCCTGGAGGCAGGGTGACTTCAGGTAGGAGGTCCTGGTTGGAAGGCGAAGCCTAGTGTTTTTTTTTCAGTGCCAATCAGAGTAGGGAATGAGTGCGACTTCCACGGCATGTTGGAACCTGCTAGAACCGTGCCCGTGAACCTGTGGTAGTGCTGGGGAAATCAAGCTGTCCCAAGAAAGAGTGTACTGTTTTGCCCATCACTCGGCATACACAGTGTGAGTACGAAGGCCTACGGGCCTGGGTGTTGTTTAGAAGAGGCAGGGGAGCCTGGGGGTACTCAGTGTTCTTGCAGGGAATAGGGTTTCCAGGCGAGGCACCTAGGTGTCCCGCAAAGCGTACTGGCGTTCAAATGCTGCAGAGCAGCGACTACGGCCTCATGGAAACTGCTGCACGCCTCCGCTTCTGCAGAGCAATTCAGGGCCTTACCTCGAGGCAAGTCCTCACGTTGAGTGTCCCGTGAGCGACACCGCATGGTAGGATGCTGACTTTCTCCTTGAGTAGAGAGACTTCAGGTACGAGGTCCTCTAAGAATTCTAAGCAGAGTGTTTTCTCATGGCAGCTCAAACGAGGGCAATGTCGAAGACTTCCAGGCCATGTTGGACTGCCTAGAAATGTGGTTCTGCTGTTGTTCGAGGGCTCTGGAAATGTAGCACGCCTGAAGTAACGTGCAGTGTGTTGCCCATCACTCGGCAGACACAGAGGGCCTCCGAGGGACCTATGGGCCTCGATGTTGCTCAGTAGGCCCACAGGGGTGTGGGGGTACTCAGTGATCTTGGAACGAAAATGATGCTCACCCGAGGGGCCTAGGAGTTCTCAAAGGGTACCTTCTTTAAAATAAAGCAGAACAGCGACTAAGAGCTCATGGGAAGAGCTGCCTGCCTCCCGTTCTGCATGGCTACTCGGGGCCTTACCTCGAGGCAAGGACTCACGTTGAGATTCCCTTTAGCTCTAGAGCATGGCTAGATGAGCCCCACCCCGGCCATGGAAGCACCCTGTGTAGCCAGAGAAAACCCATTTTCTTCCCAGACCCATGCCTACGGCGTCCAGAGGCCTGACAACAGCAGAGAATTTCAGGGAGCTTCCAGGGAGCATGAATGGGGCTTTCCAAATGGAAAAGCAAGGCTAGTACCATCCCGCCCCCATTTCCATGGGCACACGCAGCATACATCCCTGTGGTTTCTGACAAGTCAAAAGAGACACAGAGCACACACTGGTTCCTTCCCTGAATCAACTTCTCGAGGCAGAGTGTTCTGCATCTAGTGAACGGCCTCAACCAAGGCACACCCTAGCTAGGCCTCTGGGCCCGGGCCTCTTCAGAAGCCTGCAGTGCTACAGGAAGAACTGTGCTTTAGTTGCAATAGGCAAGCAATCCGCCTTTCTCCTGGAGGCAGGGTGACTTCAGGTAGGAGGTCCTGGTTGGACGGCGAAGCCTAGTGTTGTTTTTCAGTGCCAATCAGAGTAGGGAATGAGTGCGACTTCCACGGCATGTTGGAACCTGCTAGAACCGTGCCCGTGAACCTGTGGTAGTGCTGGGGAAATCAAGCTGTCCCAAGAAAGAGTGTACTGTTTTGCCCATCACTCGGCATACACAGTGTGAGTACGAAGGCCTACGGGCCTGGATGTTGTTTAGAAGAGCCAGGGGAGCCTGGGGGTACTCAGTGTTCTTGCAGGGAATAGGGTTTCCAGGCGAGGCACCTAGGTGTCCCGCAAAGCGTACTGGCGTTCAAATGCTGCAGAGCAGCGACTACGGCCTCATGGAAACTGCTGCACGCCTCCGCTTCTGCAGAGCAATTCAGGGCCTTACCTCGAGGCAAGTCCTCACGTTGAGTGTCCCGTGAGCGACACCGCATGGTAGGATGCTGACTTTCTCCTTGAGTAGAGAGACTTCAGGTACGAGGTCCTCTAAGAATTCTAAGCAGAGTGTTTTCTCATGGCAGCTCAAACGAGGGCAATGTCGAAGACTTCCAGGCCATGTTGGACTGCCTAGAAATGTGGTTCTGCTGTTGTTCGAGGGCTCTGGAAATGTAGCACGCCTGAAGTAACGTGCAGTGTGTTGCCCATCACTCGGCAGACACAGAGGGCCTCTGAGGGACCTATGGGCCTCGATGTTGCTCAGTAGGACCACAGGGGTGTGGGGGTACTCAGTGATCTTGGAACGAAAATGATGCTCACCCGAGGGGCCTAGGAGTTCTCAAAGGGTACCTTCTTTAAAATAAAGCAGAACAGCGACTAAGAGCTCATGGGAAGTGCTGCCTGCCTCCTGTTCTGCATGGCTACTCGGGGCCTTACCTAGAGGCAAGGACTCACGTTGAGATTCCCTTTAGCTCTAGAGCATGGCTAGATGAGCCCCACCCCGGCCATGGAAGCACCCTGTGTAGCCAGAGAAAACCCATTTTCTTCCCAGACCCATGCCTACGGCGTCCAGAGGCCTGACAACAGCAGAGAATTTCAGGGAGCTTCCAGGGAGCATGAATGGGGCTTTCCAAATGGAAAAGCAAGGCTAGTACCATCCCGCCCCCATTTCCATGGGCACACGCAGCATACATCCCTGTGGTTTCTGACAAGTCAAAAGAGACACAGAGCACACACTTCGTCCTTCCCTGAATAAACTCCTCGAGGCAGGGTGTTCTGCATGTAGTGAACGGCCTCAACCAAGGCGTGCCCTAGCTAGACCTCTGGGCCCGTGCCTCTTCAGAAGCCTGCAGTGCTACAGGAAAAACTGTGCTTTAGTGGCAATAGGAACGCAAGCCGACTTTCTCCTGGAGGCAGGGTGACTTCAGGTAGGAGGTCCTGGTTGGAAGGCGAAGCCTAGTGTTTTTTTTTCAGTGCCAATCAGAGTAGGGAATGAGTGCGACTTCCACGGCATGTTGGAACCTGCTAGAACCGTGCCCGTGAACCTGTGGTAGTGCTGGGGAAATCAAGCTGTCCCAAGAAAGAGTGTACTGTTTTGCCCATCACTCGGCATACACAGTGTGAGTACGAAGGCCTACGGGCCTGGATGTTGTTTAGAAGAGCCAGGGGAGCCTGGGGGTACTCAGTGTTCTTGCAGGGAATAGGGTTTCCAGGCGAGGCACCTAGGTGTCCCGCAAAGCGTACTGGCGTTCAAATGCTGCAGAGCAGCGACTACGGCCTCATGGAAACTGCTGCACGCCTCCGCTTCTGCAGAGCAATTCAGGGCCTTACCTCGAGGCAAGTCCTCACGTTGAGTGTCCCGTGAGCGACACCGCATGGTAGGATGCTGACTTTCTCCTTGAGTAGAGAGACTTCAGGTACGAGGTCCTCTAAGAATTCTAAGCAGAGTGTTTTCTCATGGCAGCTCAAACGAGGGCAATGTCGAAGACTTCCAGGCCATGTTGGACTGCCTAGAAATGTGGTTCTGCTGTTGTTCGAGGGCTCTGGAAATGTAGCACGCCTGAAGTAACGTGCAGTGTGTTGCCCATCACTCGGCAGACACAGAGGGCCTCCGAGGAACCTATGGGCCTCGATGTTGCTCAGTAGGCCCACAGGGGTGTGGGGGTACTCAGTGATCTTGGAACGAAAATGATGCTCACCCGAGGGGCCTAGGAGTTCTCAAAGGGTACCTTCTTTAAAATAAAGCAGAACAGCGACTAAGAGCTCATGGGAAGAGCTGCCTGCCTCCCGTTCTGCATGGCTACTCGGGGCCTTACCTCGAGGCAAGGACTCACGTTGAGATTCCCTTTAGTTCTAGAGCATTACAAGAAGAGAGCCACCCCGGCCATGGAAGCACCCTGTGTAGCCAGAGAAAACCCATTTTCTTCCCAGACCCATGCCTACAGCGGCCAGAGGCCAGTCAACAGCAGAGAATTTCAGGGAGCTTCAAGGGAGCATGAATGGGGCTTTCCAAATGGAAAAGCAAGGCTAGTACCATCCCGCCCCCATTTCCATGGGCACACGCAGCATACATCCCTGTGGTTTCTGACAAGTCAAAAGAGACACAGAGCACACACTGGTTCTTCCCTGAATCAACTTCTCGAGGCAGAGTGTTCTGCATCTAGTGAACGGCCTCAACCAAGGCGTGCCCTAGCTAGACCTCTGGGCCCGTGCCTCTTCAGAAGCCTGCAGTGCTACAGGAAAAACTGTGCTTTAGTGGCAATAGGAACGCAAGCCGACTTTCTCCTGGAGGCAGGGTGACTTCAGGTAGGAGGTCCTGGTTGGAAGGCGAAGCCTAGTGTTATTTTTTCAGTGCCAATCAGAGTAGGGAATGAGTGCGACTTCCACGGCATGTTGGAACCTGCTAGAACCGTGCCCGTGAACCTGTGGTAGTGCTGGGGAAATCAAGCTGTCCCAAGAAAGAGTGTACTGTTTTGCCCATCACTCGGCATACACAGTGTGAGTACGAAGGCCTACGGGCCTGGATGTTGTTTAGAAGAGCCAGGGGAGCCTGGGGGTACTCAGTGTTCTTGCAGGGAATAGGGTTTCCAGGCGAGGCACCTAGGTGTCCCGCAAAGCGTACTGGCGTTCAAATGCTGCAGAGCAGCGACTACGGCCTCATGGAAACTGCTGCACGCCTCCGCTTCTGCAGAGCAATTCAGGGCCTTACCTCGAGGCAAGTCCTCACGTTGAGTGTCCCGTGAGCGACACCGCATGGTAGGATGCTGACTTTCTCCTTGAGTAGAGAGACTTCAGGTACGAGGTCCTCTAAGAATTCTAAGCAGAGTGTTTTCTCATGGCAGCTCAAACGAGGGCAATGTCGAAGACTTCCAGGCCATGTTGGACTGCCTAGAAATGTGGTTCTGCTGTTGTTCGAGGGCTCTGGAAATGTAGCACGCCTGAAGTAACGTGCAGTGTGTTGCCCATCACTCGGCAGACACAGAGGGCCTCCGAGGGACCTATGGGCCTCGATGTTGCTCAGTAGGCCCACAGGGGTGTGGGGGTACTCAGTGATCTTGGAACGAAAATGATGCTCACCCGAGGGGCCTAGGAGTTCTCAAAGGGTACCTTCTTTAAAATAAAGCAGAACAGCGACTAAGAGCTCATGGGAAGAGCTGCCTGCCTCCCGTTCTGCATGGCTACTCGGGGCCTTACCTCGAGGCAAGGACTCACGTTGAGATTCCCTTTAGCTCTAGAGCATTACAAGAAGAGAGCCACCCCGGCCATGGAAGCACCCTGTGTAGCCAGAGAAAACCCATTTTCTTCCCAGACCCATGCCTACGGCGTCCAGAGGCCTGACAACAGCAGAGAATTTCAGGGAGCTTCCAAGGAGCATGAATGGGGCTTTCCAAATGGAAAAGCAAGGCTAGTACCATCCCGCCCCCATTTCCATGGGCACACGCAGCATACATCCCTGTGGTTTCTGACAAGTCAAAAGAGACACAGAGCACACACTGGTTCCTTCCCTGAATCAACTTCTCGAGGCAGAGTGTTCTGCATCTAGTGAACGGCCTCAACCAAGGCACGCCCTAGCTAGGCCTCTGGGCCCGGGCCTCTTCAGAAGCCTGCAGTGCTACAGGAAGAACTGTGCTTTAGTTGCAATAGGCAAGCAATCCGCCTTTCTCCTGGAGGCAGGGTGACTTCAGGTAGGAGGTCCTGGTTGGACGGCGAAGCCTAGTGTTGTTTTTCAGTGCCAATCAGAGTAGGGAATGAGTGCGACTTCCACGGCATGTTGGAACCTGCTAGAACCGTGCCCGTGAACCTGTGGTAGTGCTGGGGAAATCAAGCTGTCCCAAGAAAGAGTGTACTGTTTTGCCCATCACTCGGCATACACAGTGTGAGTACGAAGGCCTACGGGCCTGGATGTTGTTTAGAAGAGCCAGGGGAGCCTGGGGGTACTCAGTGTTCTTGCAGGGAATAGGGTTTCCAGGCGAGGCACCTAGGTGTCCCGCAAAGTGTACTGGCGTTCAAATGCTGCAGAGCAGCGACTACGGCCTCATGGAAACTGCTGCACGCCTCCGCTTCTGCAGAGCAATTCAGGGCCTTACCTCGAGGCAAGTCCTCACGTTGAGTGTCCCGTGAGCGACACCGCATGGTAGGATGCTGACTTTCTCCTTGAGTAGAGAGACTTCAGGTACGAGGTCCTCTAAGAATTCTAAGCAGAGTGTTTTCTCATGGCAGCTCAAACGAGGGCAATGTCGAAGACTTCCAGGCCATGTTGGACTGCCTAGAAATGTGGTTCTGCTGTTGTTCGAGGGCTCTGGAAATGTAGCACGCCTGAAGTAACGTGCAGTGTGTTGCCCATCACTCGGCAGACACAGAGGGCCTCTGAGGGACCTATGGGCCTCGATGTTGCTCAGTAGGACCACAGGGGTGTGGGGGTACTCAGTGATCTTGGAACGAAAATGATGCTCACCCGAGGGGCCTAGGAGTTCTCAAAGGGTACCTTCTTTAAAATAAAGCAGAACAGCGACTAAGAGCTCATGGGAAGAGCTGCCTGCCTCCTGTTCTGCATGGCTACTCGGGGCCTTACCTAGAGGCAAGGACTCACGTTGAGATTCCCTTTAGCTCTAGAGCATGGCTAGATGAGCCCCACCCCGGCCATGGAAGCACCCTGTGTAGCCACAGAAAACCCATTTTCTTCCCAGACCCATGCCTACGGCGTCCAGAGGCCTGACAACAGCAGAGAATTTCAGGGAGCTTCCAGGGAGCATGAATGGGGCTTTCCAAATGGAAAAGCAAGGCTAGTACCATCCCGCCCCCATTTCCATGGGCACACGCAGCATACATCCCTGTGGTTTCTGACAAGTCAAAAGAGACACAGAGCACACACTTCGTCCTTCCCTGAATCAACTCCTCGAGGCAGGGTGTTCTGCATGTAGTGAACGGCCTCAACCAAGGCGTGCCCTAGCTAGACCTCTGGGCCCGTGCCTCTTCAGAAGCCTGCAGTGCTACAGGAAAAACTGTGCTTTAGTGGCAATAGGAACGCAAGCCGACTTTCTCCTGGAGGCAGGGTGACTTCAGGTAGGAGGTCCTGGTTGGAAGGCGAAGCCTAGTGTTTTTTTTTCAGTGCCAATCAGAGTAGGGAATGAGTGCGACTTCCACGGCATGTTGGAACCTGCTAGAACCGTGCCCGTGAACCTGTGGTAGTGCTGGGGAAATCAAGCTGTCCCAAGAAAGAGTGTACTGTTTTGCCCATCACTCGGCATACACAGTGTGAGTACGAAGGCCTACGGGCCTGGATGTTGTTTAGAAGAGGCAGGGGAGCCTGGGGGTACTCAGTGTTCTTGCAGGGAATAGGGTTTCCAGGCGAGGCACCTAGGTGTCCCGCAAAGCGTACTGGCGTTCAAATGCTGCAGAGCAGCGGCTACCGCCTCATGGAAACTGCTGCACGCCTCCGCTTCTGCAGAGCAATTCAGGGCCTTACCTCGAGGCAAGTCCTCACGTTGAGTGTCCCGTGAGCGACACCGCATGGTAGGATGCTGACTTTCTCCTTGAGTAGAGAGACTTCAGGTACGAGGTCCTCTAAGAATTCTAAGCAGAGTGTTTTCTCATGGCAGCTCAAACGAGGGCAATGTCGAAGACTTCCAGGCCATGTTGGACTGCCTAGAAATGTGGTTCTGCTGTTGTTCGAGGGCTCTGGAAATGTAGCACGCCTGAAGTAACGTGCAGTGTGTTGCCCATCACTCGGCAGACACAGAGGGCCTCCGAGGAACCTATGGGCCTCGATGTTGCTCAGTAGGCCCACAGGGGTGTGGGGGTACTCAGTGATCTTGGAACGAAAATGATGCTCACCCGAGGGGCCTAGGAGTTCTCAAAGGGTACCTTCTTTAAAATAAAGCAGAACAGCGACTAAGAGCTCATGGGAAGAGCTGCCTGCCTCCCGTTCTGCATGGCTACTCGGGGCCTTACCTCGAGGCAAGGACTCACGTTGAGATTCCCTTTAGTTCTAGAGCATTACAAGAAGAGAGCCACCCCGGCCATGGAAGCACCCTGTGTAGCCAGAGAAAACCCATTTTCTTCCCAGACCCATGCCTACGGCGGCCAGAGGCCAGTCAACAGCAGAGAATTTCAGGGAGCTTCCAGGGAGCATGAATGGGGCTTTCCAAATGGAAAAGCAAGGCTAGTACCATCCCGCCCCCATTTCCATGGGCACACGCAGCATACATCCCTGTGGTTTCTGACAAGTCAAAAGAGACACAGAGCACACACTGGTTCCTTCCCTGAATCAACTCCTCGAGGCAGGGTGTTCTGCATGTAGTGAACGGCCTCAACCAAGGCGTGCCCTAGCTAGACCTCTGGGCCCGTGCCTCTTCAGAAGCCTGCAGTGCTACAGGAAAAACTGTGCTTTAGTGGCAATAGGAACGCAAGCCGACTTTCTCCTGGAGGCAGGGTGACTTCAGGTAGGAGGTCCTGGTTGGAAGGCGAAGCCTAGTGTTTTTTTTTCAGTGCCAATCAGAGTAGGGAATGAGTGCGACTTCCACGGCATGTTGGAACCTGCTAGAACCGTGCCCGTGAACCTGTGGTAGTGCTGGGGCAATCAAGCTGTCCCAAGAAAGAGTGTACTGTTTTGCCCATCACTCGGCATACACAGTGTGAGTACGAAGGCCTACGGGCCTGGATGTTGTTTAGAAGAGGCAGGGGAGCCTGGGGGTACTCAGTGTTCTTGCAGGGAATAGGGTTTCCAGGCGAGGCACCTAGGTGTCCCGCAAAGCGTACTGGCGTTCAAATGCTGCAGAGCAGCGACTACGGCCTCATGGAAACTGCTGCACGCCTCCGCTTCTGCAGAGCAATTCAGGGCCTTACCTCGAGGCAAGTCCTCACGTTGAGTGTCCCGTGAGCGACACCGCATGGTAGGATGCTGACTTTCTCCTTGAGTAGAGAGACTTCAGGTACGAGGTCCTCTAAGAATTCTAAGCAGAGTGTTTTCTCATGGCAGCTCAAACGAGGGCAATGTCGAAGACTTCCAGGCCATGTTGGACTGCCTAGAAATGTGGTTCTGCTGTTGTTCGAGGGCTCTGGAAATGTAGCACGCCTGAAGTAACGTGCAGTGTGTTGCCCATCACTCGGCAGACACAGAGGGCCTCCGAGGAACCTATGGGCCTCGATGTTGCTCAGTAGGCCCACAGGGGTGTGGGGGTACTCAGTGATCTTGGAACGAAAATGATGCTCACCCGAGGGGCCTAGGAGTTCTCAAAGGGTACCTTCTTTAAAATAAAGCAGAACAGCGACTAAGAGCTCATGGGAAGAGCTGCCTGCCTCCCGTTCTGCATGGCTACTCGGGGCCTTACCTCGAGGCAAGGACTCACGTTGAGATTCCCTTTAGTTCTAGAGCATTACAAGAAGAGAGCCACCCCGGCCATGGAAGCACCCTGTGTAGCCAGAGAAAACCCATTTTCTTCCCAGACCCATGCCTACAGCGGCCAGAGGCCAGTCAACAGCAGAGAATTTCAGGGAGCTTCAAGGGAGCATGAATGGGGCTTTCCAAATGGAAAAGCAAGGCTAGTACCATCCTGCCCCCATTTCCATGGGCACACGCAGCATACATCCCTGTGGTTTCTGACAAGTCAAAAGAGACACAGAGCACACACTGGTTCTTCCCTGAATCAACTTCTCGAGGCAGAGTGTTCTGCATCTAGTGAACGGCCTCAACCAAGGCGCGCCCTAGCTAGACCTCTGGGCCCGTGCCTCTTCAGAAGCCTGCAGTGCTACAGGAAAAACTGTGCTTTAGTGGCAATAGGAACGCAAGCCGACTTTCTCCTGGAGGCAGGGTGACTTCAGGTAGGAGGTCCTGGTTGGAAGGCGAAGCCTAGTGTTTTTTTTTCAGTGCCAATCAGAGTAGGGAATGAGTGCGACTTCCACGGCATGTTGGAACCTGCTAGAACCGTGCCCGTGAACCTGTGGTAGTGCTGGGGAAATCAAGCTGTCCCAAGAAAGAGTGTACTGTTTTGCCCATCACTCGGCATACACAGTGTGAGTACGAAG
Organism: Eubalaena glacialis; assembly: GCF_028564815.1. NCBI lineage: Eukaryota > Metazoa > Chordata > Mammalia > Artiodactyla > Balaenidae > Eubalaena > Eubalaena glacialis. Next base: position 100,339,929 of record NC_083716.1, read on the forward strand.
GCCTACGGGCCTGGATGTTGTTTAGAAGAGGCAGGGGAGCCTGGGGGTACTCAGTGTTCTTGCAGGGAATAGGGTTTCCAGGCGAGGCACCTAGGTGTCCCGCAAAGCGTACTGGTGTTCAAATGCTGCAGAGCAGCGACTACGGCCTCATGGAAACTGCTGCACGCCTCCGCTTCTGCAGAGCAATTCAGGGCCTTACCTCGAGGCAAGTCCTCAAGTTGAGTGTCCCGTGAGCGACACCGCATGGTAGGATGCTGACTTTCTCCTTGAGTAGAGAGACTTCAGGTACGAGGTCCTCTAAGAATTCTAAGCAGAGTGTTTTTTCATGGCAGCTCACACGAGGGCAATGTCGAAGACTTCCAGGCCATGTTGGACTGCCTAGAAATGTGGTTCTGCTGTTGTTCGAGGGCTCTGGAAATGTAGCACGCCTGAAGTAACGTGCAGTGTGTTGCCCATCACTCGGCAGACACAGAGGGCCTCCGAGGAACCTATGGGCCTCGATGTTGCTCAGTAGGCCCACAGGGGTGTGGGGGTACTCAGTGATCTTGGAACGAAAATGATGCTCACCCGAGGGGCCTAGGAGTTCTCAAAGGGTACCTTCTTTAAAATAAAGCAGAACAGCGACTAAGAGCTCATGGGAAGAGCTGCCTGCCTCCCGTTCTGCATGGCTACTCGGGGCCTTACCTCGAGGCAAGGACTCACGTTGCGATTCCCTTTAGTTCTAGAGCATTACAAGAAGAGAGCCACCCCGGCAATGGAAGCACCCTGTGTAGCCAGAGAAAACCCATTTTCTTCCCAGACCCATGCCTACAGCGGCCAGAGGCCAGTCAACAGCAGAGAATTTCAGGGAGCTTCAAGGGAGCATGAATGGGGCTTTCCAAATGGAAAAGCAAGGCTAGTACCATCCCGCCCCCATTTCCATGGGCACACGCAGCATACATCCCTGTGGTTTCTGACAAGTCAAAAGAGACACAGAGCACACACTGGTTCCCTCCCTGAATCAACTTCTCGAGGCAGAGTGTTCTGCATCTAGTGAACGGCCTCAACCAAGGCACGCCCTAGCTAGGCCTCTGGGCCCGGGCCTCTTCAGAAGCCTGCAGTGCTACAGGAAGAACTGTGCTTTAGTGGCAATAGGCAAGCAATCCGCCTTTCTCCTGGAGGCAGGGTGACTTCAGGTAGGAGGTCCTGGTTGGAAGGCGAAGCCTAGTGTTTTTTTTCAGTGCCAATCAGAGTAGGGAATGAGTGCGACTTCCACGGCATGTTGGAACCTGCTAGAACCGTGCCCGTGAACCTGTGGTAGTGCTGGGGAAATCAAGCTGTCCCAAGAAAGAGTGTACTGTTTTGCCCATCACTCGGCATACACAGTGTGAGTACGAAGGCCTACGGGCCTGGATGTTGTTTAGAAGAGCCAGGGGAGCCTGGGGGTACTCAGTGTTCTTGCAGGGAATAGGGTTTCCAGGCGAGGCACCTAGGTGTCCCGCAAAGCGTACTGGCGTTCAAATGCTGCAGAGCAGCGGCTACCGCCTCATGGAAACTGCTGCACGCCTCCGCTTCTGCAGAGCAATTCAGGGCCTTACCTCGAGGCAAGTCCTCACGTTGAGTGTCCCGTGAGCGACACCGCATGGTAGGATGCTGTCTTTCTCCTTGAGTAGAGAGACTTCAGGTACGAGGTCCTCTAAGAATTCTAAGCAGAGTGTTTTCTCATGGCAGCTCAAACGAGGGCAATGTCGAAGACTTCCAGGCCATGTTGGACTGCCTAGAAATGTGGTTCTGCTGTTGTTCGAGGGCTCTGGAAATGTAGCACGCCTGAAGTAACGTGCAGTGTGTTGCCCATCACTCGGCAGACACAGAGGGCCTCCGAGGAACCTATGGGCCTCGATGTTGCTCAGTAGGCCCACAGGGGTGTGGGGGTACTCAGTGATCTTGGAACGAAAATGATGCTCACCCGAGGGGCCTAGGAGTTCTCAAAGGGTACCTTCTTTAAAATAAAGCAGAACAGCGACTAAGAGCTCATGGGAAGAGCTGCCTGCCTCCCGTTCTGCATGGCTACTCGGGGCCTTACCTCGAGGCAAGGACTCACGTTGAGATTCCCTTTAGTTCTAGAGCATTACAAGAAGAGAGCCACCCCGGCCATGGAAGCACCCTGTGTAGCCAGAGAAAACCCATTTTCTTCCCAGACCCATGCCTACAGCGGCCAGAGGCCAGTCAACAGCAGAGAATTTCAGGGAGCTTCAAGGGAGCATGAATGGGGCTTTCCAAATGGAAAAGCAAGGCTAGTACCATCCTGCCCCCATTTCCATGGGCACACGCAGCATACATCCCTGTGGTTTCTGACAAGTCAAAAGAGACACAGAGCACACACTGGTTCTTCCCTGAATCAACTTCTCGAGGCAGAGTGTTCTGCATCTAGTGAACGGCCTCAACCAAGGCGCGCCCTAGCTAGACCTCTGGGCCCGTGCCTCTTCAGAAGCCTGCAGTGCTACAGGAAAAACTGTGCTTTAGTGGCAATAGGAACGCAAGCCGACTTTCTCCTGGAGGCAGGGTGACTTCAGGTAGGAGGTCCTGGTTGGAAGGCGAAGCCTAGTGTTTTTTTTTCAGTGCCAATCAGAGTAGGGAATGAGTGCGACTTCCACGGCATGTTGGAACCTGCTAGAACCGTGCCCGTGAACCTGTGGTAGTGCTGGGGAAATCAAGCTGTCCCAAGAAAGAGTGTACTGTTTTGCCCATCACTCGGCATACACAGTGTGAGTACGAAGGCCTACGGGCCTGGATGTTGTTTAGAAGAGGCAGGGGAGCCTGGGGGTACTCAGTGTTCTTGCAGGGAATAGGGTTTCCAGGCGAGGCACCTAGGTGTCCCGCAAAGCGTACTGGTGTTCAAATGCTGCAGAGCAGCGACTACGGCCTCATGGAAACTGCTGCACGCCTCCGCTTCTGCAGAGCAATTCAGGGCCTTACCTCGAGGCAAGTCCTCACGTTGAGTGTCCCGTGAGCGACACCGCATGGTAGGATGCTGACTTTCTCCTTGAGTAGAGAGACTTCAGGTACGAGGTCCTCTAAGAATTCTAAGCAGAGTGTTTTTTCATGGCAGCTCACACGAGGGCAATGTCGAAGACTTCCAGGCCATGTTGGACTGCCTAGAAATGTGGTTCTGCTGTTGTTCGAGGGCTCTGGAAATGTAGCACGCCTGAAGTAACGTGCAGTGTGTTGCCCATCACTCGGCAGACACAGAGGGCCTCCGAGGAACCTATGGGCCTCGATGTTGCTCAGTAGGCCCACAGGGGTGTGGGGGTACTCAGTGATCTTGGAACGAAAATGATGCTCACCCGAGGGGCCTAGGAGTTCTCAAAGGGTACCTTCTTTCAAATAAAGCAGAACAGCGACTAAGAGCTCATGGGAAGAGCTGCCTGCCTCCCGTTCTGCATGGCTACTCGGGGCCTTACCTCGAGGCAAGGACTCACGTTGCGATTCCCTTTAGTTCTAGAGCATTACAAGAAGAGAGCCACCCCGGCAATGGAAGCACCCTGTGTAGCCAGAGAAAACCCATTTTCTTCCCAGACCCATGCCTACAGCGGCCAGAGGCCAGTCAACAGCAGAGAATTTCAGGGAGCTTCAAGGGAGCATGAATGGGGCTTTCCAAATGGAAAAGCAAGGCTAGTACCATCCCGCCCCCATTTCCATGGGCACACGCAGCATACATCCCTGTGGTTTCTGACAAGTCAAAAGAGACACAGAGCACACACTGGTTCCCTCCCTGAATCAACTTCTCGAGGCAGAGTGTTCTGCATCTAGTGAACGGCCTCAACCAAGGCACGCCCTAGCTAGGCCTCTGGGCCCGGGCCTCTTCAGAAGCCTGCAGTGCTACAGGAAGAACTGTGCTTTAGTGGCAATAGGCAAGCAATCCGCCTTTCTCCTGGAGGCAGGGTGACTTCAGGTAGGAGGTCCTGGTTGGAAGGCGAAGCCTAGTGTTTTTTTTCAGTGCCAATCAGAGTAGGGAATGAGTGCGACTTCCACGGCATGTTGGAACCTGCTAGAACCGTGCCCGTGAACCTGTGGTAGTGCTGGGGAAATCAAGCTGTCCCAAGAAAGAGTGTACTGTTTTGCCCATCACTCGGCATACACAGTGTGAGTACGAAGGCCTACGGGCCTGGATGTTGTTTAGAAGAGCCAGGGGAGCCTGGGGGTACTCAGTGTTCTTGCAGGGAATAGGGTTTCCAGGCGAGGCACCTAGGTGTCCCGCAAAGCGTACTGGCGTTCAAATGCTGCAGAGCAGCGGCTACCGCCTCATGGAAACTGCTGCACGCCTCCGCTTCTGCAGAGCAATTCAGGGCCTTACCTCGAGGCAAGTCCTCACGTTGAGTGTCCCGTGAGCGACACCGCATGGTAGGATGCTGTCTTTCTCCTTGAGTAGAGAGACTTCAGGTACGAGGTCCTCTAAGAATTCTAAGCAGAGTGTTTTCTCATGGCAGCTCAAACGAGGGCAATGTCGAAGACTTCCAGGCCATGTTGGACTGCCTAGAAATGTGGTTCTGCTGTTGTTCGAGGGCTCTGGAAATGTAGCACGCCTGAAGTAACGTGCAGTGTGTTGCCCATCACTCGGCAGACACAGAGGGCCTCTGAGGGACCTATGGGCCTCGATGTTGCTCAGTAGGACCACAGGGGTGTGGGGGTACTCAGTGATCTTGGAACGAAAATGATGCTCACCCGAGGGGCCTAGGAGTTCTCAAAGGGTACCTTCTTTAAAATAAAGCAGAACAGCGACTAAGAGCTCATGGGAAGAGCTGCCTGCCTCCCGTTCTGCATGGCTACTCGGGGCCTTACCTCAAGGCAAGGACTCACGTTGCGATTCCCTTTAGTTCTAGAGCATTACAAGAAGAGAGCCACCCCGGCAATGGAAGCACCCTGTGTAGCCAGAGAAAACCCATTTTCTTCCCAGACCCATGCCTACAGCGGCCAGAGGCCAGTCAACAGCAGAGAATTTCAGGGAGCTTCAAGGGAGCATGAATGGGGCTTTCCAAATGGAAAAGCAAGGCTAGTACCATCCCGCCCCCATTTCCATGGGCACACGCAGCATACATCCCTGTGGTTTCTGACAAGTCAAAAGAGACACAGAGCACACACTGGTTCCTTCCCTGAATCAACTTCTCGAGGCAGAGTGTTCTGCATCTAGTGAACGGCCTCAACCAAGGCACGCCCTAGCTAGGCCTCTGGGCCCGGGCCTCTTCAGAAGCCTGCAGTGCTACAGGAAGAACTGTGCTTTAGTGGCAATAGGCAAGCAATCCGCCTTTCTCCTGGAGGCAGGGTGACTTCAGGTAGGAGGTCCTGGTTGGAAGGCGAAGCCTAGTGTTTTTTTTCAGTGCCAATCAGAGTAGGGAATGAGTGCGACTTCCACGGCATGTTGGAACCTGCTAGAACCGTGCCCGTGAACCTGTGGTAGTGCTGGGGAAATCAAGCTGTCCCAAGAAAGAGTGTACTGTTTTGCCCATCACTCGGCATACACAGTGTGAGTACGAAGGCCTACGGGCCTGGATGTTGTTTAGAAGAGCCAGGGGAGCCTGGGGGTACTCAGTGTTCTTGCAGGGAATAGGGTTTCCAGGCGAGGCACCTAGGTGTCCCGCAAAGCGTACTGGCGTTCAAATGCTGCAGAGCAGCGGCTACCGCCTCATGGAAACTGCTGCACGCCTCCGCTTCTGCAGAGCAATTCAGGGCCTTACCTCGAGGCAAGTCCTCACGTTGAGTGTCCCGTGAGCGACACCGCATCGTAGGATGCTGTCTTTCTCCTTGAGTAGAGAGACTTCAGGTACGAGGTCCTCTAAGAATTCTAAGCAGAGTGTTTTCTCATGGCAGCTCAAACGAGGGCAATGTCGAAGACTTCCAGGCCATGTTGGACTGCCTAGAAATGTGGTTCTGCTGTTGTTCGAGGGCTCTGGAAATGTAGCACGCCTGAAGTAACGTGCAGTGTGTTGCCCATCACTCGGCAGACACAGAGGGCCTCCGAGGGACCTATGGGCCTCGATGGTGCTCAGTAGGCCCACAGGGGTGTGGGGGTACTCAGTGATCTTGGAACGAAAACGATGCTCACCCGAGGGGCCTAGGAGTTCTCAAAGGGTACCTTCTTTAAAATAAAGCAGAACAGCGACTAAGACTCATGGGAAGACCTGCCTGCTTCCCGTTCTGCATGGCTACTCGGGACCTTACCTCGAGGCAAGGACTCACGTTGAGATTCCCTTTAGCTCTAGAGCATTACAAGAAGAGAGCCACCCCGGCCATGGAAGCACCCTGTGTAGCCAGAGAAAACCCATTTTCTTCCCAGACCCATGCCTACGGCGTCCAGAGGCCTGACAACAGCAGAGAGTTTCAGGGAGCTTCCAGGGAGCATGAATGGGGCTTTCCAAATGGAAAAGCAAGGCTAGTACCATCCCGCCCCCATTTCCATGGGCACACGCAGCATACATCCCTGTGGTTTCTGACAAGTCAAAAGAGACACAGAGCACACACTGGTTCCTTCCCTGAATCAACTTCTCGAGGCAGAGTGTTCTGCATCTACTGAACGGCCTCAACCAAGGCACGCCCTAGCTAGGCCTCTGGGCCCGGGCCTCTTCAGAAGCCTGCAGTGCTACAGGAAGAACTGTGCTTTAGTTGCAATAGGCAAGCAATCCGCCTTTCTCCTGGAGGCAGGGTGACTTCAGGTAGGAGGTCCTGGTTGGAAGGCGAAGCCTAGTGTTTTTTTTCAGTGCCAATCAGAGTAGGGAATGAGTGCGACTTCCACGGCATGTTGGAACCTGCTAGAACCGTGCCCGTGAACCTGTGGTAGTGCTGGGGAAATCAAGCTGTCCCAAGAAAGAGTGTACTGTTTTGCCCATCACTCGGCATACACAGTGTGAGTACGAAGGCCTACGGGCCTGGATGTTGTTTAGAAGAGCCAGGGGAGCCTGGGGGTACTCAGTGTTCTTGCAGGGAATAGGGTTTCCAGGCGAGGCACCTAGGTGTCCCGCAAAGCGTACTGGCGTTCAAATGCTGCAGAGCAGCGGCTACCGCCTCATGGAAACTGCTGCACGCCTCCGCTTCTGCAGAGCAATTCAGGGCCTTACCTCGAGGCAAGTCCTCACGTTGAGTGTCCCGTGAGCGACACCGCATGGTAGGATGCTGACTTTCTCCTTGAGTAGAGAGACTTCAGGTACGAGGTCCTCTAAGAATTCTAAGCAGAGTGTTTTCTCATGGCAGCTCAAACGAGGGCAATGTCGAAGACTTCCAGGCCATGTTGGACTGCCTAGAAATGTGGTTCTGCTGTTGTTCGAGGGCTCTGGAAATGTAGCACGCCTGAAGTAACGTGCAGTGTGTTGCCCATCACTCGGCAGACACAGACGGCCTCTGAGGGACCTATGGGCCTCGATTTTGCTCAGTAGGACCACAGGGGTGTGGGGGTACTCAGTGATCTTGGAACGAAAATGATGCTCACCCGAGGGGCCTAGGAGTTCTCAAAGTGTACCTTCTTTAAAATAAAGCAGAACAGCGACTAAGAGCTCATGGGAAGAGCTGCCTGCCTCCCGTTCTGCATGGCTACTCGGGGCCTTACCTCGAGGCAAGGACTCACGTTGCGATTCCCTTTAGTTCTAGAGCATTACAAGAAGAGAGCCACCCCGGCAATGGAAGCACCCTGTGTAGCCAGAGAAAACCCATTTTCTTCCCAGACCCATGCCTACAGTGGCCAGAAGCCAGTCAACAGCAGAGAATTTCAGGGAGCTTCAAGGGAGCATGAATGGGGCTTTCCAAATGGAAAAGCAAGGCTAGTACCATCCCGCCCCCATTTCCATGGGCACACGCAGCATACATCCCTGTGGTTTCTGACAAGTCAAAAGAGACACAGAGCACACACTGGTTCCTTCCCTGAATCAACTTCTCGAGGCAGAGTGTTCTGCATCTAGTGAACGGCCTCAACCAAGGCACGCCCTAGCTAGGCCTCTGGGCCCGGGCCTCTTCAGAAGCCTGCAGTGCTACAGGAAGAACTGTGCTTTAGTGGCAATAGGCAAGCAATCCGCCTTTCTCCTGGAGGCAGGGTGACTTCAGGTAGGAGGTCCTGGTTGGAAGGTGAAGCCTAGTGTTTTTTTTCAGTGCCAATCAGAGTAGGGAATGAGTGCGACTTCCACGGCATGTTGGAACCTGCTAGAACCGTGCCCATGAAACTGTGGTAGTGCTGGGGAAATCAAGCTGTCCCAAGAAAGAGTGTACTGTTTTGCCCATCACTCGGCATACACAGTGTGAGTACGAAGGCCTACGGGCCTGGATGTTGTTTAGAAGAGCCAGGGGAGCCTGGGGGTACTCAGTGTTCTTGCAGGGAATAGGGATTCCAGGCGAGGCACCTAGGTGTCCCGCAAAGCGTACTGGCGTTCAAATGCTGCAGAGCAGCGGCTACCGCCTCATGGAAACTGCTGCACGCCTCCGCTTCTGCAGAGCAATTCAGGGCCTTACCTCGAGGCAAGTCCTCACGTTGAGTGTCCCGTGAGCGACACCGCATGGTAGGATGCTGTCTTTCTCCTTGAGTAGAGAGACTTCAGGTACGAGGTCCTCTAAGAATTCTAAGCAGAGTGTTTTCTCATGGCAGCTCAAACGAGGGCAATGTCGAAGACTTCCAGGCCATGTTGGACTGCGTAGAAATGTGGTTCTGCTGTTGTTCGAGGGCTGTGGAAATGTAGCACGCCTGAAGTAACGTGCAGTGTGTTGCCCATCACTCGGCAGACACAGAGGGCCTCCGAGGGACCTATGGGCCTCGATGTTGCTCAGTAGGCCCACAGGGGTGTGGGGGTACTCAGTGATCTTGGAACGAAAACGATGCTCACCCGAGGGGCCTAGGAGTTCTCAAAGGGTACCTTCTTTAAAATAAAGCAGAACAGCGACTAAGAGCTCATGGGAAGAGCTGCCTGCCTCCCGTTCTGCATGGCTACTCGGGGCCTTACCTCGAGGCAAGGACTCACGTTGAGATTCCCTTTAGCTCTAGAGCATTACAAGAAGAGAGCCACCCCGGCCATGGAAGCACCCTGTGTAGACAGAGAAAACCCATTTTCTTCCCAGACCCATGCCTACGGCGTCCAGAGGCCTGACAACAGCAGAGAATTTCAGGGAGCTTCCAGGGAGCATGAATGGGGCTTTCCAAATGGAAAAGCAAGGCTAGTACCATCCCGCCCCCATTTCCATGGGCACACGCAGCATACATCCCTGTGGTTTCTGACAAGTCAAAAGAGACACAGAGCACACACTTCGTCCTTCCCTGAATCAACTCCTCGAGGCAGGGTGTTCTGCATGTAGTGAACGGCCTCAACCAAGGCGCGCCCTAGCTAGACCTCTGGGCCCGTGCCTCTTCAGAAGCCTGCAGTGCTACAGGAAAAACTGTGCTTTAGTGGCAATAGGAACGCAAGCCGACTTTCTCCTGGAGGCAGGGTGACTTCAGGTAGGAGGTCCTGGTTGGAAGGCGAAGCCTAGTGTTTTTTTTTCAGTGCCAATCAGAGTAGGGAATGAGTGCGACTTCCACGGCATGTTGGAACCTGCTAGAACCGTGCCCGTGAACCTGTGGTAGTGCTGGGGAAATCAAGCTGTCCCAAGAAAGAGTGTACTGTTTTGCCCATCACTCGGCATACACAGTGTGAGTACGAAGGCCTACGGGCCTGGATGTTGTTTAGAAGAGGCAGGGGAGCCTGGGGGTACTCAGTGTTCTTGCAGGGAATAGGGTTTCCAGGCGAGGCACCTAGGTGTCCCGCAAAGCGTACTGGCGTTCAAATGCTGCAGAGCAGCGACTACGGCCTCATGGAAACTGCTGCACGCCTCCGCTTCTGCAGAGCAATTCAGGGCCTTACCTCGAGGCAAGTCCTCACTTTGAGTGTCCCGTGAGCGACACCGCATGGTAGGATGCTGACTTTCTCCTTGAGTAGAGAGACTTCAGGTACGAGGTCCTCTAAGAATTCTAAGCAGAGTGTTTTCTCATGGCAGCTCAAACGAGGGCAATGTCGAAGACTTCCAGGCCATGTTGGACTGCCTAGAAATGTGGTTCTGCTGTTGTTCGAGGGCTCTGGAAATGTAGCACGCCTGAAGTAACGTGCAGTGTGTTGCCCATCACTCGGCAGACACAGAGGGCCTCCGAGGGACCTATGGGCCTCGATGTTGCTCAGTAGGCCCACAGGGGTGTGGGGGTACTCAGTGATCTTGGAACGAAAATGATGCTCACCCGAGGGGCCTAGGAGTTCTCAAAGGGTACCTTCTTTAAAATAAAGCAGAACAGCGACTAAGAGCTCATGGGAAGAGCTGCCTGCCTCCCGTTCTGCATGGCTACTCGGGGCCTTACCTCGAGGCAAGGACTCACGTTGAGATTCCCTTTAGTTCTAGAGCATTACAAGAAGAGAGCCACCCCGGCCATGGAAGCACCCTGTGTAGCCAGAGAAAACCCATTTTCTTCCCAGACCCATGCCTACGGCGGCCAGAGGCCAGTCAACAGCAGAGAATTTCAGGGAGCTTCCAGGGAGCATGAATGGGGCTTTCCAAATGGAAAAGCAAGGCTAGTACCATCCTGCCCCCATTTCCATGGGCACACGCAGCATACATCCCTGTGGTTTCTGACAAGTCAAAAGAGACACAGAGCACACACTTCGTCCTTCCCTGAATCAACTCCTCGAGGCAGGGTGTTCTGCATGTAGTGAACGGCCTCAACCAAGGCGCGCCCTAGCTAGACCTCTGGGCCCGTGCCTCTTCAGAAGCCTGCAGTGCTACAGGAAAAACTGTGCTTTAGTGGAAATAGGAACGCAAGCCGACTTTCTCCTGGAGGCAGGGTGACTTCAGGTAGGAGGTCCTGGTTGGAAGGCGAAGCCTAGTGTTTTTTTTTCAGTGCCAATCAGAGTAGGGAATGAGTGCGACTTCCACGGCATGTTGGAACCTGCTAGAACCGTGCCCGTGAACCTGTGGTAGTGCTGGGGAAATCAAGCTGTCCCAAGAAAGAGTGTACTGTTTTGCCCATCACTCGGCATACACAGTGTGAGTACGAAGGCCTACGGGCCTGGATGTTGTTTAGAAGAGGCAGGGGAGCCTGGGGGTACTCAGTGTTCTTGCAGGGAATAGGGTTTCCAGGCGAGGCACCTAGGTGTCCCGCAAAGCGTACTGGCGTTCAAATGCTGCAGAGCAGCGACTACGGCCTCATGGAAACTGCTGCACGCCTCCGCTTCTGCAGAGCAATTCAGGGCCTTACCTCGAGGCAAGTCCTCACGTTGAGTGTCCCGTGAGCGACACCGCATGGTAGGATGCTGACTTTCTCCTTGAGTAGAGAGACTTCAGGTACGAGGTCCTCTAAGAATTCTAAGCAGAGTGTTTTCTCATGGCAGCTCAAACGAGGGCAATGTCGAAGACTTCCAGGCCATGTTGGACTGCCTAGAAATGTGGTTCTGCTGTTGTTCGAGGGCTCTGGAAATGTAGCACGCCTGAAGTAACGTGCAGTGTGTTGCCCATCACTCGGCAGACACAGAGGGCCTCTGAGGGACCTATGGGCCTCGATGTTGCTCAGTAGGCCCACAGGGGTGTGGGGGTACTCAGTGATCTTGGAACGAAAATGATGCTCACCCGAGGGGCCTAGGAGTTCTCAAAGGGTACCTTCTTTAAAATAAAGCAGAACAGCGACTAAGAGCTCATGGGAAGAGCTGCCTGCCTCCCGTTCTGCATGGCTACTCGGGGCCTTACCTCGAGGCAAGGACTCACGTTGAGATTCCCTTTAGTTCTAGAGCATTACAAGAAGAGAGCCACCCCGGCCATGGAAGCACCCTGTGTAGCCAGAGAAAACCCATTTTCTTCCCAGACCCATGCCTACGGCGGCCAGAGGCCAGTCAACAGCAGAGAATTTCAGGGAGCTTCCAGGGAGCATGAATGGGGCTTTCCAAATGGAAAAGCAAGGCTAGTACCATCCCGCCCCCATTTCCATGGGCACACGCAGCATACATCCCTGTGGTTTCTGACAAGTCAAAAGAGACACAGAGCACACACTTCGTCCTTCCCTGAATCAACTCCTCGAGGCAGGGTGTTCTGCATGTAGTGAACGGCCTCAACCAAGGCGCGCCCTAGCTAGACCTCTGGGCCCGTGCCTCTTCAGAAGCCTGCAGTGCTACAGGAAAAACTGTGCTTTAGTGGCAATAGGAACGCAAGCCGACTTTCTCCTGGAGGCAGGGTGACTTCAGGTAGGAGGTCCTGGTTGGAAGGCGAAGCCTAGTGTTTTTTTTTCAGTGCCAATCAGAGTAGGGAATGAGTGCGACTTCCACGGCATGTTGGAACCTGCTAGAACCGTGCCCGTGAACCTGTGGTAGTGCTGGGGAAATCAAGCTGTCCCAAGAAAGAGTGTACTGTTTTGCCCATCACTCGGCATACACAGTGTGAGTACGAAGGCCTACGGGCCTGGAGGTTGTTTAGAAGAGGCAGGGGAGCCTGGGGGTACTCAGTGTTCTTGCAGGGAATAGGGTTTCCAGGCGAGGCACCTAGGTGTCCCGCAAAGCGTACTGGCGTTCAAATGCTGCAGAGCAGCGACTACGGCCTCATGGAAACTGCTGCACGCCTCCGCTTCTGCAGAGCAATTCAGGGCCTTACCTCGAGGCAAGTCCTCACGTTGAGTGTCCCGTGAGCGACACCGCATGGTAGGATACTGACTTTCTCCTTGAGTAGAGAGACTTCAGGTACGAGGTCCTCTAAGAATTCTAAGCAGAGTGTATTCTCATGGCAGCTCAAACGAGGGCAATGTCGAAGACTTCCAGGCCATGTTGGACTGCCTAGAAATGTGGTTCTGCTGTTGTTCGAGGGCTCTGGAAATGTAGCACGCCTGAAGTAACGTGCAGTGTGTTGCCCATCACTCGGCAGACACAGAGGGCCTCCGAGGAACCTATGGGCCTCGATGTTGCTCAGTAGGCCCACAGGGGTGTGGGGGTACTCAGTGATCTTGGAACGAAAATGATGCTCACCCGAGGGGCCTAGGAGTTCTCAAAGGGTACCTTCTTTAAAATAAAGCAGAACAGCGACTAAGAGCTCATGGGAAGAGCTGCCTGCCTCCCGTTCTGCATGGCTACTCGGGGCCTTACCTCGAGGCAAGGACTCACGTTGAGATTCCCTTTAGTTCTAGAGCATTACAAGAAGAGAGCCACCCCGGCCATGGAAGCACCCTGTGTAGCCAGAGAAAACCCATTTTCTTCCCAGACCCATGCCTACAGCGGCCAGAGGCCAGTCAACAGCAGAGAATTTCAGGGAGCTTCAAGGGAGCATGAATGGGGCTTTCCAAATGGAAAAGCAAGGCTAGTACCATCCCGCCCCCATTTCCATGGGCACACGCAGCATATATCCCTGTGGTTTCTGACAAGTCAAAAGAGACACAGAGCACACACTGGTTCTTCCCTGAATCAACTTCTCGAGGCAGAGTGTTCTGCATCTAGTGAACGGCCTCAACCAAGGCGCGCCCTAGCTAGACCTCTGGGCCCGTGCCTCTTCAGAAGCCTGCAGTGCTACAGGAAAAACTGTGCTTTAGTGGCAATAGGAACGCAAGCCGACTTTCTCCTGGAGGCAGGGTGACTTCAGGTAGGAGGTCCTGGTTGGAAGGCGAAGCCTAGTGTTTTTTTTTCAGTGCCAATCAGAGTAGGGAATGAGTGCGACTTCCACGGCATGTTGGAACCTGCTAGAACCGTGCCCGTGAACCTGTGGTAGTGCTGGGGAAATCAAGCTGTCCCAAGAAAGAGTGTACTGTTTTGCCCATCACTCGGCATACACAGTGTGAGTACGAAGGCCTACGGGCCTGGATGTTGTTTAGAAGAGGCAGGGGAGCCTGGGGGTACTCAGTGTTCTTGCAGGGAATAGGGTTTCCAGGCGAGGCACCTAGGTGTCCCGCAAAGCGTACTGGTGTTCAAATGCTGCAGAGCAGCGACTACGGCCTCATGGAAACTGCTGCACGCCTCCGCTTCTGCAGAGCAATTCAGGGCCTTACCTCGAGGCAAGTCCTCACGTTGAGTGTCCCGTGAGCGACACCGCATGGTAGGATGCTGACTTTCTCCTTGAGTAGAGAGACTTCAGGTACGAGGTCCTCTAAGAATTCTAAGCAGAGTGTTTTCTCATGGCAGCTCAAACGAGGGCAATGTCGAAGACTTCCAGGCCATGTTGGACTGCCTAGAAATGTGGTTCTGCTGTTGTTCGAGGGCTCTGGAAATGTAGCACGCCTGAAGTAACGTGCAGTGTGTTGCCCATCACTCTGCAGACACAGAGGGCCTCCGAGGAACCTATGGGCCTCGATGTTGCTCAGTAGGCCCACAGGGGTGTGGGGGTACTCAGTGATCTTGGAACGAAAATGATGCTCACCCGAGGGGCCTAGGAGTTCTCAAAGGGTACCTTCTTTAAAATAAAGCAGAACAGCGACTAAGAGCTCATGGGAAGAGCTGCCTGCCTCCCGTTCTGCATGGCTACTCGGGGCCTTACCTCGAGGCAAGGACTCACGTTGCGATTCCCTTTAGTTCTAGAGCATTACAAGAAGAGAGCCACCCCGGCAATGGAAGCACCCTGTGTAGCCAGAGAAAACCCATTTTCTTCCCAAACCCATGCCTACAGCGGCCAGAGGCCAGTCAACAGCAGAGAATTTCAGGGAGCTTCAAGGGAGCATGAATGGGGCTTTCCAAATGGAAAAGCAAGGCTAGTACCATCCCGCCCCCATTTCCATGGGCACACGCAGCATACATCCCTGTGGTTTCTGACAAGTCAAAAGAGACACAGAGCACACACTGGTTCCTTCCCTGAATCAACTTCTCGAGGCAGAGTGTTCTGCATCTAGTGAACGGCCTCAACCAAGGCACGCCCTAGCTAGGCCTCTGGGCCCGGGCCTCTTCAGAAGCCTGCAGTGCTACAGGAAGAACTGTGCTTTAGTGGCAATAGGCAAGCAATCCGCCTTTCTCCTGGAGGCAGGGTGACTTCAGGTAGGAGGTCCTGGTTGGAAGGCGAAGCCTAGTGTTTTTTTTCAGTGCCAATCAGAGTAGGGAATGAGTGCGACTTCCACGGCATGTTGGAACCTGCTAGAACCGTGCCCGTGAACCTGTGGTAGTGCTGGGGAAATCAAGCTGTCCCAAGAAAGAGTGTACTGTTTTGCCCATCACTCGGCATACACAGTGTGAGTACGAAGGCCTACGGGCCTGGATGTTGTTTAGAAGAGGCAGGGGAGCCTGGGGGTACTCAGTGTTCTTGCAGGGAATAGGGTTTCCAGGCGAGGCACCTAGGTGTCCCGCAAAGCGTACTGGCGTTCAAATGCTGCAGAGCAGCGGCTACCGCCTCATGGAAACTGCTGCACGCCTCCGCTTCTGCAGAGCAATTCAGGGCCTTACCTCGAGGCAAGTCCTCACGTTGAGTGTCCCGTGAGCGACACCGCATGGTAGGATGCTGTCTTTCTCCTTGAGTAGAGAGACTTCAGGTACGAGGTCCTCTAAGAATTCTAAGCAGAGTGTTTTCTCATGGCAGCTCAAACGAGGGCAATGTCGAAGACTTCCAGGCCATGTTGGACTGCCTAGAAATGTCGTTCTGCTGTTGTTCGAGGGCTCTGGAAATGTAGCACGCCTGAAGTAACGTGCAGTGTGTTGCCCATCACTCGGCAGACACAGAGGGCCTCCGAGGGACCTATGGGCCTCGATGTTGCTCAGTAGGCCCACAGGGGTGTGGGGGTACTCAGTGATCTTGGAACGAAAACGATGCTCACCCGAGGGGCCTAGGAGTTCTCAAAGGGTACCTTCTTTAAAATAAAGCAGAACAGCGACTAAGAGCTCATGGGAAGACCTGCCTGCCTCCCGTTCTGCATGGCTACTCGGGGCCTTACCTCGAGGCAAGGACTCACGTTGAGATTCCCTTTAGCTCTAGAGCATTACAAGAAGAGAGCCACCCCGGCCATGGAAGCACCCTGTGTAGCCAGAGAAAACCCATTTTCTTCCCAGACCCATGCCTACGGCGTCCAGAGGCCTGACAACAGCAGAGAGTTTCAGGGAGCTTCCAGGGAGCATGAATGGGGCTTTCCAAATGGAAAAGCAAGGCTAGTACCATCCCGCCCCCATTTCCATGGGCACACGCAGCATACATCCCTGTGGTTTCTGACAAGTCAAAAGAGACACAGAGCACACACTGGTTCCTTCCCTGAATCAACTTCTCGAGGCAGAGTGTTCTGCATCTAGTGAACGGCCTCAACCAAGGCACGCCCTAGCTAGGCCTCTGGGCCCGGGCCTCTTCAGAAGCCTGCAGTGCTACAGGAAGAACTGTGCTTTAGTTGCAATAGGCAAGCAATCCGCCTTTCTCCTGGAGGCAGGGTGACTTCAGGTAGGAGGTCCTGGTTGGAAGGCGAAGCCTAGAGTTTTTTTCAGTGCCAATCAGAGTAGGGAATGAGTGCGACTTCCACGGCATGTTGGAACCTGCTAGAACCGTGCCCGTGAATCTGTGGTAGTGCTGGGGAAATCAAGCTGTCCCAAGAAAGAGTGTACTGTTTTGCCCATCACTCGGCATACACAGTGTGAGTACGAAGGCCTACGGGCCTGGATGTTGTTTAGAAGAGGCAGGGGAGCCTGGGGGTACTCAGTGTTCTTGCAGGGAATAGGGTTTCCAGGCGAGGCACCTAGGTGTCCCGCAAAGCGTACTGGCGTTCAAATGCTGCAGAGCAGCGACTACGGCCTCATGGAAACTGCTGCACGCCTCCGCTTCTGCAGAGCAATTCAGGGCCTTACCTCGAGGCAAGTCCTCACGTTGAGTGTCCCGTGAGCGACACCGCATGGTAGGATGCTGACTTTCTCCTTGAGTAGAGAGACTTCAGGTACGAGGTCCTCTAAGAATTCTAAGCAGAGTGTTTTCTCATGGCAGCTCAAACGAGGGCAATGTCGAAGACTTCCAGGCCATGTTGGACTGCCTAGAAATGTGGTTCTGCTGTTGTTCGAGGGCTCTGGAAATGTAGCACGCCTGAAGTAACGTGCAGTGTGTTGCCCATCACTCGGCAGACACAGAGGGCCTCTGAGGGACCTATGGGCCTCGATGTTGCTCAGTAGGACCACAGGGGTGTGGGGGTACTCAGTGATCTTGGAACGAAAATGATGCTCACCCGAGGGGCCTAGGAGTTCTCAAAGGGTACCTTCTTTAAAATAAAGCAGAACAGCGACTAAGAGCTCATGGGAAGAGCTGCCTGCCTCCTGTTCTGCATGGCTACTCGGGGCCTTACCTAGAGGCAAGGACTCACGTTGAGATTCCCTTTAGCTCTAGAGCATGGCTAGATGAGCCCCACCCCGGCCATGGAAGCACCCTGTGTAGCCAGAGAAAACCCATTTTCTTCCCAGACCCATGCCTACGGCGTCCAGAGGCCTGACAACAGCAGAGAATTTCAGGGAGCTTCCAGGGAGCATGAATGGGGCTTTCCAAATGGAAAAGCAAGGCTAGTACCATCCCGCCCCCATTTCCATGGGCACACGCAGCATACATCCCTGTGGTTTCTGACAAGTCAAAAGAGACACAGAGCACACACTTCGTCCTTCCCTGAATCAACTCCTCGAGGCAGGGTGTTCTGCATGTAGTGAACGGCCTCAACCAAGGCGCGCCCTAGCTAGACCTCTGGGCCCGTGCCTCTTCAGAAGCCTGCAGTGCTACAGGAAAAACTGTGCTTTAGTGGCAATAGGAACGCAAGCCGACTTTCTCCTGGAGGCAGGGTGACTTCAGGTAGGAGGTCCTGGTTGGAAGGCGAAGCCTAGTGTTTTTTTTTCAGTGCCAATCAGAGTAGGGAATGAGTGCGACTTCCACGGCATGTTGGAACCTGCTAGAACCGTGCCCGTGAACCTGTGGTAGTGCTGGGGAAATCAAGCTGTCCCAAGAAAGAGTGTACTGTTTTGCCCATCACTCGGCATACACAGTGTGAGTACGAAGGCCTACGGGCCTGGATGTTGTTTAGAAGAGGCAGGGGAGCCTGGGGGTACTCAGTGTTCTTGCAGGGAATAGGGTTTCCAGGCGAGGCACCTAGGTGTCCCGCAAAGCGTACTGGCGTTCAAATGCTGCAGAGCAGCGACTACGGCCTCATGGAAACTGCTGCACGCCTCCGCTTCTGCAGAGCAATTCAGGGCCTTACCTCGAGGCAAGTCCTCACGTTGAGTGTCCCGTGAGCGACACCGCATGGTAGGATGCTGTCTTTCTCCTTGAGTAGAGAGACTTCAGGTACGAGGTCCTCTAAGAATTCTAAGCAGAGTGTTTTCTCATGGCAGCTCAAACGAGGGCAATGTCGAAGACTTCCAGGCCATGTTGGACTGCCTAGAAATGTGGTTCTGCTGTTGTTCGAGGGCTCTGGAAATGTAGCACGCCTGAAGTAACGTGCAGTGTGTTGCCCATCACTCGGCAGACACAGAGGGCCTCCGAGGGACCTATGGGCCTCGATGTTGCTCAGTAGGCCCACAGGGGTGTGGGGGTACTCAGTGATCTTGGAACGAAAATGATGCTCACCCGAGGGGCCTAGGAGTTCTCAAAGGGTACCTTCTTTAAAATAAAGCAGAACAGCGACTAAGAGCTCATGGGAAGAGCTGCCTGCCTCCCGTTCTGCATGGCTACTCGGGGCCTTACCTCGAGGCAAGGACTCACGTTGAGATTCCCTTTAGTTCTAGAGCATTACCAGAAGAGAGCCACCCCGGCCATGGAAGCACCCTGTGTAGCCAGAGAAAACCCATTTTCTTCCCAGACCCATGCCTACGGCGTCCAGAGGCCTGACAACAGCAGAGAATTTCAGGGAGCTTCCAGGGAGCATGAATGGGGCTTTCCAAATGGAAAAGCAAGGCTAGTACCATCCCGCCCCCATTTCCATGGGCACACGCAGCATACATCCCTGTGGTTTCTGACAAGACAAAAGAGACACAGAGCACACACTTCGTCCTTCCCTGAATCAACTCCTCGAGGCAGGGTGTTCTGCATGTAGTGAACGGCCTCAACCAAGGCGCGCCCTAGCTAGACCTCTGGGCCCTTGCTTCTTCAGAAGCCTGCAGTGCTACAGGAAAAACTGTGCTTTAGTGGCAATAGGAACGCAAGCCGACTTTCTCCTGGAGGCAGGGTGACTTCAGGTAGGAGGTCCTGGTTGGAAGGCGAAGCCTAGTGTTTTTTTTTCAGTGCCAATCAGAGTAGGGAATGAGTGCGACTTCCACGGCATGTTGGAACCTGCTAGAACCGTGCCCGTGAACCTGTGGTAGTGCTGGGGAAATCAAGCTGTCCCAAGAAAGAGTGTACTGTTTTGCCCATCACTCGGCATACACAGTGTGAGTACGAAGGCCTACGGGCCTGGATGTTGTTTAGAAGAGCCAGGGGAGCCTGGGGGTACTCAGTGTTCTTGCAGGGAATAGGGTTTCCAGGCGAGGCACCTAGGTGTCCCGCAAAGCGTACTGGCGTTCAAATGCTGCAGAGCAGCGGCTACCGCCTCATGGAAACTGCTGCACGCCTCCGCTTCTGCAGAGCAATTCAGGGCCTTACCTCGAGGCAAGTCCTCACGTTGAGTGTCCCGTGAGCGACACCGCATGGTAGGATGCTGACTTTCTCCTTGAGTAGAGAGACTTCAGGTACGAGGTCCTCTAAGAATTCTAAGCAGAGTGTTTTCTCATGGCAGCTCAAACGAGGGCAATGTCGAAGACTTCCAGGCCATGTTGGACTGCCTAGAAATGTGGTTCTGCTGTTGTTCGAGGGCTCTGGAAATGTAGCACGCCTGAAGTAACGTGCAGTGTGTTGCCCATCACTCGGCAGACACAGAGGGCCTCTGAGGGACCTATGGGCCTCGATGTTGCTCAGTAGGACCACAGGGGTGTGGGGGT
Organism: Eubalaena glacialis; assembly: GCF_028564815.1. Lineage (NCBI taxonomy): Eukaryota > Metazoa > Chordata > Mammalia > Artiodactyla > Balaenidae > Eubalaena > Eubalaena glacialis. Next base: position 100,359,758 of record NC_083716.1, read on the forward strand.
ACTCAGTGATCTTGGAACGAAAATGATGCTCACCCGAGGGGCCTAGGAGTTCTCAAAGGGTACCTTCTTTAAAATAAAGCAGAACAGCGACTAAGAGCTCATGGGAAGAGCTGCCTGCCTCCTGTTCTGCATGGCTACTCGGGGCCTTACCTAGAGGCAAGGACTGACGTTGAGATTCCCTTTAGTTCTAGAGCATTACAAGAAGAGAGCCACCCCGGCCATGGAAGCACCCTGTGTACCCAGAGAAAACCCATTTTCTTCCCAGACCCATGCCTACAGCGGCCAGAGGCCAGTCAACAGCAGAGAATTTCAGGGAGCTTCAAGGGAGCATGAATGGGGCTTTCCAAATGGAAAAGCAAGGCTAGTACCATCCCGCCCCCATTTCCATGGGCACACGCAGCATACATCCCTGTGGTTTCTGACAAGTCAAAAGAGACACAGAGCACACACTGGTTCTTCCCTAAATCAACTTCTCGAGGCAGAGTGTTCTGCATCTAGTGAACGGCCTCAACCAAGGCGCGCCCTAGCTAGACCTCTGGGCCCGTGCCTCTTCAGAAGCCTGCAATGCTACAGGAAGAACTGTGCTTTAGTGGCAATAGGAACGCAAGCCGACTTTCTCCTGGAGGCAGGGTGACTTCAGGTAGGAGGTCCTGGTTGGAAGGCGAAGCCTAGTGTTTTTTTTTCAGTGCCAATCAGAGTAGGGAATGAGTGCGACTTCCACGGCATGTTGGAACCTGCTAGAACCGTGCCCGTGAACCTGTGGTAGTGCTGGGGAAATCAAGCTGTCCCAAGAAAGAGTGTACTGTTTTGCCCATCACTCGGCATACACAGTGTGAGTACGAAGGCCTACGGGCCTGGATGTTGTTTAGAAGAGCCAGGGGAGCCTGGGGGTACTCAGTGTTCTTGCAGGGAATAGGGATTCCAGGCGAGGCACCTAGGTGTCCCGCAAAGCGTACTGGCGTTCAAATGCTGCAGAGCAGCGGCTACCGCCTCATGGAAACTGCTGCACGCCTCCGCTTCTGCAGAGCAATTCAGGGCCTTACCTCGAGGCAAGTCCTCACGTTGAGTGTCCCGTGAGCGACACCGCATGGTAGGATGCTGTCTTTCTCCTTGAGTAGAGAGACTTCAGGTACGAGGTCCTCTAAGAATTCTAAGCAGAGTGTTTTCTCATGGCAGCTCAAACGAGGGCAATGTCGAAGACTTCCAGGCCATGTTGGACTGCCTAGAAATGTGGTTCTGCTGTTGTTCGAGGGCTCTGGAAATGTAGCACGCCTGAAGTAACGTGCAGTGTGTTGCCCATCACTCGGCAGACACAGAGGGCCTCTGAGGGACCTATGGGCCTCGATGTTGCTCAGTAGGACCACAGGGGTGTGGGGGTACTCAGTGATCTTGGAACGAAAATGATGCTCACCCGAGGGGCCTAGGAGTTCTCAAAGGGTACCTTCTTTAAAATAAAGCAGAACAGCGACTAAGAGCTCATGGGAAGAGCTGCCTGCCTCCTGTTCTGCATGGCTACTCGGGGCCTTACCTAGAGGCAAGGACTCACGTTGAGATTCCCTTTAGCTCTAGAGCATGGCTAGATGAGCCCCACCCCGGCCATGGAAGCACCCTGTGTAGCCAGAGAAAACCCATTTTCTTCCCAGACCCATGCCTACGGCGTCCAGAGGCCTGACAAGAGCAGAGAATTTCAGGGAGCTTCCAGGGAGCATGAATGGGGCTTTCCAAATGGAAAAGCAAGGCTAGTACCATCCCGCCCCCATTTCCATGGGCACACGCAGCATACATCCCTGTGGTTTCTGACAAGTCAAAAGAGACACAGAGCACACACTTCGTCCTTCCCTGAATCAACTCCTCGAGGCAGGGTGTTCTGCATGTAGTGAACGGCCTCAACCAAGGCGCGCCCTAGCTAGACCTCTGGGCCCGTGCCTCTTCAGAAGCCTGCAGTGCTACAGGAAAAACTGTGCTTTAGTGGCAATAGGAACGCAAGCCGACTTTCTCCTGGAGGCAGGGTGACTTTAGGTAGGAGGTCCTGGTTGGAAGGCGAAGCCTAGTGTTTTTTTTTCAGTGCCAATCAGAGTAGGGAATGAGTGCGACTTCCACGGCATGTTGGAACCTGCTAGAACCGTGCCCGTGAACCTGTGGTAGTGCTGGGGAAATCAAGCTGTCCCAAGAAAGAGTGTACTGTTTTGCCCATCACTCGGCATACACAGTGTGAGTACGAAGGCCTACGGGCCTGGATGTTGTTTAGAAGAGGCAGGGGAGCCTGGGGGTACTCAGTGTTCTTGCAGGGAATAGGGTTTCCAGGCGAGGCACCTAGGTGTCCCGCAAAGCGTACTGGCGTTCAAATGCTGCAGAGCAGCGACTACGGCCTCATGGAAACTGCTGCACGCCTCCGCTTCTGCAGAGCAATTCAGGGCCTTACCTCGAGGCAAGTCCTCACGTTGAGTGTCCCGTGAGCGACACCGCATGGTAGGATGCTGTCTTTCTCCTTGAGTAGAGAGACTTCAGGTACGAGGTCCTCTAAGAATTCTAAGCAGAGTGTTTTCTCATGGCAGCTCAAACGAGGGCAATGTCGAAGACTTCCAGGCCATGTTGGACTGCCTAGAAATGTGGTTCTGCTGTTGTTCGAGGGCTCTGGAAATGTAGCACGCCTGAAGTAACGTGCAGTGTGTTGCCCATCACTCGGCAGACACAGAGGGCCTCTGAGGGACCTATGGGCCTCGATGTTGCTCAGTAGGACCACAGGGGTGTGGGGGTACTCAGTGATCTTGGAACGAAAATGATGCTCACCCGAGGGGCCTAGGAGTTCTCAAAGGGTACCTTCTTTAAAATAAAGCAGAACAGCGACTAAGAGCTCATGGGAAGAGCTGCCTGCCTCCCGTTCTGCATGGCTACTCGGGGCCTTACCTCGAGGCAAGGACTCACGTTGAGATTCCCTTTAGTTCTAGAGCATTACAAGAAGAGAGCCACCCCGGCCATGGAAGCACCCTGTGTAGCCAGAGAAAACCCATTTTCTTCCCAGACCCATGCCTACGGCGGCCAGAGGCCAGTCAACAGCAGAGAATTTCAGGGAGCTTCCAGGGAGCATGAATGGGGCTTTCCAAATGGAAAAGCAAGGCTAGTACCATCCCGCCCCCATTTCCATGGGCACACGTAGCATACATCCCTGTGGTTTCTGACAAGTCAAAAGAGACACAGAGCACACACTTCGTCCTTCCCTGAATCAACTCCTCGAGGCAGGGTGTTCTGCATGTAGTGAACGGCCTCAACCAAGGCGCGCCCTAGCTAGACCTCTGGGCCCGTGCCTCTTCAGAAGCCTGCAGTGCTACAGGAAAAACTGTGCTTTAGTGGCAATAGGAACGCAAGCCGACTTTCTCCTGGAGGCAGGGTGACTTCAGGTAGGAGGTCCTGGTTGGAAGGCGAAGCCTAGTGTTTTATTTTCAGTGCCAATCAGAGTAGGGAATGAGTGCGACTTCCACGGCATGTTGGAACCTGCTAGAACCGTGCCCGTGAACCTGTGGTAGTGCTGGGGAAATCAAGCTGTCCCAAGAAAGAGTGTACTGTTTTGCCCATCACTCGGCATACACAGTGTGAGTACGAAGGCCTACGGGCCTGGATGTTGTTTAGAAGAGCCAGGGGAGCCTGGGGGTACTCAGTGTTCTTGCAGGGAATAGGGTTTCCAGGCGAGGCACCTAGGTGTCCCGCAAAGCGTACTGGCGTTCAAATGCTGCAGAGCAGCGACTACGGCCTCATGGAAACTGCTGCACGCCTCCGCTTCTGCAGAGCAATTCAGGGCCTTACCTCGAGGCAAGTCCTCACGTTGAGTGTCCCGTGAGCGACACCGCATGGTAGGATGCTGACTTTCTCCTTGAGTAGAGAGACTTCAGGTACGAGGTCCTCTAAGAATTCTAAGCAGAGTGTTTTCTCATGGCAGCTCAAACGAGGGCAATGTCGAAGACTTCCAGGCCATGTTGGACTGCCTAGAAATGTGGTTCTGCTGTTGTTCGAGGGCTCTGGAAATGTAGCACGCCTGAAGTAACGTGCAGTGTGTTGCCCATCACTCGGCAGACACAGAGGGCCTCCGAGGAACCTATGGGCCTCGATGTTGCTCAGTAGGCCCACAGGGGTGTGGGGGTACTCAGTGATCTTGGAACGAAAATGATGCTCACCCGAGGGGCCTAGGAGTTCTCAAAGGGTACCTTCTTTAAAATAAAGCAGAACAGCGACTAAGAGCTCATGGGAAGAGCTGCCTGCCTCCCGTTCTGCATGGCTACTCGGGGCCTTACCTCGAGGCAAGGACTCACGTTGAGATTCCCTTTAGTTCTAGAGCATTACAAGAAGAGAGCCACCCCGGCCATGGAAGCACCCTGTGTAGCCAGAGAAAACCCATTTTCTTCCCAGACCCATGCCTACAGCGGCCAGAGGCCAGTCAACAGCAGAGAATTTCAGGGAGCTTCAAGGGAGCATGAATGGGGCTTTCCAAATGGAAAAGCAAGGCTAGTACCATCCCGCCCCCATTTCCATGGGCACACGCAGCATACATCCCTGTGGTTTCTGACAAGTCAAAAGAGACACAGAGCACACACTGGTTCTTCCCTGAATCAACTTCTCGAGGCAGAGTGTTCTGCATCTAGTGAACGGCCTCAACCAAGGCGCGCCCTAGCTAGACCTCTGGGCCCGTGCCTCTTCAGAAGCCTGCAGTGCTACAGGAAAAACTGTGCTTTAGTGGCAATAGGAACGCAAGCCGACTTTCTCCTGGAGGCAGGGTGACTTCAGGTAGGAGGTCCTGGTTGGAAGGCGAAGCCTAGTGTTTTTTTTCAGTGCCAATCAGAGTAGGGAATGAGTGCGACTTCCACGGCATGTTGGAACCTGCTAGAACCGTGCCCGTGAACCTGTGGTAGTGCTGGGGAAATCAAGCTGTCCCAAGAAAGAGTGTACTGTTTTGCCCATCACTCGGCATACACAGTGTGAGTACGAAGGCCTACGGGCCTGGATGTTGTTTAGAAGAGGCAGGGGAGCCTGGGGGTACTCAGTGTTCTTGCAGGGAATAGGGTTTCCAGGCGAGGCACCTAGGTGTCCCGCAAAGCGTACTGGCGTTCAAATGCTGCAGAGCAGCGACTACGGCCTCATGGAAACTGCTGCACGCCTCCGCTTCTGCAGAGCAATTCAGGGCCTTACCTCGAGGCAAGTCCTCACGTTGAGTGTCCCGTGAGCGACACCGCATGGTAGGATGCTGACTTTCTCCTTGAGTAGAGAGACTTCAGGTACGAGGTCCTCTAAGAATTCTAAGCAGAGTGTTTTCTCATGGCAGCTCAAACGAGGGCAATGTCGAAGACTTCCAGGCCATGTTGGACTGCCTAGAAATGTGGTTCTGCTGTTGTTCGAGGGCTCTGGAAATGTAGCACGCCTGAAGTAACGTGCAGTGTGTTGCCCATCACTCGGCAGACACAGAGGGCCTCCGAGGAACCTATGGGCCTCGATGTTGCTCAGTAGGCCCACAGGGGTGTGGGGGTACTCAGTGATCTTGGAACGAAAATGATGCTCACCCGAGGGGCCTAGGAGTTCTCAAAGGGTACCTTCTTTAAAATAAAGCAGAACAACGACTAAGAGCTCATGGGAAGAGCTGCCTGCCTCCCGTTCTGCATGGCTACTCGGGGCCTTACCTCGAGGCAAGGACTCACGTTGAGATTCCCTTTAGCTCTAGAGCATGGCTAGATGAGCCCCACCCCGGCCATGGAAGCACCCTGTGTAGCCAGAGAAAACCCATTTTCTTCCCAGACCCATGCCTACGGCGTCCAGAGGCCTGACAACAGCAGAGAATTTCAGGGAGCTTCCAGGGAGCATGAATGGGGCTTTCCAAATGGAAAAGCAAGGCTAGTACCATCCCGCCCCCATTTCCATGGGCACACGCAGCATACATCCCTGTGGTTTCTGACAAGTCAAAAGAGACACAGAGCACACACTTCGTCCTTCCCTGAATCAACTCCTCGAGGCAGGGTGTTCTGCATGTAGTGAACGGCCTCAACCAAGGCGCGCCCTAGCTAGACCTCTGGGCCCGTGCCTCTTCAGAAGCCTGCAGTGCTACAGGAAAAACTGTGCTTTAGTGGCAATAGGAACGCAAGCCGACTTTCTCCTGGAGGCAGGGTGACTTCAGGTAGGAGGTCCTGGTTGGAAGGCGAAGCCTATTGTTTTTTTTTCAGTGCCAATCAGAGGAGGGAATGAGTGCGACTTCCACGGCATGTTGGAACCTGCTAGAACCGTGCCCGTGAACCTGTGGTAGTGCTGGGGAAATCAAGCTGTCCCAAGAAAGAGTGTACTGTTTTGCCCATCACTCGGCATACACAGTGTGAGTACGAAGGCCTACGGGCCTGGATGTTGTTTAGAAGAGGCAGGGGAGCCTGGGGGTACTCAGTGTTCTTGCAGGGAATAGGGTTTCCAGGCGAGGCACCTAGGTGTCCCGCAAAGCGTACTGGCGTTCAAATGCTGCAGAGCAGCGACTACGGCCTCATGGAAACTGCTGCACGCCTCCGCTTCTGCAGAGCAATTCAGGGCCTTACCTCGAGGCAAGTCCTCACGTTGAGTGTCCCGTGAGCGACACCGCATGGTAGGATGCTGACTTTCTCCTTGAGTAGAGAGACTTCAGGTACGAGGTCCTCTAAGAATTCTAAGCAGAGTGTTTTCTCATGGCAGCTCAAACGAGGGCAATGTCGAAGACTTCCAGGCCATGTTGGACTGCCTAGAAATGTGGTTCTGCTGTTGTTCGAGGGCTCTGGAAATGTAGCACGCCTGAAGTAACGTGCAGTGTGTTGCCCATCACTCGGCAGACACAGAGGGCCTCCGAGGGACCTATGGGCCTCGATGTTGCTCAGTAGGCCCACAGGGGTGTGGGGGTACTCAGTGATCTTGGAACGAAAATGATGCTCACCCGAGGGGCCTAGGAGTTCTCAAAGGGTACCTTCTTTAAAATAAAGCAGAACAGCGACTAAGAGCTCATGGGAAGAGCTGCCTGCCTCCCGTTCTGCATGGCTACTCGGGGCCTTACCTCGAGGCAAGGACTCACGTTGAGATTCCCTTTAGTTCTAGAGCATTACAAGAAGAGAGCCACCCCGGCCATGGAAGCACCCTGTGTAGCCAGAGAAAACCCATTTTCTTCCCCGACCCATGCCTACGGCGGCCAGAGGCCAGTCAACAGCAGAGAATTTCAGGGAGCTTCCAGGGAGCATGAATGGGGCTTTCCAAATGGAAAAGCAAGGCTAGTACCATCCCGCCCCCATTTCCATGGGCACACGTAGCATACATCCCTGTGGTTTCTGACAAGTCAAAAGAGACACAGAGCACACACTTCGTCCTTCCCTGAATCAACTCCTCGAGGCAGGGTGTTCTGCATGTAGTGAACGGCCTCAACCAAGGCGCGCCCTAGCTAGACCTCTGGGCCCGTGCCTCTTCAGAAGCCTGCAGTGCTACAGGAAAAACTGTGCTTTAGTGGCAATAGGAACGCAAGCCGACTTTCTCCTGGAGGCAGGGTGACTTCAGGTAGGAGGTCCTGGTTGGAAGGCGAAGCCTAGTGTTTTATTTTCAGTGCCAATCAGAGTAGGGAATGAGTGCGACTTCCACGGCATGTTGGAACCTGCTAGAACCGTGCCCGTGAACCTGTGGTAGTGCTGGGGAAATCAAGCTGTCCCAAGAAAGAGTGTACTGTTTTGCCCATCACTCGGCATACACAGTGTGAGTACGAAGGCCTACGGGCCTGGATGTTGTTTAGAAGAGGCAGGGGAGCCTGGGGGTACTCAGTGTTCTTGCAGGGAATAGGGTTTCCAGGCGAGGCACCTAGGTGTCCCGCAAAGCGTACTGGCGTTCAAATGCTGCAGAGCAGCGACTACGGCCTCATGGAAACTGCTGCACGCCTCCGCTTCTGCAGAGCAATTCAGGGCCTTACCTCGAGGCAAGTCCTCACGTTGAGTGTCCCGTGAGCGACACCGCATGGTAGGATGCTGACTTTCTCCTTGAGTAGAGAGACTTCAGGTACGAGGTCCTCTAAGAATTCTAAGCAGAGTGTTTTCTCATGGCAGCTCAAACGAGGGCAATGTCGAAGACTTCCAGGCCATGTTGGACTGCCTAGAAATGTGGTTCTGATGTTGTTCGAGGGCTCTGGAAATGTAGCACGCCTGAAGTAACGTGCAGTGTGTTGCCCATCACTCGGCAGACACAGAGGGCCTCCGAGGGACCTATGGGCCTCGATGTTGCTCAGTAGGCCCACAGGGGTGTGGGGGTACTCAGTGATCTTGGAACGAAAATGATGCTCACCCGAGGGGCCTAGGAGTTCTCAAAGGGTACCTTCTTTAAAATAAAGCAGAACAGCGACTAAGAGCTCATGGGAAGAGCTGCCTGCCTCCCGTTCTGCATGGCTACTCGGGGCCTTACCTCGAGGCAAGGACTCACGTTGAGATTCCCTTTAGTTCTAGAGCATTACAAGAAGAGAGCCACCCCGGCCATGGAAGCACCCTGTGTAGCCAGAGAAAACCCATTTTCTTCCCAGACCCATGCCTACAGCGGCCAGAGGCCAGTCAACAGCAGAGAATTTCAGGGAGCTTCAAGGGAGCATGAATGGGGCTTTCCAAATGGAAAAGCAAGGCTAGTACCATCCCGCCCCCATTTCCATGGGCACACGCAGCATACATCCCTGTGGTTTCTGACAAGTCAAAAGAGACACAGAGCACACACTGGTTCTTCCCTGAATCAACTTCTCGAGGCAGAGTGTTCTGCATCTAGTGAACGGCCTCAACCAAGGCGCGCCCTAGCTAGACCTCTGGGCCCGTGCCTCTTCAGAAGCCTGCAGTGCTACAGGAAAAACTGTGCTTTAGTGGCAATAGGAACGCAAGCCGACTTTCTCCTGGAGGCAGGGTGACTTCAGGTAGGAGGTCCTGGTTGGAAGGCGAAGCCTAGTGTTTTTTTTCAGTGCCAATCAGAGTAGGGAATGAGTGCGACTTCCACGGCATGTTGGAACCTGCTAGAACCGTGCCCGTGAACCTGTGGTAGTGCTGGGGAAATCAAGCTGTCCCAAGAAAGAGTGTACTGTTTTGCCCATCACTCGGCATACACAGTGTGAGTACGAAGGCCTACGGGCCTGGATGTTGTTTAGAAGAGGCAGGGGAGCCTGGGGGTACTCAGTGTTCTTGCAGGGAATAGGGTTTCCAGGCGAGGCACCTAGGTGTCCCGCAAAGCGTACTGGCGTTCAAATGCTGCAGAGCAGCGACTACGGCCTCATGGAAACTGCTGCACGCCTCCGCTTCTGCAGAGCAATTCAGGGCCTTACCTCGAGGCAAGTCCTCACGTTGAGTGTCCCGTGAGCGACACCGCATGGTAGGATGCTGACTTTCTCCTTGAGTAGAGAGACTTCAGGTACGAGGTCCTCTAAGAATTCTAAGCAGAGTGTTTTCTCATGGCAGCTCAAACGAGGGCAATGTCGAAGACTTCCAGGCCATGTTGGACTGCCTAGAAATGTGGTTCTGCTGTTGTTCGAGGGCTCTGGAAATGTAGCACGCCTGAAGTAACGTGCAGTGTGTTGCCCATCACTCGGCAGACACAGAGGGCCTCCGAGGAACCTATGGGCCTCGATGTTGCTCAGTAGGCCCACAGGGGTGTGGGGGTACTCAGTGATCTTGGAACGAAAATGATGCTCACCCGAGGGGCCTAGGAGTTCTCAAAGGGTACCTTCTTTAAAATAAAGCAGAACAACGACTAAGAGCTCATGGGAAGAGCTGCCTGCCTCCCGTTCTGCATGGCTACTCGGGGCCTTACCTCGAGGCAAGGACTCACGTTGAGATTCCCTTTAGTTCTAGAGCATTACAAGAAGAGAGCCACCCCGGCCATGGAAGCACCCTGTGTAGCCAGAGAAAACCCATTTTCTTCCCAGACCCATGCCTACAGCGGCCAGAGGCCAGTCAACAGCAGAGAATTTCAGGGAGCTTCAAGGGAGCATGAATGGGGCTTTCCAAATGGAAAAGCAAGGCTAGTACCATCCCGCCCCCATTTCCATGGGCACACGCAGCATACATCCCTGTGGTTTCTGACAAGTCAAAAGAGACACAGAGCACACACTGGTTCTTCCCTGAATCAACTTCTCGAGGCAGAGTGTTCTGCATCTAGTGAACGGCCTCAACCAAGGCGCGCCCTAGCTAGACCTCTGGGCCCGTGCCTCTTCAGAAGCCTGCAGTGCTACAGGAAAAACTGTGCTTTAGTGGCAATAGGAACGCAAGCCGACTTTCTCCTGGAGGCAGGGTGACTTCAGGTAGGAGGTCCTGGTTGGAAGGCAAAGCCTAGTGTTTTTTTTTCAGTGCCAATCAGAGTAGGGAATGAGTGCGACTTCCACGGCATGTTGGAACCTGCTAGAACCGTGCCCGTGAACCTGTGGTAGTGCTGGGGAAATCAAGCTGTCCCAAGAAAGAGTGTACTGTTTTGCCCATCACTCGGCATACACAGTGTGAGTACGAAGGCCTACGGGCCTGGATGTTGTTTAGAAGAGGCAGGGGAGCCTGGGGGTACTCAGTGTTCTTGCAGGGAATAGGGTTTCCAGGCGAGGCACCTAGGTGTCCCGCAAAGCGTACTGGCGTTCAAATGCTGCAGAGCAGCGACTACGGCCTCATGGAAACTGCTGCACGCCTCCGCTTCTGCAGAGCAATTCAGGGCCTTACCTCGAGGCAAGTCCTCACGTTGAGTGTCCCGTGAGCGACACCGCATGGTAGGATGCTGACTTTCTCCTTGAGTAGAGAGACTTCAGGTACGAGGTCCTCTAAGAATTCTAAGCAGAGTGTTTTCTCATGGCAGCTCAAACGAGGGCAATGTCGAAGACTTCCAGGCCATGTTGGACTGCCTAGAAATGTGGTTCTGCTGTTGTTCGAGGGCTCTGGAAATGTAGCACGCCTGAAGTAACGTGCAGTGTGTTGCCCATCACTCGGCAGACACAGAGGGCCTCCGAGGGACCTATGGGCCTCGATGTTGCTCAGTAGGCCCACAGGGGTGTGGGGGTACTCAGTGATCTTGGAACGAAAATGATGCTCACCCGAGGGGCCTAGGAGTTCTCAAAGGGTACCTTCTTTAAAATAAAGCAGAACAGCGACTAAGAGCTCATGGGAAGAGCTGCCTGCCTCCCGTTCTGCATGGCTACTCGGGGCCTTACCTCGAGGCAAGGACTCACGTTGAGATTCCCTTTAGCTCTAGAGCATGGCTAGATGAGCCCCACCCCGGCCATGGAAGCACCCTGTGTAGCCAGAGAAAACCCATTTTCTTCCCAGACCCATGCCTACGGCGTCCAGAGGCCTGACAACAGCAGAGAATTTCAGGGAGCTTCCAGGGAGCATGAATGGGGCTTTCCAAATGGAAAAGCAAGGCTAGTACCATCCCGCCCCCATTTCCATGGGCACACGCAGCATACATCCCTGTGGTTTCTGACAAGTCAAAAGAGACACAGAGCACACACTTCGTCCTTCCCTGAATCAACTCCTCGAGGCAGGGTGTTCTGCATGTAGTGAACGGCCTCAACCAAGGCGCGCCCTAGCTAGACCTCTGGGCCCGTGCCTCTTCAGAAGCCTGCAGTGCTACAGGAAAAACTGTGCTTTAGTGGCAATAGGAACGCAAGCCGACTTTCTCCTGGAGGCAGGGTGACTTCAGGTAGGAGGTCCTGGTTGGAAGGCGAAGCCTAGTGTTGTTTTTCAGTGCCAATCAGAGTAGGGAATGAGTGCGACTTCCACGGCATGTTGGAACCTGCTAGAACCGTGCCCGTGAACCTGTGGTAGTGCTGGGGAAATCAAGCTGTCCCAAGAAAGAGTGTACTGTTTTGCCCATCACTCGGCATACACAGTGTGAGTACGAAGGCCTACGGGCCTGGATGTTGTTTAGAAGAGCCAGGGGAGCCTGGGGGTACTCAGTGTTCTTGCAGGGAATAGGGTTTCCAGGCGAGGCACCTAGGTGTCCCGCAAAGCGTACTGGCGTTCAAATGCTGCAGAGCAGCGATTACGGCCTCATGGAAACTGCTGCACGCCTCCGCTTCTGCAGAGCAATTCAGGGCCTTACCTCGAGGCAAGTCCTCACGTTGAGTGTCCCGTGAGCGACACCGCATGGTAGGATGCTGACTTTCTCCTTGAGTAGAGAGACTTCAGGTACGAGGTCCTCTAAGAATTCTAAGCAGAGTGTTTTCTCATGGCAGCTCAAACGAGGGCAATGTCGAAGACTTCCAGGCCATGTTGGACTGCCTAGAATTGTGGTTCTGCTGTTGTTCGAGGGCTCTGGAAATGTAGCACGCCTGAAGTAACGTGCAGTGTGTTGCCCATCACTCGGCAGACACAGAGGGCCTCCGAGGGACCTATGGGCCTCGATGTTGCTCAGTAGGCCCACAGGGGTGTGGGGGTACTCAGTGATCTTGGAACGAAAATGATGCTCACCCGAGGGGCCTAGGAGTTCTCAAAGGGTACCTTCTTTAAAATAAAGCAGAACAGCGACTAAGAGCTCATGGGAAGAGCTGCCTGCCTCCCGTTCTGCATGGCTACTCGGGGCCTTACCTCGAGGCAAGGACTCACGTTGAGATTCCCTTTAGCTCTAGAGCATGGCTAGATGAGCCCCACCCCGGCCATGGAAGCACCCTGTGTAGCCAGAGAAAACCCATTTTCTTCCCAGACCCATGCCTACGGCGTCCAGAGGCCTGACAACAGCAGAGAATTTCAGGGAGCTTCCAGGGAGCATGAATGGGGCTTTCCAAATGGAAAAGCAAGGCTAGTACCATCCCGCCCCCATTTCCATGGGCACACGCAGCATACATCCCTGTGGTTTCTGACAAGTCAAAAGAGACACAGAGCACACACTTCGTCCTTCCCTGAATCAACTCCTCGAGGCAGGGTGTTCTGCATGTAGTGAACGGCCTCAACCAAGGCGCGCCCTAGCTAGACCTCTGGGCCCTTGCTTCTTCAGAAGCCTGCAGTGCTACAGGAAAAACTGTGCTTTAGTGGCAATAGGAACGCAAGCCGACTTTCTCCTGGAGGCAGGGTGATTTCAGGTAGGAGGTCCTGGTTGGAAGGCGAAGCCTAGTGTTGTTTTTCAGTGCCAATCAGAGTAGGGAATGAGTGCGACTTCCACGGCATGTTGGAACCTGCTAGAACCGTGCCCGTGAACCTGTGGTAGTGCTGGGGAAATCAAGCTGTCCCAAGAAAGAGTGTACTGTTTTGCCCATCACTCGGCATACACAGTGTGAGTACGAAGGCCTACGGGCCTGGATGTTGTTTAGAAGAGCCAGGGGAGCCTGGGGGTACTCAGTGTTCTTGCAGGGAATAGGGTTTCCAGGCGAGGCACCTAGGTGTCCTGCAAAGCGTACTGGCGTTCAAATGCTGCAGAGCAGCGACTACGGCCTCATGGAAACTGCTGCATGCCTCCGCTTCTGCAGAGCAATTCAGGGCCTTACCTCGAGGCAAGTCCTCACGTTGAGTGTCCCGTGAGCGACACCGCATGGTAGGATGCTGACTTTCTCCTTGAGTAGAGAGACTTCAGGTACGAGGTCCTCTAAGAATTCTAAGCAGAGTGTTTTCTCATGGCAGCTCAAACGAGGGCAATGTCGAAGACTTCCAGGCCATGTTGGACTGCCTAGAATTGTGGTTCTGCTGTTGTTCGAGGGCTCTGGAAATGTAGCACGCCTGAAGTAACGTGCAGTGTGTTGCCCATCACTCGGCAGACACAGAGGGCCTCCGAGGAACCTATGGGCCTCGATGTTGCTCAGTAGGCCCACAGGGGTGTGGGGGTACTCAGTGATCTTGGAACGAAAATGATGCTCACCCGAGGGGCCTAGGAGTTCTCAAAGGGTACCTTCTTTAAAATAAAGCAGAACAGCGACTAAGAGCTCATGGGAAGAGCTGCCTGCCTCCCGTTCTGCATGGCTACTCGGGGCCTTACCTCGAGGCAAGGACTCACGTTGAGATTCCCTTTAGCTCTAGAGCATGGCTAGATGAGCCCCACCCCGGCCATGGAAGCACCCTGTGTAGCCAGAGAAAACCCATTTTCTTCCCAGACCCATGCCTACGGCGTCCAGAGGCCTGACAACAGCAGAGAATTTCAGGGAGCTTCCAGGGAGCATGAATGGGGCTTTCCAAATGGAAAAGCAAGGCTAGTACCATCCCGCCCCCATTTCCATGGGCACACGCAGCATACATCCCTGTGGTTTCTGACAAGACAAAAGAGACACAGAGCACACACTTCGTCCTTCCCTGAATCAACTCCTCGAGGCAGGGTGTTCTGCATGTAGTGAACGGCCTCAACCAAGGCGCGCCCTAGCTAGACCTCTGGGCCCTTGCTTCTTCAGAAGCCTGCAGTGCTACAGGAAAAACTGTGCTTTAGTGGCAATAGGAACGCAAGCCGACTTTCTCCTGGAGGCAGGGTGACTTCAGGTAGGAGGTCCTGGTTGGAAGGCGAAGCCTAGTGTTGTTTTTCAGTGCCAATCAGAGTAGGGAATGAGTGCGACTTCCACGGCATGTTGGAACCTGCTAGAACCGTGCCCGTGAACCTGTGGTAGTGCTGGGGAAATCAAGCTGTCCCAAGAAAGAGTGTACTGTTTTGCCCATCACTCGGCATACACAGTGTGAGTACGAAGGCCTACGGGCCTGGATGTTGTTTAGAAGAGCCAGGGGAGCCTGGGGGTACTCAGTGTTCTTGCAGGGAATAGGGTTTCCAGGCGAGGCACCTAGGTGTCCCGCAAAGCGTACTGGCGTTCAAATGCTGCAGAGCAGCGGCTACCGCCTCATGGAAACTGCTGCACGCCTCCGCTTCTGCAGAGCAATTCAGGGCCTTACCTCGAGGCAAGTCCTCACGTTGAGTGTCCCGTGAGCGACACCGCATGGTAGGATGCTGACTTTCTCCTTGAGTAGAGAGACTTCAGGTACGAGGTCCTCTAAGAATTCTAAGCAGAGTGTTTTCTCATGGCAGCTCAAACGAGGGCAATGTCGAAGACTTCCAGGCCATGTTGGACTGCCTAGAAATGTGGTTCTGCTGTTGTTCGAGGGCTCTGGAAATGTAGCACGCCTGAAGTAACGTGCAGTGTGTTGCCCATCACTCGGCACACACAGAGGGCCTCCGAGGGACCTATGGGCCTCGATGTTGCTCAGTAGGCCCACAGGGGTGTGGGGGTACTCAGTGATCTTGGAACGAAAATGATGCTCACCCGAGGGGCCTAGGAGTTCTCAAAGGGTACCTTCTTTAAAATAAAGCAGAACAGCGACTAAGAGCTCATGGGAAGAGCTGCCTGCCTCCCGTTCTGCATGGCTACTCGGGGCCTTACCTCGAGGCAAGGACTCACGTTGAGATTCCCTTTAGCTCTAGAGCATGGCTAGATGAGCCCCACCCCGGCCATGGAAGCACCCTGTGTAGCCAGAGAAAACCCATTTTCTTCCCAGACCCATGCCTACGGCGTCCAGAGGCCTGACAACAGCAGAGAATTTCAGGGAGCTTCCAGGGAGCATGAATGGGGCTTTCCAAATGGAAAAGCAAGGCTAGTACCATCCCGCCCCCATTTCCATGGGCACACGCAGCATACATCCCTGTGGTTTCTGACAAGACAAAAGAGACACAGAGCACACACTTCGTCCTTCCCTGAATCAACTCCTCGAGGCAGGGTGTTCTGCATGTAGTGAACGGCCTCAACCAAGGCGCGCCCTAGCTAGACCTCTGGGCCCGTGCCTCTTCAGAAGCCTGCAGTGCTACAGGAAAAACTGTGCTTTAGTGGCAATAGGAACGCAAGCCGACTTTCTCCTGGAGGCAGGGTGACTTCAGGTAGGAGGTCCTGGTTGGAAGGCGAAGCCTAGTGTTGTTTTTCAGTGCCAATCAGAGTAGGGAATGAGTGCGACTTCCACGGCATGTTGGAACCTGCTAGAACCGTGCCCGTGAACCTGTGGTAGTGCTGGGGAAATCAAGCTGTCCCAAGAAAGAGTGTACTGTTTTGCCCATCACTCGGCATACACAGTGTGAGTACGAAGGCCTACGGGCCTGGATGTTGTTTAGAAGAGCCAGGGGAGCCTGGGGGTACTCAGTGTTCTTGCAGGGAATAGGGTTTCCAGGCGAGGCACCTAGGTGTCCCGCAAAGCGTACTGGCGTTCAAATGCTGCAGAGCAGCGACTACGGCCTCATGGAAACTGCTGCACGCCTCCGCTTCTGCAGAGCAATTCAGGGCCTTACCTCGAGGCAAGTCCTCACGTTGAGTGTCCCGTGAGCGACACCGCATGGTAGGATGCTGACTTTCTCCTTGAGTAGAGAGACTTCAGGTACGAGGTCCTCTAAGAATTCTAAGCAGAGTGTTTTCTCATGGCAGCTCAAACGAGGGCAATGTCGAAGACTTCCAGGCCATGTTGGACTGCCTAGAAATGTGGTTCTGCTGTTGTTCGAGGGCTCTGGAAATGTAGCACGCCTGAAGTAACGTGCAGTGTGTTGCCCATCACTCGGCAGACACAGAGGGCCTCCGAGGGACCTATGGGCCTCGATGTTGCTCAGTAGGCCCACAGGGGTGTGGGGGTACTCAGTGATCTTGGAACGAAAATGATGCTCACCCGAGGGGCCTAGGAGTTCTCAAAGGGTACCTTCTTTAAAATAAAGCAGAACAGCGACTAAGAGCTCATGGGAAGAGCTGCCTGCCTCCCGTTCTGCATGGCTACTCGGGGCCTTACCTCGAGGCAAGGACTCACGTGGAGATTCCCTTTAGCTCTAGAGCATGGCTAGATGAGCCCCACCCCGGCCATGGAAGCACCCTGTGTAGCCAGAGAAAACCCATTTTCTTTCCAGACCCATGCCTACGGCGTCCAGAGGCCTGACAACAGCAGAGAATTTCAGGGAGCTTCCAGGGAGCATGAATGGGGCTTTCCAAATGGAAAAGCAAGGCTAGTACCATCCCGCCCCCATTTCCATGGGCACACGCAGCATACATCCCTGTGGTTTCTGACAAGACAAAAGAGACACAGAGCACACACTTCGTCCTTCCCTGAATCAACTCCTCGAGGCAGGGTGTTCTGCATGTAGTGAACGGCCTCAACCAAGGCGCGCCCTAGCTAGACCTCTGGGCCCTTGCTTCTTCAGAAGCCTGCAGTGCTACAGGAAAAACTGTGCTTTAGTGGCAATAGGAACGCAAGCCGACTTTCTCCTGGAGGCAGGGTGACTTCAGGTAGGAGGTCCTGGTTGGAAGGCGAAGCCTAGTGTTTTTTTTTCAGTGCCAATCAGAGTAGGGAATGAGTGCGACTTCCACGGCATGTTGGAACCTGCTAGAACCGTGCCCGTGAACCTGTGGTAGTGCTGGGGAAATCAAGCTGTCCCAAGAAAGAGTGTACTGTTTTGCCCATCACTCGGCATACACAGTGAGTACGAAGGCCTACGGGCCTGGATGTTGTTTAGAAGAGCCAGGGGAGCCTGGGGGTACTCAGTGTTCTTGCAGGGAATAGGGTTTCCAGGCGAGGCACCTAGGTGTCCCGCAAAGCGTACTGGCGTTCAAATGCTGCAGAGCAGCGGCTACCGCCTCATGGAAACTGCTGCACGCCTCCGCTTCTGCAGAGCAATTCAGGGCCTTACCTCGAGGCAAGTCCTCACGTTGAGTGTCCCGTGAGCGACACCGCATGGTAGGATGCTGACTTTCTCCTTGAGTAGAGAGACTTCAGGTACGAGGTCCTCTAAGAATTCTAAGCAGAGTGTTTTCTCATGGCAGCTCAAACGAGGGCAATGTCGAAGACTTCCAGGCCATGTTGGACTGCCTAGAAATGTGGTTCTGCTGTTGTTCGAGGGCTCTGGAAATGTAGCACGCCTGAAGTAACGTGCAGTGTGTTGCCCATCACTCGGCACACACAGAGGGCCTCCGAGGGACCTATGGGCCTCGATGTTGCTCAGTAGGCCCACAGGGGTGTGGGGGTACTCAGTGATCTTGGAACGAAAATGATGCTCACCCGAGGGGCCTAGGAGTTCTCAAAGGGTACCTTCTTTAAAATAAAGCAGAACAGCGACTAAGAGCTCATGGGAAGAGCTGCCTGCCTCCCGTTCTGCATGGCTACTCGGGGCCTTACCTCGAGGCAAGGACTCACGTTGAGATTCCCTTTAGCTCTAGAGCATGGCTAGATGAGCCCCACCCCGGCCATGGAAGCACCCTGTGTAGCCAGAGAAAACCCATTTTCTTCCCAGACCCATGCCTACGGCGTCCAGAGGCCTGACAACAGCAGAGAATTTCAGGGAGCTTCCAGGGAGCATGAATGGGGCTTTCCAAATGGAAAAGCAAGGCTAGTACCATCCCGCCCCCATTTCCATGGGCACACGCAGCATACATCCCTGTGGTTTCTGACAAGTCAAAAGAGACACAGAGCACACACTTCGTCCTTCCCTGAATCAACTCCTCGAGGCAGGGTGTTCTGCATGTAGTGAACGGCCTCAACCAAGGCGCGCCCTAGCTAGACCTCTGGGCCCTTGCTTCTTCAGAAGCCTGCAGTGCTACAGGAAAAACTGTGCTTTAGTGGCAATAGGAACGCAAGCCGACTTTCTCCTGGAGGCAGGGTGACTTCAGGTAGGAGGTCCTGGTTGGAAGGCGAAGCCTAGTGTTTTATTTTCAGTGCCAATCAGAGTAGGGAATGAGTGCGACTTCCACGGCATGTTGGAACCTGCTAGAACCGTGCCCGTGAACCTGTGGTAGTGCTGGGGAAATCAAGCTGTCCCAAGAAAGAGTGTACTGTTTTGCCCATCACTCGGCATACACAGTGTGAGTACGAAGGCCTACGGGCCTGGATGTTGTTTAGAAGAGGCAGGGGAGCCTGGGGGTACTCAGTGTTCTTGCAGGGAATAGGGTTTCCAGGCGAGGCACCTAGGTGTCCCGCAAAGCGTACTGGCGTTCAAATGCTGCACAGCAGCGGCTACCGCCTCATGGAAACTGCTGCACGCCTCCGCTTCTGCAGAGCAATTCAGGGCCTTACCTCGAGGCAAGTCCTCACGTTGAGTGTCCCGTGAGCGACACCGCATGGTAGGATGCTGACTTTCTCCTTGAGTAGAGAGACTTCAGGTACGAGGTCCTCTAAGAATTCTAAGCAGAGTGTTTTCTCATGGCAGCTCAAACGAGGGCAATGTCGAAGACTTCCAGGCCATGTTGGACTGCCTAGAAATGTGGTTCTGCTGTTGTTCGAGGGCTCTGGAAATGTAGCACGCCTGAAGTAACGTGCAGTGTGTTGCCCATCACTCGGCACACACAGAGGGCCTCCGAGGGACCTATGGGCCTCGATGTTGCTCAGTAGGCCCACAGGGGTGTGGGGGTACTCAGTGATCTTGGAACGAAAATGATGCTCACCCGAGGGGCCTAGGAGTTCTCAAAGGGTACCTTCTTTCAAATAAAGCAGAACAGCGACTAAGAGCTCATGGGAAGAGCTGCCTGCCTCCCGTTCTGCATGGCTACTCGGGGCCTTACCTCGAGGCAAGGACTCACGTTGAGATTCCCTTTAGCTCTAGAGCATGGCTAGATGAGCCCCACCCCGGCCATGGAAGCACCCTGTGTAGCCAGAGAAAACCCATTTTCTTCCCAGACCCATGCCTACGGCGTCCAGAGGCCTGACAACAGCAGAGAATTTCAGGGAGCTTCCAGGGAGCATGAATGGGGCTTTCCAAATGGAAAAGCAAGGCTAGTACCATCCCGCCCCCATTTCCATGGGCACACGCAGCATACATCCCTGTGGTTTCTGACAAGACAAAAGAGACACAGAGCACACACTTCGTCCTTCCCTGAATCAACTCCTCGAGGCAGGGTGTTCTGCATGTAGTGAACGGCCTCAACCAAGGCGCGCCCTAGCTAGACCTCTGGGCCCGTGCCTCTTCAGAAGCCTGCAGTGCTACAGGAAAAACTGTGCTTTAGTGGCAATAGGAACGCAAGCCGACTTTCTCCTGGAGGCAGGGTGACTTCAGGTAGGAGGTCCTGGTTGGAAGGCGAAGCCTAGTGTTGTTTTTCAGTGCCAATCAGAGTAGGGAATGAGTGCGACTTCCACGGCATGTTGGAACCTGCTAGAACCGTGCCCGTGAACCTGTGGTAGTGCTGGGGAAATCAAGCTGTCCCAAGAAAGAGTGTACTGTTTTGCCCATCACTCGGCATACACAGTGTGAGTACGAAGGCCTACGGGCCTGGATGTTGTTTAGAAGAGCCAGGGGAGCCTGGGGGTACTCAGTGTTCTTGCAGGGAATAGGGTTTCCAGGCGAGGCACCTAGGTGTCCCGCAAAGCGTACTGGCGTTCAAATGCTGCAGAGCAGCGGCTACCGCCTCATGGAAACTGCTGCACGCCTCCGCTTCTGCAGAGCAATTCAGGGCCTTACCTCGAGGCAAGTCCTCACGTTGAGTGTCCCGTGAGCGACACCGCATGGTAGGATGCTGACTTTCTCCTTGAGTAGAGAGACTTCAGGTACGAGGTCCTCTAAGAATTCTAAGCAGAGTGTTTTCTCATGGCAGCTCAAACGAGGGCAATGTCGAAGACTTCCAGGCCATGTTGGACTGCCTAGAATTGTGGTTCTGATGTTGTTCGAGGGCTCTGGAAATGTAGCACGCCTGAAGTAACGTGCAGTGTGTTGCCCATCACTCGGCACACACAGAGGGCCTCCGAGGGACCTATGGGCCTCGATGTTGCTCAGTAGGCCCACAGGGGTGTGGGGGTACTCAGTGATCTTGAAACGAAAATGATGCTCACCCGAGGGGCCTAGGAGTTCTCAAAGGGTACCTTCTTTCAAATAAAGCAGAACAGCGACTAAGAGCTCATGGGAAGAGCTGCCTGCCTCCCGTTCTGCATGGCTACTCGGGGCCTTACCTCGAGGCAAGGACTCACGTTGAGATTCCCTTTAGCTCTAGAGCATGGCTAGATGAGCCCCACCCCGGCCATGGAAGCACCCTGTGTAGCCAGAGAAAACCCATTTTCTTCCCAGACCCATGCCTACGGCGTCCAGAGGCCTGACAACAGCAGAGAATTTCAGGGAGCTTCCAGGGAGCATGAATGGGGCTTTCCAAATGGAAAAGCAAGGCTAGTACCATCCCGCCCCCATTTCCATGGGCACACGCAGCATACATCCCTGTGGTTTCTGACAAGTCAAAAGAGACACAGAGCACACACTTCGTCCTTCCCTGAATCAACTCCTCGAGGCAGGGTGTTCTGCATGTAGTGAACGGCCTCAACCAAGGCGCGCCCTAGCTAGACCTCTGGGCCCGTGCCTCTTCAGAAGCCTGCAGTGCTACAGGAAAAACTGTGCTTTAGTGGCAATAGGAACGCAAGCCGACTTTCTCCTGGAGGCAGGGTGACTTCAGGTAGGAGGTCCTGGTTGGAAGGCGAAGCCTAGTGTTGTTTTTCAGTGCCAATCAGAGTAGGGAATGAGTGCGACTTCCACGGCATGTTGGAACCTGCTAGAACCGTGCCCGTGAACCTGTGGTAGTGCTGGGGAAATCAAGCTGTCCCAAGAAAGAGTGTACTGTTTTGCCCATCACTCGGCATACACAGTGTGAGTACGAAGGCCTACGGGCCTGGATGTTGTTTAGAAGAGCCAGGGGAGCCTGGGGGTACTCAGTGTTCTTGCAGGGAATAGGGTTTCCAGGCGAGGCACCTAGGTGTCCCGCAAAGCGTACTGGCGTTCAAATGCTGCAGAGCAGCGGCTACCGCCTCATGGAAACTGCTGCACGCCTCCGCTTCTGCAGAGCAATTCAGGGCCTTACCTCGAGGCAAGTCCTCACGTTGAGTGTCCCGTGAGCGACACCGCATGGTAGGATGCTGACTTTCTCCTTGAGTAGAGAGACTTCAGGTACGAGGTCCTCTAAGAATTCTAAGCAGAGTGTTTTCTCATGGCAGCTCAAACGAGGGCAATGTCGAAGACTTCCAGGCCATGTTGGACTGCCTAGAAATGTGGTTCTGCTGTTGTTCGAGGGCTCTGGAAATGTAGCACGCCTGAAGTAACGTGCAGTGTGTTGCCCATCACTCGGCAGACACAGAGGGCCTCCGAGGGACCTATGGGCCTCGATGTTGCTCAGTAGGCCCACAGGGGTGTGGGGGTACTCAGTGATCTTGGAACGAAAATGATGCTCACCCGAGGGGCCTAGGAGTTCTCAAAGGGTACCTTCTTTAAAATAAAGCAGAACAGCGACTAAGAGCTCATGGGAAGAGCTGCCTGCCTCCCGTTCTGCATGGCTACTCGGGGCCTTACCTCGAGGCAAGGACTCACGTTGAGATTCCCTTTAGCTCTAGAGCATGGCTAGATGAGCCCCACCCCGGCCATGGAAGCACCCTGTGTAGCCAGAGAAAACCCATTTTCTTCCCAGACCCATGCCTACGGCGTCCAGAGGCCTGACAACAGCAGAGAATTTCAGGGAGCTTCCAGGGAGCATGAATGGGGCTTTCCAAATGGAAAAGCAAGGCTAGTACCATCCCGCCCCCATTTCCATGGGCACACGCAGCATACATCCCTGTGGTTTCTGACAAGACAAAAGAGACACAGAGCACACACTTCGTCCTTCCCTGAATCAACTCCTCGAGGCAGGGTGTTCTGCATGTAGTGAACGGCCTCAACCAAGGCGCGCCCTAGCTAGACCTCTGGGCCCGTGCCTCTTCAGAAGCCTGCAGTGCTACAGGAAAAACTGTGCTTTAGTGGCAATAGGAACGCAAGCCGACTTTCTCCTGGAGGCAGGGTGACTTCAGGTAGGAGGTCCTGGTTGGAAGGCGAAGCCTAGTGTTTTTTTTCAGTGCCAATCAGAGTAGGGAATGAGTGCGACTTCCACGGCATGTTGGAACCTGCTAGAACCGTGCCCGTGAACCTGTGGTAGTGCTGGGGAAATCAAGCTGTCCCAAGAAAGAGTGTACTGTTTTGCCCATCACTCGGCATACACAGTGTGAGTACGAAGGCCTACGGGCCTGGATGTTGTTTAGAAGAGCCAGGGGAGCCTGGGGGTACTCAGTGTTCTTGCAGGGAATAGGGTTTCCAGGCGAGGCACCTAGGTGTCCCGCAAAGCGTACTGGCGTTCAAATGCTGCAGAGCAGCGACTACGGCCTCATGGAAACTGCTGCACGCCTCCGCTTCTGCAGAGCAATTCAGGGCCTTACCTCGAGGCAAGTCCTCACGTTGAGTGTCCCGTGAGCGACACCGCATGGTAGGATGCTGACTTTCTCCTTGAGTAGAGAGACTTCAGGTACGAGGTCCTCTAAGAATTCTAAGCAGAGTGTTTTCTCATGGCAGCTCAAACGAGGGCAATGTCGAAGACTTCCAGGCCATGTTGGACTGCCTAGAATTGTGGTTCTGATGTTGTTCGAGGGCTCTGGAAATGTAGCACGCCTGAAGTAACGTGCAGTGTGTTGCCCATCACTCGGCAGACACAGAGGGCCTCCGAGGAACCTATGGGCCTCGATGTTGCTCAGTAGGCCCACAGGGGTGTGGGGGTACTCAGTGATCTTGGAACGAAAATGATGCTCACCCGAGGGGCCTAGGAGTTCTCAAAGGGTACCTTCTTTCAAATAAAGCAGAACAGCGACTAAGAGCTCATGGGAAGAGCTGCCTGCCTCCCGTTCTGCATGGCTACTCGGGGCCTTACCTCGAGGCAAGGACTCACGTTGAGATTCCCTTTAGCTCTAGAGCATGGCTAGATGAGCCCCACCCCGGCCATGGAAGCACCCTGTGTAGCCAGAGAAAACCCATTTTCTTCCCAGACCCATGCCTACGGCGTCCAGAGGCCTGACAACAGCAGAGAATTTCAGGAAGCTTCCAGGGAGCATGAATGGGGCTTTCCAAATGGAAAAGCAAGGCTAGTACCATCCCGCCCCCATTTCCATGGGCACACGCAGCATACATCCCTGTGGTTTCTGACAAGTCAAAAGAGACACAGAGCACACACTTCGTCCTTCCCTGAATCAACTCCTCGAGGCAGGGTGTTCTGCATGTAGTGAACGGCCTCAACCAAGGCGCGCCCTAGCTAGACCTCTGGGCCCTTGCTTCTTCAGAAGCCTGCAGTGCTACAGGAAAAACTGTGCTTTAGTGGCAATAGGCAAGCAATCCGCCTTTCTCCTGGAGGCAGGGTGACTTCAGGTAGGAGGTCCTGGTTGGAAGGCGAAGCCTAGTGTTGTTTTTCAGTGCCAATCAGAGTAGGGAATGAGTGCGACTTCCACGGCATGTTGGAACCTGCTAGAACCGTGCCCGTGAACCTGTGGTAGTGCTGGGGAAATCAAGCTGTCCCAAGAAAGAGTGTACTGTTTTGCCCATCACTCGGCATACACAGTGTGAGTACGAAGGCCTACGGGCCTGGATGTTGTTTAGAAGAGCCAGGGGAGCCTGGGGGTACTCAGTGTTCTTGCAGGGAATAGGGTTTCCAGGCGAGGCACCTAGGTGTCCCGCAAAGCGTACTGGCGTTCAAATGCTGCAGAGCAGCGGCTACCGCCTCATGGAAACTGCTGCACGCCTCCGCTTCTGCAGAGCAATTCAGGGCCTTACCTCGAGGCAAGTCCTCACGTTGAGTGTCCCGTGAGCGACACCGCATGGTAGGATGCTGACTTTCTCCTTGAGTAGAGAGACTTCAGGTACGAGGTCCTCTAAGAATTCTAAGCAGAGTGTTTTCTCATGGCAGCTCAAACGAGGGCAATGTCGAAGACTTCCAGGCCATGTTGGACTGCCTAGAAATGTGGTTCTGCTGTTGTTCGAGGGCTCTGGAAATG
This sequence comes from Eubalaena glacialis, assembly GCF_028564815.1. Lineage (NCBI taxonomy): Eukaryota > Metazoa > Chordata > Mammalia > Artiodactyla > Balaenidae > Eubalaena > Eubalaena glacialis. Next base: position 100,384,450 of record NC_083716.1, read on the forward strand.
TAGCACGCCTGAAGTAACGTGCAGTGTGTTGCCCATCACTCGGCACACACAGAGGGCCTCCGAGGGACCTATGGGCCTCGATGTTGCTCAGTAGGCCCACAGGGGTGTGGGGGTACTCAGTGATCTTGGAACGAAAATGATGCTCACCCGAGGGGCCTAGGAGTTCTCAAAGGGTACCTTCTTTAAAATAAAGCAGAACAGCGACTAAGAGCTCATGGGAAGAGCTGCCTGCCTCCCGTTCTGCATGGCTACTCGGGGCCTTACCTCGAGGCAAGGACTCACGTTGAGATTCCCTTTAGCTCTAGAGCATGGCTAGATGAGCCCCACCCCGGCCATGGAAGCACCCTGTGTAGCCAGAGAAAACCCATTTTCTTCCCAGACCCATGCCTACGGCGTCCAGAGGCCTGACAACAGCAGAGAATTTCAGGGAGCTTCCAGGGAGCATGAATGGGGCTTTCCAAATGGAAAAGCAAGGCTAGTACCATCCCGCCCCCATTTCCATGGGCACACGCAGCATACATCCCTGTGGTTTCTGACAAGTCAAAAGAGACACAGAGCACACACTTCGTCCTTCCCTGAATCAACTCCTCGAGGCAGGGTGTTCTGCATGTAGTGAACGGCCTCAACCAAGGCGCGCCCTAGCTAGACCTCTGGGCCCGTGCCTCTTCAGAAGCCTGCAGTGCTACAGGAAAAACTGTGCTTTAGTGGCAATAGGAACGCAAGCCGACTTTCTCCTGGAGGCAGGGTGACTTCAGGTAGGAGGTCCTGGTTGGAAGGCGAAGCCTAGTGTTGTTTTTCAGTGCCAATCAGAGTAGGGAATGAGTGCGACTTCCACGGCATGTTGGAACCTGCTAGAACCGTGCCCGTGAACCTGTGGTAGTGCTGGGGAAATCAAGCTGTCCCAAGAAAGAGTGTACTGTTTTGCCCATCACTCGGCATACACAGTGTGAGTACGAAGGCCTACGGGCCTGGATGTTGTTTAGAAGAGCCAGGGGAGCCTGGGGGTACTCAGTGTTCTTGCAGGGAATAGGGTTTCCAGGCGAGGCACCTAGGTGTCCCGCAAAGCGTACTGGCGTTCAAATGCTGCAGAGCAGCGACTACGGCCTCATGGAAACTGCTGCACGCCTCCGCTTCTGCAGAGCAATTCAGGGCCTTACCTCGAGGCAAGTCCTCACGTGGAGTGTCCCGTGAGCGACACCGCATGGTAGGATGCTGACTTTCTCCTTGAGTAGAGAGACTTCAGGTACGAGGTCCTCTAAGAATTCTAAGCAGAGTGTTTTCTCATGGCAGCTCAAACGAGGGCAATGTCGAAGACTTCCAGGCCATGTTGGACTGCCTAGAATTGTGGTTCTGCTGTTGTTCGAGGGCTCTGGAAATGTAGCACGCCTGAAGTAACGTGCAGTGTGTTGCCCATCACTCGGCAGACACAGAGGGCCTCCGAGGAACCTATGGGCCTCGATGTTGCTCAGTAGGCCCACAGGGGTGTGGGGGTACTCAGTGATCTTGGAACGAAAATGATGCTCACCCGAGGGGCCTAGGAGTTCTCAAAGGGTACCTTCTTTCAAATAAAGCAGAACAGCGACTAAGAGCTCATGGGAAGAGCTGCCTGCCTCCCGTTCTGCATGGCTACTCGGGGCCTTACCTCGAGGCAAGGACTCACGTTGAGATTCCCTTTAGCTCTAGAGCATGGCTAGATGAGCCCCACCCCGGCCATGGAAGCACCCTGTGTAGCCAGAGAAAACCCATTTTCTTCCCAGACCCATGCCTACGGCGTCCAGAGGCCTGACAACAGCAGAGAATTTCAGGGAGCTTCCAGGGAGCATGAATGGGGCTTTCCAAATGGAAAAGCAAGGCTAGTACCATCCCGCCCCCATTTCCATGGGCACACGCAGCATACATCCCTGTGGTTTCTGACAAGACAAAAGAGACACAGAGCACACACTTCGTCCTTCCCTGAATCAACTCCTCGAGGCAGGGTGTTCTGCATGTAGTGAACGGCCTCAACCAAGGCGCGCCCTAGCTAGACCTCTGGGCCCTTGCTTCTTCAGAAGCCTGCAGTGCTACAGGAAAAACTGTGCTTTAGTGGCAATAGGAACGCAAGTCGACTTTCTCCTGGAGGCAGGGTGACTTCAGGTAGGAGGTCCTGGTTGGAAGGCGAAGCCTAGTGTTTTTTTTTCAGTACCAATCAGAGTAGGGAATGAGTGCGACTTCCACGGCATGTTGGAACCTGCTAGAACCGTGCCCGTGAACCTGTGGTAGTGCTGGGGAAATCAAGCTGTCCCAAGAAAGAGTGTACTGTTTTGCCCATCACTCGGCATACACAGTGAGTACGAAGGCCTACGGGCCTGGATGTTGTTTAGAAGAGCCAGGGGAGCCTGGGGGTACTCAGTGTTCTTGCAGGGAATAGGGTTTCCAGGCGAGGCACCTAGGTGTCCCGCAAAGCGTACTGGCGTTCAAATGCTGCAGAGCAGCGGCTACCGCCTCATGGAAACTGCTACACGCCTCCGCTTCTGCAGAGCAATTCAGGGCCTTACCTCGAGGCAAGTCCTCACGTTGAGTGTCCCGTGAGCGACACCGCATGGTAGGATGCTGACTTTCTCCTTGAGTAGAGAGACTTCAGGTACGAGGTCCTCTAAGAATTCTAAGCAGAGTGTTTTCTCATGGCAGCTCAAACGAGGGCAATGTCGAAGACTTCCAGGCCATGTTGGACTGCCTAGAAATGTGGTTCTGCTGTTGTTCGAGGGCTCTGGAAATGTAGCACGCCTGAAGTAACGTGCAGTGTGTTGCCCATCACTCGGCAGACACAGAGGGCCTCCGAGGGACCTATGGGCCTCGATGTTGCTCAGTAGGCCCACAGGGGTGTGGGGGTACTCAGTGATCTTGGAACGAAAATGATGCTCACCCGAGGGGCCTAGGAGTTCTCAAAGGGTACCTTCTTTAAAATAAAGCAGAACAGCGACTAAGAGCTCATGGGAAGAGCTGCCTGCCTCCCGTTCTGCATGGCTACTCGGGGCCTTACCTCGAGGCAAGGACTCACGTTGAGATTCCCTTTAGCTCTAGAGCATGGCTAGATGAGCCCCACCCCGGCCATGGAAGCACCCTGTGTAGCCAGAGAAAACCCATTTTCTTCCCAGACCCATGCCTACGGCGTCCAGAGGCCTGACAACAGCAGAGAATTTCAGGGAGCTTCCAGGGAGCATGAATGGGGCTTTCCAAATGGAAAAGCAAGGCTAGTACCATCCCGCCCCCATTTCCATGGGCACACGCAGCATACATCCCTGTGGTTTCTGACAAGTCAAAAGAGACACAGAGCACACACTTCGTCCTTCCCTGAATCAACTCCTCGAGGCAGGGTGTTCTGCATGTAGTGAACGGCCTCAACCAAGGCGCGCCCTAGCTAGACCTCTGGGCCCGTGCCTCTTCAGAAGCCTGCAGTGCTACAGGAAAAACTGTGCTTTAGTGGCAATAGGAACGCAAGCCGACTTTCTCCTGGAGGCAGGGTGACTTCAGGTAGGAGGTCCTGGTTGGAAGGCGAAGCCTAGTGTTGTTTTTCAGTGCCAATCAGAGTAGGGAATGAGTGCGACTTCCACGGCATGTTGGAACCTGCTAGAACCGTGCCCGTGAACCTGTGGTAGTGCTGGGGAAATCAAGCTGTCCCAAGAAAGAGTGTACTGTTTTGCCCATCACTCGGCATACACAGTGTGAGTACGAAGGCCTACGGGCCTGGATGTTGTTTAGAAGAGCCAGGGGAGCCTGGGGGTACTCAGTGTTCTTGCAGGGAATAGGGTTTCCAGGCGAGGCACCTAGGTGTCCCGCAAAGCGTACTGGCGTTCAAATGCTGCAGAGCAGCGGCTACCGCCTCATGGAAACTGCTGCACGCCTCCGCTTCTGCAGAGCAATTCAGGGCCTTACCTCGAGGCAAGTCCTCACGTTGAGTGTCCCGTGAGCGACACCGCATGGTAGGATGCTGACTTTCTCCTTGAGTAGAGAGACTTCAGGTACGAGGTCCTCTAAGAATTCTAAGCAGAGTGTTTTCTCATGGCAGCTCAAACGAGGGCAATGTCGAAGACTTCCAGGCCATGTTGGACTGCCTAGAAATGTGGTTCTGCTGTTGTTCGAGGGCTCTGGAAATGTAGCACGCCTGAAGTAACGTGCAGTGTGTTGCCCATCACTCGGCAGACACAGAGGGCCTCCGAGGGACCTATGGGCCTCGATGTTGCTCAGTAGGCCCACAGGGGTGTGGGGGTACTCAGTGATCTTGGAACGAAAATGATGCTCACCCGAGGGGCCTAGGAGTTCTCAAAGGGTACCTTCTTTCAAATAAAGCAGAACAGCGACTAAGAGCTCATGGGAAGAGCTGCCTGCCTCCCGTTCTGCATGGCTACTCGGGGCCTTACCTCGAGGCAAGGACTCACGTTGAGATTCCCTTTAGCTCTAGAGCATGGCTAGATGAGCCCCACCCCGGCCATGGAAGCACCCTGTGTAGCCAGAGAAAACCCATTTTCTTCCCAGACCCATGCCTACGGCGTCCAGAGGCCTGACAACAGCAGAGAATTTCAGGGAGCTTCCAGGGAGCATGAATGGGGCTTTCCAAATGGAAAAGCAAGGCTAGTACCATCCCGCCCCCATTTCCATGGGCACACGCAGCATACATCCCTGTGGTTTCTGACAAGTCAAAAGAGACACAGAGCACACACTTCGTCCTTCCCTGAATCAACTCCTCGAGGCAGGGTGTTCTGCATGTAGTGAACGGCCTCAACCAAGGCGCGCCCTAGCTAGACCTCTGGGCCCGTGCCTCTTCAGAAGCCTGCAGTGCTACAGGAAAAACTGTGCTTTAGTGGCAATAGGAACGCAAGCCGACTTTCTCCTGGAGGCAGGGTGACTTCAGGTAGGAGGTCCTGGTTGGAAGGCGAAGCCTAGTGTTGTTTTTCAGTGCCAATCAGAGTAGGGAATGAGTGCGACTTCCACGGCATGTTGGAACCTGCTAGAACCGTGCCCGTGAACCTGTGGTAGTGCTGGGGAAATCAAGCTGTCCCAAGAAAGAGTGTACTGTTTTGCCCATCACTCGGCATACACAGTGTGAGTACGAAGGCCTACGGGCCTGGATGTTGTTTAGAAGAGCCAGGGGAGCCTGGGGGTACTCAGTGTTCTTGCAGGGAATAGGGTTTCCAGGCGAGGCACCTAGGTGTCCCGCAAAGCGTACTGGCGTTCAAATGCTGCAGAGCAGCGGCTACCGCCTCATGGAAACTGCTGCACGCCTCCGCTTCTGCAGAGCAATTCAGGGCCTTACCTCGAGGCAAGTCCTCACGTTGAGTGTCCCGTGAGCGACACCGCATGGTAGGATGCTGACTTTCTCCTTGAGTAGAGAGACTTCAGGTACGAGGTCCTCTAAGAATTCTAAGCAGAGTGTTTTCTCATGGCAGCTCAAACGAGGGCAATGTCGAAGACTTCCAGGCCATGTTGGACTGCCTAGAAATGTGGTTCTGCTGTTGTTCGAGGGCTCTGGAAATGTAGCACGCCTGAAGTAACGTGCAGTGTGTTGCCCATCACTCGGCACACACAGAGGGCCTCCGAGGGACCTATGGGCCTCGATGTTGCTCAGTAGGCCCACAGGGGTGTGGGGGTACTCAGTGATCTTGGAACGAAAATGATGCTCACCCGAGGGGCCTAGGAGTTCTCAAAGGGTACCTTCTTTAAAATAAAGCAGAACAGCGACTAAGAGCTCATGGGAAGAGCTGCCTGCCTCCCGTTCTGCATGGCTACTCGGGGCCTTACCTCGAGGCAAGGACTCACGTTGAGATTCCCTTTAGCTCTAGAGCATGGCTAGATGAGCCCCACCCCGGCCATGGAAGCACCCTGTGTAGCCAGAGAAAACCCATTTTCTTCCCAGACCCATGCCTACGGCGTCCAGAGGCCTGACAACAGCAGAGAATTTCAGGGAGCTTCCAGGGAGCATGAATGGGGCTTTCCAAATGGAAAAGCAAGGCTAGTACCATCCCGCCCCCATTTCCATGGGCACACGCAGCATACATCCCTGTGGTTTCTGACAAGTCAAAAGAGACACAGAGCACACACTTCGTCCTTCCCTGAATCAACTCCTCGAGGCAGGGTGTTCTGCATGTAGTGAACGGCCTCAACCAAGGCGCGCCCTAGCTAGACCTCTGGGCCCGTGCCTCTTCAGAAGCCTGCAGTGCTACAGGAAAAACTGTGCTTTAGTGGCAATAGGAACGCAAGCCGACTTTCTCCTGGAGGCAGGGTGACTTCAGGTAGGAGGTCCTGGTTGGAAGGCGAAGCCTAGTGTTTTTTTTCAGTGCCAATCAGAGTAGGGAATGAGTGCGACTTCCACGGCATGTTGGAACCTGCTAGAACCGTGCCCGTGAACCTGTGGTAGTGCTGGGGAAATCAAGCTGTCCCAAGAAAGAGTGTACTGTTTTGCCCATCACTCGGCATACACAGTGTGAGTACGAAGGCCTACGGGCCTGGATGTTGTTTAGAAGAGCCAGGGGAGCCTGGGGGTACTCAGTGTTCTTGCAGGGAATAGGGTTTCCAGGCGAGGCACCTAGGTGTCCCGCAAAGCGTACTGGCGTTCAAATGCTGCAGAGCAGCGGCTACCGCCTCATGGAAACTGCTGCACGCCTCCGCTTCTGCAGAGCAATTCAGGGCCTTACCTCGAGGCAAGTCCTCACGTTGAGTGTCCCGTGAGCGACACCGCATGGTAGGATGCTGACTTTCTCCTTGAGTAGAGAGACTTCAGGTACGAGGTCCTCTAAGAATTCTAAGCAGAGTGTTTTCTCATGGCAGCTCAAACGAGGGCAATGTCGAAGACTTCCAGGCCATGTTGGACTGCCTAGAAATGTGGTTCTGCTGTTGTTCGAGGGCTCTGGAAATGTAGCACGCCTGAAGTAACGTGCAGTGTGTTGCCCATCACTCGGCACACACAGAGGGCCTCCGAGGGACCTATGGGCCTCGATGTTGCTCAGTAGGCCCACAGGGGTGTGGGGGTACTCAGTGATCTTGGAACGAAAATGATGCTCACCCGAGGGGCCTAGGAGTTCTCAAAGGGTACCTTCTTTAAAATAAAGCAGAACAGCGACTAAGAGCTCATGGGAAGAGCTGCCTGCCTCCCGTTCTGCATGGCTACTCGGGGCCTTACCTCGAGGCAAGGACTCACGTTGAGATTCCCTTTAGCTCTAGAGCATGGCTAGATGAGCCCCACCCCGGCCATGGAAGCACCCTGTGTAGCCAGAGAAAACCCATTTTCTTCCCAGACCCATGCCTACGGCGTCCAGAGGCCTGACAACAGCAGAGAATTTCAGGGAGCTTCCAGGGAGCATGAATGGGGCTTTCCAAATGGAAAAGCAAGGCTAGTACCATCCCGCCCCCATTTCCATGGGCACACGCAGCATACATCCCTGTGGTTTCTGACAAGTCAAAAGAGACACAGAGCACACACTTCGTCCTTCCCTGAATCAACTCCTCGAGGCAGGGTGTTCTGCATGTAGTGAACGGCCTCAACCAAGGCGCGCCCTAGCTAGACCTCTGGGCCCGTGCCTCTTCAGAAGCCTGCAGTGCTACAGGAAAAACTGTGCTTTAGTGGCAATAGGAACGCAAGCCGACTTTCTCCTGGAGGCAGGGTGACTTCAGGTAGGAGGTCCTGGTTGGAAGGCGAAGCCTAGTGTTGTTTTTCAGTGCCAATCAGAGTAGGGAATGAGTGCGACTTCCACGGCATGTTGGAACCTGCTAGAACCGTGCCCGTGAACCTGTGGTAGTGCTGGGGAAATCAAGCTGTCCCAAGAAAGAGTGTACTGTTTTGCCCATCACTCGGCATACACAGTGTGAGTACGAAGGCCTACGGGCCTGGATGTTGTTTAGAAGAGCCAGGGGAGCCTGGGGGTACTCAGTGTTCTTGCAGGGAATAGGGTTTCCAGGCGAGGCACCTAGGTGTCCCGCAAAGCGTACTGGCGTTCAAATGCTGCAGAGCAGCGGCTACCGCCTCATGGAAACTGCTGCACGCCTCCGCTTCTGCAGAGCAATTCAGGGCCTTACCTCGAGGCAAGTCCTCACGTTGAGTGTCCCGTGAGCGACACCGCATGGTAGGATGCTGACTTTCTCCTTGAGTAGAGAGACTTCAGGTACGAGGTCCTCTAAGAATTCTAAGCAGAGTGTTTTCTCATGGCAGCTCAAACGAGGGCAATGTCGAAGACTTCCAGGCCATGTTGGACTGCCTAGAAATGTGGTTCTGCTGTTGTTCGAGGGCTCTGGAAATGTAGCACGCCTGAAGTAACGTGCAGTGTGTTGCCCATCACTCGGCAGACACAGAGGGCCTCCGAGGGACCTATGGGCCTCGATGTTGCTCAGTAGGCCCACAGGGGTGTGGGGGTACTCAGTGATCTTGGAACGAAAATGATGCTCACCCGAGGGGCCTAGGAGTTCTCAAAGGGTACCTTCTTTAAAATAAAGCAGAACAGCGACTAAGAGCTCATGGGAAGAGCTGCCTGCCTCCCGTTCTGCATGGCTACTCGGGGCCTTACCTCGAGGCAAGGACTCACGTGGAGATTCCCTTTAGCTCTAGAGCATGGCTAGATGAGCCCCACCCCGGCCATGGAAGCACCCTGTGTAGCCAGAGAAAACCCATTTTCTTCCCAGACCCATGCCTACGGCGTCCAGAGGCCTGACAACAGCAGAGAATTTCAGGAAGCTTCCAGGGAGCATGAATGGGGCTTTCCAAATGGAAAAGCAAGGCTAGTACCATCCCGCCCCCATTTCCATGGGCACACGCAGCATACATCCCTGTGGTTTCTGACAAGTCAAAAGAGACACAGAGCACACACTTCGTCCTTCCCTGAATCAACTCCTCGAGGCAGGGTGTTCTGCATGTAGTGAACGGCCTCAACCAAGGCGCGCCCTAGCTAGACCTCTGGGCCCGTGCCTCTTCAGAAGCCTGCAGTGCTACAGGAAAAACTGTGCTTTAGTGGCAATAGGCAAGCAATCCGCCTTTCTCCTGGAGGCAGGGTGACTTCAGGTAGGAGGTCCTGGTTGGAAGGCGAAGCCTAGTGTTTTTTTTCAGTGCCAATCAGAGTAGGGAATGAGTGCGACTTCCACGGCATGTTGGAACCTGCTAGAACCGTGCCCGTGAACCTGTGGTAGTGCTGGGGAAATCAAGCTGTCCCAAGAAAGAGTGTACTGTTTTGCCCATCACTCGGCATACACAGTGTGAGTACGAAGGCCTACGGGCCTGGATGTTGTTTAGAAGAGCCAGGGGAGCCTGGGGGTACTCAGTGTTCTTGCAGGGAATAGGGTTTCCAGGCGAGGCACCTAGGTGTCCCGCAAAGCGTACTGGCGTTCAAATGCTGCAGAGCAGCGACTACGGCCTCATGGAAACTGCTGCACGCCTCCGCTTCTGCAGAGCAATTCAGGGCCTTACCTCGAGGCAAGTCCTCACGTGGAGTGTCCCGTGAGCGACACCGCATGGTAGGATGCTGACTTTCTCCTTGAGTAGAGAGACTTCAGGTACGAGGTCCTCTAAGAATTCTAAGCAGAGTGTTTTCTCATGGCAGCTCAAACGAGGGCAATGTCGAAGACTTCCAGGCCATGTTGGACTGCCTAGAAATGTGGTTCTGCTGTTGTTCGAGGGCTCTGGAAATGTAGCACGCCTGAAGTAACGTGCAGTGTGTTGCCCATCACTCGGCAGACACAGAGGGCCTCCGAGGAACCTATGGGCCTCGATGTTGCTCAGTAGGCCCACAGGGGTGTGGGGGTACTCAGTGATCTTGGAACGAAAATGATGCTCACCCGAGGGGCCTAGGAGTTCTCAAAGGGTACCTTCTTTCAAATAAAGCAGAACAGCGACTAAGAGCTCATGGGAAGAGCTGCCTGCCTCCCGTTCTGCATGGCTACTCGGGGCCTTACCTCGAGGCAAGGACTCACGTTGAGATTCCCTTTAGCTCTAGAGCATGGCTAGATGAGCCCCACCCCGGCCATGGAAGCACCCTGTGTAGCCAGAGAAAACCCATTTTCTTCCCAGACCCATGCCTACGGCGTCCAGAGGCCTGACAACAGCAGAGAATTTCAGGGAGCTTCCAGGGAGCATGAATGGGGCTTTCCAAATGGAAAAGCAAGGCTAGTACCATCCCGCCCCCATTTCCATGGGCACACGCAGCATACATCCCTGTGGTTTCTGACAAGACAAAAGAGACACAGAGCACACACTTCGTCCTTCCCTGAATCAACTCCTCGAGGCAGGGTGTTCTGCATGTAGTGAACGGCCTCAACCAAGGCGCGCCCTAGCTAGACCTCTGGGCCCTTGCTTCTTCAGAAGCCTGCAGTGTTACAGGAAAAACTGTGCTTTAGTGGCAATAGGAACGCAAGTCGACTTTCTCCTGGAGGCAGGGTGACTTCAGGTAGGAGGTCCTGGTTGGAAGGCGAAGCCTAGTGTTTTTTTTTCAGTACCAATCAGAGTAGGGAATGAGTGCGACTTCCACGGCATGTTGGAACCTGCTAGAACCGTGCCCGTGAACCTGTGGTAGTGCTGGGGAAATCAAGCTGTCCCAAGAAAGAGTGTACTGTTTTGCCCATCACTCGGCATACACAGTGAGTACGAAGGCCTACGGGCCTGGATGTTGTTTAGAAGAGCCAGGGGAGCCTGGGGGTACTCAGTGTTCTTGCAGGGAATAGGGTTTCCAGGCGAGGCACCTAGGTGTCCCGCAAAGCGTACTGGCGTTCAAATGCTGCAGAGCAGCGGCTACCGCCTCATGGAAACTGCTACACGCCTCCGCTTCTGCAGAGCAATTCAGGGCCTTACCTCGAGGCAAGTCCTCACGTTGAGTGTCCCGTGAGCGACACCGCATGGTAGGATGCTGACTTTCTCCTTGAGTAGAGAGACTTCAGGTACGAGGTCCTCTAAGAATTCTAAGCAGAGTGTTTTCTCATGGCAGCTCAAACGAGGGCAATGTCGAAGACTTCCAGGCCATGTTGGACTGCCTAGAAATGTGGTTCTGCTGTTGTTCGAGGGCTCTGGAAATGTAGCACGCCTGAAGTAACGTGCAGTGTGTTGCCCATCACTCGGCAGACACAGAGGGCCTCCGAGGGACCTATGGGCCTCGATGTTGCTCAGTAGGCCCACAGGGGTGTGGGGGTACTCAGTGATCTTGGAACGAAAATGATGCTCACCCGAGGGGCCTAGGAGTTCTCAAAGGGTACCTTCTTTCAAATAAAGCAGAACAGCGACTAAGAGCTCATGGGAAGAGCTGCCTGCCTCCCGTTCTGCATGGCTACTCGGGGCCTTACCTCGAGGCAAGGACTCACGTTGAGATTCCCTTTAGCTCTAGAGCATGGCTAGATGAGCCCCACCCCGGCCATGGAAGCACCCTGTGTAGCCAGAGAAAACCCATTTTCTTCCCAGACCCATGCCTACGGCGTCCAGAGGCCTGACAACAGCAGAGAATTTCAGGGAGCTTCCAGGGAGCATGAATGGGGCTTTCCAAATGGAAAAGCAAGGCTAGTACCATCCCGCCCCCATTTCCATGGGCACACGCAGCATACATCCCTGTGGTTTCTGACAAGTCAAAAGAGACACAGAGCACACACTTCGTCCTTCCCTGAATCAACTCCTCGAGGCAGGGTGTTCTGCATGTAGTGAACGGCCTCAACCAAGGCGCGCCCTAGCTAGACCTCTGGGCCCGTGCCTCTTCAGAAGCCTGCAGTGCTACAGGAAAAACTGTGCTTTAGTGGCAATAGGAACGCAAGCCGACTTTCTCCTGGAGGCAGGGTGACTTCAGGTAGGAGGTCCTGGTTGGAAGGCGAAGCCTAGTGTTGTTTTTCAGTGCCAATCAGAGTAGGGAATGAGTGCGACTTCCACGGCATGTTGGAACCTGCTAGAACCGTGCCCGTGAACCTGTGGTAGTGCTGGGGAAATCAAGCTGTCCCAAGAAAGAGTGTACTGTTTTGCCCATCACTCGGCATACACAGTGTGAGTACGAAGGCCTACGGGCCTGGATGTTGTTTAGAAGAGCCAGGGGAGCCTGGGGGTACTCAGTGTTCTTGCAGGGAATAGGGTTTCCAGGCGAGGCACCTAGGTGTCCCGCAAAGCGTACTGGCGTTCAAATGCTGCAGAGCAGCGGCTACCGCCTCATGGAAACTGCTGCACGCCTCCGCTTCTGCAGAGCAATTCAGGGCCTTACCTCGAGGCAAGTCCTCACGTTGAGTGTCCCGTGAGCGACACCGCATGGTAGGATGCTGACTTTCTCCTTGAGTAGAGAGACTTCAGGTACGAGGTCCTCTAAGAATTCTAAGCAGAGTGTTTTCTCATGGCAGCTCAAACGAGGGCAATGTCGAAGACTTCCAGGCCATGTTGGACTGCCTAGAAATGTGGTTCTGCTGTTGTTCGAGGGCTCTGGAAATGTAGCACGCCTGAAGTAACGTGCAGTGTGTTGCCCATCACTCGGCACACACAGAGGGCCTCCGAGGGACCTATGGGCCTCGATGTTGCTCAGTAGGCCCACAGGGGTGTGGGGGTACTCAGTGATCTTGGAACGAAAATGATGCTCACCCGAGGGGCCTAGGAGTTCTCAAAGGGTACCTTCTTTAAAATAAAGCAGAACAGCGACTAAGAGCTCATGGGAAGAGCTGCCTGCCTCCCGTTCTGCATGGCTACTCGGGGCCTTACCTCGAGGCAAGGACTCACGTTGAGATTCCCTTTAGCTCTAGAGCATGGCTAGATGAGCCCCACCCCGGCCATGGAAGCACCCTGTGTAGCCAGAGAAAACCCATTTTCTTCCCAGACCCATGCCTACGGCGTCCAGAGGCCTGACAACAGCAGAGAATTTCAGGGAGCTTCCAGGGAGCATGAATGGGGCTTTCCAAATGGAAAAGCAAGGCTAGTACCATCCCGCCCCCATTTCCATGGGCACACGCAGCATACATCCCTGTGGTTTCTGACAAGTCAAAAGAGACACAGAGCACACACTTCGTCCTTCCCTGAATCAACTCCTCGAGGCAGGGTGTTCTGCATGTAGTGAACGGCCTCAACCAAGGCGCGCCCTAGCTAGACCTCTGGGCCCGTGCCTCTTCAGAAGCCTGCAGTGCTACAGGAAAAACTGTGCTTTAGTGGCAATAGGAACGCAAGCCGACTTTCTCCTGGAGGCAGGGTGACTTCAGGTAGGAGGTCCTGGTTGGAAGGCGAAGCCTAGTGTTGTTTTTCAGTGCCAATCAGAGTAGGGAATGAGTGCGACTTCCACGGCATGTTGGAACCTGCTAGAACCGTGCCCGTGAACCTGTGGTAGTGCTGGGGAAATCAAGCTGTCCCAAGAAAGAGTGTACTGTTTTGCCCATCACTCGGCATACACAGTGTGAGTACGAAGGCCTACGGGCCTGGATGTTGTTTAGAAGAGCCAGGGGAGCCTGGGGGTACTCAGTGTTCTTGCAGGGAATAGGGTTTCCAGGCGAGGCACCTAGGTGTCCCGCAAAGCGTACTGGCGTTCAAATGCTGCAGAGCAGCGGCTACCGCCTCATGGAAACTGCTGCACGCCTCCGCTTCTGCAGAGCAATTCAGGGCCTTACCTCGAGGCAAGTCCTCACGTTGAGTGTCCCGTGAGCGACACCGCATGGTAGGATGCTGACTTTCTCCTTGAGTAGAGAGACTTCAGGTACGAGGTCCTCTAAGAATTCTAAGCAGAGTGTTTTCTCATGGCAGCTCAAACGAGGGCAATGTCGAAGACTTCCAGGCCATGTTGGACTGCCTAGAAATGTGGTTCTGCTGTTGTTCGAGGGCTCTGGAAATGTAGCACGCCTGAAGTAACGTGCAGTGTGTTGCCCATCACTCGGCAGACACAGAGGGCCTCCGAGGGACCTATGGGCCTCGATGTTGCTCAGTAGGCCCACAGGGGTGTGGGGGTACTCAGTGATCTTGGAACGAAAATGATGCTCACCCGAGGGGCCTAGGAGTTCTCAAAGGGTACCTTCTTTAAAATAAAGCAGAACAGCGACTAAGAGCTCATGGGAAGAGCTGCCTGCCTCCCGTTCTGCATGGCTACTCGGGGCCTTACCTCGAGGCAAGGACTCACGTTGAGATTCCCTTTAGCTCTAGAGCATGGCTAGATGAGCCCCACCCCGGCCATGGAAGCACCCTGTGTAGCCAGAGAAAACCCATTTTCTTCCCAGACCCATGCCTACGGCGTCCAGAGGCCTGACAACAGCAGAGAATTTCAGGGAGCTTCCAGGGAGCATGAATGGGGCTTTCCAAATGGAAAAGCAAGGCTAGTACCATCCCGCCCCCATTTCCATGGGCACACGCAGCATACATCCCTGTGGTTTCTGACAAGTCAAAAGAGACACAGAGCACACACTTCGTCCTTCCCTGAATCAACTCCTCGAGGCAGGGTGTTCTGCATGTAGTGAACGGCCTCAACCAAGGCGCGCCCTAGCTAGACCTCTGGGCCCGTGCCTCTTCAGAAGCCTGCAGTGCTACAGGAAAAACTGTGCTTTAGTGGCAATAGGAACGCAAGCCGACTTTCTCCTGGAGGCAGGGTGACTTCAGGTAGGAGGTCCTGGTTGGAAGGCGAAGCCTAGTGTTTTTTTTCAGTGCCAATCAGAGTAGGGAATGAGTGCGACTTCCACGGCATGTTGGAACCTGCTAGAACCGTGCCCGTGAACCTGTGGTAGTGCTGGGGAAATCAAGCTGTCCCAAGAAAGAGTGTACTGTTTTGCCCATCACTCGGCATACACAGTGTGAGTACGAAGGCCTACGGGCCTGGATGTTGTTTAGAAGAGCCAGGGGAGCCTGGGGGTACTCAGTGTTCTTGCAGGGAATAGGGTTTCCAGGCGAGGCACCTAGGTGTCCCGCAAAGCGTACTGGCGTTCAAATGCTGCAGAGCAGCGGCTACCGCCTCATGGAAACTGCTGCACGCCTCCGCTTCTGCAGAGCAATTCAGGGCCTTACCTCGAGGCAAGTCCTCACGTGGAGTGTCCCGTGAGCGACACCGCATGGTAGGATGCTGACTTTCTCCTTGAGTAGAGAGACTTCAGGTACGAGGTCCTCTAAGAATTCTAAGCAGAGTGTTTTCTCATGGCAGCTCAAACGAGGGCAATGTCGAAGACTTCCAGGCCATGTTGGACTGCCTAGAAATGTGGTTCTGCTGTTGTTCGAGGGCTCTGGAAATGTAGCACGCCTGAAGTAACGTGCAGTGTGTTGCCCATCACTCGGCACACACAGAGGGCCTCCGAGGGACCTATGGGCCTCGATGTTGCTCAGTAGGCCCACAGGGGTGTGGGGGTACTCAGTGATCTTGGAACGAAAATGATGCTCACCCGAGGGGCCTAGGAGTTCTCAAAGGGTACCTTCTTTAAAATAAAGCAGAACAGCGACTAAGAGCTCATGGGAAGAGCTGCCTGCCTCCCGTTCTGCATGGCTACTCGGGGCCTTACCTCGAGGCAAGGACTCACGTTGAGATTCCCTTTAGCTCTAGAGCATGGCTAGATGAGCCCCACCCCGGCCATGGAAGCACCCTGTGTAGCCAGAGAAAACCCATTTTCTTCCCAGACCCATGCCTACGGCGTCCAGAGGCCTGACAACAGCAGAGAATTTCAGGGAGCTTCCAGGGAGCATGAATGGGGCTTTCCAAATGGAAAAGCAAGGCTAGTACCATCCCGCCCCCATTTCCATGGGCACACGCAGCATACATCCCTGTGGTTTCTGACAAGTCAAAAGAGACACAGAGCACACACTTCGTCCTTCCCTGAATCAACTCCTCGAGGCAGGGTGTTCTGCATGTAGTGAACGGCCTCAACCAAGGCGCGCCCTAGCTAGACCTCTGGGCCCGTGCCTCTTCAGAAGCCTGCAGTGCTACAGGAAAAACTGTGCTTTAGTGGCAATAGGAACGCAAGCCGACTTTCTCCTGGAGGCAGGGTGACTTCAGGTAGGAGGTCCTGGTTGGAAGGCGAAGCCTAGTGTTGTTTTTCAGTGCCAATCAGAGTAGGGAATGAGTGCGACTTCCACGGCATGTTGGAACCTGCTAGAACCGTGCCCGTGAACCTGTGGTAGTGCTGGGGAAATCAAGCTGTCCCAAGAAAGAGTGTACTGTTTTGCCCATCACTCGGCATACACAGTGTGAGTACGAAGGCCTACGGGCCTGGATGTTGTTTAGAAGAGCCAGGGGAGCCTGGGGGTACTCAGTGTTCTTGCAGGGAATAGGGTTTCCAGGCGAGGCACCTAGGTGTCCCGCAAAGCGTACTGGCGTTCAAATGCTGCAGAGCAGCGGCTACCGCCTCATGGAAACTGCTGCACGCCTCCGCTTCTGCAGAGCAATTCAGGGCCTTACCTCGAGGCAAGTCCTCACGTTGAGTGTCCCGTGAGCGACACCGCATGGTAGGATGCTGACTTTCTCCTTGAGTAGAGAGACTTCAGGTACGAGGTCCTCTAAGAATTCTAAGCAGAGTGTTTTCTCATGGCAGCTCAAACGAGGGCAATGTCGAAGACTTCCAGGCCATGTTGGACTGCCTAGAAATGTGGTTCTGCTGTTGTTCGAGGGCTCTGGAAATGTAGCACGCCTGAAGTAACGTGCAGTGTGTTGCCCATCACTCGGCAGACACAGAGGGCCTCCGAGGAACCTATGGGCCTCGATGTTGCTCAGTAGGCCCACAGGGGTGTGGGGGTACTCAGTGATCTTGGAACGAAAATGATGCTCACCCGATGGGCCTAGGAGTTCTCAAAGGGTACCTTCTTTAAAATAAAGCAGAACAGCGACTAAGAGCTCATGGGAAGAGCTGCCTGCCTCCCGTTCTGCATGGCTACTCGGGGCCTTACCTCGAGGCAAGGACTCACGTTGAGATTCCCTTTAGCTCTAGAGCATGGCTAGATGAGCCCCACCCCGGCCATGGAAGCACCCTGTGTAGCCAGAGAAAACCCATTTTCTTCCCAGACCCATGCCTACGGCGTCCAGAGGCCTGACAACAGCAGAGAATTTCAGGGAGCTTCCAGGGAGCATGAATGGGGCTTTCCAAATGGAAAAGCAAGGCTAGTACCATCCCGCCCCCATTTCCATGGGCACACGCAGCATACATCCCTGTGGTTTCTGACAAGTCAAAAGAGACACAGAGCACACACTTCGTCCTTCCCTGAATCAACTCCTCGAGGCAGGGTGTTCTGCATGTAGTGAACGGCCTCAACCAAGGCGCGCCCTAGCTAGACCTCTGGGCCCGTGCCTCTTCAGAAGCCTGCAGTGCTACAGGAAAAACTGTGCTTTAGTGGCAATAGGAACGCAAGCCGACTTTCTCCTGGAGGCAGGGTGACTTCAGGTAGGAGGTCCTGGTTGGAAGGCGAAGCCTAGTGTTTTTTTTCAGTGCCAATCAGAGTAGGGAATGAGTGCGACTTCCACGGCATGTTGGAACCTGCTAGAACCGTGCCCGTGAACCTGTGGTAGTGCTGGGGAAATCAAGCTGTCCCAAGAAAGAGTGTACTGTTTTGCCCATCACTCGGCATACACAGTGTGAGTACGAAGGCCTACGGGCCTGGATGTTGTTTAGAAGAGCCAGGGGAGCCTGGGGGTACTCAGTGTTCTTGCAGGGAATAGGGTTTCCAGGCGAGGCACCTAGGTGTCCCGCAAAGCGTACTGGCGTTCAAATGCTGCAGAGCAGCGGCTACCGCCTCATGGAAACTGCTGCACGCCTCCGCTTCTGCAGAGCAATTCAGGGCCTTACCTCGAGGCAAGTCCTCACGTTGAGTGTCCCGTGAGCGACACCGCATGGTAGGATGCTGACTTTCTCCTTGAGTAGAGAGACTTCAGGTACGAGGTCCTCTAAGAATTCTAAGCAGAGTGTTTTCTCATGGCAGCTCAAACGAGGGCAATGTCGAAGACTTCCAGGCCATGTTGGACTGCCTAGAAATGTGGTTCTGCTGTTGTTCGAGGGCTCTGGAAATGTAGCACGCCTGAAGTAACGTGCAGTGTGTTGCCCATCACTCGGCACACACAGAGGGCCTCCGAGGGACCTATGGGCCTCGATGTTGCTCAGTAGGCCCACAGGGGTGTGGGGGTACTCAGTGATCTTGGAACGAAAATGATGCTCACCCGAGGGGCCTAGGAGTTCTCAAAGGGTACCTTCTTTAAAATAAAGCAGAACAGCGACTAAGAGCTCATGGGAAGAGCTGCCTGCCTCCCGTTCTGCATGGCTACTCGGGGCCTTACCTCGAGGCAAGGACTCACGTTGAGATTCCCTTTAGCTCTAGAGCATGGCTAGATGAGCCCCACCCCGGCCATGGAAGCACCCTGTGTAGCCAGAGAAAACCCATTTTCTTCCCAGACCCATGCCTACGGCGTCCAGAGGCCTGACAACAGCAGAGAATTTCAGGGAGCTTCCAGGGAGCATGAATGGGGCTTTCCAAATGGAAAAGCAAGGCTAGTACCATCCCGCCCCCATTTCCATGGGCACACGCAGCATACATCCCTGTGGTTTCTGACAAGTCAAAAGAGACACAGAGCACACACTTCGTCCTTCCCTGAATCAACTCCTCGAGGCAGGGTGTTCTGCATGTAGTGAACGGCCTCAACCAAGGCGCGCCCTAGCTAGACCTCTGGGCCCGTGCCTCTTCAGAAGCCTGCAGTGCTACAGGAAAAACTGTGCTTTAGTGGCAATAGGAACGCAAGCCGACTTTCTCCTGGAGGCAGGGTGACTTCAGGTAGGAGGTCCTGGTTGGAAGGCGAAGCCTAGTGTTGTTTTTCAGTGCCAATCAGAGTAGGGAATGAGTGCGACTTCCACGGCATGTTGGAACCTGCTAGAACCGTGCCCGTGAACCTGTGGTAGTGCTGGGGAAATCAAGCTGTCCCAAGAAAGAGTGTACTGTTTTGCCCATCACTCGGCATACACAGTGTGAGTACGAAGGCCTACGGGCCTGGATGTTGTTTAGAAGAGCCAGGGGAGCCTGGGGGTACTCAGTGTTCTTGCAGGGAATAGGGTTTCCAGGCGAGGCACCTAGGTGTCCCGCAAAACGTACTGGCGTTCAAATGCTGCAGAGCAGCGGCTACCGCCTCATGGAAACTGCTGCACGCCTCCGCTTCTGCAGAGCAATTCAGGGCCTTACCTCGAGGCAAGTCCTCACGTTGAGTGTCCCGTGAGCGACACCGCATGGTAGGATGCTGACTTTCTCCTTGAGTAGAGAGACTTCAGGTACGAGGTCCTCTAAGAATTCTAAGCAGAGTGTTTTCTCATGGCAGCTCAAACGAGGGCAATGTCGAAGACTTCCAGGCCATGTTGGACTGCCTAGAAATGTGGTTCTGCTGTTGTTCGAGGGCTCTGGAAATGTAGCACGCCTGAAGTAACGTGCAGTGTGTTGCCCATCACTCGGCAGACACAGAGGGCCTCCGAGGGACCTATGGGCCTCGATGTTGCTCAGTAGGCCCACAGGGGTGTGGGGGTACTCAGTGATCTTGGAACGAAAATGATGCTCACCCGAGGGGCCTAGGAGTTCTCAAAGGGTACCTTCTTTAAAATAAAGCAGAACAGCGACTAAGAGCTCATGGGAAGAGCTGCCTGCCTCCCGTTCTGCATGGCTACTCGGGGCCTTACCTCGAGGCAAGGACTCACGTTGAGATTCCCTTTAGCTCTAGAGCATGGCTAGATGAGCCCCACCCCGGCCATGGAAGCACCCTGTGTAGCCAGAGAAAACCCATTTTCTTCCCAGACCCATGCCTACGGCGTCCAGAGGCCTGACAACAGCAGAGAATTTCAGGGAGCTTCCAGGGAGCATGAATGGGGCTTTCCAAATGGAAAAGCAAGGCTAGTACCATCCCGCCCCCATTTCCATGGGCACACGCAGCATACATCCCTGTGGTTTCTGACAAGTCAAAAGAGACACAGAGCACACACTTCGTCCTTCCCTGAATCAACTCCTCGAGGCAGGGTGTTCTGCATGTAGTGAACGGCCTCAACCAAGGCGCGCCCTAGCTAGACCTCTGGGCCCGTGCCTCTTCAGAAGCCTGCAGTGCTACAGGAAAAACTGTGCTTTAGTGGCAATAGGAACGCAAGCCGACTTTCTCCTGGAGGCAGGGTGACTTCAGGTAGGAGGTCCTGGTTGGAAGGCGAAGCCTAGTGTTTTTTTTCAGTGCCAATCAGAGTAGGGAATGAGTGCGACTTCCACGGCATGTTGGAACCTGCTAGAACCGTGCCCGTGAACCTGTGGTAGTGCTGGGGAAATCAAGCTGTCCCAAGAAAGAGTGTACTGTTTTGCCCATCACTCGGCATACACAGTGTGAGTACGAAGGCCTACGGGCCTGGATGTAGTTTAGAAGAGCCAGGGGAGCCTGGGGGTACTCAGTGTTCTTGCAGGGAATAGGGTTTCCAGGCGAGGCACCTAGGTGTCCCGCAAAGCGTACTGGCGTTCAAATGCTGCAGAGCAGCGGCTACCGCCTCATGGAAACTGCTGCACGCCTCCGCTTCTGCAGAGCAATTCAGGGCCTTACCTCGAGGCAAGTCCTCACGTTGAGTGTCCCGTGAGCGACACCGCATGGTAGGATGCTGACTTTCTCCTTGAGTAGAGAGACTTCAGGTACGAGGTCCTCTAAGAATTCTAAGCAGAGTGTTTTCTCATGGCAGCTCAAACGAGGGCAATGTCGAAGACTTCCAGGCCATGTTGGACTGCCTAGAAATGTGGTTCTGCTGTTGTTCGAGGGCTCTGGAAATGTAGCACGCCTGAAGTAACGTGCAGTGTGTTGCCCATCACTCGGCACACACAGAGGGCCTCCGAGGGACCTATGGGCCTCGATGTTGCTCAGTAGGCCCACAGGGGTGTGGGGGTACTCAGTGATCTTGGAACGAAAATGATGCTCACCCGAGGGGCCTAGGAGTTCTCAAAGGGTACCTTCTTTAAAATAAAGCAGAACAGCGACTAAGAGCTCATGGGAAGAGCTGCCTGCCTCCCGTTCTGCATGGCTACTCGGGGCCTTACCTCGAGGCAAGGACTCACGTTGAGATTCCCTTTAGCTCTAGAGCATGGCTAGATGAGCCCCACCCCGGCCATGGAAGCACCCTGTGTAGCCAGAGAAAACCCATTTTCTTCCCAGACCCATGCCTACGGCGTCCAGAGGCCTGACAACAGCAGAGAATTTCAGGGAGCTTCCAGGGAGCATGAATGGGGCTTTCCAAATGGAAAAGCAAGGCTAGTACCATCCCGCCCCCATTTCCATGGGCACACGCAGCATACATCCCTGTGGTTTCTGACAAGTCAAAAGAGACACAGAGCACACACTTCGTCCTTCCCTGAATCAACTCCTCGAGGCAGGGTGTTCTGCATGTAGTGAACGGCCTCAACCAAGGCGCGCCCTAGCTAGACCTCTGGGCCCGTGCCTCTTCAGAAGCCTGCAGTGCTACAGGAAAAACTGTGCTTTAGTGGCAATAGGAACGCAAGCCGACTTTCTCCTGGAGGCAGGGTGACTTCAGGTAGGAGGTCCTGGTTGGAAGGCGAAGCCTAGTGTTTTTTTTTCAGTGCCAATCAGAGTAGGGAATGAGTGCGACTTCCACGGCATGTTGGAACCTGCTAGAACCGTGCCCGTGAACCTGTGGTAGTGCTGGGGAAATCAAGCTGTCCCAAGAAAGAGTGTACTGTTTTGCCCATCACTCGGCATACACAGTGTGAGTACGAAGGCCTACGGGCCTGGATGTTGTTTAGAAGAGCCAGGGGAGCCTGGGGGTACTCAGTGTTCTTGCAGGGAATAGGGTTTCCAGGCGAGGCACCTAGGTGTCCCGCAAAGCGTACTGGCGTTCAAATGCTGCAGAGCAGCGACTACGGCCTCATGGAAACTGCTGCACGCCTCCGCTTCTGCAGAGCAATTCAGGGCCTTACCTCGAGGCAAGTCCTCACGTTGAGTGTCCCGTGAGCGACACCGCATGGTAGGATGCTGACTTTCTCCTTGAGTAGAGAGACTTCAGGTACGAGGTCCTCTAAGAATTCTAAGCAGAGTGTTTTCTCATGGCAGCTCAAACGAGGGCAATGTCGAAGACTTCCAGGCCATGTTGGACTGCCTAGAAATGTGGTTCTGCTGTTGTTCGAGGGCTCTGGAAATGTAGCACGCCTGAAGTAACGTGCAGTGTGTTGCCCATCACTCGGCAGACACAGAGGGCCTCCGAGGGACCTATGGGCCTCGATGTTGCTCAGTAGGCCCACAGGGGTGTGGGGGTACTCAGTGATCTTGGAACGAAAATGATGCTCACCCGAGGGGCCTAGGAGTTCTCAAAGGGTACCTTCTTTAAAATAAAGCAGAACAGCGACTAAGAGCTCATGGGAAGAGCTGCCTGCCTCCCGTTCTGCATGGCTACTCGGGGCCTTACCTCGAGGCAAGGACTCACGTTGAGATTCCCTTTAGCTCTAGAGCATGGCTAGATGAGCCCCACCCCGGCCATGGAAGCACCCTGTGTAGCCAGAGAAAACCCATTTTCTTCCCAGACCCATGCCTACGGCGTCCAGAGGCCTGACAACAGCAGAGAATTTCAGGGAGCTTCCAGGGAGCATGAATGGGGCTTTCCAAATGGAAAAGCAAGGCTAGTACCATCCCGCCCCCATTTCCATGGGCACACGCAGCATACATCCCTGTGGTTTCTGACAAGTCAAAAGAGACACAGAGCACACACTTCGTCCTTCCCTGAATCAACTCCTCGAGGCAGGGTGTTCTGCATGTAGTGAACGGCCTCAACCAAGGCGCGCCCTAGCTAGACCTCTGGGCCCGTGCCTCTTCAGAAGCCTGCAGTGCTACAGGAAAAACTGTGCTTTAGTGGCAATAGGAACGCAAGCCGACTTTCTCCTGGAGGCAGGGTGACTTCAGGTAGGAGGTCCTGGTTGGAAGGCGAAGCCTATTGTTTTTTTTTCAGTGCCAATCAGAGTAGGGAATGAGTGCGACTTCCACGGCATGTTGGAACCTGCTAGAACCGTGCCCGTGAACCTGTGGTAGTGCTGGGGAAATCAAGCTGTCCCAAGAAAGAGTGTACTGTTTTGCCCATCACTCGGCATACACAGTGTGAGTACGAAGGCCTACGGGCCTGGATGTTGTTTAGAAGAGCCAGGGGAGCCTGGGGGTACTCAGTGTTCTTGCAGGGAATAGGGTTTCCAGGCGAGGCACCTAGGTGTCCCGCAAAGCGTACTGGCGTTCAAATGCTGCAGAGCAGCGGCTACCGCCTCATGGAAACTGCTGCACGCCTCCGCTTCTGCAGAGCAATTCAGGGCCTTACCTCGAGGCAAGTCCTCACGTTGAGTGTCCCGTGAGCGACACCGCATGGTAGGATGCTGACTTTCTCCTTGAGTAGAGAGACTTCAGGTACGAGGTCCTCTAAGAATTCTAAGCAGAGTGTTTTCTCATGGCAGCTCAAACGAGGGCAATGTCGAAGACTTCCAGGCCATGTTGGACTGCCTAGAAATGTGGTTCTGCTGTTGTTCGAGGGCTCTGGAAATGTAGCACGCCTGAAGTAACGTGCAGTGTGTTGCCCATCACTCGGCACACACAGAGGGCCTCCGAGGGACCTATGGGCCTCGATGTTGCTCAGTAGGCCCACAGGGGTGTGGGGGTACTCAGTGATCTTGGAACGAAAATGATGCTCACCCGAGGGGCCTAGGAGTTCTCAAAGGGTACCTTCTTTAAAATAAAGCAGAACAGCGACTAAGAGCTCATGGGAAGAGCTGCCTGCCTCCCGTTCTGCATGGCTACTCGGGGCCTTACCTCGAGGCAAGGACTCACGTGGAGATTCCCTTTAGCTCTAGAGCATGGCTAGATGAGCCCCACCCCGGCCATGGAAGCACCCTGTGTAGCCAGAGAAAACCCATTTTCTTCCCAGACCCATGCCTACGGCGTCCAGAGGCCTGACAACAGCAGAGAATTTCAGGGAGCTTCCAGGGAGCATGAATGGGGCTTTCCAAATGGAAAAGCAAGGCTAGTACCATCCCGCCCCCATTTCCATGGGCACACGCAGCATACATCCCTGTGGTTTCTGACAAGTCAAAAGAGACACAGAGCACACACTTCGTCCTTCCCTGAATCAACTCCTCGAGGCAGGGTGTTCTGCATGTAGTGAACGGCCTCAACCAAGGCGCGCCCTAGCTAGACCTCTGGGCCCGTGCCTCTTCAGAAGCCTGCAGTGCTACAGGAAAAACTGTGCTTTAGTGGCAATAGGAACGCAAGCCGACTTTCTCCTGGAGGCAGGGTGACTTCAGGTAGGAGGTCCTGGTTGGAAGGCGAAGCCTAGTGTTGTTTTTCAGTGCCAATCAGAGTAGGGAATGAGTGCGACTTCCACGGCATGTTGGAACCTGCTAGAACCGTGCCCGTGAACCTGTGGTAGTGCTGGGGAAATCAAGCTGTCCCAAGAAAGAGTGTACTGTTTTGCCCATCACTCGGCATACACAGTGTGAGTACGAAGGCCTACGGGCCTGGATGTTGTTTAGAAGAGCCAGGGGAGCCTGGGGGTACTCAGTGTTCTTGCAGGGAATAGGGTTTCCAGGCGAGGCACCTAGGTGTCCCGCAAAGCGTACTGGCGTTCAAATGCTGCAGAGCAGCGGCTACCGCCTCATGGAAACTGCTGCACGCCTCCGCTTCTGCAGAGCAATTCAGGGCCTTACCTCGAGGCAAGTCCTCACGTTGAGTGTCCCGTGAGCGACACCGCATGGTAGGATGCTGACTTTCTCCTTGAGTAGAGAGACTTCAGGTACGAGGTCCTCTAAGAATTCTAAGCAGAGTGTTTTCTCATGGCAGCTCAAACGAGGGCAATGTCGAAGACTTCCAGGCCATGTTGGACTGCCTAGAAATGTGGTTCTGCTGTTGTTCGAGGGCTCTGGAAATGTAGCACGCCTGAAGTAACGTGCAGTGTGTTGCCCATCACTCGGCACACACAGAGGGCCTCCGAGGGACCTATGGGCCTCGATGTTGCTCAGTAGGCCCACAGGGGTGTGGGGGTACTCAGTGATCTTGGAACGAAAATGATGCTCACCCGAGGGGCCTAGGAGTTCTCAAAGGGTACCTTCTTTAA
Source organism: Eubalaena glacialis (assembly GCF_028564815.1). Taxonomy (NCBI): domain Eukaryota; kingdom Metazoa; phylum Chordata; class Mammalia; order Artiodactyla; family Balaenidae; genus Eubalaena; species Eubalaena glacialis. The sequence goes on from NC_083716.1 coordinate 100,409,440, forward strand.
AATAAAGCAGAACAGCGACTAAGAGCTCATGGGAAGAGCTGCCTGCCTCCCGTTCTGCATGGCTACTCGGGGCCTTACCTCGAGGCAAGGACTCACGTGGAGATTCCCTTTAGCTCTAGAGCATGGCTAGATGAGCCCCACCCCGGCCATGGAAGCACCCTGTGTAGCCAGAGAAAACCCATTTTCTTCCCAGACCCATGCCTACGGCGTCCAGAGGCCTGACAACAGCAGAGAATTTCAGGGAGCTTCCAGGGAGCATGAATGGGGCTTTCCAAATGGAAAAGCAAGGCTAGTACCATCCCGCCCCCATTTCCATGGGCACACGCAGCATACATCCCTGTGGTTTCTGACAAGTCAAAAGAGACACAGAGCACACACTTCGTCCTTCCCTGAATCAACTCCTCGAGGCAGGGTGTTCTGCATGTAGTGAACGGCCTCAACCAAGGCGCGCCCTAGCTAGACCTCTGGGCCCTTGCTTCTTCAGAAGCCTGCAGTGCTACAGGAAAAACTGTGCTTTAGTGGCAATAGGAACGCAAGCCGACTTTCTCCTGGGGGCAGGGTGACTTCAGGTAGGAGGTCCTGGTTGGAAGGCGAAGCCTAGTGTTTTTTTTTCAGTGCCAATCAGAGTAGGGAATGAGTGCGACTTCCACGGCATGTTGGAACCTGCTAGAACCGTGCCCGTGAACCTGTGGTAGTGCTGGGGAAATCAAGCTGTCCCAAGAAAGAGTGTACTGTTTTGCCCATCACTCGGCATACACAGTGTGAGTATGAAGGCCTACGGGCCTGGATGTTGTTTAGAAGAGCCAGGGGAGCCTGGGGGTACTCAGTGTTCTTGCAGGGAATAGGGTTTCCAGGCGAGGCACCTAGGTGTCCCGCAAAGCGTACTGGCGTTCAAATGCTGCAGAGCAGCGGCTACCGCCTCATGGAAACTGCTGCACGCCTCCGCTTCTGCAGAGCAATTCAGGGCCTTACCTCGAGGCAAGTCCTCACGTTGAGTGTCCCGTGAGCGACACCGCATGGTAGGATGCTGACTTTCTCCTTGAGTAGAGAGACTTCAGGTACGAGGTCCTCTAAGAATTCTAAGCAGAGTGTTTTCTCATGGCAGCTCAAACGAGGGCAATGTCGAAGACTTCCAGGCCATGTTGGACTGCCTAGAAATGTGGTTCTGCTGTTGTTCGAGGGCTCTGGAAATGTAGCACGCCTGAAGTAACGTGCAGTGTGTTGCCCATCACTCGGCAGACACAGAGGGCCTCCGAGGGACCTATGGGCCTCGATGTTGCTCAGTAGGCCCACAGGGGTGTGGGGGTACTCAGTGATCTTGGAACGAAAATGATGCTCACCCGAGGGGCCTAGGAGTTCTCAAAGGGTACCTTCTTTAAAATAAAGCAGAACAGCGACTAAGAGCTCATGGGAAGAGCTGCCTGCCTCCCGTTCTGCATGGCTACTCGGGGCCTTACCTCGAGGCAAGGACTCACGTTGAGATTCCCTTTAGCTCTAGAGCATGGCTAGATGAGCCCCACCCCGGCCATGGAAGCACCCTGTGTAGCCAGAGAAAACCCATTTTCTTCCCAGACCCATGCCTACGGCGTCCAGAGGCCTGACAACAGCAGAGAATTTCAGGGAGCTTCCAGGGAGCATGAATGGGGCTTTCCAAATGGAAAAGCAAGGCTAGTACCATCCCGCCCCCATTTCCATGGGCACACGCAGCATACATCCCTGTGGTTTCTGACAAGACAAAAGAGACACAGAGCACACACTTCGTCCTTCCCTGAATCAACTCCTCGAGGCAGGGTGTTCTGCATGTAGTGAACGGCCTCAACCAAGGCGCGCCCTAGCTAGACCTCTGGGCCCGTGCCTCTTCAGAAGCCTGCAGTGCTACAGGAAAAACTGTGCTTTAGTGGCAATAGGAACGCAAGCCGACTTTCTCCTGGAGGCAGGGTGACTTCAGGTAGGAGGTCCTGGTTGGAAGGCGAAGCCTAGTGTTTTTTTTCAGTGCCAATCAGAGTAGGGAATGAGTGCGACTTCCACGGCATGTTGGAACCTGCTAGAACCGTGCCCGTGAACCTGTGGTAGTGCTGGGGAAATCAAGCTGTCCCAAGAAAGAGTGTACTGTTTTGCCCATCACTCGGCATACACAGTGTGAGTACGAAGGCCTACGGGCCTGGATGTTGTTTAGAAGAGCCAGGGGAGCCTGGGGGTACTCAGTGTTCTTGCAGGGAATAGGGTTTCCAGGCGAGGCACCTAGGTGTCCCGCAAAGCGTACTGGCGTTCAAATGCTGCAGAGCAGCGACTACGGCCTCATGGAAACTGCTGCACGCCTCCGCTTCTGCAGAGCAATTCAGGGCCTTACCTCGAGGCAAGTCCTCACGTTGAGTGTCCCGTGAGCGACACCGCATGGTAGGATGCTGACTTTCTCCTTGAGTAGAGAGACTTCAGGTACGAGGTCCTCTAAGAATTCTAAGCAGAGTGTTTTCTCATGGCAGCTCAAACGAGGGCAATGTCGAAGACTTCCAGGCCATGTTGGACTGCCTAGAATTGTGGTTCTGATGTTGTTCGAGGGCTCTGGAAATGTAGCACGCCTGAAGTAACGTGCAGTGTGTTGCCCATCACTCGGCAGACACAGAGGGCCTCCGAGGGACCTATGGGCCTCGATGTTGCTCAGTAGGCCCACAGGGGTGTGGGGGTACTCAGTGATCTTGGAACGAAAATGATGCTCACCCGAGGGGCCTAGGAGTTCTCAAAGGGTACCTTCTTTAAAATAAAGCAGAACAGCGACTAAGAGCTCATGGGAAGAGCTGCCTGCCTCCCGTTCTGCATGGCTACTCGGGGCCTTACCTCGAGGCAAGGACTCACGTTGAGATTCCCTTTAGCTCTAGAGCATGGCTAGATGAGCCCCACCCCGGCCATGGAAGCACCCTGTGTAGCCAGAGAAAACCCATTTTCTTCCCAGACCCATGCCTACGGCGTCCAGAGGCCTGACAACAGCAGAGAATTTCAGGGAGCTTCCAGGGAGCATGAATGGGGCTTTCCAAATGGAAAAGCAAGGCTAGTACCATCCCGCCCCCATTTCCATGGGCACACGCAGCATACATCCCTGTGGTTTCTGACAAGACAAAAGAGACACAGAGCACACACTTCGTCCTTCCCTGAATCAACTCCTCGAGGCAGGGTGTTCTGCATGTAGTGAACGGCCTCAACCAAGGCGCGCCCTAGCTAGACCTCTGGGCCCGTGCCTCTTCAGAAGCCTGCAGTGTTACAGGAAAAACTGTGCTTTAGTGGCAATAGGAACGCAAGCCGACTTTCTCCTGGAGGCAGGGTGACTTCAGGTAGGAGGTCCTGGTTGGAAGGCGAAGCCTAGTGTTTTTTTTCAGTGCCAATCAGAGTAGGGAATGAGTGCGACTTCCACGGCATGTTGGAACCTGCTAGAACTGTGCCCGTGAACCTGTGGTAGTGCTGGGGAAATCAAGCTGTCCCAAGAAAGAGTGTACTGTTTTGCCCATCACTCGGCATACACAGTGTGAGTACGAAGGCCTACGGGCCTGGATGTTGTTTAGAAGAGCCAGGGGAGCCTGGGGGTACTCAGTGTTCTTGCAGGGAATAGGGTTTCCAGGCGAGGCACCTAGGTGTCCCGCAAAGCGTACTGGCGTTCAAATGCTGCAGAGCAGCGGCTACCGCCTCATGGAAACTGCTGCACGCCTCCGCTTCTGCAGAGCAATTCAGGGCCTTACCTCGAGGCAAGTCCTCACGTTGAGTGTCCCGTGAGCGACACCGCATGGTAGGATGCTGACTTTCTCCTTGAGTAGAGAGACTTCAGGTACGAGGTCCTCTAAGAATTCTAAGCAGAGTGTTTTCTCATGGCAGCTCAAACGAGGGCAATGTCGAAGACTTCCAGGCCATGTTGGACTGCCTAGAATTGTGGTTCTGATGTTGTTCGAGGGCTCTGGAAATGTAGCACGCCTGAAGTAACGTGCAGTGTGTTGCCCATCACTCGGCAGACACAGAGGGCCTCCGAGGGACCTATGGGCCTCGATGTTGCTCAGTAGGCCCACAGGGGTGTGGGGGTACTCAGTGATCTTGGAACGAAAATGATGCTCACCCGAGGGGCCTAGGAGTTCTCAAAGGGTACCTTCTTTAAAATAAAGCAGAACAGCGACTAAGAGCTCATGGGAAGAGCTGCCTGCCTCCCGTTCTGCATGGCTACTCGGGGCCTTACCTCGAGGCAAGGACTCACGTTGAGATTCCCTTTAGCTCTAGAGCATGGCTAGATGAGCCCCACCCCGGCCATGGAAGCACCCTGTGTAGCCAGAGAAAACCCATTTTCTTCCCAGACCCATGCCTACGGCGTCCAGAGGCCTGACAACAGCAGAGAATTTCAGGGAGCTTCCAGGGAGCATGAATGGGGCTTTCCAAATGGAAAAGCAAGGCTAGTACCATCCCGCCCCCATTTCCATGGGCACACGCAGCATACATCCCTGTGGTTTCTGACAAGACAAAAGAGACACAGAGCACACACTTCGTCCTTCCCTGAATCAACTCCTCGAGGCAGGGTGTTCTGCATGTAGTGAACGGCCTCAACCAAGGCGCGCCCTAGCTAGACCTCTGGGCCCTTGCTTCTTCAGAAGCCTGCAGTGCTACAGGAAAAACTGTGCTTTAGTGGCAATAGGAACGCAAGCCGACTTTCTCCTGGAGGCAGGGTGACTTCAGGTAGGAGGTCCTGGTTGGAAGGCGAAGCCTAGTGTTTTATTTTCAGTGCCAATCAGAGTAGGGAATGAGTGCGACTTCCACGGCATGTTGGAACCTGCTAGAACCGTGCCCGTGAACCTGTGGTAGTGCTGGGGAAATCAAGCTGTCCCAAGAAAGAGTGTACTGTTTTGCCCATCACTCGGCATACACAGTGAGTACGAAGGCCTACGGGCCTGGATGTTGTTTAGAAGAGCCAGGGGAGCCTGGGGGTACTCAGTGTTCTTGCAGGGAATAGGGTTTCCAGGCGAGGCACCTAGGTGTCCCGCAAAGCGTACTGGCGTTCAAATGCTGCAGAGCAGCGGCTACCGCCTCATGGAAACTGCTGCACGCCTCCGCTTCTGCAGAGCAATTCAGGGCCTTACCTCGAGGCAAGTCCTCACGTTGAGTGTCCCGTGAGCGACACCGCATGGTAGGATGCTGACTTTCTCCTTGAGTAGAGAGACTTCAGGTACGAGGTCCTCTAAGAATTCTAAGCAGAGTGTTTTCTCATGGCAGCTCAAACGAGGGCAATGTCGAAGACTTCCAGGCCATGTTGGACTGCCTAGAAATGTGGTTCTGCTGTTGTTCGAGGGCTCTGGAAATGTAGCACGCCTGAAGTAACGTGCAGTGTGTTGCCCATCACTCGGCAGACACAGAGGGCCTCCGAGGGACCTATGGGCCTCGATGTTGCTCAGTAGGCCCACAGGGGTGTGGGGGTACTCAGTGATCTTGGAACGAAAATGATGCTCACCCGAGGGGCCTAGGAGTTCTCAAAGGGTACCTTCTTTAAAATAAAGCAGAACAGCGACTAAGAGCTCATGGGAAGAGCTGCCTGCCTCCCGTTCTGCATGGCTACTCGGGGCCTTACCTCGAGGCAAGGACTCACGTGGAGATTCCCTTTAGCTCTAGAGCATGGCTAGATGAGCCCCACCCCGGCCATGGAAGCACCCTGTGTAGCCAGAGAAAACCCATTTTCTTCCCAGACCCATGCCTACGGCGTCCAGAGGCCTGACAACAGCAGAGAATTTCAGGGAGCTTCCAGGGAGCATGAATGGGGCTTTCCAAATGGAAAAGCAAGGCTAGTACCATCCCGCCCCCATTTCCATGGGCACACGCAGCATACATCCCTGTGGTTTCTGACAAGTCAAAAGAGACACAGAGCACACACTTCGTCCTTCCCTGAATCAACTCCTCGAGGCAGGGTGTTCTGCATGTAGTGAACGGCCTCAACCAAGGCGCGCCCTAGCTAGACCTCTGGGCCCGTGCCTCTTCAGAAGCCTGCAGTGCTACAGGAAAAACTGTGCTTTAGTGGCAATAGGAACGCAAGCCGACTTTCTCCTGGAGGCAGGGTGACTTCAGGTAGGAGGTCCTGGTTGGAAGGCGAAGCCTAGTGTTGTTTTTCAGTGCCAATCAGAGTAGGGAATGAGTGCGACTTCCACGGCATGTTGGAACCTGCTAGAACCGTGCCCGTGAACCTGTGGTAGTGCTGGGGAAATCAAGCTGTCCCAAGAAAGAGTGTACTGTTTTGCCCATCACTCGGCATACACAGTGTGAGTACGAAGGCCTACGGGCCTGGATGTTGTTTAGAAGAGCCAGGGGAGCCTGGGGGTACTCAGTGTTCTTGCAGGGAATAGGGTTTCCAGGCGAGGCACCTAGGTGTCCCGCAAAGCGTACTGGCGTTCAAATGCTGCAGAGCAGCGGCTACCGCCTCATGGAAACTGCTGCACGCCTCCGCTTCTGCAGAGCAATTCAGGGCCTTACCTCGAGGCAAGTCCTCACGTTGAGTGTCCCGTGAGCGACACCGCATGGTAGGATGCTGACTTTCTCCTTGAGTAGAGAGACTTCAGGTACGAGGTCCTCTAAGAATTCTAAGCAGAGTGTTTTCTCATGGCAGCTCAAACGAGGGCAATGTCGAAGACTTCCAGGCCATGTTGGACTGCCTAGAAATGTGGTTCTGCTGTTGTTCGAGGGCTCTGGAAATGTAGCACGCCTGAAGTAACGTGCAGTGTGTTGCCCATCACTCGGCAGACACAGAGGGCCTCCGAGGGACCTATGGGCCTCGATGTTGCTCAGTAGGCCCACAGGGGTGTGGGGGTACTCAGTGATCTTGGAACGAAAATGATGCTCACCCGAGGGGCCTAGGAGTTCTCAAAGGGTACCTTCTTTAAAATAAAGCAGAACAGCGACTAAGAGCTCATGGGAAGAGCTGCCTGCCTCCCGTTCTGCATGGCTACTCGGGGCCTTACCTCGAGGCAAGGACTCACGTTGAGATTCCCTTTAGCTCTAGAGCATGGCTAGATGAGCCCCACCCCGGCCATGGAAGCACCCTGTGTAGCCAGAGAAAACCCATTTTCTTCCCAGACCCATGCCTACGGCGTCCAGAGGCCTGACAACAGCAGAGAATTTCAGGGAGCTTCCAGGGAGCATGAATGGGGCTTTCCAAATGGAAAAGCAAGGCTAGTACCATCCCGCCCCCATTTCCATGGGCACACGCAGCATACATCCCTGTGGTTTCTGACAAGACAAAAGAGACACAGAGCACACACTTCGTCCTTCCCTGAATCAACTCCTCGAGGCAGGGTGTTCTGCATGTAGTGAACGGCCTCAACCAAGGCGCGCCCTAGCTAGACCTCTGGGCCCATGCCTCTTCAGAAGCCTGCAGTGCTACAGGAAAAACTGTGCTTTAGTGGCAATAGGAACGCAAGCCGACTTTCTCCTGGAGGCAGGGTGACTTCAGGTAGGAGGTCCTGGTTGGAAGGCGAAGCCTAGTGTTTTTTTTCAGTGCCAATCAGAGTAGGGAATGAGTGCGACTTCCACGGCATGTTGGAACCTGCTAGAACCGTGCCCGTGAACCTGTGGTAGTGCTGGGGAAATCAAGCTGTCCCAAGAAAGAGTGTACTGTTTTGCCCATCACTCGGCATACACAGTGTGAGTACGAAGGCCTACGGGCCTGGATGTTGTTTAGAAGAGCCAGGGTATCCTGGGGGTACTCAGTGTTCTTGCAGGGAATAGGATTTCCAGGCGAGGCACCTAGGTGTCCCGCAAAGCGTACTGGCGTTCAAATGCTGCAGAGCAGCGACTACGGCCTCATGGAAACTGCTGCACGCCTCCGCTTCTGCAGAGCAATTCAGGGCCTTACCTCGAGGCAAGTCCTCACGTTGAGTGTCCCGTGAGCGACACCGCATGGTAGGATGCTGACTTTCTCCTTGAGTAGAGAGACTTCAGGTACGAGGTCCTCTAAGAATTCTAAGCAGAGTGTTTTCTCATGGCAGCTCAAACGAGGGCAATGTCGAAGACTTCCAGGCCATGTTGGACTGCCTAGAATTGTGGTTCTGATGTTGTTCGAGGGCTCTGGAAATGTAGCACGCCTGAAGTAACGTGCAGTGTGTTGCCCATCACTCGGCAGACACAGAGGGCCTCCGAGGGACCTATGGGCCTCGATGTTGCTCAGTAGGCCCACAGGGGTGTGGGGGTACTCAGTGATCTTGGAACGAAAATGATGCTCACCCGAGGGGCCTAGGAGTTCTCAAAGGGTACCTTCTTTAAAATAAAGCAGAACAGCGACTAAGAGCTCATGGGAAGAGCTGCCTGCCTCCCGTTCTGCATGGCTACTCGGGGCCTTACCTCGAGGCAAGGACTCACGTTGAGATTCCCTTTAGCTCTAGAGCATGGCTAGATGAGCCCCACCCCGGCCATGGAAGCACCCTGTGTAGCCAGAGAAAGCCCATTTTCTTCCCAGACCCATGCCTACGGCGTCCAGAGGCCTGACAACAGCAGAGAATTTCAGGGAGCTTCCAGGGAGCATGAATGGGGCTTTCCAAATGGAAAAGCAAGGCTAGTACCATCCCGCCCCCATTTCCATGGGCACACGCAGCATACATCCCTGTGGTTTCTGACAAGACAAAAGAGACACAGAGCACACACTTCGTCCTTCCCTGAATCAACTCCTCGAGGCAGGGTGTTCTGCATGTAGTGAACGGCCTCAACCAAGGCGCGCCCTAGCTAGACCTCTGGGCCCTTGCTTCTTCAGAAGCCTGCAGTGCTACAGGAAAAACTGTGCTTTAGTGGCAATAGGAACGCAAGCCGACTTTCTCCTGGAGGCAGGGTGACTTCAGGTAGGAGGTCCTGGTTGGAAGGCGAAGCCTAGTGTTTTTTTTTCAGTGCCAATCAGAGTAGGGAATGAGTGCGACTTCCACGGCATGTTGGAACCTGCTAGAACCGTGCCCGTGAACCTGTGGTAGTGCTGGGGAAATCAAGCTGTCCCAAGAAAGAGTGTACTGTTTTGCCCATCACTCGGCATACACAGTGAGTACGAAGGCCTACGGGCCTGGATGTTGTTTAGAAGAGCCAGGGGAGCCTGGGGGTACTCAGTGTTCTTGCAGGGAATAGGGTTTCCAGGCGAGGCACCTAGGTGTCCCGCAAAGCGTACTGGCGTTCAAATGCTGCAGAGCAGCGGCTACCGCCTCATGGAAACTGCTGCACGCCTCCGCTTCTGCAGAGCAATTCAGGGCCTTACCTCGAGGCAAGTCCTCACGTTGAGTGTCCCGTGAGCGACACCGCATGGTAGGATGCTGACTTTCTCCTTGAGTAGAGAGACTTCAGGTACGAGGTCCTCTAAGAATTCTAAGCAGAGTGTTTTCTCATGGCAGCTCAAACGAGGGCAATGTCGAAGACTTCCAGGCCATGTTGGACTGCCTAGAAATGTGGTTCTGCTGTTGTTCGAGGGCTCTGGAAATGTAGCACGCCTGAAGTAACGTGCAGTGTGTTGCCCATCACTCGGCAGACACAGAGGGCCTCCGAGGGACCTATGGGCCTCGATGTTGCTCAGTAGGCCCACAGGGGTGTGGGGGTACTCAGTGATCTTGGAACGAAAATGATGCTCACCCGAGGGGCCTAGGAGTTCTCAAAGGGTACCTTCTTTAAAATAAAGCAGAACAGCGACTAAGAGCTCATGGGAAGAGCTGCCTGCCTCCCGTTCTGCATGGCTACTCGGGGCCTTACCTCGAGGCAAGGACTCACGTTGAGATTCCCTTTAGCTCTAGAGCATGGCTAGATGAGCCCCACCCCGGCCATGGAAGCACCCTGTGTAGCCAGAGAAAACCCATTTTCTTCCCAGACCCATGCCTACGGCGTCCAGAGGCCTGACAACAGCAGAGAATTTCAGGGAGCTTCCAGGGAGCATGAATGGGGCTTTCCAAATGGAAAAGCAAGGCTAGTACCATCCCGCCCCCATTTCCATGGGCACACGCAGCATACATCCCTGTGGTTTCTGACAAGACAAAAGAGACACAGAGCACACACTTCGTCCTTCCCTGAATCAACTCCTCGAGGCAGGGTGTTCTGCATGTAGTGAACGGCCTCAACCAAGGCGCGCCCTAGCTAGACCTCTGGGCCCTTGCTTCTTCAGAAGCCTGCAGTGCTACAGGAAAAACTGTGCTTTAGTGGCAATAGGAACGCAAGCCGACTTTCTCCTGGAGGCAGGGTGACTTCAGGTAGGAGGTCCTGGTTGGAAGGCGAAGCCTAGTGTTTTTTTTTCAGTGCCAATCAGAGTAGGGAATGAGTGCGACTTCCACGGCATGTTGGAACCTGCTAGAACCGTGCCCGTGAACCTGTGGTAGTGCTGGGGAAATCAAGCTGTCCCAAGAAAGAGTGTACTGTTTTGCCCATCACTCGGCATACACAGTGAGTACGAAGGCCTACGGGCCTGGATGTTGTTTAGAAGAGCCAGGGGAGCCTGGGGGTACTCAGTGTTCTTGCAGGGAATAGGGTTTCCAGGCGAGGCACCTAGGTGTCCCGCAAAGCGTACTGGCGTTCAAGTGCTGCAGAGCAGCGGCTACCGCCTCATGGAAACTGCTGCACGCCTCCGCTTCTGCAGAGCAATTCAGGGCCTTACCTCGAGGCAAGTCCTCACGTTGAGTGTCCCGTGAGCGACACCGCATGGTAGGATGCTGACTTTCTCCTTGAGTAGAGAGACTTCAGGTACGAGGTCCTCTAAGAATTCTAAGCAGAGTGTTTTCTCATGGCAGCTCAAACGAGGGCAATGTCGAAGACTTCCAGGCCATGTTGGACTGCCTAGAAATGTGGTTCTGCTGTTGTTCGAGGGCTCTGGAAATGTAGCACGCCTGAAGTAACGTGCAGTGTGTTGCCCATCACTCGGCAGACACAGAGGGCCTCCGAGGGACCTATGGGCCTCGATGTTGCTCAGTAGGCCCACAGGGGTGTGGGGGTACTCAGTGATCTTGGAACGAAAATGATGCTCACCCGAGGGGCCTAGGAGTTCTCAAAGGGTACCTTCTTTAAAATAAAGCAGAACAGCGACTAAGAGCTCATGGGAAGAGCTGCCTGCCTCCCGTTCTGCATGGCTACTCGGGGCCTTACCTCGAGGCAAGGACTCACGTTGAGATTCCCTTTAGCTCTAGAGCATGGCTAGATGAGCCCCACCCCGGCCATGGAAGCACCCTGTGTAGCCAGAGAAAACCCATTTTCTTCCCAGACCCATGCCTACGGCGTCCAGAGGCCTGACAACAGCAGAGAATTTCAGGGAGCTTCCAGGGAGCATGAATGGGGCTTTCCAAATGGAAAAGCAAGGCTAGTACCATCCCGCCCCCATTTCCATGGGCACACGCAGCATACATCCCTGTGGTTTCTGACAAGTCAAAAGAGACACAGTGCACACACTTCGTCCTTCCCTGAATCAACTCCTCGAGGCAGGGTGTTCTGCATGTAGTGAACGGCCTCAACCAAGGCGCGCCCTAGCTAGACCTCTGGGCCCGTGCCTCTTCAGAAGCCTGCAGTGCTACAGGAAAAACTGTGCTTTAGTGGCAATAGGAACGCAAGCCGACTTTCTCCTGGAGGCAGGGTGACTTCAGGTAGGAGGTCCTGGTTGGAAGGCGAAGCCTAGTGTTGTTTTTCAGTGCCAATCAGAGTAGGGAATGAGTGCGACTTCCACGGCATGTTGGAACCTGCTAGAACCGTGCCCGTGAACCTGTGGTAGTGCTGGGGAAATCAAGCTGTCCCAAGAAAGAGTGTACTGTTTTGCCCATCACTCGGCATACACAGTGTGAGTACGAAGGCCTACGGGCCTGGATGTTGTTTAGAAGAGCCAGGGGAGCCTGGGGGTACTCAGTGTTCTTGCAGGGAATAGGGTTTCCAGGCGAGGCACCTAGGTGTCCCGCAAAGCGTACTGGCGTTCAAATGCTGCAGAGCAGCGGCTACCGCCTCATGGAAACTGCTGCACGCCTCCGCTTCTGCAGAGCAATTCAGGGCCTTACCTCGAGGCAAGTCCTCACGTTGAGTGTCCCGTGAGCGACACCGCATGGTAGGATGCTGACTTTCTCCTTGAGTAGAGAGACTTCAGGTACGAGGTCCTCTAAGAATTCTAAGCAGAGTGTTTTCTCATGGCAGCTCAAACGAGGGCAATGTCGAAGACTTCCAGGCCATGTTGGACTGCCTAGAAATGTGGTTCTGCTGTTGTTCGAGGGCTCTGGAAATGTAGCACGCCTGAAGTAACGTGCAGTGTGTTGCCCATCACTCGGCACACACAGAGGGCCTCCGAGGGACCTATGGGCCTCGATGTTGCTCAGTAGGCCCACAGGGGTGTGGGGGTACTCAGTGATCTTGGAACGAAAATGATGCTCACCCGAGGGGCCTAGGAGTTCTCAAAGGGTACCTTCTTTAAAATAAAGCAGAACAGCGACTAAGAGCTCATGGGAAGAGCTGCCTGCCTCCCGTTCTGCATGGCTACTCGGGGCCTTACCTCGAGGCAAGGACTCACGTTGAGATTCCCTTTAGCTCTAGAGCATGGCTAGATGAGCCCCACCCCGGCCATGGAAGCACCCTGTGTAGCCAGAGAAAACCCATTTTCTTCCCAGACCCATGCCTACGGCGTCCAGAGGCCTGACAACAGCAGAGAATTTCAGGGAGCTTCCAGGGAGCATGAATGGGGCTTTCCAAATGGAAAAGCAAGGCTAGTACCATCCCGCCCCCATTTCCATGGGCACACGCAGCATACATCCCTGTGGTTTTTGACAAGACAAAAGAGACACAGAGCACACACTTCGTCCTTCCCTGAATCAACTCCTCGAGGCAGGGTGTTCTGCATGTAGTGAACGGCCTCAACCAAGGCGCGCCCTAGCTAGACCTCTGGGCCCGTGCCTCTTCAGAAGCCTGCAGTGCTACAGGAAAAACTGTGCTTTAGTGGCAATAGGAACGCAAGCCGACTTTCTCCTGGAGGCAGGGTGACTTCAGGTAGGAGGTCCTGGTTGGAAGGCGAAGCCTAGTGTTTTTTTTCAGTGCCAATCAGAGTAGGGAATGAGTGCGACTTCCACGGCATGTTGGAACCTGCTAGAACCGTGCCCGTGAACCTGTGGTAGTGCTGGGGAAATCAAGCTGTCCCAAGAAAGAGTGTACTGTTTTGCCCATCACTCGGCATACACAGTGTGAGTACGAAGGCCTACGGGCCTGGATGTTGTTTAGAAGAGCCAGGGGAGCCTGGGGGTACTCAGTGTTCTTGCAGGGAATAGGGTTTCCAGGCGAGGCACCTAGGTGTCCCGCAAAGCGTACTGGCGTTCAAATGCTGCAGAGCAGCGACTACGGCCTCATGGAAACTGCTGCACGCCTCCGCTTCTGCAGAGCAATTCAGGGCCTTACCTCGAGGCAAGTCCTCACGTTGAGTGTCCCGTGAGCGACACCGCATGGTAGGATGCTGACTTTCTCCTTGAGTAGAGAGACTTCAGGTACGAGGTCCTCTAAGAATTCTAAGCAGAGTGTTTTCTCATGGCAGCTCAAACGAGGGCAATGTCGAAGACTTCCAGGCCATGTTGGACTGCCTAGAATTGTGGTTCTGATGTTGTTCGAGGGCTCTGGAAATGTAGCACGCCTGAAGTAACGTGCAGTGTGTTGCCCATCACTCGGCAGACACAGAGGGCCTCCGAGGGACCTATGGGCCTCGATGTTGCTCAGTAGGCCCACAGGGGTGTGGGGGTACTCAGTGATCTTGGAACGAAAATGATGCTCACCCGAGGGGCCTAGGAGTTCTCAAAGGGTACCTTCTTTAAAATAAAGCAGAACAGCGACTAAGAGCTCATGGGAAGAGCTGCCTGCCTCCCGTTCTGCATGGCTACTCGGGGCCTTACCTCGAGGCAAGGACTCACGTTGAGATTCCCTTTAGCTCTAGAGCATGGCTAGATGAGCCCCACCCCGGCCATGGAAGCACCCTGTGTAGCCAGAGAAAACCCATTTTCTTCCCAGACCCATGCCTACGGCGTCCAGAGGCCTGACAACAGCAGAGAATTTCAGGGAGCTTCCAGGGAGCATGAATGGGGCTTTCCAAATGGAAAAGCAAGGCTAGTACCATCCCGCCCCCATTTCCATGGGCACACGCAGCATACATCCCTGTGGTTTCTGACAAGACAAAAGAGACACAGAGCACACACTTCGTCCTTCCCTGAATCAACTCCTCGAGGCAGGGTGTTCTGCATGTAGTGAACGGCCTCAACCAAGGCGCGCCCTAGCTAGACCTCTGGGCCCTTGCTTCTTCAGAAGCCTGCAGTGCTACAGGAAAAACTGTGCTTTAGTGGCAATAGGAACGCAAGCCGACTTTCTCCTGGAGGCAGGGTGACTTCAGGTAGGAGGTCCTGGTTGGAAGGCGAAGCCTAGTGTTTTTTTTTCAGTGCCAATCAGAGTAGGGAATGAGTGCGACTTCCACGGCATGTTGGAACCTGCTAGAACCGTGCCCGTGAACCTGTGGTAGTGCTGGGGAAATCAAGCTGTCCCAAGAAAGAGTGTACTGTTTTGCCCATCACTCGGCATACACAGTGAGTACGAAGGCCTACGGGCCTGGATGTTGTTTAGAAGAGCCAGGGGAGCCTGGGGGTACTCAGTGTTCTTGCAGGGAATAGGGTTTCCAGGCGAGGCACCTAGGTGTCCCGCAAAGCGTACTGGCGTTCAAATGCTGCAGAGCAGCGGCTACCGCCTCATGGAAACTGCTGCACGCCTCCGCTTCTGCAGAGCAATTCAGGGCCTTACCTCGAGGCAAGTCCTCACGTTGAGTGTCCCGTGAGCGACACCGCATGGTAGGATGCTGACTTTCTCCTTGAGTAGAGAGACTTCAGGTACGAGGTCCTCTAAGAATTCTAAGCAGAGTGTTTTCTCATGGCAGCTCAAACGAGGGCAATGTCGAAGACTTCCAGGCCATGTTGGACTGCCTAGAAATGTGGTTCTGCTGTTGTTCGAGGGCTCTGGAAATGTAGCACGCCTGAAGTAACGTGCAGTGTGTTGCCCATCACTCGGCAGACACAGAGGGCCTCCGAGGGACCTATGGGCCTCGATGTTGCTCAGTAGGCCCACAGGGGTGTGGGGGTACTCAGTGATCTTGGAACGAAAATGATGCTCACCCGAGGGGCCTAGGAGTTCTCAAAGGGTACCTTCTTTAAAATAAAGCAGAACAGCGACTAAGAGCTCATGGGAAGAGCTGCCTGCCTCCCGTTCTGCATGGCTACTCGGGGCCTTACCTCGAGGCAAGGACTCACGTTGAGATTCCCTTTAGCTCTAGAGCATGGCTAGATGAGCCCCACCCCGGCCATGGAAGCACCCTGTGTAGCCAGAGAAAACCCATTTTCTTCCCAGACCCATGCCTACGGCGTCCAGAGGCCTGACAACAGCAGAGAATTTCAGGGAGCTTCCAGGGAGCATGAATGGGGCTTTCCAAATGGAAAAGCAAGGCTAGTACCATCCCGCCCCCATTTCCATGGGCACACGCAGCATACATCCCTGTGGTTTCTGACAAGACAAAAGAGACACAGAGCACACACTTCGTCCTTCCCTGAATCAACTCCTCGAGGCAGGGTGTTCTGCATGTAGTGAACGGCCTCAACCAAGGCGCGCCCTAGCTAGACCTCTGGGCCCGTGCCTCTTCAGAAGCCTGCAGTGCTACAGGAAAAACTGTGCTTTAGTGGCAATAGGAACGCAAGCCGACTTTCTCCTGGAGGCAGGGTGACTTCAGGTAGGAGGTCCTGGTTGGAAGGCGAAGCCTAGTGTTTTTTTTCAGTGCCAATCAGAGTAGGGAATGAGTGCGACTTCCACGGCATGTTGGAACCTGCTAGAACCGTGCCCGTGAACCTGTGGTAGTGCTGGGGAAATCAAGCTGTCCCAAGAAAGAGTGTACTGTTTTGCCCATCACTCGGCATACACAGTGTGAGTACGAAGGCCTACGGGCCTGGATGTTGTTTAGAAGAGCCAGGGGAGCCTGGGGGTACTCAGTGTTCTTGCAGGGAATAGGGTTTCCAGGCGAGGCACCTAGGTGTCCCGCAAAGCGTACTGGCGTTCAAATGCTGCAGAGCAGCGGCTACCGCCTCATGGAAACTGCTGCACGCCTCCGCTTCTGCAGAGCAATTCAGGGCCTTACCTCGAGGCAAGTCCTCACGTTGAGTGTCCCGTGAGCGACACCGCATGGTAGGATGCTGACTTTCTCCTTGAGTAGAGAGACTTCAGGTACGAGGTCCTCTAAGAATTCTAAGCAGAGTGTTTTCTCATGGCAGCTCAAACGAGGGCAATGTCGAAGACTTCCAGGCCATGTTGGACTGCCTAGAAATGTGGTTCTGCTGTTGTTCGAGGGCTCTGGAAATGTAGCACGCCTGAAGTAACGTGCAGTGTGTTGCCCATCACTCGGCACACACAGAGGGCCTCCGAGGGACCTATGGGCCTCGATGTTGCTCAGTAGGCCCACAGGGGTGTGGGGGTACTCAGTGATCTTGGAACGAAAATGATGCTCACCCGAGGGGCCTAGGAGTTCTCAAAGGGTACCTTCTTTAAAATAAAGCAGAACAGCGACTAAGAGCTCATGGGAAGAGCTGCCTGGCTCCCGTTCTGCATGGCTACTCGGGGCCTTACCTCGAGGCAAGGACTCACGTTGAGATTCCCTTTAGCTCTAGAGCATGGCTAGATGAGCCCCACCCCGGCCATGGAAGCACCCTGTGTAGCCAGAGAAAACCCATTTTCTTCGCAGACCCATGCCTACGGCGTCCAGAGGCCTGACAACAGCAGAGAATTTCAGGGAGCTTCCAGGGAGCATGAATGGGGCTTTCCAAATGGAAAAGCAAGGCTAGTACCATCCCGCCCCCATTTCCATGGGCACACGCAGCATACATCCCTGTGGTTTCTGACAAGACAAAAGAGACACAGAGCACACACTTCGTCCTTCCCTGAATCAACTCCTCGAGGCAGGGTGTTCTGCATGTAGTGAACGGCCTCAACCAAGGCGCGCCCTAGCTAGACCTCTGGGCCCGTGCCTCTTCAGAAGCCTGCAGTGCTACAGGAAAAACTGTGCTTTAGTGGCAATAGGAACGCAAGCCGACTTTCTCCTGGAGGCAGGGTGACTTCAGGTAGGAGGTCCTGGTTGGAAGGCGAAGCCTAGTGTTTTTTTTCAGTGCCAATCAGAGTAGGGAATGAGTGCGACTTCCACGGCATGTTGGAACCTGCTAGAACCGTGCCCGTGAACCTGTGGTAGTGCTGGGGAAATCAAGCTGTCCCAAGAAAGAGTGTACTGTTTTGCCCATCACTCGGCATACACAGTGTGAGTACGAAGGCCTACGGGCCTGGATGTTGTTTAGAAGAGCCAGGGGAGCCTGGGGGTACTCAGTGTTCTTGCAGGGAATAGGGTTTCCAGGCGAGGCACCTAGGTGTCCCGCAAAGCGTACTGGCGTTCAAATGCTGCAGAGCAGCGGCTACCGCCTCATGGAAACTGCTGCACGCCTCCGCTTCTGCAGAGCAATTCAGGGCCTTACCTCGAGGCAAGTCCTCACGTTGAGTGTCCCGTGAGCGACACCGCATGGTAGGATGCTGACTTTCTCCTTGAGTAGAGAGACTTCAGGTACGAGGTCCTCTAAGAATTCTAAGCAGAGTGTTTTCTCATGGCAGCTCAAACGAGGGCAATGTCGAAGACTTCCAGGCCATGTTGGACTGCCTAGAAATGTGGTTCTGCTGTTGTTCGAGGGCTCTGGAAATGTAGCACGCCTGAAGTAACGTGCAGTGTGTTGCCCATCACTCGGCAGACACAGAGGGCCTCCGAGGGACCTATGGGCCTCGATGTTGCTCAGTAGGCCCACAGGGGTGTGGGGGTACTCAGTGATCTTGGAACGAAAATGATGCTCACCCGAGGGGCCTAGGAGTTCTCAAAGGGTACCTTCTTTAAAATAAAGCAGAACAGCGACTAAGAGCTCATGGGAAGAGCTGCCTGCCTCCCGTTCTGCATGGCTACTCGGGGCCTTACCTCGAGGCAAGGACTCACGTTGAGATTCCCTTTAGCTCTAGAGCATGGCTAGATGAGCCCCACCCCGGCCATGGAAGCACCCTGTGTAGCCAGAGAAAACCCATTTTCTTCGCAGACCCATGCCTACGGCGTCCAGAGGCCTGACAACAGCAGAGAATTTCAGGGAGCTTCCAGGGAGCATGAATGGGGCTTTCCAAATGGAAAAGCAAGGCTAGTACCATCCCGCCCCCATTTCCATGGGCACACGCAGCATACATCCCTGTGGTTTCTGACAAGACAAAAGAGACACAGAGCACACACTTCGTCCTTCCCTGAATCAACTCCTCGAGGCAGGGTGTTCTGCATGTAGTGAACGGCCTCAACCAAGGCGCGCCCTAGCTAGACCTCTGGGCCCGTGCCTCTTCAGAAGCCTGCAGTGCTACAGGAAAAACTGTGCTTTAGTGGCAATAGGAACGCAAGCCGACTTTCTCCTGGAGGCAGGGTGACTTCAGGTAGGAGGTCCTGGTTGGAAGGCGAAGCCTAGTGTTTTTTTTCAGTGCCAATCAGAGTAGGGAATGAGTGCGACTTCCACGGCATGTTGGAACCTGCTAGAACCGTGCCCGTGAACCTGTGGTAGTGCTGGGGAAATCAAGCTGTCCCAAGAAAGAGTGTACTGTTTTGCCCATCACTCGGCATACACAGTGTGAGTACGAAGGCCTACGGGCCTGGATGTTGTTTAGAAGAGCCAGGGGAGCCTGGGGGTACTCAGTGTTCTTGCAGGGAATAGGGTTTCCAGGCGAGGCACCTAGGTGTCCCGCAAAGCGTACTGGCGTTCAAATGCTGCAGAGCAGCGGCTACCGCCTCATGGAAACTGCTGCACGCCTCCGCTTCTGCAGAGCAATTCAGGGCCTTACCTCGAGGCAAGTCCTCACGTTGAGTGTCCCGTGAGCGACACTGCATGGTAGGATGCTGACTTTCTCCTTGAGTAGAGAGACTTCAGGTACGAGGTCCTCTAAGAATTCTAAGCAGAGTGTTTTCTCATGGCAGCTCAAACGAGGGCAATGTCGAAGACTTCCAGGCCATGTTGGACTGCCTAGAAATGTGGTTCTGCTGTTGTTCGAGGGCTCTGGAAATGTAGCACGCCTGAAGTAACGTGCAGTGTGTTGCCCATCACTCGGCAGACACAGAGGGCCTCCGAGGGACCTATGGGCCTCGATGTTGCTCAGTAGGCCCACAGGGGTGTGGGGGTACTCAGTGATCTTGGAACGAAAATGATGCTCACCCGAGGGGCCTAGGAGTTCTCAAAGGGTACCTTCTTTAAAATAAAGCAGAACAGCGACTAAGAGCTCATGGGAAGAGCTGCCTGCCTCCCGTTCTGCATGGCTACTCGGGGCCTTACCTCGAGGCAAGGACTCACGTTGAGATTCCCTTTAGCTCTAGAGCATGGCTAGATGAGCCCCACCCCGGCCATGGAAGCACCCTGTGTAGCCAGAGAAAACCCATTTTCTTCGCAGACCCATGCCTACGGCGTCCAGAGGCCTGACAACAGCAGAGAATTTCAGGGAGCTTCCAGGGAGCATGAATGGGGCTTTCCAAATGGAAAAGCAAGGCTAGTACCATCCCGCCCCCATTTCCATGGGCACACGCAGCATACATCCCTGTGGTTTCTGACAAGACAAAAGAGACACAGAGCACACACTTCGTCCTTCCCTGAATCAACTCCTCGAGGCAGGGTGTTCTGCATGTAGTGAACGGCCTCAACCAAGGCGCGCCCTAGCTAGACCTCTGGGCCCGTGCCTCTTCAGAAGCCTGCAGTGCTACAGGAAAAACTGTGCTTTAGTGGCAATAGGAACGCAAGCCGACTTTCTCCTGGAGGCAGGGTGACTTCAGGTAGGAGGTCCTGGTTGGAAGGCGAAGCCTAGTGTTTTTTTTCAGTGCCAATCAGAGTAGGGAATGAGTGCGACTTCCACGGCATGTTGGAAACTGCTAGAACCGTGCCCGTGAACCTGTGGTAGTGCTGGGGAAATCAAGCTGTCCCAAGAAAGAGTGTACTGTTTTGCCCATCACTCGGCATACACAGTGTGAGTACGAAGGCCTACGGGCCTGGATGTTGTTTAGAAGAGCCAGGGGAGCCTGGGGGTACTCAGTGTTCTTGCAGGGAATAGGGTTTCCAGGCGAGGCACCTAGGTGTCCCGCAAAGCGTACTGGCGTTCAAATGCTGCAGAGCAGCGGCTACCGCCTCATGGAAACTGCTGCACGCCTCCGCTTCTGCAGAGCAATTCAGGGCCTTACCTCGAGGCAAGTCCTCACGTTGAGTGTCCCGTGAGCGACCCCGCATGGTAGGATGCTGACTTTCTCCTTGAGTAGAGAGACTTCAGGTACGAGGTCCTCTAAGAATTCTAAGCAGAGTGTTTTCTCATGGCAGCTCAAACGAGGGCAATGTCGAAGACTTCCAGGCCATGTTGGACTGCCTAGAATTGTGGTTCTGCTGTTGTTCGAGGGCTCTGGAAATGTAGCACGCCTGAAGTAACGTGCAGTGTGTTGCCCATCACTCGGCAGACACAGAGGGCCTCCGAGGGACCTATGGGCCTCGATGTTGCTCAGTAGGCCCACAGGGGTGTGGGGGTACTCAGTGATCTTGGAACGAAAATGATGCTCACCCGAGGGGCCTAGGAGTTCTCAAAGGGTACCTTCTTTAAAATAAAGCAGAACAGCGACTAAGAGCTCATGGGAAGAGCTGCCTGCCTCCCGTTCTGCATGGCTACTCGGGGCCTTACCTCGAGGCAAGGACTCACGTTGAGATTCCCTTTAGCTCTAGAGCATGGCTAGATGAGCCCCACCCCGGCCATGGAAGCACCCTGTGTAGCCAGAGAAAACCCATTTTCTTCCCAGACCCATGCCTACGGCGTCCAGAGGCCTGACAACAGCAGAGAATTTCAGGGAGCTTCCAGGGAGCATGAATGGGGCTTTCCAAATGGAAAAGCAAGGCTAGTACCATCCCGCCCCCATTTCCATGGTCACACGCTGCATACATCCCTGTGGTTTCTGACAAGTCAAAAGAGACACAGAGCACACACTTCGTCCTTCCCTGAATCAACTCCTCGAGGCAGGGTGTTCTGCATGTAGTGAACGGCCTCAACCAAGGCGCGCCCTAGCTAGACCTCTGGGCCCTTGCCTCTTCAGAAGCCTGCAGTGCTACAGGAAAAACTGTGCTTTAGTGGCAATAGGAACGCAAGCCGACTTTCTCCTGGAGGCAGGGTGACTTCAGGTAGGAGGTCCTGGTTGGAAGGCGAAGCCTAGTGTTTTTTTTTCAGTGCCAATCAGAGTAGGGAATGAGTGCGACTTCCACGGCATGTTGGAACCTGCTAGAACCGTGCCCGTGAACCTGTGGTAGTGCTGGGGAAATCAAGCTGTCCCAAGAAAGAGTGTACTGTTTTGCCCATCACTCGGCATACACAGTGTGAGTACGAAGGCCTACGGGCCTGGATGTTGTTTAGAAGAGCCAGGGGAGCCTGGGGGTACTCAGTGTTCTTGCAGGGAATAGGGTTTCCAGGCGAGGCACCTAGGTGTCCCGCAAAGCGTACTGGCGTTCAAATGCTGCAGAGCAGCGGCTACCGCCTCATGGAAACTGCTGCACGCCTCCGCTTCTGCAGAGCAATTCAGGGCCTTACCTCGAGGCAAGTCCTCACGTTGAGTGTCCCGTGAGCGACACCGCATGGTAGGATGCTGACTTTCTCCTTGAGTAGAGAGACTTCAGGTACGAGGTCCTCTAAGAATTCTAAGCAGAGTGTTTTCTCATGGCAGCTCAAACGAGGGCAATGTCGAAGACTTCCAGGCCATGTTGGACTGCCTAGAATTGTGGTTCTGCTGTTGTTCGAGGGCTCTGGAAATGTAGCACGCCTGAAGTAACGTGCAGTGTGTTGCCCATCACTCGGCAGACACAGAGGGCCTCCGAGGGACCTATGGGCCTCGATGTTGCTCAGTAGGCCCACAGGGGTGTGGGGGTACTCAGTGATCTTGGAACGAAAATGATGCTCACCCGAGGGGCCTAGGAGTTCTCAAAGGGTACCTTCTTTAAAATAAAGCAGAACAGCGACTAAGAGCTCATGGGAAGAGCTGCCTGCCTCCCGTTCTGCATGGCTACTCGGGGCCTTACCTCGAGGCAAGGACTCACGTTGAGATTCCCTTTAGCTCTAGAGCATGGCTAGATGAGCCCCACCCCGGCCATGGAAGCACCCTGTGTAGCCAGAGAAAACCCATTTTCTTCCCAGACCCATGCCTACGGCGTCCAGAGGCCTGACAACAGCAGAGAATTTCAGGGAGCTTCCAGGGAGCATGAATGGGGCTTTCCAAATGGAAAAGCAAGGCTAGTACCATCCCGCCCCCATTTCCATGGTCACACGCTGCATACATCCCTGTGGTTTCTGACAAGTCAAAAGAGACACAGAGCACACACTTCGTCCTTCCCTGAATCAACTCCTCGAGGCAGGGTGTTCTGCATGTAGTGAACGGCCTCAACCAAGGCGCGCCCTAGCTAGACCTCTGGGCCCTTGCCTCTTCAGAAGCCTGCAGTGCTACAGGAAAAACTGTGCTTTAGTGGCAATAGGAACGCAAGCCGACTTTCTCCTGGAGGCAGGGTGACTTCAGGTAGGAGGTCCTGGTTGGAAGGCGAAGCCTAGTGTTTTTTTTTCAGTGCCAATCAGAGTAGGGAATGAGTGCGACTTCCACGGCATGTTGGAACCTGCTAGAACCGTGCCCGTGAACCTGTGGTAGTGCTGGGGAAATCAAGCTGTCCCAAGAAAGAGTGTACTGTTTTGCCCATCACTCGGCATACACAGTGTGAGTACGAAGGCCTACGGGCCTGGATGTTGTTTAGAAGAGCCAGGGGAGCCTGGGGGTACTCAGTGTTCTTGCAGGGAATAGGGTTTCCAGGCGAGGCACCTAGGTGTCCCGCAAAGCGTACTGGCGTTCAAATGCTGCAGAGCAGCGGCTACCGCCTCATGGAAACTGCTGCACGCCTCCGCTTCTGCAGAGCAATTCAGGGCCTTACCTCGAGGCAAGTCCTCACGTTGAGTGTCCCGTGAGCGACACCGCATGGTAGGATGCTGACTTTCTCCTTGAGTAGAGAGACTTCAGGTACGAGGTCCTCTAAGAATTCTAAGCAGAGTGTTTTCTCATGGCAGCTCAAACGAGGGCAATGTCGAAGACTTCCAGGCCATGTTGGACTGCCTAGAAATGTGGTTCTGCTGTTGTTCGAGGGCTCTGGAAATGTAGCACGCCTGAAGTAACGTGCAGTGTGTTGCCCATCACTCGGCAGACACAGAGGGCCTCCGAGGGACCTATGGGCCTCGATGTTGCTCAGTAGGCCCACAGGGGTGTGGGGGTACTCAGTGATCTTGGAACGAAAATGATGCTCACCCGAGGGGCCTAGGAGTTCTCAAAGGGTACCTTCTTTAAAATAAAGCAGAACAGCGACTAAGAGCTCATGGGAAGAGCTGCCTGCCTCCCGTTCTGCATGGCTACTCGGGGCCTTACCTCGAGGCAAGGACTCACGTTGAGATTCCCTTTAGCTCTAGAGCATGGCTAGATGAGCCCCACCCCGGCCATGGAAGCACCCTGTGTAGCCAGAGAAAACCCATTTTCTTCGCAGACCCATGCCTACGGCGTCCAGAGGCCTGACAACAGCAGAGAATTTCAGGGAGCTTCCAGGGAGCATGAATGGGGCTTTCCAAATGGAAAAGCAAGGCTAGTACCATCCCGCCCCCATTTCCATGGGCACACGCAGCATACATCCCTGTGGTTTCTGACAAGACAAAAGAGACACAGAGCACACACTTCGTCCTTCCCTGAATCAACTCCTCGAGGCAGGGTGTTCTGCATGTAGTGAACGGCCTCAACCAAGGCGCGCCCTAGCTAGACCTCTGGGCCCGTGCCTCTTCAGAAGCCTGCAGTGCTACAGGAAAAACTGTGCTTTAGTGGCAATAGGAACGCAAGCCGACTTTCTCCTGGAGGCAGGGTGACTTCAGGTAGGAGGTCCTGGTTGGAAGGCGAAGCCTAGTGTTTTTTTTCAGTGCCAATCAGAGTAGGGAATGAGTGCGACTTCCACGGCATGTTGGAAACTGCTAGAACCGTGCCCGTGAACCTGTGGTAGTGCTGGGGAAATCAAGCTGTCCCAAGAAAGAGTGTACTGTTTTGCCCATCACTCGGCATACACAGTGTGAGTACGAAGGCCTACGGGCCTGGATGTTGTTTAGAAGAGCCAGGGGAGCCTGGGGGTACTCAGTGTTCTTGCAGGGAATAGGGTTTCCAGGCGAGGCACCTAGGTGTCCCGCAAAGCGTACTGGCGTTCAAATGCTGCAGAGCAGCGGCTACCGCCTCATGGAAACTGCTGCACGCCTCCGCTTCTGCAGAGCAATTCAGGGCCTTACCTCGAGGCAAGTCCTCACGTTGAGTGTCCCGTGAGCGACACCGCATGGTAGGATGCTGACTTTCTCCTTGAGTAGAGAGACTTCAGGTACGAGGTCCTCTAAGAATTCTAAGCAGAGTGTTTTCTCATGGCAGCTCAAACGAGGGCAATGTCGAAGACTTCCAGGCCATGTTGGACTGCCTAGAATTGTGGTTCTGCTGTTGTTCGAGGGCTCTGGAAATGTAGCACGCCTGAAGTAACGTGCAGTGTGTTGCCCATCACTCGGCAGACACAGAGGGCCTCCGAGGGACCTATGGGCCTCGATGTTGCTCAGTAGGCCCACAGGGGTGTGGGGGTACTCAGTGATCTTGGAACGAAAATGATGCTCACCCGAGGGGCCTAGGAGTTCTCAAAGGGTACCTTCTTTAAAATAAAGCAGAACAGCGACTAAGAGCTCATGGGAAGAGCTGCCTGCCTCCCGTTCTGCATGGCTACTCGGGGCCTTACCTCGAGGCAAGGACTCACGTTGAGATTCCCTTTAGCTCTAGAGCATGGCTAGATGAGCCCCACCCCGGCCATGGAAGCACCCTGTGTAGCCAGAGAAAACCCATTTTCTTCCCAGACCCATGCCTACGGCGTCCAGAGGCCTGACAACAGCAGAGAATTTCAGGGAGCTTCCAGGGAGCATGAATGGGGCTTTCCAAATGGAAAAGCAAGGCTAGTACCATCCCGCCCCCATTTCCATGGTCACACGCTGCATACATCCCTGTGGTTTCTGACAAGTCAAAAGAGACACAGAGCACACACTTCGTCCTTCCCTGAATCAACTCCTCGAGGCAGGGTGTTCTGCATGTAGTGAACGGCCTCAACCAAGGCGCGCCCTAGCTAGACCTCTGGGCCCTTGCCTCTTCAGAAGCCTGCAGTGCTACAGGAAAAACTGTGCTTTAGTGGCAATAGGAACGCAAGCCGACTTTCTCCTGGAGGCAGGGTGACTTCAGGTAGGAGGTCCTGGTTGGAAGGCGAAGCCTAGTGTTTTTTTTTCAGTGCCAATCAGAGTAGGGAATGAGTGCGACTTCCACGGCATGTTGGAACCTGCTAGAACCGTGCCCGTGAACCTGTGGTAGTGCTGGGGAAATCAAGCTGTCCCAAGAAAGAGTGTACTGTTTTGCCCATCACTCGGCATACACAGTGTGAGTACGAAGGCCTACGGGCCTGGATGTTGTTTAGAAGAGCCAGGGGAGCCTGGGGGTACTCAGTGTTCTTGCAGGGAATAGGGTTTCCAGGCGAGGCACCTAGGTGTCCCGCAAAGCGTACTGGCGTTCAAATGCTGCAGAGCAGCGGCTACCGCCTCATGGAAACTGCTGCACGCCTCCGCTTCTGCAGAGCAATTCAGGGCCTTACCTCGAGGCAAGTCCTCACGTTGAGTGTCCCGTGAGCGACACCGCATGGTAGGATGCTGACTTTCTCCTTGAGTAGAGAGACTTCAGGTACGAGGTCCTCTAAGAATTCTAAGCAGAGTGTTTTCTCATGGCAGCTCAAACGAGGGCAATGTCGAAGACTTCCAGGCCATGTTGGACTGCCTAGAAATGTGGTTCTGCTGTTGTTCGAGGGCTCTGGAAATGTAGCACGCCTGAAGTAACGTGCAGTGTGTTGCCCATCACTCGGCACACACAGAGGGCCTCCGAGGGACCTATGGGCCTCGATGTTGCTCAGTAGGCCCACAGGGGTGTGGGGGTACTCAGTGATCTTGGAACGAAAATGATGCTCACCCGAGGGGCCTAGGAGTTCTC
Organism: Eubalaena glacialis; assembly: GCF_028564815.1. Lineage (NCBI taxonomy): Eukaryota > Metazoa > Chordata > Mammalia > Artiodactyla > Balaenidae > Eubalaena > Eubalaena glacialis. Next base: position 100,435,604 of record NC_083716.1, read on the forward strand.
AAAGGGTACCTTCTTTAAAATAAAGCAGAACAGCGACTAAGAGCTCATGGGAAGAGCTGCCTGCCTCCCGTTCTGCATGGCTACTCGGGGCCTTACCTCGAGGCAAGGACTCACGTTGAGATTCCCTTTAGCTCTAGAGCATGGCTAGATGAGCCCCACCCCGGCCATGGAAGCACCCTGTGTAGCCAGAGAAAACCCATTTTCTTCGCAGACCCATGCCTACGGCGTCCAGAGGCCTGACAACAGCAGAGAATTTCAGGGAGCTTCCAGGGAGCATGAATGGGGCTTTCCAAATGGAAAAGCAAGGCTAGTACCATCCCGCCCCCATTTCCATGGGCACACGCAGCATACATCCCTGTGGTTTCTGACAAGACAAAAGAGACACAGAGCACACACTTCGTCCTTCCCTGAATCAACTCCTCGAGGCAGGGTGTTCTGCATGTAGTGAACGGCCTCAACCAAGGCGCGCCCTAGCTAGACCTCTGGGCCCGTGCCTCTTCAGAAGCCTGCAGTGCTACAGGAAAAACTGTGCTTTAGTGGCAATAGGAACGCAAGCCGACTTTCTCCTGGAGGCAGGGTGACTTCAGGTAGGAGGTCCTGGTTGGAAGGCGAAGCCTAGTGTTTTTTTTCAGTGCCAATCAGAGTAGGGAATGAGTGCGACTTCCACGGCATGTTGGAAACTGCTAGAACCGTGCCCGTGAACCTGTGGTAGTGCTGGGGAAATCAAGCTGTCCCAAGAAAGAGTGTACTGTTTTGCCCATCACTCGGCATACACAGTGTGAGTACGAAGGCCTACGGGCCTGGATGTTGTTTAGAAGAGCCAGGGGAGCCTGGGGGTACTCAGTGTTCTTGCAGGGAATAGGGTTTCCAGGCGAGGCACCTAGGTGTCCCGCAAAGCGTACTGGCGTTCAAATGCTGCAGAGCAGCGGCTACCGCCTCATGGAAACTGCTGCACGCCTCCGCTTCTGCAGAGCAATTCAGGGCCTTACCTCGAGGCAAGTCCTCACGTTGAGTGTCCCGTGAGCGACACCGCATGGTAGGATGCTGACTTTCTCCTTGAGTAGAGAGACTTCAGGTACGAGGTCCTCTAAGAATTCTAAGCAGAGTGTTTTCTCATGGCAGCTCAAACGAGGGCAATGTCGAAGACTTCCAGGCCATGTTGGACTGCCTAGAATTGTGGTTCTGCTGTTGTTCGAGGGCTCTGTAAATGTAGCACGCCTGAAGTAACGTGCAGTGTGTTGCCCATCACTCGGCAGACACAGAGGGCCTCCGAGGGACCTATGGGCCTCGATGTTGCTCAGTAGGCCCACAGGGGTGTGGGGGTACTCAGTGATCTTGGAACGAAAATGATGCTCACCCGAGGGGCCTAGGAGTTCTCAAAGGGTACCTTCTTTAAAATAAAGCAGAACAGCGACTAAGAGCTCATGGGAAGAGCTGCCTGCCTCCCGTTCTGCATGGCTACTCGGGGCCTTACCTCGAGGCAAGGACTCACGTTGAGATTCCCTTTAGCTCTAGAGCATGGCTAGATGAGCCCCACCCCGGCCATGGAAGCATCCTGTGTAGCCAGAGAAAACCCATTTTCTTCCCAGACCCATGCCTACGGCGTCCAGAGGCCTGACAACAGCAGAGAATTTCAGGGAGCTTCCAGGGAGCATGAATGGGGCTTTCCAAATGGAAAAGCAAGGCTAGTACCATCCCGCCCCCATTTCCATGGGCACACGCAGCATACATCCCTGTGGTTTCTGACAAGTCAAAAGAGACACAGAGCACACACTTCGTCCTTCCCTGAATCAACTCCTCGATGCAGGGTGTTCTGCATGTAGTGAACGGCCTCAACCAAGGCGCGCCCTAGCTAGACCTCTGGGCCCTTGCCTCTTCAGAAGCCTGCAGTGCTACAGGAAAAACTGTGCTTTAGTGGCAATAGGAACGCAAGCCGACTTTCTCCTGGAGGCTGGGTGACTTCAGGTAGGAGGTCCTGGTTGGAAGGCGAAGCCTATTGTTTTTTTTTCAGTGCCAATCAGAGTAGGGAATGAGTGCGACTTCCACGGCATGTTGGAACCTGCTAGAACCGTGCCCGTGAACCTGTGGTAGTGCTGGGGAAATCAAGCTGTCCCAAGAAAGAGTGTACTGTTTTGCCCATCACTCGGCATACACAGTGTGAGTACGAAGGCCTACGGGCCTGGATGTTGTTTAGAAGAGCCAGGGGAGCCTGGGGGTACTCAGTGTTCTTGCAGGGAATAGGGTTTCCAGGCGAGGCACCTAGGTGTCCCGCAAAGCGTACTGGCGTTCAAATGCTGCAGAGCAGCGGCTACCGCCTCATGGAAACTGCTGCACGCCTCCGCTTCTGCAGAGCAATTCAGGGCCTTACCTCGAGGCAAGTCCTCACGTTGAGTGTCCCGTGAGCGACACCGCATGGTAGGATGCTGACTTTCTCCTTGAGTAGAGAGACTTCAGGTACGAGGTCCTCTAAGAATTCTAAGCAGAGTGTTTTCTCATGGCAGCTCAAACGAGGGCAATGTCGAAGACTTCCAGGCCATGTTGGACTGCCTAGAAATGTGGTTCTGCTGTTGTTCGAGGGCTCTGGAAATGTAGCACGCCTGAAGTAACGTGCAGTGTGTTGCCCATCACTCGGCAGACACAGAGGGCCTCCGAGGGACCTATGGGCCTCGATGTTGCTCAGTAGGCCCACAGGGGTGTGGGGGTACTCAGTGATCTTGGAACGAAAATGATGCTCACCCGAGGGGCCTAGGAGTTCTCAAAGGGTACCTTCTTTAAAATAAAGCAGAACAGCGACTAAGAGCTCATGGGAAGAGCTGCCTGCCTCCCGTTCTGCATGGCTACTCGGGGCCTTACCTCGAGGCAAGGACTCACGTGGAGATTCCCTTTAGCTCTAGAGCATGGCTAGATGAGCCCCACCCCGGCCATGGAAGCACCCTGTGTAGCCAGAGAAAACCCATTTTCTTCCCAGACCCATGCCTACGGCGTCCAGAGGCCTGACAACAGCAGAGAATTTCAGGGAGCTTCCAGGGAGCATGAATGGGGCTTTCCAAATGGAAAAGCAAGGCTAGTACCATCCCGCCCCCATTTCCATGGGCACACGCAGCATACATCCCTGTGGTTTCTGACAAGTCAAAAGAGACACAGAGCACACACTTCGTCCTTCCCTGAATCAACTCCTCGAGGCAGGGTGTTCTGCATGTAGTGAACGGCCTCAACCAAGGCGCGCCCTAGCTAGACCTCTGGGCCCGTGCCTCTTCAGAAGCCTGCAGTGCTACAGGAAAAACTGTGCTTTAGTGGCAATAGGAACGCAAGCCGACTTTCTCCTGGAGGCAGGGTGACTTCAGGTAGGAGGTCCTGGTTGGAAGGCGAAGCCTAGTTTTGTTTTTCAGTGCCAATCAGAGTAGGGAATGAGTGCGACTTCCACGGCATGTTGGAACCTGCTAGAACCGTGCCCGTGAACCTGTGGTAGTGCTGGGGAAATCAAGCTGTCCCAAGAAAGAGTGTACTGTTTTGCCCATCACTCGGCATACACAGTGTGAGTACGAAGGCCTACGGGCCTGGATGTTGTTTAGAAGAGCCAGGGGAGCCTGGGGGTACTCAGTGTTCTTGCAGGGAATAGGGTTTCCAGCCGAGGCACCTAGGTGTCCTGCAAAGCGTACTGGCGTTCAAATGCTGCAGAGCAGCGGCTACCGCCTCATGGAAACTGCTGCACGCCTCCGCTTCTGCAGAGCAATTCAGGGCCTTACCTCGAGGCAAGTCCTCACGTTGAGTGTCCCGTGAGCGACACCGCATGGTAGGATGCTGACTTTCTCCTTGAGTAGAGAGACTTCAGGTACGAGGTCCTCTAAGAATTCTAAGCAGTGTGTTTTCTCATGGCAGCTCAAACGAGGGCAATGTCGAAGACTTCCAGGCCATGTTGGACTGCCTAGAAATGTGGTTCTGCTGTTGTTCGAGGGCTCTGGAAATGTAGCACGCCTGAAGTAACGTGCAGTGTGTTGCCCATCACTCGGCAGACACAGAGGGCCTCCGAGGGACCTATGGGCCTCGATGTTGCTCAGTAGGCCCACAGGGGTGTGGGGGTACTCAGTGATCTTGGAACGAAAATGATGCTCACCCGAGGGGCCTAGGAGTTCTCAAAGGGTACCTTCTTTAAAATAAAGCAGAACAGCGACTAAGAGCTCATGGGAAGAGCTGCCTGCCTCCCGTTCTGCATGGCTACTCGGGGCCTTACCTCGAGGCAAGGACTCACGTGGAGATTCCCTTTAGCTCTAGAGCATGGCTAGATGAGCCCCACCCCGGCCATGGAAGCACCCTGTGTAGCCAGAGAAAACCCATTTTCTTCCCAGACCCATGCCTACGGCGTCCAGAGGCCTGACAACAGCAGAGAATTTCAGGGAGCTTCCAGGGAGCATGAATGGGGCTTTCCAAATGGAAAAGCAAGGCTAGTACCATCCCGCCCCCATTTCCATGGGCACACGCAGCATACATCCCTGTGGTTTCTGACAAGACAAAAGAGACACAGAGCACACACTTCGTCCTTCCCTGAATCAACTCCTCGAGGCAGGGTGTTCTGCATGTAGTGAACGGCCTCAACCAAGGCGCGCCCTAGCTAGACCTCTGGGCCCGTGCCTCTTCAGAAGCCTGCAGTGCTACAGGAAAAACTGTGCTTTAGTGGCAATAGGAACGCAAGCCGACTTTCTCCTGGAGGCAGGGTGACTTCAGGTAGGAGGTCCTGGTTGGAAGGCGAAGCCTAGTGTTGTTTTTCAGTGCCAATCAGAGTAGGGAATGAGTGCGACTTCCACGGCATGTTGGAACCTGCTAGAACCGTGCCCGTGAACCTGTGGTAGTGCTGGGGAAATCAAGCTGTCCCAAGAAAGAGTGTACTGTTTTGCCCATCACTCGGCATACACAGTGTGAGTACGAAGGCCTACGGGCCTGGATTTTGTTTAGAAGAGCCAGGGGAGCCTGGGGGTACTCAGTGTTCTTGCAGGGAATAGGGTTTCCAGGCGAGGCACCTAGGTGTCCCGCAAAGCGTACTGGCGTTCAAATGCTGCAGAGCAGCGGCTACCGCCTCATGGAAACTGCTGCACGCCTCCGCTTCTGCAGAGCAATTCAGGGCCTTACCTCGAGGCAAGTCCTCACGTTGAGTGTCCCGTGAGCGACACCGCATGGTAGGATGCTGACTTTCTCCTTGAGTAGAGAGACTTCAGGTACGAGGTCCTCTAAGAATTCTAAGCAGAGTGTTTTCTCATGGCAGCTCAAACGAGGGCAATGTCGAAGACTTCCAGGCCATGTTGGACTGCCTAGAAATGTGGTTCTGCTGTTGTTCGAGGGCTCTGGAAATGTAGCACGCCTGAAGTAACGTGCAGTGTGTTGCCCATCACTCGGCACACACAGAGGGCCTCCGAGGGACCTATGGGCCTCGATGTTGCTCAGTAGGCCCACAGGGGTGTGGGGGTACTCAGTGATCTTGGAACGAAAATGATGCTCACCCGAGGGGCCTAGGAGTTCTCAAAGGGTACCTTCTTTAAAATAAAGCAGAACAGCGACTAAGAGCTCATGGGAAGAGCTGCCTGCCTCCCGTTCTGCATGGCTACTCGGGGCCTTACCTCGAGGCAAGGACTCACGTTGAGATTCCCTTTAGCTCTAGAGCATGGCTAGATGAGCCCCACCCCGGCCATGGAAGCACCCTGTGTAGCCAGAGAAAACCCATTTTCTTCCCAGACCCATGCCTACGGCGTCCAGAGGCCTGACAACAGCAGAGAATTTCAGGGAGCTTCCAGGGAGCATGAATGGGGCTTTCCAAATGGAAAAGCAAGGCTAGTACCATCCCGCCCCCATTTCCATGGGCACACGCAGCATACATCCCTGTGGTTTCTGACAAGTCAAAAGAGACACAGAGCACACACTTCGTCCTTCCCTGAATCAACTCCTCGAGGCAGGGTGTTCTGCATGTAGTGAACGGCCTCAACCAAGGCGCGCCCTAGCTAGACCTCTGGGCCCTTGCTTCTTCAGAAGCCTGCAGTGCTACAGGAAAAACTGTGCTTTAGTGGCAATAGGAACGCAAGCCGACTTTCTCCTGGAGGCAGGGTGACTTCAGGTAGGAGGTCCTGGTTGGAAGGCGAAGCCTAGTGTTATTTTTTCAGTGCCAATCAGAGTAGGGAATGAGTGCGACTTCCACGGCATGTTGGAACCTGCTAGAACCGTGCCCGTGAACCTGTGGTAGTGCTGGGGAAATCAAGCTGTCCCAAGAAAGAGTGTACTGTTTTGCCCATCACTCGGCATACACAGTGTGAGTACGAAGGCCTACGGGCCTGGATGTTGTTTAGAAGAGCCAGGGGAGCCTGGGGGTACTCAGTGTTCTTGCAGGGAATAGGGTTTCCAGGCGAGGCACCTAGGTGTCCCGCAAAGCGTACTGGCGTTCAAATGCTGCAGAGCAGCGGCTACCGCCTCATGGAAACTGCTGCACGCCTCCGCTTCTGCAGAGCAATTCAGGGCCTTACCTCGAGGCAAGTCCTCACGTTGAGTGTCCCGTGAGCGACACCGCATGGTAGGATGCTGACTTTCTCCTTGAGTAGAGAGACTTCAGGTACGAGGTCCTCTAAGAATTCTAAGCAGAGTGTTTTCTCATGGCAGCTCAAACGAGGGCAATGTCGAAGACTTCCAGGCCATGTTGGACTGCCTAGAAATGTGGTTCTGCTGTTGTTCGAGGGCTCTGGAAATGTAGCACGCCTGAAGTAACGTGCAGTGTGTTGCCCATCACTCGGCACACACAGAGGGCCTCCGAGGGACCTATGGGCCTCGATGTTGCTCAGTAGGCCCACAGGGGTGTGGGGGTACTCAGTGATCTTGGAACGAAAATGATGCTCACCCGAGGGGCCTAGGAGTTCTCAAAGGGTACCTTCTTTAAAATAAAGCAGAACAGCGACTAAGAGCTCATGGGAAGAGCTGCCTGCCTCCCGTTCTGCATGGCTACTCGGGGCCTTACCTCGAGGCAAGGACTCATGTTGAGATTCCCTTTAGCTCTAGAGCATGGCTAGATGAGCCCCACCCCGGCCATGGAAGCACCCTGTGTAGCCAGAGAAAAACCATTTTCTTCCCAGACCCATGCCTACGGCGTCCAGAGGCCTGACAACAGCAGAGAATTTCAGGGAGCTTCCAGGGAGCATGAATGGGGCTTTCCAAATGGAAAAGCAAGGCTAGTACCATCCCGCCCCCATTTCCATGGGCACACGCAGCATACATCCCTGTGGTTTCTGACAAGTCAAAAGAGACACAGAGCACACACTTCGTCCTTCCCTGAATCAACTCCTCGAGGCAGGGTGTTCTGCATGTAGTGAACGGCCTCAACCAAGGCGCGCCCTAGCTAGACCTCTGGGCCCTTGCTTCTTCAGAAGCCTGCAGTTCTACAGGAAAAACTGTGCTTTAGTGGCAATAGGAACGCAAGCCGACTTTCTCCTGGAGGCAGGGTGACTTCAGGTAGGAGGTCCTGGTTGGAAGGCGAAGCCTAGTGTTATTTTTTCAGTGCCAATCAGAGTAGGGAATGAGTGCGACTTCCACGGCATGTTGGAACCTGCTAGAACCGTGCCCGTGAACCTGTGGTAGTGCTGGGGAAATCAAGCTGTCCCAAGAAAGAGTGTACTGTTTTGCCCATCACTCGGCATACACAGTGTGAGTACGAAGGCCTACGGGCCTGGATGTTGTTTAGAAGAGCCAGGGGAGCCTGGGGGTACTCAGTGTTCTTGCAGGGAATAGGGTTTCCAGGCGAGGCACCTAGGTGTCCCGCAAAGCGTACTGGCGTTCAAATGCTGCAGAGCAGCGGCTACCGCCTCATGGAAACTGCTGCACGCCTCCGCTTCTGCAGAGCAATTCAGGGCCTTACCTCGAGGCAAGTCCTCACGTTGAGTGTCCCGTGAGCGACACCGCATGGTAGGATGCTGACTTTCTCCTTGAGTAGAGAGACTTCAGGTACGAGGTCCTCTAAGAATTCTAAGCAGAGTGTTTTCTCATGGCAGCTCAAACGAGGGCAATGTCGAAGACTTCCAGGCCATGTTGGACTGCCTAGAAATGTGGTTCTGCTGTTGTTCGAGGGCTCTGGAAATGTAGCACGCCTGAAGTAACGTGCAGTGTGTTGCCCATCACTCGGCACACACAGAGGGCCTCCGAGGGACCTATGGGCCTCGATGTTGCTCAGTAGGCCCACAGGGGTGTGGGGGTACTCAGTGATCTTGGAACGAAAATGATGCTCACCCGAGGGGCCTAGGAGTTCTCAAAGGGTACCTTCTTTAAAATAAAGCAGAACAGCGACTAAGAGCTCATGGGAAGAGCTGCCTGCCTCCCGTTCTGCATGGCTACTCGGGGCCTTACCTCGAGGCAAGGACTCACGTGGAGATTCCCTTTAGCTCTAGAGCATGGCTAGATGAGCCCCACCCCGGCCATGGAAGCACCCTGTGTAGCCAGAGAAAACCCATTTTCTTCCCAGACCCATGCCTACGGCGTCCAGAGGCCTGACAACAGCAGAGAATTTCAGGGAGCTTCCAGGGAGCATGAATGGGGCTTTCCAAATGGAAAAGCAAGGCTAGTACCATCCCGCCCCCATTTCCATGGGCACACGCAGCATACATCCCTGTGGTTTCTGACAAGTCAAAAGAGACACAGAGCACACACTTCGTCCTTCCCTGAATCAACTCCTCGAGGCAGGGTGTTCTGCATGTAGTGAACGGCCTCAACCAAGGCGCGCCCTAGCTAGACTTCTGGGCCCTTGCTTCTTCAGAAGCCTGCAGTGCTACAGGAAAAACTGTGCTTTAGTGGCAATAGGAACGCAAGCCGACTTTCTCCTGGAGGCAGGGTGACTTCAGGTAGGAGGTCCTGGTTGGAAGGCGAAGCCTATTGTTATTTTTTCAGTGCCAATCAGAGTAGGGAATGAGTGCGACTTCCACGGCATGTTGGAACCTGCTAGAACCGTGCCCGTGAACCTGTGGTAGTGCTGGGGAAATCAAGCTGTCCCAAGAAAGAGTGTACTGTTTTGCCCATCACTCGGCATACACAGTGTGAGTACGAAGGCCTACGGGCCTGGATGTTGTTTAGAAGAGCCAGGGGAGCCTGGGGGTACTCAGTGTTCTTGCAGGGAATAGGGTTTCCAGGCGAGGCACCTAGGTGTCCCGCAAAGCGTACTGGCGTTCAAATGCTGCAGAGCAGCGGCTACCGCCTCATGGAAACTGCTGCACGCCTCCGCTTCTGCAGAGCAATTCAGGGCCTTACCTCGAGGCAAGTCCTCACGTTGAGTGTCCCGTGAGCGACACCGCATGGTAGGATGCTGACTTTCTCCTTGAGTAGAGAGACTTCAGGTACGAGGTCCTCTAAGAATTCTAAGCAGAGTGTTTTCTCATGGCAGCTCAAACGAGGGCAATGTCGAAGACTTCCAGGCCATGTTGGACTGCCTAGAAATGTGGTTCTGCTGTTGTTCGAGGGCTCTGGAAATGTAGCACGCCTGAAGTAACGTGCAGTGTGTTGCCCATCACTCGGCAGACACAGAGGGCCTCCGAGGGACCTATGGGCCTCGATGTTGCTCAGTAGGCCCACAGGGGTGTGGGGGTACTCAGTGATCTTGGAACGAAAATGATGCTCACCCGAGGGGCCTAGGAGTTCTCAAAGGGTACCTTCTTTAAAATAAAGCAGAACAGCGACTAAGAGCTCATGGGAAGAGCTGCCTGCCTCCCGTTCTGCATGGCTACTCGGGGCCTTACCTCGAGGCAAGGACTCACGTGGAGATTCCCTTTAGCTCTAGAGCATGGCTAGATGAGCCCCACCCCGGCCATGGAAGCACCCTGTGTAGCCAGAGAAAACCCATTTTCTTCCCAGACCCATGCCTACGGCGTCCAGAGGCCTGACAACAGCAGAGAATTTCAGGGAGCTTCCAGGGAGCATGAATGGGGCTTTCCAAATGGAAAAGCAAGGCTAGTACCATCCCGCCCCCATTTCCATGGGCACCCGCAGCATACATCCCTGTGGTTTCTGACAAGTCAAAAGAGACACAGAGCACACACTTCGTCCTTCCCTGAATCAACTCCTCAAGGCAGGGTGTTCTGCATGTAGTGAACGGCCTCAACCAAGGCGCGCCCTAGCTAGACCTCTGGGCCCGTGCCTCTTCAGAAGCCTGCAGTGCTACAGGAAAAACTGTGCTTTAGTGGCAATAGGAACGCAAGCCGACTTTCTCCTGGAGGCAGGGTGACTTCAGGTAGGAGGTCCTGGTTGGAAGGCGAAGCCTAGTGTTGTTTTTCAGTGCCAATCAGAGTAGGGAATGAGTGCGACTTCCACGGCATGTTGGAACCTGCTAGAACCGTGCCCGTGAACCTGTGGTAGTGCTGGGGAAATCAAGCTGTCCCAAGAAAGAGTGTACTGTTTTGCCCATCACTCGGCATACACAGTGTGAGTACGAAGGCCTACGGGCCTGGATGTTGTTTAGAAGAGCCAGGGGAGCCTGGGGGTACTCAGTGTTCTTGCAGGGAATAGGGTTTCCAGGCGAGGCACCTAGGTGTCCCGCAAAGCGTACTGGCGTTCAAATGCTGCAGAGCAGCGGCTACCGCCTCATGGAAACTGCTGCACGCCTCCGCTTCTGCAGAGCAATTCAGGGCCTTACCTCGAGGCAAGTCCTCACGTTGAGTGTCCCGTGAGCGACACCGCATGGTAGGATGCTGACTTTCTCCTTGAGTAGAGAGACTTCAGGTACGAGGTCCTCTAAGAATTCTAAGCAGAGTGTTTTCTCATGGCAGCTCAAACGAGGGCAATGTCGAAGACTTCCAGGCCATGTTGGACTGCCTAGAAATGTGGTTCTGCTGTTGTTCGAGGGCTCTGGAAATGTAGCACGCCTGAAGTAACGTGCAGTGTGTTGCCCATCACTCGGCACACACAGAGGGCCTCCGAGGGACCTATGGGCCTCGATGTTGCTCAGTAGGCCCACAGGGGTGTGGGGGTACTCAGTGATCTTGGAACGAAAATGATGCTCACCCGAGGGGCCTAGGAGTTCTCAAAGGGTACCTTCTTTAAAATAAAGCAGAACAGCGACTAAGAGCTCATGGGAAGAGCTGCCTGCCTCCCGTTCTGCATGGCTACTCGGGGCCTTACCTCGAGGCAAGGACTCACGTGGAGATTCCCTTTAGCTCTAGAGCATGGCTAGATGAGCCCCACCCCGGCCATGGAAGCACCCTGTGTAGCCAGAGAAAACCCATTTTCTTCCCAGACCCATGCCTACGGCGTCCAGAGGCCTGACAACAGCAGAGAATTTCAGGGAGCTTCCAGGGAGCATGAATGGGGCTTTCCAAATGGAAAAGCAAGGCTAGTACCATCCCGCCCCCATTTCCATGGGCACACGCAGCATACATCCCTGTGGTTTCTGACAAGTCAAAAGAGACACAGAGCACACACTTCGTCCTTCCCTGAATCAACTCCTCGAGGCAGGGTGTTCTGCATGTAGTGAACGGCCTCAACCAAGGCGCGCCCTAGCTAGACCTCTGGGCCCTTGCTTCTTCAGAAGCCTGCAGTGCTACAGGAAAAACTGTGCTTTAGTGGCAATAGGAACGCAAGCCGACTTTCTCCTGGAGGCAGGGTGACTTCAGGTAGGAGGTCCTGGTTGGAAGGCGAAGCCTAGTGTTATTTTTTCAGTGCCAATCAGAGTAGGGAATGAGTGCGACTTCCACGGCATGTTGGAACCTGCTAGAACCGTGCCCGTGAACCTGTGGTAGTGCTGGGGAAATCAAGCTGTCCCAAGAAAGAGTGTACTGTTTTGCCCATCACTCGGCATACACAGTGTGAGTACGAAGGCCTACGGGCCTGGATGTTGTTTAGAAGAGCCAGGGGAGCCTGGGGGTACTCAGTGTTCTTGCAGGGAATAGGGTTTCCAGGCGAGGCACCTAGGTGTCCCGCAAAGCGTACTGGCGTTCAAATGCTGCAGAGCAGCGGCTACCGCCTCATGGAAACTGCTGCACGCCTCCGCTTCTGCAGAGCAATTCAGGGCCTTACCTCGAGGCAAGTCCTCACGTTGAGTGTCCCGTGAGCGACACCGCATGGTAGGATGCTGACTTTCTACTTGAGTAGAGAGACTTCAGGTACGAGGTCCTCTAAGAATTCTAAGCAGAGTGTTTTCTCATGGCAGCTCAAACGAGGGCAATGTCGAAGACTTCCAGGCCATGTTGGACTGCCTAGAAATGTGGTTCTGCTGTTGTTCGAGGGCTCTGGAAATGTAGCACGCCTGAAGTAACGTGCAGTGTGTTGCCCATCACTCGGCACACACAGAGGGCCTCCGAGGGACCTATGGGCCTCGATGTTGCTCAGTAGGCCCACAGGGGTGTGGGGGTACTCAGTGATCTTGGAACGAAAATGATGCTCACCCGAGGGGCCTAGGAGTTCTCAAAGGGTACCTTCTTTAAAATAAAGCAGAACAGCGACTAAGAGCTCATGGGAAGAGCTGCCTGCCTCCCGTTCTGCATGGCTACTCGGGGCCTTACCTCGAGGCAAGGACTCACGTGGAGATTCCCTTTAGCTCTAGAGCATGGCTAGATGAGCCCCACCCCGGCCATGGAAGCACCCTGTGTAGCCAGAGAAAACCCATTTTCTTCCCAGACCCATGCCTACGGCGTCCAGAGGCCTGACAACAGCAGAGAATTTCAGGGAGCTTCCAGGGAGCATGAATGGGGCTTTCCAAATGGAAAAGCAAGGCTAGTACCATCCCGCCCCCATTTCCATGGGCACCCGCAGCATACATCCCTGTGGTTTCTGACAAGTCAAAAGAGACACAGAGCACACACTTCGTCCTTCCCTGAATCAACTCCTCAAGGCAGGGTGTTCTGCATGTAGTGAACGGCCTCAACCAAGGCGCGCCCTAGCTAGACCTCTGGGCCCGTGCCTCTTCAGAAGCCTGCAGTGCTACAGGAAAAACTGTGCTTTAGTGGCAATAGGAACGCAAGCCGACTTTCTCCTGGAGGCAGGGTGACTTCAGGTAGGAGGTCCTGGTTGGAAGGCGAAGCCTAGTGTTGTTTTTCAGTGCCAATCAGAGTAGGGAATGAGTGCGACTTCCACGGCATGTTGGAACCTGCTAGAACCGTGCCCGTGAACCTGTGGTAGTGCTGGGGAAATCAAGCTGTCCCAAGAAAGAGTGTACTGTTTTGCCCATCACTCGGCATACACAGTGTGAGTACGAAGGCCTACGGGCCTGGATGTTGTTTAGAAGAGCCAGGGGAGCCTGGGGGTACTCAGTGTTCTTGCAGGGAATAGGGTTTCCAGGCGAGGCACCTAGGTGTCCCGCAAAGCGTACTGGCGTTCAAATGCTGCAGAGCAGCGGCTACCGCCTCATGGAAACTGCTGCACGCCTCCGCTTCTGCAGAGCAATTCAGGGCCTTACCTCGAGGCAAGTCCTCACGTTGAGTGTCCCGTGAGCGACACCGCATGGTAGGATGCTGACTTTCTCCTTGAGTAGAGAGACTTCAGGTACGAGGTCCTCTAAGAATTCTAAGCAGAGTGTTTTCTCATGGCAGCTCAAACGAGGGCAATGTCGAAGACTTCCAGGCCATGTTGGACTGCCTAGAAATGTGGTTCTGCTGTTGTTCGAGGGCTCTGGAAATGTAGCACGCCTGAAGTAACGTGCAGTGTGTTGCCCATCACTCGGCAGACACAGAGGGCCTCCGAGGGACCTATGGGCCTCGATGTTGCTCAGTAGGCCCACAGGGGTGTGGGGGTACTCAGTGATCTTGGAACGAAAATGATGCTCACCCGAGGGGCCTAGGAGTTCTCAAAGGGTACCTTCTTTAAAATAAAGCAGAACAGCGACTAAGAGCTCATGGGAAGAGCTGCCTGCCTCCCGTTCTGCATGGCTACTCGGGGCCTTACCTCGAGGCAAGGACTCACGTGGAGATTCCCTTTAGCTCTAGAGCATGGCTAGATGAGCCCCACCCCGGCCATGGAAGCACCCTGTGTAGCCAGAGAAAACCCATTTTCTTCCCAGACCCATGCCTACGGCGTCCAGAGGCCTGACAACAGCAGAGAATTTCAGGGAGCTTCCAGGGAGCATGAATGGGGCTTTCCAAATGGAAAAGCAAGGCTAGTACCATCCCGCCCCCATTTCCATGGGCACACGCAGCATACATCCCTGTGGTTTCTGACAAGTCAAAAGAGACACAGAGCACACACTTCGTCCTTCCCTGAATCAACTCCTCGAGGCAGGGTGTTCTGCATGTAGTGAACGGCCTCAACCAAGGCGCGCCCTAGCTAGACCTCTGGGCCCTTGCTTCTTCAGAAGCCTGCAGTGCTACAGGAAAAACTGTGCTTTAGTGGCAATAGGAACGCAAGCCGACTTTCTCCTGGAGGCAGGGTGACTTCAGGTAGGAGGTCCTGGTTGGAAGGCGAAGCCTAGTGTTATTTTTTCAGTGCCAATCAGAGTAGGGAATGAGTGCGACTTCCACGGCATGTTGGAACCTGCTAGAACCGTGCCCGTGAACCTGTGGTAGTGCTGGGGAAATCAAGCTGTCCCAAGAAAGAGTGTACTGTTTTGCCCATCACTCGGCATACACAGTGTGAGTACGAAGGCCTACGGGCCTGGATGTTGTTTAGAAGAGCCAGGGGAGCCTGGGGGTACTCAGTGTTCTTGCAGGGAATAGGGTTTCCAGGCGAGGCACCTAGGTGTCCCGCAAAGCGTACTGGCGTTCAAATGCTGCAGAGCAGCGGCTACCGCCTCATGGAAACTGCTGCACGCCTCCGCTTCTGCAGAGCAATTCAGGGCCTTACCTCGAGGCAAGTCCTCACGTTGAGTGTCCCGTGAGCGACACCGCATGGTAGGATGCTGACTTTCTCCTTGAGTAGAGAGACTTCAGGTACGAGGTCCTCTAAGAATTCTAAGCAGAGTGTTTTCTCATGGCAGCTCAAACGAGGGCAATGTCGAAGACTTCCAGGCCATGTTGGACTGCCTAGAAATGTGGTTCTGCTGTTGTTCGAGGGCTCTGGAAATGTAGCACGCCTGAAGTAACGTGCAGTGTGTTGCCCATCACTCGGCAGACACAGAGGGCCTCCGAGGGACCTATGGGCCTCGATGTTGCTCAGTAGGCCCACAGGGGTGTGGGGGTACTCAGTGATCTTGGAACGAAAATGATGCTCACCCGAGGGGCCTAGGAGTTCTCAAAGGGTACCTTCTTTAAAATAAAGCAGAACAGCGACTAAGAGCTCATGGGAAGAGCTGCCTGCCTCCCGTTCTGCATGGCTACTCGGGGCCTTACCTCGAGGCAAGGACTCACGTGGAGATTCCCTTTAGCTCTAGAGCATGGCTAGATGAGCCCCACCCCGGCCATGGAAGCACCCTGTGTAGCCAGAGAAAACCCATTTTCTTCCCAGACCCATGCCTACGGCGTCCAGAGGCCTGACAACAGCAGAGAATTTCAGGGAGCTTCCAGGGAGCATGAATGGGGCTTTCCAAATGGAACAGCAAGGCTAGTACCATCCCGCCCCCATTTCCATGGGCACACGCAGCATACATCCCTGTGGTTTCTGACAAGTCAAAAGAGACACAGAGCACACACTTCGTCCTTCCCTGAATCAACTCCTCGAGGCAGGGTGTTCTGCATGTAGTGAACGGCCTCAACCAAGGCGCGCCCTAGCTAGACCTCTGGGCCCTTGCTTCTTCAGAAGCCTGCAGTGCTACAGGAAAAACTGTGCTTTAGTGGCAATAGGAACGCAAGCCGACTTTCTCCTGGAGGCAGGGTGACTTCAGGTAGGAGGTCCTGGTTGGAAGGCGAAGCCTAGTGTTTTTTTTTCAGTGCCAATCAGAGTAGGGAATGAGTGCGACTTCCACGGCATGTTGGAACCTGCTAGAACCGTGCCCGTGAACCTGTGGTAGTGCTGGGGAAATCAAGCTGTCCCAAGAAAGAGTGTACTGTTTTGCCCATCACTCGGCATACACAGTGTGAGTACGAAGGCCTACGGGCCTGGATGTTGTTTAGAAGAGCCAGGGGAGCCTGGGGGTACTCAGTGTTCTTGCAGGGAATAGGGTTTCCAGGCGAGGCACCTAGGTGTCCCGCAAAGCGTACTGGCGTTCAAATGCTGCAGAGCAGCGGCTACCGCCTCATGGAAACTGCTGCACGCCTCCGCTTCTGCAGAGCAATTCAGGGCCTTACCTCGAGGCAAGTCCTCACGTTGAGTGTCCCGTGAGCGACACCGCATGGTAGGATGCTGACTTTCTCCTTGAGTAGAGAGACTTCAGGTACGAGGTCCTCTAAGAATTCTAAGCAGAGTGTTTTCTCATGGCAGCTCAAACGAGGGCAATGTCGAAGACTTCCAGGCCATGTTGGACTGCCTAGAAATGTGGTTCTGCTGTTGTTCGAGGGCTCTGGAAATGTAGCACGCCTGAAGTAACGTGCAGTGTGTTGCCCATCACTCGGCAGACACAGAGGGCCTCCGAGGGACCTATGGGCCTCGATGTTGCTCAGTAGGCCCACAGGGGTGTGGGGGTACTCAGTGATCTTGGAACGAAAATGATGCTCACCCGAGGGGCCTAGGAGTTCTCAAAGGGTACCTTCTTTAAAATAAAGCAGAACAGCGACTAAGAGCTCATGGGAAGAGCTGCCTGCCTCCCGTTCTGCATGGCTACTCGGGGCCTTACCTCGAGGCAAGGACTCACGTTGAGATTCCCTTTAGCTCTAGAGCATGGCTAGATGAGCCCCACCCCGGCCATGGAAGCACCCTGTGTAGCCAGAGAAAACCCATTTTCTTCCCAGACCCATGCCTACGGCGTCCAGAGGCCTGACAACAGCAGAGAATTTCAGGGAGCTTCCAGGGAGCATGAATGGGGCTTTCCAAATGGAAAAGCAAGGCTAGTACCATCCCGCCCCCATTTCCATGGGCACACGCAGCATACATCCCTGTGGTTTCTGACAAGTCAAAAGAGACACAGAGCACACACTTCGTCCTTCCCTGAATCAACTCCTCGAGGCAGGGTGTTCTGCATGTAGTGAACGGCCTCAACCAAGGCGCGCCCTAGCTAGACCTCTGGGCCCTTGCTTCTTCAGAAGCCTGCAGTGCTACAGGAAAAACTGTGCTTTAGTGGCAATAGGAACGCAAGCCGACTTTCTCCTGGAGGCAGGGTGACTTCAGGTAGGAGGTCCTGGTTGGAAGGCGAAGCCTAGTGTTATTTTTTCAGTGCCAATCAGAGTAGGGAATGAGTGCGACTTCCACGGCATGTTGGAACCTGCTAGAACCGTGCCCGTGAACCTGTGGTAGTGCTGGGGAAATCAAGCTGTCCCAAGAAAGAGTGTACTGTTTTGCCCATCACTCGGCATACACAGTGTGAGTACGAAGGCCTACGGGCCTGGATGTTGTTTAGAAGAGCCAGGGGAGCCTGGGGGTACTCAGTGTTCTTGCAGGGAATAGGGTTTCCAGGCGAGGCACCTAGGTGTCCCGCAAAGCGTACTGGCGTTCAAATGCTGCAGAGCAGCGGCTACCGCCTCATGGAAACTGCTGCACGCCTCCGCTTCTGCAGAGCAATTCAGGGCCTTACCTCGAGGCAAGTCCTCACGTTGAGTGTCCCGTGAGCGACACCGCATGGTAGGATGCTGACTTTCTCCTTGAGTAGGGAGACTTCAGGTACGAGGTCCTCTAAGAATTCTAAGCAGAGTGTTTTCTCATGGCAGCTCAAACGAGGGCAATGTCGAAGACTTCCAGGCCATGTTGGACTGCCTAGAAATGTGGTTCTGCTGTTGTTCGAGGGCTCTGGAAATGTAGCACGCCTGAAGTAACGTGCAGTGTGTTGCCCATCACTCGGCAGACACAGAGGGCCTCCGAGGGACCTATGGGCCTCGATGTTGCTCAGTAGGCCCACAGGGGTGTGGGGGTACTCAGTGATCTTGGAACGAAAATGATGCTCACCCGAGGGGCCTAGGAGTTCTCAAAGGGTACCTTCTTTAAAATAAAGCAGAACAGCGACTAAGAGCTCATGGGAAGAGCTGCCTGCCTCCCGTTCTGCATGGCTACTCGGGGCCTTACCTCGAGGCAAGGACTCACGTGGAGATTCCCTTTAGCTCTAGAGCATGGCTAGATGAGCCCCACCCCGGCCATGGAAGCACCCTGTGTAGCCAGAGAAAACCCATTTTCTTCCCAGACCCATGCCTACGGCGTCCAGAGGCCTGACAACAGCAGAGAATTTCAGGGAGCTTCCAGGGAGCATGAATGGGGCTTTCCAAATGGAACAGCAAGGCTAGTACCATCCCGCCCCCATTTCCATGTGCACACGCAGCATACATCCCTGTGGTTTCTGACAAGTCAAAAGAGACACAGAGCACACACTTCGTCCTTCCCTGAATCAACTCCTCGAGGCAGGGTGTTCTGCATGTAGTGAACGGCCTCAACCAAGGCGCGCCCTAGCTAGACCTCTGGGCCCTTGCTTCTTCAGAAGCCTGCAGTGCTACAGGAAAAACTGTGCTTTAGTGGCAATAGGAACGCAAGCCGACTTTCTCCTGGAGGCAGGGTGACTTCAGGTAGGAGGTCCTGGTTGGAAGGCGAAGCCTAGTGTTTTTTTTTCAGTGCCAATCAGAGTAGGGAATGAGTGCGACTTCCACGGCATGTTGGAACCTGCTAGAACCGTGCCCGTGAACCTGTGGTAGTGCTGGGGAAATCAAGCTGTCCCAA
This sequence comes from Eubalaena glacialis, assembly GCF_028564815.1. NCBI lineage: Eukaryota > Metazoa > Chordata > Mammalia > Artiodactyla > Balaenidae > Eubalaena > Eubalaena glacialis. The sequence continues at coordinate 100,454,264 of NC_083716.1, forward strand.
GAAAGAGTGTACTGTTTTGCCCATCACTCGGCATACACAGTGTGAGTACGAAGGCCTACGGGCCTGGATGTTGTTTAGAAGAGCCAGGGGAGCCTGGGGGTACTCAGTGTTCTTGCAGGGAATAGGGTTTCCAGGCGAGGCACCTAGGTGTCCCGCAAAGCGTACTGGCGTTCAAATGCTGCAGAGCAGCGGCTACCGCCTCATGGAAACTGCTGCACGCCTCCGCTTCTGCAGAGCAATTCAGGGCCTTACCTCGAGGCAAGTCCTCACGTTGAGTGTCCCGTGAGCGACACCGCATGGTAGGATGCTGACTTTCTCCTTGAGTAGAGAGACTTCAGGTACGAGGTCCTCTAAGAATTCTAAGCAGAGTGTTTTCTCATGGCAGCTCAAACGAGGGCAATGTCGAAGACTTCCAGGCCATGTTGGACTGCCTAGAAATGTGGTTCTGCTGTTGTTCGAGGGCTCTGGAAATGTAGCACGCCTGAAGTAACGTGCAGTGTGTTGCCCATCACTCGGCACACACAGAGGGCCTCCGAGGGACCTATGGGCCTCGATGTTGCTCAGTAGGCCCACAGGGGTGTGGGGGTACTCAGTGATCTTGGAACGAAAATGATGCTCACCCGAGGGGCCTAGGAGTTCTCAAAGGGTACCTTCTTTAAAATAAAGCAGAACAGCGACTAAGAGCTCATGGGAAGAGCTGCCTGCCTCCCGTTCTGCATGGCTACTCGGGGCCTTACCTCGAGGCAAGGACTCACGTGGAGATTCCCTTTAGCTCTAGAGCATGGCTAGATGAGCCCCACCCCGGCCATGGAAGCACCCTGTGTAGCCAGAGAAAACCCATTTTCTTCCCAGACCCATGCCTACGGCGTCCAGAGGCCTGACAACAGCAGAGAATTTCAGGGAGCTTCCAGGGAGCATGAATGGGGCTTTCCAAATGGAAAAGCAAGGCTAGTACCATCCCGCCCCCATTTCCATGGGCACACGCAGCATACATCCCTGTGGTTTCTGACAAGTCAAAAGAGACACAGAGCACACACTTCGTCCTTCCCTGAATCAACTCCTCGAGGCAGGGTGTTCTGCATGTAGTGAACGGCCTCAACCAAGGCGCGCCCTAGCTAGACCTCTGGGCCCTTGCTTCTTCAGAAGCCTGCAGTGCTACAGGAAAAACTGTGCTTTAGTGGCAATAGGAACGCAAGCCGACTTTCTCCTGGAGGCAGGGTGACTTCAGGTAGGAGGTCCTGGTTGGAAGGCGAAGCCTAGTGTTATTTTTTCAGTGCCAATCAGAGTAGGGAATGAGTGCGACTTCCACGGCATGTTGGAACCTGCTAGAACCGTGCCCGTGAACCTGTGGTAGTGCTGGGGAAATCAAGCTGTCCCAAGAAAGAGTGTACTGTTTTGCCCATCACTCGGCATACACAGTGTGAGTACGAAGGCCTACGGGCCTGGATGTTGTTTAGAAGAGCCAGGGGAGCCTGGGGGTACTCAGTGTTCTTGCAGGGAATAGGGTTTCCAGGCGAGGCACCTAGGTGTCCCGCAAAGCGTACTGGCGTTCAAATGCTGCAGAGCAGCGGCTACCGCCTCATGGAAACTGCTGCACGCCTCCGCTTCTGCAGAGCAATTCAGGGCCTTACCTCGAGGCAAGTCCTCACGTTGAGTGTCCCGTGAGCGACACCGCATGGTAGGATGCTGACTTTCTCCTTGAGTAGAGAGACTTCAGGTACGAGGTCCTCTAAGAATTCTAAGCAGAGTGTTTTCTCATGGCAGCTCAAACGAGGGCAATGTCGAAGACTTCCAGGCCATGTTGGACTGCCTAGAAATGTGGTTCTGCTGTTGTTCGAGGGCTCTGGAAATGTAGCACGCCTGAAGTAACGTGCAGTGTGTTGCCCATCACTCGGCAGACACAGAGGGCCTCCGAGGGACCTATGGGCCTCGATGTTGCTCAGTAGGCCCACAGGGGTGTGGGGGTACTCAGTGATCTTGGAACGAAAATGATGCTCACCCGAGGGGCCTAGGAGTTCTCAAAGGGTACCTTCTTTAAAATAAAGCAGAACAGCGACTAAGAGCTCATGGGAAGAGCTGCCTGCCTCCCGTTCTGCATGGCTACTCGGGGCCTTACCTCGAGGCAAGGACTCACGTGGAGATTCCCTTTAGCTCTAGAGCATGGCTAGATGAGCCCCACCCCGGCCATGGAAGCACCCTGTGTAGCCAGAGAAAACCCATTTTCTTCCCAGACCCATGCCTACGGCGTCCAGAGGCCTGACAACAGCAGAGAATTTCAGGGAGCTTCCAGGGAGCATGAATGGGGCTTTCCAAATGGAAAAGCAAGGCTAGTACCATCCCGCCCCCATTTCCATGGGCACACGCAGCATACATCCCTGTGGTTTCTGACAAGTCAAAAGAGACACAGAGCACACACTTCGTCCTTCCCTGAATCAACTCCTCGAGGCAGGGTGTTCTGCATGTAGTGAACGGCCTCAACCAAGGCGCGCCCTAGCTAGACCTCTGGGCCCGTGCCCCTTCAGAAGCCTGCAGTGCTACAGGAAAAACTGTGCTTTAGTGGCAATAGGAACGCAAGCCGACTTTCTCCTGGAGGCAGGGTGACTTCAGGTAGGAGGTCCTGGTTGGAAGGCGAAGCCTAGTGTTGTTTTTCAGTGCCAATCAGAGTAGGGAATGAGTGCGACTTCCACGGCATGTTGGAACCTGCTAGAACCGTGCCCGTGAACCTGTGGTAGTGCTGGGGAAATCAAGCTGTCCCAAGAAAGAGTGTACTGTTTTGCCCATCACTCGGCATACACAGTGTGAGTACGAAGGCCTACGGGCCTGGATGTTGTTTAGAAGAGCCAGGGGAGCCTGGGGGTACTCAGTGTTCTTGCAGGGAATAGGGTTTCCAGGCGAGGCACCTAGGTGTCCCGCAAAGCGTACTGGCGTTCAAATGCTGCAGAGCAGCGGCTACCGCCTCATGGAAACTGCTGCACGCCTCCGCTTCTGCAGAGCAATTCAGGGCCTTACCTCGAGGCAAGTCCTCACGTTGAGTGTCCCGTGAGCGACACCGCATGGTAGGATGCTGACTTTCTCCTTGAGTAGAGAGACTTCAGGTACGAGGTCCTCTAAGAATTCTAAGCAGAGTGTTTTCTCATGGCAGCTCAAACGAGGGCAATGTCGAAGACTTCCAGGCCATGTTGGACTGCCTAGAAATGTGGTTCTGCTGTTGTTCGAGGGCTCTGGAAATGTAGCACGCCTGAAGTAACGTGCAGTGTGTTGCCCATCACTCGGCAGACACAGAGGGCCTCCGAGGGACCTATGGGCCTCGATGTTGCTCAGTAGGCCCACAGGGGTGTGGGGGTACTCAGTGATCTTGGAACGAAAATGATGCTCACCCGAGGGGCCTAGGAGTTCTCAAAGGGTACCTTCTTTAAAATAAAGCAGAACAGCGACTAAGAGCTCATGGGAAGAGCTGCCTGCCTCCCGTTCTGCATGGCTACTCGGGGCCTTACCTCGAGGCAAGGACTCACGTGGAGATTCCCTTTAGCTCTAGAGCATGGCTAGATGAGCCCCACCCCGGCCATGGAAGCACCCTGTGTAGCCAGAGAAAACCCATTTTCTTCCCAGACCCATGCCTACGGCGTCCAGAGGCCTGACAACAGCAGAGAATTTCAGGGAGCTTCCAGGGAGCATGAATGGGGCTTTCCAAATGGAAAAGCAAGGCTAGTACCATCCCGCCCCCATTTCCATGGGCACACGCAGCATACATCCCTGTGGTTTCTGACAAGTCAAAAGAGACACAGAGCACACACTTCGTCCTTCCCTGAATCAACTCCTCGAGGCAGGGTGTTCTGCATGTAGTGAACGGCCTCAACCAAGGCGCGCCCTAGCTAGACCTCTGGGCCCGTGCCCCTTCAGAAGCCTGCAGTGCTACAGGAAAAACTGTGCTTTAGTGGCAATAGGAACGCAAGCCGACTTTCTCCTGGAGGCAGGGTGACTTCAGGTAGGAGGTCCTGGTTGGAAGGCGAAGCCTAGTGTTGTTTTTCAGTGCCAATCAGAGTAGGGAATGAGTGCGACTTCCACGGCATGTTGGAACCTGCTAGAACCGTGCCCGTGAACCTGTGGTAGTGCTGGGGAAATCAAGCTGTCCCAAGAAAGAGTGTACTGTTTTGCCCATCACTCGGCATACACAGTGTGAGTACGAAGGCCTACGGGCCTGGATGTTGTTTAGAAGAGCCAGGGGAGCCTGGGGGTACTCAGTGTTCTTGCAGGGAATAGGGTTTCCAGGCGAGGCACCTAGGTGTCCCGCAAAGCGTACTGGCGTTCAAATGCTGCAGAGCAGCGGCTACCGCCTCATGGAAACTGCTGCACGCCTCCGCTTCTGCAGAGCAATTCAGGGCCTTACCTCGAGGCAAGTCCTCACGTTGAGTGTCCCGTGAGCGACACCGCATGGTAGGATGCTGACTTTCTCCTTGAGTAGAGAGACTTCAGGTACGAGGTCCTCTAAGAATTCTAAGCAGAGTGTTTTCTCATGGCAGCTCAAACGAGGGCAATGTCGAAGACTTCCAGGCCATGTTGGACTGCCTAGAAATGTGGTTCTGCTGTTGTTCGAGGGCTCTGGAAATGTAGCACGCCTGAAGTAACGTGCAGTGTGTTGCCCATCACTCGGCAGACACAGAGGGCCTCCGAGGGACCTATGGGCCTCGATGTTGCTCAGTAGGCCCACAGGGGTGTGGGGGTACTCAGTGATCTTGGAACGAAAATGATGCTCACCCGAGGGGCCTAGGAGTTCTCAAAGGGTACCTTCTTTAAAATAAAGCAGAACAGCGACTAAGAGCTCATGGGAAGAGCTGCCTGCCTCCCGTTCTGCATGGCTACTCGGGGCCTTACCTCGAGGCAAGGACTCACGTGGAGATTCCCTTTAGCTCTAGAGCATGGCTAGATGAGCCCCACCCCGGCCATGGAAGCACCCTGTGTAGCCAGAGAAAACCCATTTTCTTCCCAGACCCATGCCTACGGCGTCCAGAGGCCTGACAACAGCAGTGAATTTCAGGGAGCTTCCAGGGAGCATGAATGGGGCTTTCCAAATGGAAAAGCAAGGCTAGTACCATCCCGCCCCCATTTCCATGGGCACACGCAGCATACATCCCTGTGGTTTCTGACAAGTCAAAAGAGACACAGAGCACACACTTCGTCCTTCCCTGAATCAACTCCTCGAGGCAGGGTGTTCTGCATGTAGTGAACGGCCTCAACCAAGGCGCGCCCTAGCTAGACCTCTGGGCCCGTGCCTCTTCAGAAGCCTGCAGTGCTACAGGAAAAACTGTGCTTTAGTGGCAATAGGAACGCAAGCCGACTTTCTCCTGGAGGCAGGGTGACTTCAGGTAGGAGGTCCTGGTTGGAAGGCGAAGCCTAGTGTTGTTTTTCAGTGCCAATCAGAGTAGGGAATGAGTGCGACTTCCACGGCATGTTGGAACCTGCTAGAACCGTGCCCGTGAACCTGTGGTAGTGCTGGGGAAATCAAGCTGTCCCAAGAAAGAGTGTACTGTTTTGCCCATCACTCGGCATACACAGTGTGAGTACGAAGGCCTACGGGCCTGGATGTTGTTTAGAAGAGCCAGGGGAGCCTGGGGGTACTCAGTGTTCTTGCAGGGAATAGGGTTTCCAGGCGAGGCACCTAGGTGTCCCGCAAAGCGTACTGGCGTTCAAATGCTGCACAGCAGCGGCTACCGCCTCATGGAAACTGCTGCACGCCTCCGCTTCTGCAGAGCAATTCAGGGCCTTACCTCGAGGCAAGTCCTCACGTTGAGTGTCCCGTGAGCGACACCGCATGGTAGGATGCTGACTTTCTCCTTGAGTAGGGAGACTTCAGGTACGAGGTCCTCTAAGAATTCTAAGCAGAGTGTTTTCTCATGGCAGCTCAAACGAGGGCAATGTCGAAGACTTCCAGGCCATGTTGGACTGCCTAGAAATGTGGTTCTGCTGTTGTTCGAGGGCTCTGGAAATGTAGCACGCCTGAAGTAACGTGCAGTGTGTTGCCCATCACTCGGCAGACACAGAGGGCCTCCGAGGGACCTATGGGCCTCGATGTTGCTCAGTAGGCCCACAGGGGTGTGGGGGTACTCAGTGATCTTGGAACGAAAATGATGCTCACCCGAGGGGCCTAGGAGTTCTCAAAGGGTACCTTCTTTAAAATAAAGCAGAACAGCGACTAAGAGCTCATGGGAAGAGCTGCCTGGCTCCCGTTCTGCATGGCTACTCGGGGCCTTACCTCGAGGCAAGGACTCACGTGGAGATTCCCTTTAGCTCTAGAGCATGGCTAGATGAGCCCCACCCCGGCCATGGAAGCACCCTGTGTAGCCAGAGAAAACCCATTTTCTTCCCAGACCCATGCCTACGGCGTCCAGAGGCCTGACAACAGCAGAGAATTTCAGGGAGCTTCCAGGGAGCATGAATGGGGCTTTCCAAATGGAAAAGCAAGGCTAGTACCATCCCGCCCCCATTTCCATGGGCACACGCAGCATACATCCCTGTGGTTTCTGACAAGTCAAAAGAGACACAGAGCACACACTTCGTCCTTCCCTGAATCAACTCCTCGAGGCAGGGTGTTCTGCATGTAGTGAACGGCCTCAACCAAGGCGCGCCCTAGCTAGACCTCTGGGCCCGTGCCTCTTCAGAAGCCTGCAGTGCTACAGGAAAAACTGTGCTTTAGTGGCAATAGGAACGCAAGCCGACTTTCTCCTGGAGGCAGGGTGACTTCAGGTAGGAGGTCCTGGTTGGAAGGCGAAGCCTAGTGTTGTTTTTCAGTGCCAATCAGAGTAGGGAATGAGTGCGACTTCCACGGCATGTTGGAACCTGCTAGAACCGTGCCCGTGAACCTGTGGTAGTGCTGGGGAAATCAAGCTGTCCCAAGAAAGAGTGTACTGTTTTGCCCATCACTCGGCATACACAGTGTGAGTACGAAGGCCTACGGGCCTGGATGTTGTTTAGAAGAGCCAGGGGAGCCTGGGGGTACTCAGTGTTCTTGCAGGGAATAGGGTTTCCAGGCGAGGCACCTAGGTGTCCCGCAAAGCGTACTGGCGTTCAAATGCTGCAGAGCAGCGGCTACCGCCTCATGGAAACTGCTGCACGCCTCCGCTTCTGCAGAGCAATTCAGGGCCTTACCTCGAGGCAAGTCCTCACGTTGAGTGTCCCGTGAGCGACACCGCATGGTAGGATGCTGACTTTCTCCTTGAGTAGAGAGACTTCAGGTACGAGGTCCTCTAAGAATTCTAAGCAGAGTGTTTTCTCATGGCAGCTCAAACGAGGGCAATGTCGAAGACTTCCAGGCCATGTTGGACTGCCTAGAAATGTGGTTCTGCTGTTGTTCGAGGGCTCTGGAAATGTAGCACGCCTGAAGTAACGTGCAGTGTGTTGCCCATCACTCGGCAGACACAGAGGGCCTCCGAGGGACCTATGGGCCTCGATGTTGCTCAGTAGGCCCACAGGGGTGTGGGGGTACTCAGTGATCTTGGAACGAAAATGATGCTCACCCGAGGGGCCTAGGAGTTCTCAAAGGGTACCTTCTTTAAAATAAAGCAGAACAGCGACTAAGAGCTCATGGGAAGAGCTGCCTGCCTCCCGTTCTGCATGGCTACTCGGGGCCTTACCTCGAGGCAAGGACTCACGTGGAGATTCCCTTTAGCTCTAGAGCATGGCTAGATGAGCCCCACCCCGGCCATGGAAGCACCCTGTGTAGCCAGAGAAAACCCATTTTCTTCCCAGACCCATGCCTACGGCGTCCAGAGGCCTGACAACAGCAGAGAATTTCAGGGAGCTTCCAGGGAGCATGAATGGGGCTTTCCAAATGGAAAAGCAAGGCTAGTACCATCCCGCCCCCATTTCCATGGGCACACGCAGCATACATCCCTGTGGTTTCTGACAAGTCAAAAGAGACACAGAGCACACACTTCGTCCTTCCCTGAATCAACTCCTCGAGGCAGGGTGTTCTGCATGTAGTGAACGGCCTCAACCAAGGCGCGCCCTAGCTAGACCTCTGGGCCCTTGCTTCTTCAGAAGCCTGCAGTGCTACAGGAAAAACTGTGCTTTAGTGGCAATAGGAACGCAAGCCGACTTTCTCCTGGAGGCAGGGTGACTTCAGGTAGGAGGTCCTGGTTGGAAGGCGAAGCCTAGTGTTTTTTTTTCAGTGCCAATCAGAGTAGGGAATGAGTGCGACTTCCACGGCATGTTGGAACCTGCTACAACCGTGCCCGTGAACCTGTGGTAGTGCTGGGGAAATCAAGCTGTCCCAAGAAAGAGTGTACTGTTTTGCCCATCACTCGGCATACACAGTGTGAGTACGAAGGCCTACGGGCCTGGATGTTGTTTAGAAGAGCCAGGGGAGCCTGGGGGTACTCAGTGTTCTTGCAGGGAATAGGGTTTCCAGGCGAGGCACCTAGGTGTCCCGCAAAGCGTACTGGCGTTCAAATGCTGCAGAGCAGCGGCTACCGCCTCATGGAAACTGCTGCACGCCTCCGCTTCTGCAGAGCAATTCAGGGCCTTACCTCGAGGCAAGTCCTCACGTTGAGTGTCCCGTGAGCGACACCGCATGGTAGGATGCTGACTTTCTCCTTGAGTAGAGAGACTTCAGGTACGAGGTCCTCTAAGAATTCTAAGCAGAGTGTTTTCTCATGGCAGCTCAAACGAGGGCAATGTCGAAGACTTCCAGGCCATGTTGGACTGCCTAGAAATGTGGTTCTGCTGTTGTTCGAGGGCTCTGGAAATGTAGCACGCCTGAAGTAACGTGCAGTGTGTTGCCCATCACTCGGCAGACACAGAGGGCCTCCGAGGGACCTATGGGCCTCGATGTTGCTCAGTAGGCCCACAGGGGTGTGGGGGTACTCAGTGATCTTGGAACGAAAATGATGCTCACCCGAGGGGCCTAGGAGTTCTCAAAGGGTACCTTCTTTAAAATAAAGCAGAACAGCGACTAAGAGCTCATGGGAAGAGCTGCCTGCCTCCCGTTCTGCATGGCTACTCGGGGCCTTACCTCGAGGCAAGGACTCACGTGGAGATTCCCTTTAGCTCTAGAGCATGGCTAGATGAGCCCCACCCCGGCCATGGAAGCACCCTGTGTAGCCAGAGAAAACCCATTTTCTTCCCAGACCCATGCCTACGGCGTCCAGAGGCCTGACAACAGCAGAGAATTTCAGGGAGCTTCCAGGGAGCATGAATGGGGCTTTCCAAATGGAAAAGCAAGGCTAGTACCATCCCGCCCCCATTTCCATGGGCACACGCAGCATACATCCCTGTGGTTTCTGACAAGTCAAAAGAGACACAGAGCACACACTTCGTCCTTCCCTGAATCAACTCCTCGAGGCAGGGTGTTCTGCATGTAGTGAACGGCCTCAACCAAGGCGCGCCCTAGCTAGACCTCTGGGCCCTTGCTTCTTCAGAAGCCTGCAGTGCTACAGGAAAAACTGTGCTTTAGTGGCAATAGGAACGCAAGCCGACTTTCTCCTGGAGGCAGGGTGACTTCAGGTAGGAGGTCCTGGTTGGAAGGCGAAGCCTATTGTTTTTTTTTCAGTGCCAATCAGAGTAGGGAATGAGTGCGACTTCCACGGCATGTTGGAACCTGCTAGAACCGTGCCCGTGAACCTGTGGTAGTGCTGGGGAAATCAAGCTGTCCCAAGAAAGAGTGTACTGTTTTGCCCATCACTCGGCATACACAGTGTGAGTACGAAGGCCTACGGGCCTGGATGTTGTTTAGAAGAGCCAGGGGAGCCTGGGGGTACTCAGTGTTCTTGCAGGGAATAGGGTTTCCAGGCGAGGCACCTAGGTGTCCCGCAAAGCGTACTGGCGTTCAAATGCTGCAGAGCAGCGGCTACCGCCTCATGGAAACTGCTGCACGCCTCCGCTTCTGCAGAGCAATTCAGGGCCTTACCTCGAGGCAAGTCCTCACGTTGAGTGTCCCGTGAGCGACACCGCATGGTAGGATGCTGACTTTCTCCTTGAGTAGAGAGACTTCAGGTACGAGGTCCTCTAAGAATTCTAAGCAGAGTGTTTTCTCATGGCAGCTCAAACGAGGGCAATGTCGAAGACTTCCAGGCCATGTTGGACTGCCTAGAAATGTGGTTCTGCTGTTGTTCGAGGGCTCTGGAAATGTAGCACGCCTGAAGTAACGTGCAGTGTGTTGCCCATCACTCGGCAGACACAGAGGGCCTCCGAGGGACCTATGGGCCTCGATGTTGCTCAGTAGGCCCACAGGGGTGTGGGGGTACTCAGTGATCTTGGAACGAAAATGATGCTCACCCGAGGGGCCTAGGAGTTCTCAAAGGGTACCTTCTTTAAAATAAAGCAGAACAGCGACTAAGAGCTCATGGGAAGAGCTGCCTGGCTCCCGTTCTGCATGGCTACTCGGGGCCTTACCTCGAGGCAAGGACTCACGTGGAGATTCCCTTTAGCTCTAGAGCATGGCTAGATGAGCCCCACCCCGGCCATGGAAGCACCCTGTGTAGCCAGAGAAAACCCATTTTCTTCCCAGACCCATGCCTACGGCGTCCAGAGGCCTGACAACAGCAGAGAATTTCAGGGAGCTTCCAGGGAGCATGAATGGGGCTTTCCAAATGGAAAAGCAAGGCTAGTACCATCCCGCCCCCATTTCCATGGGCACACGCAGCATACATCCCTGTGGTTTCTGACAAGTCAAAAGAGACACAGAGCACACACTTCGTCCTTCCCTGAATCAACTCCTCGAGGCAGGGTGTTCTGCATGTAGTGAACGGCCTCAACCAAGGCGCGCCCTAGCTAGACCTCTGGGCCCGTGCCTCTTCAGAAGCCTGCAGTGCTACAGGAAAAACTGTGCTTTAGTGGCAATAGGAACGCAAGCCGACTTTCTCCTGGAGGCAGGGTGACTTCAGGTAGGAGGTCCTGGTTGGAAGGCGAAGCCTAGTGTTGTTTTTCAGTGCCAATCAGAGTAGGGAATGAGTGCGACTTCCACGGCATGTTGGAACCTGCTAGAACCGTGCCCGTGAACCTGTGGTAGTGCTGGGGAAATCAAGCTGTCCCAAGAAAGAGTGTACTGTTTTGCCCATCACTCGGCATACACAGTGTGAGTACGAAGGCCTACGGGCCTGGATGTTGTTTAGAAGAGCCAGGGGAGCCTGGGGGTACTCAGTGTTCTTGCAGGGAATAGGGTTTCCAGGCGAGGCACCTAGGTGTCCCGCAAAGCGTACTGGCGTTCAAATGCTGCAGAGCAGCGGCTACCGCCTCATGGAAACTGCTGCACGCCTCCGCTTCTGCAGAGCAATTCAGGGCCTTACCTCGAGGCAAGTCCTCACGTTGAGTGTCCCGTGAGCGACACCGCATGGTAGGATGCTGACTTTCTCCTTGAGTAGAGAGACTTCAGGTACGAGGTCCTCTAAGAATTCTAAGCAGAGTGTTTTCTCATGGCAGCTCAAACGAGGGCAATGTCGAAGACTTCCAGGCCATGTTGGACTGCCTAGAAATGTGGTTCTGCTGTTGTTCGAGGGCTCTGGAAATGTAGCACGCCTGAAGTAACGTGCAGTGTGTTGCCCATCACTCGGCAGACACAGAGGGCCTCCGAGGGACCTATGGGCCTCGATGTTGCTCAGTAGGCCCACAGGGGTGTGGGGGTACTCAGTGATCTTGGAACGAAAATGATGCTCACCCGAGGGGCCTAGGAGTTCTCAAAGGGTACCTTCTTTCAAATAAAGCAGAACAGCGACTAAGAGCTCATGGGAAGAGCTGCCTGCCTCCCGTTCTGCATGGCTACTCGGGGCCTTACCTCGAGGCAAGGACTCACGTTGAGATTCCCTTTAGCTCTAGAGCATGGCTAGATGAGCCCCACCCCGGCCATGGAAGCACCCTGTGTAGCCAGAGAAAACCCATTTTCTTCCCAGACCCATGCCTACGGCGTCCAGAGGCCTGACAACAGCAGAGAATTTCAGGGAGCTTCCAGGGAGCATGAATGGGGCTTTCCAAATGGAAAAGCAAGGCTAGTACCATCCCGCCCCCATTTCCATGGGCACACGCAGCATACATCCCTGTGGTTTCTGACAAGTCAAAAGAGACACAGAGCACACACTTCGTCCTTCCCTGAATCAACTCCTCGAGGCAGGGTGTTCTGCATGTAGTGAACGGCCTCAACCAAGGCGCGCCCTAGCTAGACCTCTGGGCCCTTGCTTCTTCAGAAGCCTGCAGTGCTACAGGAAAAACTGTGCTTTAGTGGCAATAGGAACGCAAGCCGACTTTCTCCTGGAGGCAGGGTGACTTCAGGTAGGAGGTCCTGGTTGGAAGGCGAAGCCTAGTGTTATTTTTTCAGTGCCAATCAGAGTAGGGAATGAGTGCGACTTCCACGGCATGTTGGAACCTGCTAGAACCGTGCCCGTGAACCTGTGGTAGTGCTGGGGAAATCAAGCTGTCCCAAGAAAGAGTGTACTGTTTTGCCCATCACTCGGCATACACAGTGTGAGTACGAAGGCCTACGGGCCTGGATGTTGTTTAGAAGAGCCAGGGGAGCCTGGGGGTACTCAGTGTTCTTGCAGGGAATAGGGTTTCCAGGCGAGGCACCTAGGTGTCCCGCAAAGCGTACTGGCGTTCAAATGCTGCAGAGCAGCGGCTACCGCCTCATGGAAACTGCTGCACGCCTCCGCTTCTGCAGAGCAATTCAGGGCCTTACCTCGAGGCAAGTCCTCACGTTGAGTGTCCCGTGAGCGACACCGCATGGTAGGATGCTGACTTTCTCCTTGAGTAGAGAGACTTCAGGTACGAGGTCCTCTAAGAATTCTAAGCAGAGTGTTTTCTCATGGCAGCTCAAACGAGGGCAATGTCGAAGACTTCCAGGCCATGTTGGACTGCCTAGAAATGTGGTTCTGCTGTTGTTCGAGGGCTCTGGAAATGTAGCACGCCTGAAGTAACGTGCAGTGTGTTGCCCATCACTCGGCAGACACAGAGGGCCTCCGAGGGACCTATGGGCCTCGATGTTGCTCAGTAGGCCCACAGGGGTGTGGGGGTACTCAGTGATCTTGGAACGAAAATGATGCTCACCCGAGGGGCCTAGGAGTTCTCAAAGGGTACCTTCTTTAAAATAAAGCAGAACAGCGACTAAGAGCTCATGGGAAGAGCTGCCTGCCTCCCGTTCTGCATGGCTACTCGGGGCCTTACCTCGAGGCAAGGACTCACGTGGAGATTCCCTTTAGCTCTAGAGCATGGCTAGATGAGCCCCACCCCGGCCATGGAAGCACCCTGTGTAGCCAGAGAAAACCCATTTTCTTCCCAGACCCATGCCTACGGCGTCCAGAGGCCTGACAACAGCAGAGAATTTCAGGGAGCTTCCAGGGAGCATGAATGGGGCTTTCCAAATGGAAAAGCAAGGCTAGTACCATCCCGCCCCCATTTCCATGGGCACCCGCAGCATACATCCCTGTGGTTTCTGACAAGTCAAAAGAGACACAGAGCACACACTTCGTCCTTCCCTGAATCAACTCCTCGAGGCAGGGTGTTCTGCATGTAGTGAACGGCCTCAACCAAGGCGCGCCCTAGCTAGACCTCTGGGCCCGTGCCTCTTCAGAAGCCTGCAGTGCTACAGGAAAAACTGTGCTTTAGTGGCAATAGGAACGCAAGCCGACTTTCTCCTGGAGGCAGGGTGACTTCAGGTAGGAGGTCCTGGTTGGAAGGCGAAGCCTAGTGTTTTTTTTCAGTGCCAATCAGAGTAGGGAATGAGTGCGACTTCCACGGCATGTTGGAACCTGCTAGAACCGTGCCCGTGAACCTGTGGTAGTGCTGGGGAAATCAAGCTGTCCCAAGAAAGAGTGTACTGTTTTGCCCATCACTCGGCATACACAGTGTGAGTACGAAGGCCTACGGGCCTGGATGTTGTTTAGAAGAGCCAGGGGAGCCTGGGGGTACTCAGTGTTCTTGCAGGGAATAGGGTTTCCAGGCGAGGCACCTAGGTGTCCCGCAAAGCGTACTGGCGTTCAAATGCTGCAGAGCAGCGGCTACCGCCTCATGGAAACTGCTGCACGCCTCCGCTTCTGCAGAGCAATTCAGGGCCTTACCTCGAGGCAAGTCCTCACGTTGAGTGTCCCGTGAGCGACACCGCATGGTAGGATGCTGACTTTCTCCTTGAGTAGAGAGACTTCAGGTACGAGGTCCTCTAAGAATTCTAAGCAGAGTGTTTTCTCATGGCAGCTCAAACGAGGGCAATGTCGAAGACTTCCAGGCCATGTTGGACTGCCTAGAAATGTGGTTCTGCTGTTGTTCGAGGGCTCTGGAAATGTAGCACGCCTGAAGTAACGTGCAGTGTGTTGCCCATCACTCGGCAGACACAGAGGGCCTCCGAGGGACCTATGGGCCTCGATGTTGCTCAGTAGGCCCACAGGGGTGTGGGGGTACTCAGTGATCTTGGAACGGAAATGATGCTCACCCGAGGGGCCTAGGAGTTCTCAAAGGGTACCTTCTTTAAAATAAAGCAGAACAGCGACTAAGAGCTCATGGGAAGAGCTGCCTGCCTCCCGTTCTGCATGGCTACTCGGGGCCTTACCTCGAGGCAAGGACTCACGTGGAGATTCCCTTTAGCTCTAGAGCATGGCTAGATGAGCCCCACCCCGGCCATGGAAGCACCCTGTGTAGCCAGAGAAAACCCATTTTCTTCCCAGACCCATGCCTACGGCGTCCAGAGGCCTGACAACAGCAGAGAATTTCAGGGAGCTTCCAGGGAGCATGAATGGGGCTTTCCAAATGGAAAAGCAAGGCTAGTACCATCCCGCCCCCATTTCCATGGGCACACGCAGCATACATCCCTGTGGTTTCTGACAAGTCAAAAGAGACACAGAGCACACACTTCGTCCTTCCCTGAATCAACTCCTCGAGGCAGGGTGTTCTGCATGTAGTGAACGGCCTCAACCAAGGCGCGCCCTAGCTAGACCTCTGGGCCCGTGCCTCTTCAGAAGCCTGCAGTGCTACAGGAAAAACTGTGCTTTAGTGGCAATAGGAACGCAAGCCGACTTTCTCCTGGAGGCAGGGTGACTTCAGGTAGGAGGTCCTGGTTGGAAGGCGAAGCCTAGTGTTGTTTTTCAGTGCCAATCAGAGTAGGGAATGAGTGCGACTTCCACGGCATGTTGGAACCTGCTAGAACCGTGCCCGTGAACCTGTGGTAGTGCTGGGGAAATCAAGCTGTCCCAAGAAAGAGTGTACTGTTTTGCCCATCACTCGGCATACACAGTGTGAGTACGAAGGCCTACGGGCCTGGATGTTGTTTAGAAGAGCCAGGGGAGCCTGGGGGTACTCAGTGTTCTTGCAGGGAATAGGGTTTCCAGGCGAGGCACCTAGGTGTCCCGCAAAGCGTACTGGCGTTCAAATGCTGCAGAGCAGCGGCTACCGCCTCATGGAAACTGCTGCACGCCTCCGCTTCTGCAGAGCAATTCAGGGCCTTACCTCGAGGCAAGTCCTCACGTTGAGTG
Organism: Eubalaena glacialis; assembly: GCF_028564815.1. NCBI lineage: Eukaryota > Metazoa > Chordata > Mammalia > Artiodactyla > Balaenidae > Eubalaena > Eubalaena glacialis. The sequence goes on from NC_083716.1 coordinate 100,469,704, forward strand.
TCCCGTGAGCGACACCGCATGGTAGGATGCTGACTTTCTCCTTGAGTAGAGAGACTTCAGGTACGAGGTCCTCTAAGAATTCTAAGCAGAGTGTTTTCTCATGGCAGCTCAAACGAGGGCAATGTCGAAGACTTCCAGGCCATGTTGGACTGCCTAGAATTGTGGTTCTGCTGTTGTTCGAGGGCTCTGGAAATGTAGCACGCCTGAAGTAACGTGCAGTGTGTTGCCCATCACTCGGCAGACACAGAGGGCCTCCGAGGGACCTATGGGCCTCGATGTTGCTCAGTAGGCCCACAGGGGTGTGGGGGTACTCAGTGATCTTGGAACGAAAATGATGCTCACCCGAGGGGCCTAGGAGTTCTCAAAGGGTACCTTCTTTAAAATAAAGCAGAACAGCGACTAAGAGCTCATGGGAAGAGCTGCCTGCCTCCCGTTCTGCATGGCTACTCGGGGCCTTACCTCGAGGCAAGGACTCACGTGGAGATTCCCTTTAGCTCTAGAGCATGGCTAGATGAGCCCCACCCCGGCCATGGAAGCACCCTGTGTAGCCAGAGAAAACCCATTTTCTTCCCAGACCCATGCCTACGGCGTCCAGAGGCCTGACAACAGCAGAGAATTTCAGGGAGCTTCCAGGGAGCATGAATGGGGCTTTCCAAATGGAAAAGCAAGGCTAGTACCATCCCGCCCCCATTTCCATGGGCACACGCAGCATACATCCCTGTGGTTTCTGACAAGTCAAAAGAGACACAGAGCACACACTTCGTCCTTCCCTGAATCAACTCCTCGAGGCAGGGTGTTCTGCATGTAGTGAACGGCCTCAACCAAGGCGCGCCCTAGCTAGACCTCTGGGCCCTTGCCTCTTCAGAAGCCTGCAGTGCTACAGGAAAAACTGTGCTTTAGTGGCAATAGGAACGCAAGCCGACTTTCTCCTGGAGGCAGGGTGACTTCAGGTAGGAGGTCCTGGTTGGAAGGCGAAGCCTATTGTTATTTTTTCAGTGCCAATCAGAGTAGGGAATGAGTGCGACTTCCACGGCATGTTGGAACCTGCTAGAACCGTGCCCGTGAACCTGTGGTAGTGCTGGGGAAATCAAGCTGTCCCAAGAAAGAGTGTACTGTTTTGCCCATCACTCGGCATACACAGTGTGAGTACGAAGGCCTACGGGCCTGGATGTAGTTTAGAAGAGCCAGGGGAGCCTGGGGGTACTCAGTGTTCTTGCAGGGAATAGGGTTTCCAGGCGAGGCACCTAGGTGTCCCGCAAAGCGTACTGGCGTTCAAATGCTGCAGAGCAGCGGCTACCGCCTCATGGAAACTGCTGCACGCCTCCGCTTCTGCAGAGCAATTCAGGGCCTTACCTCGAGGCAAGTCCTCACGTTGAGTGTCCCGTGAGCGACACCGCATGGTAGGATGCTGACTTTCTCCTTGAGTAGAGAGACTTCAGGTACGAGGTCCTCTAAGAATTCTAAGCAGAGTGTTTTCTCATGGCAGCTCAAACGAGGGCAATGTCGAAGACTTCCAGGCCATGTTGGACTGCCTAGAAATGTGGTTCTGCTGTTGTTCGAGGGCTCTGGAAATGTAGCACGCCTGAAGTAACGTGCAGTGTGTTGCCCATCACTCGGCAGACACAGAGGGCCTCCGAGGGACCTATGGGCCTCGATGTTGCTCAGTAGGCCCACAGGGGTGTGGGGGTACTCAGTGATCTTGGAACGAAAATGATGCTCACCCGAGGGGCCTAGGAGTTCTCAAAGGGTACCTTCTTTAAAATAAAGCAGAACAGCGACTAAGAGCTCATGGGAAGAGCTGCCTGCCTCCCGTTCTGCATGGCTACTCGGGGCCTTACCTCGAGGCAAGGACTCACGTGGAGATTCCCTTTAGCTCTAGAGCATGGCTAGATGAGCCCCACCCCGGCCATGGAAGCACCCTGTGTAGCCAGAGAAAACCCATTTTCTTCCCAGACCCATGCCTACGGCGTCCAGAGGCCTGACAACAGCAGAGAATTTCAGGGAGCTTCCAGGGAGCATGAATGGGGCTTTCCAAATGGAAAAGCAAGGCTAGTACCATCCCGCCCCCATTTCCATGGGCACACGCAGCATACATCCCTGTAGTTTCTGACAAGACAAAAGAGACACAGAGCACACACTTCGTCCTTCCCTGAATCAACTCCTCGAGGCAGGGTGTTCTGCATGTAGTGAACGGCCTCAACCAAGGCGCGCCCTAGCTAGACCTCTGGGCCCGTGCCTCTTCAGAAGCCTGCAGTGCTACAGGAAAAACTGTGCTTTAGTGGCAATAGGAACGCAAGCCGACTTTCTCCTGGAGGCAGGGTGACTTCAGGTAGGAGGTCCTGGTTGGAAGGCGAAGCCTAGTGTTGTTTTTCAGTGCCAATCAGAGTAGGGAATGAGTGCGACTTCCACGGCATGTTGGAACCTGCTAGAACCGTGCCCGTGAACCTGTGGTAGTGCTGGGGAAATCAAGCTGTCCCAAGAAAGAGTGTACTGTTTTGCCCATCACTCGGCATACACAGTGTGAGTACGAAGGCCTACGGGCCTGGATGTTGTTTAGAAGAGCCAGGGGAGCCTGGGGGTACTCAGTGTTCTTGCAGGGAATAGGGTTTCCAGGCGAGGCACCTAGGTGTCCCGCAAAGCGTACTGGCGTTCAAATGCTGCAGAGCAGCGGCTACCGCCTCATGGAAACTGCTGCACGCCTCCGCTTCTGCAGAGCAATTCAGGGCCTTACCTCGAGGCAAGTCCTCACGTTGAGTGTCCCGTGAGCGACACCGCATGGTAGGATGCTGACTTTCTCCTTGAGTAGAGAGACTTCAGGTACGAGGTCCTCTAAGAATTCTAAGCAGAGTGTTTTCTCATGGCAGCTCAAACGAGGGCAATGTCGAAGACTTCCAGGCCATGTTGGACTGCCTAGAAATGTGGTTCTGCTGTTGTTCGAGGGCTCTGGAAATGTAGCACGCCTGAAGTAACGTGCAGTGTGTTGCCCATCACTCGGCAGACACAGAGGGCCTCCGAGGGACCTATGGGCCTCGATGTTGCTCAGTAGGCCCACAGGGGTGTGGGGGTACTCAGTGATCTTGGAACGGAAATGATGCTCACCCGAGGGGCCTAGGAGTTCTCAAAGGGTACCTTCTTTAAAATAAAGCAGAACAGCGACTAAGAGCTCATGGGAAGAGCTGCCTGCCTCCCGTTCTGCATGGCTACTCGGGGCCTTACCTCGAGGCAAGGACTCACGTGGAGATTCCCTTTAGCTCTAGAGCATGGCTAGATGAGCCCCACCCCGGCCATGGAAGCACCCTGTGTAGCCAGAGAAAACCCATTTTCTTCCCAGACCCATGCCTACGGCGTCCAGAGGCCTGACAACAGCAGAGAATTTCAGGGAGCTTCCAGGGAGCATGAATGGGGCTTTCCAAATGGAAAAGCAAGGCTAGTACCATCCCGCCCCCATTTCCATGGGCACACGCAGCATACATCCCTGTGGTTTCTGACAAGTCAAAAGAGACACAGAGCACACACTTCGTCCTTCCCTGAATCAACTCCTCGAGGCAGGGTGTTCTGCATGTAGTGAACGGCCTCAACCAAGGCGCGCCCTAGCTAGACCTCTGGGCCCTTGCCTCTTCAGAAGCCTGCAGTGCTACAGGAAAAACTGTGCTTTAGTGGCAATAGGAACGCAAGCCGACTTTCTCCTGGAGGCAGGGTGACTTCAGGTAGGAGGTCCTGGTTGGAAGGCGAAGCCTAGTGTTATTTTTTCAGTGCCAATCAGAGTAGGGAATGAGTGCGACTTCCACGGCATGTTGGAACCTGCTAGAACCGTGCCCGTGAACCTGTGGTAGTGCTGGGGAAATCAAGCTGTCCCAAGAAAGAGTGTACTGTTTTGCCCATCACTCGGCATACACAGTGTGAGTACGAAGGCCTACGGGCCTGGATGTAGTTTAGAAGAGCCAGGGGAGCCTGGGGGTACTCAGTGTTCTTGCAGGGAATAGGGTTTCCAGGCGAGGCACCTAGGTGTCCCGCAAAGCGTACTGGCGTTCAAATGCTGCAGAGCAGCGGCTACCGCCTCATGGAAACTGCTGCACGCCTCCGCTTCTGCAGAGCAATTCAGGGCCTTACCTCGAGGCAAGTCCTCACGTTGAGTGTCCCGTGAGCGACACCGCATGGTAGGATGCTGACTTTCTCCTTGAGTAGAGAGACTTCAGGTACGAGGTCCTCTAAGAATTCTAAGCAGAGTGTTTTCTCATGGCAGCTCAAACGAGGGCAATGTCGAAGACTTCCAGGCCATGTTGGACTGCCTAGAAATGTGGTTCTGCTGTTGTTCGAGGGCTCTGGAAATGTAGCACGCCTGAAGTAACGTGCAGTGTGTTGCCCATCACTCGGCAGACACAGAGGGCCTCCGAGGGACCTATGGGCCTCGATGTTGCTCAGTAGGCCCACAGGGGTGTGGGGGTACTCAGTGATCTTGGAACGAAAATGATGCTCACCCGAGGGGCCTAGGAGTTCTCAAAGGGTACCTTCTTTAAAATAAAGCAGAACAGCGACTAAGAGCTCATGGGAAGAGCTGCCTGCCTCCCGTTCTGCATGGCTACTCGGGGCCTTACCTCGAGGCAAGGACTCACGTGGAGATTCCCTTTAGCTCTAGAGCATGGCTAGATGAGCCCCACCCCGGCCATGGAAGCACCCTGTGTAGCCAGAGAAAACCCATTTTCTTCCCAGACCCATGCCTACGGCGTCCAGAGGCCTGACAACAGCAGAGAATTTCAGGGAGCTTCCAGGGAGCATGAATGGGGCTTTCCAAATGGAAAAGCAAGGCTAGTACCATCCCGCCCCCATTTCCATGGGCACACGCAGCATACATCCCTGTGGTTTCTGACAAGTCAAAAGAGACACAGAGCACACACTTCGTCCTTCCCTGAATCAACTCCTCGAGGCAGGGTGTTCTGCATGTAGTGAACGGCCTCAACCAAGGCGCGCCCTAGCTAGACCTCTGGGCCCGTGCCTCTTCAGAAGCCTGCAGTGCTACAGGAAAAACTGTGCTTTAGTGGCAATAGGAACGCAAGCCGACTTTCTCCTGGAGGCAGGGTGACTTCAGGTAGGAGGTCCTGGTTGGAAGGCGAAGCCTAGTGTTGTTTTTCAGTGCCAATCAGAGTAGGGAATGAGTGCGACTTCCACGGCATGTTGGAACCTGCTAGAACCGTGCCCGTGAACCTGTGGTAGTGCTGGGGAAATCAAGCTGTCCCAAGAAAGAGTGTACTGTTTTGCCCATCACTCGGCATACACAGTGTGAGTACGAAGGCCTACGGGCCTGGATGTTGTTTAGAAGAGCCAGGGGAGCCTGGGGGTACTCAGTGTTCTTGCAGGGAATAGGGTTTCCAGGCGAGGCACCTAGGTGTCCCGCAAAGCGTACTGGCGTTCAAATGCTGCAGAGCAGCGGCTACCGCCTCATGGAAACTGCTGCACGCCTCCGCTTCTGCAGAGCAATTCAGGGCCTTACCTCGAGGCAAGTCCTCACGTTGAGTGTCCCGTGAGCGACACCGCATGGTAGGATGCTGACTTTCTCCTTGAGTAGAGAGACTTCAGGTACGAGGTCCTCTAAGAATTCTAAGCAGAGTGTTTTCTCATGGCAGCTCAAACGAGGGCAATGTCGAAGACTTCCAGGCCATGTTGGACTGCCTAGAAATGTGGTTCTGCTGTTGTTCGAGGGCTCTGGAAATGTAGCACGCCTGAAGTAACGTGCAGTGTGTTGCCCATCACTCGGCAGACACAGAGGGCCTCCGAGGGACCTATGGGCCTCGATGTTGCTCAGTAGGCCCACAGGGGTGTGGGGGTACTCAGTGATCTTGGAACGAAAATGATGCTCACCCGAGGGGCCTAGGAGTTCTCAAAGGGTACCTTCTTTAAAATAAAGCAGAACAGCGACTAAGAGCTCATGGGAAGAGCTGCCTGCCTCCCGTTCTGCATGGCTACTCGGGGCCTTACCTCGAGGCAAGGACTCACGTGGAGATTCCCTTTAGCTCTAGAGCATGGCTAGATGAGCCCCACCCCGGCCATGGAAGCACCCTGTGTAGCCAGAGAAAACCCATTTTCTTCCCAGACACATGCCTATGGCGTCCAGAGGCCTGACAACAGCAGAGAATTTCAGGGAGCTTCCAGGGAGCATGAATGGGGCTTTCCAAATGGAAAAGCAAGGCTAGTACCATCCCGCCCCCATTTCCATGGGCACACGCAGCATACATCCCTGTGGTTTCTGACAAGTCAAAAGAGACACAGAGCACACACTTCGTCCTTCCCTGAATCAACTCCTCGAGGCAGGGTGTTCTGCATGTAGTGAACGGCCTCAACCAAGGCGCGCCCTAGCTAGACCTCTGGGCCCTTGCTTCTTCAGAAGCCTGCAGTGCTACAGGAAAAACTGTGCTTTAGTGGCAATAGGAACGCAAGCCGACTTTCTCCTGGAGGCAGGGTGACTTCAGGTAGGAGGTCCTGGTTGGAAGGCGAAGCCTAGTGTTATTTTTTCAGTGCCAATCAGAGTAGGGAATGAGTGCGACTTCCACGGCATGTTGGAACCTGCTAGAACCGTGCCCGTGAACCTGTGGTAGTGCTGGGGAAATCAAGCTGTCCCAAGAAAGAGTGTACTGTTTTGCCCATCACTCGGCATACACAGTGTGAGTACGAAGGCCTACGGGCCTGGATGTTGTTTAGAAGAGCCAGGGGAGCCTGGGGGTACTCAGTGTTCTTGCAGGGAATAGGGTTTCCAGGCGAGGCACCTAGGTGTCCCGCAAAGCGTACTGGCGTTCAAATGCTGCAGAGCAGCGGCTACCGCCTCATGGAAACTGCTGCACGCCTCCGCTTCTGCAGAGCAATTCAGGGCCTTACCTCGAGGCAAGTCCTCACGTTGAGTGTCCCGTGAGCGACACCGCATGGTAGGATGCTGACTTTCTCCTTGAGTAGAGAGACTTCAGGTACGAGGTCCTCTAAGAATTCTAAGCAGAGTGTTTTCTCATGGCAGCTCAAACGAGGGCAATGTCGAAGACTTCCAGGCCATGTTGGACTGCCTAGAAATGTGGTTCTGCTGTTGTTCGAGGGCTCTGGAAATGTAGCACGCCTGAAGTAACGTGCAGTGTGTTGCCCATCACTCGGCAGACACAGAGGGCCTCCGAGGGACCTATGGGCCTCGATGTTGCTCAGTAGGCCCACAGGGGTGTGGGGGTACTCAGTGATCTTGGAACGAAAATGATGCTCACCCGAGGGGCCTAGGAGTTCTCAAAGGGTACCTTCTTTAAAATAAAGCAGAACAGCGACTAAGAGCTCATGGGAAGAGCTGCCTGCCTCCCGTTCTGCATGGCTACTCGGGGCCTTACCTCGAGGCAAGGACTCACGTGGAGATTCCCTTTAGCTCTAGAGCATGGCTAGATGAGCCCCACCCCGGCCATGGAAGCACCCTTTGTAGCCAGAGAAAACCCATTTTCTTCCCAGACACATGCCTACGGCGTCCAGAGGCCTGACAACAGCAGAGAATTTCAGGGAGCTTCCAGGGAGCATGAATGGGGCTTTCCAAATGGAAAAGCAAGGCTAGTACCATCCCGCCCCCATTTCCATGGGCACACGCAGCATACATCCCTGTGGTTTCTGACAAGTCAAAAGAGACACAGAGCACACACTTCGTCCTTCCCTGAATCAACTCCTCGAGGCAGGGTGTTCTGCATGTAGTGAACGGCCTCAACCAAGGCGCGCCCTAGCTAGACCTCTGGGCCCGTGCCTCTTCAGAAGCCTGCAGTGCTACAGGAAAAACTGTGCTTTAGTGGCAATAGGAACGCAAGCCGACTTTCTCCTGGAGGCAGGGTGACTTCAGGTAGGAGGTCCTGGTTGGAAGGCGAAGCCTAGTGTTATTTTTTCAGTGCCAATCAGAGGAGGGAATGAGTGCGACTTCCACGGCATGTTGGAACCTGCTAGAACCGTGCCCGTGAACCTGTGGTAGTGCTGGGGAAATCAAGCTGTCCCAAGAAAGAGTGTACTGTTTTGCCCATCACTCGGCATACACAGTGTGAGTACGAAGGCCTACGGGCCTGGATGTTGTTTAGAAGAGCCAGGGGAGCCTGGGGGTACTCAGTGTTCTTGCAGGGAATAGGGTTTCCAGGCGAGGCACCTAGGTGTCCCGCAAAGCGTACTGGCGTTCAAATGCTGCAGAGCAGCGGCTACCGCCTCATGGAAACTGCTGCACGCCTCCGCTTCTGCAGAGCAATTCAGGGCCTTACCTCGAGGCAAGTCCTCACGTTGAGTGTCCCGTGAGCGACACCGCATGGTAGGATGCTGACTTTCTCCTTGAGTAGAGAGACTTCAGGTACGAGGTCCTCTAAGAATTCTAAGCAGAGTGTTTTCTCATGGCAGCTCAAACGAGGGCAATGTCGAAGACTTCCAGGCCATGTTGGACTGCCTAGAAATGTGGTTCTGCTGTTGTTCGAGGGCTCTGGAAATGTAGCACGCCTGAAGTAACGTGCAGTGTGTTGCCCATCACTCGGCACACACAGAGGGCCTCCGAGGGACCTATGGGCCTCGATGTTGCTCAGTAGGCCCACAGGGGTGTGGGGGTACTCAGTGATCTTGGAACGAAAATAATGCTCACCCGAGGGGCCTAGGAGTTCTCAAAGGGTACCTTCTTTAAAATAAAGCAGAACAGCGACTAAGAGCTCATGTGAAGAGCTGCCTGCCTCCCGTTCTGCATGGCTACTCGGGGCCTTACCTCGAGGCAAGGACTCACGTTGAGATTCCCTTTAGCTCTAGAGCATGGCTAGATGAGCCCCACCCCGGCCATGGAAGCACCCTGTGTAGCCAGAGAAAACCCATTTTCTTCCCAGACCCATGCCTACGGCGTCCAGAGGCCTGACAACAGCAGAGAATTTCAGGGAGCTTCCAGGGAGCATGAATGGGGCTTTCCAAATGGAAAAGCAAGGCTAGTACCATCCCGCCCCCATTTCCATGGGCACACGCAGCATACATCCCTGTGGTTTCTGACAAGTCAAAAGAGACACAGAGCACACACTTCGTCCTTCCCTGAATCAACTCCTCGAGGCAGGGTGTTCTGCATGTAGTGAACGGCCTCAACCAAGGCGCGCCCTAGCTAGACCTCTGGGCCCGTGCCTCTTCAGAAGCCTGCAGTGCTACAGGAAAAACTGTGCTTTAGTGGCAATAGGAACGCAAGCCGACTTTCTCCTGGAGGCAGGGTGACTTCAGGTAGGAGGTCCTGGTTGGAAGGCGAAGCCTAGTGTTATTTTTTCAGTGCCAATCAGAGGAGGGAATGAGTGCGACTTCCACGGCATGTTGGAACCTGCTAGAACCGTGCCCGTGAACCTGTGGTAGTGCTGGGGAAATCAAGCTGTCCCAAGAAAGAGTGTACTGTTTTGCCCATCACTCGGCATACACAGTGTGAGTACGAAGGCCTACGGGCCTGGATGTTGTTTAGAAGAGCCAGGGGAGCCTGGGGGTACTCAGTGTTCTTGCAGGGAATAGGGTTTCCAGGCGAGGCACCTAGGTGTCCCGCAAAGCGTACTGGCGTTCAAATGCTGCAGAGCAGCGGCTACCGCCTCATGGAAACTGCTGCACGCCTCCGCTTCTGCAGAGCAATTCAGGGCCTTACCTCGAGGCAAGTCCTCACGTTGAGTGTCCCGTGAGCGACACCGCATGGTAGGATGCTGACTTTCTCCTTGAGTAGAGAGACTTCAGGTACGAGGTCCTCTAAGAATTCTAAGCAGAGTGTTTTCTCATGGCAGCTCAAACGAGGGCAATGTCGAAGACTTCCAGGCCATGTTGGACTGCCTAGAAATGTGGTTCTGCTGTTGTTCGAGGGCTCTGGAAATGTAGCACGCCTGAAGTAACGTGCAGTGTGTTGCCCATCACTCGGCAGACACAGAGGGCCTCCGAGGGACCTATGGGCCTCGATGTTGCTCAGTAGGCCCACAGGGGTGTGGGGGTACTCAGTGATCTTGGAACGAAAATGATGCTCACCCGAGGGGCCTAGGAGTTCTCAAAGGGTACCTTCTTTAAAATAAAGCAGAACAGCGACTAAGAGCTCATGGGAAGAGCTGCCTGCCTCCCGTTCTGCATGGCTACTCGGGGCCTTACCTCGAGGCAAGGACTCACGTTGAGATTCCCTTTAGCTCTAGAGCATGGCTAGATGAGCCCCACCCCGGCCATGGAAGCACCCTGTGTAGCCAGAGAAAACCCATTTTCTTCCCAGACCCATGCCTACGGCGTCCAGAGGCCTGACAACAGCAGAGAATTTCAGGGAGCTTCCAGGGAGCATGAATGGGGCTTTCCAAATGGAAAAGCAAGGCTAGTACCATCCCGCCCCCATTTCCATGGGCACACGCAGCATACATCCCTGTGGTTTCTGACAAGTCAAAAGAGACACAGAGCACACACTTCGTCCTTCCCTGAATCAACTCCTCGAGGCAGGGTGTTCTGCATGTAGTGAACGGCCTCAACCAAGGCGCGCCCTAGCTAGACCTCTGGGCCCGTGCCTCTTCAGAAGCCTGCAGTGCTACAGGAAAAACTGTGCTTTAGTGGCAATAGGAACGCAAGCCGACTTTCTCCTGGAGGCAGGGTGACTTCAGGTAGGAGGTCCTGGTTGGAAGGCGAAGCCTAGTGTTGTTTTTCAGTGCCAATCAGAGTAGGGAATGAGTGCGACTTCCACGGCATGTTGGAACCTGCTAGAACCGTGCCCGTGAACCTGTGGTAGTGCTGGGGAAATCAAGCTGTCCCAAGAAAGAGTGTACTGTTTTGCCCATCACTCGGCATACACAGTGTGAGTACGAAGGCCTACGGGCCTGGATGTTGTTTAGAAGAGCCAGGGGAGCCTGGGGGTACTCAGTGTTCTTGCAGGGAATAGGGTTTCCAGGCGAGGCACCTAGGTGTCCCGCAAAGCGTACTGGCGTTCAAATGCTGCAGAGCAGCGGCTACCGCCTCATGGAAACTGCTGCACGCCTCCGCTTCTGCAGAGCAATTCAGGGCCTTACCTCGAGGCAAGTCCTCACGTTGAGTGTCCCGTGAGCGACACCGCATGGTAGGATGCTGACTTTCTCCTTGAGTAGAGAGACTTCAGGTACGAGGTCCTCTAAGAATTCTAAGCAGAGTGTTTTCTCATGGCAGCTCAAACGAGGGCAATGTCGAAGACTTCCAGGCCATGTTGGACTGCCTAGAAATGTGGTTCTGCTGTTGTTCGAGGGCTCTGGAAATGTAGCACGCCTGAAGTAACGTGCAGTGTGTTGCCCATCACTCGGCAGACACAGAGGGCCTCCGAGGGACCTATGGGCCTCGATGTTGCTCAGTAGGCCCACAGGGGTGTGGGGGTACTCAGTGATCTTGGAACGAAAATGATGCTCACCCAAGGGGCCTAGGAGTTCTCAAAGGGTACCTTCTTTAAAATAAAGCAGAACAGCGACTAAGAGCTCATGGGAAGAGCTGCCTGCCTCCCGTTCTGCATGGCTACTCGGGGCCTTACCTCGAGGCAAGGACTCACGTTGAGATTCCCTTTAGCTCTAGAGCATGGCTAGATGAGCCCCACCCCGGCCATGGAAGCACCCTGTGTAGCCAGAGAAAACCCATTTTCTTCCCAGACCCATGCCTACGGCGTCCAGAGGCCTGACAACAGCAGAGAGTTTCAGGGAGCTTCCAGGGAGCATGAATGGGGCTTTCCAAATGGAAAAGCAAGGCTAGTACCATCCCGCCCCCATTTCCATGGGCACACGCAGCATACATCCCTGTGGTTTCTGACAAGTCAAAAGAGACACAGAGCACACACTTCGTCCTTCCCTGAATCAACTCCTCGAGGCAGGGTGTTCTGCATGTAGTGAACGGCCTCAACCAAGGCGCGCCCTAGCTAGACCTCTGGGCCCTTGCTTCTTCAGAAGCCTGCAGTGCTACAGGAAAAACTGTGCTTTAGTGGCAATAGGAACGCAAGCCGACTTTCTCCTGGAGGCAGGGTGACTTCAGGTAGGAGGTCCTGGTTGGAAGGCGAAGCCTAGTGTTATTTTTTCAGTGCCAATCAGAGTAGGGAATGAGTGCGACTTCCACGGCATGTTGGAACCTGCTAGAACCGTGCCCGTGAACCTGTGGTAGTGCTGGGGAAATCAAGCTGTCCCAAGAAAGAGTGTACTGTTTTGCCCATCACTCGGCATACACAGTGTGAGTACGAAGGCCTACGGGCCTGGATGTTGTTTAGAAGAGCCAGGGGAGCCTGGGGGTACTCAGTGTTCTTGCAGGGAATAGGGTTTCCAGGCGAGGCACCTAGGTGTCCCGCAAAGCGTACTGGCGTTCAAATGCTGCACAGCAGCGGCTACCGCCTCATGGAAACTGCTGCACGCCTCCGCTTCTGCAGAGCAATTCAGGGCCTTACCTCGAGGCAAGTCCTCACGTTGAGTGTCCCGTGAGCGACACCGCATGGTAGGATGCTGACTTTCTCCTTGAGTAGAGAGACTTCAGGTACGAGGTCCTCTAAGAATTCTAAGCAGAGTGTTTTCTCATGGCAGCTCAAACGAGGGCAATGTCGAAGACTTCCAGGCCATGTTGGACTGCCTAGAAATGTGGTTCTGCTGTTGTTCGAGGGCTCTGGAAATGTAGCACGCCTGAAGTAACGTGCAGTGTGTTGCCCATCACTCGGCAGACACAGAGGGCCTCCGAGGGACCTATGGGCCTCGATGTTGCTCAGTAGGCCCACAGGGGTGTGGGGGTACTCAGTGATCTTGGAACGAAAATGATGCTCACCCGAGGGGCCTAGGAGTTCTCAAAGGGTACCTTCTTTAAAATAAAGCAGAACAGCGACTAAGAGCTCATGGGAAGAGCTGCCTGCCTCCCGTTCTGCATGGCTACTCGGGGCCTTACCTCGAGGCAAGGACTCACGTTGAGATTCCCTTTAGCTCTAGAGCATGGCTAGATGAGCCCCACCCCGGCCATGGAAGCACCCTGTGTAGCCAGAGAAAACCCATTTTCTTCCCAGACCCATGCCTACGGCGTCCAGAGGCCTGACAACAGCAGAGAATTTCAGGGAGCTTCCAGGGAGCATGAATGGGGCTTTCCAAATGGAAAAGCAAGGCTAGTACCATCCCGCCCCCATTTCCATGGGCACCCGCAGCATACATCCCTGTGGTTTCTGACAAGTCAAAAGAGACACAGAGCACACACTTCGTCCTTCCCTGAATCAACTCCTCGAGGCAGGGTGTTCTGCATGTAGTGAACGGCCTCAACCAAGGCGCGCCCTAGCTAGACCTCTGGGCCCGTGCCTCTTCAGAAGCCTGCAGTGCTACAGGAAAAACTGTGCTTTAGTGGCAATAGGAACGCAAGCCGACTTTCTCCTGGAGGCAGGGTGACTTCAGGTAGGAGGTCCTGGTTGGAAGGCGAAGCCTAGTGTTTTTTTTCAGTGCCAATCAGAGTAGGGAATGAGTGCGACTTCCACGGCATGTTGGAACCTGCTAGAACCGTGCCCGTGAACCTGTGGTAGTGCTGGGGAAATCAAGCTGTCCCAAGAAAGAGTGTACTGTTTTGCCCATCACTCGGCATACACAGTGTGAGTACGAAGGCCTACGGGCCTGGATGTTGTTTAGAAGAGCCAGGGGAGCCTGGGGGTACTCAGTGTTCTTGCAGGGAATAGGGTTTCCAGGCGAGGCACCTAGGTGTCCCGCAAAGCGTACTGGCGTTCAAATGCTGCAGAGCAGCGGCTACCGCCTCATGGAAACTGCTGCACGCCTCCGCTTCTGCAGAGCAATTCAGGGCCTTACCTCGAGGCAAGTCCTCACGTTGAGTGTCCCGTGAGCGACACCGCATGGTAGGATGCTGACTTTCTCCTTGAGTAGAGAGACTTCAGGTACGAGGTCCTCTAAGAATTCTAAGCAGAGTGTTTTCTCATGGCAGCTCAAACGAGGGCAATGTCGAAGACTTCCAGGCCATGTTGGACTGCCTAGAAATGTGGTTCTGCTGTTGTTCGAGGGCTCTGGAAATGTAGCACGCCTGAAGTAACGTGCAGTGTGTTGCCCATCACTCGGCACACACAGAGGGCCTCCGAGGGACCTATGGGCCTCGATGTTGCTCAGTAGGCCCACAGGGGTGTGGGGATACTCAGTGATCTTGGAACGAAAATGATGCTCACCCGAGGGGCCTAGGAGTTCTCAAAGGGTACCTTCTTTAAAATAAAGCAGAACAGCGACTAAGAGCTCATGGGAAGAGCTGCCTGCCTCCCGTTCTGCATGGCTACTCGGGGCCTTACCTCGAGGCAAGGACTCACGTTGAGATTCCCTTTAGCTCTAGAGCATGGCTAGATGAGCCCCACCCCGGCCATGGAAGCACCCTGTGTAGCCAGAGAAAACCCATTTTCTTCCCAGACCCATGCCTACGGCGTCCAGAGGCCTGACAACAGCAGAGAATTTCAGGGAGCTTCCAGGGAGCATGAATGGGGCTTTCCAAATGGAAAAGCAAGGCTAGTACCATCCCGCCCCCATTTCCATGGGCACACGCAGCATACATCCCTGTGGTTTCTGACAAGTCAAAAGAGACACAGAGCACACACTTCGTCCTTCCCTGAATCAACTCCTCGAGGCAGGGTGTTCTGCATGTAGTGAACGGCCTCAACCAAGGCGCGCCCTAGCTAGACCTCTGGGCCCTTGCTTCTTCAGAAGCCTGCAGTGCTACAGGAAAAACTGTGCTTTAGTGGCAATAGGAACGCAAGCCGACTTTCTCCTGGAGGCAGGGTGACTTCAGGTAGGAGGTCCTGGTTGGAAGGCGAAGCCTATTGTTTTTTTTTCAGTGCCAATCAAAGTAGGGAATGAGTGCGACTTCCACGGCATGTTGGAACCTGCTAGAACCGTGCCCGTGAACCTGTGGTAGTGCTGGGGAAATCAAGCTGTCCCAAGAAAGAGTGTACTGTTTTGCCCATCACTCGGCATACACAGTGTGAGTACGAAGGCCTACGGGCCTGGATGTTGTTTAGAAGAGCCAGGGGAGCCTGGGGGTACTCAGTGTTCTTGCAGGGAATAGGGTTTCCAGGCGAGGCACCTAGGTGTCCCGCAAAGCGTACTGGCGTTCAAATGCTGCAGAGCAGCGGCTACCGCCTCATGGAAACTGCTGCACGCCTCCGCTTCTGCAGAGCAATTCAGGGCCTTACCTCGAGGCAAGTCCTCACGTTGAGTGTCCCGTGAGCGACACCGCATGGTAGGATGCTGACTTTCTCCTTGAGTAGAGAGACTTCAGGTACGAGGTCCTCTAAGAATTCTAAGCAGAGTGTTTTCTCATGGCAGCTCAAACGAGGGCAATGTCGAAGACTTCCAGGCCATGTTGGACTGCCTAGAAATGTGGTTCTGCTGTTGTTCGAGGGCTCTGGAAATGTAGCACGCCTGAAGTAACGTGCAGTGTGTTGCCCATCACTCGGCAGACACAGAGGGCCTCCGAGGGACCTATGGGCCTCGATGTTGCTCAGTAGGCCCACAGGGGTGTGGGGGTACTCAGTGATCTTGGAACGAAAATGATGCTCACCCGAGGGGCCTAGGAGTTCTCAAAGGGTACCTTCTTTAAAATAAAGCAGAACAGCGACTAAGAGCTCATGGGAAGAGCTGCCTGGCTCCCGTTCTGCATGGCTACTCGGGGCCTTACCTCGAGGCAAGGACTCACGTTGAGATTCCCTTTAGCTCTAGAGCATGGCTAGATGAGCCCCACCCCGGCCATGGAAGCACCCTGTGTAGCCAGAGAAAACCCATTTTCTTCCCAGACCCATGCCTACGGCGTCCAGAGGCCTGACAACAGCAGAGAATTTCAGGGAGCTTCCAGGGAGCATGAATGGGGCTTTCCAAATGGAAAAGCAAGGCTAGTACCATCCCGCCCCCATTTCCATGGGCACACGCAGCATACATCCCTGTGGTTTCTGACAAGTCAAAAGAGACACAGAGCACACACTTCGTCCTTCCCTGAATCAACTCCTCGAGGCAGGGTGTTCTGCATGTAGTGAACGGCCTCAACCAAGGCGCGCCCTAGCTAGACCTCTGGGCCCGTGCCTCTTCAGAAGCCTGCAGTGCTACTGGAAATACTGTGCTTTAGTGGCAATAGGAACGCAAGCCGACTTTCTCCTGGAGGCAGGGTGACTTCAGGTAGGAGGTCCTGGTTGGAAGGCGAAGCCTAGTGTTGTTTTTCAGTGCCAATCAGAGTAGGGAATGAGTGCGACTTCCACGGCATGTTGGAACCTGCTAGAACCGTGCCCGTGAACCTGTGGTAGTGCTGGGGAAATCAAGCTGTCCCAAGAAAGAGTGTACTGTTTTGCCCATCACTCGGCATACACAGTGTGAGTACGAAGGCCTACGGGCCTGGATGTTGTTTAGAAGAGCCAGGGGAGCCTGGGGGTACTCAGTGTTCTTGCAGGGAATAGGGTTTCCAGGCGAGGCACCTAGGTGTCCCGCAAAGCGTACTGGCATTCAAATGCTGCAGAGCAGCGGCTACCGCCTCATGGAAACTGCTGCACGCCTCCGCTTCTGCAGAGCAATTCAGGGCCTTACCTCGAGGCAAGTCCTCACGTTGAGTGTCCCGTGAGCGACACCGCATGGTAGGATGCTGACTTTCTCCTTGAGTAGAGAGACTTCAGGTACGAGGTCCTCTAAGAATTCTAAGCAGAGTGTTTTCTCATGGCAGCTCAAACGAGGGCAATGTCGAAGACTTCCAGGCCATGTTGGACTGCCTAGAAATGTGGTTCTGCTGTTGTTCGAGGGCTCTGGAAATGTAGCACGCCTGAAGTAACGTGCAGTGTGTTGCCCATCACTCGGCAGACACAGAGGGCCTCCGAGGGACCTATGGGCCTCGATGTTGCTCAGTAGGCCCACAGGGGTGTGGGGGTACTCAGTGATCTTCGAACGAAAATGATGCTCACCCGAGGGGCCTAGGAGTTCTCAAAGGGTACCTTCTTTAAAATAAAGCAGAACAGCGACTAAGAGCTCATGGGAAGAGCTGCCTGCCTCCCGTTCTGCATGGCTACTCGGGGCCTTACCTCGAGGCAAGGACTCACGTTGAGATTCCCTTTAGCTCTAGAGCATGGCTAGATGAGCCCCACCCCGGCCATGGAAGCACCGTGTGTAGCCAGAGAAAACCCATTTTCTTCCCAGACCCATGCCTACGGCGTCCAGACGCCTGACAACAGCAGAGAATTTCAGGGAGCTTCCAGGGAGCATGAATGGGGCTTTCCAAATGGAAAAGCAAGGCGAGTACCATCCCGCCCCCATTTCCATGGGCACCCGCAGCATACATCCCTGTGGTTTCTGACAAGTCAAAAGAGACACAGAGCACACACTTCGTCCTTCCCTGAATCAACTCCTCGAGGCAGGGTGTTCTGCATGTAGTGAACGGCCTCAACCAAGGCGCGCCCTAGCTAGACCTCTGGGCCCGTGCCTCTTCAGAAGCCTGCAGTGCTACAGGAAAAACTGTGCTTTAGTGGCAATAGGAACGCAAGCCGACTTTCTCCTGGAGGCAGGGTGACTTCAGGTAGGAGGTCCTGGTTGGAAGGCGAAGCCTAGTGTTGTTTTTCAGTGCCAATCAGAGTAGGGAATGAGTGCGACTTCCACGGCATGTTGGAACCTGCTAGAACCGTGCCCGTGAACCTGTGGTAGTGCTGGGGAAATCAAGCTGTCCCAAGAAAGAGTGTACTGTTTTGCCCATCACTCGGCATACACAGTGTGAGTACGAAGGCCTACGGGCCTGGATGTTGTTTAGAAGAGCCAGGGGAGCCTGGGGGTACTCAGTGTTCTTGCAGGGAATAGGGTTTCCAGGCGAGGCACCTAGGTGTCCCGCAAAGCGTACTGGCGTTCAAATGCTGCAGAGCAGCGGCTACCGCCTCATGGAAACTGCTGCACGCCTCCGCTTCTGCAGAGCAATTCAGGGCCTTACCTCGAGGCAAGTCCTCACGTTGAGTGTCCCGTGAGCGACACCGCATGGTAGGATGCTGACTTTCTCCTTGAGTAGAGAGACTTCAGGTACGAGGTCCTCTAAGAATTCTAAGCAGAGTGTTTTCTCATGGCAGCTCAAACGAGGGCAATGTCGAAGACTTCCAGGCCATGTTGGACTGCCTAGAAATGTGGTTCTGCTGTTGTTCGAGGGCTCTGGAAATGTAGCACGCCTGAAGTAACGTGCAGTGTGTTGCCCATCACTCGGCAGACACAGAGGGCCTCCGAGGGACCTATGGGCCTCGATGTTGCTCAGTAGGCCCACAGGGGTGTGGGGGTACTCAGTGATCTTGGAACGAAAATGATGCTCACCCGAGGGGCCTAGGAGTTCTCAAAGGGTACCTTCTTTAAAATAAAGCAGAACAGCGACTAAGAGCTCATGGGAAGAGCTGCCTGCCTCCCGTTCTGCATGGCTACTCGGGGCCTTACCTCGAGGCAAGGACTCACGTGGAGATTCCCTTTAGCTCTAGAGCATGGCTAGATGAGCCCCACCCCGGCCATGGAAGCACCCTGTGTAGCCAGAGAAAACCCATTTTCTTCCCAGACCCATGCCTACGGCGTCCAGAGGCCTGACAACAGCAGAGAATTTCAGGGAGCTTCCAGGGAGCATGAATGGGGCTTTCCAAATGGAAAAGCAAGGCTAGTACCATCCCGCCCCCATTTCCATGGGCACACGCAGCATACATCCCTGTGGTTTCTGACAAGTCAAAAGAGACACAGAGCACACACTTCGTCCTTCCCTGAATCAACTCCTCGAGGCAGGGTGTTCTGCATGTAGTGAACGGCCTCAACCAAGGCGCGCCCTAGCTAGACCTCTGGGCCCGTGCCTCTTCAGAAGCCTGCAGTGCTACAGGAAAAACTGTGCTTTAGTGGCAATAGGAACGCAAGCCGACTTTCTCCTGGAGGCAGGGTGACTTCAGGTAGGAGGTCCTGGTTGGAAGGCGAAGCCTAGTGTTGTTTTTCAGTGCCAATCAGAGTAGGGAATGAGTGCGACTTCCACGGCATGTTGGAACCTGCTAGAACCGTGCCCGTGAACCTGTGGTAGTGCTGGGGAAATCAAGCTGTCCCAAGAAAGAGTGTACTGTTTTGCCCATCACTCGGCATACACAGTGTGAGTACGAAGGCCTACGGGCCTGGATGTTGTTTAGAAGAGCCAGGGGAGCCTGGGGGTACTCAGTGTTCTTGCAGGGAATAGGGTTTCCAGGCGAGGCACCTAGGTGTCCCGCAAAGTGTACTGGCGTTCAAATGCTGCAGAGCAGCGGCTACCGCCTCATGGAAACTGCTGCACGCCTCCGCTTCTGCAGAGCAATTCAGAGCCTTACCTCGAGGCAAGTCCTCACGTTGAGTGTCCCGTGAGCGACACCGCATGGTAGGATGCTGACTTTCTCCTTGAGTAGAGAGACTTCAGGTACGAGGTCCTCTAAGAATTCTAAGCAGAGTGTTTTCTCATGGCAGCTCAAACGAGGGCAATATCGAAGACTTCCAGGCCATGTTGGACTGCCTAGAAATGTGGTTCTGCTGTTGTTCGAGGGCTCTGGAAATGTAGCACGCCTGAAGTAACGTGCAGTGTGTTGCCCATCACTCGGCAGACACAGAGGGCCTCCGAGGGACCTATGGGCCTCGATGTTGCTCAGTAGGCCCACAGGGGTGTGGGGGTACTCAGTGATCTTGGAACGAAAATGATGCTCACCCGAGGGGCCTAGGAGTTCTCAAAGGGTACCTTCTTTAAAATAAAGCAGAACAGCGACTAAGAGCTCATGGGAAGAGCTGCCTGCCTCCCGTTCTGCATGGCTACTCGGGGCCTTACCTCGAGGCAAGGACTCACGTGGAGATTCCCTTTAGCTCTAGAGCATGGCTAGATGAGCCCCACCCCGGCCATGGAAGCACCCTGTGTAGCCAGAGAAAACCCATTTTCTTCCCAGACCCATGCCTACGGCGTCCAGAGGCCTGACAACAGCAGAGAATTTCAGGGAGCTTCCAGGGAGCATGAATGGGGCTTTCCAAATGGAAAAGCAAGGCTAGTACCATCCCGCCCCCATTTCCATGGGCACACGCAGCATACATCCCTGTGGTTTCTGACAAGTCAAAAGAGACACAGAGCACACACTTCGTCCTTCCCTGAATCAACTCCTCGAGGCAGGGTGTTCTGCATGTAGTGAACGGCCTCAACCAAGGCGCGCCCTAGCTAGACCTCTGGGCCCGTGCCTCTTCAGAAGCCTGCAGTGCTACAGGAAAAACTGTGCTTTAGTGGCAATAGGAACGCAAGCCGACTTTCTCCTGGAGGCAGGGTGACTTCAGGTAGGAGGTCCTGGTTGGAAGGCGAAGCCTAGTGTTGTTTTTCAGTGCCAATCAGAGTAGGGAATGAGTGCGACTTCCACGGCATGTTGGAACCTGCTAGAACCGTGCCCGTGAACCTGTGGTAGTGCTGGGGAAATCAAGCTGTCCCAAGAAAGAGTGTACTGTTTTGCCCATCACTCGGCATACACAGTGTGAGTACGAAGGCCTACGGGCCTGGATGTTGTTTAGAAGAGCCAGGGGAGCCTGGGGGTACTCAGTGTTCTTGCAGGGAATAGGGTTTCCAGGCGAGGCACCTAGGTGTCCCGCAAAGCGTACTGGCGTTCAAATGCTGCAGAGCAGCGGCTACCGCCTCATGGAAACTGCTGCACGCCTCCGCTTCTGCAGAGCAATTCAGGGCCTTACCTCGAGGCAAGTCCTCACGTTGAGTGTCCCGTGAGCGACACCGCATGGTAGGATGCTGACTTTCTCCTTGAGTAGAGAGACTTCAGGTACGAGGTCCTCTAAGAATTCTAAGCAGAGTGTTTTCTCATGGCAGCTCAAACGAGGGCAATGTCGAAGACTTCCAGGCCATGTTGGACTGCCTAGAAATGTGGTTCTGCTGTTGTTCGAGGGCTCTGGAAATGTAGCACGCCTGAAGTAACGTGCAGTGTGTTGCCCATCACTCGGCAGACACAGAGGGCCTCCGAGGGACCTATGGGCCTCGATGTTGCTCAGTAGGCCCACAGGGGTGTGGGGGTACTCAGTGATCTTGGAACGAAAATGATGCTCACCCGAGGGGCCTAGGAGTTCTCAAAGGGTACCTTCTTTAAAATAAAGCAGAACAGCGACTAAGAGCTCATGGGAAGAGCTGCCTGCCTCCCGTTCTGCATGGCTACTCGGGGCCTTACCTCGAGGCAAGGACTCACGTTGAGATTCCCTTTAGCTCTAGAGCATGGCTAGATGAGCCCCACCCCGGCCATGGAAGCACCCTGTGTAGCCAGAGAAAACCCATTTTCTTCCCAGACCCATGCCTACGGCGTCCAGAGGCCTGACAACAGCAGAGAATTTCAGGGAGCTTCCAGGGAGCATGAATGGGGCTTTCCAAATGGAAAAGCAAGGCTAGTACCATCCCGCCCCCATTTCCATGGGCACCCGCAGCATACATCCCTGTGGTTTCTGACAAGTCAAAAGAGACACAGAGCACACACTTCGTCCTTCCCTGAATCAACTCCTCGAGGCAGGGTGTTCTGCATGTAGTGAACGGCCTCAACCAA
Source organism: Eubalaena glacialis (assembly GCF_028564815.1). Taxonomy (NCBI): domain Eukaryota; kingdom Metazoa; phylum Chordata; class Mammalia; order Artiodactyla; family Balaenidae; genus Eubalaena; species Eubalaena glacialis. Next base: position 100,491,206 of record NC_083716.1, read on the forward strand.
GGCGCGCCCTAGCTAGACCTCTGGGCCCGTGCCTCTTCAGAAGCCTGCAGTGCTACAGGAAAAACTGTGCTTTAGTGGCAATAGGAACGCAAGCCGACTTTCTCCTGGAGGCAGGGTGACTTCAGGTAGGAGGTCCTGGTTGGAAGGCGAAGCCTAGTGTTGTTTTTCAGTGCCAATCAGAGTAGGGAATGAGTGCGACTTCCACGGCATGTTGGAACCTGCTAGAACCGTGCCCGTGAACCTGTGGTAGTGCTGGGGAAATCAAGCTGTCCCAAGAAAGAGTGTACTGTTTTGCCCATCACTCGGCATACACAGTGTGAGTACGAAGGCCTACGGGCCTGGATGTTGTTTAGAAGAGCCAGGGGAGCCTGGGGGTACTCAGTGTTCTTGCAGGGAATAGGGTTTCCAGGCGAGGCACCTAGGTGTCCCGCAAAGCGTACTGGCGTTCAAATGCTGCAGAGCAGCGGCTACCGCCTCATGGAAACTGCTGCACGCCTCCGCTTCTGCAGAGCAATTCAGGGCCTTACCTCGAGGCAAGTCCTCACGTTGAGTGTCCCGTGAGCGACACCGCATGGTAGGATGCTGACTTTCTCCTTGAGTAGAGAGACTTCAGGTACGAGGTCCTCTAAGAATTCTAAGCAGAGTGTTTTCTCATGGCAGCTCAAACGAGGGCAATGTCGAAGACTTCCAGGCCATGTTGGACTGCCTAGAAATGTGGTTCTGCTGTTGTTCGAGGGCTCTGGAAATGTAGCACGCCTGAAGTAACGTGCAGTGTGTTGCCCATCACTCGGCAGACACAGAGGGCCTCCGAGGGACCTATGGGCCTCGATGTTGCTCAGTAGGCCCACAGGGGTGTGGGGGTACTCAGTGATCTTGGAACGAAAATGATGCTCACCCGAGGGGCCTAGGAGTTCTCAAAGGGTACCTTCTTTAAAATAAAGCAGAACAGCGACTAAGAGCTCATGGGAAGAGCTGCCTGCCTCCCGTTCTGCATGGCTACTCGGGGCCTTACCTCGAGGCAAGGACTCACGTTGAGATTCCCTTTAGCTCTAGAGCATGGCTAGATGAGCCCCACCCCGGCCATGGAAGCACCCTGTGTAGCCAGAGAAAACCCATTTTCTTCCCAGACCCATGCCTACGGCGTCCAGAGGCCTGACAACAGCAGAGAATTTCAGGGAGCTTCCAGGGAGCATGAATGGGGCTTTCCAAATGGAAAAGCAAGGCTAGTACCATCCCGCCCCCATTTCCATGGGCACCCGCAGCATACATCCCTGTGGTTTCTGACAAGTCAAAAGAGACACAGAGCACACACTTCGTCCTTCCCTGAATCAACTCCTCGAGGCAGGGTGTTCTGCATGTAGTGAACGGCCTCAACCAAGGCGCGCCCTAGCTAGACCTCTGGGCCCGTGCCTCTTCAGAAGCCTGCAGTGCTACAGGAAAAACTGTGCTTTAGTGGCAATAGGAACGCAAGCCGACTTTCTCCTGGAGGCAGGGTGACTTCAGGTAGGAGGTCCTGGTTGGAAGGCGAAGCCTAGTGTTGTTTTTCAGTGCCAATCAGAGTAGGGAATGAGTGCGACTTCCACGGCATGTTGGAACCTGCTAGAACCGTGCCCGTGAACCTGTGGTAGTGCTGGGGAAATCAAGCTGTCCCAAGAAAGAGTGTACTGTTTTGCCCATCACTCGGCATACACAGTGTGAGTACGAAGGCCTACGGGCCTGGATGTTGTTTAGAAGAGCCAGGGGAGCCTGGGGGTACTCAGTGTTCTTGCAGGGAATAGGGTTTCCAGGCGAGGCACCTAGGTGTCCCGCAAAGCGTACTGGCGTTCAAATGCTGCAGAGCAGCGGCTACCGCCTCATGGAAACTGCTGCACGCCTCCGCTTCTGCAGAGCAATTCAGGGCCTTACCTCGAGGCAAGTCCTCACGTTGAGTGTCCCGTGAGCGACACCGCATGGTAGGATGCTGACTTTCTCCTTGAGTAGAGAGACTTCAGGTACGAGGTCCTCTAAGAATTCTAAGCAGAGTGTTTTCTCATGGCAGCTCAAACGAGGGCAATGTCGAAGACTTCCAGGCCATGTTGGACTGCCTAGAAATGTGGTTCTGCTGTTGTTCGAGGGCTCTGGAAATGTAGCACGCCTGAAGTAACGTGCAGTGTGTTGCCCATCACTCGGCACACACAGAGGGCCTCCGAGGGACCTATGGGCCTCGATGTTGCTCAGTAGGCCCACAGGGGTGTGGGGGTACTCAGTGATCTTGGAACGAAAATGATGCTCACCCGAGGGGCCTAGGAGTTCTCAAAGGGTACCTTCTTTAAAATAAAGCAGAACAGCGACTAAGAGCTCATGGGAAGAGCTGCCTGCCTCCCGTTCTGCATGGCTACTCGGGGCCTTACCTCGAGGCAAGGACTCACGTTGAGATTCCCTTTAGCTCTAGAGCATGGCTAGATGAGCCCCACCCCGGCCATGGAAGCACCCTGTGTAGCCAGAGAAAACCCATTTTCTTCCCAGACCCATGCCTACGGCGTCCAGAGGCCTGACAACAGCAGAGAATTTCAGGGAGCTTCCAGGGAGCATGAATGGGGCTTTCCAAATGGAAAAGCAAGGCTAGTACCATCCCGCCCCCATTTCCATGGGCACACGCAGCATACATCCCTGTGGTTTCTGACAAGTCAAAAGAGACACAGAGCACACACTTCGTCCTTCCCTGAATCAACTCCTCGAGGCAGGGTGTTCTGCATGTAGTGAACGGCCTCAACCAAGGCGCGCCCTAGCTAGACCTCTGGGCCCTTGCTTCTTCAGAAGCCTGCAGTGCTACAGGAAAAACTGTGCTTTAGTGGCAATAGGAACGCAAGCCGACTTTCTCCTGGAGGCAGGGTGACTTCAGGTAGGAGGTCCTGGTTGGAAGGCGAAGCCTAGTGTTATTTTTTCAGTGCCAATCAGAGTAGGGAATGAGTGCGACTTCCACGGCATGTTGGAACCTGCTAGAACCGTGCCCGTGAACCTGTGGTAGTGCTGGGGAAATCAAGCTGTCCCAAGAAAGAGTGTACTGTTTTGCCCATCACTCGGCATACACAGTGTGAGTACGAAGGCCTACGGGCCTGGATGTTGTTTAGAAGAGCCAGGGGAGCCTGGGGGTACTCAGTGTTCTTGCAGGGAATAGGGTTTCCAGGCGAGGCACCTAGGTGTCCCGCAAAGCGTACTGGCGTTCAAATGCTGCAGAGCAGCGGCTACCGCCTCATGGAAACTGCTGCACGCCTCCGCTTCTGCAGAGCAATTCAGGGCCTTACCTCGAGGCAAGTCCTCACGTTGAGTGTCCCGTGAGCGACACCGCATGGTAGGATGCTGACTTTCTCCTTGAGTAGAGAGACTTCAGGTACGAGGTCCTCTAAGAATTCTAAGCAGAGTGTTTTCTCATGGCAGCTCAAACGAGGGCAATGTCGAAGACTTCCAGGCCATGTTGGACTGCCTAGAAATGTGGTTCTGCTGTTGTTCGAGGGCTCTGGAAATGTAGCACGCCTGAAGTAACGTGCAGTGTGTTGCCCATCACTCGGCAGACACAGAGGGCCTCCGAGGGACCTATGGGCCTCGATGTTGCTCAGTAGGCCCACAGGGGTGTGGGGGTACTCAGTGATCTTGGAACGAAAATGATGCTCACCCGAGGGGCCTAGGAGTTCTCAAAGGGTACCTTCTTTAAAATAAAGCAGAACAGCGACTAAGAGCTCATGGGAAGAGCTGCCTGCCTCCCGTTCTGCATGGCTACTCGGGGCCTTACCTCGAGGCAAGGACTCACGTGGAGATTCCCTTTAGCTCTAGAGCATGGCTAGATGAGCCCCACCCCGGCCATGGAAGCACCCTGTGTAGCCAGAGAAAACCCATTTTCTTCCCAGACCCATGCCTACGGCGTCCAGAGGCCTGACAACAGCAGAGAATTTCAGGGAGCTTCCAGGGAGCATGAATGGGGCTTTCCAAATGGAAAAGCAAGGCTAGTACCATCCCGCCCCCATTTCCATGGGCACACGCAGCATACATCCCTGTGGTTTCTGACAAGTCAAAAGAGACACAGAGCACACACTTCGTCCTTCCCTGAATCAACTCCTCGAGGCAGGGTGTTCTGCATGTAGTGAACGGCCTCAACCAAGGCGCGCCCTAGCTAGACCTCTGGGCCCTTGCTTCTTCAGAAGCCTGCAGTGCTACAGGAAAAACTGTGCTTTAGTGGCAATTGGAACGCAAGCCGACTTTCTCCTGGAGGCAGGGTGACTTCAGGTAGGAGGTCCTGGTTGGAAGGCGAAGCCTATTGTTATTTTTTCAGTGCCAATCAGAGTAGGGAATGAGTGCGACTTCCACGGCATGTTGGAACCTGCTAGAACCGTGCCCGTGAACCTGTGGTAGTGCTGGGGAAATCAAGCTGTCCCAAGAAAGAGTGTACTGTTTTGCCCATCACTCGGCATACACAGTGTGAGTACGAAGGCCTACGGGCCTGGATGTTGTTTAGAAGAGCCAGGGGAGCCTGGGGGTACTCAGTGTTCTTGCAGGGAATAGGGTTTCCAGGCGAGGCACCTAGGTGTCCCGCAAAGCGTACTGGCGTTCAAATGCTGCAGAGCAGCGGCTACCGCCTCATGGAAACTGCTGCACGCCTCCGCTTCTGCAGAGCAATTCAGGGCCTTACCTCGAGGCAAGTCCTCACGTTGAGTGTCCCGTGAGCGACACCGCATGGTAGGATGCTGACTTTCTCCTTGAGTAGAGAGACTTCAGGTACGAGGTCCTCTAAGAATTCTAAGCAGAGTGTTTTCTCATGGCAGCTCAAACGAGGGCAATGTCGAAGACTTCCAGGCCATGTTGGACTGCCTAGAAATGTGGTTCTGCTGTTGTTCGAGGGCTCTGGAAATGTAGCACGCCTGAAGTAACGTGCAGTGTGTTGCCCATCACTCGGCAGACACAGAGGGCCTCCGAGGGACCTATGGGCCTCGATGTTGCTCAGTAGGCCCACAGGGGTGTGGGGGTACTCAGTGACCTTGGAACGAAAATGATGCTCACCCGAGGGGCCTAGGAGTTCTCAAAGGGTACCTTCTTTAAAATAAAGCAGAACAGCGACTAAGAGCTCATGGGAAGAGCTGCCTGCCTCCCGTTCTGCATGGCTACTCGGGGCCTTACCTCGAGGCAAGGACTCACGTTGAGATTCCCTTTAGCTCTAGAGCATGGCTAGATGAGCCCCACCCCGGCCATGGAAGCACCCTGTGTAGCCAGAGAAAACCCATTTTCTTCCCAGACCCATGCCTACGGCGTCCAGAGGCCTGACAACAGCAGAGAATTTCAGGGAGCTTCCAGGGAGCATGAATGGGGCTTTCCAAATGGAAAAGCAAGGCTAGTACCATCCCGCCCCCATTTCCATGGGCACACGCAGCATACATCCCTGTGGTTTCTGACAAGTCAAAAGAGACACAGAGCACACACTTCGTCCTTCCCTGAATCAACTCCTCGAGGCAGGGTGTTCTGCATGTAGTGAACGGCCTCAACCAAGGCGCGCCCTAGCTAGACCTCTGGGCCCGTGCCTCTTCAGAAGCCTGCAGTGCTACAGGAAGAACTGTGCTTTAGTGGCAATAGGAACGCAAGCCGACTTTCTCCTGGAGGCAGGGTGACTTCAGGTAGGAGGTCCTGGTTGGAAGGCGAAGCCTAGTGTTTTTTTTCAGTGCCAATCAGAGTAGGGAATGAGTGCGACTTCCACGGCATGTTGGAACCTGCTAGAACCGTGCCCGTGAACCTGTGGTAGTGCTGGGGAAATCAAGCTGTCCCAAGAAAGAGTGTACTGTTTTGCCCATCACTCGGCATACACAGTGTGAGTACGAAGGCCTACGGGCCTGGATGTTGTTTAGAAGAGCCAGGGGAGCCTGGGGGTACTCAGTGTTCTTGCAGGGAATAGGGTTTCCAGGCGAGGCACCTAGGTGTCCCGCAAAGTGTACTGGCGTTCAAATGCTGCAGAGCAGCGGCTACCGCCTCATGGAAACTGCTGCACGCCTCCGCTTCTGCAGAGCAATTCAGGGCCTTACCTCGAGGCAAGTCCTCACGTTGAGTGTCCCGTGAGCGACCCCGCATGGTAGGATGCTGACTTTCTCCTTGAGTAGAGAGACTTCAGGTACGAGGTCCTCTAAGAATTCTAAGCAGAGTGTTTTCTCATGGCAGCTCAAACGAGGGCAATGTCGAAGACTTCCAGGCCATGTTGGACTGCCTAGAAATGTGGTTCTGCTGTTGTTCGAGGGCTCTGGAAATGTAGCACGCCTGAAGTAACGTGCAGTGTGTTGCCCATCACTCGGCAGACACAGAGGGCCTCCGAGGGACCTATGGGCCTCGATGTTGCTCAGTAGGCCCACAGGGGTGTGGGGGTACTCAGTGATCTTGGAACGAAAATGATGCTCACCCGAGGGGCCTAGGAGTTCTCAAAGGGTACCTTCTTTAAAATAAAGCAGAACAGCGACTAAGAGCTCATGGGAAGAGCTGCCTGCCTCCCGTTCTGCATGGCTACTCGGGGCCTTACCTCGAGGCAAGGACTCACGTTGAGATTCCCTTTAGCTCTAGAGCATGGCTAGATGAGCCCCACCCCGGCCATGGAAGCACCCTGTGTAGCCAGAGAAAACCCATTTTCTTCCCAGACCCATGCCTACGGCGTCCAGAGGCCTGACAACAGCAGAGAATTTCAGGGAGCTTCCAGGGAGCATGAATGGGGCTTTCCAAATGGAAAAGCAAGGCTAGTACCATCCCGCCCCCATTTCCATGGGCACACGCAGCATACATCCCTGTGGTTTCTGACAAGTCAAAAGAGACACAGAGCACACACTTCGTCCTTCCCTGAATCAACTCCTCGAGGCAGGGTGTTCTGCATGTAGTGAACGGCCTCAACCAAGGCGCGCCCTAGCTAGACCTCTGGGCCCTTGCTTCTTCAGAAGCCTGCAGTGCTACAGGAAAAACTGTGCTTTAGTGGCAATAGGAACGCAAGCCGACTTTCTCCTGGAGGCAGGGTGACTTCAGGTAGGAGGTCCTGGTTGGAAGGCGAAGCCTATTGTTATTTTTTCAGTGCCAATCAGAGTAGGGAATGAGTGCGACTTCCACGGCATGTTGGAACCTGCTAGAACCGTGCCCGTGAACCTGTGGTAGTGCTGGGGAAATCAAGCTGTCCCAAGAAAGAGTGTACTGTTTTGCCCATCACTCGGCATACACAGTGTGAGTACGAAGGCCTACGGGCCTGGATGTTGTTTAGAAGAGCCAGGGGAGCCTGGGGGTACTCAGTGTTCTTGCAGGGAATAGGGTTTCCAGGCGAGGCACCTAGGTGTCCCGCAAAGCGTACTGGCGTTCAAATGCTGCAGAGCAGCGGCTACCGCCTCATGGAAACTGCTGCACGCCTCCGCTTCTGCAGAGCAATTCAGGGCCTTACCTCGAGGCAAGTCCTCACGTTGAGTGTCCCGTGAGCGACACCGCATGGTAGGATGCTGACTTTCTCCTTGAGTAGAGAGACTTCAGGTACGAGGTCCTCTAAGAATTCTAAGCAGAGTGTTTTCTCATGGCAGCTCAAACGAGGGCAATGTCGAAGACTTCCAGGCCATGTTGGACTGCCTAGAAATGTGGTTCTGCTGTTGTTCGAGGGCTCTGGAAATGTAGCACGCCTGAAGTAACGTGCAGTGTGTTGCCCATCACTCGGCAGACACAGAGGGCCTCCGAGGGACCTATGGGCCTCGATGTTGCTCAGTAGGCCCACAGGGGTGTGGGGGTACTCAGTGATCTTGGAACGAAAATGATGCTCACCCGAGGGGCCTAGGAGTTCTCAAAGGGTACCTTCTTTAAAATAAAGCAGAACAGCAACTAAGAGCTCATGGGAAGAGCTGCCTGCCTCCCGTTCTGCATGGCTACTCGGGGCCTTACCTCGAGGCAAGGACTCACGTGGAGATTCCCTTTAGCTCTAGAGCATGGCTAGATGAGCCCCACCCCGGCCATGGAAGCACCCTGTGTAGCCAGAGAAAACCCATTTTCTTCCCAGACCCATGCCTACGGCGTCCAGAGGCCTGACAACAGCAGAGAATTTCAGGGAGCTTCCAGGGAGCATGAATGGGGCTTTCCAAATGGAAAAGCAAGGCTAGTACCATCCCGCCCCCATTTCCATGGGCACCCGCAGCATACATCCCTGTGGTTTCTGACAAGTCAAAAGAGACACAGAGCACACACTTCGTCCTTCCCTGAATCAACTCCTTGAGGCAGGGTGTTCTGCATGTAGTGAACGGCCTCAACCAAGGCGCGCCGTAGCTAGACCTCTGGGCCCGTGCCTCTTCAGAAGCCTGCAGTGCTACAGGAAAAACTGTGCTTTAGTGGCAATAGGAACGCAAGCCGACTTTCTCCTGGAGGCAGGGTGACTTCAGGTAGGAGGTCCTGGTTGGAAGGCGAAGCCTAGTGTTGTTTTTCAGTGCCAATCAGAGTAGGGAATGAGTGCGACTTCCACGGCATGTTGGAACCTGCTAGAACCGTGCCCGTGAACCTGTGGTAGTGCTGGGGAAATCAAGCTGTCCCAAGAAAGAGTGTACTGTTTTGCCCATCACTCGGCATACACAGTGTGAGTACGAAGGCCTACGGGCCTGGATGTTGTTTAGAAGAGCCAGGGGAGCCTGGGGGTACTCAGTGTTCTTGCAGGGAATAGGGTTTCCAGGCGAGGCACCTAGGTGTCCCGCAAAGCGTACTGGCGTTCAAATGCTGCAGAGCAGCGGCTACCGCCTCATGGAAACTGCTGCACGCCTCCGCTTCTGCAGAGCAATTCAGGGCCTTACCTCGAGGCAAGTCCTCACGTTGAGTGTCCCGTGAGCGACCCCGCATGGTAGGATGCTGACTTTCTCCTTGAGTAGAGAGACTTCAGGTACGAGGTCCTCTAAGAATTCTAAGCAGAGTGTTTTCTCATGGCAGCTCAAACGAGGGCAATGTCGAAGACTTCCAGGCCATGTTGGACTGCCTAGAAATGTGGTTCTGCTGTTGTTCGAGGGCTCTGGAAATGTAGCACGCCTGAAGTAACGTGCAGTGTGTTGCCCATCACTCGGCAGACACAGAGGGCCTCCGAGGGACCTATGGGCCTCGATGTTGCTCAGTAGGCCCACAGGGGTGTGGGGGTACTCAGTGATCTTGGAACGAAAATGATGCTCACCCGAGGGGCCTAGGAGTTCTCAAAGGGTACCTTCTTTAAAATAAAGCAGAACAGCGACTAAGAGCTCATGGGAAGAGCTGCCTGCCTCCCGTTCTGCATGGCTACTCGGGGCCTTACCTCGAGGCAAGGACTCACGTTGAGATTCCCTTTAGCTCTAGAGCATGGCTAGATGAGCCCCACCCCGGCCATGGAAGCACCCTGTGTAGCCAGAGAAAACCCATTTTCTTCCCAGACCCATGCCTACGGCGTCCAGAGGCCTGACAACAGCAGAGAATTTCAGGGAGCTTCCAGGGAGCATGAATGGGGCTTTCCAAATGGAAAAGCAAGGCTAGTACCATCCCGCCCCCATTTCCATGGGCACACGCAGCATACATCCCTGTGGTTTCTGACAAGTCAAAAGAGACACAGAGCACACACTTCGTCCTTCCCTGAATCAACTCCTCGAGGCAGGGTGTTCTGCATGTAGTGAACGGCCTCAACCAAGGCGCGCCCTAGCTAGACCTCTGGGCCCGTGCCTCTTCAGAAGCCTGCAGTGCTACAGGAAGAACTGTGCTTTAGTGGCAATAGGAACGCAAGCCGACTTTCTCCTGGAGGCAGGGTGACTTCAGGTAGGAGGTCCTGGTTGGAAGGCGAAGCCTATTGTTATTTTTTCAGTGCCAATCAGAGTAGGGAATGAGTGCGACTTCCACGGCATGTTGGAACCTGCTAGAACCGTGCCCGTGAACCTGTGGTAGTGCTGGGGAAATCAAGCTGTCCCAAGAAAGAGTGTACTGTTTTGCCCATCACTCGGCATACACAGTGTGAGTACGAAGGCCTACGGGCCTGGATGTTGTTTAGAAGAGCCAGGGGAGCCTGGGGGTACTCAGTGTTCTTGCAGGGAATAGGGTTTCCAGGCGAGGCACCTAGGTGTCCCGCAAAGCGTACTGGCGTTCAAATGCTGCAGAGCAGCGGCTACCGCCTCATGGAAACTGCTGCACGCCTCCGCTTCTGCAGAGCAATTCAGGGCCTTACCTCGAGGCAAGTCCTCACGTTGAGTGTCCCGTGAGCGACACCGCATGGTAGGATGCTGACTTTCTCCTTGAGTAGAGAGACTTCAGGTACGAGGTCCTCTAAGAATTCTAAGCAGAGTGTTTTCTCATGGCAGCTCAAACGAGGGCAATGTCGAAGACTTCCAGGCCATGTTGGACTGCCTAGAAATGTGGTTCTGCTGTTGTTCGAGGGCTCTGGAAATGTAGCACGCCTGAAGTAACGTGCAGTGTGTTGCCCATCACTCGGCAGACACAGAGGGCCTCCGAGGGACCTATGGGCCTCGATGTTGCTCAGTAGGCCCACAGGGGTGTGGGGGTACTCAGTGATCTTGGAACGAAAATGATGCTCACCCGAGGGGCCTAGGAGTTCTCAAAGGGTACCTTCTTTAAAATAAAGCAGAACAGCAACTAAGAGCTCATGGGAAGAGCTGCCTGCCTCCCGTTCTGCATGGCTACTCGGGGCCTTACCTCGAGGCAAGGACTCACGTGGAGATTCCCTTTAGCTCTAGAGCATGGCTAGATGAGCCCCACCCCGGCCATGGAAGCACCCTGTGTAGCCAGAGAAAACCCATTTTCTTCCCAGACCCATGCCTACGGCGTCCAGAGGCCTGACAACAGCAGAGAATTTCAGGGAGCTTCCAGGGAGCATGAATGGGGCTTTCCAAATGGAAAAGCAAGGCTAGTACCATCCCGCCCCCATTTCCATGGGCACCCGCAGCATACATCCCTGTGGTTTCTGACAAGTCAAAAGAGACACAGAGCACACACTTCGTCCTTCCCTGAATCAACTCCTTGAGGCAGGGTGTTCTGCATGTAGTGAACGGCCTCAACCAAGGCGCGCCGTAGCTAGACCTCTGGGCCCGTGCCTCTTCAGAAGCCTGCAGTGCTACAGGAAAAACTGTGCTTTAGTGGCAATAGGAACGCAAGCCGACTTTCTCCTGGAGGCAGGGTGACTTCAGGTAGGAGGTCCTGGTTGGAAGGCGAAGCCTAGTGTTGTTTTTCAGTGCCAATCAGAGTAGGGAATGAGTGCGACTTCCACGGCATGTTGGAACCTGCTAGAACCGTGCCCGTGAACCTGTGGTAGTGCTGGGGAAATCAAGCTGTCCCAAGAAAGAGTGTACTGTTTTGCCCATCACTCGGCATACACAGTGTGAGTACGAAGGCCTACGGGCCTGGATGTTGTTTAGAAGAGCCAGGGGAGCCTGGGGGTACTCAGTGTTCTTGCAGGGAATAGGGTTTCCAGGCGAGGCACCTAGGTGTCCCGCAAAGCGTACTGGCGTTCAAATGCTGCAGAGCAGCGGCTACCGCCTCATGGAAACTGCTGCACGCCTCCGCTTCTGCAGAGCAATTCAGGGCCTTACCTCGAGGCAAGTCCTCACGTTGAGTGTCCCGTGAGCGACCCCGCATGGTAGGATGCTGACTTTCTCCTTGAGTAGAGAGACTTCAGGTACGAGGTCCTCTAAGAATTCTAAGCAGAGTGTTTTCTCATGGCAGCTCAAACGAGGGCAATGTCGAAGACTTCCAGGCCATGTTGGACTGCCTAGAAATGTGGTTCTGCTGTTGTTCGAGGGCTCTGGAAATGTAGCACGCCTGAAGTAACGTGCAGTGTGTTGCCCATCACTCGGCAGACACAGAGGGCCTCCGAGGGACCTATGGGCCTCGATGTTGCTCAGTAGGCCCACAGGGGTGTGGGGGTACTCAGTGATCTTGGAACGAAAATGATGCTCACCCGAGGGGCCTAGGAGTTCTCAAAGGGTACCTTCTTTAAAATAAAGCAGAACAGCGACTAAGAGCTCATGGGAAGAGCTGCCTGCCTCCCGTTCTGCATGGCTACTCGGGGCCTTACCTCGAGGCAAGGACTCACGTTGAGATTCCCTTTAGCTCTAGAGCATGGCTAGATGAGCCCCACCCCGGCCATGGAAGCACCCTGTGTAGCCAGAGAAAACCCATTTTCTTCCCAGACCCATGCCTACGGCGTCCAGAGGCCTGACAACAGCAGAGAATTTCAGGGAGCTTCCAGGGAGCATGAATGGGGCTTTCCAAATGGAAAAGCAAGGCTAGTACCATCCCGCCCCCATTTCCATGGGCACACGCAGCATACATCCCTGTGGTTTCTGACAAGTCAAAAGAGACACAGAGCACACACTTCGTCCTTCCCTGAATCAACTCCTCGAGGCAGGGTGTTCTGCATGTAGTGAACGGCCTCAACCAAGGCGCGCCCTAGCTAGACCTCTGGGCCCGTGCCTCTTCAGAAGCCTGCAGTGCTACAGGAAGAACTGTGCTTTAGTGGCAATAGGAACGCAAGCCGACTTTCTCCTGGAGGCAGGGTGACTTCAGGTAGGAGGTCCTGGTTGGAAGGCGAAGCCTAGTGTTTTTTTTCAGTGCCAATCAGAGTAGGGAATGAGTGCAACTTCCACGGCATGTTGGAACCTGCTAGAACCGTGCCCGTGAACCTGTGGTAGTGCTGGGGAAATCAAGCTGTCCCAAGAAAGAGTGTACTGTTTTGCCCATCACTCGGCATACACAGTGTGAGTACGAAGGCCTACGGGCCTGGATGTTGTTTAGAAGAGCCAGGGGAGCCTGGGGGTACTCAGTGTTCTTGCAGGGAATAGGGTTTCCAGGCGAGGCACCTAGGTGTCCCGCAAAGCGTACTGGCGTTCAAATGCTGCAGAGCAGCGGCTACCGCCTCATGGAAACTGCTGCACGCCTCCGCTTCTGCAGAGCAATTCAGGGCCTTACCTCGAGGCAAGTCCTCACGTTGAGTGTCCCGTGAGCGACACCGCATGGTAGGATGCTGACTTTCTCCTTGAGTAGAGAGACTTCAGGTACGAGGTCCTCTAAGAATTCTAAGCAGAGTGTTTTCTCATGGCAGCTCAAACGAGGGCAATGTCGAAGACTTCCAGGCCATGTTGGACTGCCTAGAAATGTGGTTCTGCTGTTGTTCGAGGGCTCTGGAAATGTAGCACGCCTGAAGTAACGTGCAGTGTGTTGCCCATCACTCGGCAGACACAGAGGGCCTCCGAGGGACCTATGGGCCTCGATGTTGCTCAGTAGGCCCACAGGGGTGTGGGGGTACTCAGTGACCTTGGAACGAAAATGATGCTCACCCGAGGGGCCTAGGAGTTCTCAAAGGGTACCTTCTTTAAAATAAAGCAGAACAGCGACTAAGAGCTCATGGGAAGAGCTGCCTGCCTCCCGTTCTGCATGGCTACTCGGGGCCTTACCTCGAGGCAAGGACTCACGTTGAGATTCCCTTTAGCTCTAGAGCATGGCTAGATGAGCCCCACCCCGGCCATGGAAGCACCCTGTGTAGCCAGAGAAAACCCATTTTCTTCCCAGACCCATGCCTATGGCGTCCAGAAGCCTGACAACAGCAGAGAATTTCAGGGAGCTTCCAGGGAGCATGAATGGGGCTTTCCAAATGGAAAAGCAAGGCTAGTACCATCCCGCCCCCATTTCCATGGGCACACGCAGCATACATCCCTGTGGTTTCTGACAAGTCAAAAGAGACACAGAGCACACACTTCGTCCTTCCCTGAATCAACTCCTCGAGGCAGGGTGTTCTGCATGTAGTGAACGGCCTCAACCAAGGCGCGCCCTAGCTAGACCTCTGGGCCCGTGCCTCTTCAGAAGCCTGCAGTGCTACAGGAAAAACTGTGCTTTAGTGGCAATAGGAACGCAAGCCGACTTTCTCCTGGAGGCAGGGTGACTTCAGGTAGGAGGTCCTGGTTGGAAGGCGAAGCCTAGTGTTTTTTTTTCAGTGCCAATCAGAGTAGGGAATGAGTGCGACTTCCACGGCATGTTGGAACCTGCTAGAACCGTGCCCGTGAACCTGTGGTAGTGCTGGGGAAATCAAGCTGTCCCAAGAAAGAGTGTACTGTTTTGCCCATCACTCGGCATACACAGTGTGAGTACGAAGGCCTACGGGCCTGGATGTTGTTTAGAAGAGCCAGGGGAGCCTGGGGGTACTCAGTGTTCTTGCAGGGAATAGGGTTTCCAGGCGAGGCACCTAGGTGTCCCGCAAAGCGTACTGGCGTTCAAATGCTGCAGAGCAGCGACTACGGCCTCATGGAAACTGCTGCACGCCTCCGCTTCTGCAGAGCAATTCAGGGCCTTACCTCGAGGCAAGTCCTCACGTTGAGTGTCCCGTGAGCGACACCGCATGGTAGGATGCTGACTTTCTCCTTGAGTAGAGAGACTTCAGGTACGAGGTCCTCTAAGAATTCTAAGCAGAGTGTTTTCTCATGGCAGCTCAAACGAGGGCAATGTCGAAGACTTCCAGGCCATGTTGGACTGCCTAGAAATGTGGTTCTGCTGTTGTTCGAGGGCTCTGGAAATGTAGCACGCCTGAAGTAACGTGCAGTGTGTTGCCCATCACTCGGCAGACACAGAGGGCCTCCGAGGGACCTATGGGCCTCGATGTTGCTCAGTAGGCCCACAGGGGTGTGGGGGTACTCAGTGACCTTGGAACGAAAATGATGCTCACCCGAGGGGCCTAGGAGTTCTCAAAGGGTACCTTCTTTAAAATAAAGCAGAACAGCGACTAAGAGCTCATGGGAAGAGCTGCCTGCCTCCCGTTCTGCATGGCTACTCGGGGCCTTACCTCGAGGCAAGGACTCACGTTGAGATTCCCTTTAGCTCTAGAGCATGGCTAGATGAGCCCCACCCCGGCCATGGAAGCACCCTGTGTAGCCAGAGAAAACCCATTTTCTTCCCAGACCCATGCCTACGGCGTCCAGAGGCCTGACAACAGCAGAGAATTTCAGGGAGCTTCCAGGGAGCATGAATGGGGCTTTCCAAATGGAAAAGCAAGGCTAGTACCATCCCGCCCCCATTTCCATGGGCACACGCAGCATACATCCCTGTGGTTTCTGACAAGTCAAAAGAGACACAGAGCACACACTTCGTCCTTCCCTGAATCAACTCCTCGAGGCAGGGTGTTCTGCATGTAGTGAACGGCCTCAACCAAGGCGCGCCCTAGCTAGACCTCTGGGCCCGTGCCTCTTCAGAAGCCTGCAGTGCTACAGGAAAAACTGTGCTTTAGTGGCAATAGGAACGCAAGCCGACTTTCTCCTGGAGGCAGGGTGACTTCAGGTAGGAGGTCCTGGTTGGAAGGCGAAGCCTAGTGTTTTTTTTTCAGTGCCAATCAGAGTAGGGAATGAGTGCGACTTCCACGGCATGTTGGAACCTGCTAGAACCGTGCCCGTGAACCTGTGGTAGTGCTGGGGAAATCAAGCTGTCCCAAGAAAGAGTGTACTGTTTTGCCCATCACTCGGCATACACAGTGTGAGTACGAAGGCCTACGGGCCTGGATGTTGTTTAGAAGAGCCAGGGGAGCCTGGGGGTACTCAGTGTTCTTGCAGGGAATAGGGTTTCCAGGCGAGGCACCTAGGTGTCCCGCAAAGCGTACTGGCGTTCAAATGCTGCAGAGCAGCGGCTACCGCCTCATGGAAACTGCTGCACGCCTCCGCTTCTGCAGAGCAATTCAGGGCCTTACCTCGAGGCAAGTCCTCACGTTGAGTGTCCCGTGAGCGACACCGCATGGTAGGATGCTGACTTTCTCCTTGAGTAGAGAGACTTCAGGTACGAGGTCCTCTAAGAATTCTAAGCAGAGTGTTTTCTCATGGCAGCTCAAACGAGGGCAATGTCGAAGACTTCCAGGCCATGTTGGACTGCCTAGAAATGTGGTTCTGCTGTTGTTCGAGGGCTCTGGAAATGTAGCACGCCTGAAGTAACGTGCAGTGTGTTGCCCATCACTCGGCAGACACAGAGGGCCTCCGAGGGACCTATGGGCCTCGATGTTGCTCAGTAGGCCCACAGGGGTGTGGGGGTACTCAGTGACCTTGGAACGAAAATGATGCTCACCCGAGGGGCCTAGGAGTTCTCAAAGGGTACCTTCTTTAAAATAAAGCAGAACAGTGACTAAGAGCTCATGGGAAGAGCTGCCTGCCTCCCGTTCTGCATGGCTACTCGGGGCCTTACCTCGAGGCAAGGACTCACGTTGAGATTCCCTTTAGCTCTAGAGCATGGCTAGATGAGCCCCACCCCGGCCATGGAAGCACCCTGTGTAGCCAGAGAAAACCCATTTTCTTCCCAGACCCATGCCTACGGCGTCCAGAGGCCTGACAACAGCAGAGAATTTCAGGGAGCTTCCAGGGAGCATGAATGGGGCTTTCCAAATGGAAAAGCAAGGCTAGTACCATCCCGCCCCCATTTCCATGGGCACACGCAGCATACATCCCTGTGGTTTCTGACAAGTCAAAAGAGACACAGAGCACACACTTCGTCCTTCCCTGAATCAACTCCTCGAGGCAGGGTGTTCTGCATGTAGTGAACGGCCTCAACCAAGGCGCGCCCTAGCTAGACCTCTGGGCCCGTGCCTCTTCAGAAGCCTGCAGTGCTACAGGAAAAACTGTGCTTTAGTGGCAATAAGAACGCAAGCCGACTTTCTCCTGGAGGCAGGGTGACTTCAGGTAGGAGGTCCTGGTTGGAAGTCGAAGCCTAGTGTTTTTTTTTCAGTGCCAATCAGAGTAGGGAATGAGTGCGACTTCCACGGCATGTTGGAACCTGCTAGAACCGTGCCCGTGAACCTGTGGTAGTGCTGGGGAAATCAAGCTGTCCCAAGAAAGAGTGTACTGTTTTGCCCATCACTCGGCATACACAGTGTGAGTACGAAGGCCTACGGGCCTGGATGTTGTTTAGAAGAGCCAGGGGAGCCTGGGGGTACTCAGTGTTCTTGCAGGGAATAGGGTTTCCAGGCGAGGCACCTAGGTGTCCCGCAAAGCGTACTGGCGTTCAAATGCTGCAGAGCAGCGGCTACCGCCTCATGGAAACTGCTGCACGCCTCCGCTTCTGCAGAGCAATTCAGGGCCTTACCTCGAGGCAAGTCCTCACGTTGAGTGTCCCGTGAGCGACACCGCATGGTAGGATGCTGACTTTCTCCTTGAGTAGAGAGACTTCAGGTACGAGGTCCTCTAAGAATTCTAAGCAGAGTGTTTTCTCATGGCAGCTCAAACGAGGGCAATGTCGAAGACTTCCAGGCCATGTTGGACTGCCTAGAAATGTGGTTCTGCTGTTGTTCGAGGGCTCTGGAAATGTAGCACGCCTGAAGTAACGTGCAGTGTGTTGCCCATCACTCGGCAGACACAGAGGGCCTCCGAGGGACCTATGGGCCTCGATGTTGCTCAGTAGGCCCACAGGGGTGTGGGGGTACTCAGTGATCTTGGAACGAAAATGATGCTCACCCGAGGGGCCTAGGAGTTCTCAAAGGGTACCTTCTTTCAAATAAAGCAGAACAGCGACTAAGAGCTCATGGGAAGAGCTGCCTGCCTCCCGTTCTGCATGGCTACTCGGGGCCTTACCTCGAGGCAAGGACTCACGTTGAGATTCCCTTTAGCTCTAGAGCATTACAAGAAGAGAGCCACCCCGGCCATGGAAGCACCCTGTGTAGCCAGAGAAAACCCATTTTCTTCCCAGACCCATGCCTACGGCGTCCAGAGGCCTGACAACAGCAGAGAATTTCAGGGAGCTTCCAGGGAGCATGAATGGGGCTTTCCAAATGGAAAAGCAAGGCTAGTACCATCCCGCCCCCATTTCCATGGGCACACGCAGCATACATCCCTGTGGTTTCTGACAAGTCAAAAGAGACACAGAGCACACACTGGTTCCTTCCCTGAATCAACTTCTCGAGGCAGAGTGTTCTGCATCTAGTGAACGGCCTCAACCAAGGCACGCCCTAGCTAGGCCTCTGGGCCCGGGCCTCTTCAGAAGCCTGCAGTGCTACAGGAAGAACTGTGCTTTAGTTGCAATAGGCAAGCAATCCGCCTTTCTCCTGGAGGCAGGGTGACTTCAGGTAGGAGGTCCTGGTTGGAAGGCGAAGCCTAGTGTTTTTTTTCAGTGCCAATCAGAGTAGGGAATGAGTGCAACTTCCACGGCATGTTGGAACCTGCTAGAACCGTGCCCGTGAACCTGTGGTAGTGCTGGGGAAATCAAGCTGTCCCAAGAAAGAGTGTACTGTTTTACCCAACACTCGGCATACACAGTGAGTACGAAGGCCTACGGGCCTGGATGTTGTTTAGAAGAGCCAGGGGAGCCTGGGGGTACTCAGTGTTCTTGCAGGGAATAGGGTTTCCAGGCGAGGCACCTAGGTGTCCCGCAAAGCGTACTGGCGTTCAAATGCTGCAGAGCAGCGGCTACCGCCTCATGGAAACTGCTGCACGCCTCCGCTTCTGCAGAGCAATTCAGGGCCTTACCTCGAGGCAAGTCCTCACGTTGAGTGTCCCGTGAGCGACACCGCATGGTAGGATGCTGACTTTCTCCTTGAGTAGAGAGACTTCAGGTACGAGGTCCTCTAAGAATTCTAAGCAGAGTGTTTTCTCATGGCAGCTCAAACGAGGGCAATGTCGAAGACTTCCAGGCCATGTTGGACTGCCTAGAAATGTGGTTCTGCTGTTGTTCGAGGGCTCTGGAAATGTAGCACGCCTGAAGTAACGTGCAGTGTGTTGCCCATCACTCGGCAGACACAGAGGGCCTCCGAGGGACCTATGGGCCTCGATGTTGCTCAGTAGGACCACAGGGGTGTGGGGGTACTCAGTGATCTTGGAACGAAAATGATGCTCCCCCGAGGGGCCTAGGAGTTCTCAAAGGGTACCTTCTTTAAAATAAAGCAGAACAGCGACTAAGAGCTCATGGGAAGAGCTGCCTGCCTCCCGTTCTGCATGGCTACTCGGGGCCTTACCTCGAGGCAAGGACTCACGTTGAGATTCCCTTTAGCTCTAGAGCATGGCTAGATGAGCCCCACCCCGGCCATGGAAGCACCCTGTGTAGCCAGAGAAAACCCATTTTCTTCCCAGACCCATGCCTACGGCGTCCAGAGGCCTGACAACAGCAGAGAATTTCAGGGAGCTTCCAGGGAGCATGAATGGGGCTTTCCAAATGGAAAAGCAAGGCTAGTACCATCCCGCCCCCATTTCCATGGGCACACGCAGCATACATCCCTGTGGTTTCTGACAAGTCAAAAGAGACACAGAGCACACACTTCGTCCTTCCCTGAATCAACTCCTCGAGGCAGGGTGTTCTGCATGTAGTGAACGGCCTCAACCAAGGCGCGCCCTAGCTAGGCCTCTGGGCCCGTGCCTCTTCAGAAGCCTGCAGTGCTACAGGAAAAACTGTGCTTTAGTGGCAATAGGAACGCAAGCCGACTTTCTCCTGGAGGCAGGGTGACTTCAGGTAGGAGGTCCTGGTTGGAAGGCGAAGCCTAGTGTTTTTTTTTCAGTGCCAATCAGAGTAGGGAATGAGTGCGACTTCCACGGCATGTTGGAACCTGCTAGAACCGTGCCCGTGAACCTGTGGTAGTGCTGGGGAAATCAAGCTGTCCCAAGAAAGAGTGTACTGTTTTGCCCATCACTCGGCATACACAGTGTGAGTACGAAGGCCTACGGGCCTGGATGTTGTTTAGAAGAGGCAGGGGAGCCTGGGGGTACTCAGTGTTCTTGCAGGGAATAGGGTTTCCAGGCGAGGCACCTAGGTGTCCCGCAAAGCGTACTGGCGTTCAAATGCTGCAAAGCAGCGACTACGGCCTCATGGAAACTGCTGCACGCCTCCGCTTCTGCAGAGCAATTCAGGGCCTTACCTCGAGGCAAGTCCTCACGTTGAGTGTCCCGTGAGCGACCCCGCATGGTAGGATGCTGACTTTCTCCTTGAGTAGAGAGACTTCAGGTACGAGGTCCTCTAAGAATTCTAAGCAGAGTGTTTTCTCATGGCAGCTCAAACGAGGGCAATGTCGAAGACTTCCAGGCCATGTTGGACTGCCTAGAAATGTGGTTCTGCTGTTGTCCGAGGGCTCTGGAAATGTAGCACGCCTGAAGTAACGTGCAGTGTGTTGCCCATCACTCGGCAGACACAGAGGGCCTCCGAGGGACCTATGGGCCTCGATGTTGCTCAGTAGGCCCACAGGGGTGTGGGGGTACTCAGTGATCTTGGAACGAAAATGATGCTCACCCGAGGGGCCTAGGAGTTCTCAAAGGGTACCTTCTTTAAAATAAAGCAGAACAGCGACTAAGAGCTCATGGGAAGAGCTGCCTGCCTCCCGTTCTGCATGGCTACTCGGGGCCTTACCTCGAGGCAAGGACTCACGTTGAGATTCCCTTTAGCTCTAGAGCATGGCTAGATGAGCCCCACCCCGGCCATGGAAGCACCCTGTGTAGCCAGAGAAAACCCATTTTCTTCCCAGACCCATGCCTACGGCGTCCAGAGGCCTGACAACAGCAGAGAATTTCAGGGAGCTTCCAGGGAGCATGAATGGGGCTTTCCAAATGGAAAAGCAAGGCTAGTACCATCCCGCCCCCATTTCCATGGGCACACGCAGCATACATCCCTGTGGTTTCTGACAAGTCAAAAGAGACACAGAGCACACACTTCGTCCTTCCCTGAATCAACTCCTCGAGGCAGGGTTTTCTGCATGTAGTGAACGGCCTCAACCAAGGCGCGCCCTAGCTAGGCCTCTGGGCCCGTGCCTCTTCAGAAGCCTGCAGTGCTACAGGAAAAACTGTGCTTTAGTGGCAATAGGAACGCAAGCCGACTTTCTCCTGGAGGCAGGGTGACTTCAGGTAGGAGGTCCTGGTTGGAAGGCGAAGCCTAGTGTTTTTTTTTCAGTGCCAATCAGAGTAGGGAATGAGTGCGACTTCCACGGCATGTTGGAACCTGCTAGAACCGTGCCCGTGAACCTGTGGTAGTGCTGGGGTAATCAAGCTGTCCCAAGAAAGAGTGTACTGTTTTGCCCATCACTCGGCATACACAGTGTGAGTACGAAGGCCTACGGGCCTGGATGTTGTTTAGAAGAGCCAGGGGAGCCTGGGGGTACTCAGTGTTCTTGCAGGGAATAGGGTTTCCAGGCGAGGCACCTAGGTGTCCCGCAAAGCGTACTGGCGTTCAAATGCTGCAGAGCAGCGGCTACGGCCTCATGGAAACTGCTGCACGCCTCCGCTTCTGCAGAGCAATTCAGGGCCTTACCTCGAGGCAAGTCCTCACGTTGAGTGTCCCGTGAGCGACACCGCATGGTAGGATGCTGACTTTCTCCTTGAGTAGAGAGACTTCAGGTACGAGGTCCTCTAAGAATTCTAAGCAGAGTGTTTTCTCATGGCAGCTCAAACGAGGGCAATGTCGAAGACTTCCAGGCCATGTTGGACTGCCTAGAAATGTGGTTCTGCTGTTGTTCGAGGGCTCTGGAAATGTAGCACGCCTGAAGTAACGTGCAGTGTGTTGCCCATCACTCGGCAGACACAGAGGGCCTCCGAGGGACCTATGGGCCTCGATGTTGCTCAGTAGGCCCACAGGGGTGTGGGGGTACTCAGTGATCTTGGAACGAAAATGATGCTCACCCGAGGGGCCTAGGAGTTCTCAAAGGGTACCTTCTTTAAAATAAAGCAGAACAGCGACTAAGAGCTCATGGGAAGAGCTGCCTGCCTCCCGTTCTGCATGGCTACTCGGGGCCTTACCTCGAGGCAAGGACTCACGTTGAGATTCCCTTTAGCTCTAGAGCATGGCTAGATGAGCCCCACCCCGGCCATGGAAGCACCCTGTGTAGCCAGAGAAAACCCATTTTCTTCCCAGACCCATGCCTACGGCGTCCAGAAGCCTGACAACAGCAGAGAATTTCAGGGAGCTTCCAGGGAG
Source organism: Eubalaena glacialis (assembly GCF_028564815.1). Classification (NCBI taxonomy): domain Eukaryota; kingdom Metazoa; phylum Chordata; class Mammalia; order Artiodactyla; family Balaenidae; genus Eubalaena; species Eubalaena glacialis. The sequence goes on from NC_083716.1 coordinate 100,513,073, forward strand.
CATGAATGGGGCTTTCCAAATGGAAAAGCAAGGCTAGTACCATCCCGCCCCCATTTCCATGGGCACACGCAGCATACATCCCTGTGGTTTCTGACAAGTCAAAAGAGACACAGAGCACACACTTCGTCCTTCCCTGAATCAACTCCTCGAGGCAGGGTTTTCTGCATGTAGTGAACGGCCTCAACCAAGGCGCGCCCTAGCTAGGCCTCTGGGCCCGTGCCTCTTCAGAAGCCTGCAGTGCTACAGGAAAAACTGTGCTTTAGTGGCAATAGGAACGCAAGCCGACTTTCTCCTGGAGGCAGGGTGACTTCAGGTAGGAGGTCCTGGTTGGAAGGCGAAGCCTAGTGTTTTTTTTTCAGTGCCAATCAGAGTAGGTAATGAGTGCGACTTCCACGGCATGTTGGAACCTGCTAGAACCGTGCCCGTGAACCTGTGGTAGTGCTGGGGAAATCAAGCTGTCCCAAGAAAGAGTGTACTGTTTTGCCCATCACTCGGCATACACAGTGTGAGTACGAAGGCCTACGGGCCTGGATGTTGTTTAGAAGAGCCAGGGGAGCCTGGGGGTACTCAGTGTTCTTGCAGGGAATAGGGTTTCCAGGCGAGGCACCTAGGTGTCCCGCAAAGCGTACTGGCGTTCAAATGCTGCAGAGCAGCGGCTACCGCCTCATGGAAACTGCTGCACGCCTCCGCTTCTGCAGAGCAATTCAGGGCCTTACCTCGAGGCAAGTCCTCACGTTGAGTGTCCCGTGAGCGACACCGCATGGTAGGATGCTGACTTTCTCCTTGAGTAGAGAGACTTCAGGTACGAGGTCCTCTAAGAATTCTAAGCAGAGTGTTTTCTCATGGCAGCTCAAACGAGGGCAATGTCGAAGACTTCCAGGCCATGTTGGACTGCCTAGAAATGTGGTTCTGCTGTTGTTCGAGGGCTCTGGAAATGTAGCACGCCTGAAGTAACGTGCAGTGTGTTGCCCATCACTCGGCAGACACAGAGGGCCTCCGAGGGACCTATGGGCCTCGATGTTGCTCAGTAGGCCCACAGGGGTGTGGGGGTACTCAGTGACCTTGGAACGAAAATGATGCTCACCCGAGGGGCCTAGGAGTTCTCAAAGGGTACCTTCTTTAAAATAAAGCAGAACAGCGACTAAGAGCTCATGGGAAGAGCTGCCTGCCTCCCGTTCTGCATGGCTACTCGGGGCCTTACCTCGAGGCAAGGACTCACGTTGAGATTCCCTTTAGCTCTAGAGCATGGCTAGATGAGCCCCACCCCGGCCATGGAAGCACCCTGTGTAGCCAGAGAAAACCCATTTTCTTCCCAGACCCATGCCTACGGCGTCCAGAGGCCTGACAACAGCAGAGAATTTCAGGGAGCTTCCAGGGAGCATGAATGGGGCTTTCCAAATGGAAAAGCAAGGCTAGTACCATCCCGCCCCCATTTCCATGGGCACACGCAGCATACATCCCTGTGGTTTCTGACAAGTCAAAAGAGACACAGAGCACACACTTCGTCCTTCCCTGAATCAACTCCTCGAGGCAGGGTGTTCTGCATGTAGTGAACGGCCTCAACCAAGGCGCGCCCTAGCTAGACCTCTGGGCCCGTGCCTCTTCAGAAGCCTGCAGTGCTACAGGAAAAACTGTGCTTTAGTGGCAATAGGAACGCAAGCCGACTTTCTCCTGGAGGCAGGGTGACTTCAGGTAGGAGGTCCTGGTTGGAAGGCGAAGCCTAGTGTTTTTTTTTCAGTGCCAATCAGAGTAGGGAATGAGTGCGACTTCCACGGCATGTTGGAACCTGCTAGAACCGTGCCCGTGAACCTGTGGTAGTGCTGGGGAAATCAAGCTGTCCCAAGAAAGAGTGTACTGTTTTGCCCATCACTCGGCATACACAGTGTGAGTACGAAGGCCTACGGGCCTGGATGTTGTTTAGAAGAGCCAGGGGAGCCTGGGGGTACTCAGTGTTCTTGCAGGGAATAGGGTTTCCAGGCGAGGCACCTAGGTGTCCCGCAAAGCGTACTGGCGTTCAAATGCTGCAGAGCAGCGGCTACGGCCTCATGGAAACTGCTGCACGCCTCCGCTTCTGCAGAGCAATTCAGGGCCTTACCTCGAGGCAAGTCCTCACGTTGAGTGTCCCGTGAGCGACCCCGCATGGTAGGATGCTGACTTTCTCCTTGAGTAGAGAGACTTCAGGTACGAGGTCCTCTAAGAATTCTAAGCAGAGTGTTTTCTCATGGCAGCTCAAACGAGGGCAATGTCGAAGACTTCCAGGCCATGTTGGACTGCCTAGAAATGTGGTTCTGCTGTTGTTCGAGGGCTCTGGAAATGTAGCACGCCTGAAGTAACGTGCAGTGTGTTGCCCATCACTCGGCAGACACAGAGGGCCTCCGAGGGACCTATGGGCCTCGATGTTGCTCAGTAGGCCCACAGGGGTGTGGGGGTACTCAGTGACCTTGGAACGAAAATGATGCTCACCCGAGGGGCCTAGGAGTTCTCAAAGGGTACCTTCTTTAAAATAAAGCAGAACAGCGACTAAGAGCTCATGGGAAGAGCTGCCTGCCTCCCGTTCTGCATGGCTACTCGGGGCCTTACCTCGAGGCAAGGACTCACGTTGAGATTCCCTTTAGCTCTAGAGCATGGCTAGATGAGCCCCACCCCGGCCATGGAAGCACCCTGTGTAGCCAGAGAAAACCCATTTTCTTCCCAGACCCATGCCTACGGCGTCCAGAGGCCTGACAACAGCAGAGAATTTCAGGGAGCTTCCAGGGAGCATGAATGGGGCTTTCCAAATGGAAAAGCAAGGCTAGTACCATCCCGCCCCCATTTCCATGGGCACACGCAGCATACATCCCTGTGGTTTCTGACAAGTCAAAAGAGACACAGAGCACACACTTCGTCCTTCCCTGAATCAACTCCTCGAGGCAGGGTGTTCTGCATGTAGTGAACGGCCTCAACCAAGGCGCGCCCTAGCTAGACCTCTGGGCCCGTGCCTCTTCAGAAGCCTGCAGTGCTACAGGAAAAACTGTGCTTTAGTGGCAATAGGAACGCAAGCCGACTTTCTCCTGGAGGCAGGGTGACTTCAGGTAGGAGGTCCTGGTTGGAAGGCGAAGCCTAGTGTTTTTTTTTCAGTGCCAATCAGAGTAGGGAATGAGTGCGACTTCCACGGCATGTTGGAACCTGCTAGAACCGTGCCCGTGAACCTGTGGTAGTGCTGGGGAAATCAAGCTGTCCCAAGAAAGAGTGTACTGTTTTGCCCATCACTCGGCATACACAGTGTGAGTACGAAGGCCTACGGGCCTGGATGTTGTTTAGAAGAGCCAGGGGAGCCTGGGGGTACTCAGTGTTCTTGCAGGGAATAGGGTTTCCAGGCGAGGCACCTAGGTGTCCCGCAAAGCGTACTGGCGTTCAAATGCTGCAGAGCAGCGGCTACCGCCTCATGGAAACTGCTGCACGCCTCCGCTTCTGCAGAGCAATTCAGGGCCTTACCTCGAGGCAAGTCCTCACGTTGAGTGTCCCGTGAGCGACACCGCATGGTAGGATGCTGACTTTCTCCTTGAGTAGAGAGACTTCAGGTACGAGGTCCTCTAAGAATTCTAAGCAGAGTGTTTTCTCATGGCAGCTCAAACGAGGGCAATGTCGAAGACTTCCAGGCCATGTTGGACTGCCTAGAAATGTGGTTCTGCTGTTGTTCGAGGGCTCTGGAAATGTAGCACGCCTGAAGTAACGTGCAGTGTGTTGCCCATCACTCGGCAGACACAGAGGGCCTCCGAGGGACCTATGGGCCTCGATGTTGCTCAGTAGGCCCACAGGGGTGTGGGGGTACTCAGTGACCTTGGAACGAAAATGATGCTCACCCGAGGGGCCTAGGAGTTCTCAAAGGGTACCTTCTTTAAAATAAAGCAGAACAGCGACTAAGAGCTCATGGGAAGAGCTGCCTGCCTCCCGTTCTGCATGGCTACTCGGGGCCTTACCTCGAGGCAAGGACTCACGTTGAGATTCCCTTTAGCTCTAGAGCATGGCTAGATGAGCCCCACCCCGGCCATGGAAGCACCCTGTGTAGCCAGAGAAAACCCATTTTCTTCCCAGACCCATGCCTACGGTGTCCAGAGGCCTGACAACAGCAGAGAATTTCAGGGAGCTTCCAGGGAGCATGAATGGGGCTTTCCAAATGGAAAAGCAAGGCTAGTACCATCCCGCCCCCATTTCCATGGGCACACGCAGCATACATCCCTGTGGTTTCTGACAAGTCAAAAGAGACACAGAGCACACACTTCGTCCTTCCCTGAATCAACTCCTCGAGGCAGGGTGTTCTGCATGTAGTGAACGGCCTCAACCAAGGCGCGCCCTAGCTAGGCCTCTGGGCCCGTGCCTCTTCAGAAGCCTGCAGTGCTACAGGAAAAACTGTGCTTTAGTGGCAATAGGAACGCAAGCCGACTTTCTCCTGGAGGCAGGGTGACTTCAGGTAGGAGGTCCTGGTTGGAAGTCGAAGCCTAGTGTTTTTTTTTCAGTGCCAATCAGAGTAGGGAATGAGTGCGACTTCCACGGCATGTTGGAACCTGCTAGAACCGTGCCCGTGAACCTGTGGTAGTGCTGGGGAAATCAAGCTGTCCCAAGAAAGAGTGTACTGTTTTGCCCATCACTCGGCATACACAGTGTGAGTACGAAGGCCTACGGGCCTGGATGTTGTTTAGAAGAGCCAGGGGAGCCTGGGGGTACTCAGTGTTCTTGCAGGGAATAGGGTTTCCAGGCGAGGCACCTAGGTGTCCCGCAAAGCGTACTGGCGTTCAAATGCTGCAGAGCAGCGGCTACGGCCTCATGGAAACTGCTGCACGCCTCCGCTTCTGCAGAGCAATTCAGGGCCTTACCTCGAGGCAAGTCCTCACGTTGAGTGTCCCGTGAGCGACACCGCATGGTAGGATGCTGACTTTCTCCTTGAGTAGAGAGACTTCAGGTACGAGGTCCTCTAAGAATTCTAAGCAGAGTGTTTTCTCATGGCAGCTCAAACGAGGGCAATGTCGAAGACTTCCAGGCCATGTTGGACTGCCTAGAAATGTGGTTCTGCTGTTGTTCGAGGGCTCTGGAAATGTAGCACGCCTGAAGTAACGTGCAGTGTGTTGCCCATCACTCGGCAGACACAGAGGGCCTCCGAGGGACCTATGGGCCTCGATGTTGCTCAGTAGGCCCACAGGGGTGTGGGGGTACTCAGTGACCTTGGAACGAAAATGATGCTCACCCGAGGGGCCTAGGAGTTCTCAAAGGGTACCTTCTTTCAAATAAAGCAGAACAGCGACTAAGAGCTCATGGGAAGAGCTGCCTGCCTCCCGTTCTGCATGGCTACTCGGGGCCTTACCTCGAGGCAAGGACTCACGTTGAGATTCCCTTTAGCTCTAGAGCATGGCTAGATGAGCCCCACCCCGGCCATGGAAGCACCCTGTGTAGCCAGAGAAAACCCATTTTCTTCCCAGACCCATGCCTACGGCGTCCAGAGGCCTGACAACAGCAGAGAATTTCAGGGAGCTTCCAGGGAGCATGAATGGGGCTTTCCAAATGGAAAAGCAAGGCTAGTACCATCCCGCCCCCATTTCCATGGGCACACGCAGCATACATCCCTGTGGTTTCTGACAAGTCAAAAGAGACACAGAGCACACACTTCGTCCTTCCCTGAATCAACTCCTCGAGGCAGGGTGTTCTGCATGTAGTGAACGGCCTCAACCAAGGCGCGCCCTAGCTAGACCTCTGGGCCCGTGCCTCTTCAGAAGCCTGCAGTGCTACAGGAAAAACTGTGCTTTAGTGGCAATAGGAACGCAAGCCGACTTTCTCCTGGAGGCAGGGTGACTTCAGGTAGGAGGTCCTGGTTGGAAGGCGAAGCCTAGTGTTTTTTTTTCAGTGCCAATCAGAGTAGGGAATGAGTGCGACTTCCACGGCATGTTGGAACCTGCTAGAACCGTGCCCGTGAACCTGTGGTAGTGCTGGGGAAATCAAGCTGTCCCAAGAAAGAGTGTACTGTTTTGCCCATCACTCGGCATACACAGTGTGAGTACGAAGGCCTACGGGCCTGGATGTTGTTTAGAAGAGCCAGGGGAGCCTGGGGGTACTCAGTGTTCTTGCAGGGAATAGGGTTTCCAGGCGAGGCACCTAGGTGTCCCGCAAAGCGTACTGGCGTTCAAATGCTGCAGAGCAGCGGCTACCGCCTCATGGAAACTGCTGCACGCCTCCGCTTCTGCAGAGCAATTCAGGGCCTTACCTCGAGGCAAGTCCTCACGTTGAGTGTCCCGTGAGCGACACCGCATGGTAGGATGCTGACTTTCTCCTTGAGTAGAGAGACTTCAGGTACGAGGTCCTCTAAGAATTCTAAGCAGAGTGTTTTCTCATGGCAGCTCAAACGAGGGCAATGTCGAAGACTTCCAGGCCATGTTGGACTGCCTAGAAATGTGGTTCTGCTGTTGTTCGAGGGCTCTGGAAATGTAGCACGCCTGAAGTAACGTGCAGTGTGTTGCCCATCACTCGGCAGACACAGAGGGCCTCCGAGGGACCTATGGGCCTCGATGTTGCTCAGTAGGCCCACAGGGGTGTGGGGGTACTCAGTGACCTTGGAACGAAAATGATGCTCACCCGAGGGGCCTAGGAGTTCTCAAAGGGTACCTTCTTTAAAATAAAGCAGAACAGCGACTAAGAGCTCATGGGAAGAGCTGCCTGCCTCCCGTTCTGCATGGCTACTCGGGGCCTTACCTCGAGGCAAGGACTCACGTTGAGATTCCCTTTAGCTCTAGAGCATGGCTAGATGAGCCCCACCCCGGCCATGGAAGCACCCTGTGTAGCCAGAGAAAACCCATTTTCTTCCCAGACCCATGCCTACGGTGTCCAGAGGCCTGACAACAGCAGAGAATTTCAGGGAGCTTCCAGGGAGCATGAATGGGGCTTTCCAAATGGAAAAGCAAGGCTAGTACCATCCCGCCCCCATTTCCATGGGCACACGCAGCATACATCCCTGTGGTTTCTGACAAGTCAAAAGAGACACAGAGCACACACTTCGTCCTTCCCTGAATCAACTCCTCGAGGCAGGGTGTTCTGCATGTAGTGAACGGCCTCAACCAAGGCGCGCCCTAGCTAGACCTCTGGGCCCGTGCCTCTTCAGAAGCCTGCAGTGCTACAGGAAAAACTGTGCTTTAGTGGCAATAAGAACGCAAGCCGACTTTCTCCTGGAGGCAGGGTGACTTCAGGTAGGAGGTCCTGGTTGGAAGTCGAAGCCTAGTGTTTTTTTTTCAGTGCCAATCAGAGTAGGGAATGAGTGCGACTTCCACGGCATGTTGGAACCTGCTAGAACCGTGCCCGTGAACCTGTGGTAGTGCTGCGGTAATCAAGCTGTCCCAAGAAAGAGTGTACTGTTTTGCCCATCACTCGGCATACACAGTGTGAGTACGAAGGCCTACGGGCCTGGATGTTGTTTAGAAGAGCCAGGGGAGCCTGGGGGTACTCAGTGTTCTTGCAGGGAATAGGGTTTCCAGGCGAGGCACCTAGGTGTCCCGCAAAGCGTACTGGCGTTCAAATGCTGCAGAGCAGCGACTACGGCCTCATGGAAACTGCTGCACGCCTCCGCTTCTGCAGAGCAATTCAGGGCCTTACCTCGAGGCAAGTCCTCACGTTGAGTGTCCCGTGAGCGACACCGCATGGTAGGATGCTGACTTTCTCCTTGAGTAGAGAGACTTCAGGTACGAGGTCCTCTAAGAATTCTAAGCAGAGTGTTTTCTCATGGCAGCTCAAACGAGGGCAATGTCGAAGACTTCCAGGCCTAGTTGGACTGCTTAGAAATGTGGTTCTGCTGTTGTTCGAGGGCTCTGGAAATGTAGCACGCCTGAAGTAACGTGCAGTGTGTTGCCCATCACTCGGCAGACACAGAGGGCCTCCGAGGGACCTATGGGCCTCGATGTTGCTCAGTAGGCCCACAGGGGTGTGGGGGTACTCAGTGACCTTGGAACGAAAATGATGCTCACCCGAGGGGCCTAGGAGTTCTCAAAGGGTACCTTCTTTAAAATAAAGCAGAACAGCGACTAAGAGCTCATGGGAAGAGCTGCCTGCCTCCCGTTCTGCATGGCTACTCGGGGCCTTACCTCGAGGCAAGGACTCACGTTGAGATTCCCTTTAGCTCTAGAGCATGGCTAGATGAGCCCCACCCCGGCCATGGAAGCACCCTGTGTAGCCAGAGAAAACCCATTTTCTTCCCAGACCCATGCCTACGGCGTCCAGAGGCCTGACAACAGCAGAGAATTTCAGGGAGCTTCCAGGGAGCATGAATGGGGCTTTCCAAATGGAAAAGCAAGGCTAGTACCATCCCGCCCCCATTTCCATGGGCACACGCAGCATACATCCCTGTGGTTTCTGACAAGTCAAAAGAGACACAGAGCACACACTTCGTCCTTCCCTGAATCAACTCCTCGAGGCAGGGTGTTCTGCATGTAGTGAACGGCCTCAACCAAGGCGCGCCCTAGCTAGACCTCTGGGCCCGTGCCTCTTCAGAAGCCTGCAGTGCTACAGGAAAAACTGTGCTTTAGTGGCAATAGGAACGCAAGCCGACTTTCTCCTGGAGGCAGGGTGACTTCAGGTAGGAGGTCCTGGTTGGAAGGCGAAGCCTAGTGTTTTTTTTTCAGTGCCAATCAGAGTAGGGAATGAGTGCGACTTCCACGGCATGTTGGAACCTGCTAGAACCGTGCCCGTGAACCTGTGGTAGTGCTGGGGAAATCAAGCTGTCCCAAGAAAGAGTGTACTGTTTTGCCCATCACTCGGCATACACAGTGTGAGTACGAAGGCCTACGGGCCTGGATGTTGTTTAGAAGAGCCAGGGGAGCCTGGGGGTACTCAGTGTTCTTGCAGGGAATAGGGTTTCCAGGCGAGGCACCTAGGTGTCCCGCAAAGCGTACTGGCGTTCAAATGCTGCAGAGCAGCGGCTACCGCCTCATGGAAACTGCTGCACGCCTCCGCTTCTGCAGAGCAATTCAGGGCCTTACCTCGAGGCAAGTCCTCACGTTGAGTGTCCCGTGAGCGACACCGCATGGTAGGATGCTGACTTTCTCCTTGAGTAGAGAGACTTCAGGTACGAGGTCCTCTAAGAATTCTAAGCAGAGTGTTTTCTCATGGCAGCTCAAACGAGGGCAATGTCGAAGACTTCCAGGCCATGTTGGACTGCCTAGAAATGTGGTTCTGCTGTTGTTCGAGGGCTCTGGAAATGTAGCACGCCTGAAGTAACGTGCAGTGTGTTGCCCATCACTCGGCAGACACAGAGGGCCTCCGAGGGACCTATGGGCCTCGATGTTGCTCAGTAGGCCCACAGGGGTGTGGGGGTACTCAGTGATCTTGGAACGAAAATGATGCTCACCCGAGGGGCCTAGGAGTTCTCAAAGGGTACCTTCTTTCAAATAAAGCAGAACAGCGACTAAGAGCTCATGGGAAGAGCTGCCTGCCTCCCGTTCTGCATGGCTACTCGGGGCCTTACCTCGAGGCAAGGACTCACGTTGAGATTCCCTTTAGCTCTAGAGCATTACAAGAAGAGAGCCACCGCGGCCATGGAAGCACCCTGTGTAGCCAGAGAAAACCCATTTTCTTCCCAGACCCATGCCTACGGCGTCCAGAGGCCTGACAACAGCAGAGAATTTCAGGGAGCTTCCAGGGAGCATGAATGGGGCTTTCCAAATGGAAAAGCAAGGCTAGTACCATCCCGCCCCCATTTCCATGGGCACACGCAGCATACATCCCTGTGGTTTCTGACAAGTCAAAAGAGACACAGAGCACACACTGGTTCCTTCCCTGAATCAACTTCTCGAGGCAGAGTGTTCTGCATCTAGTGAACGGCCTCAACCAAGGCACGCCCTAGCTAGGCCTCTGGGCCCGGGCCTCTTCAGAAGCCTGCAGTGCTACAGGAAGAACTGTGCTTTAGTTGCAATAGGCAAGCAATCCGCCTTTCTCCTGGAGGCAGGGTGACTTCAGGTAGGAGGTCCTGGTTGGAAGGCGAAGCCTAGTGTTTTTTTTCAGTGCCAATCAGAGTAGGGAATGAGTGCAACTTCCACGGCATGTTGGAACCTGCTAGAACCGTACCCGTGAACCTGTGGTAGTGCTGGGGAAATCAAGCTGTCCCAAGAAAGAGTGTACTGTTTTACCCAACACTCGGCATACACAGTGAGTACGAAGGCCTACGGGCCTGGATGTTGTTTAGAAGAGCCAGGGGAGCCTGGGGGTACTCAGTGTTCTTGCAGGGAATAGGGTTTCCAGGCGAGGCACCTAGGTGTCCCGCAAAGCGTACTGGCGTTCAAATGCTGCAGAGCAGCGGCTACCGCCTCATGGAAACTGCTGCACGCCTCCGCTTCTGCAGAGCAATTCAGGGCCTTACCTCGAGGCAAGTCCTCACGTTGAGTGTCCCGTGAGCGACACCGCATGGTAGGATGCTGACTTTCTCCTTGAGTAGAGAGACTTCAGGTACGAGGTCCTCTAAGAATTCTAAGCAGAGTGTTTTCTCATGGCAGCTCAAACGAGGGCAATGTCGAAGACTTCCAGGCCATGTTGGACTGCCTAGAAATGTGCTTCTGCTGTTGTTCGAGGGCTCTGGAAATGTAGCACGCCTGAAGTAACGTGCAGTGTGTTGCCCATCACTCGGCAGACACAGAGGGCCTCCGAGGGACCTATGGGCCTCGATGTTGCTCAGTAGGACCACAGGGGTGTGGGGGTACTCAGTGATCTTGGAACGAAAATGATGCTCCCCCGAGGGGCCTAGGAGTTCTCAAAGGGTACCTTCTTTCAAATAAAGCAGAACAGCGACTAAGAGCTCATGGGAAGAGCTGCCTGCCTCCCGTTCTGCATGGCTACTCGGGGCCTTACCTCGAGGCAAGGACTCACGTTGAGATTCCCTTTAGCTCTAGAGCATGGCTAGATGAGCCCCACCCCGTCCATGGAAGCACCCTGTGTAGCCAGAGAAAACCCATTTTCTTCCCAGACCCATGCCTACGGCGTCCAGAGGCCTGACAACAGCAGAGAATTTCAGGGAGCTTCCAGGGAGCATGAATGGGGCTTTCCAATTGGAAAAGCAAGGCTAGTACCATCCCGCCCCCATTTCCATGGGCACACGCAGCATACATCCCTGTGGTTTCTGACAAGTCAAAAGAGACACAGAGCACACACTTCGTCCTTCCCTGAATCAACTCCTCGAGGCAGGGTGTTCTGCATGTAGTGAACGGCCTCAACCAAGGCGCGCCCTAGCTAGGCCTCTGGGCCCGTGCCTCTTCAGAAGCCTGCAGTGCTACAGGAAAAACTGTGCTTTAGTGGCAATAGGAACGCAAGCCGACTTTCTCCTGGAGGCAGGGTGACTTCAGGTAGGAGGTCCTGGTTGGAAGGCGAAGCCTAGTGTTTTTTTTTCAGTGCCAATCAGAGTAGGGAATGAGTGCGACTTCCACGGCATGTTGGAACCTGCTAGAACCGTGCCCGTGAACCTGTGGTAGTGCTGGGGAAATCAAGCTGTCCCAAGAAAGAGTGTACTGTTTTGCCCATCACTCGGCATACACAGTGTGAGTACGAAGGCCTACGGGCCTGGATGTTGTTTAGAAGAGCCAGGGGAGCCTGGGGGTACTCAGTGTTCTTGCAGGGAATAGGGTTTCCAGGCGAGGCACCTAGGTGTCCCGCAAAGCGTACTGGCGTTCAAATGCTGCAGAGCAGCGGCTACGGCCTCATGGAAACTGCTGCACGCCTCCGCTTCTGCAGAGCAATTCAGGGCCTTACCTCGAGGCAAGTCCTCACGTTGAGTGTCCCGTGAGCGACACCGCATGGTAGGATGCTGACTTTCTCCTTGAGTAGAGAGACTTCAGGTACGAGGTCCTCTAAGAATTCTAAGCAGAGTGTTTTCTCATGGCAGCTCAAACGAGGGCAATGTCGAAGACTTCCAGGCCATGTTGGACTGCCTAGAAATGTGGTTCTGCTGTTGTTCGAGGGCTCTGGAAATGTAGCACGCCTGAAGTAACGTGCAGTGTGTTGCCCATCACTCGGCAGACACAGAGGGCCTCCGAGGGACCTATGGGCCTCGATGTTGCTCAGTAGGCCCACAGGGGTGTGGGGGTACTCAGTGACCTTGGAACGAAAATGATGCTCACCGAGGGGCCTAGGAGTTCTCAAAGGGTACCTTCTTTCAAATAAAGCAGAACAGCGACTAAGAGCTCATGGGAAGAGCTGCCTGCCTCCCGTTCTGCATGGCTACTCGGGGCCTTACCTCGAGGCAAGGACTCACGTTGAGATTCCCTTTAGCTCTAGAGCATGGCTAGATGAGCCCCACCCCGGCCATGGAAGCACCCTGTGTAGCCAGAGAAAACCCATTTTCTTCCCAGACCCATGCCTACGGCGTCCAGAGGCCTGACAACAGCAGAGAATTTCAGGGAGCTTCCAGGGAGCATGAATGGGGCTTTCCAAATGGAAAAGCAAGGCTAGTACCATCCCGCCCCCATTTCCATGGGCACACGCAGCATACATCCCTGTGGTTTCTGACAAGTCAAAAGAGACACAGAGCACACACTTCGTCCTTCCCTGAATCAACTCCTCGAGGCAGGGTGTTCTGCATGTAGTGAACGGCCTCAACCAAGGCGCGCCCTAGCTAGACCTCTGGGCCCGTGCCTCTTCAGAAGCCTGCAGTGCTACAGGAAAAACTGTGCTTTAGTGGCAATAGGAACGCAAGCCGACTTTCTCCTGGAGGCAGGGTGACTTCAGGTAGGAGGTCCTGGTTGGAAGGCGAAGCCTAGTGTTTTTTTTTCAGTGCCAATCAGAGTAGGGAATGAGTGCGACTTCCACGGCATGTTGGAACCTGCTAGAACCGTGCCCGTGAACCTGTGGTAGTGCTGGGGAAATCAAGCTGTCCCAAGAAAGAGTGTACTGTTTTGCCCATCACTCGGCATACACAGTGTGAGTACGAAGGCCTACGGGCCTGGATGTTGTTTAGAAGAGCCAGGGGAGCCTGGGGGTACTCAGTGTTCTTGCAGGGAATAGGGTTTCCAGGCGAGGCACCTAGGTGTCCCGCAAAGCGTACTGGCGTTCAAATGCTGCAGAGCAGCGGCTACCGCCTCATGGAAACTGCTGCACGCCTCCGCTTCTGCAGAGCAATTCAGGGCCTTACCTCGAGGCAAGTCCTCACGTTGAGTGTCCCGTGAGCGACACCGCATGGTAGGATGCTGACTTTCTCCTTGAGTAGAGAGACTTCAGGTACGAGGTCCTCTAAGAATTCTAAGCAGAGTGTTTTCTCATGGCAGCTCAAACGAGGGCAATGTCGAAGACTTCCAGGCCATGTTGGACTGCCTAGAAATGTGGTTCTGCTGTTGTTCGAGGGCTCTGGAAATGTAGCACGCCTGAAGTAATGTGCAGTGTGTTGCCCATCACTCGGCAGACACAGAGGGCCTCCGAGGGACCTATGGGCCTCGATGTTGCTCAGTAGGCCCACAGGGGTGTGGGGGTACTCAGTGACCTTGGAACGAAAATGATGCTCACCCGAGGGGCCTAGGAGTTCTCAAAGGGTACCTTCTTTAAAATAAAGCAGAACAGCGACTAAGAGCTCATGGGAAGAGCTGCCTGCCTCCCGTTCTGCATGGCTACTCGGGGCCTTACCTCGAGGCAAGGACTCACGTTGAGATTCCCTTTAGCTCTAGAGCATGGCTAGATGAGCCCCACCCCGGCCATGGAAGCACCCTGTGTAGCCAGAGAAAACCCATTTTCTTCCCAGACCCATGCCTACGGTGTCCAGAGGCCTGACAACAGCAGAGAATTTCAGGGAGCTTCCAGGGAGCATGAATGGGGCTTTCCAAATGGAAAAGCAAGGCTAGTACCATCCCGCCCCCATTTCCATGGGCACACGCAGCATACATCCCTGTGGTTTCTGACAAGTCAAAAGAGACACAGAGCACACACTTCGTCCTTCCCTGAATCAACTCCTCGAGGCAGGGTGTTCTGCATGTAGTGAACGGCCTCAACCAAGGCGCGCCCTAGCTAGACCTCTGGGCCCGTGCCTCTTCAGAAGCCTGCAGTGCTACAGGAAAAACTGTGCTTTAGTGGCAATAAGAACGCAAGCCGACTTTCTCCTGGAGGCAGGGTGACTTCAGGTAGGAGGTCCTGGTTGGAAGTCGAAGCCTAGTGTTTTTTTTTCAGTGCCAATCAGAGTAGGGAATGAGTGCGACTTCCACGGCATGTTGGAACCTGCTAGAACCGTGCCCGTGAACCTGTGGTAGTGCTGCGGTAATCAAGCTGTCCCAAGAAAGAGTGTACTGTTTTGCCCATCACTCGGCATACACAGTGTGAGTACGAAGGCCTACGGGCCTGGATGTTGTTTAGAAGAGCCAGGGGAGCCTGGGGGTACTCAGTGTTCTTGCAGGGAATAGGGTTTCCAGGCGAGGCACCTAGGTGTCCCGCAAAGCGTACTGGCGTTCAAATGCTGCAGAGCAGCGACTACGGCCTCATGGAAACTGCTGCACGCCTCCGCTTCTGCAGAGCAATTCAGGGCCTTACCTCGAGGCAAGTCCTCACGTTGAGTGTCCCGTGAGCGACACCGCATGGTAGGATGCTGACTTTCTCCTTGAGTAGAGAGACTTCAGGTACGAGGTCCTCTAAGAATTCTAAGCAGAGTGTTTTCTCATGGCAGCTCAAACGAGGGCAATGTCGAAGACTTCCAGGCCTAGTTGGACTGCTTAGAAATGTGGTTCTGCTGTTGTTCGAGGGCTCTGGAAATGTAGCACGCCTGAAGTAACGTGCAGTGTGTTGCCCATCACTCGGCAGACACAGAGGGCCTCCGAGGGACCTATGGGCCTCGATGTTGCTCAGTAGGCCCACAGGGGTGTGGGGGTACTCAGTGACCTTGGAACGAAAATGATGCTCACCCGAGGGGCCTAGGAGTTCTCAAAGGGTACCTTCTTTAAAATAAAGCAGAACAGCGACTAAGAGCTCATGGGAAGAGCTGCCTGCCTCCCGTTCTGCATGGCTACTCGGGGCCTTACCTCGAGGCAAGGACTCACGTTGAGATTCCCTTTAGCTCTAGAGCATGGCTAGATGAGCCCCACCCCGGCCATGGAAGCACCCTGTGTAGCCAGAGAAAACCCATTTTCTTCCCAGACCCATGCCTACGGCGTCCAGAGGCCTGACAACAGCAGAGAATTTCAGGGAGCTTCCAGGGAGCATGAATGGGGCTTTCCAAATGGAAAAGCAAGGCTAGTACCATCCCGCCCCCATTTCCATGGGCACACGCAGCATACATCCCTGTGGTTTCTGACAAGTCAAAAGAGACACAGAGCACACACTTCGTCCTTCCCTGAATCAACTCCTCGAGGCAGGGTGTTCTGCATGTAGTGAACGGCCTCAACCAAGGCGCGCCCTAGCTAGACCTCTGGGCCCGTGCCTCTTCAGAAGCCTGCAGTGCTACAGGAAAAACTGTGCTTTAGTGGCAATAGGAACGCAAGCCGACTTTCTCCTGGAGGCAGGGTGACTTCAGGTAGGAGGTCCTGGTTGGAAGGCGAAGCCTAGTGTTTTTTTTTCAGTGCCAATCAGAGTAGGGAATGAGTGCGACTTCCACGGCATGTTGGAACCTGCTAGAACCGTGCCCGTGAACCTGTGGTAGTGCTGGGGAAATCAAGCTGTCCCAAGAAAGAGTGTACTGTTTTGCCCATCACTCGGCATACACAGTGTGAGTACGAAGGCCTACGGGCCTGGATGTTGTTTAGAAGAGCCAGGGGAGCCTGGGGGTACTCAGTGTTCTTGCAGGGAATAGGGTTTCCAGGCGAGGCACCTAGGTGTCCCGCAAAGCGTACTGGCGTTCAAATGCTGCAGAGCAGCGGCTACCGCCTCATGGAAACTGCTGCACGCCTCCGCTTCTGCAGAGCAATTCAGGGCCTTACCTCGAGGCAAGTCCTCACGTTGAGTGTCCCGTGAGCGACACCGCATGGTAGGATGCTGACTTTCTCCTTGAGTAGAGAGACTTCAGGTACGAGGTCCTCTAAGAATTCTAAGCAGAGTGTTTTCTCATGGCAGCTCAAACGAGGGCAATGTCGAAGACTTCCAGGCCATGTTGGACTGCCTAGAAATGTGGTTCTGCTGTTGTTCGAGGGCTCTGGAAATGTAGCACGCCTGAAGTAACGTGCAGTGTGTTGCCCATCACTCGGCAGACACAGAGGGCCTCCGAGGGACCTATGGGCCTCGATGTTGCTCAGTAGGCCCACAGGGGTGTGGGGGTACTCAGTGATCTTGGAACGAAAATGATGCTCACCCGAGGGGCCTAGGAGTTCTCAAAGGGTACCTTCTTTCAAATAAAGCAGAACAGCGACTAAGAGCTCATGGGAAGAGCTGCCTGCCTCCCGTTCTGCATGGCTACTCGGGGCCTTACCTCGAGGCAAGGACTCACGTTGAGATTCCCTTTAGCTCTAGAGCATTACAAGAAGAGAGCCACCGCGGCCATGGAAGCACCCTGTGTAGCCAGAGAAAACCCATTTTCTTCCCAGACCCATGCCTACGGCGTCCAGAGGCCTGACAACAGCAGAGAATTTCAGGGAGCTTCCAGGGAGCATGAATGGGGCTTTCCAAATGGAAAAGCAAGGCTAGTACCATCCCGCCCCCATTTCCATGGGCACACGCAGCATACATCCCTGTGGTTTCTGACAAGTCAAAAGAGACACAGAGCACACACTGGTTCCTTCCCTGAATCAACTTCTCGAGGCAGAGTGTTCTGCATCTAGTGAACGGCCTCAACCAAGGCACGCCCTAGCTAGGCCTCTGGGCCCGGGCCTCTTCAGAAGCCTGCAGTGCTACAGGAAGAACTGTGCTTTAGTTGCAATAGGCAAGCAATCCGCCTTTCTCCTGGAGGCAGGGTGACTTCAGGTAGGAGGTCCTGGTTGGAAGGCGAAGCCTAGTGTTTTTTTTCAGTGCCAATCAGAGTAGGGAATGAGTGCAACTTCCACGGCATGTTGGAACCTGCTAGAACCGTACCCGTGAACCTGTGGTAGTGCTGGGGAAATCAAGCTGTCCCAAGAAAGAGTGTACTGTTTTACCCAACACTCGGCATACACAGTGAGTACGAAGGCCTACGGGCCTGGATGTTGTTTAGAAGAGCCAGGGGAGCCTGGGGGTACTCAGTGTTCTTGCAGGGAATAGGGTTTCCAGGCGAGGCACCTAGGTGTCCCGCAAAGCGTACTGGCGTTCAAATGCTGCAGAGCAGCGGCTACCGCCTCATGGAAACTGCTGCACGCCTCCGCTTCTGCAGAGCAATTCAGGGCCTTACCTCGAGGCAAGTCCTCACGTTGAGTGTCCCGTGAGCGACACCGCATGGTAGGATGCTGACTTTCTCCTTGAGTAGAGAGACTTCAGGTACGAGGTCCTCTAAGAATTCTAAGCAGAGTGTTTTCTCATGGCAGCTCAAACGAGGGCAATGTCGAAGACTTCCAGGCCATGTTGGACTGCCTAGAAATGTGGTTCTGCTGTTGTTCGAGGGCTCTGGAAATGTAGCACGCCTGAAGTAACGTGCAGTGTGTTGCCCATCACTCGGCAGACACAGAGGGCCTCCGAGGGACCTATGGGCCTCGATGTTGCTCAGTAGGACCACAGGGGTGTGGGGGTACTCAGTGATCTTGGAACGAAAATGATGCTCCCCCGAGGGGCCTAGGAGTTCTCAAAGGGTACCTTCTTTCAAATAAAGCAGAACAGCGACTAAGAGCTCATGGGAAGAGCTGCCTGCCTCCCGTTCTGCATGGCTACTCGGGGCCTTACCTCGAGGCAAGGACTCACGTTGAGATTCCCTTTAGCTCTAGAGCATGGCTAGATGAGCCCCACCCCGTCCATGGAAGCACCCTGTGTAGCCAGAGAAAACCCATTTTCTTCCCAGACCCATGCCTACGGCGTCCAGAGGCCTGACAACAGCAGAGAATTTCAGGGAGCTTCCAGGGAGCATGAATGGGGCTTTCCAATTGGAAAAGCAAGGCTAGTACCATCCCGCCCCCATTTCCATGGGCACACGCAGCATACATCCCTGTGGTTTCTGACAAGTCAAAAGAGACACAGAGCACACACTTCGTCCTTCCCTGAATCAACTCCTCGAGGCAGGGTGTTCTGCATGTAGTGAACGGCCTCAACCAAGGCGCGCCCTAGCTAGGCCTCTGGGCCCGTGCCTCTTCAGAAGCCTGCAGTGCTACAGGAAAAACTGTGCTTTAGTGGCAATAGGAACGCAAGCCGACTTTCTCCTGGAGGCAGGGTGACTTCAGGTAGGAGGTCCTGGTTGGAAGGCGAAGCCTAGTGTTTTTTTTTCAGTGCCAATCAGAGTAGGGAATGAGTGCGACTTCCACGGCATGTTGGAACCTGCTAGAACCGTGCCCGTGAACCTGTGGTAGTGCTGGGGAAATCAAGCTGTCCCAAGAAAGAGTGTACTGTTTTGCCCATCACTCGGCATACACAGTGTGAGTACGAAGGCCTACGGGCCTGGATGTTGTTTAGAAGAGCCAGGGGAGCCTGGGGGTACTCAATGTTCTTGCAGGGAATAGGGTTTCCAGGCGAGGCACCTAGGTGTCCCGCAAAGCGTACTGGCGTTCAAATGCTGCAAAGCAGCGACTACGGCCTCATGGAAAATGCTGCACGCCTCCGCTTCTGCAGAGCAATTCAGGGCCTTACCTCGAGGCAAGTCCTCACGTTGAGTGTCCCGTGAGCGACCCCGCATGGTAGGATGCTGACTTTCTCCTTTAGTAGAGAGACTTCAGGTACGAGGTCCTCTAAGAATTCTAAGCAGAGTGTTTTCTCATGGCAGCTCAAACGAGGGCAATGTCGAAGACTTCCAGGCCATGTTGGACTGCCTAGAAATGTGGTTCTGCTGTTGTTCGAGGGCTCTGGAAATGTAGCACGCCTGAAGTAACGTGCAGTGTGTTGCCCATCACTCGGCAGACACAGAGGGCCTCCGAGGGACCTATGGGCCTCGATGTTGCTCAGTAGGCCCACAGGGGTGTGGGGGTACTCAGTGATCTTGGAACGAAAATGATGCTCACCCGAGGGGCCTAGGAGTTCTCAAAGGGTACCTTCTTTAAAATAAAGCAGAACAGCGACTAAGAGCTCATGGGAAGAGCTGCCTGCCTCCCGTTCTGCATGGCTACTCGGGGCCTTACCTCGAGGCAAGGACTCACGTTGAGATTCCCTTTAGCTCTAGAGCATGGCTAGATGAGCCCCACCCCGGCCATGGAAGCACCCTGTGTAGCCAGAGAAAACCCATTTTCTTCCCAGACCCATGCCTACGGCGTCCAGAGGCCTGACAACAGCAGAGAATTTCAGGGAGCTTCCAGGGAGCATGAATGGGGCTTTCCAAATGGAAAAGCAAGGCTAGTACCATCCCGCCCCCATTTCCATGGGCACACGCAGCATACATCCCTGTGGTTTCTGACAAGTCAAAAGAGACACAGAGCACACACTTCGTCCTTCCCTGAATCAACTCCTCGAGGCAGGGTTTTCTGCATGTAGTGAACGGCCTCAACCAAGGCGCGCCCTAGCTAGGCCTCTGGGCCCGTGCCTCTTCAGAAGCCTGCAGTGCTACAGGAAAAACTGTGCTTTAGTGGCAATAGGAACGCAAGCCGACTTTCTCCTGGAGGCAGGGTGACTTCAGGTAGGAGGTCCTGGTTGGAAGGCGAAGCCTAGTGTTTTTTTTTCAGTGCCAATCAGAGTAGGGAATGAGTGCGACTTCCACGGCATGTTGGAACCTGCTAGAACCGTGCCCGTGAACCTGTGGTAGTGCTGGGGAAATCAAGCTGTCCCAAGAAAGAGTGTACTGTTTTGCCCATCACTCGGCATACACAGTGTGAGTACGAAGGCCTACGGGCCTGGATGTTGTTTAGAAGAGCCAGGGGAGCCTGGGGGTACTCAGTGTTCTTGCAGGGAATAGGGTTTCCAGGCGAGGCACCTAGGTGTCCCGCAAAGCGTACTGGCGTTCAAATGCTGCAAAGCAGCGACTACGGCCTCATGGAAACTGCTGCACGCCTCCGCTTCTGCAGAGCAATTCAGGGCCTTACCTCGAGGCAAGTCCTCACGTTGAGTGTCCCGTGAGCGACCCCGCATGGTAGGATGCTGACTTTCTCCTTGAGTAGAGAGACTTCAGGTACGAGGTCCTCTAAGAATTCTAAGCAGAGTGTTTTCTCATGGCAGCTCAAACGAGGGCAATGTCGAAGACTTCCAGGCCATGTTGGACTGCCTAGAAATGTGGTTCTGCTGTTGTCCGAGGGCTCTGGAAATGTAGCACGCCTGAAGTAACGTGCAGTGTGTTGCCCATCACTCGGCAGACACAGAGGGCCTCCGAGGGACCTATGGGCCTCGATGTTGCTCAGTAGGCCCACAGGGGTGTGGGGGTACTCAGTGATCTTGGAACGAAAATGATGCTCACCCGAGGGGCCTAGGAGTTCTCAAAGGGTACCTTCTTTAAAATAAAGCAGAACAGCGACTAAGAGCTCATGGGAAGAGCTGCCTGCCTCCCGTTCTGCATGGCTACTCGGGGCCTTACCTCGAGGCAAGGACTCACGTTGAGATTCCCTTTAGCTCTAGAGCATTACAAGAAGAGAGCCACCCCGGCCATGGAAGCACCCTGTGTAGCCAGAGAAAACCCATTTTCTTCCCAGACCCATGCCTACGGCATCCAGAGGCCTGACAACAGCAGAGAATTTCAGGGAGCTTCCAGGGAGCATGAATGGGGCTTTCCAAATGGAAAAGCAAGGCTAGTACCATCCCGCCCCCATTTCCATGGGCACACGCAGCATACATCCCTGTGGTTTCTGACAAGTCAAAAGAGACACAGAGCACACACTGGTTCCTTCCCTGAATCAACTTCTCGAGGCAGAGTGTTCTGCATCTAGTGAACGGCCTCAACCAAGGCACGCCCTAGCTAGGCCTCTGGGCCCGGGCCTCTTCAGAAGCCTGCAGTGCTACAGGAAGAACTGTGCTTTAGTTGCAATAGGCAAGCAATCCGCCTTTCTCCTGGAGGCAGGGTGACTTCAGGTAGGAGGTCCTGGTTGGAAGGCGAAGCCTAGTGTTTTTTTTCAGTGCCAATCAGAGTAGGGAATGAGTGCGACTTCCACGGCATGTTGGAACCTGCTAGAACCGTGCCCGTGAACCTGTGGTAGTGCTGGGGTAATCAAGCTGTCCCAAGAAAGAGTGTACTGTTTTGCCCATCACTCGGCATACACAGTGTGAGTACGAAGGCCTACGGGCCTGGATGTTGTTTAGAAGAGCCAGGGGAGCCTGGGGGTACTCAGTGTTCTTGCAGGGAATAGGGTTTCCAGGCGAGGCACCTAGGTGTCCCGCAAAGCGTACTGGCGTTCAAATGCTGCAGAGCAGCGACTATGGCCTCATGGAAACTGCTGCACGCCTCCGCTTCTGCAGAGCAATTCAGGGCCTTACCTCGAGGCAAGTCCTCACGTTGAGTGTCCCGTGAGCGACACCGCATGGTAGGATGCTGACTTTCTCCTTGAGTAGAGAGACTTCAGGTACGAGGTCCTCTAAGAATTCTAAGCAGAGTGTTTTCTCATGGCAGCTCAAACGAGGGCAATGTCGAAGACTTCCAGGCCATGTTGGACTGCCTAGAAATGTGGTTCTGCTGTTGTTCGAGGGCTCTGGAAATGTAGCACGCCTGAAGTAACGTGCAGTGTGTTGCCCATCACTCGGCAGACACAGAGGGCCTCCGAGGGACCTATGGGCCTCGATGTTGCTCAGTAGGCCCACAGGGGTGTGGGGGTACTCAGTGACCTTGGAACGAAAATGATGCTCACCCGAGGGGCCTAGGAGTTCTCAAAGGGTACCTTCTTTAAAATAAAGCAGAACAGCGACTAAGAGCTCATGGGAAGAGCTGCCTGCCTCCCGTTCTGCATGGCTACTCGGGGCCTTACCTCGAGGCAAGGACTCACGTTGAGATTCCCTTTAGCTCTAGAGCATGGCTAGATGAGCCCCACCCCGGCCATGGAAGCACCCTGTGTAGCCAGAGAAAACCCATTTTCTTCCCAGACCCATGCCTACGGCGTCCAGAGGCCTGACAACAGCAGAGAATTTCAGGGAGCTTCCAGGGAGCATGAATGGGGCTTTCCAAATGGAAAAGCAAGGCTAGTACCATCCCGCCCCCATTTCCATGGGCACACGCAGCATACATCCCTGTGGTTTCTGACAAGTCAAAAGAGACACAGAGCACACACTTCGTCCTTCCCTGAATCAACTCCTCGAGGCAGGGTGTCCTGCATGTAGTGAACGGCCTCAACCAAGGCGCGCCCTAGCTAGACCTCTGGGCCCGTGCCTCTTCAGAAGCCTGCAGTGCTACAGGAAAAACTGTGCTTTAGTGGCAATAGGAACGCAAGCCGACTTTCTCCTGGAGGCAGGGTGACTTCAGGTAGGAGGTCCTGGTTGGAAGGCGAAGCCTAGTGTTTTTTTTTCAGTGCCAATCAGAGTAGGGAATGAGTGCGACTTCCACGGCATGTTGGAACCTGCTAGAACCGTGCCCGTGAACCTGTGGTAGTGCTGGGGAAATCAAGCTGTCCCAAGAAAGAGTGTACTGTTTTACCCATCACTCGGCATACACAGTGAGTACGAAGGCCTACGGGCCTGGATGTTGTTTAGAAGAGCCAGGGGAGCCTGGGGGTACTCAGTGTTCTTGCAGGGAATAGGGTTTCCAGGCGAGGCACCTAGGTGTCCCGCAAAGCGTACTGGCGTTCAAATGCTGCAGAGCAGCGGCTACTGCCTCATGGAAACTGCTGTACGCCTCCGCTTCTGCAGAGCAATTCAGGGCCTTACCTCGAGGCAAGTCCTCACGTTGAGTGTCCCGTGAGCGACACCGCATGGTAGGATGCTGACTTTCTCCTTGAGTAGAGAGACTTCAGGTACGAGGTCCTCTAAGAATTCTAAGCAGAGTGTTTTCTCATGGCAGCTCAAACGAGGGCAATGTCGAAGACTTCCAGGCCATGTTGGACTGCCTAGAAATGTGGTTCTGCTGTTGTTCGAGGGCTCTGGAAATGTAGCACGTCTGAAGTAACGTGCAGTGTGTTGCCCATCACTCGGCAGACACAGAGGGCCTCCGAGGGACCTATGGGCCTCGATGTTGCTCAGTAGGACCACAGGGGTGTGGGGGTACTCAGTGATCTTGGAACGAAAATGATGCTCACCCGAGGGGCCTAGGAGTTCTCAAAGGGTACCTTCTTTCAAATAAAGCAGAACAGCGACTAAGAGCTCATGGGAAGAGCTGCCTGCCTCCCGTTCTGCATGGCTACTCGGGGCCTTACCTCGAGGCAAGGACTCACGTTGAGATTCCCTTTAGCTCTAGAGCATGGCTAGATGAGCCCCACCCCGGCCATGGAAGCACCCTGTGTAGCCAGAGAAAACCCATTTTCTTCCCAGACCCATGCCTACGGCGTCCAGAGGCCTGACAACAGCAGAGAATTTCAGGGAGCTTCCAGGGAGCATGAATGGGGCTTTCCAAATGGAAAAGCAAGGCTAGTACCATCCCGCCCCCATTTCCATGGGCACACGCAGCATACATCCCTGTGGTTTCTGACAAGTCAAAAGAGACACAGAGCACACACTTCGTCCTTCCCTGAATCAACTCCTCGAGGCAGGGTGTTCTGCATGTAGTGAACGGCCTCAACCAAGGCGCGCCCTAGCTAGACCTCTGGGCCCGTGCCTCTTCAGAAGCCTGCAGTGCTACAGGAAAAACTGTGCTTTAGTGGCAATAGGAACGCAAGCCGACTTTCTCCTGGAGGCAGGGTGACTTCAGGTAGGAGGTCCTGGTTGGAAGGCGAAGCTTAGTGTTTTTTTTTCAGTGCCAATCAGAGTAGGGAATGAGTGCGACTTCCACGGCATGTTGGAACCTGCTAGAACCGTGCCCGTGAACCTGTGGTAGTGCTGGGGAAATCAAGCTGTCCCAAGAAAGAGTGTACTGTTTTGCCCATCACTCGGCATACACAGTGTGAGTACGAAGGCCTACGGGCCTGGATGTTGTTTAGAAGAGCCAGGGGAGCCTGGGGGTACTCAGTGTTCTTGCAGGGAATAGGGTTTCCAGGCGAGGCACCTAGGTGTCCCGCAAAGCGTACTGGCGTTCAAATGCTGCAGAGCAGCGGCTACCGCCTCATGGAAACTGCTGCACGCCTCTGCTTCTGCAGAGCAATTCAGGGCCTTACCTCGAGGCAAGTCCTCACGTTGAGTGTCCCGTGAGCGACACCGCATGGTAGGATGCTGACTTTCTCCTTGAGTAGAGAGACTTCAGGTACGAGGTCCTCTAAGAATTCTAAGCAGAGTGTTTTCTCATGGCAGCTCAAACGAGGGCAATGTCGAAGACTTCCAGGCCATGTTGGACTGCCTAGAAATGTGGTTCTGCTGTTGTTCGAGGGCTCTGGAAATGTAGCACGCCTGAAGTAACGTGCAGTGTGTTGCCCATCACTCGGCAGACACAGAGGGCCTCCGAGGGACCTATGGGCCTCGATGTTGCTCAGTAGGCCCACAGGGGTGTGGGGGTACTCAGTGATCTTGGAACGAAAATGATGCTCACCCGAGGGGCCTAGGAGTTCTCAAAGGGTACCTTCTTTAAAATAAAGCAGAACAGCGACTAAGAGCTCATGGGAAGTGCTGCCTGCCTCCCGTTCTGCATGGCTACTCGGGGCCTTACCTCGAGGCAAGGACTCACGTTGAGATTCCCTTTAGCTCTAGAGCATGGCTAGATGAGCCCCACCCCGGCCATGGAAGCACCCTGTGTAGCCAGAGAAAACCCATTTTCTTCCCAGACCCATGCCTACGGCGTCCAGAGGCCTGACAACAGCAGAGAATTTCAGGGAGCTTCCAGGGAGCATGAATGGGGCTTTCCAAATGGAAAAGCAAGGCTAGTACCATCCCGCCCCCATTTCCATGGGCACACGCAGCATACATCCCTGTGGTTTCTGACAAGTCAAAAGAGACACAGAGCACACACTGGTTCCTTCCCTGAATCAACTTCTCGAGGCAGAGTGTTCTGCATCTAGTGAACGGCCTCAACCAAGGCACGCCCTAGCTAGGCCTCTGGGCCCGGGCCTCTTCAGAAGCCTGCAGTGCTACAGGAAGAACTGTGCTTTAGTTGCAATAGGCAAGCAATCCGCCTTTCTCCTGGAGGCAGGGTGACTTCAGGTAGGAGGTCCTGGTTGGAAGGCGAAGCCTAGTGTTTTTTTTCAGTGCCAATCAGAGTAGGGAATGAGTGCAACTTCCACGGCATGTTGGAACCTGCTAGAACCGTGCCCGTGAACCTGTGGTAGTGCTGGGGAAATCAAGCTGTCCCAAGAAAGAGTGTACTGTTTTGCCCATCACTCGGCATACACAGTGTGAGTACGAAGGCCTACGGGCCTGGATGTTGTTTAGAAGAGCCAGGGGAGCCTGGGGGTACTCAGTGTTCTTGCAGGGAATAGGGTTTCCAGGCGAGGCACCTAGGTGTCCCGCAAAGCGTACTGGCGTTCAAATGCTGCAGAGCAGCGGCTACCGCCTCATGGAAACTGCTGCACGCCTCCGCTTCTGCAGAGCAATTCAGGGCCTTACCTCGAGGCAAGTCCTCACGTTGAGTGTCCCGTGAGCGACACCGCATGGTAGGATGCTGACTTTCTCCTTGAGTAGAGAGACTTCAGGTACGAGGTCCTCTAAGAATTCTAAGCAGAGTGTTTTCTCATGGCAGCTCAAACGAGGGCAATGTCGAAGACTTCCAGGCCATGTTGGACTGCCTAGAAATGTGGTTCTGCTGTTGTTCGAGGGCTCTGGAAATGTAGCACGCCTGAAGTAACGTGCAGTGTGTTGCCCATCACTCGGCAGACACAGAGGGCCTCCGAGGGACCTATGGGCCTCGATGTTGCTCAGTAGGCCCACAGGGGTGTGGGGGTACTCAGTGACCTTGGAACGAAAATGATGCTCACCCGAGGGGCCTAGGAGTTCTCAAAGGGTACCTTCTTTAAAATAAAGCAGAACAGCGACTAAGAGCTCATGGGAAGAGCTGCCTGCCTCCCGTTCTGCATGGCTACTCGGGGCCTTACCTCGAGGCAAGGACTCACGTTGAGATTCCCTTTAGCTCTAGAGCATTACAAGAAGAGAGCCACCCCGGCCATGGAAGCACCCTGTGTAGACAGAGAAAACCCATTTTCTTCCCAGACCCATGCCTACGGCGTCCAGAGGCCTGACAACAGCAGAGAATTTCAGGGAGCTTCCAGGGAGCATGAATGGGGCTTTCCAAATGGAAAAGCAAGGCTAGTACCATCCCGCCCCCATTTCCATGGGCACACGCAGCATACATCCCTGTGGTTTCTGACAAGTCAAAAGAGACACAGAGCACACACTGGTTCCTTCCCTGAATCAACTTCTCGAGGCAGAGTGTTCTGCATCTAGTGAACGGCCTCAACCAAGGCACGCCCTAGCTAGGCCTCTGGGCCCGGGCCTCTTCAGAAGCCTGCAGTGCTACAGGAAGAACTGTGCTTTAGTTGCAATAGGCAAGCAATCCGCCTTTCTCCTGGAGGCAGGGTGACTTCAGGTAGGAGGTCCTGGTTGGAAGGCGAAGCCTAGTGTTTTTTTTCAGTGCCAATCAGAGTAGGGAATGAGTGCAACTTCCACGGCATGTTGGAACCTGCTAGAACCGTGCCCGTGAACCTGTGGTAGTGCTGGGGAAATCAAGCTGTCCCAAGAAAGAGTGTACTGTTTTGCCCATCACTCGGCATACACAGTGTGAGTACGAAGGCCTACGGGCCTGGATGTTGTTTAGAAGAGCCAGGGGAGCCTGGGGGTACTCAGTGTTCTTGCAGGGAATAGGGTTTCCAGGCGAGGCACCTAGGTGTCCCGCAAAGCGTACTGGCGTTCAAATGCTGCAGAGCAGCGGCTACCGCCTCATGGAAACTGCTGCACGCCTCCGCTTCTGCAGAGCAATTCAGGGCCTTACCTCGAGGCAAGTCCTCACGTTGAGTGTCCCGTGAGCGACACCGCATGGTAGGATGCTGACTTTCTCCTTGAGTAGAGAGACTTCAGGTACGAGGTCCTCTAAGAATTCTAAGCAGAGTGTTTTCTCATGGCAGCTCAAACGAGGGCAATGTCGAAGACTTCCAGGCCATGTTGGACTGCCTAGAAATGTGGTTCTGCTGTTGTTCGAGGGCTCTGGAAATGTAGCACGCCTGAAGTAACGTGCAGTGTGTTGCCCATCACTCGGCACACACAGAGGGCCTCCGAGGGACCTATGGGCCTCGATGTTGCTCAGTAGGACCACAGGGGTGTGGGGGTACTCAGTGACCTTGGAACGAAAATGATGCTCACCCGAGGAGCCTAGGAGTTCTCAAAGGGTACCTTCTTTAAAATAAAGCAGAACAGCGACTAAGAGCTCATGGGAAGAGCTGCCTGCCTCCCGTTCGGCATGGCTACTCGGGGCCTTACCTCGAGGCAAGGACTCACGTTGAGATTCCCTTTAGCTCTAGAGCATGGCTAGATGAGCCCCACCCCGGCCATGGAAGCACCCTGTGTAGCCAGAGAAAACCCATTTTCTTCCCAGACCCATGCCTACGGCGTCCAGAGGCCTGACAACAGCAGAGAATTTCAGGGAGCTTCCAGGGAGCATGAATGGGGCTTTCCAAATGGAAAAGCAAGGCTAGTACCATCCCGCCCCCATTTCCATGGGCACACGCAGCATACATCCCTGTGGTTTCTGACAAGTCAAAAGAGACACAGAGCACACACTTCGTCCTTCCCTGAATCAACTCCTCGAGGCAGGGTGTTCTGCATGTAGTGAACGGCCTCAACCAAGGCGCGCCCTAGCTAGACCTCTGGGCCCGTGCCTCTTCAGAAGCCTGCAGTGCTACAGGAAAAACTGTGCTTTAGTGGCAATAGGAACGCAAGCCGACTTTCTCCTGGAGGCAGGGTGACTTCAGGTAGGAGGTCCTGGTTGGAAGGCGAAGCCTAGTGTTTTTTTTTCAGTGCCAATCAGAGTAGGGAATGAGTGCGACTTCCACGGCATGTTGGAACCTGCTAGAACCGTGCCCGTGAACCTGTGGTAGTGCTGGGGAAATCAAGCTGTCCCAAGAAAGAGTGTACTGTTTTACCCATCACTCGGCATACACAGTGAGTACGAAGGCCTACGGGCCTGGATGTTGTTTAGAAGAGCCAGGGGAGCCTGGGGGTACTCAGTGTTCTTGCAGGGAATAGGGTTTCCAGGCGAGGCACCTAGGTGTCCCGCAAAGCGTACTGGCGTTCAAATGCTGCAGAGCAGCGGCTACTGCCTCATGGAAACTGCTGTACGCCTCCGCTTCTGCAGAGCAATTCAGGGCCTTACCTCGAGGCAAGTCCTCACGTTGAGTGTCCCGTGAGCGACACCGCATGGTAGGATGCTGACTTTCTCCTTGAGTAGAGAGACTTCAGGTACGAGGTCCTCTAAGAATTCTAAGCAGAGTGTTTTCTCATGGCAGCTCAAACGAGGGCAATGTCGAAGACTTCCAGGCCATGTTGGACTGCCTAGAAATGTGGTTCTGCTGTTGTTCGAGGGCTCTGGAAATGTAGCACGCCTGAAGTAACGTGCAGTGTGTTGCCCATCACTCGGCAGACACAGAGGGCCTCCGAGGGACCTATGGGCCTCGATGTTGCTCAGTAGGACCACAGGGGTGTGGGGGTACTCAGTGATCTTGGAACGAAAATGATGCTCACCCGAGGGGCCTAGGAGTTCTCAAAGGGTACCTTCTTTCAAATAAAGCAGAACAGCGACTAAGAGCTCATGGGAAGAGCTGCCTGCCTCCCGTTCTGCATGGCTACTCGGGGCCTTACCTCGAGGCAAGGACTCACGTTGAGATTCCCTTTAGCTCTAGAGCATGGCTAGATGAGCCCCACCCCGGCCATGGAAGCACCCTGTGTAGCCAGAGAAAACCCATTTTCTTCCCAGACCCATGCCTACGGCGTCCAGAGGCCTGACAACAGCAGAGAATTTCAGGGAGCTTCCAGGGAGCATGAATGGGGCTTTCCAAATGGAAAAGCAAGGCTAGTACCATCCCGCCCCCATTTCCATGGGCACACGCAGCATACATCCCTGTGGTTTCTGACAAGTCAAAAGAGACACAGAGCACACACTTCGTCCTTCCCTGAATCAACTCCTCGAGGCAGGGTGTTCTGCATGTAGTGAACGGCCTCAACCAAGGCGCGCCCTAGCTAGACCTCTGGGCCCGTGCCTCTTCAGAAGCCTGCAGTGCTACAGGAAAAACTGTGCTTTAGTGGCAATAGGAACGCAAGCCGACTTTCTCCTGGAGGCAGGGTGACTTCAGGTAGGAGGTCCTGGTTGGAAGGCGAAGCTTAGTGTTTTTTTTTCAGTGCCAATCAGAGTAGGGAATGAGTGCGACTTCCACGGCATGTTGGAACCTGCTAGAACCGTGCCCGTGAACCTGTGGTAGTGCTGGGGAAATCAAGCTGTCCCAAGAAAGAGTGTACTGTTTTGCCCATCACTCGGCATACACAGTGTGAGTACGAAGGCCTACGGGCCTGGATGTTGTTTAGAAGAGCCAGGGGAGCCTGGGGGTACTCAGTGTTCTTGCAGGGAATAGGGTTTCCAGGCGAGGCACCTAGGTGTCCCGCAAAGCGTACTGGCGTTCAAATGCTGCAGAGCAGCGGCTACCGCCTCATGGAAACTGCTGCACGCCTCTGCTTCTGCAGAGCAATTCAGGGCCTTACCTCGAGGCAAGTCCTCACGTTGAGTGTCCCGTGAGCGACACCGCATGGTAGGATGCTGACTTTCTCCTTGAGTAGAGAGACTTCAGGTACGAGGTCCTCTAAGAATTCTAAGCAGAGTGTTTTCTCATGGCAGCTCAAACGAGGGCAATGTCGAAGACTTCCAGGCCATGTTGGACTGCCTAGAAATGTGGTTCTGCTGTTGTTCGAGGGCTCTGGAAATGTAGCACGCCTGAAGTAACGTGCAGTGTGTTGCCCATCACTCGGCAGACACAGAGGGCCTCCGAGGGACCTATGGGCCTCGATGTTGCTCAGTAGGCCCACAGGGGTGTGGGGGTACTCAGTGATCTTGGAACGAAAATGATGCTCACCCGAGGGGCCTAGGAGTTCTCAAAGGGTACCTTCTTTAAAATAAAGCAGAACAGCGACTAAGAGCTCATGGGAAGTGCTGCCTGCCTCCCGTTCTGCATGGCTACTCGGGGCCTTACCTCGAGGCAAGGACTCACGTTGAGATTCCCTTTAGCTCTAGAGCATGGCTAGATGAGCCCCACCCCGGCCATGGAAGCACCCTGTGTAGCCAGAGAAAACCCATTTTCTTCCCAGACCCATGCCTACGGCGTCCAGAGGCCTGACAACAGCAGAGAATTTCAGGGAGCTTCCAGGGAGCATGAATGGGGCTTTCCAAATGGAAAAGCAAGGCTAGTACCATCCCGCCCCCATTTCCATGGGCACACGCAGCATACATCCCTGTGGTTTCTGACAAGTCAAAAGAGACACAGAGCACACACTGGTTCCTTCCCTGAATCAACTTCTCGAGGCAGAGTGTTCTGCATCTAGTGAACGGCCTCAACCAAGGCACGCCCTAGCTAGGCCTCTGGGCCCGGGCCTCTTCAGAAGCCTGCAGTGCTACAGGAAGAACTGTGCTTTAGTTGCAATAGGCAAGCAATCCGCCTTTCTCCTGGAGGCAGGGTGACTTCAGGTAGGAGGTCCTGGTTGGAAGGCGAAGCCTAGTGTTTTTTTTCAGTGCCAATCAGAGTAGGGAATGAGTGCAACTTCCACGGCATGTTGGAACCTGCTAGAACCGTGCCCGTGAACCTGTGGTAGTGCTGGGGAAATCAAGCTGTCCCAAGAAAGAGTGTACTGTTTTGCCCATCACTCGGCATACACAGTGTGAGTACGAAGGCCTACGGGCCTGGATGTTGTTTAGAAGAGCCAGGGGAGCCTGGGGGTACTCAGTGTTCTTGCAGGGAATAGGGTTTCCAGGCGAGGCACCTAGGTGTCCCGCAAAGCGTACTGGCGTTCAAATGCTGCAGAGCAGCGGCTACCGCCTCATGGAAACTGCTGCACGCCTCCGCTTCTGCAGAGCAATTCAGGGCCTTACCTCGAGGCAAGTCCTCACGTTGAGTGTCCCGTGAGCGACACCGCATGGTAGGATGCTGACTTTCTCCTTGAGTAGAGAGACTTCAGGTACGAGGTCCTCTAAGAATTCTAAGCAGAGTGTTTTCTCATGGCAGCTCAAACGAGGGCAATGTCGAAGACTTCCAGGCCATGTTGGACTGCCTAGAAATGTGGTTCTGCTGTTGTTCGAGGGCTCTGGAAATGTAGCACGCCTGAAGTAACGTGCAGTGTGTTGCCCATCACTCGGCAGACACAGAGGGCCTCCGAGGGACCTATGGGCCTCGATGTTGCTCAGTAGGCCCACAGGGGTGTGGGGGTACTCAGTGACCTTGGAACGAAAATGATGCTCACCCGAGGGGCCTAGGAGTTCTCAAAGGGTACCTTCTTTAAAATAAAGCAGAACAGCGACTAAGAGCTCATGGGAAGAGCTGCCTGCCTCCCGTTCTGCATGGCTACTCGGGGCCTTACCTCGAGGCAAGGACTCACGTTGAGATTCCCTTTAGCTCTAGAGCATGGCTAGATGAGCCCCACCCCGGCCATGGAAGCACCCTGTGTAGCCAGAGAAAACCCATTTTCTTCCCAGACCCATGCCTACGGCGTCCAGAGGCCTGACAACAGCAGAGAATTTCAGGGAGCTTCCAGGGAGCATGAATGGGGCTTTCCAAATGGAAAAGCAAGGCTAGTACCATCCCGCCCCCATTTCCATGGGCACACGCAGCATACATCCCTGTGGTTTCTGACAAGTCAAAAGAGACACAGAGCACACACTGGTTCCTTCCCTGAATCAACTTCTCGAGGCAGAGTGTTCTGCATCTAGTGAACGGCCTCAACCAAGGCACGCCCTAGCTAGGCCTCTGGGCCCGGGCCTCTTCAGAAGCCTGCAGTGCTACAGGAAGAACTGTGCTTTAGTTGCAATAGGCAAGCAATCCGCCTTTCTCCTGGAGGCAGGGTGACTTCAGGTAGGAGGTCCTGGTTGGAAGGCGAAGCCTAGTGTTTTTTTTCAGTGCCAATCAGAGTAGGGAATGAGTGCAACTTCCACGGCATGTTGGAACCTGCTAGAACCGTGCCCGTGAACCTGTGGTAGTGCTGGGGAAATCAAGCTGTCCCAAGAAAGAGTGTACTGTTTTGCCCATCACTCGGCATACACAGTGTGAGTACGAAGGCCTACGGGCCTGGATGTTGTTTAGAAGAGCCAGGGGAGCCTGGGGGTACTCAGTGTTCTTGCAGGGAATAGGGTTTCCAGGCGAGGCACCTAGGTGTCCCGCAAAGCGTACTGGCGTTCAAATGCTGCAGAGCAGCGGCTACCGCCTCATGGAAACTGCTGCACGCCTCCGCTTCTGCAGAGCAATTCAGGGCCTTACCTCGAGGCAAGTCCTCACGTTGAGTGTCCCGTGAGCGACACCGCATGGTAGGATGCTGACTTTCTCCTTGAGTAGAGAGACTTCAGGTACGAGGTCCTCTAAGAATTCTAAGCAGAGTGTTTTCTCATGGCAGCTCAAACGAGGGCAATGTCGAAGACTTCCAGGCCATGTTGGACTGCCTAGAAATGTGGTTCTGCTGTTGTTCGAGGGCTCTGGAAATGTAGCACGCCTGAAGTAACGTGCAGTGTGTTGCCCATCACTCGGCACACACAGAGGGCCTCCGAGGGACCTATGGGCCTCGATGTTGCTCAGTAGGACCACAGGGGTGTGGGGGTACTCAGTGACCTTGGAACGAAAATGATGCTCACCCGAGGAGCCTAGGAGTTCTCAAAGGGTACCTTCTTTAAAATAAAGCAGAACAGCGACTAAGAGCTCATGGGAAGAGCTGCCTGCCTCCCGTTCGGCATGGCTACTCGGGGCCTTACCTCGAGGCAAGGACTCACGTTGAGATTCCCTTTAGCTCTAGAGCATGGCTAGATGAGCCCCACCCCGGCCATGGAAGCACCCTGTGTAGCCAGAGAAAACCCATTTTCTTCCCAGACCCATGCCTACGGCGTCCAGAGGCCTGGCAACAGCAGAGAATTTCAGGGAGCTTCCAGGGAGCATGAATGGGGCTTTCCAAATGGAAAAGCAAGGCTAGTACCATCCCGCCCCCATTTCCATGGGCACCCGCAGCATACATCCCTGTGGTTTCTGACAAGTCAAAAGAGACACAGAGCACACACTTCGTCCTTCCCTGAATCAACTCCTCGAGGCAGGGTGTTCTGCATGTAGTGAACGGCCTCAACCAAGGCGCGCCCTAGCTAGACCTCTGGGCCCTTGCCTCTTCAGAAGCCTGCAGTGCTACAGGAAAAACTGTGCTTTAGTGGCAATAGGAACGCAAGCCGACTTTCTCCTGGAGGCAGGGTGACTTCAGGTAGGAGGTCCTGGTTGGAAGGTGAAGCCTAGTGTTTTTTTTTCAGTGCCAATCAGAGTAGGTAATGAGTGCGACTTCCACGGCATGTTGGAACCTGCTAGAACCGTGCCCGTGAACCTGTGGTAGTGCTGGGGTAATCAAGCTGTCCCAAGAAAGAGTGTACTGTTTTGCCCATCACTAGGCATACACAGTGTGAGTACGAAGGCCTACGGGCCTGGATGTTGTTTAGAAGAGCCAGGGGAGCCTGGGGGTACTCAGTGTTCTTGCAGGGAATAGGGTTTCCAGGCGAGGCACCTAGGTGTCCCGCAAAGCGTACTGGCGTTCAAATGCTGCAGAGCAGCGACTACGGCCTCATGGAAACTGCTGCACGCCTCCGCTTCTGCAGAGCAATTCAGGGCCTTACCTCGAGGCAAGTCCTCACGTTGAGTGTCCCGTGAGCGACACCGCATGGTAGGATGCTGACTTTCTCCTTGAGTAGAGAGACTTCAGGTACGAGGTCCTCTAAGAATTCTAAGCAGAGTGTTTTCTCATGGCAGCTCAAACGAGGGCAATGTCGAAGACTTCCAGGCCATGTTGGACTGCCTAGAAATGTGGTTCTGCTGTTGTTCGAGGGCTCTGGAAATGTAGCACGCCTGAAGTAACGTGCAGTGTGTTGCCCATCACTCGGCAGACACAGAGGGCCTCCGAGGGACCTATGGGCCTCGATGTTGCTCAGTAGGCCCACAGGGGTGTGGGGGTACTCAGTGACCTTGGAACGAAAATGATGCTCACCCGAGGGGCCTAGGAGTTCTCAAAGGGTACCTTCTTTAAAATAAAGCAGAACAGCGACTAAGAGCTCATGGGAAGAGCTGCCTGCCTCCCGTTCTGCATGGCTACTCGGGGCCTTACCTCGAGGCAAGGACTCACGTTGAGATTCCCTTTAGCTCTAGAGCATGGCTAGATGAGCCCCACCCCGGCCATGGAAGCACCCTGTGTAGCCAGAGAAAACCCATTTTCTTCCCAGACCCATGCCTACGGCGTCCAGAGGCCTGACAACAGCAGAGAATTTCAGGGAGCTTCCAGGGAGCATGAATGGGGCTTTCCAAATGGAAAAGCAAGGCTAGTACCATCCCGCCCCCATTTCCATGGGCACACGCAGCATACATCCCTGTGGTTTCTGACAAGTCAAAAGAGACACAGAGCACACACTTCGTCCTTCCCTGAATCAACTCCTCGAGGCAGGGTGTTCTGCATGTAGTGAACGGCCTCAACCAAGGCGCGCCGTAGCTAGACCTCTGGGCCCGTGCCTCTTCAGAAGCCTGCAGTGCTACAGGAAAAACTGTGCTTTAGTGGCAATAGGAACGCAAGCCGACTTTCTCCTGGAGGCAGGGTGACTTCAGGTAGGAGGTCCTGGTTGGAAGGCGAAGCCTAGTGTTTTTTTTTCAGTGCCAATCAGAGTAGGGAATGAGTGCGACTTCCACGGCATGTTGGAACCTGCTAGAACCGTGCCCGTGAACCTGTGGTAGTGCTGGGGAAATCAAGCTGTCCCAAGAAAGAGTGTACTGTTTTACCCATCACTCGGCATACACAGTGAGTACGAAGGCCTACGGGCCTGGATGTTGTTTAGAAGAGCCAGGGGAGCCTGGGGGTACTCAGTGTTCTTGCAGGGAATAGGGTTTCCAGGCGAGGCACCTAGGTGTCCCGCAAAGCGTACTGGCGTTCAAATGCTGCAGAGCAGCGGCTACCGCCTCATGGAAACTGCTGCACGCCTCCGCTTCTGCAGAGCAATTCAGGGCCTTACCTCGAGGCAAGTCCTCACGTTGAGTGTCCTGTGAGCGACACCGCATGGTAGGATGCTGACTTTCTCCTTGAGTAGAGAGACTTCAGGTACGAGGTCCTCTAAGAATTCTAAGCAGAGTGTTTTCTCATGGCAGCTCAAACGAGGGCAATGTCGAAGACTTCCAGGCCATGTTGGACTGCCTAGAAATGTGGTTCTGCTGTTGTTCGAGGGCTCTGGAAATGTAGCACGCCTGAAGTAACGTGCAGTGTGTTGCCCATCACTCGGCAGACACAGAGGGCCTCCGAGGGACCTATGGGCCTCGATGTTGCTCAGTAGGCCCACAGGGGTGTGGGGGTACTCAGTGATCTTGGAACGAAAATGATGCTCACCCGAGGGGCCTAGGAGTTCTCAAAGGGTACCTTCTTTCAAATAAAGCAGAACAGCGACTAAGAGCTCATGGGAAGAGCTGCCTGCCTCCCGTTCTGCATGGCTACTCGGGGCCTTACCTCGAGGCAAGGACTCACGTTGAGATTCCCTTTAGCTCTAGAGCATGGCTAGATGAGCCCCACCCCGGCCATGGAAGCACCCTGTGTAGCCAGAGAAAACCCATTTTCTTCCCAGACCCATGCCTACGGCGTCCAGAGGCCTGACAACAGCAGAGAATTTCAGGGAGCTTCCAGGGAGCATGAATGGGGCTTTCCAAATGGAAAAGCAAGGCTAGTACCATCCCGCCCCCATTTCCATGGGCACACGCAGCATACATCCCTGTGGTTTCTGACAAGTCAAAAGAGACACAGAGCACACACTTCGTCCTTCCCTGAATCAACTCCTCGAGGCAGGGTGTTCTGCATGTAGTGAACGGCCTCAACCAAGGCGCGCCCTAGCTAGACCTCTGGGCCCGTGCCTCTTCAGAAGCCTGCAGTGCTACAGGAAAAACTGTGCTTTAGTGGCAATAGGAACGCAAGCCGACTTTCTCCTGGAGGCAGGGTGACTTCAGGTAGGAGGTCCTGGTTGGAAGGCGAAGCTTAGTGTTTTTTTTTCAGTGCCAATCAGAGTAGGGAATGAGTGCGACTTCCACGGCATGTTGGAACCTGCTAGAACCGTGCCCGTGAACCTGTGGTAGTGCTGGGGAAATCAAGCTGTCCCAAGAAAGAGTGTACTGTTTTGCCCATCACTCGGCATACACAGTGTGAGTACGAAGGCCTACGGGCCTGGATGTTGTTTAGAAGAGCCAGGGGAGCCTGGGGGTACTCAGTGTTCTTGCAGGGAATAGGGTTTCCAGGCGAGGCACCTAGGTGTCCCGCAAAGCGTACTGGCGTTCAAATGCTGCAGAGCAGCGGCTACCGCCTCATGGAAACTGCTGCACGCCTCCGCTTCTGCAGAGCAATTCAGGGCCTTACCTCGAGGCAAGTCCTCACGTTGAGTGTCCCGTGAGCGACACCGCATGGTAGGATGCTGACTTTCTCCTTGAGTAGAGAGACTTCAGGTACGAGGTCCTCTAAGAATTCTAAGCAGAGTGTTTTCTCATGGCAGCTCAAACGAGGGCAATGTCGAAGACTTCCAGGCCATGTTGGACTGCCTAGAAATGTGGTTCTGCTGTTGTTCGAGGGCTCTGGAAATGTAGCACGCCTGAAGTAACGTGCAGTGTGTTGCCCATCACTCGGCAGACACAGAGGGCCTCCGAGGGACCTATGGGCCTCGATGTTGCTCAGTAGGCCCACAGGGGTGTGGGGGTACTCAGTGATCTTGGAACGAAAATGATGCTCACCCGAGGGGCCTAGGAGTTCTCAAAGGGTACCTTCTTTAAAATAAAGCAGAACAGCGACTAAGAGCTCATGGGAAGTGCTGCCTGCCTCCCGTTCTGCATGGCTACTCGGGGCCTTACCTCAAGGCAAGGACTCACGTTGAGATTCCCTTTAGCTCTAGAGCATGGCTAGATGAGCCCCACCCCGGCCATGGAAGCACCCTGTGTAGCCAGAGAAAACCCATTTTCTTCCCAGACCCATGCCTACGGCGTCCAGAGGCCTGACAACAGCAGAGAATTTCAGGGAGCTTCCAGGGAGCATGAATGGGGCTTTCCAAATGGAAAAGCAAGGCTAGTACCATCCCGCCCCCATTTCCATGGGCACACGCAGCATACATCCCTGTGGTTTCTGACAAGTCAAAAGAGACACAGAGCACACACTGGTTCCTTCCCTGAATCAACTTCTCGAGGCAGAGTGTTCTGCATCTAGTGAACGGCCTCAACCAAGGCACGCCCTAGCTAGGCCTCTGGGCCCGGGCCTCTTCAGAAGCCTGCAGTGCTACAGGAAGAACTGTGCTTTAGTTGCAATAGGCAAGCAATCCGCCTTTCTCCTGGAGGCAGGGTGACTTCAGGTAGGAGGTCCTGGTTGGAAGGCGAAGCCTAGTGTTTTTTTTCAGTGCCAATCAGAGTAGGGAATGAGTGCAACTTCCACGGCATGTTGGAACCTGCTAGAACCGTGCCCGTGAACCTGTGGTAGTGCTGGGGAAATCAAGCTGTCCCAAGAAAGAGTGTACTGTTTTGCCCATCACTCGGCATACACAGTGTGAGTACGAAGGCCTACGGGCCTGGATGTTGTTTAGAAGAGCCAGGGGAGCCTGGGGGTACTCAGTGTTCTTGCAGGGAATAGGGTTTCCAGGCGAGGCACCTAGGTGTCCCGCAAAGCGTACTGGCGTTCAAATGCTGCAGAGCAGCGGCTACCGCCTCATGGAAACTGCTGCACGCCTCCGCTTCTGCAGAGCAATTCAGGGCCTTACCTCGAGGCAAGTCCTCACGTTGAGTGTCCCGTGAGCGACACCGCATGGTAGGATGCTGACTTTCTCCTTGAGTAGAGAGACTTCAGGTACGAGGTCCTCTAAGAATTCTAAGCAGAGTGTTTTCTCATGGCAGCTCAAACGAGGGCAATGTCGAAGACTTCCAGGCCATGTTGGACTGCCTAGAAATGTGGTTCTGCTGTTGTTCGAGGGCTCTGGAAATGTAGCACGCCTGAAGTAACGTGCAGTGTGTTGCCCATCACTCGGCAGACACAGAGGGCCTCCGAGGGACCTATGGGCCTCGATGTTGCTCAGTAGGCCCACAGGGGTGTGGGGGTACTCAGTGACCTTGGAACGAAAATGATGCTCACCCGAGGGGCCTAGGAGTTCTCAAAGGGTACCTTCTTTAAAATAAAGCAGAACAGCGACTAAGAGCTCATGGGAAGAGCTGCCTGCCTCCCGTTCTGCATGGCTACTCGGGGCCTTACCTCGAGGCAAGGACTCACGTTGAGATTCCCTTTAGCTCTAGAGCATGGCTAGATGAGCCCCACCCCGGCCATGGAAGCACCCTGTGTAGCCAGAGAAAACCCATTTTCTTCCCAGACCCATGCCTACGGCGTCCAGAGGCCTGACAACAGCAGAGAATTTCAGGGAGCTTCCAGGGAGCATGAATGGGGCTTTCCAAATGGAAAAGCAAGGCTAGTACCATCCCGCCCCCATTTCCATGGGCACACGCAGCATACATCCCTGTGGTTTCTGACAAGTCAAAAGAGACACAGAGCACACACTTCGTCCTTCCCTGAATCAACTCCTCGAGGCAGGGTGTTCTGCATGTAGTGAACGACCTCAACCCAGGCGCGCCCTAGCTAGACCTCTGGGCCCGTGCCTCTTCAGAAGCCTGCAGTGCTACAGGAAAAACTGTGCTTTAGTGGCAATAGGAACGCAAGCCGACTTTCTCCTGGAGGCAGGGTGAGTTCAGGTAGGAGGTCCTGGTTGGAAGGCGAAGCCTAGTGTTTTTTTTTCAGTGCCAATCAGAGTAGGGAATGAGTGCGACTTCCACGGCATGTTGGAACCTGCTAGAACCGTGCCCGTGAACCTGTGGTAGTGCTGGGGAAATCAAGCTGTCCCAAGAAAGAGTGTACTGTTTTGCCCATCACTCGGCATACACAGTGTGAGTACGAAGGCCTACGGGCCTGGATGTTGTTTAGAAGAGCCAGGGGAGCCTGGGGGTACTCAGTGTTCTTGCAGGGAATAGGGTTTCCAGGCGAGGCACCTAGGTGTCCCGCAAAGCGTACTGGCGTTCAAATGCTGCAGAGCAGCGGCTACCGCCTCATGGAAACTGCTGCACGCCTCCGCTTCTGCAGAGCAATTCAGGGCCTTACCTCGAGGCAAGTCCTCACGTTGAGTGTCCCGTGAGCGACACCGCATGGTAGGATGCTGACTTTCTCCTTGAGTAGAGAGACTTCAGGTACGAGGTCCTCTAAGAATTCTAAGCAGAGTGTTTTCTCATGGCAGCTCAAACGAGGGCAATGTCGAAGACTTCCAGGCCATGTTGGACTGCCTAGAAATGTGGTTCTGCTGTTGTTCGAGGGCTCTGGAAATGTAGCACGCCTGAAGTAACGTGCAGTGTGTTGCCCATCACTCGGCAGACACAGAGGGCCTCCGAGGGACCTATGGGCCTCGATGTTGCTCAGTAGGCCCACAGGGGTGTGGGGGTACTCAGTGATCTTGGAACGAAAATGATGCTCACCCGAGGGGCCTAGGAGTTCTCAAAGGGTACCTTCTTTCAAATAAAGCAGAACAGCGACTAAGAGCTCATGGGAAGAGCTGCCTGCCTCCCGTTCTGCATGGCTACTCGGGGCCTTACCTCGAGGCAAGGACTCACGTTGAGATTCCCTTTAGCTCTAGAGCATGGCTAGATGAGCCCCACCCCGGCCATGGAAGCACCCTGTGTAGCCAGAGAAAACCCATTTTCTTCCCAGACCCATGCCTACGGCGTCCAGAGGCCTGACAACAGCAGAAAATTTCAGGGAGCTTCCAGGGAGCATGAATGGGGCTTTCCAAATGGAAAAGCAAGGCTAGTACCATCCCGCCCCCATTTCCATGGGCACACGCAGCATACATCCCTGTGGTTTCTGACAAGTCAAAAGAGACACAGAGCACACACTGGTTCCTTCCCTGAATCAACTTCTCGAGGCAGAGTGGTCTGCATCTAGTGAACGGCCTCAACCAAGGCACGCCCTAGCTAGGCCTCTGGGCCCGGGCCTCTTCAGAAGCCTGCAGTGCTACAGGAAGAACTGTGCTTTAGTTGCAATAGGCAAGCAATCCGCCTTTCTCCTGGAGGCAGGGTGACTTCAGGTAGGAGGTCCTGGTTGGAAGGCGAAGCCTAGTGTTTTTTTTCAGTGCCAATCAGAGTAGGGAATGAGTGCAACTTCCACGGCATGTTGGAACCTGCTAGAACCGTGCCCGTGAACCTGTGGTAGTGCTGGGGAAATCAAGCTGTCCCAAGAAAGAGTGTACTGTTTTGCCCATCACTCGGCATACACAGTGTGAGTACGAAGGCCTACGGGCCTGGATGTTGTTTAGAAGAGCCAGGGGAACCTGGGGGTACTCAGTGTTCTTGCAGGGAATAGGGTTTCCAGGCGAGGCACCTAGGTGTCCCGCAAAGCGTACTGGCGTTCAAATGCTGCAGAGCAGCGGCTACCGCCTCATGGAAACTGCTGCACGCCTCCGCTTCTGCAGAGCAATTCAGGGCCTTACCTCGAGGCAAGTCCTCACGTTGAGTGTCCCGTGAGCGACACCGCATGGTAGGATGCTGACTTTCTCCTTGAGTAGAGAGACTTCAGGTACGAGGTCCTCTAAGAATTCTAAGCAGAGTGTTTTCTCATGGCAGCTCAAACGAGGGCAATGTCGAAGACTTCCAGGCCATGTTGGACTGCCTAGAAATGTGGTTCTGCTGTTGTTCGAGGGCTCTGGAAATGTAGCACGCCTGAAGTAACGTGCAGTGTGTTGCCCATCACTCGGCAGACACAGAGGGCCTCCGAGGGACCTATGGGCCTCGATGTTGCTCAGTAGGACCACAGGGGTGTGGGGGTACTCAGTGATCTTGGAACGAAAATGATGCTCACCCGAGGGGCCTAGGAGTTCTCAAAGGGTACCTTCTTTCAAATAAAGCAGAACAGCGACTAAGAGCTCATGGGAAGAGCTGCCTGCCTCCCGTTCTGCATGGCTACTCGGGGCCTTACCTCGAGGCAAGGACTCACGTTGAGATTCCCTTTAGCTCTAGAGCATGGCTAGATGAGCCCCACCCCGGCCATGGAAGCACCCTGTGTAGCCAGAGAAAACCCATTTTCTTCCCAGACCCATGCCTACGGCGTCCAGAGGCCTGACAACAGCAGAGAATTTCAGGGAGCTTCCAGGGAGCATGAATGGGGCTTTCCAAATGGAAAAGCAAGGCTACTACCATCCCGCCCCCATTTCCATGGGCACACGCAGCATACATCCCTGTGGTTTCTGACAAGTCAAAAGAGACACAGAGCACACACTTCGTCCTTCCCTGAATCAACTCCTCGAGGCAGGGTGTTCTGCATGTAGTGAACGGCCTCAACCAAGGCGTGCCCTAGCTAGACCTCTGGGCCCGTGCCTCTTCAGAAGCCTGCAGTGCTACAGGAAAAACTGTGCTTTAGTTGCAATAGGAACGCAAGCCGACTTTCTCCTGGAGGCAGGGTGACTTCAGGTAGGAGGTCCTGGTTGGAAGGCGAAGCCTAGTGTTTTTTTTCAGTGCCAATCAGAGTAGGGAATGAGTGCGACTTCCACGGCATGTTGGAACCTGCTAGAACCGTGCCCG
This sequence comes from Eubalaena glacialis, assembly GCF_028564815.1. Classification (NCBI taxonomy): domain Eukaryota; kingdom Metazoa; phylum Chordata; class Mammalia; order Artiodactyla; family Balaenidae; genus Eubalaena; species Eubalaena glacialis. The sequence goes on from NC_083716.1 coordinate 100,554,847, forward strand.
TGAACCTGTGGTAGTGCTGGGGAAATCAAGCTGTCCCAAGAAAGAGTGTACTGTTTTGCCCATCACTCGGCATACACAGTGTGAGTACGAAGGCCTACGGGCCTGGATGTTGTTTAGAAGAGCCAGGGGAGCCTGGGGGTACTCAGTGTTCTTGCAGGGAATAGGGTTTCCAGGCGAGGCACCTAGGTGTCCCGCAAAGCGTACTGGCGTTCAAATGCTGCAGAGCAGCGGCTACCGCCTCATGGAAACTGCTGCACGCCTCCGCTTCTGCAGAGCAATTCAGGGCCTTACCTCGAGGCAAGTCCTCACGTTGAGTGTCCCGTGAGCGACACCGCATGGTAGGATGCTGACTTTCTCCTTGAGTAGAGAGACTTCAGGTACGAGGTCCTCTAAGAATTCTAAGCAGAGTGTTTTCTCATGGCAGCTCAAACGAGGGCAATGTCGAAGACTTCCAGGCCATGTTGGACTGCCTAGAAATGTGGTTCTGCTGTTGTTCGAGGGCTCTGGAAATGTAGCACGCCTGAAGTAACGTGCAGTGTGTTGCCCATCACTCGGCAGACACAGAGGGCCTCCGAGGGACCTATGGGCCTCGATGTTGCTCAGTAGGACCACAGGGGTGTGGGGGTACTCAGTGATCTTGGAACGAAAATGATGCTCACCCGAGGGGCCTAGGAGTTCTCAAAGGGTACCTTCTTTCAAATAAAGCAGAACAGCGACTAAGAGCTCATGGGAAGAGCTGCCTGCCTCCCGTTCTGCATGGCTACTCGGGGCCTTACCTCGAGGCAAGGACTCACGTTGAGATTCCCTTTAGCTCTAGAGCATGGCTAGATGAGCCCCACCCCGGCCATGGAAGCACCCTGTGTAGCCAGAGAAAACCCATTTTCTTCCCAGACCCATGCCTACGGCGTCCAGAGGCCTGACAACAGCAGAGAATTTCAGGGAGCTTCCAGGGAGCATGAATGGGGCTTTCCAAATGGAAAAGCAAGGCTAGTACCATCCCGCCCCCATTTCCATGGGCACACGCAGCATACATCCCTGTGGTTTCTGACAAGTCAAAAGAGACACAGAGCACACACTTCGTCCTTCCCTGAATCAACTCCTCGAGGCAGGGTGTTCTGCATGTAGTGAACGGCCTCAACCAAGGCGCGCCCTAGCTAGACCTCTGGGCCCGTGCCTCTTCAGAAGCCTGCAGTGCTACAGGAAAAACTGTGCTTTAGTGGCAATAGGAACGCAGGCCGACTTTCTCCTGGAGGCAGGGTGACTTCAGGTAGGAGGTCCTGGTTGGAAGGCGAAGCCTAGTGTTTTTTTTTCAGTGCCAATCAGAGTAGGGAATGAGTGCGACTTCCACGGCATGTTGGAACCTGCTAGAACCGTGCCCGTGAACCTGTGGTAGTGCTGGGGAAATCAAGCTGTCCCAAGAAAGAGTGTACTGTTTTGCCCATCACTCGGCATACACAGTGTGAGTACGAAGGCCTACGGGCCTGGATGTTGTTTAGAAGAGCCAGGGGAGCCTGGGGGTACTCAGTGTTCTTGCAGGGAATAGGGTTTCCAGGCGAGGCACCTAGGTGTCCCGCAAAGCGTACTGGCGTTCAAATGCTGCAGAGCAGCGACTACGGCCTTATGGAAACTGCTGCACGCCTCCGCTTCTGCAGAGCAATTCAGGGCCTTACCTCGAGGCAAGTCCTCACGTTGAGTGTCCCGTGAGCGACACCGCATGGTAGGATGCTGACTTTCTCCTTGAGTAGAGAGACTTCAGGTACGAGGTCCTCTAAGAATTCTAAGCAGAGTGTTTTCTCATGGCAGCTCAAACGAGGGCAATGTCGAAGACTTCCAGGCCATGTTGGACTGCCTAGAAATGTGGTTCTGCTGTTGTTCGAGGGCTCTGGAAATGTAGCACGCCTGAAGTAACGTGCAGTGTGTTGCCCATCACTCGGCAGACACAGAGGGCCTCCGAGGGACCTATGGGCCTCGATGTTGCTCAGTAGGCCCACAGGGGTGTGGGGGTACTCAGTGATCTTGGAACGAAAATGATGCTCACCCGAGGGGCCTAGGAGTTCTCAAAGGGTACCTTCTTTAAAATAAAGCAGAACAGCGACTAAGAGCTCATGGGAAGAGCTGCCTGCCTCCCGTTCTGCATGGCTACTCGGGGCCTTACCTCGAGGCAAGGACTCACGTTGAGATTCCCTTTAGCTCTAGAGCATTACAAGAAGAGAGCCACCCCGGCCATGGAAGCACCCTGTGTAGCCAGAGAAAACCCATTTTCTTCCCAGACCCATGCCTACGGCGTCCAGAGGCCTGACAACAGCAGAGAATTTCAGGGAGCTTCCAGGGAGCATGAAAGGGCTTTCCAAATGGAAAAGCAAGGCTAGTACCATCCCGCCCCCATTTCCATGGGCACACGCAGCATACATCCCTGTGGTTTCTGACAAGTCAAAAGAGACACAGAGCACACACTGGTTCCTTCCCTGAATCAACTTCTCGAGGCAGAGTGTTCTGCATCTAGTGAACGGCCTCAACCAAGGCACGCCCTAGCTAGACCTCTGGGCCCATGCCTCTTCAGAAGCCTGCAGTGCTACAGGAAAAACTGTGCTTTAGTGGCAATAGGAACGCAAGCCGACTTTCTCCTGGAGGCAGGGTGACTTCAGGTAGGAGGTCCTGGTTGGAAGGCGAAGCCTAGTGTTTTTTTTCAGTGCCAATCAGAGTAGGGAATGAGTGCGACTTCCACGGCATGTTGGAACCTGCTAGAACCGTGCCCGTGAACCTGTGGTAGTGCTGGGGAAATCAAGCTGTCCCAAGAAAGAGTGTACTGTTTTACCCATCACTCGGCATACACAGTGAGTACGAAGGCCTACGGGCCTGGATGTTGTTTAGAAGAGCCAGGGGAGCCTGGGGGTACTCAGTGTTCTTGCAGGGAATAGGGTTTCCAGGCGAGGCACCTAGGTGTCCCGCAAAGCGTACTGGCGTTCAAATGCTGCAGAGCAGCGACTACGGCCTCATGGAAACTGCTGCACGCCTCCGCTTCTGCAGAGCAATTCAGGGCCTTACCTCGAGGCAAGTCCTCACGTTGAGTGTCCCGTGAGCGACACCGCATGGTAGGATGCTGACTTTCTCCTTGAGTAGAGAGACTTCAGGTACGAGGTCCTCTAAGAATTCTAAGCAGAGTGTTTTCTCATGGCAGCTCAAACGAGGGCAATGTCGAAGACTTCCAGGCCATGTTGGACTGCCTAGAAATGTGGTTCTGCTGTTGTTCGAGGGCTCTGGAAATGTAGCACGCCTGAAGTAACGTGCAGTGTGTTGCCCATCACTCGGCAGACACAGAGGGCCTCCGAGGGACCTATGGGCCTCGATGTTGCTCAGTAGGCCCACAGGGGTGTGGGGGTACTCAGTGATCTTGGAACGAAAATGATGCTCACCCGAGGGGCCTAGGAGTTCTCAAAGGGTACCTTCTTTCAAATAAAGCAGAACAGCGACTAAGAGCTCATGGGAAGAGCTGCCTGCCTCCCGTTCTGCATGGCTACTCGGGGCCTTACCTCGAGGCAAGGACTCACGTTGAGATTCCCTTTAGCTCTAGAGCATGGCTAGATGAGCCCCACCCCGGCCATGGAAGCACCCTGTGTAGCCAGAGAAAACCCATTTTCTTCCCAGACCCATGCCTACGGCGTCCAGAGGCCTGACAACAGCAGAGAATTTCAGGGAGCTTCCAGGGAGCATGAATGGGGCTTTCCAAATGGAAAAGCAAGGCTAGTACCATCCCGCCCCCATTTCCATGGGCACACGCAGCATACATCCCTGTGGTTTCTGACAAGTCAAAAGAGACACAGAGCACACACTTCGTCCTTCCCTGAATCAACTCCTCGAGGCAGGGTGTTCTGCATGTAGTGAACGGCCTCAACCAAGGCGCGCCCTAGCTAGACCTCTGGGCCCGTGCCTCTTCAGAAGCCTGCAGTGCTACAGGAAAAACTGTGCTTTAGTGGCAATAGGAACGCAAGCCGACTTTCTCCTGGAGGCAGGGTGACTTCAGGTAGGAGGTCCTGGTTGGAAGGCGAAGCCTAGTGTTTTTTTTCAGTGCCAATCAGAGTAGGGAATGAGTGCGACTTCCACGGCATGTTGGAACCTGCTAGAACCGTGCCCGTGAACCTGTGGTAGTGCTGGGGAAATCAAGCTGTCCCAAGAAAGAGTGTCCTGTTTTGCCCATCACTCGGCATACACAGTGTGAGTACGAAGGCCTACGGGCCTGGATGTTGTTTAGAAGAGCCAGGGGAGCCTGGGGGTACTCAGTGTTCTTGCAAGGAATAGGGTTTCCAGGCGAGGCACCTAGGTGTCCCGCAAAGCGTACTGGCGTTCAAATGCTGCAGAGCAGCGACTACGGCCTCATGGAAACTGCTGCACGCCTCCGCTTCTGCAGAGCAATTCAGGGCCTTACCTCGAGGCAAGTCCTCACGTTGAGTGTCCCGTGAGCGACACCGCATGGTAGGATGCTGACTTTCTCCTTGAGTAGAGAGACTTCAGGTACGAGGTCCTCTAAGAATTCTAAGCAGAGTGTTTTCTCATGGCAGCTCAAACGAGGGCAATGTCGAAGACTTCCAGGCCATGTTGGACTGCCTAGAAATGTGGTTCTGCTGTTGTTCGAGGGCTCTGGAAATGTAGCACGCCTGAAGTAACGTGCAGTGTGTTGCCCATCACTCGGCAGACACAGAGGGCCTGCGAGGGACCTATGGGCCTCGATGTTGCTCAGTAGGCCCACAGGGGTGTGGGGGTACTCAGTGATCTTGGAACGAAAATGATGCTCACCCGAGGGGCCTAGGAGTTCTCAAAGGGTACCTTCTTTAAAATAAAGCAGAACAGCGACTAAGAGCTCATGGGAAGAGCTGCCTGCCTCCCGCTCTGCATGGCTACTCGGGGCCTTACCTCGAGGCAAGGACTCACGTTGAGATTCCCTTTAGCTCTAGAGCATGGCTAGATGAGCCCCACCCCGGCCATGGAAGCACCCTGTGTAGCCAGAGAAAACCCATTTTCTTCCCAGACCCATGCCTACGGCGTCCAGAGGCCTGACAACAGCAGAGAATTTCAGGGAGCTTCCAGGGAGCATGAATGGGGCTTTCCAAATGGAAAAGCAAGGCTAGTACCATCCCGCCCCCATTTCCATGGGCACACGCAGCATACATCCCTGTGGTTTCTGACAAGTCAAAAGAGACACAGAGCACACACTTCGTCCTTCCCTGAATCAACTCCTCGAGGCAGGGTGTTCTGCATGTAGTGAACGGCCTCAACCAAGGCGCGCCCTAGCTAGACCTCTGGGCCCGTGCCTCTTCAGAAGCCTGCAGTGCTACAGGAAAAACTGTGCTTTAGTGGCAATAGGAACGCAAGCCGACTTTCTCCTGGAGGCAGGGTGACTTCAGGTAGGAGGTCCTGGTTGGAAGGCGAAGCCTAGTGTTTTTTTTCAGTGCCAATCAGAGTAGGGAATGAGTGCGACTTCCACGGCATGTTGGAACCTGCTAGAACCGTGCCCGTGAACCTGTGGTAGTGCTGGGGAAATCAAGCTGTCCCAAGAAAGAGTGTACTGTTTTGCCCATCACTCGGCATACACAGTGTGAGTACGAAGGCCTACGGGCCTGGATGTTGTTTAGAAGAGCCAGGGGAGCCTGGGGGTACTCAGTGTTCTTGCAGGGAATAGGGTTTCCAGGCGAGGCACCTAGGTGTCCCGCAAAGCGTACTGGCGTTCAAATGCTGCAGAGCAGCGGCTACCGCCACATGGAAACTGCTGCACGCCTCCGCTTCTGCAGAGCAATTCAGGGCCTTACCTCGAGGCAAGTCCTCACGTTGAGTGTCCCGTGAGCGACACCGCATGGTAGGATGCTGACTTTCTCCTTGAGTAGAGAGACTTCAGGTACGAGGTCCTCTAAGAATTCTAAGCAGAGTGTTTTCTCATGGCAGCTCAAACGAGGGCAATGTCGAAGACTTCCAGGCCATGTTGGACTGCCTAGAAATGTGGTTCTGCTGTTGTTCGAGGGCTCTGGAAATGTAGCACGCCTGAAGTAACGTGCAGTGTGTTGCCCATCACTCGGCAGACACAGAGGGCCTCCGAGGGACCTATGGGCCTCGATGTTGCTCAGTAGGCCCACAGGGGTGTGGGGGTACTCAGTGATCTTGGAACGAAAATGATGCTCACCCGAGGGGCCTAGGAGTTCTCAAAGGGTACCTTCTTTAAAATAAAGCAGAACAGCGACTAAGAGCTCATGGGAAGAGCTGCCTGCCTCCCGTTCTGCATGGCTACTCGGGGCCTTACCTCGAGGCAAGGACTCACGTTGAGATTCCCTTTAGCTCTAGAGCATGGCTAGATGAGCCCCACCCCGGCCATGGAAGCACCCTGTGTAGCCAGAGAAAACCCATTTTCTTCCCAGACCCATGCCTACGGCGTCCAGAGGCCTGACAACAGCAGAAAATTTCAGGGAGCTTCCAGGGAGCATGAATGGGGCTTTCCAAATGGAAAAGCAAGGCTAGTACCATCCCGCCCCCATTTCCATGGGCACACGCAGCATACATCCCTGTGGTTTCTGACAAGTCAAAAGAGACACAGAGCACACACTTCGTCCTTCCCTGAATCAACTCCTCGAGGCAGGGTGTTCTGCATGTAGTGAACGGCCTCAACCAAGGCGCGCCCTAGCTAGACCTCTGGGCCCGTGCCTCTTCAGAAGCCTGCAGTGCTACAGGAAAAACTGTGCTTTAGTGGCAATAGGAACGCAAGCCGACTTTCTCCTGGAGGCAGGGTGACTTCAGGTAGGAGGTCCTGGTTGGAAGGCGAAGCCTAGTGTTTTTTTTCAGTGCCAATCAGAGTAGGGAATGAGTGCGACTTCCACGGCATGTTGGAACCTGCTAGAACCGTGCCCGTGAACCTGTGGTAGTGCTGGGGAAATCAAGCTGTCCCAAGAAAGAGTGTACTGTTTTGCCCATCACTCGGCATACACAGTGTGAGTACGAAGGCCTACGGGCCTGGATGTTGTTTAGAAGAGCCAGGGGAGCCTGGGGGTACTCAGTGTTCTTGCAGGGAATAGGGTTTCCAGGCGAGGCACCTAGGTGTCCCGCAAAGCGTACTGGCGTTCAAATGCTGCAGAGCAGCGACTACGGCCTCATGGAAACTGCTGCACGCCTCCGCTTCTGCAGAGCAATTCAGGGCCTTACCTCGAGGCAAGTCCTCACGTTGAGTGTCCCGTGAGCGACCCCGCATGGTAGGATGCTGACTTTCTCCTTGAGTAGAGAGACTTCAGGTACGAGGTCCTCTACGAATTCTAAGCAGAGTGTTTTCTCATGGCAGCTCAAACGAGGGCAATGTCGAAGACTTCCAGGCCATGTTGGACTGCCTAGAAATGTGGTTCTGCTGTTGTTCGAGGGCTCTGGAAATGTAGCACGCCTGAAGTAACGTGCAGTGTGTTGCCCATCACTCGGCAGACACAGAGGGCCTCCGAGGGACCTATGGGCCTCGATGTTGCTCAGTAGGACCACAGGGGTGTGGGGGTACTCAGTGACCTTGGAACGAAAATGATGCTCACCCGAGGGGCCTAGGAGTTCTCAAAGGGTACCTTCTTTAAAATAAAGCAGAACAGCGACTAAGAGCTCATGGGAAGAGCTGCCTGCCTCCCGTTCTGCATGGCTACTCGGGGCCTTACCTCGAGGCAAGGACTCACGTTGAGATTCCCTTTAGCTCTAGAGCATGGCTAGATGAGCCCCACCCCGGCCATGGAAGCACCCTGTGTAGCCAGAGAAAACCCATTTTCTTCCCAGACCCATGCCTACGGCGTCCAGAGGCCTGACAACAGCAGAGAATTTCAGGGAGCTTCCAGGGAGCATGAATGGGGCTTTCCAAATGGAAAAGCAAGGCTAGTACCATCCCGCCCCCATTTCCATGGGCACACGCAGCATACATCCCTGTGGTTTCTGACAAGTCAAAAGAGACACAGAGCACACACTTCGTCCTTCCCTGAATCAACTCCTCGAGGCAGGGTGTTCTGCATGTAGTGAACGGCCTCAACCAAGGCGCGCCCTAGCTAGACCTCTGGGCCCTTGCTTCTTCAGAAGCCTGCAGTGCTACAGGAAAAACTGTGCTTTAGTGGCAATAGGAACGCAAGCCGACTTTCTCCTGGAGGCAGGGTGACTTCAGGTACGAGGTCCAGGATGGAAGGCGACGCCGAGTGTTTTTCTCAGTGCAGCTCAGACTAGGGAAAGAGTGCGACTTCCACGGCATGTTGGACCTTGCTACACGGTGTTCGTGATCCTGTGCGAGTGCTGGGGAAATCAAGAATTCCCAAGAAAGAGTGCAGTGTGTTGCCCCATCCCTCGGCAGACACAGAGGGCCTCCGAGGGACTTATGGGCCACGATGTTGCTCATCAGGCCCACAGCAGTGTGGAGGTGGTACTCGGTGATCTTGGAACGAAAATGACGCTCACCCGAGGGGCCTAGGAGTTCCAGAAAGGGTCCTTTTTAAAAATAAAGCAGAACAGCACCTAAGAGCTCATGGAAAGAGCTGCATGCCTCCCTTTCTGCATGGCTACTCAGGGCCTTACCTCGAGGCAAGGACTCACGTGAAGATTCCCTTTAGCTCTAGAGCATGGCAAGATGAGCCCCACCCCGGCCATGGAAGCACCCTGTGTAGCCAGAGAAAACTATTTTCTTCCCAGACCCATGCCTACGGCGTCCAGAGGCCTGACAACAGCAGAGAATTTCAGGGAGCTTCCAGGGAGCATGAATGGGGCTTTCCAAATGGAAAAGCAAGGCTAGTACCATCCCGCCCCCATTTCCATGGGCACACACAGCATACATCCCTGTGGTTTCTGACAAGTCAAAAGAGACACAGAGCACACACTTCGTCCTTCCCTGAATCAACTCCTCGAGGCAGGGTGTTCTGCATGTAGTGAACGGCCTCAACCAAGGCGCGCCCTAGCTAGACCTCTGGGCCCGTGCCTCTTCAGAAGCCTGCAGTGCTACAGGAAAAACTGTGCTTTAGTGGCAATAGGAACGCAAGCCGACTTTCTCCTGGAGGCAGGGTGACTTCAGGTAGGAGGTCCTGGTTGGAAGGCGAAGCCTAGTGTTGTTTTTCAGTGCCAATCAGAGTAGGGAATGAGTGCGACTTCCACGGCATGTTGGAACCTGCTAGAACCGTGCCCGTGAACCTGTGGTAGTGCTGGGGAAATCAAGCTGTCCCAAGAAAGAGTGTACTGTTTTGCCCATCACTCGGCATACACAGTGTGAGTACGAAGGCCTACGGGCCTGGATGTTGTTTAGAAGAGCCAGGGGAGCCTGGGGGTACTCAGTGTTCTTGCAGGGAATAGGGTTTCCAGGCGAGGCAACTAGGTGTCCCGCAAAGCGTACTGGCGTTCAAATGCTGCAGAGCAGCGACTACGGCCTCATGGAAACTGCTGCACGCCTCCGCTTCTGCAGAGCAATTCAGGGCCTTACCTCGAGGCAAGTCCTCACGTTGAGTGTCCCGTGAGCGACACCGCATGGTAGGATGCTGACTTTCTCCTTGAGTAGAGAGACTTCAGGTACGAGGTCCTCTAAGAATTCTAAGCAGAGTGTTTTCTCATGGCAGCTCAAACGAGGGCAATGTCGAAGACTTCCAGGCCATGTTGGACTGCCTAGAAATGTGGTTCTGCTGTTGTTCGAGGGCTCTGGAAATGTAGCACGCCTGAAGTAACGTGCAGTGTGTTGCCCATCACTCGGCAGACACAGAGGGCCTCCGAGGGACCTATGGGCCTCGATGTTGCTCAGTAGGCCCACAGGGGTGTGGGGGTACTCAGTGATCTTGGAACGAAAATGATGCTCACCCGAGGGGCCTAGGAGTTCTCAAAGGGTACCTTCTTTAAAATAAAGCAGAACAGCGACTAAGAGCTCATGGGAAGAGCTGCCTGCCTCCCGTTCTGCATGGCTACTCGGGGCCTTACCTCGAGGCAAGGACTCACGTGGAGATTCCCTTTAGCTCTAGAGCATGGCTAGATGAGCCCCACCCCGGCCATGGAAGCACCCTGTGTAGCCAGAGAAAACCCATTTTCTTCCCAGACCCATGCCTACGGCGTCCAGAGGCCTGACAACAGCAGAGAATTTCAGGGAGCTTCCAGGGAGCATGAATGGGGCTTTCCAAATGGAAAAGCAAGGCTAGTACCATCCCGCCCCCATTTCCATGGGCACACGCAGCATACATCCCTGTGGTTTCTGACAAGTCAAAAGAGACACAGAGCACACACTGGTTCCTTCCCTGAATCAACTTCTCGAGGCAGAGTGGTCTGCATCTAGTGAACGGCCTCAACCAAGGCACGCCCTAGCTAGGCCTCTGGGCCCGGGCCTCTTCAGAAGCCTGCAGTGCTACAGGAAGAACTGTGCTTTAGTTGCAATAGGCAAGCAATCCGCCTTTCTCCTGGAGGCAGGGTGACTTCAGGTAGGAGGTCCTGGTTGGAAGGCGAAGCCTAGTGTTGTTTTTCAGTGCCAATCAGAGTAGGGAATGAGTGCGACTTCCACGGCATGTTGGAACCTGCTAGAACCGTGCCCGTGAACCTGTGGTAGTGCTGGGGAAATCAAGCTGTCCCAAGAAAGAGTGTACTGTTTTGCCCATCACTCGGCATACACAGTGTGAGTACGAAGGCCTACGGGCCTGGATGTTGTTTAGAAGAGCCAGGGGAGCCTGGGGGTACTCAGTGTTCTTGCAGGGAATAGGGTTTCCAGGCGAGGCACCTAGGTGTTCCGCAAAGCGTACTGGCGTTCAAATGCTGCAGAGCAGCGGCTACCGCCTCATGGAAACTGCTGCACGCCTCCGCTTCTGCAGAGCAATTCAGGGCCTTACCTCGAGGCAAGTCCTCACGTTGAGTGTCCCGTGAGCGACACCGCATGGTAGGATGCTGACTTTCTCCTTGAGTAGAGAGACTTCAGGTACGAGGTCCTCTAAGAATTCTAAGCAGAGTGTTTTCTCATGGCAGCTCAAACGAGGGCAATGTCGAAGACTTCCAGGCCATGTTGGACTGCCTAGAAATGTGGTTCTGCTGTTGTTCGAGGGCTCTGGAAATGTAGCACGCCTGAAGTAACGTGCAGTGTGTTGCCCATCACTCGGCAGACACAGAGGGCCTCCGAGGGACCTATGGGCCTCGATGTTGCTCAGTAGGCCCACAGGGGTGTGGGGGTACTCAGTGATCTTGGAACGAAAATGATGCTCACCCGAGGGGCCTAGGAGTTCTCAAAGGGTACCTTCTTTAAAATAAAGCAGAACAGCGACTAAGAGCTCATGGGAAGAGCTGCCTGCCTCCCGTTCTGCATGGCTACTCGGGGCCTTACCTCGAGGCAAGGACTCACGTGGAGATTCCCTTTAGCTCTAGAGCATGGCTAGATGAGCCCCACCCCGGCCATGGAAGCACCCTGTGTAGCCAGAGAAAACCCATTTTCTTCCCAGACCCATGCCTACGGCGTCCAGAGGCCTGACAACAGCAGAGAATTTCAGGGAGCTTCCAGGGAGCATGAATGGGGCTTTCCAAATGGAAAAGCAAGGCTAGTACCATCCCGCCCCCATTTCCATGGGCACACGCAGCATACATCCCTGTGGTTTCTGACAAGTCAAAAGAGACACAGAGCACACACTTCGTCCTTCCCTGAATCAACTCCTCGAGGCAGGGTGTTCTGCATGTAGTGAACGGCCTCAACCAAGGCGCGCCCTAGCTAGACCTCTGGGCCCGTGCCTCTTCAGAAGCCTGCAGTGCTACAGGAAAAACTGTGCTTTAGTGGCAATAGGAACGCAAGCCGACTTTCTCCTGGAGGCAGGGTGACTTCAGGTAGGAGGTCCTGGTTGGAAGGCGAAGCCTAGTGTTTTTTTTCAGTGCCAATCAGAGTAGGGAATGAGTGCGACTTCCACGGCATGTTGGAACCTGCTAGAACCGTGCCCGTGAACCTGTGGTAGTGCTGGGGAAATCAAGCTGTCCCAAGAAAGAGTGTACTGTTTTGCCCATCACTCGGCATACACAGTGTGAGTACGAAGGCCTACGGGCCTGGATGTTGTTTAGAAGAGCCAGGGGAGCCTGGGGGTACTCAGTGTTCTTGCAGGGAATAGGGTTTCCAGGCGAGGCACCTAGGTGTCCCGCAAAGCGTACTGGCGTTCAAATGCTGCAGAGCAGCGGCTACCGCCTCATGGAAACTGCTGCACGCCTCCGCTTCTGCAGAGCAATTCAGGGCCTTACCTCGAGGCAAGTCCTCACGTTGAGTGTCCCGTGAGCGACACCGCATGGTAGGATGCTGACTTTCTCCTTGAGTAGAGAGACTTCAGGTACGAGGTCCTCTAAGAATTCTAAGCAGAGTGTTTTCTCATGGCAGCTCAAACGAGGGCAATGTCGAAGACTTCCAGGCCATGTTGGACTGCCTAGAAATGTGGTTCTGCTGTTGTTCGAGGGCTCTGGAAATGTAGCACGCCTGAAGTAACGTGCAGTGTGTTGCCCATCACTCGGCAGACACAGAGGGCCTCCGAGGGACCTATGGGCCTCGATGTTGCTCAGTAGGACCACAGGGGTGTGGGGGTACTCAGTGATCTTGGAACGAAAATGATGCTCACCCGAGGGGCCTAGGAGTTCTCAAAGGGTACCTTCTTTCAAATAAAGCAGAACAGCGACTAAGAGCTCATGGGAAGAGCTGCCTGCCTCCCGTTCTGCATGGCTACTCGGGGCCTTACCTCGAGGCAAGGACTCACGTTGAGATTCCCTTTAGCTCTAGAGCATGGCTAGATGAGCCCCACCCCGGCCATGGAAGCACCCTGTGTAGCCAGAGAAAACCCATTTTCTTCCCAGACCCATGCCTACGGTGTCCAGAGGCCTGACAACAGCAGAGAATTTCAGGGAGCTTCCAGGGAGCATGAATGGGGCTTTCCAAATGGAAAAGCAAGGCTAGTACCATCCGGCCCCCATTTCCATGGGCACACGCAGCATACATCCCTGTGGTTTCTGACAAGTCAAAAGAGACACAGAGCACACACTTCGTCCTTCCCTGAATCAACTCCTCGAGGCAGGGTGTTCTGCATGTAGTGAACGGCCTCAACCAAGGCGCGCCCTAGCTAGACCTCTGGGCCCGTGCCTCTTCAGAAGCCTGCAGTGCTACAGGAAAAACTGTGCTTTAGTTGCAATAGGAACGCAAGCCGACTTTCTCCTGGAGGCAGGGTGACTTCAGGTAGGAGGTCCTGGTTGGAAGGCGAAGCCTAGTGTTTTTTTTCAGTGCCAATCAGAGTAGGGAATGAGTGCGACTTCCACGGCATGTTGGAACCTGCTAGAACCGTGCCCGTGAACCTGTGGTAGTGCTGGGGAAATCAAGCTGTCCCAAGAAAGAGTGTACTGTTTTGCCCATCACTCGGCATACACAGTGTGAGTACGAAGGCCTACGGGCCTGGATGTTGTTTAGAAGAGCCAGGGGAGCCTGGGGGTACTCAGTGTTCTTGCAGGGAATAGGGTTTCCAGGCGAGGCACCTAGGTGTCCCGCAAAGCGTACTGGCGTTCAAATGCTGCAGAGCAGCGGCTACCGCCTCATGGAAACTGCTGCACGCCTCCGCTTCTGCAGAGCAATTCAGGGCCTTACCTCGAGGCAAGTCCTCACGTTGAGTGTCCCGTGAGCGACACCGCATGGTAGGATGCTGACTTTCTCCTTGAGTAGAGAGACTTCAGGTACGAGGTCCTCTAAGAATTCTAAGCAGAGTGTTTTCTCATGGCAGCTCAAACGAGGGCAATGTCGAAGACTTCCAGGCCATGTTGGACTGCCTAGAAATGTGGTTCTGCTGTTGTTCGAGGGCTCTGGAAATGTAGCACGCCTGAAGTAACGTGCAGTGTGTTGCCCATCACTCGGCAGACACAGAGGGCCTCCGAGGGACCTATGGGCCTCGATGTTGCTCAGTAGGCCCACAGGGGTGTGGGGGTACTCAGTGATCTTGGAACGAAAATGATGCTCACCCGAGGGGCCTAGGAGTTCTCAAAGGGTACCTTCTTTAAAATAAAGCAGAACAGCGACTAAGAGCTCATGGGAAGAGCTGCCTGCCTCCCGTTCTGCATGGCTACTCGGGGCCTTACCTCGAGGCAAGGACTCACGTTGAGATTCCCTTTAGCTCTAGAGCATGGCTAGATGAGCCCCACCCCGGCCATGGAAGCACCCTGTGTAGCCAGAGAAAACCCATTTTCTTCCCAGACCCATGCCTACGGCGTCCAGAGGCCTGACAACAGCAGAGAATTTCAGGGAGCTTCCAGGGAGCATGAATGGGGCTTTCCAAATGGAAAAGCAAGGCTAGTACCATCCCGCCCCCATTTCCATGGGCACACGCAGCATACATCCCTGTGGTTTCTGACAAGTCAAAAGAGACACAGAGCACACACTTCGTCCTTCCCTGAATCAACTCCTCGAGGCAGGGTGTTCTGCATGTAGTGAACGGCCTCAACCAAGGCGCGCCCTAGCTAGACCTCTGGGCCCTTGCTTCTTCAGAAGCCTGCAGTGCTACAGGAAAAACTGTGCTTTAGTGGCAATAGGAACGCAAGCCGACTTTCTCCTGGAGGCAGGGTGACTTCAGGTACGAGGTCCAGGATGGAAGGCGACGCCGAGTGTTTTTCTCAGTGCAGCTCAGACTAGGGAAAGAGTGCGACTTCCACGGCATGTTGGACCTTGCTACACGGTGCTCGTGATCCTGTGCGAGTGCTGGGGAAATCAAGAAGTCCCAAGAAAGAGTGCAGTGTGTTGCCCCATCCCTCGGCAGACACAGAGGGCCTCCGAGGGACTTATGGGCCACGATGTTGCTCATCAGGCCCACAGCAGTGTGGAGGTGGTACTCGGTGATCTTGGAACGAAAATGACGCTCACCCGAGGGGCCTAGGAGTTCCAGAAAGGGTCCTTTTTAAAAATAAAGCAGAACAGCACCTAAGAGCTCATGGAAAGAGCTGCATGCCTCCCTTTCTGCATGGCTACTCAGGGCCTTACCTCGAGGCAAGGACTCACGTTGAGATTCCCTTTAGTACTAGAGCATTACAAGAAGAGAGCCACCCCGGCCATGGAAGCACCCTGTGTAGCCAGAGAAAACCCATTTTCTTCCCAGACCCATGCCTACAGCGGCCAGAGGCCAGTCAACAGCAGAGAATTTCAGGGAGCTTCCAGGGAGCATGAATGGGGCTTTCCAAATGGAAAAGCAAGGCTAGTACCATCCCGCCCCCATTTCCATGGGCACACGCAGCATACATCCCTGTGGTTTCTGACAAGTCAAAAGAGACACAGAGCACACACTGGTTCCTTCCCTGAATCAACTTCTCGAGGCAGAGTGTTCTGCATCTAGTGAACGGCCTCAACCAAGGCACGCCCTAGCTAGACCTCTGGGCCCGGGCCTCTTCAGAAGCCTGCAGTGCTACAGGAAGAACTGTGCTTTAGTTGCAATAGGCAAGCAATCGGCCTTTCTCCTGGAGGCAGGGTGACTTCAGGTAGGAGGTCCTGGTTGGAAGGCGAAGCCTAGTGTTTTTTTTCAGTGCCAATCAGAGTAGGGAATGAGAGCGACTTCCACGGCATGTTGGAACCTGCTAGAACCGTGCCCGTGAACCTGTGGTAGTGCTGGGGAAATCAAGCTGTCCCAAGAAAGAGTGTACTGTTTTGCCCATCACTCGGCATACACAGTGTGAGTACGAAGGCCTACGGGCCTGGATGTTGTTTAGAAGAGCCAGGGGAGCCTGGGGGTACTCAGTGTTCTTGCAGGGAATAGGGTTTCCAGGCGAGGCAACTAGGTGTCCCGCAAAGCGTACTGGCGTTCAAATGCTGCAGAGCAGCGACTACGGCCTCATGGAAACTGCTGCACGCCTCCGCTTCTGCAGAGCAATTCAGGGCCTTACCTCGAGGCAAGTCCTCACGTTGAGTGTCCCGTGAGCGACACCGCATGGTAGGATGCTGACTTTCTCCTTGAGTAGAGAGACTTCAGGTACGAGGTCCTCTAAGAATTCTAAGCAGAGTGTTTTCTCATGGCAGCTCAAACGAGGGCAATGTCGAAGACTTCCAGGCCATGTTGGACTGCCTAGAAATGTGGTTCTGCTGTTGTTCGAGGGCTCTGGAAATGTAGCACGCCTGAAGTAACGTGCAGTGTGTTGCCCATCACTCGGCAGACACAGAGGGCCTCCGAGGGACCTATGGGCCTCGATGTTGCTCAGTAGGCCCACAGGGGTGTGGGGGTACTCAGTGATCTTGGAACGAAAATGATGCTCACCCGAGGGGCCTAGGAGTTCTCAAAGGGTACCTTCTTTAAAATAAAGCAGAACAGCGACTAAGAGCTCATGGGAAGAGCTGCCTGCCTCCCGTTCTGCATGGCTACTCGGGGCCTTACCTCGAGGCAAGGACTCACGTTGAGATTCCCTTTAGCTCTAGAGCATTACAAGAAGAGAGCCACCCCGGCCATGGAAGCACCCTGTGTAGCCAGAGAAAACCCATTTTCTTCCCAGACCCATGCCTACGGCGTCCAGAGGCCTGACAACAGCAGAGAATTTCAGGGAGCTTCCAGGGAGCATGAATGGGGCTTTCCAAATGGAAAAGCAAGGCTAGTACCATCCCGCCCCCATTTCCATGGGCACACGCAGCATACATCCCTGTGGTTTCTGACAAGTCAAAAGAGACACAGAGCACACACTTCGTCCTTCCCTGAATCAACTCCTCGAGGCAGGGTGTTCTGCATGTAGTGAACGGCCTCAACCAAGGCGCGCCCTAGCTAGACCTCTGGGCCCTTGCTTCTTCAGAAGCCTGCAGTGCTACAGGAAAAACTGTGCTTTAGTGGCAATAGGAACGCAAGCCGACTTTCTCCTGGAGGCAGGGTGACTTCAGGTACGAGGTCCAGAATGGAAGGCGACGCCGAGTGTTTTTCTCAGTGCAGCTCAGACTAGGGAAAGAGTGCGACTTCCACGGCATGTTGGACCTTGCTACACGGTGCTCGTGATCCTGTGCGAGTGCTGGGGAAATCAAGAAGTCCCAAGAAAGAGTGCAGTGTGTTGCCCCATCCCTCGGCAGACACAGAGGGCCTCCGAGGGACTTATGGGCCACGATGTTGCTCATCAGGCCCACAGCAGTGTGGAGGTGGTACTCGGTGATCTTGGAACGAAAATGACGCTCCCCCGAGGGGCCTAGGAGTTCCAGAAAGGGTCCTTTTTAAAAATAAAGCAGAACAGCACCTAAGAGCTCATGGAAAGAGCTGCATGCCTCCCTTTCTGCATGGCTACTCAGGGCCTTACCTCGAGGCAAGGACTCACGTGAAGATTCCCTTTAGCTCTAGAGCATGGCAAGATGAGCCCCACCCCGGCCATGGAAGCACCCTGTGTAGCCAGAGAAAACTATTTTCTTCCCAGACCCATGCCTACGGCGTCCAGAGGCCTGACAACAGCAGAGAATTTCAGGGAGCTTCCAGGGAGCATGAATGGGGCTTTCCAAATGGAAAAGCAAGGCTAGTACCATCCCGCCCCCATTTCCATGGGCACACACAGCATACATCCCTGTGGTTTCTGACAAGTCAAAAGAGACACAGAGCACACACTTCGTCCTTCCCTGAATCAACTCCTCGAGGCAGGGTGTTCTGCATGTAGTGAACGGCCTCAACCAAGGCGCGCCCTAGCTAGACCTCTGGGCCCGTGCCTCTTCAGAAGCCTGCAGTGCTACAGGAAAAACTGTGCTTTAGTGGCAATAGGAACGCAAGCCGACTTTCTCCTGGAGGCAGGGTGACTTCAGGTAGGAGGTCCTGGTTGGAAGGCGAAGCCTAGTGTTGTTTTTCAGTGCCAATCAGAGTAGGGAATGAGTGCGACTTCCACGGCATGTTGGAACCTGCTAGAACCGTGCCCGTGAACCTGTGGTAGTGCTGGGGAAATCAAGCTGTCCCAAGAAAGAGTGTACTGTTTTGCCCATCACTCGGCATACACAGTGTGAGTACGAAGGCCTACGGGCCTGGATGTTGTTTAGAAGAGCCAGGGGAGCCTGGGGGTACTCAGTGTTCTTGCAGGGAATAGGGTTTCCAGGCGAGGCAACTAGGTGTCCCGCAAAGCGTACTGGCGTTCAAATGCTGCAGAGCAGCGACTACGGCCTCATGGAAACTGCTGCACGCCTCCGCTTCTGCAGAGCAATTCAGGGCCTTACCTCGAGGCAAGTCCTCACGTTGAGTGTCCCGTGAGCGACACCGCATGGTAGGATGCTGACTTTCTCCTTGAGTAGAGAGACTTCAGGTACGAGGTCCTCTAAGAATTCTAAGCAGAGTGTTTTCTCATGGCAGCTCAAACGAGGGCAATGTCGAAGACTTCCAGGCCATGTTGGACTGCCTAGAAATGTGGTTCTGCTGTTGTTCGAGGGCTCTGGAAATGTAGCACGCCTGAAGTAACGTGCAGTGTGTTGCCCATCACTCGGCAGACACAGAGGGCCTCCGAGGGACCTATGGGCCTTGATGTTGCTCAGTAGGCCCACAGGGGTGTGGGGGTACTCAGTGATCTTGGAACGAAAATGATGCTCACCCGAGGGGCCTAGGAGTTCTCAAAGGGTACCTTCTTTAAAATAAAGCAGAACAGCGACTAAGAGCTCATGGGAAGAGCTGCCTGCCTCCCGTTCTGCATGGCTATTCGGGGCCTTACCTCGAGGCAAGGACTCACGTTGAGATTCCCTTTAGTACTAGAGCATTACAAGAAGAGAGCCACCCCGGCCATGGAAGCACCCTGTGTAGCCAGAGAAAACCCATTTTCTTCCCAGACCCATGCCTACAGCGGCCAGAGGCCAGTCAACAGCAGAGAATTTCAGGGAGCTTCCAGGGAGCATGAATGGGGCTTTCCAAATGGAAAAGCAAGGCTAGTACCATCCCGCCCCCATTTCCATGGGCACACGCAGCATACATCCCTGTGGTTTCTGACAAGTCAAAAGAGACACAGAGCACACACTGGTTCCTTCCCTGAATCAACTTCTCGAGGCAGAGTGTTCTGCATCTAGTGAACGGCCTCAACCAAGGCACGCCCTAGCTAGGCCTCTGGGCCCGGGCCTCTTCAGAAGCCTGCAGTGCTACAGGAAGAACTGTGCTTTAGTTGCAATAGGCAAGCAATCCGCCTTTCTCCTGGAGGCAGGGTGACTTCAGGTAGGAGGTCCTGGTTGGAAGGCGAAGCCTAGTGTTTTTTTTCAGTGCCAATCAGAGTAGGGAATGAGTGCGACTTCCACGGCATGTTGGAACCTGCTAGAACCGTGCCCGTGAACCTGTGGTAGTGCTGGGGAAATCAAGCTGTCCCAAGAAAGAGTGTACTGTTTTGCCCATCACTCGGCATACACAGTGTGAGTACGAAGGCCTACGGGCCTGGATGTTGTTTAGAAGAGCCAGGGGAGCCTGGGGGTACTCAGTGTTCTTGCAGGGAATAGGGTTTCCAGGCGAGGCACCTAGGTGTCCCGCAAAGCGTACTGGCGTTCAAATGCTGCAGAGCAGCGACTACGGCCTCATGGAAACTGCTGCACGCCTCCGCTTCTGCAGAGCAATTCAGGGCCTTACCTCGAGGCAAGTCCTCAGGTTGAGTGTCCCGTGAGCGACACCGCATGGTAGGATGCTGACTTTCTCCTTGAGTAGAGAGACTTCAGGTACGAGGTCCTCTAAGAATTCTAAGCAGAGTGTTTTCTCATGGCAGCTCAAACGAGGGCAATGTCGAAGACTTCCAGGCCATGTTGGACTGCCTAGAAATGTGGTTCTGCTGTTGTTCGAGGGCTCTGGAAATGTAGCACGCCTGAAGTAACGTGCAGTGTGTTGCCCATCACTCGGCAGACACAGAGGGCCTCCGAGGGACCTATGGGCCTCGATGTTGCTCAGTAGGCCCACAGGGGTGTGGGGGTACTCAGTGATCTTGGAACGAAAATGATGCTCACCCGAGGGGCCTAGGAGTTCTCAAAGGGTACCTTCTTTAAAATAAAGCAGAACAGCGACTAAGAGCTCATGGGAAGAGCTGCCTGCCTCCCGTTCTGCATGGCTACTCGGGGCCTTACCTCGAGGCAAGGACTCACGTTGAGATTCCCTTTAGCTCTAGAGCATTACAAGAAGAGAGCCACCTCGGCCATGGAAGCACCCTGTGTAGCCAGAGAAAACCCATTTTCTTCCCAGACCCATGCCTACGGCGTCCAGAGGCCTGACAACAGCAGAGAATTTCAGGGAGCTTCCAGGGAGCATGAATGGGGCTTTCCAAATGGAAAAGCAAGGCTAGTACCATCCCGCCCCCATTTCCATGGGCACACGCAGCATACATCCCTGTGGTTTCTGACAAGTCAAAAGAGACACAGAGCACACACTGGTTCCTTCCCTGAATCAACTTCTCGAGGCAGAGTGTTCTGCATCTAGTGAACGGCCTCAACCAAGGCACGCCCTAGCTAGGCCTCTGGCCCCGGGCCTATTCAGAAGCCTGCAGTGCTACAGGAAGAACTGTGCTTTAGTGGCAATAGGCAAGCAATCCGCCTTTCTCCTGGAGGCAGGGTGACTTCAGGTAGGAGGTCCTGGTTGGAAGGCGAAGCCTAGTGTTGTTTTTCAGTGCCAATCAGAGTAGGGAATGAGTGCGACTTCCACGGCATGTTGGAACCTGCTAGAACCGTGCCTGTGAACCTGTGGTAGTGCTGGGGAAATCAAGCTGTCCCAAGAAAGAGTGTACTGTTTTGCCCATCACTCGGCATACACAGTGTGAGTACGAAGGCCTACGGGCCTGGATGTTGTTTAGAAGAGCCAGGGGAGCTTGGGGGTACTCAGTGTTCTTGCAGGGAATAGGGTTTCCAGGCGAGGCACCTAGGTGTCCCGCAAAGCGTACTGGCGTTCAAATGCTGCAGAGCAGCGGCTACCACCTCATGGAAACTGCTGCACGCCTCCGCTTCTGCAGAGCAATTCAGGGCCTTACCTCGAGGCAAGTCCTCACGTTGAGTGTCCCGTGAGCGACACCGCATGGTAGGATGCTGACTTTCTCCTTGAGTAGAGAGACTTCAGGTACGAGGTCCTCTAAGAATTCTAAGCAGAGTGTTTTCTCATGGCAGCTCAAACGAGGGCAATGTCGAAGACTTCCAGGCCATGTTGGTCTGCCTAGAAATGTGGTTCTGCTGTTGTTCGAGGGCTCTGGAAATGTAGCACGCCTGAAGTAACGTGCAGTGTGTTGCCCATCACTCGGCAGACACAGAGGGCCTCCGAGGGACCTATGGGCCTCGATGTTGCTCAGTAGGCACACAGGGGTGTGGGGGTTACTCAGTGATCTTGGAACGAAAATGATGCTCACCCGAGGGGCCTAGGAGTTCTCAAAGGGTACCTTCTTTAAAATAAAGCAGAACAGCGACTAAGAGCTCATGGGAAGAGCTGCCTGCCTCCCATTCTGCATGGCTACTCGGGGCCTTACCTCGAGGCAAGGACTCACGTTGAGATTCCCTTTAGCTCTAGAGCATGGCTAGATGAGCCCCACCCCGGCCATGGAAGCACCCTGTGTAGCCAGAGAAAACCCATTTTCTTCCCAGACCCATGCCTACGGCATCCAGAGGCCTGACAACAGCAGAGAATTTCAGGGAGCTTCCAGGGAGCATGAATGGGGCTTTCCAAATGGAAAAGCAAGGCTAGTACCATCCCGCCCCCATTTCCATGGGCACACGCAGCATACATCCCTGTGGTTTCTGACAAGTCAAAAGAGACACAGAGCACACACTTCGTCCTTCCCTGAATCAACTCCTCGAGGCAGGGTGTTCTGCATGTAGTGAACGGCCTCAACCAAGGCGCGCCCTAGCTAGACCTCTGGGCCCGTGCCTCTTCAGAAGCCTGCAGTGCTACAGGAAAAACTGTGCTTTAGTGTCAATAGGAACGCAAGCCGACTTTCTCCTGGAGGCAGGGTGACTTCAGGTAGGAGGTCCTGGTTGGAAGGCGAAGCCTAGTGTTGTTTTTCAGTGCCAATCAGAGTAGGGAATGAGTGCGACTTCCACGGCATGTTGGAACCTGCTAGAACCGTGCCCGTGAACCTGTGGTAGTGCTGGGGAAATCAAGCTGTCCCAAGAAAGAGTGTACTGTTTTGCCCATCACTCGGCATACACAGTGTGAGTACGAAGGCCTACGGGCCTGGATGTTGTTTAGAAGAGGCAGGGGAGCCTGGGGGTACTCAGTGTTCTTGCAGGGAATAGGGTTTCCAGGCGAGGCACCTAGGTGTCCCGCAAAGCGTACTGGCGTTCAAATGCTGCAGAGCAGCGACTACGGCCTCATGGAAACTGCTGCACGCCTCCGCTTCTGCAGAGCAATTCAGGGCCTTACCTCGAGGCAAGTCCTCACGTTGAGTGTCCCGTGAGCGACACCGCATGGTAGGATGCTGACTTTCTCCTTGAGTAGAGAGACTTCAGGTACGAGGTCCTCTAAGAATTCTAAGCAGAGTGTTTTCTCATGGCAGCTCAAACGAGGGCAATGTCGAAGACTTCCAGGCCATGTTGGACTGCCTAGAAATGTGGTTCTGCTGTTGTTCGAGGGCTCTGGAAATGTAGCACGCCTGAAGTAACGTGCAGTGTGTTGCCCATCACTCGGCAGACACAGAGGGCCTCCGAGGGACCTATGGGCCTCGATGTTGCTCAGTAGGCCCACAGGGGTGTGGGGGTACTCAGTGATCTTGGAACGAAAATGATGCTCACCCGAGGGGCCTAGGAGTTCTCAAAGGGTACCTTCTTTAAAATAAAGCAGAACAGCGACTAAGAGCTCATGGGAAGAGCTGCCTGCCTCCCGTTCTGCATGGCTACTCGGGGCCTTACCTCGAGGCAAGGACTCACGTTGAGATTCCCTTTAGCTCTAGAGCATGGCTAGATGAGCCCCACCCCGGCCATGGAAGCACCCTGTGTAGCCAGAGAAAACCCATTTTCTTCCCAGACCCATGCCTACGGCGTCCAGAGGCCTGACAACAGCAGAGAATTTCAGGGAGCTTCCAGGGAGCATGAATGGGGCTTTCCAAATGGAAAAGCAAGGCTAGTACCATCCCGCCCCCATTTCCATGGGCACACGCAGCATACATCCCTGTGGTTTCTGACAAGACAAAAGAGACACAGAGCACACACTTCGTCCTTCCCTGAATCAACTCCTCGAGGCAGGGTGTTCTGCATGTAGTGAACGGCCTCAACCAAGGCGCGCCCTAGCTAGACCTCTGGGCCTTTGCTTCTTCAGAAGCCTGCAGTGCTACAGGAAAAACTGTGCTTTAGTGGCAATAGGAACGCAAGCCGACTTTCTCCTGGAGGCAGGGTGACTTCAGGTACGAGGTCCAGGATGGAAGGCGAAGCCGAGTGTTTTTCTCAGTGCAGCTCAGACTAGGGAAAGAGTGCGACTTCCACGGCATGTTGGACCTTGCTACACGGTGCTCGTGATCCTGTGCGAGTGCTGGGGAAATCAAGAAGTCCCAAGAAAGAGTGCAGTGTGTTGCCCCATCCCTCGGCAGACACAGAGGGCCTCCGAGGGACTTATGGGCCACGATGTTGCTCATCAGGCCCACAGCAGTGTGGAGGTGGTACTCGGTGATCTTGGAACGAAAATGACGCTCCCCCGAGGGGCCTAGGAGTTCCAGAAAGGGTCCTTTTTAAAAATAAAGCAGAACAGCACCTAAGAGCTCATGGAAAGAGCTGCATGCCTCCCTTTCTGCATGGCTACTCAGGGCCTTACCTCGAGGCAAGGACTCACGTGAAGATTCCCTTTAGCTCTAGAGCATGGCAAGATGAGCCCCACCCCGGCCATGGAAGCACCCTGTGTAGCCAGAGAAAACTATTTTCTTCCCAGACCCATGCCTACGGCGTCCAGAGGCCTGACAACAGCAGAGAATTTCAGGGAGCTTCCAGGGAGCATGAATGGGGCTTTCCAAATGGAAAAGCAAGGCTAGTACCATCCCGCCCCCATTTCCATGGGCACACACAGCATACATCCCTGTGGTTTCTGACAAGTCAAAAGAGACACAGAGCACACACTTCGTCCTTCCCTGAATCAACTCCTCGAGGCAGGGTGTTCTGCATGTAGTGAACGGCCTCAACCAAGGCGCGCCCTAGCTAGACCTCTGGGCCCGTGCCTCTTCAGAAGCCTGCAGTGCTACAGGAAAAACTGTGCTTTAGTGGCAATAGGAACGCAAGCCGACATTCTCCTGGAGGCAGGGTGACTTCAGGTAGGAGGTCCTGGTTGGAAGGCGAAGCCTAGTGTTGTTTTTCAGTGCCAATCAGAGTAGGGAATGAGTGCGACTTCCACGGCATGTTGGAACCTGCTAGAACCGTGCCCGTGAACCTGTGGTAGTGCTGGGGAAATCAAGCTGTCCCAAGAAAGAGTGTACTGTTTTGCCCATCACTCGGCATACACAGTGTGAGTACGAAGGCCTACGGGCCTGGATGTTGTTTAGAAGAGCCAGGGGAGCCTGGGGGTACTCAGTGTTCTTGCAGGGAATAGGGTTTCCAGGCGAGGCAACTAGGTGTCCCGCAAAGCGTACTGGCGTTCAAATGCTGCAGAGCAGCGACTACGGCCTCATGGAAACTGCTGCACGCCTCCGCTTCTGCAGAGCAATTCAGGGCCTTACCTCGAGGCAAGTCCTCACGTTGAGTGTCCCGTGAGCGACACCGCATGGTAGGATGCTGACTTTCTCCTTGAGTAGAGAGACTTCAGGTACGAGGTCCTCTAAGAATTCTAAGCAGAGTGTTTTCTCATGGCAGCTCAAACGAGGGCAATGTCGAAGACTTCCAGGCCATGTTGGACTGCCTAGAAATGTGGTTCTGCTGTTGTTCGAGGGCTCTGGAAATGTAGCACGCCTGAAGTAACGTGCAGTGTGTTGCCCATCACTCGGCAGACACAGAGGGCCTCCGAGGGACCTATGGGCCTTGATGTTGCTCAGTAGGCCCACAGGGGTGTGGGGGTACTCAGTGATCTTGGAACGAAAATGATGCTCACCCGAGGGGCCTAGGAGTTCTCAAAGGGTACCTTCTTTAAAATAAAGCAGAACAGCGACTAAGAGCTCATGGGAAGAGCTGCCTGCCTCCCGTTCTGCATGGCTACTCGGGGCCTTACCTCGAGGCAAGGACTCACGTTGAGATTCCCTTTAGTACTAGAGCATTACAAGAAGAGAGCCACCCCGGCCATGGAAGCACCCTGTGTAGCCAGAGAAAACCCATTTTCTTCCCAGACCCATGCCTACAGCGGCCAGAGGCCAGTCAACAGCAGAGAATTTCAGGGAGCTTCCAGGGAGCATGAATGGGGCTTTCCAAATGGAAAAGCAAGGCTAGTACCATCCCGCCCCCATTTCCATGGGCACACGCAGCATACATCCCTGTGGTTTCTGACAAGTCAAAAGAGACACAGAGCACACACTGGTTCCTTCCCTGAATCAACTTCTCGAGGCAGAGTGTTCTGCATCTAGTGAACGGCCTCAACCAAGGCACGCCCTAGCTAGGCCTCTGGGCCCGGGCCTCTTCAGAAGCCTGCAGTGCTACAGGAAGAACTGTGCTTTAGTTGCAATAGGCAAGCAATCGGCCTTTCTCCTGGAGGCAGGGTGACTTCAGGTAGGAGGTCCTGGTTGGAAGGCGAAGCCTAGTGTTGTTTTTCAGTGCCAATCAGAGTAGGGAATGAGTGCGACTTCCACGGCATGTTGGAACCTGCTAGAACCGTGCCCGTGAACCTGTGGTAGTGCTGGGGAAATCAAGCTGTCCCAAGAAAGAGTGTACTGTTTTGCCCATCACTCGGCATACACAGTGTGAGTACGAAGGCCTACGGGCCTGGATGTTGTTTAGAAGAGCCAGGGGAGCCTGGGGGTACTCAGTGTTCTTGCAGGGAATAGGGTTTCCAGGCGAGGCACCTAGGTGTCCCGCAAAGCGTACTGGCGTTCAAATGCTGCAGAGCAGCGACTACGGCCTCATGGAAACTGCTGCACGCCTCCGCTTCTGCAGAGCAATTCAGGGCCTTACCTCGAGGCAAGTCCTCACGTTGAGTGTCCCGTGAGCGACACCGCATGGTAGGATGCTGACTTTCTCCTTGAGTAGAGAGACTTCAGGTACGAGGTCCTCTAAGAATTCTAAGCAGAGTGTTTTCTCATCGCAGCTCAAACGAGGGCAATGTCGAAGACTTCCAGGCCATGTTGGACTGCCTAGAAATGTGGTTCTGCTGTTGTTCGAGGGCTCTGGAAATGTAGCACGCCTGAAGTAACGTGCAGTGTGTTGCCCATCACTCGGCAGACACAGAGGGCCTCCGAGGGACCTATGGGCCTCGATGTTGCTCAGTAGGCCCACAGGGGTGTGGGGGTACTCAGTGACCTTGGAACGAAAATGATGCTCACCCGAGGGGCCTAGGAGTTCTCAAAGGGTACCTTCTTTAAAATAAAGCAGAACAGCGACTAAGAGCTCATGGGAAGAGCTGCCTGCCTCCCGTTCTGCATGGCTACTCGGGGCCTTACCTCGAGGCAAGGACTCACGTTGAGATTCCCTTTAGCTCTAGAGCATGGCTAGATGAGCCCCACCCCGGCCATGGAAGCACCCTGTGTAGCCAGAGAAAACCCATTTTCTTCCCAGACCCATGCCTACGGCGTCCAGAGGCCTGACAACAGCAGAGAATTTCAGGGAGCTTCCAGGGAGCATGAATGGGGCTTTCCAAATGGAAAAGCAAGGCTAGTACCATCCCGCCCCCATTTCCATGGGCACACGCAGCATACATCCCTGTGGTTTCTGACAAGTCAAAAGAGACACAGAGCACACACTGGTTCCTTCCCTGAATCAACTCCTCGAGGCAGGGTGTTCTGCATGTAGTGAACGGCCTCAACCAAGGCGCGCCCTAGCTAGACCTCTGGGCCCGTGCTTCTTCAGAAGCCTGCAGTGCTACAGGAAAAACTGTGCTTTAGTTGCAATAGGCAAGCAATCCGCCTTTCTCCTGGAGGCAGGGTGACTTCAGGTAGGAGGTCCTGGTTGGAAGGCGAAGCCTAGTGTTGTTTTTCAGTGCCAATCAGAGTAGGGAATGAGTGCGACTTCCACGGCATGTTGGAACCTGCTAGAACCGTGCCCGTGAACCTGTGGTAGTGCTGGGGAAATCAAGCTGTCCCAAGAAAGAGTGTACTGTTTTGCCCATCACTCGGCATACACAGTGTGAGTACGAAGGCCTACGGGCCTGGATGTTGTTTAGAAGAGCCAGGGGAGCCTGGGGGTACTCAGTGTTCTTGCAGGGAATAGGGTTTCCAGGCGAGGCACCTAGGTGTCCCGCAAAGCGTACTGGCGTTCAAATGCTGCAGAGAAGCGGCTACCGCCTCATGGAAACTGCTGCACGCCTCCGCTTCTGCAGAGCAATTCAGGGCCTTACCTCGAGGCAAGTCCTCACGTTGAGTGTCCCGTGAGCGACCCCGCATGGTAGGATGCTGACTTTCTCCTTGAGTAGAGAGACTTCAGGTACGAGGTCCTCTAAGAATTCTAAGCAGAGTGTTTTCTCATGGCAGCTCAAACGAGGGCAATGTCGAAGACTTCCAGGCCATGTTGGACTGCCTAGAAATGTGGTTCTGCTGTTGTTCGAGGGCTCTGGAAATGTAGCACGCCTGAAGTAACGTGCAGTGTGTTGCCCATCACTCGGCAGACACAGAGGGCCTCCGAGGGACCTATGGGCCTCGATGTTGCTCAGTAGGACCACAGGGGTGTGGGGGTACTCAGTGATCTTGGAACGAAAATGATGCTCACCCGAGGGGCCTAGGAGTTCTCAAAGGGTACCTTCTTTAAAATAAAGCAGAACAGCGACTAAGAGCTCATGGGAAGAGCTGCCTGCCTCCCGTTCTGCATGGCTACTCGGGGCCTTACCTCGAGGCAAGGACTCACGTTGAGATTCCCTTTAGCTCTAGAGCATTACAAGAAGAGAGCCACCCCGGCCATGGAAGCACCCTGTGTAGCCAGAGAAAACGCATTTTCTTCCCAGACCCATGCCTACGGCGTCCAGAGGCCTGACAACAGCAGAGAATTTCAGGGAGCTTCCAGGGAGCATGAATGGGGCTTTCCAAATGGAAAAGCAAGGCTAGTACCATCCCGCCCCCATTTCCATGGGCACACGCAGCATACATCCCTGTGGTTTCTGACAAGTCAAAAGAGACACAGAGCACACACTGGTTCCTTCCCTGAATCAACTCCTCGAGGCAGGGTGTTCTGCATGTAGTGAACGGCCTCAACCAAGGCGCGCCCTAGCTAGACCTCTGGGCCCGTGCTTCTTCAGAAGCCTGGAGTGCTACAGGAAAAACTGTGCTTTAGTTGCAATAGGCAAGCAATCCGCCTTTCTCCTGGAGGCAGGGTGACATTAGGTAGGAGGTCCTGGTTGGAAGGCGAAGCCTAGTGTTGTTTTTCAGTGCCAATCAGAGTAGGGAAT
Source organism: Eubalaena glacialis (assembly GCF_028564815.1). NCBI lineage: Eukaryota > Metazoa > Chordata > Mammalia > Artiodactyla > Balaenidae > Eubalaena > Eubalaena glacialis. Next base: position 100,583,181 of record NC_083716.1, read on the forward strand.
GAGTGCGACTTCCACGGCATGTTGGAACCTGCTAGAACCGTGCCCGTGAACCTGTGGTAGTGCTGGGGAAATCAAGCTGTCCCAAGAAAGAGTGTACTGTTTTGCCCATCACTCGGCATACACAGTGTGAGTACGAAGGCCTACGGGCCTGGATGTTGTTTAGAAGAGCCAGGGGAGCCTGGGGGTACTCAGTGTTCTTGCAGGGAATAGGGTTTCCAGGCGAGGCACCTAGGTGTCCCGCAAAGCGTACTGGCGTTCAAATGCTGCAGAGCAGCGGCTACCGCCTCATGGAAACTGCTGCACGCCTCCGCTTCTGCAGAGCAATTCAGGGCCTTACCTCGAGGCAAGTCCTCACGTTGAGTGTCCCGTGAGCGACCCCGCATGGTAGGATGCTGACTTTCTCCTTGAGTAGAGAGACTTCAGGTACGAGGTCCTCTAAGAATTCTAAGCAGAGTGTTTTCTCATGGCAGCTCAAACGAGGGCAATGTCGAAGACTTCCAGGCCATGTTGGACTGCCTAGAAATGTGGTTCTGCTGTTGTTCGAGGGCTCTGGAAATGTAGCACGCCTGAAGTAACGTGCAGTGTGTTGCCCATCACTCGGCACACACAGAGGGCCTCCGAGGGACCTATGGGCCTCGATGTTGCTCAGTAGGCCCACAGGGGTGTGGGGGTACTCAGTGATCTTGGAACGAAAATGATGCTCACCCGAGGGGCCTAGGAGTTCTCAAAGGGTACCTTCTTTCAAATAAAGCAGAACAGCGACTAAGAGCTCATGGGAAGAGCTGCCTGCCTCCCGTTCTGCATGGCTACTCGGGGCCTTACCTCGAGGCAAGGACTCACGTTGAGATTCCCTTTAGCTCTAGAGCATTACAAGAAGAGAGCCACCCCGGCCATGGAAGCACCCTGTGTAGCCAGAGAAAACCCATTTTCTTCCCAGACCCATGCCTACGGCGTCCAGAGGCCTGACAACAGCAGAGAATTTCAGGGAGCTTCCAGGGAGCATGAATGGGGCTTTCCAAATGGAAAAGCAAGGCTAGTACCATCCCGCCCCCATTTCCATGGGCACACGCAGCATACATCCCTGTGGTTTCTGACAAGTCAAAAGAGACACAGAGCACACACTGGTTCCTTCCCTGAATCAACTCCTCGAGGCAGGGTGTTCTGCATGTAGTGAACGGCCTCAACCAAGGCGCGCCCTAGCTAGACCTCTGGGCCCGTGCTTCTTCAGAAGCCTGCAGTGCTACAGGAAAAACTGTGCTTTAGTTGCAATAGGCAAGCAATCCGCCTTTCTCCTGCAGGCAGGGTGACTTCAGGTAGGAGGTCCTGGTTGGAAGGCGAAGCCTAGTGTTGTTTTTCAGTGCCAATCAGAGTAGGGAATGAGTGCGACTTCCACGGCATGTTGGAACCTGCTAGAACCGTGCCCGTGAACCTGTGGTAGTGCTGGGGAAATCAAGCTGTCCCAAGAAAGAGTGTACTGTTTTGCCCATCACTCGGCATACACAGTGTGAGTACGAAGGCCTACGGGCCTGGATGTTCTTTAGAAGAGCCAGGGGAGCCTGGGGGTACTCAGTGTTCTTGCAGGGAATAGGGTTTCCAGGCGAGGCACCTAGGTGTCCCGCAAAGCGTACTGGCGTTCAAATGCTGCAGAGCAGCGGCTACCGCCTCATGGAAACTGCTGCACGCCTCCGCTTCTGCAGAGCAATTCAGGGCCTTACCTCGAGGCAAGTCCTCACGTTGAGTGTCCCGTGAGCGACACCGCATGGTAGGATGCTGACTTTCTCCTTGAGTAGAGAGACTTCAGGTACGAGGTCCTCTAAGAATTCTAAGCAGAGTGTTTTCTCATGGCAGCTCAAACGAGGGCAATGTCGAAGACTTCCAGGCCATGTTGGACTGCCTAGAAATGTGGTTCTGCTGTTGTTCGAGGGCTCTGGAAATGTAGCACGCCTGAAGTAACGTGCAGTGTGTTGCCCATCACTCGGCAGACACAGAGGGCCTCCGAGGGACCTATGGGCCTCGATGTTGCTCATCAGGCCCACAGCAGTGTGGAGGTGGTACTCGGTGATCTTGGAACGATAATGACGCTCACCCGAGGGGCCTAGGAGTTCCAGAAAGGGTCCTTTTTAAAAATAAAGCAGAACAGCACCTAAGAGCTCATGGAAAGAGCTGCATGCCTCCCTTTCTGCATGGCTACTCAGGGCCTTACCTCGAGGCAAGGACTCACGTGGAGATTCCCTTTAGCTCTAGAGCATTACAAGATGAGCCCCACCCCGGCCATGGAAGCACCCTGTGTAGCCAGAGAAAACTATTTTCTTCCCAGACCCATGCCTACGGCGTCCAGAGGCCTGACAACAGCAGAGAATTTCAGGGAGCTTCCAGGGAGCATGAATGGGGCTTTCCAAATGGAAAAGCAAGGCTAGTACCATCCCGCCCCCATTTCCATGGGCACACGCAGCATACATCCCTGTGGTTTCTGACAAGTCAAAAGAGACACAGAGCACACACTTCGTCCTTCCCTGAATCAACTCCTCGAGGCAGGGTGTTCTGCATGTAGTGAACGGCCTCAACCAAGGCGCGCCCTAGCTAGACCTCTGGGCCCGGGCCTCTTCAGAAGCCTGCAGTGCTACAGGAAAAACTGTGCTTTAGTGGCAATAGGAACGCAAGCCGACTTTCTCCTGGAGGCAGGGTGACTTCAGGTAGGAGGTCCTGGTTGGAAGGCGAAGCCTAGTGTTTTTTTTCAGTGCCAATCAGAGTAGGGAATGAGTGCGACTTCCACGGCATGTTGGAACCTGCTAGAACCGTGCCCGTGAACCTGTGGTAGTGCTGGGGAAATCAAGCTGTCCCAAGAAAGAGTGTACTGTTTTGCCCATCACTCGGCATACACAGTGTGAGTACGAAGGCCTACGGGCCTGGATGTTGTTTAGAAGAGCCAGGGGAGCCTGGGGGTACTCAGTGTTCTTGCAGGGAATAGGGTTTCCAGGCGAGGCACCTAGGTGTCCCGCAAAGCGTACTGGCGTTCAAATGCTGCAGAGCAGCGGCTACCGCCTCATGGAAACTGCTGCACGCCTCCGCTTCTGCAGAGCAATTCAGGGCCTTACCTCGAGGCAAGTCCTCACGTTGAGTGTCCCGTGAGCGACACCGCATGGTAGGATGCTGACTTTCTCCTTGAGTAGAGAGACTTCAGGTACGAGGTCCTCTAAGAATTCTAAGCAGAGTGTTTTCTCATGGCAGCTCAAACGAGGGCAATGTCGAAGACTTCCAGGCCATGTTGGACTGCCTAGAAATGTGGTTCTGCTGTTGTTCGAGGGCTCTGGAAATGTAGCACGCCTGAAGTAACGTGCAGTGTGTTGCCCATCACTCGGCAGACACAGAGGGCCTCCGAGGGAACTATGGGCCTCGATGTTGCTCAGTAGGCCCACAGGGGTGTGGGGGTACTCAGTGATCTTGGAACGAAAATGATGCTCACCCGAGGGGCCTAGGAGTTCTCAAAGGGTACCTTCTTTAAAATAAAGCAGAACAGCGACTAAGAGCTCATGGGAAGAGCTGCCTGCCTCCCGTTCTGCATGGCTACTCGGGGCCTTACCTCGAGGCAAGGACTCACGTTGAGATTCCCTTTAGCTCTAGAGCATTACAAGAAGAGAGCCACCCCGGCCATGGAAGCACCCTGTGTAGCCAGAGAAAACGCATTTTCTTCCCAGACCCATGCCTACGGCGTCCAGAGGCCTGACAACAGCAGAGAATTTCAGGGAGCTTCCAGGGAGCATGAATGGGGCTTTCCAAATGGAAAAGCAAGGCTAGTACCATCCCGCCCCCATTTCCATGGGCACACGCAGCATACATCCCTGTGGTTTCTGACAAGTCAAAAGAGACACAGAGCACACACTGGTTCCTTCCCTGAATCAACTCCTCGAGGCAGGGTGTTCTGCATGTAGTGAACGGCCTCAACCAAGGCGCGCCCTAGCTAGACCTCTGGGCCCGTGCTTCTTCAGAAGCCTGCAGTGCTACAGGAAAAACTGTGCTTTAGTTGCAATAGGCAAGCAATCCGCCTTTCTCCTGGAGGCAGGGTGACTTCAGGTAGGAGGTCCTGGTTGGAAGGCGAAGCCTAGTGTTGTTTTTCAGTGCCAATCAGAGTAGGGAATGAGTGCGACTTCCACGGCATGTTGGAACCTGCTAGAACCGTGCCCGTGAACCTGTGGTAGTGCTGGGGAAATCAAGCTGTCCCAAGAAAGAGTGTACTGTTTTGCCCATCACTCGGCATACACAGTGTGAGTACGAAGGCCTACGGGCCTGGATGTTGTTTAGAAGAGCCAGGGGAGCCTGGGGGTACTCAGTGTTCTTGCAGGGAATAGGGTTTCCAGGCGAGGCACCTAGGTGTCCCGCAAAGCGTACTGGCGTTCAAATGCTGCAGAGCAGCGGCTACCGCCTCATGGAAACTGCTGCACGCCTCCGCTTCTGCAGAGCAATTCAGGGCCTTACCTCGAGGCAAGTCCTCACGTTGAGTGTCCCGTGAGCGACCCCGCATGGTAGGATGCTGACTTTCTCCTTGAGTAGAGAGACTTCAGGTACGAGGTCCTCTAAGAATTCTAAGCAGAGTGTTTTCTCATGGCAGCTCAAACGAGGGCAATGTCGAAGACTTCCAGGCCATGTTGGACTGCCTAGAAATGTGGTTCTGCTGTTGTTCGAGGGCTCTGGAAATGTAGCACGCCTGAAGTAACGTGCAGTGTGTTGCCCATCACTCGGCAGACACAGAGGGCCTCCGAGGGACCTATGGGCCTCGATGTTGCTCAGTAGGACCACAGGGGTGTGGGGGTACTCAGTGATCTTGGAACGAAAATGATGCTCACCCGAGGGGCCTAGGAGTTCTCAAAGGGTACCTTCTTTAAAATAAAGCAGAACAGCGACTAAGAGCTCATGGGAAGAGCTGCCTGCCTCCCGTTCTGCATGGCTACTCGGGGCCTTACCTCGAGGCAAGGACTCACGTTGAGATTCCCTTTAGCTCTAGAGCATTACAAGAAGAGAGCCACCCCGGCCATGGAAGCACCCTGTGTAGCCAGAGAAAACGCATTTTCTTCCCAGACCCATGCCTACGGCGTCCAGAGGCCTGACAACAGCAGAGAATTTCAGGGAGCTTCCAGGGAGCATGAATGGGGCTTTCCAAATGGAAAAGCAAGGCTAGTACCATCCCGCCCCCATTTCCATGGGCACACGCAGCATACATCCCTGTGGTTTCTGACAAGTCAAAAGAGACACAGAGCACACACTGGTTCCTTCCCTGAATCAACTCCTCGAGGCAGGGTGTTCTGCATGTAGTGAACGGCCTCAACCAAGGCGCGCCCTAGCTAGACCTCTGGGCCCGTGCTTCTTCAGAAGCCTGGAGTGCTACAGGAAAAACTGTGCTTTAGTTGCAATAGGCAAGCAATCCGCCTTTCTCCTGGAGGCAGGGTGACTTCAGGTAGGAGGTCCTGGTTGGAAGGCGAAGCCTAGTGTTGTTTTTCAGTGCCAATCAGAGTAGGGAATGAGTGCGACTTCCACGGCATGTTGGAACCTGCTAGAACCGTGCCCGTGAACCTGTGGTAGTGCTGGGGAAATCAAGCTGTCCCAAGAAAGAGTGTACTGTTTTGCCCATCACTCGGCATACACAGTGTGAGTACGAAGGCCTACGGGCCTGGATGTTGTTTAGAAGAGCCAGGGGAGCCTGGGGGTACTCAGTGTTCTTGCAGGGAATAGGGTTTCCAGGCGAGGCACCTAGGTGTCCCGCAAAGCGTACTGGCGTTCAAATGCTGCAGAGCAGCGGCTACCGCCTCATGGAAACTGCTGCACGCCTCCGCTTCTGCAGAGCAATTCAGGGCCTTACCTCGAGGCAAGTCCTCACGTTGAGTGTCCCGTGAGCGACACCGCATGGTAGGATGCTGACTTTCTCCTTGAGTAGAGAGACTTCAGGTACGAGGTCCTCTAAGAATTCTAAGCAGAGTGTTTTCTCATGGCAGCTCAAACGAGGGCAATGTCGAAGACTTCCAGGCCATGTTGGACTGCCTAGAAATGTGGTTCTGCTGTTGTTCGAGGGCTCTGGAAATGTAGCACGCCTGAAGTAACGTGCAGTGTGTTGCCCATCACTCGGCAGACACAGAGGGCCTCCGAGGGACCTATGGGCCTCGATGTTGCTCATCAGGCCCACAGCAGTGTGGAGGTGGTACTCGGTGATCTTGGAACGATAATGACGCTCACCCGAGGGGCCTAGGAGTTCCAGAAAGGGTCCTTTTTAAATATAAAGCAGAACAGCACCTAAGAGCTCATGGAAAGAGCTGCATGCCTCCCTTTCTGCATGGCTACTCAGGGCCTTACCTCGAGGCAAGGACTCACGTGGAGATTCCCTTTAGCTCTAGAGCATTACAAGATGAGCCCCACCCCGGCCATGGAAGCACCCTGTGTAGCCAGAGAAAACTATTTTCTTCCCAGACCCATGCCTACGGCGTCCAGAGGCCTGACAACAGCAGAGAATTTCAGGGAGCTTCCAGGGAGCATGAATGGGGCTTTCCAAATGGAAAAGCAAGGCTAGTACCATCCCGCCCCCATTTCCATGGGCACACGCAGCATACATCCCTGTGGTTTCTGACAAGTCAAAAGAGACACAGAGCACACACTTCGTCCTTCCCTGAATCAACTCCTCGAGGCAGGGTGTTCTGCATGTAGTGAACGGCCTCAACCAAGGCGCGCCCTAGCTAGACCTCTGGGCCCGGGCCTCTTCAGAAGCCTGCAGTGCTACAGGAAAAACTGTGCTTTAGTGGCAATAGGAACGCAAGCCGACTTTCTCCTGGAGGCAGGGTGACTTCAGGTAGGAGGTCCTGGTTGGAAGGCGAAGCCTAGTGTTTTTTTTCAGTGCCAATCAGAGTAGGGAATGAGTGCGACTTCCACGGCATGTTGGAACCTGCTAGAACCGTGCCCGTGAACCTGTGGTAGTGCTGGGGAAATCAAGCTGTCCCAAGAAAGAGTGTACTGTTTTGCCCATCACTCGGCATACACAGTGTGAGTACGAAGGCCTACGGGCCTGGATGTTGTTTAGAAGAGCCAGGGGAGCCTGGGGGTACTCAGTGTTCTTGCAGGGAATAGGGTTTCCAGGCGAGGCACCTAGGTGTCCCGCAAAGCGTACTGGCGTTCAAATGCTGCAGAGCAGCGGCTACCGCCTCATGGAAACTGCTGCACGCCTCCGCTTCTGCAGAGCAATTCAGGGCCTTACCTCGAGGCAAGTCCTCACGTTGAGTGTCCCGTGAGCGACACCGCATGGTAGGATGCTGACTTTCTCCTTGAGTAGAGAGACTTCAGGTACGAGGTCCTCTAAGAATTCTAAGCAGAGTGTTTTCTCATGGCAGCTCAAACGAGGGCAATGTCGAAGACTTCCAGGCCATGTTGGACTGCCTAGAAATGTGGTTCTGCTGTTGTTCGAGGGCTCTGGAAATGTAGCACGCCTGAAGTAACGTGCAGTGTGTTGCCCATCACTCGGCAGACACAGAGGGCCTCCGAGGGAACTAGGGGCCTCGATGTTGCTCAGTAGGCCCACAGGGGTGTGGGGGTACTCAGTGATCTTGGAACGAAAATGATGCTCACCCGAGGGGCCTAGGAGTTCTCAAAGGGTACCTTCTTTAAAATAAAGCAGAACAGCGACTAAGAGCTCATGGGAAGAGCTGCCTGCCTCCCGTTCTGCATGGCTACTCGGGGCCTTACCTCGAGGCAAGGACTCACGTGGAGATTCCCTTTAGCTCTAGAGCATGGCACGATGAGCCCCACCCCGGCCATGGAAGCACCCTGTGTAGCCGGAGAAAACCCATTTTCTTCCCAGACCCATGCCTACAGCGGCCAGAGGCCAGTCAACAGCAGAGAATTTCAGGGAGCTTCCAGGGAGCATGAATGGGGCTTTCCAAATGGAAAAGCAAGGCTAGTACCATCCCGCCCCCATTTCCATGGGCACACGCAGCATACATCCCTGTGGTTTCTGACAAGTCAAAAGAGACACAGAGCACACACTGGTTCCTTCCCTGAATCAACTTCTCGAGGCAGAGTGTTCTGCATCTAGTGAACGGCCTCAACCAAGGCACGCCCTAGCTAGGCCTCTGGGCCCGGGCCTCTTCAGAAGCCTGCAGTGCTACAGGAAGAACTGTGCTTTAGTGGCAATAGGCAAGCAATCCGCCTTTCTCCTGGAGGCAGGGTGACTTCAGGTACGAGGTCCAGGATGGAAGGCGAAGCCGAGTGTTTTTCTCAGTGCAGCTCAGACTAGGGAAAGAGTGCGACTTCCACGGCATGTTGGACCTTGCTACACGGTGCTCGTGATCCTGTGCGAGTGCTGGGGAAATCAAGAAGTCCCAAGAAAGAGTGCAGTGTGTTGCCCCATCCCTCGGCAGACACAGAGGGCCTCCGAGGGACTTATGGGCCTCGATGTTGCTCATCAGGCCCACAGCAGTGTGGAGGTGGTACTCGGTGATCTTGGAACGATAATGACGCTCACCCGAGGGGCCTAGGAGTTCCAGAAAGGGTCCTTTTTAAAAATAAAGCAGAACAGCACCTAAGAGCTCATGGAAAGAGCTGAATGCCTCCCTTTCTGCATGGCTACTCAGGGCCTTACCTCGAGGCAAGGACTCACGTGGAGATTCCCTTTAGCTCTAGAGCATGGCAAGATGAGCCCCACCCCGGCCATGGAAGCACCCTGTGTAGCCAGAGAAAACTATTTTCTTCCCAGACCCATGCCTACGGCGTCCAGAGGCCTGACAACAGCAGAGAATTTCAGGGAGCTTCCAGGGAGCATGAATGGGGCTTTCCAAATGGAAAAGCAAGGCTAGTACCATCCCGCCCCCATTTCCATGGGCACACGCAGCATACATCCCTGTGGTTTCTGACAAGTCAAAAGAGACACAGAGCACACACTTCATCCTTCCCTGAATCAACTCCTCGAGGCAGGGTGTTCTGCATGTAGTGAACGGCCTCAACCAAGGCGCGCCCTAGCTAGACCTCTGGGCCCGGGCCTCTTCAGAAGCCTGCAGTGCTACAGGAAAAACTGTGCTTTAGTGGCAATAGGAACGCAAGCCGACTTTCTCCTGGAGGCAGGGTGACTTCAGGTAGGAGGTCCTGGTTGGAAGGCGAAGCCTAGTGTTTTTTTTCAGTGCCAATCAGAGTAGGGAATGAGTGCGACTTCCACGGCATGTTGGAACCTGCTAGAACCGTGCCCGTGAACCTGTGGTAGTGCTGGGGAAATCAAGCTGTCCCAAGAAAGAGTGTACTGTTTTGCCCATCACTCGGCATACACAGTGTGAGTACGAAGGCCTACGGGCCTGGATGTTGTTTAGAAGAGCCAGGGGAGCCTGGGGGTACTCAGTGTTCTTGCAGGGAATAGGGTTTCCAGGCGAGGCACCTAGGTGTCCCGCAAAGCGTACTGGCGTTCAAATGCTGCAGAGCAGCGACTACGGCCTCATGGAAACTGCTGCACGCCTCTGCTTCTGCAGAGTAATTCAGGGCCTTACCTCGAGGCAAGTCCTCACGTTGAGTGTCCCGTGAGCGACACCGCATGGTAGGATGCTGACTTTCTCCTTGAGTAGAGAGACTTCAGGTACGAGGTCCTCTAAGAATTCTAAGCAGAGTGTTTTCTCATGGCAGCTCAAACGAGGGCAATGTCGAAGACTTCTAGGCCATGTTGGACTGCCTAGAATTGTGGTTCTGATGTTGTTCGAGGGCTCTGGAAATGTAGCACGCCTGAAGTAATGTGCAGTGTGTTGCCCATCACTCGGCAGACACAGAAGGCCTCCGAGGGAACTATGGGCCTCGATGTTGCTCAGTAGGCCCACAGGGGTGTGGGGGTACTCAGTGATCTTGGAACGAAAATGATGCTCACCCGAGGGGCCTAGGAGTTCTCAAAGGGTACCTTCTTTAAAATAAAGCAGAACAGCGACTAAGAGCTCATGGGAAGAGCTGCCTGCCTCCCGTTCTGCATGGCAACTCGGGGCCTTACCTCGAGGCAAGGACTCACGTTGAGATTCCCTTTAGTACTAGAGCATTACAAGAAGAGAGCCACCCCGGCCATGGAAGCACCCTGTGTAGCCAGAGAAAACCCATTTTCTTCCCAGACCCATGCCTACAGCGGCCAGAGGCCAGTCAACAGCAGAGAATTTCAGGGAGCTTCAAGGGAGCATGAATGGGGCTTTCCAAATGGAAAAGCAAGGCTAGTACCATCCCGCCCCCATTTCCATGGGCACACGCAGCATACATCCCTGTGGTTTCTGACAAGTCAAAAGAGACACAGAGCACACACTGGTTCCTTCCCTGAATCAACTTCTCGAGGCAGAGTGTTCTGCATCTAGTGAACGGCCTCAACCAAGGCACGCCCTAGCTAGGCCTCTGGGCCCGGGCCTCTTCAGAAGCCTGCAGTGCTACAGGAAGAACTGTGCTTTAGTGGCAATAGGCAAGCAATCCGCCTTTCTCCTGGAGGCAGGGTGACTTCAGGTACGAGGTCCAGGATGGAAGGCGAAGCCGAGTGTTTTTCTCAGTGCAGCTCAGACTAGGGAAAGAGTGCGACTTCCACGGCATGTTGGACCTTGCTACACGGTGCTCGTGATCCTGTGCGAGTGCTGGGGAAATCAAGAAGTCCCAAGAAAGAGTGCAGTGTGTTGCCCCATCCCTCGGCAGACACAGAGGGCCTCCGAGGGACTTATGGGCCTCGATGTTGCTCATCAGGCCCACAGCAGTGTGGAGGTGGTACTCGGTGATCTTGGAACGATAATGACGCTCACCCGAGGGGCCTAGGAGTTCCAGAAAGGGTCCTTTTTAAAAATAAAGCAGAACAGCACCTAAGAGCTCATGGAAAGAGCTGCATGCCTCCCTTTCTGCATGGCTACTCAGGGCCTTACCTCGAGGCAAGGACTCACGTGGAGATTCCCTTTAGCTCTAGAGCATGGCAAGATGAGCCCCACCCCGGCCATGGAAGCACCCTGTGTAGCCAGAGAAAACTATTTTCTTCCCAGACCCATGCCTACGGCGTCCAGAGGCCTGACAACAGCAGAGAATTTCAGGGAGCTTCCAGGGAGCAGGAATGGGGCTTTCCAAATGGAAAAGCAAGGCTAGTACCATCCCGCCCCCATTTCCATGGGCACACGCAGCATACATCCCTGTGGTTTCTGACAAGTCAAAAGAGACACAGAGCACACACTTCGTCCTTCCCTGAATCAACTCCTCGAGGCAGGGTGTTCTGCATGTAGTGAACGGCCTCAACCAAGGCGCGCCCTAGCTAGACCTCTGGGCCCGGGCCTCTTCAGAAGCCTGCAGTGCTACAGGAAAAACTGTGCTTTAGTGGCAATAGGAACGCAAGCCGACTTTCTCCTGGAGGCAGGGTGACTTCAGGTAGGAGGTCCTGGTTGGAAGGCGAAGCCTAGTGTTTTTTTTCAGTGCCAATCAGAGTAGGGAATGAGTGCGACTTCCACGGCATGTTGGAACCTGCTAGAACCGTGCCCGTGAACCTGTGGTAGTGCTGGGGAAATCAAGCTGTCCCAAGAAAGAGTGTACTGTTTTGCCCATCACTCGGCATACACAGTGTGAGTACGAAGGCCTACGGGCCTGGATGTTGTTTAGAAGAGCCAGGGGAGCCTGGGGGTACTCAGTGTTCTTGCAGGGAATAGGGTTTCCAGGCGAGGCACCTAGGTGTCCCGCAAAGCGTACTGGCGTTCAAATGCTGCAGAGCAGCGGCTACCGCCTCATGGAAACTGCTGCACGCCTCCGCTTCTGCAGAGCAATTCAGGGCCTTACCTCGAGGCAAGTCCTCACGTTGAGTGTCCCGTGAGCGACACCGCATGGTAGGATGCTGACTTTCTCCTTGAGTAGAGAGACTTCAGGTACGAGGTCCTCTAAGAATTCTAAGCAGAGTGTTTTCTCATGGCAGCTCAAACGAGGGCAATGTCGAAGACTTCTAGGCCATGTTGGACTGCCTAGAATTGTGGTTCTGATGTTGTTCGAGGGCTCTGGAAATGTAGCACGCCTGAAGTAATGTGCAGTGTGTTGCCCATCACTCGGCAGACACAGAAGGCCTCCGAGGGAACTATGGGCCTCGATGTTGCTCAGTAGGCCCACAGGGGTGTGGGGGTACTCAGTGATCTTGGAACGAAAATGATGCTCACCCGAGGGGCCTAGGAGTTCTCAAAGGGTACCTTCTTTAAAATAAAGCAGAACAGCGACTAAGAGCTCATGGGAAGAGCTGCCTGCCTCCCGTTCTGCATGGCAACTCGGGGCCTTACCTCGAGGCAAGGACTCACGTTGAGATTCCCTTTAGTACTAGAGCATTACAAGAAGAGAGCCACCCCGGCCATGGAAGCACCCTGTGTAGCCAGAGAAAACCCATTTTCTTCCCAGACCCATGCCTACAGCGGCCAGAGGCCAGTCAACAGCAGAGAATTTCAGGGAGCTTCAAGGGAGCATGAATGGGGCTTTCCAAATGGAAAAGCAAGGCTAGTACCATCCCGCCCCCATTTCCATGGGCACACGCAGCATACATCCCTGTGGTTTCTGACAAGTCAAAAGAGACACAGAGCACACACTGGTTCCTTCCCTGAATCAACTTCTCGAGGCAGAGTGTTCTGCATCTAGTGAACGGCCTCAACCAAGGCACGCCCTAGCTAGGCCTCTGGGCCCGGGCCTCTTCAGAAGCCTGCAGTGCTACAGGAAGAACTGTGCTTTAGTGGCAATAGGCAAGCAATCCGCCTTTCTCCTGGAGGCAGGGTGACTTCAGGTACGAGGTCCAGGATGGAAGGCGAAGCCGAGTGTTTTTCTCAGTGCAGCTCAGACTAGGGAAAGAGTGCGACTTCCACGGCATGTTGGACCTTGCTACACGGTGCTCGTGATCCTGTGCGAGTGCTGGGGAAATCAAGAAGTCCCAAGAAAGAGTGCAGTGTGTTGCCCCATCCCTCGGCAGACACAGAGGGCCTCCGAGGGACTTATGGGCCTCGATGTTGCTCATCAGGCCCACAGCAGTGTGGAGGTGGTACTCGGTGATCTTGGAACGATAATGACGCTCACCCGAGGGGCCTAGGAGTTCCAGAAAGGGTCCTTTTTAAAAATAAAGCAGAACAGCACCTAAGAGCTCATGGAAAGAGCTGCATGCCTCCCTTTCTGCATGGCTACTCAGGGCCTTACCTCGAGGCAAGGACTCACGTGGAGATTCCCTTTAGCTCTAGAGCATGGCAAGATGAGCCCCACCCCGGCCATGGAAGCACCCTGTGTAGCCAGAGAAAACTATTTTCTTCCCAGACCCATGCCTACGGCGTCCAGAGGCCTGACAACAGCAGAGAATTTCAGGGAGCTTCCAGGGAGCATGAATGGGGCTTTCCAAATGGAAAAGCAAGGCTAGTACCATCCCGCCCCCATTTCCATGGGCACACGCAGCATACATCCCTGTGGTTTCTGACAAGTCAAAAGAGACACAGAGCACACACTTCGTCCTTCCCTGAATCAACTCCTCGAGGCAGGGTGTTCTGCATGTAGTGAACGGCCTCAACCAAGGCGCGCCCTAGCTAGACCTCTGGGCCCGGGCCTCTTCAGAAGCCTGCAGTGCTACAGGAAAAACTGTGCTTTAGTGGCAATAGGAACGCAAGCCGACTTTCTCCTGGAGGCAGGGTGACTTCAGGTAGGAGGTCCTGGTTGGAAGGCGAAGCCTAGTGTTTTTTTTCAGTGCCAATCAGAGTAGGGAATGAGTGCGACTTCCACGGCATGTTGGAACCTGCTAGAACCGTGCCCGTGAACCTGTGGTAGTGCTGGGGAAATCAAGCTGTCCCAAGAAAGAGTGTACTGTTTTGCCCATCACTCGGCATACACAGTGTGAGTACGAAGGCCTACGGGCCTGGATGTTGTTTAGAAGAGCCAGGGGAGCCTGGGGGTACTCAGTGTTCTTGCAGGGAATAGGGTTTCCAGGCGAGGCACCTAGGTGTCCCGCAAAGCGTACTGGCGTTCAAATGCTGCAGAGCAGCGACTACGGCCTCATGGAAACTGCTGCACGCCTCCGCTTCTGCCGAGCAATTCAGGGCCTTACCTCGAGGCAAGTCCTCACGTTGAGTGTCCCGTGAGCGACCCCGCATGGTAGGATGCTGACTTTCTCCTTGAGTAGAGAGACTTCAGGTACGAGGTCCTCTAAGAATTCTAAGCAGAGTGTTTTCTCATGGCAGCTCAAACGAGGGCAATGTCGAAGACTTCCAGGCCATGTTGGACTGCCTAGAAATGTGGTTCTGCTGTTGTTCGAGGGCTCTGGAAATGTAGCACGCCTGAAGTAACGTGCAGTGTGTTGCCCATCACTCGGCACACACAGAGGGCCTCCGAGGGACCTATGGGCCTCGATGTTGCTCAGTAGGCCCACAGGGGTGTGGGGGTACTCAGTGATCTTGGAACGAAAATGATGCTCACCCGAGGGGCCTAGGAGTTCTCAAAGGGTACCTTCTTTAAAATAAAGCAGAACAGCGACTAAGAGCTCATGGGAAGAGCTGCCTGCCTCCCGTTCTGCATGGCTACTCGGGGCCTTACCTCGAGGCAAGGACTCACGTTGAGATTCCCTTTAGCTCTAGAGCATGGCTAGATGAGCCCCACCCCGGCCATGGAAGCACCCTGTGCAGCCAGAGAAAACCCATTTTCTTCCCAGACCCATGCCTACGGCGTCCAGAGGCCTGACAACAGCAGAGAATTTCAGGGAGCTTCCAGGGAGCATGAATGGGGCTTTCCAAATGGAAAAGCAAGGCTAGTACCATCCCGCCCCCATTTCCATGGGCACACGCAGCATACATCCCTGTGGTTTCTGACAAGTCAAAAGAGACACAGAGCACACACTTCGTCCTTCCCTGAATCAACTCCTCGAGGCAGGGTGATCTGCATGTAGTGAACGGCCTCAACCAAGGCGCGCCCTAGCTAGACCTCTGGGCCCGTGCCTCTTCAGAAGCCTGCAGTGCTACAGGAAAAACTGTGCTTTAGTGGCAATAGGAACGCAAGCCGACTTTCTCCTGGAGGCAGGGTGACTTCAGGTAGGAGGTCCTGGTTGGAAGGCGAAGCCTAGTGTTTTTTTTCAGTGCCAATCAGAGTAGGGAATGAGTGCGACTTCCACGGCATGTTGGAACCTGCTAGAACCGTGCCCGTGAACCTGTGGTAGTGCTGGGGAAATCAAGCTGTCCCAAGAAAGAGTGTACTGTTTTGCCCATCACTCGGCATACACAGTGTGAGTACGAAGGCCTACGGGCCTGGATGTTGTTTAGAAGAGCCAGGGGAGCCTGGGGGTACTCAGTGTTCTTGCAGGGAATAGGGTTTCCAGGCGAGGCACCTAGGTGTCCCGCAAAGCGTACTGTGGTTCAAATGCTGCAGAGCAGCGACTACGGCCTCATGGAAACTGCTGCACGCCTCCGCTTCTGCAGAGCAATTCAGGGCCTTACCTCGAGGCAAGTCCTCACGTTGAGTGTCCCGTGAGCGACACCGCATGGTAGGATGCTGACTTTCTCCTTGAGTAGAGAGACTTCAGGTACGAGGTCCTCTAAGAATTCTAAGCAGAGTGTTTTCTCATGGCAGCTCAAACGAGGGCAATGTCGAAGACTTCCAGGCCATGTTGGACTGCCTAGAATTGTGGTTCTGATGTTGTTCGAGGGCTCTGGAAATGTAGCACGCCTGAAGTAACGTGCAGTGTGTTGCCCATCACTCGGCAGACACAGAGGGCCTCCGAGGGAACTATGGGCCTCGATGTTGCTCAGTAGGCCCACAGGGGTGTGGGGGTACTCAGTGATCTTGGAACGAAAATGATGCTCACCCGAGGGGCCTAGGAGTTCTCAAAGGGTTCCTTCTTTAAAATAAAGCAGAACAGCGACTAAGAGCTCATGGGAAGAGCTGCCTGCCTCCCGTTCTGCATGGCTACTCGGGGCCTTACCTCGAGGCAAGGACTCACGTTGAGATTCCCTTTAGTACTAGAGCATTACAAGAAGAGAGCCACCCCGGCCATGGAAGCACCCTGTGTAGCCAGAGAAAACCCATTTTCTTCCCAGACCCATGCCTACAGCGGCCAGAGGCCAGTCAACAGCAGAGAATTTCAGGGAGCTTCCAGGGAGCATGAATGGGGCTTTCCAAATGGAAAAGCAAGGCTAGTACCATCCCGCCCCCATTTCCATGGGCACACGCAGCATACATCCCTGTGGTTTCTGACAAGTCAAAAGAGACACAGAGCACACACTGGTTCCTTCCCTGAATCAACTTCTCGAGGCAGAGTGTTCTGCATCTAGTGAACGGCCTCAACCAAGGCACGCCCTAGCTAGGCCTCTGGGCCCGGGCCTCTTCAGAAGCCTGCAGTGCTACAGGAAGAACTGTGCTTTAGTGGCAATAGGCAAGCAATCCGCCTTTCTCCTGGAGGCAGGGTGACTTCAGGTACGAGGTCCAGGATGGAAGGCGAAGCCGAGTGTTTTTCTCAGTGCAGCTCAGACTAGGGAAAGAGTGCGACTTCCACGGCATGTTGGACCTTGCTACACGGTGCTCGTGATCCTGTGCGAGTGCTGGGGAAATCAAGAAGTCCCAAGAAAGAGTGCAGTGTGTTGCCCCATCCCTCGGCAGACACAGAGGGCCTCCGAGGGACTTATGGGCCTCGATGTTGCTCATCAGGCCCACAGCAGTGTGGAGGTGGTACTCGGTGATCTTGGAACGATAATGACGCTCACCCGAGGGGCCTAGGAGTTCCAGAAAGGGTCCTTTTTAAAAATAAAGCAGAACAGCACCTAAGAGCTCATGGAAAGAGCTGCATGCCTCCCTTTCTGCATGGCTACTCAGGGCCTTACCTCGAGGCAAGGACTCACGTGGAGATTCCCTTTAGCTCTAGAGCATGGCAAGATGAGCCCCACCCCGGCCATGGAAGCACCCTGTGTAGCCAGAGAAAACTATTTTCTTCCCAGACCCATGCCTACGGCGTCCAGAGGCCTGACAACAGCAGAGAATTTCAGGGAGCTTCCAGGGAGCATGAAAGGGGCTTTCCAAATGGAAAAGCAAGGCTAGTACCATCCCGCCCCCATTTCCATGGGCACACGCAGCATACATCCCTGTGGTTTCTGACAAGTCAAAAGAGACACAGAGCACACACTTCGTCCTTCCCTGAATCAACTCCTCGAGGCAGGGTGTTCTGCATGTAGTGAACGGCCTCAACCAAGGCGCGCCCTAGCTAGACCTCTGGGCCCGTGCCTCTTCAGAAGCCTGCAGTGCTACAGGAAAAACTGTGCTTTAGTGGCAATAGGAACGCAAGCCGACTTTCTCCTGGAGGCAGGGTGACTTCAGGTAGGAGGTCCTGGTTGGAAGGCGAAGCCTAGTGTTTTTTTTCAGTGCCAATCAGAGTAGGGAATGAGTGCGACTTCCACGGCATGTTGGAACCTGCTAGAACCGTGCCCGTGAACCTGTGGTAGTGCTGGGGAAATCAAGCTGTCCCAAGAAAGAGTGTACTGTTTTGCCCATCACTCGGCATACACAGTGTGAGTACGAAGGCCTACGGGCCTGGATGTTGTTTAGAAGAGCCAGGGGAGCCTGGGGGTACTCAGTGTTCTTGCAGGGAATAGGGTTTCCAGGCGAGGCACCTAGGTGTCCCGCAAAGCGTACTGGCGTTCAAATGCTGCAGAGCAGCGACTACGGCCTCATGGAAACTGCTGCACGCCTCCGCTTCTGCCGAGCAATTCAGGGCCTTACCTCGAGGCAAGTCCTCACGTTGAGTGTCCCGTGAGCGACCCCGCATGGTAGGATGCTGACTTTCTCCTTGAGTAGAGAGACTTCAGGTACGAGGTCCTCTAAGAATTCTAAGCAGAGTGTTTTCTCATGGCAGCTCAAACGAGGGCAATGTCGAAGACTTCCAGGCCATGTTGGACTGCCTAGAAATGTGGTTCTGCTGTTGTTCGAGGGCTCTGGAAATGTAGCACGCCTGAAGTAACGTGCAGTGTGTTGCCCATCACTCGGCACACACAGAGGGCCTCCGAGGGACCTATGGGCCTCGATGTTGCTCAGTAGGCCCACAGGGGTGTGGGGGTACTCAGTGATCTTGGAACGAAAATGATGCTCACCCGAGGGGCCTAGGAGTTCTCAAAGGGTACCTTCTTTAAAATAAAGCAGAACAGCGACTAAGAGCTCATGGGAAGAGCTGCCTGCCTCCCGTTCTGCATGGCTACTCGGGGCCTTACCTCGAGGCAAGGACTCACGTTGAGATTCCCTTTAGCTCTAGAGCATGGCTAGATGAGCCCCACCCCGGCCATGGAAGCACCCTGTGCAGCCAGAGAAAACCCATTTTCTTCCCAGACCCATGCCTACGGCGTCCAGAGGCCTGACAACAGCAGAGAATTTCAGGGAGCTTCCAGGGAGCATGAATGGGGCTTTCCAAATGGAAAAGCAAGGCTAGTACCATCCCGCCCCCATTTCCATGGGCACACGCAGCATACATCCCTGTGGTTTCTGACAAGTCAAAAGAGACACAGAGCACACACTTCGTCCTTCCCTGAATCAACTCCTCGAGGCAGGGTGATCTGCATGTAGTGAACGGCCTCAACCAAGGCGCGCCCTAGCTAGACCTCTGGGCCCGTGCCTCTTCAGAAGCCTGCAGTGCTACAGGAAAAACTGTGCTTTAGTGGCAATAGGAACGCAAGCCGACTTTCTCCTGGAGGCAGGGTGACTTCAGGTAGGAGGTCCTGGTTGGAAGGCGAAGCCTAGTGTTTTTTTTCAGTGCCAATCAGAGTAGGGAATGAGTGCGACTTCCACGGCATGTTGGAACCTGCTAGAACCGTGCCCGTGAACCTGTGGTAGTGCTGGGGAAATCAAGCTGTCCCAAGAAAGAGTGTACTGTTTTGCCCATCACTCGGCATACACAGTGTGAGTACGAAGGCCTACGGGCCTGGATGTTGTTTAGAAGAGCCAGGGGAGCCTGGGGGTACTCAGTGTTCTTGCAGGGAATAGGGTTTCCAGGCGAGGCACCTAGGTGTCCCGCAAAGCGTACTGTGGTTCAAATGCTGCAGAGCAGCGACTACGGCCTCATGGAAACTGCTGCACGCCTCCGCTTCTGCAGAGCAATTCAGGGCCTTACCTCGAGGCAAGTCCTCACGTTGAGTGTCCCGTGAGCGACACCGCATGGTAGGATGCTGACTTTCTCCTTGAGTAGAGAGACTTCAGGTACGAGGTCCTCTAAGAATTCTAAGCAGAGTGTTTTCTCATGGCAGCTCAAACGAGGGCAATGTCGAAGACTTCCAGGCCATGTTGGACTGCCTAGAATTGTGGTTCTGATGTTGTTCGAGGGCTCTGGAAATGTAGCACGCCTGAAGTAACGTGCAGTGTGTTGCCCATCACTCGGCAGACACAGAGGGCCTCCGAGGGAACTATGGGCCTCGATGTTGCTCAGTAGGCCCACAGGGGTGTGGGGGTACTCAGTGATCTTGGAACGAAAATGATGCTCACCCGAGGGGCCTAGGAGTTCTCAAAGGGTTCCTTCTTTAAAATAAAGCAGAACAGCGACTAAGAGCTCATGGGAAGAGCTGCCTGCCTCCCGTTCTGCATGGCTACTCGGGGCCTTACCTCGAGGCAAGGACTCACGTTGAGATTCCCTTTAGTACTAGAGCATTACAAGAAGAGAGCCACCCCGGCCATGGAAGCACCCTGTGTAGCCAGAGAAAACCCATTTTCTTCCCAGACCCATGCCTACAGCGGCCAGAGGCCAGTCAACAGCAGAGAATTTCAGGGAGCTTCCAGGGAGCATGAATGGGGCTTTCCAAATGGAAAAGCAAGGCTAGTACCATCCCGCCCCCATTTCCATGGGCACACGCAGCATACATCCCTGTGGTTTCTGACAAGTCAAAAGAGACACAGAGCACACACTGGTTCCTTCCCTGAATCAACTTCTCGAGGCAGAGTGTTCTGCATCTAGTGAACGGCCTCAACCAAGGCACGCCCTAGCTAGGCCTCTGGGCCCGGGCCTCTTCAGAAGCCTGCAGTGCTACAGGAAGAACTGTGCTTTAGTGGCAATAGGCAAGCAATCCGCCTTTCTCCTGGAGGCAGGGTGACTTCAGGTACGAGGTCCAGGATGGAAGGCGAAGCCGAGTGTTTTTCTCAGTGCAGCTCAGACTAGGGAAAGAGTGCGACTTCCACGGCATGTTGGACCTTGCTACACGGTGCTCGTGATCCTGTGCGAGTGCTGGGGAAATCAAGAAGTCCCAAGAAAGAGTGCAGTGTGTTGCCCCATCCCTCGGCAGACACAGAGGGCCTCCGAGGGACTTATGGGCCTCGATGTTGCTCATCAGGCCCACAGCAGTGTGGAGGTGGTACTCGGTGATCTTGGAACGATAATGACGCTCACCCGAGGGGCCTAGGAGTTCCAGAAAGGGTCCTTTTTAAAAATAAAGCAGAACAGCACCTAAGAGCTCATGGAAAGAGCTGCATGCCTCCCTTTCTGCATGGCTACTCAGGGCCTTACCTCGAGGCAAGGACTCACGTGGAGATTCCCTTTAGCTCTAGAGCATGGCAAGATGAGCCCCACCCCGGCCATGGAAGCACCCTGTGTAGCCAGAGAAAACTATTTTCTTCCCAGACCCATGCCTACGGCGTCCAGAGGCCTGACAACAGCAGAGAATTTCAGGGAGCTTCCAGGGAGCATGAAAGGGGCTTTCCAAATGGAAAAGCAAGGCTAGTACCATCCCGCCCCCATTTCCATGGGCACACGCAGCATACATCCCTGTGGTTTCTGACAAGTCAAAAGAGACACAGAGCACACACTTCGTCCTTCCCTGAATCAACTCCTCGAGGCAGGGTGTTCTGCATGTAGTGAACGGCCTCAACCAAGGCGCGCCCTAGCTAGACCTCTGGGCCCGTGCCTCTTCAGAAGCCTGCAGTGCTACAGGAAAAACTGTGCTTTAGTGGCAATAGGAACGCAAGCCGACTTTCTCCTGGAGGCAGGGTGACTTCAGGTAGGAGGTCCTGGTTGGAAGGCGAAGCCTAGTGTTTTTTTTCAGTGCCAATCAGAGTAGGGAATGAGTGCGACTTCCACGGCATGTTGGAACCTGCTAGAACCGTGCCCGTGAACCTGTGGTAGTGCTGGGGAAATCAAGCTGTCCCAAGAAAGAGTGTACTGTTTTGCCCATCACTCGGCATACACAGTGTGAGTACGAAGGCCTACGGGCCTGGATGTTGTTTAGAAGAGCCAGGGGAGCCTGGGGGTACTCAGTGTTCTTGCAGGGAATAGGGTTTCCAGGCGAGGCACCTAGGTGTCCCGCAAAGCGTACTGGCGTTCAAATGCTGCAGAGCAGCGACTACGGCCTCATGGAAACTGCTGCACGCCTCCGCTTCTGCAGAGCAATTCAGGGCCTTACCTCGAGGCAAGTCCTCACGTTGAGTGTCCCGTGAGCGACCCCGCATGGTAGGATGCTGACTTTCTCCTTGAGTAGAGAGACTTCAGGTACGAGGTCCTCTAAGAATTCTAAGCAGAGTGTTTTCTCATGGCAGCTCAAACGAGGGCAATGTCGAAGACTTCCAGGCCATGTTGGACTGCCTAGAAATGTGGTTCTGCTGTTGTTCGAGGGCTCTGGAAATGAAGCACGCCTGAAGTAACGTGCAGTGTGTTGCCCATCACTCGGCAGACACAGAGGGCCTCCGAGGGACCTATGGGCCTCGATGTTGCTCAGTAGGCCCACAGGGGTGTGGGGGTACTCAGTGATCTTGGAACGAAAATGATGCTCACCCGAGGGGCCTAGGAGTTCTCAAAGGGTACCTTCTTTAAAATAAAGCAGAACAGCGACTAAGAGCTCATGGGAAGAGCTGCCTGCCTCCCGTTCTGCATGGCTACTCGGGGCCTTACCTCGAGGCAAGGACTCACGTTGAGATTCCCTTTAGCTCTAGAGCATTACAAGAAGAGAGCCACCCCGGCCATGGAAGCACCCTGTGTAGCCAGAGAAAACCCATTTTCTTCCCAGACCCATGCCTACGGCGTCCAGAGGCCTGACAACAGCAGAGAATTTCAGGGAGCTTCCAGGGAGCATGAATGGGGCTTTCCAAATGGAAAAGCAAGGCTAGTACCATCCCGCCCCCATTTCCATGGGCACACGCAGCATACATCCCTGTGGTTTCTGACAAGTCAAAAGAGACACAGAGCACACACTTCGTCCTTCCCTGAATCAACTCCTCGAGGCAAAGTGTTCTGCATGTAGTGAACGGCCTCAACCAAGGCGCGCCCTAGCTAGACCTCTGGGCCCGGGCCTCTTCAGAAGCCTGCAGTGCTACAGGAAAAACTGTGCTTTAGTGGCAATAGAAACGCAAGCCGACTTTCTCCTGGAGGCAGGGTGACTTCAGGTAGGAGGTCCTGGTTGGAAGGCGAAGCCTAGTGTTGTTTTTCAGTGCCAATCAGAGTAGGGAATGAGTGCGACTTCCACGGCATGTTGGAACCTGCTAGAACCGTGCCCGTGAACCTGTGGTAGTGCTGGGGAAATCAAGCTGTCCCAAGAAAGAGTGTACTGTTTTGCCCATCACTCGGCATACACAGTGTGAGTACGAAGGCCTACGGGACTGGATGTTGTTTAGAAGAGCCAGGGGAGCCTGGGGGTACTCAGTGTTCTTGCAGGGAATAGGGTTTCCAGGCGAGGCACCTAGGTGTCCCGCAAAGCGTACTGGCGTTCAAATGCTGCAGAGCAGCGGCTACCGCCTCATGGAAACTGCTGCACGCCTCCGCTTCTGCAGAGCAATTCAGGGCCTTACCTCGAGGCAAGTCCTCACGTTGAGTGTCCCGTGAGTGACACCGCATGGTAGGATGCTGACTTTCTCCTTGAGTAGAGAGACTTCAGGTACGAGGTCCTCTAAGAATTCTAAGCAGAGTGTTTTCTCATGGCAGCTCAAACGAGGGCAATGTCGAAGACTTCCAGGCCATGTTGGACTGCCTAGAAATGTGGTTCTGCTGTTGTTCGAGGGCTCTGGAAATGTAGCACGCCTGAAGTAACGTGCAGTGTGTTGCCCATCACTCGGCAGACACAGAGGGCCTCCGAGGGACCTATGGGCCTCGATGTTGCTCAGTAGGCCCACAGGGGTGTGGGGGTACTCAGTGATCTTGGAACGAAAATGATGCTCACCCGAGGGGCCTAGGAGTTCTCAAAGGGTACCTTCTTTAAAATAAAGCAGAACAGCCACTAAGAGCTCATGGGAAGAGCTGCCTGCCTCCCGTTCTGCATGGCTACTCGGGGCCTTACCTCGAGGCAAGGACTCACGTTGAGATTCCCTTTAGCTCTAGAGCATGGCTAGATGAGCCCCACCCCGGCCATGGAAGCACCCTGTGTAGCCAGAGAAAACCCATTTTCTTCCCAGACCCATGCCTACGGCGTCCAGAGGCTTGACAACAGCAGAGAATTTCAGGGAGCTTCCAGGGAGCATGAATGGGGCTTTCCAAATGGAAAAGCAAGGCTAGTACCATCCCGCCCCCATTTCCATGGGTACACGCAGCATACATCCCTGTGGTTTCTGACAAGTCAAAAGAGACACAGAGCACACACTTCGTCCTTCCCTGAATCAACTCCTCGAGGCAGGGTGTTCTGCATGTAGTGAACGGCCTCAACCAAGGCGCGCCCTAGCTAGACCTCTGGGCCCGGGCCTCTTCAGAAGCCTGCAGTGCTACAGGAAAAACTGTGCTTTAGTGGCAATAGAAACGCAAGCCGACTTTCTCCTGGAGGCAGGGTGACTTCAGGTAGGAGGTCCTGGTTGGAAGGCGAAGCCTAGTGTTGTTTTTCAGTGCCAATCAGAGTAGGGAATGAGTGCGACTTCCACGGCATGTTGGAACCTGCTAGAACCGTGCCCGTGAACCTGTGGTAGTGCTGGGGAAATCAAGCTGTCCCAAGAAAGAGTGTACTGTTTTGCCCATCACTCGGCATACACAGTGTGAGTACGAAGGCCTACGGGCCTGGATGTTGTTTAGAAGAGCCAGGGGAGCCTGGGGGTACTCAGTGTTCTTGCAGGGAATAGGGTTTCCAGGCGAGGCACCTAGGTGTCCCGCAAAGCGTACTGGCGTTCAAATGCTGCAGAGCAGCGACTACGGCCTCATGGAAACTGCTGCACGCCTCCGCTTCTGCAGAGCAATTCAGGGCCTTACCTCGAGGCAAGTCCTCACGTTGAGTGTCCCGTGAGCGACACCGCATGGTAGGATGCTGACTTTCTCCTTGAGTAGAGAGACTTCAGGTACGAGGTCCTCTAAGAATTCTAAGCAGAGTGTTTTCTCATGGCAGCTCAAACGAGGGCAATGTCGAAGACTTCCAGGCCATGTTGGACTGCCTAGAAATGTGGTTCTGCTGTTGTTCGAGGGCTCTGGAAATGTAGCACGCCTGAAGTAACGTGCAGTGTGTTGCCCATCACTCGGCAGACACAGAGGGCCTCCGAGGGACCTATGGGCCTCGATGTTGCTCAGTAGGACCACAGGGGTGTGGGGGTACTCAGTGATCTTGGAACGAAAATGATGCTCACCCGAGGGGCCTAGGAGTTCTCAAAGGGTACCTTCTTTAAAATAAAGCAGAACAGCGACTAAGAGCTCATGGGAAGAGCTGCCTGCCTCCCGTTCTGCATGGCTACTCGGGGCCTTACCTCGAGGCAAGGACTCACGTTGAGATTCCCTTTAGCTCTAGAGCATGGCTAGATGAGCCCCACCCCGGCCATGGAAGCACCCTGTGTAGCCAGAGAAAACCCATTTTCTTCCCAGACCCATGCCTACGGCGTCCAGAGGCCTGACAACAGCAGAGATTTTCAGGGAGCTTCCAGGGAGCATGAATGGGGCTTTCCAAATGGAAAAGCAAGGCTAGTACCATCCCGCCCCCATTTCCATGGGCACACGCAGCATACATCCCTGTGGTTTCTGACAAGTCAAAAGAGACACAGAGCACACACTTCGTCCTTCCCTGAATCAACTCCTCGAGGCAGGGTGTTCTGCATGTAGTGAACGGCCTCAACCAAGGCGCGCCCTAGCTAGACCTCTGGGCCCTTGCCTCTTCAGAAGCCTGCAGTGCTACAGGAAAAACTGTGCTTTAGTGGCAATAGGAACGCAAGCCGACTTTCTCCTGGAGGCAGGGTGAATTCAGGTAGGAGGTCCTGGTTGGAAGGCGAAGCCTAGTGTTTTTTTTTCAGTGCCAATCAGAGTAGGGAATGAGTGCGACTTCCACGGCATGTTGGAACCTGCTAGAACCGTGCCCGTGAACCTGTGGTAGTGCTGGGGAAATCAAGCTGTACCAAGAAAGAGTGTACTGTTTTGCCCATCACTCCGCATACACAGTGTGAGTACGAAGGCCTACGGGCCTGGATGTTGTTTAGAAGAAGCAGGGGAGCCTGGGGGTACTCAGTGTTCTTGCAGGGAATAGGGTTTCCAGGCGAGGCACCTAGGTGTCCCGCAAAGCGTACTGGCGTTCAAATGCTGCAGAGCAGCGACTACGGCCTCATGGAAACTGCTGCACGCCTCCGCTTCTGCAGAGCAATTCAGGGCCTTACCTCGAGGCAAGTCCTCACGTTGAGTGTCCCGTGAGCGACACCGCATGGTAGGATGCTGACTTTCTCCTTGAGTAGAGAGACTTCAGGTACGAGGTCCTCTAAGAATTCTAAGCAGAGTGTTTTCTCATGGCAGCTCAAACGAGGGCAATGTCGAAGACTTCCAGGCCATGTTGGACTGCCTAGAATTGTGGTTCTGATGTTGTTCGAGGGCTCTGGAAATGTAGCACGCCTGAAGTAACGTGCAGTGTGTTGCCCATCACTCAGCAGACACAGAGGGCCTCCGAGGGAACTATGGGCCTCGATGTTGCTCAGTAGGCCCACAGGGGTGTGGGGGTACTCAGTGATCTTGGAACGAAAATGATGCTCACCCGAGGGGCCTAGGAGTTCTCAAAGGGTACCTTCTTTAAAATAAAGCAGAACAGCGACTAAGAGCTCATGGGAAGAGCTGCCTGCCTCCCGTTCTGCATGGCTACTCGGGGCCTTACCTCGAGGCAAGGACTCACGTTGAGATTCCCTTTAGTACTAGAGCATTACAAGAAGAGAGCCACCCCGGCCATGGAAGCACCCTGTGTAGCCAGAGAAAACCCATTTTCTTCCCAGACCCATGCCTACAGCGGCCAGAGGCCAGTCAACAGCAGAGAATTTCAGGGAGCTTCAAGGGAGCATGAATGGGGCTTTCCAAATGGAAAAGCAAGGCTAGTACCATCCCGCCCCCATTTCCATGGGCACACGCAGCATACATCCCTGTGGTTTCTGACAAGTCAAAAGAGACACAGAGCACACACTGGTTCCTTCCCTGAATCAACTTCTCGAGGCAGAGTGTTCTGCATCTAGTGAACGGCCTCAACCAAGGCACGCCCTAGCTAGGCCTCTGGGCCCGGGCCTCTTCAGAAGCCTGCAGTGCTACAGGAAGAACTGTGCTTTAGTGGCAATAGGCAAGCAATCCGCCTTTCTCCTGGAGGCAGGGTGACTTCAGGTACGAGGTCCAGGATGGAAGGCGAAGCCGAGTGTTTTTCTCAGTGCAGCTCAGACTAGGGAAAGAGTGCGACTTCCACGGCATGTTGGACCTTGCTACACGGTGCTCGTGATCCTGTGCGAGTGCTGGGGAAATCAAGAAGTCCCAAGAAAGAGTGCAGTGTGTTGCCCCATCCCTCGGCAGACACAGAGGGCCTCCGAGGGACTTATGGGCCTCGATGTTGCTCATCAGGCCCACAGCAGTGTGGAGGTGGTACTCGGTGATCTTGGAACGATAATGACGCTCACCCGAGGGGCCTAGGAGTTCCAGAAAGGGTCCTTTTTAAAAATAAAGCAGAACAGCACCTAAGAGCTCATGGAAAGAGCTGCATGCCTCCCTTTCTGCATGGCTACTCAGGGCCATACCTCGAGGCAAGGACTCACGTGGAGATTCCCTTTAGCTCTAGAGCATGGCAAGATGAGCCCCACCCCGGCCATGGAAGCACCCTGTGTAGCCAGAGAAAACCCATTTTCTTCCCAGACCCATGCCTACAGCGGCCAGAGGCCAGTCAACAGCAGAGAATTTCAGGGAGCTTCAAGGGAGCATGAATGGGGCTTTCCAAATGGAAAAGCAAGGCTAGTACCATCCCGCCCCCATTTCCATGGGCACACGCAGCATACATCCCTGTGGTTTCTGACAAGTCAAAAGAGACACAGAGCACACACTGGTTCCTTCCCTGAATCAACTTCTCGAGGCAGAGTGTTCTGCATCTAGTGAACGGCCTCAACCAAGGCACGCCCTAGCAAGGCCTCTGGGCCCGGGCCTCTTCAGAAGCCTGCAGTGCTACAGGAAGAACTGTGCTTTAGTGGCAATAGGCAAGCAATCCGCCTTTCTCCTGGAGGCAGGGTGACTTCAGGTACGAGGTCCAGGATGGAAGGCGAAGCCGAGTGTTTTTCTCAGTGCAGCTCAGACTAGGGAAAGAGTGCGACTTCCACGGCATGTTGGACCTTGCTACACGGTGCTCGTGATCCTGTGCGAGTGCTGGGGAAATCAAGAAGTCCCAAGAAAGAGTGCAGTGTGTTGCCCCATCCCTCGGCAGACACAGAGGGCCTCCGAGGGACTTATGGGCCTCGATGTTGCTCATCAGGCCCACAGCAGTGTGGAGGTGGTACTCGGTGATCTTGGAACGATAATGACGCTCACCCGAGGGGCCTAGGAGTTCCAGAAAGGGTCCTTTTTAAAAATAAAGCAGAACAGCACCTAAGAGCTCATGGAAAGAGCTGCATGCCTCCCTTTCTGCATGGCTACTCAGGGCCTTACCTCGAGGCAAGGACTCACGTGGAGATTCCCTTTAGCTCTAGAGCATGGCAAGATGAGCCCCACCCCGGCCATGGAAGCACCCTGTGTAGCCAGAGAAAACCCATTTTCTTCCCAGACCCATGCCTACAGCGGCCAGAGGCCAGTCAACAGCAGAGAATTTCAGGGAGCTTCAAGGGAGCATGAATGGGGCTTTCCAAATGGAAAAGCAAGGCTAGTACCATCCCGCCCCCATTTCCATGGGCACACGCAGCATACATCCCTGTGGTTTCTGACAAGTCAAAAGAGACACAGAGCACACACTGGTTCCTTCCCTGAATCAACTTCTCGAGGCAGAGTGTTCTGCATGTAGTGAACGGCCTCAACCAAGGCACGCCCTAGCTAGGCCTCTGGGCCCGGGCCTCTTCAGAAGCCTGCAGTGCTACAGGAAAAACTGTGCTTTAGTGGCAATAGGAACGCAAGCCGACTTTCTCCTGGAGGCAGGGTGACTTCAGGTAGGAGGTCCTGGTTGGAAGGCGAAGCCTAGTGTTTTTTTTCAGTGCCAATCAGAGTAGGGAATGAGTGCGACTTCCACGGCATGTTGGAACCTGCTAGAACCGTGCCCGTGAACCTGTGGTAGTGCTGGGGAAATCAAGCTGTCCCAAAAAAGAGTGTACTGTTTTGCCCATCACTCGGCATACACAGTGTGAGTATGAAGGCCTACGGGCCTGGATGTTGTTTAGAAGAGCCAGGGGAGCTTGGGGGTACTCAGTGTTCTTGCAGGGAATAGGGTTTCCAGGCGAGGCACCTAGGTGTCCCGCAAAGCGTACTGGCGTTCAAATGCTGCAGAGCAGCGACTACGGCCTCATGGAAACTGCTGCACGCCTCCGCTTCTGCAGAGCAATTCAGGGCCTTACCTCGAGGCAAGTCCTCACGTTGAGTGTCCCGTGAGCGACCCCGCATGGTAGGATGCTGACTTTCTCCTTGAGTAGAGAGACTTCAGGTACGAGGTCCTCTAAGAATTCTAAGCAGAGTGTTTTCTCATGGCAGCTCAAACGAGGGCAATGTCGAAGACTTCCAGGCCATGTTGGACTGCCTAGAAATGTGGTTCTGCTGTTGTTCGAGGGCTCTGGAAATGTAGCACGCCTGAAGTAACGTGCAGTGTGTTGCCCATCACTCGGCAGACACAGAGGGCCTCCGAGGGACCTATGGGCCTCGATGTTGCTCAGTAGGCCCACAGGGGTGTGGGGGTACTCAGTGATCTTGGAACGAAAATGATGCTCACCCGAGGGGCCTAGGAGTTCTCAAAGGGTACCTTCTTTAAAATAAAGCAGAACAGCGACTAAGAGCTCATGGGAAGAGCTGCCTGCCTCCCGTTCTGCATGGCTACTCGGGGCCTTACCTCGAGGCAAGGACTCACGTTGAGATTCCCTTTAGCTCTAGAGCATGGCTAGATGAGCCCCACCCCGGCCATGGAAGCACCCTGTGTAGCCAGAGAAAACCCATTTTCTTCCCAGACCCATGCCTACGGCGTCCAGAGGCCTGACAACAGCAGAGAATTTCAGGGAGCTTCCAGGGAGCATGAATGGGGCTTTCCAAATGGAAAAGCAAGGCTAGTACCATCCCGCCCCCATTTCCATGGGCACACGCAGCATACATCCCTGTGGTTTCTGACAAGTCAAAAGAGACACAGAGCACACACTTCGTCCTTCCCTGAATCAACTCCTCGAGGCAGGGTGATCTGCATGTAGTGAACGGCCTCAACCAAGGCGCGCCCTAGCTAGACCTCTGGGCCCGTGCCTCTTCAGAAGCCTGCAGTGCTACAGGAAAAACTGTGCTTTAGTGGCAATAGGAACGCAAGCCGACTTTCTCCTGGAGGCAGGGTGACTTCAGGTAGGAGGTCCTGGTTGGAAGGCGAAGCCTAGTGTTGTTTTTCAGTGCCAATCAGAGTAGGGAATGAGTGCGACTTCCACGGCATGTTGGAACCTGCTAGAACCGTGCCCGTGAACCTGTGGTAGTGCTGGGGAAATCAAGCTGTCCCAAGAAAGAGTGTACTGTTTTGCCCATCACTCGGCATACACAGTGTGAGTACGAAGGCCTACGGGCCTGGATGTTGTTTAGAAGAGGCAGGGGAGCCTGGGGGTACTCAGTGTTCTTGCAGGGAATAGGGTTTCCAGGCGAGGCACCTAGGTGTCCCGCAAAGCGTACTGGCGTTCAAATGCTGCAGAGCAGCGACTACGGCCTCATGGAAACTGCTGCACGCCTCCGCTTCTGCAGAGCAATTCAGGGCCTTACCTCGAGGCAAGTCCTCACGTTGAGTGTCCCGTGAGCGACCCCGCATGGTAGGATGCTGACTTTCTCCTTGAGTAGAGAGACTTCAGGTACGAGGTCCTCTAAGAATTCTAAGCAGAGTGTTTTCTCATGGCAGCTCAAACGAGGGCAATGTCGAAGACTTCCAGGCCATGTTGGACTGCCTAGAATTGTGGTTCTGATGTTGTTCGAGGGCTCTGGAAATGTAGCACGCCTGAAGTAACGTGCAGTGTGTTGCCCATCACTCGGCAGACACAGAGGGCCTCCGAGGGAACTATGGGCCTCGATGTTGCTCAGTAGGCCCACAGGGGTGTGGGGGTACTCAGTGATCTTGGAACGAAAATGATGCTCACCCGAGGGGCCTAGGAGTTCTCAAAGGGTACCTTCTTTAAAATAAAGCAGAACAGCGACTAAGAGCTCATGGGAAGAGCTGCCTGCCTCCCGTTCTGCATGGCTACTCGGGGCCTTACCTCGAGGCAAGGACTCACGTTGAGATTCCCTTTAGTACTAGAGCATTACAAGAAGAGAGCCACCCCGGCCATGGAAGCACCCTGTGTAGCCAGAGAAAACCCATTTTCTTCCCAGACCCATGCCTACAGCGGCCAGAGGCCAGTCAACAGCAGAGAATTTCAGGGAGCTTCAAGGGAGCATGAATGGGGCTTTCCAAATGGAAAAGCAAGGCTAGTACCATCCCGCCCCCATTTCCATGGGCACACGCAGCATACATCCCTGTGGTTTCTGACAAGTCAAAAGAGACACAGAGCACACACTGGTTCCTTCCCTGAATCAACTTCTCGAGGCAGAGTGTTCTGCATCTAGTGAACGGCCTCAACCAAGGCACGCCCTAGCTAGGCCTCTGGGCCCGGGCCTCTTCAGAAGCCTGCAGTGCTACAGGAAGAACTGTGCTTTAGTGGCAATAGGCAAGCAATCCGCCTTTCTCCTGGAGGCAGGGTGACTTCAGGTACGAGGTCCAGGATGGAAGGCGAAGCCGAGTGTTTTTCTCAGTGCAGCTCAGACTAGGGAAAGAGTGCGACTTCCACGGCATGTTGGACCTTGCTACACGGTGCTCGTGATCCTGTGCGAGTGCTGGGGAAATCAAGAAGTCCCAAGAAAGAGTGCAGTGTGTTGCCCCATCCCTCGGCAGACACAGAGGGCCTCCGAGGGACTTATGGGCCTCGATGTTGCTCATCAGGCCCACAGCAGTGTGGAGGTGGTACTCGGTGATCTTGGAACGATAATGACGCTCACCCGAGGGGCCTAGGAGTTCCAGAAAGGGTCCTTTTTAAAAATAAAGCAGAACAGCACCTAAGAGCTCATGGAAAGAGCTGCATGCCTCCCTTTCTGCATGGCTACTCAGGGCCTTACCTCGAGGCAAGGACTCACGTGGAGATTCCCTTTAGCTCTAGAGCATGGCAAGATGAGCCCCACCCCGGCCATGGAAGCACCCTGTGTAGCCAGAGAAAACTATTTTCTTCCCAGACCCATGCCTACGGCGTCCAGAGGCCTGACAACAGCAGAGAATTTCAGGGAGCTTCCAGGGAGCATGAATGGGGCTTTCCAAATGGAAAAGCAAGGCTAGTACCATCCCGCCCCCATTTCCATGGGCACACGCAGCATACATCCCTGTGGTTTCTGACAAGTCAAAAGAGACACAGAGCACACACTTCGTCCTTCCCTGAATCAACTCCTCGAGGCAGGGTGTTCTGCATGTAGTGAACGGCCTCAACCAAGGCGCGCCCTAGCTAGACCTCTGGGCCCGTGCCTCTTCAGAAGCCTGCAGTGCTACAGGAAAAACTGTGCTTTAGTGGCAATAGGAACGCAAGCCGACTTTCTCCTGGAGGCAGGGTGACTTCAGGTAGGAGTTCCTGGTTGGAAGGCGAAGCCTAGTGTTTTTTTTCAGTGCCAATCAGAGTAGGGAATGAGTGCGACTTCCACGGCATGTTGGAACCTGCTAGAACCGTGCCCGTGAACCTGTGGTAGTGCTGGGGAAATCAAGCTGTCCCAAGAAAGAGTGTACTGTTTTGCCCATCACTCGGCATACACAGTGTGAGTACGAAGGCCTACGGGCCTGGATGTTGTTTACAAGAGCCAGGGGAGCCTGGGGGTACTCAGTGTTCTTGCAGGGAATAGGGTTTCCAGGCGAGGCACCTAGGTGTCCCGCAAAGCGTACTGGCGTTCAAATGCTGCAGAGCAGCGGCTACCGCCTCATGGAAACTGCTGCACGCCTCCGCTTCTGCAGAGCAATTCAGGGCCTTACCTCGAGGCAAGTCCTCACGTTGAGTGTCCCGTGAGCGACCCCGCATGGTAGGATGCTGACTTTCTCCTTGAGTAGAGAGACTTCAGGTACGAGGTCCTCTAAGAATTCTAAGCAGAGTGTTTTCTCATGGCAGCTCAAACGAGGGCAATGTCGAAGACTTCCAGGCCATGTTGGACTGCCTAGAAATGTGGTTCTGCTGTTGTTCGAGGGCTCTGGAAATGTAGCACGCCTGAAGTAACGTGCAGTGTGTTGCCCATCACTCGGCACACACAGAGGGCCTCCGAGGGACCTATGGGCCTCGATGTTGCTCAGTAGGCCCACAGGGGTGTGGGGGTACTCAGTGATCTTGGAACGAAAATGATGCTCACCCGAGGGGCCTAGGAGTTCTCAAAGGGTACCTTCTTTAAAATAAAGCAGAACAGCGACTAAGAGCTCATGGGAAGAGCTGCCTGCCTCCCGTTCTGCATGGCTACTCGGGGCCTTACCTCGAGGCAAGGACTCACGTTGAGATTCCCTTTAGCTCTAGAGCATTACAAGAAGAGAGCCACCCCGGCCATGGAAGCACCCTGTGTAGCCAGAGAAAACCCATTTTCTTCCCAGACCCATGCCTACGGCGTCCAGAGGCCTGACAACAGCAGAGAATTTCAGGGAGCTTCCAGGGAGCATGAATGGGGCTTTCCAAATGGAAAAGCAAGGCTAGTACCATCCCGCCCCCATTTCCATGGGCACACGCAGCATACATCCCTGTGGTTTCTGACAAGTCAAAAGAGACACAGAGCACACACTGGTTCCTTCCCTGAATCAACTCCTCGAGGAAGGGTGTTCTGCATGTAGTGAACGGCCTCAACCAAGGCGCGCCCTAGCTAGACCTCTGGTCCCGTGCTTCTTCAGAAGCCTGCAGTGCTACAGTAAAAACTGTGCTTTAGTTGCAATAGGCAAGCAATCCGCCTTTCTCCTGGAGGCAGGGTGACTTCAGGTAGGAGTTCCTGGTTGGAAGGCGAAGCCTAGTGTTGTTTTTCAGTGCCAATCAGAGTAGGGAATGAGTGCGACTTCCACGGCATGTTGGAACCTGCTAGAACCGTGCCCGTGAACCTGTGGTAGTGCTGGGGAAATCAAGCTGTCCCAAGAAAGAGTGTACTGTTTTGCCCATCACTCGGCATACACAGTGTGAGTACGAAGGCCTACGGGCCTGGATGTTGTTTAGAAGAGGCAGGGGAGCCTGGGGGTACTCAGTGTTCTTGCAGGGAATAGGGTTTCCAGGCGAGGCACCTAGGTGTCCCGCAAAGCGTACTGGCGTTCAAATGCTGCAGAGCAGCGACTACGGCCTCATGGAAACTGCTGCACGCCTCCGCTTCTGCAGAGCAATTCAGGGCCTTACCTCGAGGCAAGTCCTCACGTTGAGTGTCCCGTGAGCGACACCGCATGGTAGGATGCTGACTTTCTCCTTGAGTAGAGAGACTTCAGGTACGAGGTCCTCTAAGAATTCTAAGCAGAGTGTTTTCTCATGGCAGCTCAAACGAGGGCAATGTCGAAGACTTCCAGGCCATGTTGGACTGCCTAGAAATGTGGTTCTGCTGTTGTTCGAGGGCTCTGGAAATGTAGCACGCCTGAAGTAACGTGCAGTGTGTTGCCCATCACTCGGCAGACACAGAGGGCCTCCGAGGAACCTATGGGCCTCGATGTTGCTCAGTAGGCCCACAGGGGTGTGGGGTACTCAGTGATCTTGGAACGAAAATGATGCTCACCCGAGGGGCCTAGGAGTTCTCAAAGGGTACCTTCTTTAAAATAAAGCAGAACAGCGACTAAGAGCTCATGGGAAGAGCTGCCTGCCTCCTGTTCTGCATGGCTACTCGGGGCCTTACCTCGAGGCAAGGACTCACGTTGAGATTCCCTTTAGCTCTAGAGCATGGCTAGATGAGCCCCACCCCGGCCATGGAAGCACCCTGTGTAGCCAGAGAAAACCCATTTTCTTCCCAGACCCATGCCTACAGCGGCCAGAGGCCTGACAACAGCAGAGAATTTCAGGGAGCTTCCAGGGAGCATGAATAGGGCTTTCCAAATGGAAAAGCAAGGCTAGTACCATCCCGCCCCCATTTCCATGGGCACACGCAGCATACATCCCTGTGGTTTCTGACAAGTCAAAAGAGACACAGAGCACACACTTCGTCCTTCCCTGAATCAACTCCTCGAGGCAGGGTGTTCTGCATGTAGTGAACGGCCTCAACCAAGGTGCGCCCTAGCTAGACCTCTGGGCCCTTGCTTCTTCAGAAGCCTGCAGTGCTACAGGAAAAACTGTGCTTTAGTGGCAATAGGAACGCAAGCCGACTTTCTCCTGGAGGCAGGGTGACTTCAGGTAGGAGGTCCTGGTTGGAAGGCGAAGCCTAGTGTTTTTTTTTCAGTGCCAATCAGAGTAGGGAATGAGTGCGACTTCCACGGCATGTTGGAACCTGCTAGAACCGTGCCCTTGAACCTGTGGTAGTGCTGGGGAAATCAAGCTGTCCCAAGAAAGAGTGTACTGTTTTGCCCATCACTCGGCATACACAGTGTGAGTACGAAGGCCTACGGGCCTGGATGTTGTTTAGAAGAGCCAGGGGAGCCGGGGGGTACTCAGTGTTCTTGCAGGGAATAGGGTTTCCAGGCGAGGCACCTAGGTGTCCCGCAAAGCGTACTGGCGTTCAAATGCTGCAGAGCAGCGGCTACCGCCTCATCGAAACTGCTGCACGCCTCCGCTTCTGCAGAGCAATTCAGGGCCTTACCTCGAGGCAAGTCCTCACGTTGAGTGTCCCGTGAGCGACACCGCATGGTAGGATGCTGTCTTTCTCCTTGAGTAGAGAGACTTCAGGTACGAGGTCCTCTAAGAATTCTAAGCAGAGTGTTTTCTCATGGCAGCTCAAACGAGGGCAATGTCGAAGACTTCCAGGCCATGTTGGACTGCCTAGAAATGTGGTTCTGCTGTTGTTCGAGGGCTCTGGAAATGTAGCACGCCTGAAGTAACATGCAGTGTGTTGCCCATCACTCGGCAGACACAGAGGGCCTCCGAGGGACCTATGGGCCTCGATGTTGCTCAGTAGGCCCACAGGGGTGTGGGGGTACTCAGTGATCTTGGAACAAAAACGATGCTCACCTGAGGGGCCTGGGAGTTCTCAAAGGGTACCTTCTTTAAAATAAAGCAGAACAGCGACTAAGAGCTCATGGGAAGACCTGCCTGCCTCCCGTTCTGCATGGCTACTCGGGGCCTTACCTCGAGGCAAGGACTCACGTTGAGATTCCCTTTAGCTCTAGAGCATTACAAGAAGAGAGCCACCCCGGCCAT
This sequence comes from Eubalaena glacialis, assembly GCF_028564815.1. Lineage (NCBI taxonomy): Eukaryota > Metazoa > Chordata > Mammalia > Artiodactyla > Balaenidae > Eubalaena > Eubalaena glacialis. The sequence goes on from NC_083716.1 coordinate 100,618,794, forward strand.
GGAAGCACCCTGTGTAGCCAGAGAAAACCCATTTTCTTCCCAGACCCATGCCTACGGCGTCCAGAGGCCTGACAACAGCAGAGAATTTCAGGGAGCTTCCAGGGAGCATGAATGGGGCTTTCCAAATGGAAAAGCAAGGCTAGTACCATCCCGCCCCCATTTCCATGGGCACACGCAGCATACATCCCTGTGGTTTCTGACAAGTCAAAAGAGACACAGAGCACACACTGGTTCCTTCCCTGAATCAACTTCTCGAGGCAGAGTGTTCTGCATCTAGTGAACGGCCTCAACCAAGGCACGCCCTAGCTAGGCCTCTGGGCCCGGGCCTCTTCAGAAGCCTGCAGTGCTACAGGAAGAACTGTGCTTTAGTGGCAATAGGCAAGCAATCCGCCTTTCTCCTGGAGGCAGGGTGACTTCAGGTAGGAGGTCCTGGTTGGAAGGCGAAGCCTAGTGTTTTTTTTCAGTGCCAATCAGAGTAGGGAATGAGTGCGACTTCCACGGCATGTTGGAACCTGCTAGAACCGTGCCCGTGAACCTGTGGTAGTGCTGGGGAAATCAAGCTGTCCCAAAAAAGAGTGTACTGTTTTGCCCATCACTCGGCATACACAGTGTGAGTACGAAGGCCTACGGGCCTGGATGTTGTTTAGAAGAGCCAGGGGAGCCTGGGGGTACTCAGTGTTCTTGCAGGGAATAGGGTTTCCAGGCGAGGCACCTAGGTGTCCCGCAAAGCGTACTGGCGTTCAAATGCTGCAGAGCAGCGGCTACCGCCTCATGGAAACTGCTGCACGCCTCCGCTTCTGCAGAGCAATTCAGGGCCTTACCTCGAGGCAAGTCCTCACGTTGAGTGTCCCGTGAGCGACCCCGCATGGTAGGATGCTGACTTTCTCCTTGAGTAGAGAGACTTCAGGTACGAGGTCCTCTAAGAATTCTAAGCAGAGTGTTTTCTCATGGCAGCTCAAACGAGGGCAATGTCGAAGACTTCCAGGCCATGTTGGACTGCCTAGAATTGTGGTTCTGATGTTGTTCGAGGGCTCTGGAAATGTAGCACGCCTGAAGTAACGTGCAGTGTGTTGCCCATCACTCGGCAGACACAGAGGGCCTCCGAGGGAACTATGGGCCTCGATGTTGCTCAGTAGGCCCACAGGGGTGTGGGGGTACTCAGTGATCTTGGAACGAAAATGATGCTCACCCGAGGGGCCTAGGAGTTCTCAAAGGGTACCTTCTTTAAAATAAAGCAGAACAGCGACTAAGAGCTCATGGGAAGAGCTGCCTGCCTCCCGTTCTGCATGGCTACTCGGGGCCTTACCTCGAGGCAAGGACTCACGTTGAGATTCCCTTTAGTACTAGAGCATTACAAGAAGAGAGCCACCCCGGCCATGGAAGCACCCTGTGTAGCCAGAGAAAACCCATTTTCTTCCCAGACCCATGCCTACAGCGGCCAGAGGCCAGTCAACAGCAGAGAATTTCAGGGAGCTTCAAGGGAGCATGAATGGGGCTTTCCAAATGGAAAAGCAAGGCTAGTACCATCCCGCCCCCATTTCCATGGGCACACGCAGCATACATCCCTGTGGTTTCTGACAAGTCAAAAGAGACACAGAGCACACACTGGTTCCTTCCCTGAATCAACTTCTCGAGGCAGAGTGTTCTGCATCTAGTGAACGGCCTCAACCAAGGCACGCCCTAGCTAGGCCTCTGGGCCCGGGCCTCTTCAGAAGCCTGCAGTGCTACAGGAAGAACTGTGCTTTAGTGGCAATAGGGAAGCAATCCGCCTTTCTCCTGGAGGCAGGGTGACTTCAGGTACGAGGTCCAGGATGGAAGGCGAAGCCGAGTGTTTTTCTCAGTGCAGCTCAGACTAGGGAAAGAGTGCGACTTCCACGGCATGTTGGACCTTGCTACACGGTGCTCGTGATCCTGTGCGAGTGCTGGGGAAATCAAGAAGTCCCAAGAAAGAGTGCAGTGTGTTGCCCCATCCCTCGGCAGACACAGAGGGCCTCCGAGGGACTTATGGGCCTCGATGTTGCTCATCAGGCCCACAGCAGTGTGGAGGTGGTACTCGGTGATCTTGGAACGATAATGACGCTCACCCGAGGGGCCTAGGAGTTCCAGAAAGGGTCCTTTTTAAAAATAAAGCAGAACAGCACCTAAGAGCTCATGGAAAGAGCTGCATGCCTCCCTTTCTGCATGGCTACTCAGGGCCTTACCTCGAGGCAAGGACTCACGTGGAGATTCCCTTTAGCTCTAGAGCATGGCAAGATGAGCCCCACCCCGGCCATGGAAGCACCCTGTGTAGCCAGAGAAAACTATTTTCTTCCCAGACCCATGCCTACGGCGTCCAGAGGCCTGACAACAGCAGAGAATTTCAGGGAGCTTCCAGGGAGCATGAATGGGGCTTTCCAAATGGAAAAGCAAGGCTAGTACCATCCCGCCCCCATTTCCATGGGCACACGCAGCATACATCCCTGTGGTTTCTGACAAGTCAAAAGAGACACAGAGCACACACTTCGTCCTTCCCTGAATCAACTCCTCGAGGCAGGGTGTTCTGCATGTAGTGAACGGCCTCAACCAAGGCGCGCCCTAGCTAGACCTCTGGGCCCGTGCCTCTTCAGAAGCCTGCAGTGCTACAGGAAAAACTGTGCTTTAGTGGCAATAGGAACGCAAGCCGACTTTCTCCTGGAGGCAGGGTGACTTCAGGTAGGAGGTCCTGGTTGGAAGGCGAAGCCTAGTGTTTTTTTTCAGTGCCAATCAGAGTAGGGAATGAGTGCGACTTCCACGGCATGTTGGAACCTGCTAGAACCGTGCCCGTGAACCTGTGGTAGTGCTGGGGAAATCAAGCTGTCCCAAGAAAGAGTGTACTGTTTTGCCCATCACTCGGCATACACAGTGTGAGTACGAAGGCCTACGGGCCTGGATGTTGTTTACAAGAGCCAGGGGAGCCTGGGGGTACTCAGTGTTCTTGCAGGGAATAGGGTTTCCAGGCGAGGCACCTAGGTGTCCCGCAAAGCGTACTGGCGTTCAAATGCTGCAGAGCAGCGGCTACCGCCTCATGGAAACTGCTGCACGCCTCCGCTTCTGCAGAGCAATTCAGGGCCTTACCTCGAGGCAAGTCCTCACGTTGAGTGTCCCGTGAGCGACCCCGCATGGTAGGATGCTGACTTTCTCCTTGAGTAGAGAGACTTCAGGTACGAGGTCCTCTAAGAATTCTAAGCAGAGTGTTTTCTCATGGCAGCTCAAACGAGGGCAATGTCGAAGACTTCCAGGCCATGTTGGACTGCCTAGAAATGTGGTTCTGCTGTTGTTCGAGGGCTCTGGAAATGTAGCACGCCTGAAGTAACGTGCAGTGTGTTGCCCATCACTCGGCACACACAGAGGGCCTCCGAGGGACCTATGGGCCTCGATGTTGCTCAGTAGGCCCACAGGGGTGTGGGGGTACTCAGTGATCTTGGAACGAAAATGATGCTCACCCGAGGGGCCTAGGAGTTCTCAAAGGGTACCTTCTTTAAAATAAAGCAGAACAGCGACTAAGAGCTCATGGGAAGAGCTGCCTGCCTCCCGTTCTGCATGGCTACTCGGGGCCTTACCTCGAGGCAAGGACTCACGTTGAGATTCCCTTTAGCTCTAGAGCATTACAAGAAGAGAGCCACCCCGGCCATGGAAGCACCCTGTGTAGCCAGAGAAAACCCATTTTCTTCCCAGACCCATGCCTACGGCGTCCAGAGGCCTGACAACAGCAGAGAATTTCAGGGAGCTTCCAGGGAGCATGAATGGGGCTTTCCAAATGGAAAAGCAAGGCTAGTACCATCCCGCCCCCATTTCCATGGGCACACGCAGCATACATCCCTGTGGTTTCTGACAAGTCAAAAGAGACACAGAGCACACACTGGTTCCTTCCCTGAATCAACTCCTCGAGGCAGGGTGTTCTGCATGTAGTGAACGGCCTCAACCAAGGCGCGCCCTAGCTAGACCTCTGGTCCCGTGCTTCTTCAGAAGCCTGCAGTGCTACAGTAAAAACTGTGCTTTAGTTGCAATAGGCAAGCAATCCGCCTTTCTCCTGGAGGCAGGGTGACTTCAGGTAGGAGTTCCTGGTTGGAAGGCGAAGCCTAGTGTTGTTTTTCAGTGCCAATCAGAGTAGGGAATGAGTGCGACTTCCACGGCATGTTGGAACCTGCTAGAACCGTGCCCGTGAACCTGTGGTAGTGCTGGGGAAATCAAGCTGTCCCAAGAAAGAGTGTACTGTTTTGCCCATCACTCGGCATACACAGTGTGAGTACGAAGGCCTACGGGCCTGGATGTTGTTTAGAAGAGCCAGGGGAGCCTGGGGGTACTCAGTGTTCTTGCAGGGAATAGGGTTTCCAGGCGAGGCACCTAGGTGTCCCGCAAAGCGTACTGGCGTTCAAATGCTGCAGAGCAGCGGCTACCGCCTCATGGAAACTGCTGCACGCCTCCGCTTCTGCAGAGCAATTCAGGGCCTTACCTCGAGGCAAGTCCTCACGTTGAGTGTCCCGTGAGCGACCCCGCATGGTAGGATGCTGACTTTCTCCTTGAGTAGAGAGACTTCAGGTACGAGGTCCTCTAAGAATTCTAAGCAGAGTGTTTTCTCATGGCAGCTCAAACGAGGGCAATGTCGAAGACTTCCAGGCCATGTTGGACTGCCTAGAAATGTGGTTCTGCTGTTGTTCGAGGGCTCTGGAAATGTAGCACGCCTGAAGTAACGTGCAGTGTGTTGCCCATCACTCGGCAGACACAGAGGGCCTCCGAGGGACCTATGGGCCTCGATGTTGCTCAGTAGGCCCACAGGGGTGTGGGGGTACTCAGTGATCTTGGAACGAAAATGATGCTCACCCGAGGGGCCTAGGAGTTCTCAAAGGGTACCTTCTTTAAAATAAAGCAGAACAGCCACTAAGAGCTCATGGGAAGAGCTGCCTGCCTCCCGTTCTGCATGGCTACTCGGGGCCTTACCTCGAGGCAAGGACTCACGTTGAGATTCCCTTTAGCTCTAGAGCATGGCTAGATGAGCCTCACCCCGGCCATGGAAGCACCCTGTGTAGCCAGAGAAAACCCATTTTCTTCCCAGACCCATGCCTACGGCGTCCAGAGGCTTGACAACAGCAGAGAATTTCAGGGAGCTTCCAGGGAGCATGAATGGGGCTTTCCAAATGGAAAAGCAAGGCTAGTACCATCCCGCCCCCATTTCCATGGGCACACGCAGCATACATCCCTGTGGTTTCTGACAAGTCAAAAGAGACACAGAGCACACACTTCGTCCTTCCCTGAATCAACGCCTCGAGGCAGGGTGTTCTGCATGTAGTGAACGGCCTCAACCAAGGCGCGCCCTAGCTAGACCTCTGGGCCCGGGCCTCTTCAGAAGCCTGCAGTGCTACAGGAAGAACTGTGCTTTAGTTGCAATAGGCAAGCAATCCGCCTTTCTCCTGGAGGCAGGGTGACTTCAGGTAGGAGGTCCTGGTTGGAAGGCGAAGCCTAGTGTTTTTTTTCAGTGCCAATCAGAGTAGGGAATGAGTGCGACTTCCACAGCATGTTGGAACCTGCTAGAACCGTGCCCGTGAACCTGTGGTAGTGCTGGGGAAATCAAGCTGTCCCAGGAAAGAGTGTACTGTTTTGCCCATCACTCGGCATACACAGTGTGAGTACGAAGGCCTACGGGCCTGGATGTTGTTTAGAAGAGGCAGGGGAGCCTGGGGGTACTCAGTGTTCTTGCAGGGAATAGGGTTTCCAGGCGAGGCACCTAGGTGTCCCGCAAAGCGTACTGGCGTTCAAATGCTGCAGAGCAGCGACTACGGCCTCATGGAAACTGCTGCACGCCTCCGCTTCTGCAGAGCAATTCAGGGCCTTACCTCGAGGCAAGTCCTCACGTTGAGTGTCCCGTGAGCGACACCGCATGGTAGGATGCTGACTTTCTCCTTGAGTAGAGAGACTTCAGGTACGAGGTCCTCTAAGAATTCTAAGCAGAGTGTTTTCTCATGGCAGCTCAAACGAGGGCAATGTCAAAGACTTCCAGGCCATGTTGGACTGCCTAGAATTGTGGTTCTGATGTTGTTCGAGGGCTCTGGAAATGTAGCACGCCTGAAGTAACGTGCAGTGTGTTGCCCATCACTCGGCAGACACAGAGGGCCTCCGAGGGAACTATGGGCCTCGATGTTGCTCAGTAGGCCCACAGGGGTGTGGGGGTACTCAGTGATCTTGGAACGAAAATGATGCTCACCCGAGGGGCCTAGGAGTTCTCAAAGGGTACCTTCTTTAAAATAAAGCAGAACAGCGACTAAGAGCTCATGGGAAGAGCTGCCTGCCTCCCGTTCTGCATGGCTACTCGGGGCCTTACCTCGAGGCAAGGACTCACGTTGAGATTCCCTTTAGTACTAGAGCATTACAAGAAGAGAGCCACCCCGGCCATGGAAGCACCCTGTGTAGCCAGAGAAAACCCATTTTCTTCCCAGACCCATGCCTACAGCGGCCAGAGGCCAGTCAACAGCAGAGAATTTCAGGGAGCTTCAAGGGAGCATGAATGGGGCTTTCCAAATGGAAAAGCAAGGCTAGTACCATCCCGCCCCCATTTCCATGGGCACACGCAGCATACATCCCTGTGGTTTCTGACAAGTCAAAAGAGACACAGAGCACACACTGGTTCCTTCCCTGAATCAACTTCTCGAGGCAGGGTGTTCTGCATGTAGTGAACGGCCTCAACCAAGGCGCGCCCTAGCTAGACCTCTGGGCCCTTGCTTCTTCAGAAGCCTGCAGTGCTACAGGAAAAACTGTGCTTTAGTGGCAATAGGAACGCAAGCCGACTTTCTCCTGGAGGCAGGGTGACTTCAGGTAGGAGGTCCTGGTTGGAAGGCGAAGCCTAGTGTTATTTTTTCAGTGCCAATCAGAGTAGGGAATGAGTGCGGCTTCCACGGCATGTTGGAACCTGCTAGAACCGTGCCCGTGAACCTGTGGTAGTGCTGGGGAAATCAAGCTGTCCCAAGAAAGAGTGTACTGTTTTGCCCATCACTCGGCATACACAGTGTGAGTACAAAGGCCTACGGGCCTGGATGTTGTTTAGAAGAGGCAGGGGAGCCTGGGGGTACTCAGTGTTCTTGCAGGGAATAGGGTTTCCAGGCGAGGCACCTAGGTGTCCCGCAAAGCGTACTGGCGTTCAAATGCTGCAGAGCAGCGACTACGGCCTCATGGAAACTGCTGCACGCCTCCGCTTCTGCAGAGCAATTCAGGGCCTTACCTCGAGGCAAGTCCTCACGTTGAGTGTCCCGTGAGCGACACCGCATGGTAGGATGCTGACTTTCTCCTTGAGTAGAGAGACTTCAGGTACGAGGTCCTCTAAGAATTCTAAGCAGAGTGTTTTCTCATGGCAGCTCAAACGAGGGCAATGTCGAAGACTTCCAGGCCATGTTGGACTGCCTAGAATTGTGGTTCTGATGTTGTTCGAGGGCTCTGGAAATGTAGCACGCCTGAAGTAACGTGCAGTGTGTTGCCCATCACTCGGCAGACACAGAGGGCCTCCGAGGGAACTATGGGCCTCGATGTTGCTCAGTAGGCCCACAGGGGTGTGGGGGTACTCAGTGATCTTGGAACGAAAATGATGCTCACCCGAGGGGCCTAGGAGTTCTCAAAGGGTACCTTCTTTAAAATAAAGCAGAACAGCGACTAAGAGCTCATGGGAAGAGCTGCCTGCCTCCCGTTCTGCATGGCTACTCGGGGCCTTACCTCGAGGCAAGGACTCACGTTGAGATTCCCTTTAGTACTAGAGCATTACAAGAAGAGAGCCACCCCAGCCATGGAAGCACCCTGTGTAGCCAGAGAAAACCCATTTTCTTCCCAGACCCATGCCTACAGCGGCCAGAGGCCAGTCAACAGCAGAGAATTTCAGGGAGCTTCAAGGGAGCATGAATGGGGCTTTCCAAATGGAAAAGCAAGGCTAGTACCATCCCGCCCCCATTTCCATGGGCACACGCAGCATACATCCCTGTGGTTTCTGACAAGTCAAAAGAGACACAGAGCACACACTGGTTCCTTCCCTGAATCAACTTCTCGAGGCAGAGTGTTCTGCATCTAGTGAACGGCCTCAACCAAGGCACGCCCTAGCTAGGCCTCTGGGCCCGGGCCTCTTCAGAAGCCTGCAGTGCTACAGGAAGAACTGTGCTTTAGTGGCAATAGGCAAGCAATCCGCCTTTCTCCTGGAGGCAGGGTGACTTCAGGTACGAGGTCCAGGATGGAAGGCGAAGCCGAGTGTTTTTCTCAGTGCAGCTCAGACTAGGGAAAGAGTGCGACTTCCACGGCATGTTGGACCTTGCTACACGGTGCTCGTGATCCTGTGCGAGTGCTGGGGAAATCAAGAAGTCCCAAGAAAGAGTGCAGTGTGTTGCCCCATCCCTCGGCAGACACAGAGGGCCTCCGAGGGACTTATGGGCCTCGATGTTGCTCATCAGGCCCACAGCAGTGTGGAGGTGGTACTCGGTGATCTTGGAACGATAATGACGCTCACCCGAGGGGCCTAGGAGTTCCAGAAAGGGTCCTTTTTAAAAATAAAGCAGAACAGCACCTAAGAGCTCATGGAAAGAGCTGCATGCCTCCCTTTCTGCATGGCTACTCAGGGCCTTACCTCGAGGCAAGGACTCACGTGGAGATTCCCTTTAGCTCTAGAGCATGGCAAGATGAGCCCCACCCCGGCCATGGAAGCACCCTGTGTAGCCAGAGAAAACTATTTTCTTCCCAGACCCATGCGTACGGCGTCCAGAGGCCTGACAACAGCAGAGAATTTCAGGGAGCTTCCAGGGAGCATGAATGGGGCTTTCCAAATGGAAAAGCAAGGCTAGTACCATCCCGCCCCCATTTCCATGGGCACACGCAGCATACATCCCTGTGGTTTCTGACAAGTCAAAAGAGACACAGAGCACACACTTCGTCCTTCCCTGAATCAACTCCTCGAGGCAGGGTGTTCTGCATGTAGTGAACGGCCTCAACCAAGGCGCGCCCTAGCTAGACTTCTGGGCCCGTGCCTCTTCAGAAGCCTGCAGTGCTACAGGAAAAACTGTGCTTTAGTGGCAATAGGAACGCAAGCCGACTTTCTCCTGGAGGCAGGGTGACTTCAGGTAGGAGGTCCTGGTTGGAAGGCGAAGCCTAGTGTTTTTTTTCAGTGCCAATCAGAGTAGGGAATGAGTGCGACTTCCACGGCATGTTGGAACCTGCTAGAACCGTGCCCGTGAACCTGTGGTAGTGCTGGGGAAATCAAGCTGTCCCAAGAAAGAGTGTACTGTTTTGCCCATCACTCGGCATACACAGTGTGAGTACGAAGGCCTACGGGCCTGGATGTTGTTTAGAAGAGCCAGGGGAGCCTGGGGGTACTCAGTGTTCTTGCAGGGAATAGGGTTTCCAGGCGAGGCACCTAGGTGTCCCGCAAAGCGTACTGGCGTTCAAATGCTGCAGAGCAGCGACTACGGCCTCATGGAAACTGCTGCACGCCTCCGCTTCTGCAGAGCAATTCAGGGCCTTACCTCGAGGCAAGTCCTCACATTGAGTGTCCCGTGAGCGACCCCGCATGGTAGGATGCTGACTTTCTCCTTGAGTAGAGAGACTTCAGGTACGAGGTCCTCTAAGAATTCTAAGCAGAGTGTTTTCTCATGGCAGCTCAAACGAGGGCAATGTCGAAGACTTCCAGGCCATGTTGGACTGCCTAGAAATGTGGTTCTGCTGTTGTTCGAGGGCTCTGGAAATGTAGCACGCCTGAAGTAACGTGCAGTGTGTTGCCCATCACTCGGCAGACACAGAGGGCCTCCGAGGGACCTATGGGCCTCGTTGTTGCTCAGTAGGCCCACAGGGGTGTGGGGGTACTCAGTGATCTTGGAACGAAAATGATGCTCACCCGAGGGGCCTAGGAGTTCTCAAAGGGTACCTTCTTTAAAATAAAGCAGAACAGCGACTAAGAGCTCATGGGAAGAGCTGCCTGCCTCCCGTTCTGCATGGCTACTCGGGGCCTTACCTCGAGGCAAGGACTCACGTTGAGATTCCCTTTAGCTCTAGAGCATGGCTAGATGAGCCCCACCCCGGCCATGGAAGCACCCTGTGTAGCCAGAGAAAACCCATTTTCTTCCCAGACCCATGCCTACGGCGTCCAGAGGCCTGACAACAGCAGAGATTTTCAGGGAGCTTCCAGGGAGCATGAATGGGGCTTTCCAAATGGAAAAGCAAGGCTAGTACCATCTCGCCCCCATTTCCATGGGCACACGCAGCATACATCCCTGTGGTTTCTGACAAGTCAAAAGAGACACAGAGCACACACTTCGTCCTTCCCTGAATCAACTCCTCGAGGCAGGGTGTTCTGCATGTAGTGAACGGCCTCAACCAAGGCGCGCCCTAGCTAGACCTCTGGGCCCTTGCTTCTTCAGAAGCCTGCAGTGCTACAGGAAAAACTGTGCTTTAGTGGCAATAGGAACGCAAGCCGACTTTCTCCTGGAGGCAGGGTGACTTCAGGTAGGAGGTCCTGGTTGGAAGGCGAAGCCTAGTGTTTTTTTTTCAGTGCCAATCAGAGTAGGGAATGAGTGCGACTTCCACGGCATGTTGGAACCTGCTAGAACCGTGCCCGTGAACCTGTGGTAGTGCTGGGGAAATCAAGCTGTCCCAAGAAAGAGTGTACTGTTTTGCCCATCACTCGGCATACACAGTGTGAGTACGAAGGCCTACGGGCCTGGATGTTGTTTAGAAGAGCCAGGGGAGCCTGGGGGTACTCAGTGTTCTTGCAGGGAATAGGGTTTCCAGGCGAGGCACCTAGGTGTCCCGCAAAGCGTACTGGCGTTCAAATGCTGCAGAGCAGTGACTACGGCCTCATGGAAACTGCTGCACGCCTCCGCTTCTGCAGAGCAATTCAGGGCCTTACCTCGAGGCAAGTCCTCACGTTGAGTGTCCCGTGAGCGACACCGCATGGTAGGATGCTGACTTTCTCCTTGAGTAGAGAGACTTCAGGTACGAGGTCCTCTAAGAATTCTAAGCAGAGTGTTTTCTCATGGCAGCTCAAACGAGGGCAATGTCGAAGACTTCCAGGCCATGTTGGACTGCCTAGAAATGTGGTTCTGCTGTTGTTCGAGGGCTCTGGAAATGTAGCACGCCTGAAGTAACGTGCAGTGTGTTGCCCATCACTCGGAAGACACAGAGGGCCTCCGAGGGAACTATGGGCCTCGATGTTGCTCAGTAGGCCCACAGGGGTGTGGGGGTACTCAGTGATCTTGGAACGAAAATGATGCTCACCCGAGGGGCCTAGGAGTTCTCAAAGGGTACCTTCTTTAAAATAAAGCAGAACAGCGACTAAGAGCTCATGGGAAGAGCTGCCTGCCTCCCGTTCTGCATGGCTACTCGGGGCCTTACCTCGACGCAAGGACTCACGTTGAGATTCCCTTTAGTTCTAGAGCATTACAAGAAGAGAGCCACCCCGGCCATGGAAGCACCCTGTGTAGCCAGAGAAAACCCATTTTCTTCCCAGACCCATGCCTACAGCGGCCAGAGGCCAGTCAACAGCAGAGAATTTCAGGGAGCTTCAAGGGAGGATGAATGGGGCTTTCCAAATGGAAAAGCAAGGCTAGTACCATCCCGCCCCCATTTCCATGGGCACACGCAGCATACATCCCTGTGGTTTCTGACAAGTCAAAAGAGACACAGAGCACACACTGGTTCCTTCCCTGAATCAACTTCTCGAGGCAGAGTGTTCTGCATCTAGTGAACGGCCTCAACCAAGGCACGCCCTAGCTAGGCCTCTGGGCCCGGGCCTCTTCAGAAGCCTGCAGTGCTACAGGAAAAACTGTGCTTTAGTGGCAATAGGCAAGCAATCCGCCTTTCTCCTGGAGGCAGGGTGACTTCAGGTAGGAGGTCCTGGTTGGAAGGCGAAGCCTAGTGTTTTTCTTCAGTGCCAATCAGAGTAGGGAATGAGTGCGACTTCCACGGCATGTTGGAACCTACTAGAACCGTGCCCGTGAACCTGTGGTAGTGCTGGGGAAATCAAGCTGTCCCAAGAAAGAGTGTACTGTTTTGCCCATCACTCGGCATACACAGTGTGAGTACGAAGGCCTACGGGCCTGGATGTTGTTTAGAAGAGCCAGGGGAGCCTGGGGGTACTCAGTGTTCTTGCAGGGAATAGGGTTTCCAGGCGAGGCACCTAGGTGTCCCGCAAAGCGTACTGGCGTTCAAATGCTGCAGAGCAGCGACTACGGCCTCATGGAAACTGCTGCACGCCTCCGCTTCTGCAGAGCAATTCAGGGCCTTACCTCGAGGCAAGTCCTCACGTTGAGTGTCCCGTGAGCGACACCGCATGGTAGGATGCTGACTTTCTCCTTGAGTAGAGAGACTTCAGGTACGAGGTCCTCTAAGAATTCTAAGCAGAGTGTTTTCTCATGGCAGCTCAAACGAGGGCAATGTCGAAGACTTCCAGGCCATGTTGGACTGCCTAGAAATGTGGTTCTGATGTTGTTCGAGGGCTCTGGAAATGTAGCACGCCTGAAGTAACGTGCAGTGTGTTGCCCATCACTCGGCAGATACAGAGGGCCTCCGAGGGACCTATGGGCCTCGATGTTGCTCAGTAGGCCCACAGGGGTGTGGAGGTACTCAGTGATCTTGGAACGAAAATGATGCTCACCCGAGGGGCCTAGGAGTTCTCAAAGGGTACCTTCTTTAAAATAAAGCAGAACAGCGACTAAGAGCTCATGGGAAGAGCTGCCTGCCTCCCGTTCTGCATGGCTACTCGGGGCCTTACCTCGAGGCAAGGACTCACGTTGAGATTCCCTTTAGTTCTAGAGCATTACAAGAAGAGAGCCATCCCGGCCATGGAAGCACCCTGTGTAGCCAGAGAAAACCCATTTTCTTCCCAGACACATGCCTACGGCGGCCAGAGGCCAGTCAACAGCAGAGAATTTCAGGGAGCTTCCAGGGAGCATGAATGGGGCTTTCCAAATGGAAAAGCAAGGCTAGTACCATCCCGCCCCCATTTCCATGGGCACACGCAGCATACATCCCTGTGGTTTCTGACAAGTCAAAAGAGACACAGAGCACACACTGGTTCCTTCCCTGAATCAACTTCTCGAGGCAGAGTGTTCTGCATCTAGTGAACGGCCTCAACCAAGGCACGCCCTAGCTAGGCCTCTGGGCCCGGGCCTCTTCAGAAGCCTGCAGTGCTACTGGAAAAACTGTGCTTTAGTGGCAATAGGAACGCAAGCCGACTTTCTCCTGGAGGCAGGGTGACTTCAGGTAGGAGGTCCTGGTTGGAAGGCGAAGCCTAGTGTTTTTTTTTCAGTGGCAATCAGAGTAGGGAATGAGTGCGACTTCCACGGCATGTTGGAACCTGCTAGAACCGTGCCCGTGAACCTGTGGTAGTGCTGGGGAAATCAAGCTGTCCCAAGAAAGAGTGTACTGTTTTGCCCATCACTCGGCATACACAGTGTGAGTACGAAGGCCTACGGGCCTGGATGTTGTTTAGAAGAGCCAGGGGAGCCTGGGGGTACTCAGTGTTCTTGCAGGGAATAGGGTTTCCAGGCGAGGCACCTAGGTGTCCCGCAAAGCGTACTGGCGTTCAAATGCTGCAGAGCAGCGACTACGGCCTCATGGAAACTGCTGCACGCCTCCGCTTCTGCAGAGCAATTCAGGGCCTTACCTCGAGGCAAGTCCTCACGTTGAGTGTCCCGTGAGCGACCCCGCATGGTAGGATGCTGACTTTCTCCTTGAGTAGAGAGACTTCAGGTACGAGGTCCTCTAAGAATTCTAAGCAGAGTGTTTTCTCATGGCAGCTCAAACGAGGGCAATGTCGAAGACTTCCAGGCCATGTTGGACTGCCTAGAAATGTGGTTCTGCTGTTGTTCGAGGGCTCTGGAAATGTAGCACGCCTGAAGTAACGTGCAGTGTGTTGCCCATCACTCGGCAGACACAGAGGGCCTCCGAGGAACCTATGGGCCTCGATGTTGCTCAGTAGGCCCACAGGGGTGTGGGGGTACTCAGTGATCTTGGAACGAAAATGATGCTCACCCGAGGGGCCTAGAAGTTCTCAAAGGGTACCTTCTTTAAAATAAAGCAGAACAGCGACTAAGAGCTCATGGGAAGAGCTGCCTGCCTCCCGTTCTGCATGGCTACTCGGGGCCTTACCTCGAGGCAAGGACTCACGTTGAGATTCCCTTTAGTTCTAGAGCATTACAAGAAGAGAGCCACCCCGGCCATGGAAGCACCCTGTGTAGCCAGAGAAAACCCATTTTCTTCCCAGACCCATGCCTACAGCGGCCAGAGGCCAGTCAACAGCAGAGAATTTCAGGGAGCTTCAAGGGAGCATGAATGGGGCTTTCCAAATGGAAAAGCAAGGCTAGTACCATCCCGCCCCCATTTCCATGGGCACACGCAGCATACATCCCTGTGGTTTCTGACAAGTCAAAAGAGACACAGAGCACACACTGGTTCCTTCCCTGAATCAACTTCTCGAGGCAGAGTGTTCTGCATCTAGTGAACGGCCTCAACCAAGGCACGCCCTAGCTAGGCCTCTGGGCCCGGGCCTCTTCAGAAGCCTGCAGTGCTACAGGAAAAACTGTGCTTTAGTGGCAATAGGCAAGCAATCCGCCTTTCTCCTGGAGGCAGGGTGACTTCAGGTAGGAGGTCCTGGTTGGAAGCCGAAGCCTAGTGTTTTTTTTCAGTGCCAATCAGAGTAGGGAATGAGTGCGACTTCCACGGCATGTTGGAACCTGCTAGAACCGTGCCCGTGAACCTGTGGTAGTGCTGGGGAAATCAAGCTGTCCCAAGAAAGAGTGTACTGTTTTGCCCATCACTCGGCATACACAGTGTGAGTACGAAGGCCTACGGGCCTGGATGTTGTTTAGAAGAGCCAGGGGAGCCTGGGGGTACTCAGTGTTCTTGCAGGGAATAGGGTTTCCAGGCGAGGCACCTAGGTGTCCCGCAAAGCGTACTGGCGTTCAAATGCTGCAGAGCAGCGACTACGGCCTCATGGAAACTGCTGCACGCCTCCGCTTCTGCAGAGCAATTCAGGGCCTTACCTCGAGGCAAGTCCTCACGTTGAGTGTCCCGTGAGCGACACCGCATGGTAGGATGCTGACTTTCTCCTTGAGTAGAGAGACTTCAGGTACGAGGTCCTCTAAGAATTCTAAGCAGAGTGTTTTCTCATGGCAGCTCAAACGAGGGCAATGTCGAAGACTTCCAGGCCGTGTTGGACTGCCTAGAAATGTGGTTCTGATGTTGTTCGAGGGCTCTGGAAATGTAGCACGCCTGAAGTAACGTGCAGTGTGTTGCCCATCACTCGGCAGATACAGAGGGCCTCCGAGGGACCTATGGGCCTCGATGTTGCTCAGTAGGCCCACAGGGGTGTGGGGGTACTCAGTGATCTTGGAACGAAAATAATGCTCACCCGAGGGGCCTAGGAGTTCTCAAAGGGTACCTTCTTTAAAATAAAGCAGAACAGCGACTAAGAGCTCATGGGAAGAGCTGCCTGCCTCCCGTTCTGCATGGCTACTCGGGGCCTTACCTCGAGGCAAGGACTCACGTTGAGATTCCCTTTAGTTCTAGAGCATTACAAGAAGAGAGCCACCCCGGCCATGGAAGCACCCTGTGTAGCCAGAGAAAACCCATTTTCTTCGCAGACACATGCCTACGGCGGCCAGAGGCCAGTCAACAGCAGAGAATTTCAGGGAGCTTCAAGGGAGCATGAATGGGGCTTTCCAAATGGAAAAGCAAGGCTAGTACCATCCCGCCCCCATTTCCATGGGCACACGCAGCATACATCCCTGTGGTTTCTGACAAGTCAAAAGAGACACAGAGCACACACTGGTTCCTTCCCTGAATCAACTTCTCGAGGCAGAGTGTTCTGCATCTAGTGAACGGCCTCAACCAAGGCACGCCCTAGCTAGGCCTCTGGGCCCGGGCCTCTTCAGAAGCCTGCAGTGCTACAGGAAGAACTGTGCTTTAGTTGCAATAGGCAAGCAATCCGCCTTTCTCCTGGAGGCAGGGTGACTTCAGGTAGGAGGTCCTGGTTGGAAGGCGAAGCCTAGTGTTTTTTTTCAGTGCCAATCAGAGTAGGGAATGAGTGCGACTTCCACGGCATGTTGGAACCTGCTAGAACCGTGCCCGTGAACCTGTGGTAGTGCTGGGGAAATCAAGCTGTCCCAAGAAAGAGTGTACTGTTTTGCCCATCACTCGGCATACACAGTGTGAGTACGAAGGCCTACAGGCCTGGATGTTGTTTAGAAGAGCCAGGGGAGCCTGGGGGTACTCAGTGTTCTTGCAGGGAATAGGGTTTCCAGGAGAGGCACCTAGGTGTCCCGCAAAGCGTACTGGCGTTCAAATGCTGCAGAGCAGCGACTACGGCCTCATGGAAACTGCTGCACGCCTCCGCTTCTGCAGAGCAATTCAGGGCCTTACCTCGAGGCAAGTCCTCACGTTGAGTGTCCCGTGAGCGACCCCGCATGGTAGGATGCTGTCTTTCTCCTTGAGTAGAGAGACTTCAGGTACGAGGTCCTCTAAGAATTCTAAGCAGAGTGTTTTCTCATGGCAGCTCAAACGAGGGCAATGTCGAAGACTTCCAGGCCATGTTGGACTGCCTAGAAATGTGGTTCTGCTGTTGTTCGAGGGCTCTGGAAATGTAGCACGCCTGAAGTAACGTGCAGTGTGTTGCCCATCACTCGGCAGACACAGAGGGCCTCCGAGGGACCTATGGGCCTCGATGTTGCTCAGTAGGCCCACAGGGGTGTGGGGGTACTCAGTGATCTTGGAACGAAAACGATGCTCACCCGAGGGGCCTAGGAGTTCTCAAAGGGTACCTTCTTTAAAATAAAGCAGAACAGCGACTAAGAGCTCATGGGAAGACCTGCCTGCCTCCCGTTCTGCATGGCTACTCGGGGCCTTACCTCGAGGCAAGGACTCACGTTGAGATTCCCTTTAGCTCTAGAGCATTACAAGAAGAGAGCCACCCCGGCCATGGAAGCACCCTGTGTAGCCAGAGAAAACCCATTTTCTTCCCAGACCCATGCCTACGGCGTCCAGAGGCCTGACAACAGCAGAGAATTTCAGGGAGCTTCCAGGGAGCATGAATGGGGCTTTCCAAATGGAAAAGCAAGGCTAGTACCATCCCGCCCCCATTTCCATGGGCACACGCAGCATACATCCCTGTGGTTTCTGACAAGTCAAAAGAGACACAGAGCACACACTTCGTCCTTCCCTGAATCAACTCCTCGAGGCAGGGTGTTCTGCATCTAGTGAACGGCCTCAACCAAGGCACGCCCTAGCTAGGCCTCTGGGCCCGGGCCTCTTCAGAAGCCTGCAGTGCTACAGGAAGAACTGTGCTTTAGTTGCAATAGGCAAGCAATCCGCCTTTCTCCTGGAGGCAGGGTGACTTCAGGTAGGAGGTCCTGGTTGGAAGGCGAAGCCTAGTGTTTTTTTTCAGTGCCAATCAGAGTAGGGAATGAGTGTGACTTCCACGGCATGTTGGAACCTGCTAGAACCGTGCCCGTGAACCTGTGGTAGTGCTGGGGAAATCAAGCTGTCCCAAGAAAGAGTGTCCTGTTTTGCCCATCACTCGGCATACACAGTGTGAGTACGAAGGCCTACGGGCCTGGATGTTGTTTAGAAGAGGCAGGGGAGCCTGGGGGTACTCAGTGTTCTTGCAGGGAATAGGGTTTCCAGGCGAGGCACCTAGGTGTCCCGCAAAGCGTACTGGCGTTCAAATGCTGCAGAGCAGCGGCTACCGCCTCATGGAAACTGCTGCACGCCTCCGCTTCTGCAGAGCAATTCAGGGCCTTACCTCGAGGCAAGTCCTCACGTTGAGTGTCCCGTGAGCGACCCCGCATGGTAGGATGCTGACTTTCTCCTTGAGTAGAGAGACTTCAGGTACGAGGTCCTCTAAGAATTCTAAGCAGAGTGTTTTCTCATGGCAGCTCAAACGAGGGCAATGTCGAAGACTTCCAGGCCATGTTGGACTGCCTAGAAATGTGGTTCTGCTGTTGTTCGAGGGCTCTGGAAATGTAGCATGCCTGAAGTAACGTGCAGTGTGTTGCCCATCACTCGGCAGACACAGAGGGCCTCCGAGGAACCTATGGGCCTCGATGTTGCTCAGTAGGCCCACAGGGGTGTGGGGTACTCAGTGATCTTGGAACGAAAATGATGCTCACGCGAGGGGCCTAGGAGTTCTCAAAGGGTACCTTCTTTAAAATAAAGCAGAACAGCGACTAAGAGCTCATGGGAAGAGCTGCCTGCCTCCCGTTCTGCATGGCTACTCGGGGCCTTACCTCGAGGCAAGGACTCACGTTGAGATTCCCTTTAGTTCTAGAGCATTACAAGAAGAGAGCCACCCCGGCCATGGAAGCACCCTGTGTAGCCAGAGAAAACCCATTTTCTTCCCAGACCCATGCCTACAGCGGCCAGAGGCCAGTCAACAGCAGAGAATTTCAGGGAGCTTCCAGGGAGCATGAATGGGGCTTTCCAAATGGAAAAGCAAGGCTAGTACCATCCCGCCCCCATTTCCATGGGCACACGCAGCATACATCCCTGTGGTTTCTGACAAGTCAAAAGAGACACAGAGCACACACTGGTTCCTTCCCTGAATCAACTTCTCGAGGCAGAGTGTTCTGCATCTAGTGAACGGCCTCAACCAAGGCACGCCCTAGCTAGGCCTCTGGGCCCGGGCCTCTTCAGAAGCCTGCAGTGCTACAGGAAGAACTGTGCTTTAGTGGCAATAGGCAAGCAATCCGCCTTTCTCCTGGAGGCAGGGTGACTTCAGGTAGGAGGTCCTGGTTGGAAGGCGAAGCCTAGTGTTTTTTTCAGTGCCAATCAGAGTAGGGAATGAGTGCGACTTCCACGGCATGTTGGAACCTGCTAGAACCGTGCCCGTGAACCTGTGGTAGTGCTGGGGAAATCAAGCTGTCCCAGGAAAGAGTGTACTGTTTTGCCCATCACTCGGCATACACAGTGTGAGTACGAAGGCCTACGGGCCTGGATGTTGTTTAGAAGAGCCAGGGGAGCCTGGGGGTACTCAGTGTTCTTGCAGGGAATAGGGTTTCCAGGCGAGGCACCTAGGTGTCCCGCAAAGCGTACTGGCGTTCAAATGCTGCAGAGCAGCGACTACGGCCTCATGGAAACTGCTGCACGCCTCCGCTTCTGCAGAGCAATTCAGGGCCTTACCTCGAGGCAAGTCCTCACGTTGAGTGTCCCGTGAGCGACACCGCATGGTAGGATGCTGACTTTCTCCTTGAGTAGAGAGACTTCAGGTACGAGGTCCTCTAAGAATTCTAAGCAGAGTGTTTTCTCATGGCAGCTCAAACGAGGGCAATGTCGAAGACTTCCAGGCCATGTTGGACTGCCTAGAAATGTGGTTCTGCTGTTGTTCGAGGGCTCTGGAAATGTAGCACGCCTGAAGTAACGTGCAGTGTGTTGCCCATCACTCGGCAGACACAGAGGGCCTCCGAGGAACCTATGGGCCTCGATGTTGCTCAGTAGGCCCACAGGGGTGTGGGGGTACTCAGTGATCTTGGAACGAAAATGATGCTCACCCGAGGGGCCTAGGAGTTCTCAAAGGGTACCTTCTTTAAAATAAAGCAGAACAGCGACTAAGAGCTCATGGGAAGACCTGCCTGCCTCCAGTTCTGCATGGCTACTCGGGGCCTTACCTCGAGGCAAGGACTCACGTTGAGATTCCCTTTAGCTCTAGAGCATTACAAGAAGAGAGCCACCCCGGCCATGGAAGCACCCTGTGTAGCCAGAGAAAACCCATTTTCTTCCCAGACCCATGCCTACGGCGTCCAGAGGCCTGACAACAGCAGAGAATTTCAGGGAGCTTCCAGGGAGCATGAATGGGGCTTTCCAAATGGAAAAGCAAGGCTAGTACCATCCCACCCCCATTTCCATGGGCACACGCAGCATACATCCCTGTGGTTTCTGACAAGTCAAAAGAGACACAGAGCACACACTGGTTCCTTCCCTGAATCAACTTCTCGAGGCAGAGTGTTCTGCATCTAGTGAACGGCCTCAACCAAGGCACGCCCTAGCTAGGCCTCTGGGCCCGGGCCTCTTCAGAAGCCTGCAGTGCTACAGGAAGAACAGTGCTTTAGTTGCAATAGGCAAGCAATCCGCCTTTCTCCTGGAGGCAGGGTGACTTCAGGTAGGAGGTCCTGGTTGGAAGGCGAAGCCTAGTGTTTTTTTCAGTGCCAATCAGAGTAGGGAATGAGTGCGACTTCCACGGCATGTTGGAACCTGCTAGAACCGTGCCCGTGAACCTGTGGTAGTGCTGGGGAAATCAAGCTGTCCCAAGAAAGAGTGTACTGTTTTGCCCATCACTCGGCATACACAGTGTGAGTACGAAGGCCTACGGGCCTGGATGTTGTTTAGAAGAGCCAGGGGAGCCTGGGGGTACTCAGTGTTCTTGCAGGGAATAGGGTTTCCAGGCGAGGCACCTAGGTGTCCCGCAAAGCGTACTGGCGTTCAAATGCTGCAGAGCAGCGACTACGGCCTCATGGAAACTGCTGCACGCCTCCGCTTCTGCAGAGCAATTCAGGGCCTTATCTCGAGGCAAGTCCTCACGTTGAGTGTCCCGTGAGCGACACCGCATGGTAGGATGCTGACTTTCTCCTTGAGTAGAGAGACTTCAGGTACGAGGTCCTCTAAGAATTCTAAGCAGAGTGTTTTCTCATGGCAGCTCAAACGAGGGCAATGTCGAAGACTTCCAGGCCATGTTGGACTGCCTAGAAATGTGGTTCTGATGTTGTTCGAGGGCTCTGGAAATGTAGCACGCCTGAAGTAACGTGCAGTGTGTTGCCCATCACTCGGCAGATACAGAGGGCCTCCGAGGGACCTATGGGCCTCGATGTTGCTCAGTAGGCCCACAGGGGTGTGGAGGTACTCAGTGATCTTGGAACGAAAATGATGCTCACCCGAGGGGCCTAGGAGTTCTCAAAGGGTACCTTCTTTAAAATAAAGCAGAACAGCGACTAAGAGCTCATGGGAAGAGCTGCCTGCCTCCCGTTCTGCATGGCTACTCGGGGCCTTACCTCGAGGCAAGGACTCACGTTGAGATTCCCTTTAGTTCTAGAGCATTACAAGAAGAGAGCCATCCCGGCCATGGAAGCACCCTGTGTAGCCAGAGAAAACCCATTTTCTTCCCAGACACATGCCTACGGCGGCCAGAGGCCAGTCAACAGCAGAGAATTTCAGGGAGCTTCCAGGGAGCATGAATGGGGCTTTCCAAATGGAAAAGCAAGGCTAGTACCATCCCGCCCCCATTTCCATGGGCACACGCAGCATACATCCCTGTGGTTTCTGACAAGTCAAAAGAGACACAGAGCACACACTGGTTCCTTCCCTGAATCAACTTCTCGAGGCAGAGTGTTCTGCATCTAGTGAACGGCCTCAACCAAGGCACGCCCTAGCTAGGCCTCTGGGCCCGGGCCTCTTCAGAAGCCTGCAGTGCTACAGGAAAAACTGTGCTTTAGTGGCAATAGGAACGCAAGCCGACTTTCTCCTGGAGGCAGGGTGACTTCAGGTAGGAGGTCCTGGTTGGAAGGCGAAGCCTAGTGTTTTTTTTTCAGTGCCAATCAGAGTAGGGAATGAGTGCGACTTCCACGGCATGTTGGAACCTGCTAGAACCGTGCCCGTGAACCTGTGGTAGTGCTGGGGAAATCAAGCTGTCCCAAGAAAGAGTGTACTGTTTTGCCCATCACTCGGCATACACAGTGTGAGTACGAAGGCCTACGGGCCTGGATGTTGTTTAGAAGAGCCAGGGGAGCCTGGGGGTACTCAGTGTTCTTGCAGGGAATAGGGTTTCCAGGCGAGGCACCTAGGTGTCCCGCAAAGCGTACTGGCGTTCAAATGCTGCAGAGCAGCGACTACGGCCTCATGGAAACTGCTGCACGCCTCCGCTTCTGCAGAGCAATTCAGGGCCTTACCTCGAGGCAAGTCCTCACGTTGAGTGTCCCGTGAGCGACACCGCATGGTAGGATGCTGACTTTCTCCTTGAGTAGAGAGACTTCAGGTACGAGGTCCTCTAAGAATTCTAAGCAGAGTGTTTTCTCATGGCAGCTCAAACGAGGGCAATGTCGAAGACTTCCAGGCCATGTTGGACTGCCTAGAAATGTGGTTCTGCTGTTGTTCGAGGGCTCTGGAAATGTAGCACGCCTGAAGTAACGTGCAGTGTGTTGCCCATCACTCGGCAGACACAGAGGGCCTCCGAGGAACCTATGGGCCTCGATGTTGCTCAGTAGGCCCACAGGGGTGTGGGGGTACTCAGTGATCTTGGAACAAAAATGATGCTCACCCGAGGGGCCTAGGAGTTCTCAAAGGGTACCTTCTTTAAAATAAAGCAGAACAGCGACTAAGAGCTCATGGGAAGAGCTGCCTGCCTCCCGTTCTGCATGGCTACTCGGGGCCTTACCTCGAGGCAAGGACTCACGTTGAGATTCCCTTTAGTTCTAGAGCATTACAAGAAGAGAGCCACCCCGGCCATGGAAGCACCCTGTGTAGCCAGAGAAAACCCATTTTCTTCCCAGACCCATGCCTACAGCGGCCAGAGGCCAGTCAACAGCAGAGAATTTCAGGGAGCTTCAAGGGAGCATGAATGGGGCTTTCCAAATGGAAAAGCAAGGCTAGTACCATCCCGCCCCCATTTCCATGGGCACACGCAGCATACATCCCTGTGGTTTCTGACAAGTCAAAAGAGACACAGAGCACACACTGGTTCCTTCCCTGAATCAACTTCTCGAGGCAGAGTGTTCTGCATCTAGTGAACGGCCTCAACCAAGGCACGCCCTAGCTAGGCCTCTGGGCCCGGGCCTCTTCAGAAGCCTGCAGTGCTACAGGAAAAACTGTGCTTTAGTGGCAATAGGCAAGCAATCCGCCTTTCTCCTGGAGGCAGGGTGACTTCAGGTAGGAGGTCCTGGTTGGAAGGCGAAGCCTAGTGTTTTTTTTCAGTGCCAATCAGAGTAGGGAATGAGTGCGACTTCCACGGCATGTTGGAACCTTCTAGAACCGTGCCCGTGAACCTGTGGTAGTGCTGGGGAAATCAAGCTGTCCCAAGAAAGAGTGTACTGTTTTGCCCATCACTCGGCATACACAGTGTGAGTACGAAGGCCTACGGGCCTGGATGTTGTTTAGAAGAGCCAGGGGAGCCTGGGGGTACTCAGTGTTCTTGCAGGGAATAGGGTTTCCAGGCGAGGCACCTAGGTGTCCCGCAAAGCGTACTGGCGTTCAAATGCTGCAGAGCAGCGACTACGGCCTCATGGAAACTGCTGCACGCCTCCGCTTCTGCAGAGCAATTCAGGGCCTTACCTCGAGGCAAGTCCTCACGTTGAGTGTCCCGTGAGCGACCCCGCATGGTAGGATGCTGACTTTCTCCTTGAGTAGAGAGACTTCAGGTACGAGGTCCTCTAAGAATTCTAAGCAGAGTGTTTTCTCATGGCAGCTCAAACGAGGGCAATGTCGAAGACTTCCAGGCCATGTTGGACTGCCTAGAAATGTGGTTCTGCTGTTGTTCGAGGGCTCTGGAAATGTAGCACGCCTGAAGTAACGTGCAGTGTGTTGCCCATCACTCGGCAGATACAGAGGGCCTCCGAGGGACCTATGGGCCTCGATGTTGCTCAGTAGGCCCACAGGGGTGTGGAGGTACTCAGTGATCTTGGAACGAAAATGATGCTCACCCGAGGGGCCTAGGAGTTCTCAAAGGGTACCTTCTTTAAAATAAAGCAGAACAGCGACTAAGAGCTCATGGGAAGAGCTGCCTGCCTCCCGTTCTGCATGGCTACTCGGGGCCTTACCTCGAGGCAAGGACTCACGTTGAGATTCCCTTTAGTTCTAGAGCATTACAAGAAGAGAGCCATCCCGGCCATGGAAGCACCCTGTGTAGCCAGAGAAAACCCATTTTCTTCCCAGACACATGCCTACGGCGGCCAGAGGCCAGTCAACAGCAGAGAATTTCAGGGAGCTTCCAGGGAGCATGAATGGGGCTTTCCAAATGGAAAAGCAAGGCTAGTACCATCCCGCCCCCATTTCCATGGGCACACGCAGCATACATCCCTGTGGTTTCTGACAAGTCAAAAGAGACACAGAGCACACACTGGTTCCTTCCCTGAATCAACTTCTCGAGGCAGAGTGTTCTGCATCTAGTGAACGGCCTCAACCAAGGCACGCCCTAGCTAGGCCTCTGGGCCCGGGCCTCTTCAGAAGCCTGCAGTGCTACAGGAAAAACTGTGCTTTAGTGGCAATAGGAACGCAAGCCGACTTTCTCCTGGAGGCAGGGTGACTTCAGGTAGGAGGTCCTGGTTGGAAGGCGAAGCCTAGTGTTTTTTTTTCAGTGCCAATCAGAGTAGGGAATGAGTGCGACTTCCACGGCATGTTGGAACCTGCTAGAACCGTGCCCGTGAACCTGTGGTAGTGCTGGGGAAATCAAGCTGTCCCAAGAAAGAGTGTACTGTTTTGCCCATCACTCGGCATACACAGTGTGAGTACGAAGGCCTACGGGCCTGGATGTTGTTTAGAAGAGCCAGGGGAGCCTGGGGGTACTCAGTGTTCTTGCAGGGAATAGGGTTTCCAGGCGAGGCACCTAGGTGTCCCGCAAAGCGTACTGGCGTTCAAATGCTGCAGAGCAGCGACTACGGCCTCATGGAAACTGCTGCACGCCTCCGCTTCTGCAGAGCAATTCAGGGCCTTACCTCGAGGCAAGTCCTCACGTTGAGTGTCCCGTGAGCGACACCGCATGGTAGGATGCTGACTTTCTCCTTGAGTAGAGAGACTTCAGGTACGAGGTCCTCTAAGAATTCTAAGCAGAGTGTTTTCTCATGGCAGCTCAAACGAGGGCAATGTCGAAGACTTCCAGGCCATGTTGGACTGCCTAGAAATGTGGTTCTGCTGTTGTTCGAGGGCTCTGGAAATGTAGCACGCCTGAAGTAACGTGCAGTGTGTTGCCCATCACTCGGCAGACACAGAGGGCCTCCGAGGAACCTATGGGCCTCGATGTTGCTCAGTAGGCCCACAGGGGTGTGGGGGTACTCAGTGATCTTGGAACAAAAATGATGCTCACCCGAGGGGCCTAGGAGTTCTCAAAGGGTACCTTCTTTAAAATAAAGCAGAACAGCGACTAAGAGCTCATGGGAAGAGCTGCCTGCCTCCCGTTCTGCATGGCTACTCGGGGCCTTACCTCGAGGCAAGGACTCACGTTGAGATTCCCTTTAGTTCTAGAGCATTACAAGAAGAGAGCCACCCCGGCCATGGAAGCACCCTGTGTAGCCAGAGAAAACCCATTTTCTTCCCAGACCCATGCCTACAGCGGCCAGAGGCCAGTCAACAGCAGAGAATTTCAGGGAGCTTCAAGGGAGCATGAATGGGGCTTTCCAAATGGAAAAGCAAGGCTAGTACCATCCCGCCCCCATTTCCATGGGCACACGCAGCATACATCCCTGTGGTTTCTGACAAGTCAAAAGAGACACAGAGCACACACTGGTTCCTTCCCTGAATCAACTTCTCGAGGCAGAGTGTTCTGCATCTAGTGAACGGCCTCAACCAAGGCACGCCCTAGCTAGGCCTCTGGGCCCGGGCCTCTTCAGAAGCCTGCAGTGCTACAGGAAAAACTGTGCTTTAGTGGCAATAGGCAAGCAATCCGCCTTTCTCCTGGAGGCAGGGTGACTTCAGGTAGGAGGTCCTGGTTGGAAGGCGAAGCCTAGTGTTTTTTTTCAGTGCCAATCAGAGTAGGGAATGAGTGCGACTTCCACGGCATGTTGGAACCTTCTAGAACCGTGCCCGTGAACCTGTGGTAGTGCTGGGGAAATCAAGCTGTCCCAAGAAAGAGTGTACTGTTTTGCCCATCACTCGGCATACACAGTGTGAGTACGAAGGCCTACGGGCCTGGATGTTGTTTAGAAGAGCCAGGGGAGCCTGGGGGTACTCAGTGTTCTTGCAGGGAATAGGGTTTCCAGGCGAGGCACCTAGGTGTCCCGCAAAGCGTACTGGCGTTCAAATGCTGCAGAGCAGCGACTACGGCCTCATGGAAACTGCTGCACGCCTCCGCTTCTGCAGAGCAATTCAGGGCCTTACCTCGAGGCAAGTCCTCACGTTGAGTGTCCCGTGAGCGACCCCGCATGGTAGGATGCTGACTTTCTCCTTGAGTAGAGAGACTTCAGGTACGAGGTCCTCTAAGAATTCTAAGCAGAGTGTTTTCTCATGGCAGCTCAAACGAGGGCAATGTCGAAGACTTCCAGGCCATGTTGGACTGCCTAGAAATGTGGTTCTGCTGTTGTTCGAGGGCTCTGGAAATGTAGCACGCCTGAAGTAACGTGCAGTGTGTTGCCCATCACTCGGCAGATACAGAGGGCCTCCGAGGGACCTATGGGCCTCGATGTTGCTCAGTAGGCCCACAAGGGTGTGGGGGTACTCAGTGATCTTGGAACGAAAATAATGCTCACCCGAGGGGCCTAGGAGTTCTCAAAGGGTACCTTCTTTAAAATAAAGCAGAACAGCGACTAAGAGCTCATGGGAAGAGCTGCCTGCCTCCCGTTCTGCATGGCTACTCGGGGCCTTACCTCGAGGCAAGGACTCACGTTGAGATTCCCTTTAGTTCTAGAGCATTACAAGAAGAGAGCCACCCCGGCCATGGAAGCACCCTGTGTAGCCAGAGAAAACCCATTTTCTTCCCAGACCCATGCCTACAGCGGCCAGAGGCCAGTCAACAGCAGAGAATTTCAGGGAGCTTCCAGGGAGCATGAATGGGGCTTTCCAAATGGAAAAGCAAGGCTAGTACCATCCCGCCCCCATTTCCATGGGCACACGCAGCATACATCCCTGTGGTTTCTGACAAGTCAAAAGAGACACAGAGCACACACTTCGTCCTTCCCTGAATCAACTCCTCGAGGCAGGGTGTTCTGCATGTAGTGAACGGCCTCAACCAAGGCGCGCCCTAGCTAGACCTCTGGGCCCGGGCCTCTTCAGAAGCCTGCAGTGCTACAGGAAAAACTGTGCTTTAGTGGCAATAGAAACGCAAGCCGACTTTCTCCTGGAGGCAGGGTGACTTCAGGTAGGAGGTCCTGGTTGGAAGGCGAAGCCTAGTGTTTTTTTCAGTGCCAATCAGAGTAGGGAATGAGTGCGACTTCCACGGCATGTTGGAACCTGCTAGAACCGTGCCCGTGAACCTGTGGTAGTGCTGGGGAAATCAAGCTGTCCCAAGAAAGAGTGTACTGTTTTGCCCATCACTCGGCATACACAGTGTGAGTACGAAGGCCTATGGGCCTGGATGTTGTTTAGAAGAGCCAGGGGAGCCTGGGGGTACTCAGTGTTCTTGCAGGGAATAGGGTTTCCAGGCGAGGCACCTAGGTGTCCCGCAAAGCGTACTGGCGTTCAAATGCTGCAGAGCAGCGACTACGGCCTCATGGAAACTGCTGCACGCCTCCGCTTCTGCAGAGCAATTCAGGGCCTTACCTCGAGGCAAGTCCTCACGTTGAGTGTCCCGTGAGCGACACCGCATGGTAGGATGCTGACTTTCTCCTTGAGTAGAGAGACTTCAGGTACGAGGTCCTCTAAGAATTCTAAGCAGAGTGTTTTCTCATGGCAGCTCAAACGAGGGCAATGTCGAAGACTTCCAGGCCATGTTGGACTGCCTAGAAATGTGGTTCTGATGTTGTTCGAGGGCTCTGGAAATGTAGCACGCCTGAAGTAACGTGCAGTGTGTTGCCCATCACTCGGCAGATACAGAGGGCCTCCGAGGGACCTATGGGCCTCGATGTTGCTCAGTAGGCCCACAGGGGTGTGGAGGTACTCAGTGATCTTGGAACGAAAATGATGCTCACCCGAGGGGCCTAGGAGTTCTCAAAGGGTACCTTCTTTAAAATAAAGCAGAACAGCGACTAAGAGCTCATGGGAAGAGCTGCCTGCCTCCCGTTCTGCATGGCTACTCGGGGCCTTACCTCGAGGCAAGGACTCACGTTGAGATTCCCTTTAGTTCTAGAGCATTACAAGAAGAGAGCCATCCCGGCCATGGAAGCACCCTGTGTAGCCAGAGAAAACCCATTTTCTTCCCAGACACATGCCTACGGCGGCCAGAGGCCAGTCAACAGCAGAGAATTTCAGGGAGCTTCCAGGGAGCATGAATGGGGCTTTCCAAATGGAAAAGCAAGGCTAGTACCATCCCGCCCCCATTTCCATGGGCACACGCAGCATACATCCCTGTGGTTTCTGACAAGTCAAAAGAGACACAGAGCACACACTGGTTCCTTCCCTGAATCAACTTCTCGAGGCAGAGTGTTCTGCATCTAGTGAACGGCCTCAACCAAGGCACGCCCTAGCTAGGCCTCTGGGCCCGGGCCTCTTCAGAAGCCTGCAGTGCTACAGGAAAAACTGTGCTTTAGTGGCAATAGGAACGCAAGCCGACTTTCTCCTGGAGGCAGGGTGACTTCAGGTAGGAGGTCCTGGTTGGAAGGCGAAGCCTAGTGTTTTTTTTTCAGTGCCAATCAGAGTAGGGAATGAGTGCGACTTCCACGGCATGTTGGAACCTGCAAGAACCGTGCCCGTGAACCTGTGGTAGTGCTGGGGAAATCAAGCTGTCCCAAGAAAGAGTGTACTGTTTTGCCCATCACTCGGCATACACAGTGTGAGTACGAAGGCCTACGGGCCTGGATGTTGTTTAGAAGAGCCAGGGGAGCCTGGGGGTACTCAGTGTTCTTGCAGGGAATAGGGTTTCCAGGCGAGGCACCTAGGTGTCCCGCAAAGCGTACTGGCGTTCAAATGCTGCAGAGCAGCGACTACGGCCTCATGGAAACTGCTGCACGCCTCCGCTTCTGCAGAGCAATTCAGGGCCTTACCTCGAGGCAAGTCCTCACGTTGAGTGTCCCGTGAGCGACACCGCATGGTAGGATGCTGACTTTCTCCTTGAGTAGAGAGACTTCAGGTACGAGGTCCTCTAAGAATTCTAAGCAGAGTGTTTTCTCATGGCAGCTCAAACGAGGGCAATGTCGAAGACTTCCAGGCCATGTTGGACTGCCTAGAAATGTGGTTCTGCTGTTGTTCGAGGGCTCTGGAAATGTAGCACGCCTGAAGTAACGTGCAGTGTGTTGCCCATCACTCGGCAGACACAGAGGGCCTCCGAGGAACCTATGGGCCTCGATGTTGCTCAGTAGGCCCACAGGGGTGTGGGGGTACTCAATGATCTTGGAACGAAAATGATGCTCACCCGAGGGGCCTAGGAGTTCTCAAAGGGTACCTTCTTTAAAATAAAGCAGAACAGCGACTAAGAGCTCATGGGAAGAGCTGCCTGCCTCCCGTTCTGCATGGCTACTCGGGGCCTTACCTCGAGGCAAGGACTCACGTTGAGATTCCCTTTAGTTCTAGAGCATTACAAGAAGAGAGCCACCCCGGCCATGGAAGCACCCTGTGTAGCCAGAGAAAACCCATTTTATTCCCAGACCCATGCCTACAGCGGCCAGAGGCCAGTCAACAGCAGAGAATTTCAGGGAGCTTCAAGGGAGCATGAATGGGGCTTTCCAAATGGAAAAGCAAGGCTAGTACCATCCCGCCCCCATTTCCATGGGCACACGCAGCATACATCCCTGTGGTTTCTGACAAGTCAAAAGAGACACAGAGCACACACTGGTTCCTTCCCTGAATCAACTTCTCGAGGCAGAGTGTTCTGCATCTAGTGAACGGCCTCAACCAAGGCACGCCCTAGCTAGGCCTCTGGGCCCGGGCCTCTTCAGAAGCCTGCAGTGCTACAGGAAAAACTGTGCTTTAGTGGCAATAGGCAAGCAATCCGCCTTTCTCCTGGAGGCAGGGTGACTTCAGGTAGGAGGTCCTGGTTGGAAGGCGAAGCCTAGTGTTTTTTTTCAGTGCCAATCAGAGTAGGGAATGAGTGCGACTTCCACGGCATGTTGGAACCTGCTAGAACCGTGCCCGTGAACCTGTGGTAGTGCTGGGGAAATCAAGCTGTCCCAAGAAAGAGTGTACTGTTTTGCCCATCACTCGGCATACACAGTGTGAGTACGAAGGCCTACGGGCCTGGATGTTGTTTAGAAGAGCCAGGGGAGCCTGGGGGTACTCAGTGTTCTTGCAGGGAATAGGGTTTCCAGGCGAGGCACCTAGGTGTCCCGCAAAGCGTACTGGCGTTCAAATGCTGCAGAGCAGCGGCTACCGCCTCATGGAAACTGCTGCACGCCTCCGCTTCTGCAGAGCAATTCAGGGCCTTACCTCGAGGCAAGTCCTCACGTTGAGTGTCCCGTGAGCGACCCCGCATGGTAGGATGCTGACTTTCTCCTTGAGTAGAGAGACTTCAGGTACGAGGTCCTCTAAGAATTCTAAGCAGAGTGTTTTCTCATGGCAGCTCAAACGAGGGCAATGTCGAAGACTTCCAGGCCATGTTGGACTGCCTAGAAATGTGGTTCTGCTGTTGTTCGAGGGCTCTGGAAATGTAGCACGCCTGAAGTAACGTGCAGTGTGTTGCCCATCACTCGGCAGATACAGAGGGCCTCCGAGGGACCTATGGGCCTCGATGTTGCTCAGTAGGCCCACAAGGGTGTGGGGGTACTCAGTGATCTTGGAACGAAAATAATGCTCACCCGAGGGGCCTAGGAGTTCTCAAAGGGTACCTTCTTTAAAATAAAGCAGAACAGCGACTAAGAGCTCATGGGAAGAGCTGCCTGCCTCCCGTTCTGCATGGCTACTCGGGGCCTTACCTCGAGGCAAGGACTCACGTTGAGATTCCCTTTAGTTCTAGAGCATTACAAGAAGAGAGCCACCCCGGCCATGGAAGCACCCTGTGTAGCCAGAGAAAACCCATTTTCTTCCCAGACCCATGCCTACAGCGGCCAGAGGCCAGTCAACAGCAGAGAATTTCAGGGAGCTTCCAGGGAGCATGAATGGGGCTTTCCAAATGGAAAAGCAAGGCTAGTACCATCCCGCCCCCATTTCCATGGGCACACGCAGCATACATCCCTGTGGTTTCTGACAAGTCAAAAGAGACACAGAGCACACACTTCGTCCTTCCCTGAATCAACTCCTCGAGGCAGGGTGTTCTGCATGTAGTGAACGGCCTCAACCAAGGCGCGCCCTAGCTAGACCTCTGGGCCCGGGCCTCTTCAGAAGCCTGCAGTGCTACAGGAAAAACTGTGCTTTAGTGGCAATAGAAACGCAAGCCGACTTTCTCCTGGAGGCAGGGTGACTTCAGGTAGGAGGTCCTGGTTGGAAGGCGAAGCCTAGTGTTTTTTTCAGTGCCAATCAGAGTAGGGAATGAGTGCGACTTCCACGGCATGTTGGAACCTGCTAGAACCGTGCCCGTGAACCTGTGGTAGTGCTGGGGAAATCAAGCTGTCCCAAGAAAGAGTGTACTGTTTTGCCCATCACTCGGCATACACAGTGTGAGTACGAAGGCCTATGGGCCTGGATGTTGTTTAGAAGAGCCAGGGGAGCCTGGGGGTACTCAGTGTTCTTGCAGGGAATAGGGTTTCCAGGCGAGGCACCTAGGTGTCCCGCAAAGCGTACTGGCGTTCAAATGCTGCAGAGCAGCGACTACGGCCTCATGGAAACTGCTGCACGCCTCCGCTTCTGCAGAGCAATTCAGGGCCTTACCTCGAGGCAAGTCCTCACGTTGAGTGTCCCGTGAGCGACACCGCATGGTAGGATGCTGACTTTCTCCTTGAGTAGAGAGACTTCAGGTACGAGGTCCTCTAAGAATTCTAAGCAGAGTGTTTTCTCATGGCAGCTCAAACGAGGGCAATGTCGAAGACTTCCAGGCCATGTTGGACTGCCTAGAAATGTGGTTCTGATGTTGTTCGAGGGCTCTGGAAATGTAGCACGCCTGAAGTAACGTGCAGTGTGTTGCCCATCACTCGGCAGATACAGAGGGCCTCCGAGGGACCTATGGGCCTCGATGTTGCTCAGTAGGCCCACAGGGGTGTGGAGGTACTCAGTGATCTTGGAACGAAAATGATGCTCACCCGAGGGGCCTAGGAGTTCTCAAAGGGTACCTTCTTTAAAATAAAGCAGAACAGCGACTAAGAGCTCATGGGAAGAGCTGCCTGCCTCCCGTTCTGCATGGCTACTCGGGGCCTTACCTCGAGGCAAGGACTCACGTTGAGATTCCCTTTAGTTCTAGAGCATTACAAGAAGAGAGCCATCCCGGCCATGGAAGCACCCTGTGTAGCCAGAGAAAACCCATTTTCTTCCCAGACACATGCCTACGGCGGCCAGAGGCCAGTCAACAGCAGAGAATTTCAGGGAGCTTCCAGGGAGCATGAATGGGGCTTTCCAAATGGAAAAGCAAGGCTAGTACCATCCCGCCCCCATTTCCATGGGCACACGCAGCATACATCCCTGTGGTTTCTGACAAGTCAAAAGAGACACAGAGCACACACTGGTTCCTTCCCTGAATCAACTTCTCGAGGCAGAGTGTTCTGCATCTAGTGAACGGCCTCAACCAAGGCACGCCCTAGCTAGGCCTCTGGGCCCGGGCCTCTTCAGAAGCCTGCAGTGCTACAGGAAAAACTGTGCTTTAGTGGCAATAGGAACGCAAGCCGACTTTCTCCTGGAGGCAGGGTGACTTCAGGTAGGAGGTCCTGGTTGGAAGGCGAAGCCTAGTGTTTTTTTTTCAGTGCCAATCAGAGTAGGGAATGAGTGCGACTTCCACGGCATGTTGGAACCTGCAAGAACCGTGCCCGTGAACCTGTGGTAGTGCTGGGGAAATCAAGCTGTCCCAAGAAAGAGTGTACTGTTTTGCCCATCACTCGGCATACACAGTGTGAGTACGAAGGCCTACGGGCCTGGATGTTGTTTAGAAGAGCCAGGGGAGCCTGGGGGTACTCAGTGTTCTTGCAGGGAATAGGGTTTCCAGGCGAGGCACCTAGGTGTCCCGCAAAGCGTACTGGCGTTCAAATGCTGCAGAGCAGCGACTACGGCCTCATGGAAACTGCTGCACGCCTCCGCTTCTGCAGAGCAATTCAGGGCCTTACCTCGAGGCAAGTCCTCACGTTGAGTGTCCCGTGAGCGACACCGCATGGTAGGATGCTGACTTTCTCCTTGAGTAGAGAGACTTCAGGTACGAGGTCCTCTAAGAATTCTAAGCAGAGTGTTTTCTCATGGCAGCTCAAACGAGGGCAATGTCGAAGACTTCCAGGCCATGTTGGACTGCCTAGAAATGTGGTTCTGCTGTTGTTCGAGGGCTCTGGAAATGTAGCACGCCTGAAGTAACGTGCAGTGTGTTGCCCATCACTCGGCAGACACAGAGGGCCTCCGAGGAACCTATGGGCCTCGATGTTGCTCAGTAGGCCCACAGGGGTGTGGGGGTACTCAATGATCTTGGAACGAAAATGATGCTCACCCGAGGGGCCTAGGAGTTCTCAAAGGGTACCTTCTTTAAAATAAAGCAGAACAGCGACTAAGAGCTCATGGGAAGAGCTGCCTGCCTCCCGTTCTGCATGGCTACTCGGGGCCTTACCTCGAGGCAAGGACTCACGTTGAGATTCCCTTTAGTTCTAGAGCATTACAAGAAGAGAGCCACCCCGGCCATGGAAGCACCCTGTGTAGCCAGAGAAAACCCATTTTATTCCCAGACCCATGCCTACAGCGGCCAGAGGCCAGTCAACAGCAGAGAATTTCAGGGAGCTTCAAGGGAGCATGAATGGGGCTTTCCAAATGGAAAAGCAAGGCTAGTACCATCCCGCCCCCATTTCCATGGGCACACGCAGCATACATCCCTGTGGTTTCTGACAAGTCAAAAGAGACACAGAGCACACACTGGTTCCTTCCCTGAATCAACTTCTCGAGGCAGAGTGTTCTGCATCTAGTGAACGGCCTCAACCAAGGCACGCCCTAGCTAGGCCTCTGGGCCCGGGCCTCTTCAGAAGCCTGCAGTGCTACAGGAAAAACTGTGCTTTAGTGGCAATAGGCAAGCAATCCGCCTTTCTCCTGGAGGCAGGGTGACTTCAGGTAGGAGGTCCTGGTTGGAAGGCGAAGCCTAGTGTTTTTTTTCAGTGCCAATCAGAGTAGGGAATGAGTGCGACTTCCACGGCATGTTGGAACCTGCTAGAACCGTGCCCGTGAACCTGTGGTAGTGCTGGGGAAATCAAGCTGTCCCAAGAAAGAGTGTACTGTTTTGCCCATCACTCGGCATACACAGTGTGAGTACGAAGGCCTACGGGCCTGGATGTTGTTTAGAAGAGCCAGGGGAGCCTGGGGGTACTCAGTGTTCTTGCAGGGAATAGGGTTTCCAGGCGAGGCACCTAGGTGTCCCGCAAAGCGTACTGGCGTTCAAATGCTGCAGAGCAGCGGCTACCGCCTCATGGAAACTGCTGCACGCCTCCGCTTCTGCAGAGCAATTCAGGGCCTTACCTCGAGGCAAGTCCTCACGTTGAGTGTCCCGTGAGCGACACCGCATGGTAGGATGCTGACTTTCTCCTTGAGTAGAGAGACTTCAGGTACGAGGTCCTCTAAGAATTCTAAGCAGAGTGTTTTCTCATGGCAGCTCAAACGAGGGCAATGTCGAAGACTTCCAGGCCATGTTGGACTGCCTAGAAATGTGGTTCTGCTGTTGTTCGAGGGCTCTGGAAATGTAGCACGCCTGAAGTAACGTGCAGTGTGTTGCCCATCACTCGGCAGACACAGAGGGCCTCCGAGGGACCTATGGGCCTCGATGTTGCTCAGTAGGCCCACAGGGGTGTGGGGGTACTCAGTGATCTTGGAACGAAAATAATGCTCACCCGAGGGGCCTAGGAGTTCTCAAAGGGTACCTTCTTTAAAATAAAGCAGAACAGCGACTAAGAGCTCATGGGAAGAGCTGCCTGCCTCCCGTTCTGCATGGCTACTCGGGGCCTTACCTCGAGGCAAGGACTCACGTTGAGATTCCCTTTAGTTCTAGAGCATTACAAGAAGAGAGCCACCCCGGCCATGGAAGCACCCTGTGTAGCCAGAGAAAACCCATTTTCTTCGCAGACACATGCCTACGGCGGCCAGAGGCCAGTCAACAGCAGAGAATTTCAGGGAGCTTCAAGGGAGCATGAATGGGGCTTTCCAAATGGAAAAGCAAGGCTAGTACCATCCCGCCCCCATTTCCATGGGCACACGCAGCATACATCCCTGTGGTTTCTGACAAGTCAAAAGAGACACAGAGCACACACTGGTTCCTTCCCTGAATCAACTTCTCGAGGCAGAGTGTTCTGCATCTAGTGAACGGCCTCAACCAAGGCACGCCCTAGCTAGGCCTCTGGGCCCGAGCCTCTTCAGAAGCCTGCAGTGCTACAGGAAGAACTGTGCTTTAGTTGCAATAGGCAAGCAATCCGCCTTTCTCCTGGAGGCAGGGTGACTTCATGTAGGAGGTCCTGGTTGGAAGGCGAAGCCTAGTGTTTTTTTTCAGTGCCAATCAGAGTAGGGAATGAGTGAGACTTCCACGGCATGTTGGAACCTGCTAGAACCGTGCCCGTGAACCTGTGGTAGTGCTGGGGAAATCAAGCTGTCCCAAGAAAGAGTGTACTGTTTTGCCCATCACTCGGCATACACAGTGTGAGTACGAAGGCCTACGGGCCTGGATGTTGTTTAGAAGAGCCAGGGGAGCCTGGGGGTACTCAGTGTTCTTGCAGGGAATAGGGTTTCCAGGCGAGGCACCTAGGTGTCCCGCAAAGCGTACTGGCGTTCAAATGCGGCAGAGCAGCGACTACGGCCTCATGGAAACTGCTGCACGCCTCCGCTTCTGCAGAGCAATTCAGGGCCTTACCTCGAGGCAAGTCCTCACGTTGAGTGTCCCGTGAGCGACCCCGCATGGTAGGATGCTGACTTTCTCCTTGAGTAGAGAGACTTCAGGTACGAGGTCCTCTAAGAATTCTAAGCAGAGTGTTTTCTCATGGCAGCTCAAACGAGGGCAATGTCGAAGACTTCCAGGCCATGTTGGACTGCCTAGAAATGTGGTTCTGCTGTTGTTCGAGGGCTCTGGAAATGTAGCACGCCTGAAGTAACGTGCAGTGTGTTGCCCATCACTCGGCAGACACAGAGGGCCTCCGAGGGACCTATGGGCCTCGATGTTGCTCAGTAGGCCCACAGGGGTGTGGGGGTACTCAGTGATCTTGGAACGAAAACGATGCTCACCCGAGGGGCCTAGGAGTTCTCAAAGGGTACCTTCTTTAAAATAAAGCAGAACAGCGACTAAGAGCTCATGGGAAGAGCTGCCTGTCTCCCGTTCTGCATGGCTACTCGGGGCCTTACCTCGAGGCAAGGACTCACGTTGAGATTCCCTTTAGCTCTAGAGCATTACAAGAAGAGAGCCACCCCGGCCATGGAAGCACCCTGTGTAGCCAGAGAAAACCCATTTTCTTCCCAGACCCATGCCTACGGCGTCCAGAGGCCTGACAACAGCAGAGAATTTCAGGGGGCTTCCAGGGAGCATGAATGGGGCTTTCCAAATGGAAAAGCAAGGCTAGTACCATCCCGCCCCCATTTCCATGGGCACACGCAGCATACATCCCTGTGGTTTCTGACAAGTCAAAAGAGACACAGAGCACACACTGGTTCCTTCCCTGAATCAACTTCTCGAGGCAGAGTGTTCTGCATCTAGTGAACGGCCTCAACCAAGGCACGCCCTAGCTAGGCCTCTGGGCCCGGGCCTCTTCAGAAGCCTGCAGTGCTACAGGAAAAACTGTGCTTTAGTGGCAATAGGCAAGCAATCCGCCTTTCTCCTGGAGGCAGGGTGACTTCAGGTAGGAGGTCCTGGTTGGAAGGCGAAGCCTACTGTTTTTTTTCAGTGCCAATCAGAGTAGGGAATGAGTGCGACTTCCACGGCATGTTGGAACCTGCTAGAACCGTGCCCGTGAACCTGTGGTAGTGCTGGGGAAATCAAGCTGTCCCAAGAAAGAGTGTACTGTTTTGCCCATCACTCGGCATACACAGTGTGAGTACGAAGGCCTACGGGCCTGGATGTTGTTTAGAAGAGCCAGGGGAGCCTGGGGGTACTCAGTGTTCTTGCAGGGAATAGGGTTTCCAGGCGAGGCACCTAGGTGTCCCGCAAAGCGTACTGGCGTTCAAATGCTGCAGAGCAGCGGCTACCGCCTCATGGAAACTGCTGCACGCCTCCGCTTCTGCAGAGCAATTCAGGGCCTTACCTCGAGGCAAGTCCTCACGTTGAGTGTCCCGTGAGCGACACCGCATGGTAGGATGCTGACTTTCTCCTTGAGTAGAGAGACTTCAGGTACGAGGTCCTCTAAGAATTCTAAGCAGAGTGTTTTCTCATGGCAGCTCAAACGAGGGCAATGTCGAAGACTTCCAGGCCATGTTGGACTGCCTAGAAATGTGGTTCTGCTGTTGTTCGAGGGCTCTGGAAATGTAGCACGCCTGAAGTAACGTGCAGTGTGTTGCCCATCACTCGGCAGACACAGAGGGCCTCCGAGGGACCTATGGGCCTCGATGTTGCTCAGTAGGCCCACAGGGGTGTGGGGGTACTCAGTGATCTTGGAACGAAAATAATGCTCACCCGAGGGGCCTAGGAGTTCTCAAAGGGTACCTTCTTTAAAATAAAGCAGAACAGCGACTAAGAGCTCATGGGAAGAGCTGCCTGCCTCCCGTTCTGCATGGCTACTCGGGGCCTTACCTCGAGGCAAGGACTCACGTTGAGATTCCCTTTAGTTCTAGAGCATTACAAGAAGAGAGCCACCCCGGCCATGGAAGCACCCTGTGTAGCCAGAGAAAACCCATTTTCTTCGCAGACACATGCCTACGGCGGCCAGAGGCCAGTCAACAGCAGAGAATTTCAGGGAGCTTCAAGGGAGCATGAATGGGGCTTTCCAAATGGAAAAGCAAGGCTAGTACCATCCCGCCCCCATTTCCATGGGCACACGCAGCATACATCCCTGTGGTTTCTGACAAGTCAAAAGAGACACAGAGCACACACTGGTTCCTTCCCTGAATCAACTTCTCGAGGCAGAGTGTTCTGCATCTAGTGAACGGCCTCAACCAAGGCACGCCCTAGCTAGGCCTCTGGGCCCGAGCCTCTTCAGAAGCCTGCAGTGCTACAGGAAGAACTGTGCTTTAGTTGCAATAGGCAAGCAATCCGCCTTTCTCCTGGAGGCAGGGTGACTTCATGTAGGAGGTCCTGGTTGGAAGGCGAAGCCTAGTGTTTTTTTTCAGTGCCAATCAGAGTAGGGAATGAGTGCGACTTCCACGGCATGTTGGAACCTGCTAGAACCGTGCCCGTGAACCTGTGGTAGTGCTGGGGAAATCAAGCTGTCCCAAGAAAGAGTGTACTGTTTTGCCCATCACTCGGCATACACAGTGTGAGTACGAAGGCCTACGGGCCTGGATGTTGTTTAGAAGAGCCAGGGGAGCCTGGGGGTACTCAGTGTTCTTGCAGGGAATAGGGTTTCCAGGCGAGGCACCTAGGTGTCCCGCAAAGCGTACTGGCGTTCAAATGCGGCAGAGCAGCGACTACGGCCTCATGGAAACTGCTGCACGCCTCCGCTTCTGCAGAGCAATTCAGGGCCTTACCTCGAGGCAAGTCCTCACGTTGAGTGTCCCGTGAGCGACCCCGCATGGTAGGATGCTGACTTTCTCCTTGAGTAGAGAGACTTCAGGTACGAGGTCCTCTAAGAATTCTAAGCAGAGTGTTTTCTCATGGCAGCTCAAACGAGGGCAATGTCGAAGACTTCCAGGCCATGTTGGACTGCCTAGAAATGTGGTTCTGCTGTTGTTCGAGGGCTCTGGAAATGTAGCACGCCTGAAGTAACGTGCAGTGTGTTGCCCATCACTCGGCAGACACAGAGGGCCTCCGAGGAACCTATGGGCCTCGATGTTGCTCAGTAGGCCCACAGGGGTGTGGGGTACTCAGTGATCTTGGAACGAAAATGATGCTCACCCGAGGGGCCTAGGAGTTCTCAAAGGGTACCTTCTTTAAAATAAAGCAGAACAGCGACTAAGAGCTCATGGGAAGAGCTGCCTGCCTCCCGTTCTGCATGGCTACTCGGGGCCTTACCTCGAGGCAAGGACTCACGTTGAGATTCCCTTTAGTTCTAGAGCATTACAAGAAGAGAGCCACCCCGGCCATGGAAGCACCCTGTGTAGCCAGAGAAAACCCATTTTCTTCCCAGACCCATGCCTACAGCGGCCAGAGGCCAGTCAACAGCAGAGAATTTCAGGGAGCTTCAAGGGAGCATGAATGGGGCTTTCCAAATGGAAAAGCAAGGCTAGTACCATCCCGCCCCCATTTCCATGGGCACACGCAGCATACATCCCTGTGGTTTCTGACAAGTCAAAAGAGACACAGAGCACACACTGGTTCCTTCCCTGAATCAACTTCTCGAGGCAGAGTGTTCTGCATCTAGTGAACGACCTCAACCAAGGCACGCCCTAGCTAGGCCTCTGGGCCCGGGCCTCTTCAGAAGCCTGCAGTGCTACAGGAAGAACTGTGCTTTAGTGGCAATAGGCAAGCAATCCGCCTTTCTCCTGGAGGCAGGGTGACTTCAGGTAGGAGGTCCTGGTTGGAAGGCGAAGCCTAGTGTTTTTTTTCAGTGCCAATCAGAGTAGGGAATGAGTGCGACTTCCACGGCATGTTGGAACCTGCTAGAACCGTGCCCGTGAACCTGTGGTAGTGCTGGGGAAATCAAGCTGTCCCAGGAAAGAGTGTACTGTTTTGCCCATCACTCGGCATACACAGTGTGAGTACGAAGGCCTACGGGCCTGGATGTTGTTTAGAAGAGCCAGGGGAGCCTGGGAGTACTCAGTGTTCTTGCAGGGAATAGGGTTTCCAGCCGAGGCACCTAGGTGTCCCGCAAAGCGTACTGGCGTTCAAATGCTGCAGAGCAGCGGCTACCGCCTCATGGAAACTGCTGCACGCCTCCGCTTCTGCAGAGCAATTCAGGGCCTTACCTCGAGGCAAGTCCTCACGTTGAGTGTCCCGTGAGCGACACCGCATGGTAGGATGCTGTCTTTCTCCTTGAGTAGAGAGACTTCAGGTACGAGGTCCTCTAAGAATTCTAAGCAGAGTGTTTTCTCATGGCAGCTCAAACGAGGGCAATGTCGAAGACTTCCAGGCCATGTTGGACTGCCTAGAAATGTGGTTCTGCTGTTGTTCGAGGGCTCTGGAAATGTAGCACGCCTGAAGTAACGTGCAGTGTGTTGCCCATCACTCGGCAGACACAGAGGGCCTCCGAGGGACCTATGGGCCTCGATGTTGCTCAGTAGGCCCACAGGGGTGTGGGGGTACTCAGTGATCTTGGAACGAAAACGATGCTCACCCGAGGGGCCTAGGAGTTCTCAAAGGGTACCTTCTTTAAAATAAAGCAGAACAGCGACTAAGAGCTCATGGGAAGAGCTGCCTGCCTCCCGTTCTGCATGGCTACTCGGGGCCTTACCTCGAGGCAAGGACTCACGTTGAGATTCCCTTTAGCTCTAGAGCATTACAAGAAGAGAGCCACCCCGGCCATGGAAGCACCCTGTGTAGCCAGAGAAAACCCATTTTCTTCCCAGACCCATGCCTACGGCGTCCAGAGGCCTGACAACAGCAGAGAATTTCAGGGGGCTTCCAGGGAGCATGAATGGGGCTTTCCAAATGGAAAAGCAAGGCTAGTACCATCCCGCCCCCATTTCCATGGGCACACGCAGCATACATCCCTGTGGTTTCTGACAAGTCAAAAGAGACACAGAGCACACACTGGTTCCTTCCCTGAATCAACTTCTCGAGGCAGAGTGTTCTGCATCTAGTGAACGGCCTCAACCAAGGCACGCCCTAGCTAGGCCTCTGGGCCCGGGCCTCTTCAGAAGCCTGCAGTGCTACAGGAAAAACTGTGCTTTAGTGGCAATAGGCAAGCAATCCGCCTTTCTCCTGGAGGCAGGGTGACTTCAGGTAGGAGGTCCTGGTTGGAAGGCGAAGCCTAGTGTTTTTTTTCAGTGCCAATCAGAGTAGGGAATGAGTGCGACTTCCACGGCATGTTGGAACCTGCTAGAACCGTGCCCGTGAACCTGTGGTAGTGCTGGGGAAATCAAGCTGTCCCAAGAAAGAGTGTACTGTTTTGCCCATCACTCGGCATACACAGTGTGAGTACGAAGGCCTACAGGCCTGGATGTTGTTTAGAAGAGCCAGGGGAGCCTGGGGGTACTCAGTGTTCTTGCAGGGAATAGGGTTTCCAGGCGAGGCACCTAGGTGTCCCGCAAAGCGTACTGGCGTTCAAATGCTGCAGAGCAGCGGCTACCGCCTCATGGAAACTGCTGCACGCCTCCGCTTCTGCAGAGCAATTCAGGGCCTTACCTCGAGGCAAGTCCTCACGTTGAGTGTCCCGTGAGCGACACCGCATGGTAGGATGCTGACTTTCTCCTTGAGTAGAGAGACTTCAGGTACGAGGTCCTCTAAGAATTCTAAGCAGAGTGTTTTCTCATGGCAGCTCAAACGAGGGCAATGTCGAAGACTTCCAGGCCATGTTGGACTGCCTAGAAATGTGGTTCTGCTGTTGTTCGAGGGCTCTGGAAATGTAGCACGCCTGAAGTAACGTGCAGTGTGTTGCCCATCACTCGGCAGACACAGAGGGCCTCCGAGGGACCTATGGGCCTCGATGTTGCTCAGTAGGCCCACAGGGGTGTGGGGGTACTCAGTGATCTTGGAACGAAAATAATGCTCACCCGAGGGGCCTAGGAGTTCTCAAAGGGTACCTTCTTTAAAATAAAGCAGAACAGCGACTAAGAGCTCATGGGAAGAGCTGCCTGCCTCCCGTTCTGCATGGCTACTCGGGGCCTTACCTCGAGGCAAGGACTCACGTTGAGATTCCCTTTAGTTCTAGAGCATTACAAGAAG
Source organism: Eubalaena glacialis (assembly GCF_028564815.1). NCBI lineage: Eukaryota > Metazoa > Chordata > Mammalia > Artiodactyla > Balaenidae > Eubalaena > Eubalaena glacialis. The sequence goes on from NC_083716.1 coordinate 100,660,528, forward strand.
AGAGCCACCCCGGCCATGGAAGCACCCTGTGTAGCCAGAGAAAACCCATTTTCTTCGCAGACACATGCCTACGGCGGCCAGAGGCCAGTCAACAGCAGAGAATTTCAGGGAGCTTCAAGGGAGCATGAATGGGGCTTTCCAAATGGAAAAGCAAGGCTAGTACCATCCCGCCCCCATTTCCATGGGCACACGCAGCATACATCCCTGTGGTTTCTGACAAGTCAAAAGAGACACAGAGCACACACTGGTTCCTTCCCTGAATCAACTTCTCGAGGCAGAGTGTTCTGCATCTAGTGAACGGCCTCAACCAAGGCACGCCCTAGCTAGGCCTCTGGGCCCGAGCCTCTTCAGAAGCCTGCAGTGCTACAGGAAGAACTGTGCTTTAGTTGCAATAGGCAAGCAATCCGCCTTTCTCCTGGAGGCAGGGTGACTTCATGTAGGAGGTCCTGGTTGGAAGGCGAAGCCTAGTGTTTTTTTTCAGTGCCAATCAGAGTAGGGAATGAGTGCGACTTCCACGGCATGTTGGAACCTGCTAGAACCGTGCCCGTGAACCTGTGGTAGTGCTGGGGAAATCAAGCTGTCCCAAGAAAGAGTGTACTGTTTTGCCCATCACTCGGCATACACAGTGTGAGTACGAAGGCCTACGGGCCTGGATGTTGTTTAGAAGAGCCAGGGGAGCCTGGGGGTACTCAGTGTTCTTGCAGGGAATAGGGTTTCCAGGCGAGGCACCTAGGTGTCCCGCAAAGCGTACTGGCGTTCAAATGCGGCAGAGCAGCGACTACGGCCTCATGGAAACTGCTGCACGCCTCCGCTTCTGCAGAGCAATTCAGGGCCTTACCTCGAGGCAAGTCCTCACGTTGAGTGTCCCGTGAGCGACCCCGCATGGTAGGATGCTGACTTTCTCCTTGAGTAGAGAGACTTCAGGTACGAGGTCCTCTAAGAATTCTAAGCAGAGTGTTTTCTCATGGCAGCTCAAACGAGGGCAATGTCGAAGACTTCCAGGCCATGTTGGACTGCCTAGAAATGTGGTTCTGCTGTTGTTCGAGGGCTCTGGAAATGTAGCACGCCTGAAGTAACGTGCAGTGTGTTGCCCATCACTCGGCAGACACAGAGGGCCTCCGAGGAACCTATGGGCCTCGATGTTGCTCAGTAGGCCCACAGGGGTGTGGGGTACTCAGTGATCTTGGAACGAAAATGATGCTCACCCGAGGGGCCTAGGAGTTCTCAAAGGGTACCTTCTTTAAAATAAAGCAGAACAGCGACTAAGAGCTCATGGGAAGAGCTGCCTGCCTCCCGTTCTGCATGGCTACTCGGGGCCTTACCTCGAGGCAAGGACTCACGTTGAGATTCCCTTTAGTTCTAGAGCATTACAAGAAGAGAGCCACCCCGGCCATGGAAGCACCCTGTGTAGCCAGAGAAAACCCATTTTCTTCCCAGACCCATTCCTACAGCGGCCAGAGGCCAGTCAACAGCAGAGAATTTCAGGGAGCTTCAAGGGAGCATGAATGGGGCTTTCCAAATGGAAAAGCAAGGCTAGTACCATCCCGCCCCCATTTCCATGGGCACACGCAGCATACATCCCTGTGGTTTCTGACAAGTCAAAAGAGACACAGAGCACACACTGGTTCCTTCCCTGAATCAACTTCTCGAGGCAGAGTGTTCTGCATCTAGTGAACGACCTCAACCAAGGCACGCCCTAGCTAGGCCTCTGGGCCCGGGCCTCTTCAGAAGCCTGCAGTGCTACAGGAAGAACTGTGCTTTAGTGGCAATAGGCAAGCAATCCGCCTTTCTCCTGGAGGCAGGGTGACTTCAGGTAGGAGGTCCTGGTTGGAAGGCGAAGCCTAGTGTTTTTTTTCAGTGCCAATCAGAGTAGGGAATGAGTGCGACTTCCACGGCATGTTGGAACCTGCTAGAACCGTGCCCGTGAACCTGTGGTAGTGCTGGGGAAATCAAGCTGTCCCAGGAAAGAGTGTACTGTTTTGCCCATCACTCGGCATACACAGTGTGAGTACGAAGGCCTACGGGCCTGGATGTTGTTTAGAAGAGCCAGGGGAGCCTGGGAGTACTCAGTGTTCTTGCAGGGAATAGGGTTTCCAGCCGAGGCACCTAGGTGTCCCGCAAAGCGTACTGGCGTTCAAATGCTGCAGAGCAGCGGCTACCGCCTCATGGAAACTGCTGCACGCCTCCGCTTCTGCAGAGCAATTCAGGGCCTTACCTCGAGGCAAGTCCTCACGTTGAGTGTCCCGTGAGCGACACCGCATGGTAGGATGCTGTCTTTCTCCTTGAGTAGAGAGACTTCAGGTACGAGGTCCTCTAAGAATTCTAAGCAGAGTGTTTTCTCATGGCAGCTCAAACGAGGGCAATGTCGAAGACTTCCAGGCCATGTTGGACTGCCTAGAAATGTGGTTCTGCTGTTGTTCGAGGGCTCTGGAAATGTAGCACGCCTGAAGTAACGTGCAGTGTGTTGCCCATCACTCGGCAGACACAGAGGGCCTCCGAGGGACCTATGGGCCTCGATGTTGCTCAGTAGGCCCACAGGGGTGTGGGGGTACTCAGTGATCTTGGAACGAAAACGATGCTCACCCGAGGGGCCTAGGAGTTCTCAAAGGGTACCTTCTTTAAAATAAAGCAGAACAGCGACTAAGAGCTCATGGGAAGAGCTGCCTGCCTCCCGTTCTGCATGGCTACTCGGGGCCTTACCTCGAGGCAAGGACTCACGTTGAGATTCCCTTTAGCTCTAGAGCATTACAAGAAGAGAGCCACCCCGGCCATGGAAGCACCCTGTGTAGCCAGAGAAAACCCATTTTCTTCCCAGACCCATGCCTACGGCGTCCAGAGGCCTGACAACAGCAGAGAATTTCAGGGGGCTTCCAGGGAGCATGAATGGGGCTTTCCAAATGGAAAAGCAAGGCTAGTACCATCCCGCCCCCATTTCCATGGGCACACGCAGCATACATCCCTGTGGTTTCTGACAAGTCAAAAGAGACACAGAGCACACACTTCGTCCTTCCCTGAATCAACTCCTCGAGGCAGGGTGTTCTGCATGTAGTGAACGGCCTCAACCAAGGCGCGCCCTAGCTAGACCTCTGGGCCCGGGCCTCTTCAGAAGCCTGCAGTGCTACAGGAAAAACTGTGCTTTAGTGGCAATAGAAACGCAAGCCGACTTTCTCCTGGAGGCAGGGTGACTTCAGGTAGGAGGTCCTGGTTGGAAGGCGAAGCCTAGTGTTTTTTTCAGTGCCAATCAGAGTAGGGAATGAGTGCGACTTCCACGGCATGTTGGAACCTGCTAGAACCGTGCCCGTGAACCTGTGGTAGTGCTGGGGAAATCAAGCTGTCCCAAGAAAGAGTGTACTGTTTTGCCCATCACTCGGCACACACAGTGTGAGTACGAAGGCCTATGGGCCTGGATGTTGTTTAGAAGAGCCAGGGGAGCCTGGGGGTACTCAGTGTTCTTGCAGGGAATAGGGTTTCCAGGCGAGGCACCTAGGTGTCCCGCAAAGCGTACTGGCGTTCAAATGCTGCAGAGCAGCGACTACGGCCTCATGGAAACTGCTGCACGCCTCCGCTTCTGCAGAGCAATTCAGGGCCTTACCTCGAGGCAAGTCCTCACGTTGAGTGTCCCGTGAGCGACACCGCATGGTAGGATGCTGACTTTCTCCTTGAGTAGAGAGACTTCAGGTACGAGGTCCTCTAAGAATTCTAAGCAGAGTGTTTTCTCATCGCAGCTCAAACGAGGGCAATGTCGAAGACTTCCAGGCCATGTTGGACTGCCTAGAAATGTGGTTCTGATGTTGTTCGAGGGCTCTGGAAATGTAGCACGCCTGAAGTAACGTGCAGTGTGTTGCCCATCACTCGACAGATACAGAGGGCCTCCGAGGGACCTATGGGCCTCGATGTTGCTCAGTAGGCCCACAGGGGTGTGGAGGTACTCAGTGATCTTGGAACGAAAATGATGCTCACCCGAGGGGCCTAGGAGTTCTCAAAGGGTACCTTCTTTAAAATAAAGCAGAACAGCGACTAAGAGCTCATGGGAAGAGCTGCTTGCCTCCCGTTCTGCATGGCTACTCGGGGCCTTACCTCGAGGCAAGGACTCACGTTGAGATTCCCTTTAGTTCTAGAGCATTACAAGAAGAGAGCCATCCCGGCCATGGAAGCACCCTGTGTAGCCAGAGAAAACCCATTTTCTTCCCAGACACGTGCCTACGGCGGCCAGAGGCCAGTCAACAGCAGAGAATTTCAGGGAGCTTCCAGGGAGCATGAATGGGGCTTTCCAAATGGAAAAGCAAGGCTAGTACCATCCCACCCCCATTTCCATGGGCACACGCAGCATACATCCCTGTGGTTTCTGACAAGTCAAAAGAGACACAGAGCACACACTGGTTCCTTCCCTGAATCAACTTCTCGAGGCAGAGTGTTCTGCATCTAGTGAACGGCCTCAACCAAGGCACGCCCTAGCTAGGCCTCTGGGCCCGGGCCTCTTCAGAAGCCTGCAGTGCTACAGGAAAAACTGTGCTTTAGTGGCAATAGGAACGCAAGCCGACTTTCTCCTGGAGGCAGGGTGACTTCAGGTAGGAGGTCCTGGTTGGAAGGCGAAGCCTAGTGTTTTTTTTTCAGTGCCAATCAGAGTAGGGAATGAGTGCGACTTCCACGGCATGTTGGAACCTGCTAGAACCGTGCCCGTGAACCTGTGGTAGTGCTGGGGAAATCAAGCTGTCCCAAGAAAGAGTGTACTGTTTTGCCCATCACTCGGCATACACAGTGTGAGTACGAAGGCCTACGGGCCTGGATGTTGTTTAGAAGAGCCAGGGGAGCCTGGGGGTACTCAGTGTTCTTGCAGGGAATAGGGTTTCCAGGCGAGGCACCTAGGTGTCCCGCAAAGCGTACTGGCGTTCAAATGCTGCAGAGCAGCGGCTACCGCCTCATGGAAACTGCTGCACGCCTCCGCTTCTGCAGAGCAATTCAGGGCCTTACCTCGAGGCAAGTCCTCACGTTGAGTGTCCCGTGAGCGACCCCGCATGGTAGGATGCTGACTTTCTCCTTGAGTAGAGAGACTTCAGGTACGAGGTCCTCTAAGAATTCTAAGCAGAGTGTTTTCTCATGGCAGCTCAAACGAGGGCAATGTCGAAGACTTCCAGGCCATGTTGGACTGCCTAGAAATGTGGTTCTGCTGTTGTTCGAGGGCTCTGGAAATGTAGCACGCCTGAAGTAACGTGCAGTGTGTTGCCCATCACTCGGCAGACACAGAGGGCCTCCGAGGAACCTATGGGCCTCGATGTTGCTCAGTAGGCCCACAGGGGTGTGGGGTACTCAGTGATCTTGGAACGAAAATGATGCTCACCCGAGGGGCCTAGGAGTTCTCAAAGGGTACCTTCTTTAAAATAAAGCAGAACAGCGACTAAGAGCTCATGGGAAGAGCTGCCTGCCTCCCGTTCTGCATGGCTACTCGGGGCCTTACCTCGAGGCAAGGACTCACGTTGAGATTCCCTTTAGTTCTAGAGCATTACAAGAAGAGAGCCACCCCGGCCATGGAAGCACCCTGTGTAGCCAGAGAAAACCCATTTTCTTCCCAGACCCATGCCTACAGCGGCCAGAGGCCAGTCAACAGCAGAGAATTTCAGGGAGCTTCAAGGGAGCATGAATGGGGCTTTCCAAATGGAAAAGCAAGGCTAGTACCATCCCGCCCCCATTTCCATGGGCACACGCAGCATACATCCCTGTGGTTTCTGACAAGTCAAAAGAGACACAGAGCACACACTGGTTCCTTCCCTGAATCAACTTCTCGAGGCAGAGTGTTCTGCATCTAGTGAACGACCTCAACCAAGGCACGCCCTAGCTAGGCCTCTGGGCCCGGGCCTCTTCAGAAGCCTGCAGTGCTACAGGAAGAACTGTGCTTTAGTGGCAATAGGCAAGCAATCCGCCTTTCTCCTGGAGGCAGGGTGACTTCAGGTAGGAGGTCCTGGTTGGAAGGCGAAGCCTAGTGTTTTTTTTCAGTGCCAATCAGAGTAGGGAATGAGTGCGACTTCCACGGCATGTTGGAACCTGCTAGAACCGTGCCCGTGAACCTGTGGTAGTGCTGGGGAAATCAAGCTGTCCCAGGAAAGAGTGTACTGTTTTGCCCATCACTCGGCATACACAGTGTGAGTACGAAGGCCTACGGGCCTGGATGTTGTTTAGAAGAGCCAGGGGAGCCTGGGAGTACTCAGTGTTCTTGCAGGGAATAGGGTTTCCAGCCGAGGCACCTAGGTGTCCTGCAAAGCGTACTGGCGTTCAAATGCTGCAGAGCAGCGGCTACCGCCTCATGGAAACTGCTGCACGCCTCCGCTTCTGCAGAGCAATTCAGGGCCTTACCTCGAGGCAAGTCCTCACGTTGAGTGTCCCGTGAGCGACACCGCATGGTAGGATGCTGTCTTTCTCCTTGAGTAGAGAGACTTCAGGTACGAGGTCCTCTAAGAATTCTAAGCAGAGTGTTTTCTCATGGCAGCTCAAACGAGGGCAATGTCGAAGACTTCCAGGCCATGTTGGACTGCCTAGAAATGTGGTTCTGCTGTTGTTCGAGGGCTCTGGAAATGTAGCACGCCTGAAGTAACGTGCAGTGTGTTGCCCATCACTCGGCAGACACAGAGGGCCTCCGAGGGACCTATGGGCCTCGATGTTGCTCAGTAGGCCCACAGGGGTGTGGGGGTACTCAGTGATCTTGGAACGAAAACGATGCTCACCCGAGGGGCCTAGGAGTTCTCAAAGGGTACCTTCTTTAAAATAAAGCAGAACAGCGACTAAGAGCTCATGGGAAGAGCTGCCTGCCTCCCGTTCTGCATGGCTACTCGGGGCCTTACCTCGAGGCAAGGACTCACGTTGAGATTCCCTTTAGCTCTAGAGCATTACAAGAAGAGAGCCACCCCGGCCATGGAAGCACCCTGTGTAGCCAGAGAAAACCCATTTTCTTCCCAGACCCATGCCTACGGCGTCCAGAGGCCTGACAACAGCAGAGAATTTCAGGGGGCTTCCAGGGAGCATGAATGGGGCTTTCCAAATGGAAAAGCAAGGCTAGTACCATCCCGCCCCCATTTCCATGGGCACACGCAGCATACATCCCTGTGGTTTCTGACAAGTCAAAAGAGACACAGAGCACACACTTCGTCCTTCCCTGAATCAACTCCTCGAGGCAGGGTGTTCTGCATGTAGTGAAAGGCCTCAACCAAGGCGCACCCTAGCTAGACCTCTGGGCCCGGGCCTCTTCAGAAGCCTGCAGTGCTACAGGAAAAACTGTGCTTTAGTGGCAATAGAAACGCAAGCCGACTTTCTCCTGGAGGCAGGGTGACTTCAGGTAGGAGGTCCTGGTTGGAAGGCGAAGCCTAGTGTTTTTTTCAGTGCCAATCAGAGTAGGGAATGAGTGCGACTTCCACGGCATGTTGGAACCTGCTAGAACCGTGCCCGTGAACCTGTGGTAGTGCTGGGGAAATCAAGCTGTCCCAAGAAAGAGTGTACTGTTTTGCCCATCACTCGGCACACACAGTGTGAGTACGAAGGCCTATGGGCCTGGATGTTGTTTAGAAGAGCCAGGGGAGCCTGGGGGTACTCAGTGTTCTTGCAGGGAATAGGGTTTCCAGGCGAGGTACCTAGGTGTCCCGCAAAGCGTACTGGCGTTCAAATGCTGCAGAGCAGCGACTACGGCCTCATGGAAACTGCTGCACGCCTCCGCTTCTGCAGAGCAATTCAGGGCCTTACCTCGAGGCAAGTCCTCACGTTGAGTGTCCCGTGAGCGACACCGCATGGTAGGATGCTGTCTTTCTCCTTGAGTAGAGAGACTTCAGGTACGAGGTCCTCTAAGAATTCTAAGCAGAGTGTTTTCTCATCGCAGCTCAAACGAGGGCAATGTCGAAGACTTCCAGGCCATGTTGGACTGCCTAGAAATGTGGTTCTGCTGTTGTTCGAGGGCTCTGGAAATGTAGCACGCCTGAAGTAACGTGCAGTGTGTTGCCCATCACTCGGCAGACACAGAGGGCCTCCGAGGAACCTATGGGCCTCGATGTTGCTCAGTAGGCCCACAGGGGTGTGGGGTACTCAGTGATCTTGGAACGAAAATGATGCTCACCCGAGGGGCCTAGGAGTTCTCAAAGGGTACCTTCTTTAAAATAAAGCAGAACAGCGACTAAGAGCTCATGGGAAGAGCTGCCTGCCTCCCGTTCTGCATGGCTACTCGGGGCCTTACCTCGAGGCAAGGACTCACGTTGAGATTCCCTTTAGTTCTAGAGCATTACAAGAAGAGAGCCACCCCGGCCATGGAAGCACCCTGTGTAGCCAGAGAAAACCCATTTTCTTCCCAGACCCATGCCTACAGCGGCCAGAGGCCAGTCAACAGCAGAGAATTTCAGGGAGCTTCAAGGGAGCATGAATGGGGCTTTCCAAATGGAAAAGCAAGGCTAGTACCATCCCGCCCCCATTTCCATGGGCACACGCAGCATACATCCCTGTGGTTTCTGACAAGTCAAAAGAGACACAGAGCACACACTGGTTCCTTCCCTGAATCAACTTCTCGAGGCAGAGTGTTCTGCATCTAGTGAACGACCTCAACCAAGGCACGCCCTAGCTAGGCCTCTGGGCCCGGGCCTCTTCAGAAGCCTGCAGTGCTACAGGAAGAACTGTGCTTTAGTGGCAATAGGCAAGCAATCCGCCTTTCTCCTGGAGGCAGGGTGACTTCAGGTAGGAGGTCCTGGTTGGAAGGCGAAGCCTAGTGTTTTTTTTCAGTGCCAATCAGAGTAGGGAATGAGTGCGACTTCCACGGCATGTTGGAACCTGCTAGAACCGTGCCCGTGAACCTGTGGTAGTGCTGGGGAAATCAAGCTGTCCCAGGAAAGAGTGTACTGTTTTGCCCATCACTCGGCATACACAGTGTGAGTACGAAGGCCTACGGGCCTGGATGTTGTTTAGAAGAGCCAGGGGAGCCTGGGAGTACTCAGTGTTCTTGCAGGGAATAGGGTTTCCAGCCGAGGCACCTAGGTGTCCTGCAAAGCGTACTGGCGTTCAAATGCTGCAGAGCAGCGGCTACCGCCTCATGGAAACTGCTGCACGCCTCCGCTTCTGCAGAGCAATTCAGGGCCTTACCTCGAGGCAAGTCCTCACGTTGAGTGTCCCGTGAGCGACACCGCATGGTAGGATGCTGTCTTTCTCCTTGAGTAGAGAGACTTCAGGTACGAGGTCCTCTAAGAATTCTAAGCAGAGTGTTTTCTCATGGCAGCTCAAACGAGGGCAATGTCGAAGACTTCCAGGCCATGTTGGACTGCCTAGAAATGTGGTTCTGCTGTTGTTCGAGGGCTCTGGAAATGTAGCACGCCTGAAGTAACGTGCAGTGTGTTGCCCATCACTCGGCAGACACAGAGGGCCTCCGAGGGACCTATGGGCCTCGATGTTGCTCAGTAGGCCCACAGGGGTGTGGGGGTACTCAGTGATCTTGGAACGAAAACGATGCTCACCCGAGGGGCCTAGGAGTTCTCAAAGGGTACCTTCTTTAAAATAAAGCAGAACAGCGACTAAGAGCTCATGGGAAGAGCTGCCTGCCTCCCGTTCTGCATGGCTACTCGGGGCCTTACCTCGAGGCAAGGACTCACGTTGAGATTCCCTTTAGCTCTAGAGCATTACAAGAAGAGAGCCACCCCGGCCATGGAAGCACCCTGTGTAGCCAGAGAAAACCCATTTTCTTCCCAGACCCATGCCTACGGCGTCCAGAGGCCTGACAACAGCAGAGAATTTCAGGGGGCTTCCAGGGAGCATGAATGGGGCTTTCCAAATGGAAAAGCAAGGCTAGTACCATCCCGCCCCCATTTCCATGGGCACACGCAGCATACATCCCTGTGGTTTCTGACAAGTCAAAAGAGACACAGAGCACACACTTCGTCCTTCCCTGAATCAACTCCTCGAGGCAGGGTGTTCTGCATGTAGTGAAAGGCCTCAACCAAGGCGCGCCCTAGCTAGACCTCTGGGCCCGGGCCTCTTCAGAAGCCTGCAGTGCTACAGGAAAAACTGTGCTTTAGTGGCAATAGAAACGCAAGCCGACTTTCTCCTGGAGGCAGGGTGACTTCAGGTAGGAGGTCCTGGTTGGAAGGCGAAGCCTAGTGTTTTTTTCAGTGCCAATCAGAGTAGGGAATGAGTGCGACTTCCACGGCATGTTGGAACCTGCTAGAACCGTGCCCGTGAACCTGTGGTAGTGCTGGGGAAATCAAGCTGTCCCAAGAAAGAGTGTACTGTTTTGCCCATCACTCGGCACACACAGTGTGAGTACGAAGGCCTATGGGCCTGGATGTTGTTTAGAAGAGCCAGGGGAGCCTGGGGGTACTCAGTGTTCTTGCAGGGAATAGGGTTTCCAGGCGAGGCACCTAGGTGTCCCGCAAAGCGTACTGGCGTTCAAATGCTGCAGAGCAGCGACTACGGCCTCATGGAAACTGCTGCACGCCTCCGCTTCTGCAGAGCAATTCAGGGCCTTACCTCGAGGCAAGTCCTCACGTTGAGTGTCCCGTGAGCGACACCGCATGGTAGGATGCTGACTTTCTCCTTGAGTAGAGAGACTTCAGGTACGAGGTCCTCTAAGAATTCTAAGCAGAGTGTTTTCTCATCGCAGCTCAAACGAGGGCAATGTCGAAGACTTCCAGGCCATGTTGGACTGCCTAGAAATGTGGTTCTGATGTTGTTCGAGGGCTCTGGAAATGTAGCACGCCTGAAGTAACGTGCAGTGTGTTGCCCATCACTCGACAGATACAGAGGGCCTCCGAGGGACCTATGGGCCTCGATGTTGCTCAGTAGGCCCACAGGGGTGTGGAGGTACTCAGTGATCTTGGAACGAAAATGATGCTCACCCGAGGGGCCTAGGAGTTCTCAAAGGGTACCTTCTTTAAAATAAAGCAGAACAGCGACTAAGAGCTCATGGGAAGAGCTGCTTGCCTCCCGTTCTGCATGGCTACTCGGGGCCTTACCTCGAGGCAAGGACTCACGTTGAGATTCCCTTTAGTTCTAGAGCATTACAAGAAGAGAGCCATCCCGGCCATGGAAGCACCCTGTGTAGCCAGAGAAAACCCATTTTCTTCCCAGACACGTGCCTACGGCGGCCAGAGGCCAGTCAACAGCAGAGAATTTCAGGGAGCTTCCAGGGAGCATGAATGGGGCTTTCCAAATGGAAAAGCAAGGCTAGTACCATCCCGCCCCCATTTCCATGGGCACACGCAGCATACATCCCTGTGGTTTCTGACAAGTCAAAAGAGACACAGAGCACACACTGGTTCCTTCCCTGAATCAACTTCTCGAGGCAGAGTGTTCTGCATCTAGTGAACGGCCTCAACCAAGGCACGCCCTAGCTAGGCCTCTGGGCCCGGGCCTCTTCAGAAGCCTGCAGTGCTACAGGAAAAACTGTGCTTTAGTGGCAATAGGAACGCAAGCCGACTTTCTCCTGGAGGCAGGGTGACTTCAGGTAGGAGGTCCTGGTTGGAAGGCGAAGCCTAGTGTTTTTTTTTCAGTGCCAATCAGAGTAGGGAATGAGTGCGACTTCCACGGCATGTTGGAACCTGCTAGAACCGTGCCCGTGAACCTGTGGTAGTGCTGGGGAAATCAAGCTGTCCCAAGAAAGAGTGTACTGTTTTGCCCATCACTCGGCATACACAGTGTGAGTACGAAGGCCTACGGGCCTGGATGTTGTTTAGAAGAGCCAGGGGAGCCTGGGGGTACTCAGTGTTCTTGCAGGGAATAGGGTTTCCAGGCGAGGCACCTAGGTGTCCCGCAAAGCGTACTGGCGTTCAAATGCTGCAGAGCAGCGGCTACCGCCTCATGGAAACTGCTGCACGCCTCCGCTTCTGCAGAGCAATTCAGGGCCTTACCTCGAGGCAAGTCCTCACGTTGAGTGTCCCGTGAGCGACCCGGCATGGTAGGATGCTGACTTTCTCCTTGAGTAGAGAGACTTCAGGTACGAGGTCCTCTAAGAATTCTAAGCAGAGTGTTTTCTCATGGCAGCTCAAACGAGGGCAATGTCGAAGACTTCCAGGCCATGTTGGACTGCCTAGAAATGTGCTTCTGCTGTTGTTCGAGGGCTCTGGAAATGTAGCACGCCTGAAGTAACGTGCAGTGTGTTGCCCATCACTCGGCAGATACAGAGGGCCTCCGAGGGACCTATGGGCCTCGATGTTGCTCAGTAGGCCCACAGGGGTGTGGGGGTACTCAGTGATCTTGGAACGAAAATAATGCTCACCCGAGGGGCCTAGGAGTTCTCAAAGGGTACCTTCTTTAAAATAAAGCAGAACAGCGACTAAGAGCTCATGGGAAGAGCTGCCTGCCTCCCGTTCTGCATGGCTACTCGGGGCCTTACCTCGAGGCAAGGACTCACGTTGAGATTCCCTTTAGTTCTAGAGCATTACAAGAAGAGAGCCACCCCGGCCATGGAAGCACCCTGTGTAGCCAGAGAAAACCCATTTTCTTCGCAGACACATGCCTACGGCGGCCAGAGGCCAGTCAACAGCAGAGAATTTCAGGGAGCTTCCAGGGAGCATGAATGGGGCTTTCCAAATGGAAAAGCAAGGCTAGTACCATCCCGCCCCCATTTCCATGGGCACACGCAGCATACATCCCTGTGGTTTCTGACAAGTCAAAAGAGACACAGAGCACACACTGGTTCCTTCCCTGAATCAACTTCTCGAGGCAGAGTGTTCTGCATCTAGTGAACGGCCTCAACCAAGGCACGCCCTAGCTAGGCCTCTGGGCCCGAGCCTCTTCAGAAGCCTGCAGTGCTACAGGAAGAACTGTGCTTTAGTGGCAATAGGCAAGCAATCCGCCTTTCTCCTGGAGGCAGGGTGACTTCAGGTAGGAGGTCCTGGTTGGAAGGCGAAGCCTAGTGTTTTTTTTCAGTGCCAATCAGAGTAGGGAATGAGTGTGACTTCCACGGCATGTTGGAACCTGCTAGAACCGTGCCCGTGAACCTGTGGTAGTGCTGGGGAAATCAAGCTGTCCCAAGAAAGAGTGTACTGTTTTGCCCATCACTCGGCATACACAGTGTGAGTACGAAGGCCTACGGGCCTGGATGTTGTTTAGAAGAGCCAGGGGAGCCTGGGGGTACTCAGTGTTCTTGCAGGGAATAGGGTTTCCAGGCGAGGCACCTAGGTGTCCCGCAAAGCGTACTGGCGTTCAAATGCGGCAGAGCAGCGACTACGGCCTCATGGAAACTGCTGCACGCCTCCGCTTCTGCAGAGCAATTCAGGGCCTTACCTCGAGGCAAGTCCTCACGTTGAGTGTCCCGTGAGCGACCCCGCATGGTAGGATGCTGACTTTCTCCTTGAGTAGAGAGACTTCAGGTACGAGGTCCTCTAAGAATTCTAAGCAGAGTGTTTTCTCATGGCAGCTCAAACGAGGGCAATGTCGAAGACTTCCAGGCCATGTTGGACTGCCTAGAAATGTGGTTCTGCTGTTGTTCGAGGGCTCTGGAAATGTAGCACGCCTGAAGTAACGTGCAGTGTGTTGCCCATCACTCGGCAGACACAGAGGGCCTCCGAGGGACCTATGGGCCTCGATGTTGCTCAGTAGGCCCACAGGGGTGTGGGGGTACTCAGTGATCTTGGAACGAAAACGATGCTCACCCGAGGGGCCTAGGAGTTCTCAAAGGGTACCTTCTTTAAAATAAAGCAGAACAGCGACTAAGAGCTCATGGGAAGAGCTGCCTGCCTCCCGTTCTGCATGGCTACTCGGGGCCTTACCTCGAGGCAAGGACTCACGTTGAGATTCCCTTTAGCTCTAGAGCATTACAAGAAGAGAGCCACCCCGGCCATGGAAGCACCCTGTGTAGCCAGAGAAAACCCATTTTCTTCCCAGACCCATGCCTACGGCGTCCAGAGGCCTGACAACAGCAGAGAATTTCAGGGAGCTTCCAGGGAGCATGAATGGGGCTTTCCAAATGGAAAAGCAAGGCTAGTACCATCCCGCCCCCATTTCCATGGGCACACGCAGCATACATCCCTGTGGTTTCTGACAAGTCAAAAGAGACACAGAGCACACACTTCGTCCTTCCCTGAATCAACTCCTCGAGGCAGGGTGTTCTGCATGTAGTGAACGGCCTCAACCAAGGCGCGCCCTAGCTAGACCTCTGGGCCCGGGCCTCTTCAGAAGCCTGCAGTGCTACAGGAAAAACTGTGCTTTAGTGGCAATAGGAACGCAAGCCGACTTTCTCCTGGAGGCAGGGTGACTTCAGGTAGGAGGTCCTGGTTGGAAGGCGAAGCCTAGTGTTTTTTTTTCAGTGCCAATCAGAGTAGGGAATGAGTGCGACTTCCACGGCATGTTGGAACCTGCTAGAACCGTGCCCGTGAACCTGTGGTAGTGCTGGGGAAATCAAGCTGTCCCAAGAAAGAGTGTACTGTTTTGCCCATCACTCGGCATACACAGTGTGAGTACGAAGGCCTACGGGCCTGGATGTTGTTTAGAAGAGCCAGGGGAGCCTGGGGGTACTCAGTGTTCTTGCAGGGAATAGGGTTTCCAGGCGAGGCACCTAGGTGTCCCGCAAAGCGTACTGGCGTTCAAATGCTGCAGAGCAGCGACTACGGCCTCATGGAAACTGCTGCACGCCTCCGCTTCTGCAGAGCAATTCAGGGCCATACCTCGAGGCAAGTCCTCACGTTGAGTGTCCCGTGAGCGACACCGCATGGTAGGATGCTGACTTTCTCCTTGAGTAGAGAGACTTCAGGTACGAGGTCCTCTAAGAATTCTAAGCAGAGTGTTTTCTCATGGCAGCTCAAACGAGGGCAATGTCGAAGACTTCCAGGCCATGTTGGACTGCCTAGAAATGTGGTTCTGCTGTTGTTCGAGGGCTCTGGAAATGTAGCACGCCTGAAGTAACGTGCAGTGTGTTGCCCATCACTCGGCAGACACAGAGGGCCTCCGAGGGACCTATGGGCCTCGATGTTGCTCAGTAGGCCCACAGGGGTGTGGGGGTACTCAGTGATCTTGGAACGAAAATGATGCTCACCCGAGGGGCCTAGGAGTTCTCAAAGGGTACCTTCTTTAAAATAAAGCAGAACAGCGACTAAGAGCTCATGGGAAGAGCTGCCTGCCTCCCGTTCTGCATGGCTACTCGGGGCCTTACCTCGAGGCAAGGACTCACGTTGAGATTCCCTTTAGTTCTAGAGCATTACAAGAAGAGAGCCACCCCGGCCATGGAAGCACCCTCTGTAGCCAGAGAAAACCCATTTTCTTCCCAGACCCATGCCTACAGCGGCCAGAGGCCAGTCAACAGCAGAGAATTTCAGGGAGCTTCAAGGGAGCATGAATGGGGCTTTCCAAATGGAAAAGCAAGGCTAGTACCATCCCGCCCCCATTTCCATGGGCACACGCAGCATACATCCCTGTGGTTTCTGACAAGTCAAAAGAGACACAGAGCACACACTGGTTCCTTCCCTGAATCAACTTCTCGAGGCAGAGTGTTCTGCATCTAGTGAACGACCTCAACCAAGGCACGCCCTAGCTAGGCCTCTGGGCCCGGGCCTCTTCAGAAGCCTGCAGTGCTACAGGAAGAACTGTGCTTTAGTGGCAATAGGCAAGCAATCCGCCTTTCTCCTGGAGGCAGGGTGACTTCAGGTAGGAGGTCCTGGTTGGAAGGCGAAGCCTAGTGTTTTTTTTCAGTGCCAATCAGAGTAGGGAATGAGTGCGACTTCCACGGCATGTTGGAACCTGCTAGAACCGTGCCCGTGAACCTGTGGTAGTGCTGGGGAAATCAAGCTGTCCCAAGAAAGAGTGTACTGTTTTGCCCATCACTCGGCATACACAGTGTGAGTACGAAGGCCTACGGGCCTGGATGTTGTTTAGAAGAGCCAGGGGAGCCTGGGGGTACTCAGTGTTCTTGCAGGGAATAGGGTTTCCAGGCGAGGCACCTAGGTGTCCCGCAAAGCGTACTGGCGTTCAAATGCTGCAGAGCAGCGACTACGGCCTCATGGAAACTGCTGCACGCCTCCGCTTCTGCAGAGCAATTCAGGGCCTTACCTCGAGGCAAGTCCTCACGTTGAGTGTCCCGTGAGCGACACCGCATGGTAGGATGCTGACTTTCTCCTTGAGTAGAGAGACTTCAGGTACGAGGTCCTCTAAGAATTCGAAGCAGAGTGTTTTCTCATGGCAGCTCAAACGAGGGCAATGTCGAAGACTTCCAGGCCATGTTGGACTGCCTAGAAATGTGGTTCTGCTGTTGTTCGAGGGCTCTGGAAATGTAGCACGCCTGAAGTAACGTGCAGTGTGTTGCCCATCACTCGGCAGACACAGAGGGCCTCCGAGGAACCTATGGGCCTCGATGTTGCTCAGTAGGCCCACAGGGGTGTGGGGTACTCAGTGATCTTGGAACGAAAATGATGCTCACCCGAGGGGCCTAGGAGTTCTCAAAGGGTACCTTCTTTAAAATAAAGCAGAACAGCGACTAAGAGCTCATGGGAAGAGCTGCCTGCCTCCTGTTCTGCATGGCTACTCGGGGCCTTACCTCGAGGCAAGGACTCACGTTGAGATTCCCTTTAGCTCTAGAGCATGGCTAGATGAGCCCCACCCCGGCCATGGAAGCACCCTGTGTAGCCAGAGAAAACCCATTTTCTTCCCAGACCCATGCCTACAGCGGCCAGAGGCCTGACAACAGCAGAGAATTTCAGGGAGCTTCCAGGGAGCATGAATAGGGCTTTCCAAATGGAAAAGCAAGGCTAGTACCATCCCGCCCCCATTTCCATGGGCACACGCAGCATACATCCCTGTGGTTTCTGACAAGTCAAAAGAGACACAGAGCACACACTTCGTCCTTCCCTGAATCAACTCCTCGAGGCAGGGTGTTCTGCATGTAGTGAACGGCCTCAACCAAGGTGCGCCCTAGCTAGACCTCTGGGCCCTTGCTTCTTCAGAAGCCTGCAGTGCTACAGGAAAAACTGTGCTTTAGTGGCAATAGGAACGCAAGCCGACTTTCTCCTGGAGGCAGGGTGACTTCAGGTAGGAGGTCCTGGTTGGAAGGCGAAGCCTAGTGTTTTTTTTTCAGTGCCAATCAGAGTAGGGAATGAGTGCGACTTCCACGGCATGTTGGAACCTGCTAGAACCGTGCCCTTGAACCTGTGGTAGTGCTGGGGAAATCAAGCTGTCCCAAGAAAGAGTGTACTGTTTTGCCCATCACTCGGCATACACAGTGTGAGTACGAAGGCCTACGGGCCTGGATGTTGTTTAGAAGAGCCAGGGGAGCCTGGGGGTACTCAGTGTTCTTGCAGGGAATAGGGTTTCCAGGCGAGGCACCTAGGTGTCCCGCAAAGCGTACTGGCGTTCAAATGCTGCAGAGCAGCGGCTACCGCCTCATCGAAACTGCTGCACGCCTCCGCTTCTGCAGAGCAATTCAGGGCCTTACCTCGAGGCAAGTCCTCACGTTGAGTGTCCCGTGAGCGACACCGCATGGTAGGATGCTGTCTTTCTCCTTGAGTAGAGAGACTTCAGGTACGAGGTCCTCTAAGAATTCTAAGCAGAGTGTTTTCTCATGGCAGCTCAAACGAGGGCAATGTCGAAGACTTCCAGGCCATGTTGGACTGCCTAGAAATGTGGTTCTGCTGTTGTTCGAGGGCTCTGGAAATGTAGCACGCCTGAAGTAACGTGCAGTGTGTTGCCCATCACTCGGCAGACACAGAGGGCCTCCGAGGGACCTATGGGCCTCGATGTTGCTCAGTAGGCCCACAGGGGTGTGGGGGTACTCAGTGATCTTGGAACAAAAACGATGCTCACCTGAGGGGCCTAGGAGTTCTCAAAGGGTACCTTCTTTAAAATAAAGCAGAACAGCGACTAAGAGCTCATGGGAAGACCTGCCTGCCTCCCGTTCTGCATGGCTACTCGGGGCCTTACCTCGAGGCAAGGACTCACGTTGAGATTCCCTTTAGCTCTAGAGCATTACAAGAAGAGAGCCACCCCGGCCATGGAAGCACCCTGTGTAGCCAGAGAAAACCCATTTTCTTCCCAGACCCATGCCTACGGCGTCCAGAGGCCTGACAACAGCAGAGAATTTCAGGGAGCTTCCAGGGAGCATGAATGGGGCTTTCCAAATGGAAAAGCAAGGCTAGTACCATCCCGCCCCCATTTCCATGGGCACACGCAGCATACATCCCTGTGGTTTCTGACAAGTCAAAAGAGACACAGAGCACACACTGGTTCCTTCCCTGAATCAACTTCTCGAGGCAGAGTGTTCTGCATCTAGTGAACGGCCTCAACCAAGGCACGCCCTAGCTAGGCCTCTGGGCCCGGGCCTCTTCAGAAGCCTGCAGTGCTACAGGAAGAACTGTGCTTTAGTTGCAATAGGCAAGCAATCCGCCTTTCTCCTGGAGGCAGGGTGACTTCAGGTAGGAGGTCCTGGTTGGAAGGCGAAGCCTAGTGTTTTTTTTCAGTGCCAATCAGAGTAGGGAATGAGTGCGACTTCCACGGCATGTTGGAACCTGCTAGAACCGTGCCCGTGAACCTGTGGTAGTGCTGGGGAAATCAAGCTGTCCCAAAAAAGAGTGTACTGTTTTGCCCATCACTCGGCATACACAGTGTGAGTACGAAGGCCTACGGGCCTGGATGTTGTTTAGAAGAGCCAGGGGAGCCTGGGGGTACTCAGTGTTCTTGCAGGGAATAGGGTTTCCAGGCGAGGCACCTAGGTGTCCCGCAAAGCGTACTGGCGTTCAAATGCTGCAGAGCAGCGGCTACCGCCTCATGGAAACTGCTGCACACCTCCGCTTCTGCAGAGCAATTCAGGGCCTTACCTCGAGGCAAGTCCTCACGTTGAGTGTCCCGTGAGCGACACCGCATGGTAGGATGCTGACTTTCTCCTTGAGTAGAGAGACTTCAGGTACGAGGTCCTCTAAGAATTCTAAGCAGAGTGTTTTCTCATGGCAGCTCAAACGATGGCAATGTCGAAGACTTCCAGGCCATGTTGGACTGCCTAGAAATGTGGTTCTGCTGTTGTTCGAGGGCTCTGGAAATGTAGCACGCCTGAAGTAACGTGCAGTGTGTTGCCCATCACTCGGCAGACACAGAGGGCCTTTGAGGGACCTATGGGCCTCGATGTTGCTCAGTAGGACCACAGGGGTGTGGGGGTACTCAGTGATCTTGGAACGAAAATGATGCTCACCCGAGGGGCCTAGGAGTTCTCAAAGGGTACCTTCTTTAAAATAAAGCAGAACAGCGACTAAGAGCTCTTGGGAAGAGCTGCCTGCCTCCTGTTCTGCATGGCTACTCGGGGCCTTACCTAGAGGCAAGGACTCACGTTGAGATTCCCTTTAGCTCTAGAGCATGGCTAGATGAGCCCCACCCCGGCCATGGAAGCACCCTGTGTAGCCAGAGAAAACCCATTTTCTTCCCAGACCCATGCCTACGGCGTCCAGAGGCCTGACAACAGCAGAGAATTTCAGGGAGCTTCCAGGGAGCATGAATGGGGCTTTCCAAATGGAAAAGCAAGGCTAGTACCATCCCGCCCCCATTTCCATGGGCACACGCAGCATACATCCCTGTGGTTTCTGACAAGTCAAAAGAGACACAGAGCACACACTTCGTCCTTCCCTGAATCAACTCCTCGAGGCAGGGTGTTCTGCATGTAGTGAACGGCCTCAACCAAGGCGCGCCCTAGCTAGACCTCTGGGCCCGTGCCTCTTCAGAAGCCTGCAGTGCTACAGGAAAAACTGTGCTTTAGTGGCAATAGGAACGCAAGCCGACTTTCTCCTGGAGGCAGGGTGACTTCAGGTAGGAGGTCCTGGTTGGAAGGCGAAGCCTAGTGTTTTTTTTCAGTGCCAATCAGAGTAGGGAATGAGTGCGACTTCCACGGCATGTTGGAACCTGCTAGAACCGTGCCCGTGAACCTGTGGTAGTGCTGGGGAAATCAAGCTCTCCCAAGAAAGAGTGTACTGTTTTGCCCATCACTCGACATACACAGTGTGAGTACGAAGGCCTACGGGCCTGGATGTTGTTTAGAAGAGCCAGGGGAGCCTGGGGGTACTCAGTGTTCTTGCAGGGAATAGGGTTTCCAGGCGAGGCACCTAGGTGTCCCGCAAAGCGTACTGGCGTTCAAATGCTGCAGAGCAGCGACTACGGCCTCATGGAAACTGCTGCACGCCTCCGCTTCTGCAGAGCAATTCAGGGCCTTACTTCGAGGCAAGTCCTCACGTTGAGTGTCCCGTGAGCGACACCGCATGGTAGGATGCTGACTTTCTCCTTGAGTAGAGAGACTTCAGGTACGAGGTCCTCTAAGAATTCTAAGCAGAGTGTTTTCTCATGGCAGCTCAAACGAGGGCAATGTCGAAGACTTCCAGGCCATGTTGGACTGCCTAGAAATGTGGTTCTGCTGTTGTTCGAGGGCTCTGGAAATGTAGCACGCCTGAAGTAACGTGCAGTGTGTTGCCCATCACTCGGCAGACACAGAGGGCCTCCGAGGAACCTATGGGCCTCGATGTTGCTCAGTAGGCCCTCAGGGGTGTGGGGGTACTCAGTGATCTTGGAACGAAAATGATGCTCACCCGAGGGGCCTAGGAGTTCTCAAAGGGTACCTTCTTTAAAATAAAGCAGAACAGCGACTAAGAGCTCATGGGAAGAGCTGCCTGCCTCCCGTTCTGCATGGCTACTCGGGGCCTTACCTCGAGGCAAGGACTCACGTTGAGATTCCCTTTAGTTCTAGAGCATTACAAGAAGAGAGCCACCCCGGCCATGGAAGCACCCTGTGTAGCCAGAGAAAACCCATTTTCTTCCCAGACCCATGCCTACAGCGGCCAGAGGCCAGTCAACAGCAGAGAATTTCAGGGAGCTTCAAGGGAGCATGAATGGGGCTTTCCAAATGGAAAAGCAAGGCTAGTACCATCCCGCCCCCATTTCCATGGGCACACGCAGCATACATCCCTGTGGTTTCTGACAAGTCAAAAGAGACACAGAGCACACACTGGTTCCTTCCCTGAATCAACTTCTCGAGGCAGAGTGTTCTGCATCTAGTGAACGGCCTCAACCAAGGCACGCCCTAGCTAGGCCTCTGGGCCCGGGCCTCTTCAGAAGCCTGAAGTGCTACAGGAAGAACTGTGCTTTAGTGGCAATAGGCAAGCAATCCGCCTTTCTCCTGGAGGCAGGGTGACTTCAGGTAGGAGGTCCTGGTTGGAAGGCGAAGCCTAGTGTTTTTTTTCTGTGCCAATCAGAGTAGGGAATGAGTGCGACTTCCACGGCATGTTGGAACCTGCTAGAACCGTGCCCGTGAACCTGTGGTAGTGCTGGGGAAATCAAGCTGTCCCAAGAAAGAGTGTACTGTTTTGCCCATCACTCGGCATACACAGTGTGAGTACGAAGGCCTACGGGCCTGGATGTTGTTTAGAAGAGGCAGGGGAGCCTGGGGGTACTCAGTGTTCTTGCAGGGAATAGGGTTTCCAGGCGAGGCACCTAGGTGTCCCGCAAAGCGTACTGGCGTTCAAATGCTGCAGAGCAGCGGCTACCGCCTCATGGAAACTGCTGCACGCCTCCGCTTCTGCAGAGCAATTCAGGGCCTTACCTCGAGGCAAGTCCTCACGTTGAGTGTCCCGTGAGCGACACCGCATGGTAGGATGCTGACTTTCTCCTTGAGTAGAGAGACTTCAGGTACGAGGTCCTCTAAGAATTCTAAGCAGAGTGTTTTCTCATGGCAGCTCAAACGAGGGCAATGTCGAAGACTTCCAGGCCATGTTGGACTGCCTAGAAATGTGGTTCTGCTGTTGTTCGAGGGCTCTGGAAATGTAGCACGCCTGAAGTAACGTGCAGTGTGTTGCCCATCACTCGGCAGACACAGAGGGCCTCCGAGGGACCTATGGGCATCGATGTTGCTCAGTAGGCCCACAGGGGTGTGGGGGTACTCAGTGATCTTGGAACGAAAACGATGCTCACCCGAGGGGCCTAGGAGTTCTCAAAGGGTACCTTCTTTAAAATAAAGCAGAACAGCGACTAAGAGCTCATGGGAAGACCTGCCTGCCTCCCGTTCTGCATGGCTACTCGGGGCCTTACCTCGAGGCAAGGACTCACGTTGAGATTCCCTTTAGCTCTAGAGCATTACAAGAAGAGAGCCACCCCGGCCATGGAAGCACCCTGTGTAGCCAGAGAAAACCCATTTTCTTCCCAGACCCATGCCTACGGCGTCCAGAGGCCTGACAACAGCAGAGGATTTCAGGGAGCTTCCAGGGAGCATGAATGGGGCTTTCCAAATGGAAAAGCAAGGCTAGTACCATCCCGCCCCCATTTCCATGGGCACACGCAGCATACATCCCTGTGGTTTCTGACAAGTCAAAAGAGACACAGAGCACACACTTCGTCCTTCCCTGAATCAACTTCTCGAGGCAGAGTGTTCTGCATCTAGTGAACGGCCTCAACCAAGGCACGCCCTAGCTAGGCCTCTGGGCCCGGGCCTCTTCAGAAGCCTGCAGTGCTACAGGAAAAACTGTGCTTTAGTGGCAATAGGAACGCAAGCCGACTTTCTCCTGGAGGCAGGGTGACTTCAGGTAGGAGGTCCTGGTTGGAAGGCGAAGCCTAGTGTTTTTTTTCAGTGCCAATCAGAGTAGGGAATGAGTGCGACTTCCACGGCATGTTGGAACCTGCTAGAACCGTGCCCGTGAACCTGTGGTAGTGCTGGGGAAATCAAGCTGTCCCAAGAAAGAGTGTACTGTTTTGCCCATCACTCGGCATACACAGTGTGAGTACGAAGGCCTACGGGCCTGGATGTTGTTTAGAAGAGGCAGGGGAGCCTGGGGGTACTCAGTGTTCTTGCAGGGAATAGGGTTTCCAGGCGAGGCACCTAGGTGTCCCGCAAAGCGTACTGGCGTTCAAATGCTGCAGAGCAGCGGCTACCGCCTCATGGAAACTGCTGCACGCCTCCGCTTCTGCAGAGCAATTCAGGGCCTTACCTCGAGGCAAGTCCTCACGTTGAGTGTCCCGTGAGCGACACCGCATGGTAGGATGCTGTCTTTCTCCTTGAGTAGAGAGACTTCAGGTACGAGGTCCTCTAAGAATTCTAAGCAGAGTGTTTTCTCATGGCAGCTCAAACGAGGGCAATGTCGAAGACTTCCAGGCCATGTTGGACTGCCTAGAAATGTGGTTCTGATGTTGTTCGAGGGCTCTGGAAATGTAGCACGCCTGAAGTAACGTGCAGTGTGTTGCCCATCACTCGGCAGACACAGAGGGCCTCCGAGGGACCTATGGGCCTCGATGTTGCTCAGTAAGCCCACAGGGGTGTGGAGGTACTCAGTGATCTTGGAACGAAAATGATGCTCACCCGAGGGGCCTAGGAGTTCTCAAAGGGTACCTTCTTTAAAATAAAGCAGAACAGCGACTAAGAGCTCATGGGAAGAGCTGCCTGCCTCCCGTTCTGCATGGCTACTCGGGGCCTTACCTCGAGGCAAGGACTCACGTTGAGATTCCCTTTAGCTCTAGAGCATGGCTAGATGAGCCCCACCCCGGCCATGGAAGCACCCTGTGTAGCCAGAGAAAACCCATTTTCTTCCCAGACCCATGCCTACGGCGTCCAGAGGCCTGACAACAGCAGAGAATTTCAGGGAGCTTCCAGGGAGCATGAATGGGGCTTTCCAAATGGAAAAGCAAGGCTAGTACCATCCCGCCCCCATTTCCATGGGCACACGCAGCATACATCCCTGTGGTTTCTGACAAGTCAAAAGAGACACAGAGCACACACTTCGTCCTTCCCTGAATCAACTCCTCGAGGCAGGGTGTTCTGCATGTAGTGAACGGCCTCAACCAAGGCGCGCCCTAGCTAGACCTCTGGGCCCGTGCCTCTTCAGAAGCCTGCAGTGCTACAGGAAGAACTGTGCTTTAGTGGCAATAGGCAAGCAATCCGCCTTTCTCCTGGAGGCAGGGTGACTTCAGGTAGGAGGTCCTGGTTGGAAGGCGAAGCCTAGTGTTTTTTTTCGGTGCCAATCAGAGTAGGGAATGAGTGCGACTTCCACGGCATGTTGGAACCTGCTAGAACCGTGCCCGTGAACCTGTGGTAGTGCTGGGGAAATCAAGCTGTCCCAAGAAAGAGTGTACTGTTTTGCCCATCACTCGGCATACACAGTGTGAGTACGAAGGCCTACGGGCCTGGATGTTGTTTAGAAGAGCCAGGGGAGCCTGGGGGTACTCAGTGTTCTTGCAGGGAATAGGGTTTCCAGGCGAGGCACCTAGGTGTCCCGCAAAGCGTACTGGCGTTCAAATGCTGCAGAGCAGCGGCTACCGCCTCATGGAAACTGCTGCACGCCTCCGCTTCTGCAGAGCAATTCAGGGCCTTACCTCGAGGCAAGTCCTCACGTTGAGTGTCCCGTGAGCGACACCGCATGGTAGGATGCTGTCTTTCTCCTTGAGTAGAGAGACTTCAGGTACGAGGTCCTCTAAGAATTCTAAGCAGAGTGTTTTCTCATGGCAGCTCAAACGAGGGCAATGTCGAAGACTTCCAGGCCATGTTGGACTGCCTAGAAATGTGGTTCTGCTGTTGTTCGAGGGCTCTGGAAATGTAGCACGCCTGAAGTAACGTGCAGTGTGTTGCCCATCACTCGGCAGACACAGAGGGCCTCCGAGGGACCTATGGGCCTCGATGTTGCTCAGTAGGCCCACAGGGGTGTGGGGGTACTCAGTGATCTTGGAACGAAAACGATGCTCATCCGAGGGGCCTAGGAGTTCTCAAAGGGTACCTTCTTTAAAATAAAGCAGAACAGCGACTAAGAGCTCAAGGGAAGACTGGCCTGCCTCCCGTTCTGCATGGCTACTCGGGGCCTTACCTCGAGGCAAGGACTCACGTTGAGATTCCCTTTAGCTCTAGAGCATTACAAGAAGAGAGCCACCCCGGCCATGGAAGCACCCTGTGTAGCCAGAGAAAACCCATTTTCTTCCCAGACCCATGCCTACGGCGTCCAGAGGCCTGACAACAGCAGAGAATTTCAGGGAGCTTCCAGGGAGCATGAATGGGGCTTTCCAAATGGAAAAGCAAGGCTACTACCATCCCGCCCCCATTTCCATGGGCACACGCAGCATACATCCCTGTGGTTTCTGACAAGTCAAAAGAGACACAGAGCACACACTTCGTCCTTCCCTGAATCAACTTCTCGAGGCAGAGTGTTCTGCATCTAGTGAACGGCCTCAACCAAGGCACGCCCTAGCTAGGCCTCTGGGCCCGGGCCTCTTCAGAAGCCTGCAGTGCTACAGGAAGAACTGTGCTTTAGTGGCAATAGGCAAGCAATCTGCCTTTCTTCTGGAGGCAGGGTGACTTCAGGTAGGAGGTCCTGGTTGGAAGGCGAAGCCTAGTGTTTTTTTTCAGTGCCAATCAGAGTAGGGAATGAGTGCGACTTCCACGGCATGTTGGAACCTGCTAGAACCGTGCCCGTGAACCTGTGGTAGTGCTGGGGAAATCAAGCTGTCCCAAGAAAGAGTGTACTGTTTTGCCCATCACTCGGCATACACAGTGTGAGTACGAAGGCCTACGGGCCTGGATGTTGTTTAGAAGAGCCAGGGGAGCCTGGGGGTACTCAGTGTTCTTGCAGGGAATAGGGTTTCCAGGCGAGGCACCTAGGTGTCCCGCAAAGCGTACTGGCGTTCAAATGCTGCAGAGCAGCGGCTACCGCCTCATGGAAACTGCTGCACGCCTCCGCTTCTGCAGAGCAATTCAGGGCCTTACCTCGAGGCAAGTCCTCACGTTGAGTGTCCCGTGAGTGACACCGCATGGTAGGATGCTGTCTTTCTCCTTGAGTAGAGAGACTTCAGGTACGAGGTCCTCTAAGAATTCTAAGCAGAGTGTTTTCTCATGGCAGCTCAAACGAGGGCAATGTCGAAGACTTCCAGGCCATGTTGGACTGCCTAGAAATGTGGTTCTGATGTTGTTCGAGGGCTCTGGAAATGTAGTACGCCTGAAGTAACGTGCAGTGTGTTGCCCATCACTCGGCAGACACAGAGGGCCTCCGAGGGACCTATGGGCCTCGATGTTGCTCAGTAAGCCCACAGGGGTGTGGAGGTACTCAGTGATCTTGGAACGAAAATGATGCTCACCCGAGGGGCCTAGGAGTTCTCAAAGGGTACCTTCTTTAAAATAAAGCAGAACAGCGACTAAGAGCTCATGGGAAGAGCTGCCTGCCTCCCGTTCTGCATGGCTACTCGGGGCCTTACCTCGAGGCAAGGACTCACGTTGAGATTCCCTTTAGCTCTAGAGCATGGCTAGATGAGCCCCACCCCGGCCATGGAAGCACCCTGTGTAGCCAGAGAAAACCCATTTTCTTCCCAGACCCATGCCTACGGCGTCCAGAGGCCTGACAACAGCAGAGAATTTCAGGGAGCTTCCAGGGAGCATGAATGGGGCTTTCCAAATGGAAAAGCAAGGCTAGTACCATCCCGCCCCCATTTCCATGGGCACACGCAGCATACATCCCTGTGGTTTCTGACAAGTCAAAAGAGACACAGAGCACACACTTCGTCCTTCCCTGAATCAACTCCTCGAGGCAGGGTGTTCTGCATGTAGTGAACGGCCTCAACCAAGGCGCGCCCTAGCTAGACCTCTGGGCCCGTGCCTCTTCAGAAGCCTGCAGTGCTACAGGAAAAACTGTGCTTTAGTGGCAATAGGAACGCAAGCCGACTTTCTCCTGGAGGCAGGGTGACTTCAGGTAGGAGGTCCTGGTTGGAAGGCGAAGCCTAGTGTTTTTTTTTCAGTGCCAATCAGAGTAGGGAATGAGTGCGACTTCCACGGCATGTTGGAACCTGCTAGAACCGTGCCCGTGAACCTGTGGTAGTGCTGGGGAAATCAAGCTGTCCCAAGAAAGAGTGTACTGTTTTGCCCATCACTCGGCATACACAGTGTGAGTACGAAGGCCTACGGGCCTGGATGTTGTTTAGAAGAGCCAGGGGAGCCTGGGGGTACTCAGTGTTCTTGCAGGGAATAGGGTTTCCAGGCGAGGCACCTAGGTGTCCCGCAAAGCGTACTGGCGTTCAAATGCTGCAGAGCAGCGACTACGGCCTCATGGAAACTGCTGCACGCCTCCGCTTCTGCAGAGCAATTCAGGGCCTTACCTCGAGGCAAGTCCTCACGTTGAGTGTCCCGTGAGCGACACCGCATGGTAGGATGCTGACTTTCTCCTTGAGTAGAGAGACTTCAGGTACGAGGTCCTCTAAGAATTCTAAGCAGAGTGTTTTCTCATGGCAGCTCAAACGAGGGCAATGTCGAAGACCTCCAGGCCATGTTGGACTGCCTAGAAATGTGGTTCTGCTGTTGTTCGAGGGCTCTGGAAATGTAGCACGCCTGAAGTAACGTGCAGTGTGTTGCCCATCACTCGGCAGACACAGAGGGCCTCCGAGGAACCTATGGGCCTCGATGTTGCTCAGTAGGCCCACAGGGGTGTGGGGGTACTCAGTGATCTTGGAACGAAAATGATGCTCACCCGAGGGGCCTAGGAGTTCTCAAAGGGTACCTTCTTTAAAATAAAGCAGAACAGCGACTAAGAGCTCATGGGAAGAGCTGCCTGCCTCCCGTTCTGCATGGCTACTCGGGGCCTTACCTCGAGGCAAGGACTCACGTTGAGATTCCCTTTAGTTCTAGAGCATTACAAGAAGAGAGCCACCCCGGCCATGGAAGCACCCTGTGTAGCCAGAGAAAACCCATTTTCTTCCCAGACCCATGCCTACAGCGGCCAGAGGCCAGTCAACAGCAGAGAATTTCAGGGAGCTTCAAGGGAGCATGAATGGGGCTTTCCAAATGGAAAAGCAAGGCTAGTACCATCCCGCCCCCATTTCCATGGGCACACGCAGCATACATCCCTGTGGTTTCTGACAAGTCAAAAGAGACACAGAGCACACACTGGTTCCTTCCCTGAATCAACTTCTCGAGGCAGAGTGTTCTGCATCTAGTGAACGGCCTCAACCAAGGCACGCCCTAGCTAGGCCTCTGGGCCCGGGCCTTTTCAGAAGCCTGCAGTGCTACAGGAAGAACTGTGCTTTAGTGGCAATAGGCAAGCAATCCGCCTTTCTCCTGGAGGCAGGGTGACTTCAGGTAGGAGGTCCTGGTTGGAAGGCGAAGCCTAGTGTTTTTTTTCGGTGCCAATCAGAGTAGGGAATGAGTGCGACTTCCACGGCATGTTGGAACCTGCTAGAACCGTGCCCGTGAACCTGTGGTAGTGCTGGGGAAATCAAGCTGTCCCAAGAAAGAGTGTACTGTTTTGCCCATCACTCGGCATACACAGTGTGAGTACGAAGGCCTACGGGCCTGGATGTTGTTTAGAAGAGCCAGGGGAGCCTGGGGGTACTCAGTGTTCTTGCAGGGAATAGGGTTTCCAGGCGAGGCACCTAGGTGTCCCGCAAAGCGTACTGGCGTTCAAATGCTGCAGAGCAGCGGCTACCGCCTCATGGAAACTGCTGCACGCCTCCGCTTCTGCAGAGCAATTCAGGGCCTTACCTCGAGGCAAGTCCTCACGTTGAGTGTCCCGTGAGCGACACCGCATGGTAGGATGCTGTCTTTCTCCTTGAGTAGAGAGACTTCAGGTACGAGGTCCTCTAAGAATTCTAAGCAGAGTGTTTTCTCATGGCAGCTCAAACGAGGGCAATGTCGAAGACTTCCAGGCCATGTTGGACTGCCTAGAAATGTGGTTCTGCTGTTGTTCGAGGGCTCTGGAAATGTAGCACGCCTGAAGTAACGTGCAGTGTGTTGCCCATCACTCGGCAGACACAGAGGGCCTCCGATGGACCTATGGGCCTCGATGTTGCTCAGTAGGCCCACCGGGGTGTGGGGGTACTCAGTGATCTTGGAACGAAAACGATGCTCACCCGAGGGGCCTAGGAGTTCTCAAAGGGTACCTTCTTTAAAATAAAGCAGAACAGCGACTAAGAGCTCATGGGAAGACCTGCCTGCCTCCCGTTCTGCATGGCTACTCGGGGCCTTACCTCGAGGCAAGGACTCACGTTGAGATTCCCTTTAGCTCTAGAGCATTACAAGAAGAGAGCCATCCCGGCCATGGAAGCACCCTGTGTAGCCAGAGAAAACCCATTTTCTTCCCAGACCCATGCCTACGGCGTCCAGAGGCCTGACAACAGCAGAGAATTTCAGGGAGCTTCCAGGGAGCATGAATGGGGCTTTCCAAATGGAAAAGCAAGGCTAGTACCATCCCGCCCCCATTTCCATGGGCACACGCAGCATACATCCCTGTGGTTTCTGACAAGTCAAAAGAGACACAGAGCACACACTTCGTCCTTCCCTGAATCAACTTCTCGAGGCAGAGTGTTCTGCATCTAGTGAACGGCCTCAACCAAGGCACGCCCTAGCTAGGCCTCTGGGCCCGGGCCTCTTCAGAAGCCTGCAGTGCTACAGGAAGAACTGTGTTTTAGTGGCAATAGGCAAGCAATCTGCCTTTCTTCTGGAGGCAGGGTGACTTCAGGTAGGAGGTCCTGGTTGGAAGGCGAAGCCTAGTGTTTTTTTTCAGTGCCAATCAGAGTAGGGAATGAGTGCGACTTCCATGGCATGTTGGAACCTGCTAGAACCGTGCCCGTGAACCTGTGGTAGTGCTGGGGAAATCAAGCTGTCCCAAGAAAGAGTGTACTGTTTTGCCCATCACTCGGCATACACAGTGTGAGTACGAAGGCCTACGGGCCTGGATGTTGTTTAGAAGAGCCAGGGGAGCCTGGGGGTACTCAGTGTTCTTACAGGGAATAGGGTTTCCAGGCGAGGCACCTAGGTGTCCCGCAAAGCGTACTGGCGTTCAAATGCTGCAGAGCAGCGGCTACCGCCTCATGGAAACTGCTGCACGCCTCCGCTTCTGCAGAGCAATTCAGGGCCTTACCTCGAGGCAAGTCCTCACGTTGAGTGTCCCGTGAGCGACACCGCATGGTAGGATGCTGACTTTCTCCTTGAGTAGAGAGACTTCAGGTACGAGGTCCTCTAAGAATTCTAAGCAGAGTGTTTTCTCATGGCAGCTCAAACGAGGGCAATGTCGAAGACTTCCAGGCCATGTTGGACTGCCTAGAAATGTGGTTCTGCTGTTGTTCGAGGGCTCTGGAAATGTAGCACGCCTGAAGTAACGTGCAGTGTGTTGCCCATCACTCGGCAGACACAGAGGGCCTCCGAGGAACCTATGGGCCTCGATGTTGCTCAGTAGGCCCACAGGGGTGTGGGGGTACTCAGTGATCTTGGAACGAAAATGATGCTCACCCGAGGGGCCTAGGAGTTCTCAAAGGGTACCTTCTTTAAAATAAAGCAGAACAGCGACTAAGAGCTCATGGGAAGAGCTGCCTGCCTCCCGTTCTGCATGGCTACTCGGGGCCTTACCTCGAGGCAAGGACTCACGTTGAGATTCCCTTTAGTTCTAGAGCATTACAAGAAGAGAGCCACCCCGGCCATGGAAGCACCCTGTGTAGCCAGAGAAAACCCATTTTCTTCCCAGACCCATGCCTACAGCGGCCAGAGGCCAGTCAACAGCAGAGAATTTCAGGGAGCTTCCAGGGAGCATGAATGGGGCTTTCCAAATGGAAAAGCAAGGCTAGTACCATCCCGCCCCCATTTCCATGGGCACACGCAGCATACATCCCTGTGGTTTCTGACAAGTCAAAAGAGACACAGAGCACACACTGGTTCCTTCCCTGAATCAACTTCTCGAGGCAGAGTGTTCTGCATCTAGTGAACGGCCTCAACCAAGGCACGCCCTAGCTAGGCCTCTGGGCCCGGGCCTCTTTAGAAGCCTGCAGTGCTACAGGAAGAACTGTGCTTTAGTGGCAATAGGCAAGCAATCCGCCTTTCTCCTGGAGGCAGGGTGACTTCAGGTAGGAGGTCCTGGTTGGAAGGCGAAGCCTAGTGTTTTTTTTCAGTGCCAATCAGAGTAGGGAATGAGTGCGACTTCCACGGCATGTTGGAACCTGCTAGAACCGTGCCCGTGAACCTGTGGTAGTGCTGGGGAAATCAAGCTGTCCCAAGAAAGAGTGTACTGTTTTGCCCATCACTCGGCATACACAGTGTGAGTACGAAGGCCTACGGGCCTGGATGTTGTTTAGAAGAGCCAGGGGAGCCTGGGGGTACTCAGTGTTCTTGCAGGGAATAGGGTTTCCAGGCGAGGCACCTAGGTGTCCCGCAAAGCGTACTGGCGTTCAAATGCTGCAGAGCAGCGGCTACCGCCTCATGGAAACTGCTGCACGCCTCCGATTCTGCAGAGCAATTCAGGACCTTACCTCGAGGCAAGTCCTCACGTTGAGTGTCCCGTGAGCGACACCGCATGGTAGGATGCTGTCTTTCTCCTTGAGTAGAGAGACTTCAGGTACGAGGTCCTCTAAGAATTCTAAGCAGAGTGTTTTCTCATGGCAGCTCAAACGAGGGCAATGTCGAAGACTTCCAGGCCATGTTGGACTGCCTAGAAATGTGGTTCTGCTGTTGTTCGAGGGCTCTGGAAATGTAGCACGCCTGAAGTAACGTGCAGTGTGTTGCCCATCATTCGGCAGACACAGAGGGCCTCCGAGGGACCTATGGGCCTCGATGTTGCTCAGTAGGCCCACAGGGGTGTGGGGGTACTCAGTGATCTTGGAACGAAAACGATGCTCACCCGAGGGGCCTAGGAGTTCTCAAAGGGTACCTTCTTTAAAATAAAGCAGAACAGCGACTAAGAGCTCATGGGAAGACCTGCCTGCCTCCCGTTCTGCATGGCTACTCGGGGCCTTACCTCGAGGCAAGGACTCACGTTGAGATTCCCTTTAGCTCTAGAGCATTACAAGAAGAGAGCCACCCCGGCCATGGAAGCACCCTGTGTAGCCAGAGAAAACCCATTTTCTTCCCAGACCCATGCCTACGGCGTCCAGAGGCCTGACAACAGCAGAGAATTTCAGGGAGCTTCCAGGGAGCATGAATGGGGCTTTCCAAATGGAAAAGCAAGGCTAGTACCATCCCGCCCCCATTTCCATGGGCACACGCAGCATACATCCCTGTGGTTTCTGACAAGTCAAAAGAGACAGAGAGCACACACTTCGTCCTTCCCTGAATCAACTTCTCGAGGCAGAGTGTTCTGCATCTAGTGAACGGCCTCAACCAAGGCACGCCCTAGCTAGGCCTCTGGGCCCGGGCCTCTTCAGAAGCCTGCAGTGCTACAGGAAGAACTGTGCTTTAGTGGCAATAGGCAAGCAATCTGCCTTTCTTCTGGAGGCAGGGTGACTTCAGGTCGGAGGTCCTGGTTGGAAGGCGAAGCCTAGTGTTTTTTTTCAGTGCCAATCAGAGTAGGGAATGAGTGCGACTTCCACGGCATGTTGGAACCTGCTAGAACCGTGCCCGTGAACCTGTGGTAGTGCTGGGGAAATCAAGCTGTCCCAAGAAAGAGTGTACTGTTTTGCCCATCACTCGGCATACACAGTGTGAGTACGAAGGCCTACGGGCCTGGATGTTGTTTAGAAGAGCCAGGGGAGCCTGGGGGTACTCAGTGTTCTTGCAGGGAATAGGGTTTCCAGGCGAGGCACCTAGGTGTCCCGCAAAGCGTACTGGCGTTCAAATGCTGCAGAGCAGCGGCTACCGCCTCATGGAAACTGCTGCACGCCTCCGCTTCTGCAGAGCAATTCAGGGCCTTACCTCGAGGCAAGTCCTCACGTTGAGTGTCCCGTGAGAGACACCGCATGGTAGGATGCTGTCTTTCTCCTTGAGTAGAGAGACTTCAGGTACGAGGTCCTCTAAGAATTCTAAGCAGAGTGTTTTCTCATGGCAGCTCAAACGAGGGCAATGTCGAAGACTTCCAGGCCATGTTGGACTGCCTAGAAATGTGGTTCTGATGTTGTTCGAGGGCTCTGGAAATGTAGTACGCCTGAAGTAACGTGCAGTGTGTTGCCCATCACTCGGCAGACACAGAGGGCCTCCGAGGGACCTATGGGCCTCGATGTTGCTCAGTAAGCCCACAGGGGTGTGGAGGTACTCAGTGATCTTGGAACGAAAATGATGCTCACCCGAGGGGCCTAGGAGTTCTCAAAGGGTACCTTCTTTAAAATAAAGCAGAACAGCGACTAAGAGCTCATGGGAAGAGCTGCCTGCTTCCCGTTCTGCATGGCTACTCGGGGCCTTACCTCGAGGCAAGGACTCACGTTGAGATTCCCTTTAGCTCTAGAGCATGGCTAGATGAGCCCCACCCCGGCCATGGAAGCACCCTGTGTAGCCAGAGAAAACCCATTTTCTTCCCAGACCCATGCCTACGGCGTCCAGAGGCCTGACAACAGCAGAGAATTTCAGGGAGCTTCCAGGGAGCATGAATGGGGCTTTCCAAATGGAAAAGCAAGGCTAGTACCATCCCGCCCCCATTTCCATGGGCACACGCAGCATACATCCCTGTGGTTTCTGACAAGTCAAAAGAGACACAGAGCACACACTTCGTCCTTCCCTGAATCAACTCCTCGAGGCAGGGTGTTCTGCATGTAGTGAACGGCCTCAACCAAGGCGCGCCCTAGCTAGACCTCTGGGCCCGTGCCTCTTCAGAAGCCTGCAGTGTTACAGGAAAAACTGTGCTTTAGTGGCAATAGGAACGCAAGCCGACTTTCTCCTGGAGGCAGGGTGACTTCAGGTAGGAGGTCCTGGTTGGAAGGCGAAGCCTAGTGTTTTTTTTTCAGTGCCAATCAGAGTAGGGAATGAGTGCGACTTCCACGGCATGTTGGAACCTGCTAGAACCGTGCCCGTGAACCTGTGGTAGTGCTGGGGAAATCAAGCTGTCCCAAGAAAGAGTGTACTGTTTTGCCCATCACTCGGCATACACAGTGTGAGTACGAAGGCCTACGGGCCTGGATGTTGTTTAGAAGAGCCAGGGGAGCCTGGGGGTACTCAGTGTTCTTGCAGGGAATAGGGTTTCCAGGCGAGGCACCTAGGTGTCCCGCAAAGCGTACTGGCGTTCAAATGCTGCAGAGCAGCGACTACGGCCTCATGGAAACTGCTGCACGCCTCCGCTTCTGCAGAGCAATTCAGGGCCTTACCTCGAGGCAAGTCCTCACGTTGAGTGTCCCGTGAGCGACACCGCATGGTAGGATGCTGACTTTCTCCTTGAGTAGAGAGACTTCAGGTACGAGGTCCTCTAAGAATTCTAAGCAGAGTGTTTTCTCATGGCAGCTCAAACGAGGGCAATGTCGAAGACTTCCAGGCCATGTTGGACTGCCTAGAAATGTGGTTCTGCTGTTGTTCGAGGGCTCTGGAAATGTAGCACGCCTGAAGTAACGTGCAGTGTGTTGCCCATCACTCGGCAGACACAGAGGGCCTCCGAGGAACCTATGGGCCTCGATGTTGCTCAGTAGGCCCACAGGGGTGTGGGGGTACTCAGTGATCTTGGAACGAAAATGATGCTCACCCGAGGGGCCTAGGAGTTCTCAAAGGGTACCTTCTTTAAAATAAAGCAGAACAGCGACTAAGAGCTCATGGGAAGACCTGCCTGCCTCCCGTTCTGCATGGCTACTCGGGGCCTTACCTCGAGGCAAGGACTCACGTTGAGATTCCCTTTAGTTCTAGAGCATTACAAGAAGAGAGCCACCCCGGCCGTGGAAGCACCCTGTGTAGCCAGAGAAAACCCATTTTCTTCCCAGACCCATGCCTACAGCGGCCAGAGGCCAGTCAACAGCAGAGAATTTCAGGGAGCTTCAAGGGAGCATGAATGGGGCTTTCCAAATGGAAAAGCAAGGCTAGTACCATCCCGCCCCCATTTCCATGGGCACACGCAGCATACATCCCTGTGGTTTCTGACAAGTCAAAAGAGACACAGAGCACACACTGGTTCCTTCCCTGAATCAACTTCTCGAGGCAGAGTGTTCTGCATCTAGTGAACGGCCTCAACCAAGGCACGCCCTAGCTAGGCCTCTGGGCCCGGGCCTCTTCAGAAGCCTGCAGTGCTACAGGAAGAACTGTGCTTTAGTGGCAATAGGCAAGCAATCCGCCTTTCTCCTGGAGGCAGGGTGACTTCAGGTAGGAGGTCCTGGTTGGAAGGCGAAGCCTAGTGTTTTTTTTCAGTGCCAATCAGAGTAGGGAATGAGTGCGACTTCCACGGCATGTTGGAACCTGCTAGAACCGTGCCCGTGAACCTGTGGTAGTGCTGGGGAAATCAAGCTGTCCCAAGAAAGAGTGTACTGTTTTGCCCATCACTCGGCATACACAGTGTGAGTACGAAGGCCTACGGGCCTGGATGTTGTTTAGAAGAGCCAGGGGAGCCTGGGGGTACTCAGTGTTCTTGCAGGGAATAGGGTTTCCAGGCGAGGCACCTAGGTGTCCCGCAAAGCATACTGGCGTTCAAATGCTGCAGAGCAGCGGCTACCGCCTCATGGAAACTGCTGCACGCCTCCGATTCTGCAGAGCAATTCAGGGCCTTACCTCGAGGCAAGTCCTCACGTTGAGTGTCCCGTGAGCGACACCGCATGGTAGGATGCTGTCTTTCTCCTTGAGTAGAGAGACTTCAGGTACGAGGTCCTCTAAGAATTCTAAGCAGAGTGTTTTCTCATGGCAGCTCAAACGAGGGCAATGTCGAAGACTTCCAGGCCATGTTGGACTGCCTAGAAATGTGGTTCTGCTGTTGTTCGAGGGCTCTGGAAATGTAGCACGCCTGAAGTAACGTGCAGTGTGTTGCCCATCACTCGGCAGACACAGAGGGCCTCCGAGGGACCTATGGGCCTCGATGTTGCTCAGGAGGCCCACAGGGGTGTGGGGGTACTCAGTGATCTTGGAACGAAAACGATGCTCACCCGAGGGGCCTAGGAGTTCTCAAAGGGTACCTTCTTTAAAATAAAGCAGAACAGCGACTAAGAGCTCATGGTAAGAGCTGCCTGCCTCCCGTTCTGCATGGCTACTCGGGGCCTTACCTCGAGGCAAGGACTCACGTTGAGATTCCCTTTAGCTCTAGAGCATGGCTAGATGAGCCCCACCCCGGCCATGGAAGCACCCTGTGTAGCCAGAGAAAACCCATTTTCTTCCCAGACCCATGCCTACGGCGTCCAGAGGCCTGACAACAGCAGAGAATTTCAGGGAGCTTCCAGGGAGCATGAATGGGGCTTTCCAAATGGAAAAGCAAGGCTAGTACCATCCCGCCCCCATTTCCATGGGCACACGCAGCATACATCCCTGTGGTTTCTGACAAGTCAAAAGAGACACAGAGCACACACTTCGTCCTTCCCTGAATCAACTCCTCGAGGCAGGGTGTTCTGCATGTAGTGAACGGCCTCAACCAAGGCGCGCCCTAGCTAGACCTCTGGGCCCGTGCCTCTTCAGAAGCCTGCAGTGTTACAGGAAAAACTGTGCTTTAGTGGCAATAGGAACGCAAGCCGACTTTCTCCTGGAGGCAGGGTGACTTCAGGTAGGAGGTCCTGGTTGGAAGGCGAAGCCTAGTGTTTTTTTTTCAGTGCCAATCAGAGTAGGGAATGAGTGAGACTTCCACGGCATGTTGGAACCTGCTAGAACCGTGCCCGTGAACCTGTGGTAGTGCTGGGGAAATCAAGCTGTCCCAAGAAAGAGTGTACTGTTTTGCCCATCACTCGGCATACACAGTGTGAGTACGAAGGCCTACGGGCCTGGATGTTGTTTAGAAGAGCCAGGGGAGCCTGGGGGTACTCAGTGTTCTTGCAGGGAATAGGGTTTCCAGGCGAGGCACCTAGGTGTCCCGCAAAGCGTACTGGCGTTCAAATGCTGCAGAGCAGCGACTACGGCCTCATGGAAACTGCTGCACGCCTCCGCTTCTGCAGAGCAATTCAGGGCCTTACCTCGAGGCAAGTCCTCACGTTGAGTGTCCCGTGAGCGACACCGCATGGTAGGATGCTGACTTTCTCCTTGAGTAGAGAGACTTCAGGTACGAGGTCCTCTAAGAATTCTAAGCAGAGTGTTTTCTCATGGCAGCTCAAACGAGGGCAATGTCGAAGACTTCCAGGCCATGTTGGACTGCCTAGAAATGTGGTTCTGCTGTTGTTCGAGGGCTCTGGAAATGTAGCACGCCTGAAGTAACGTGCAGTGTGTTGCCCATCACTCGGCAGACACAGAGGGCCTCCGAGGGACCTATGGGCCTCGATGTTGCTCAGTAGGCCCACAGGGGAGTGGGGGTACTCAGTGATCTTGGAACGAAAACGATGCTCACCCGAGGGGCCTAGGAGTTCTCAAAGGGTACCTTCTTTAAAATAAAGCAGAACAGCGACTAAGAGCTCATGGGAAGAGCTGCCTGCCTCCCGTTCTGCATGGCTACTCGGGGCCTTACCTCGAGGCAAGGACTCACGTTGAGATTCCCTTTAGCTCTAGAGCATTACAAGAAGAGAGCCACCCCGGCCATGGAAGCACCCTGTGTAGCCAGAGAAAACCCATTTTCTTCCCAGACCCATGCCTACGGCGTCCAGAGGCCTGACAACAGCAGAGAATTTCAGGGAGCTTCCAGGGAGCATGAATGGGGCTTTCCAAATGGAAAAGCAAGGCTAGTACCATCCCGCCCCCATTTCCATGGGCACACGCAGCATACATCCCTGTGGTTTCTGACAAGTCAAAAGAGACAGAGAGCACACACTTCGTCCTTCCCTGAATCAACTTCTCGAGGCAGAGTGTTCTGCATCTAGTGAACGGCCTCAACCAAGGCACGCCCTAGCTAGGCCTCTGGGCCCGGGCCTCTTCAGAAGCCTGCAGTGCTACAGGAAGAACTGTGCTTTAGTGGCAATAGACAAGCAATCCGCCTTTCTCCTGGAGGCAGGGTGACTTCAGGTAGGAGGTCCTGGTTGGAAGGCGAAGCCTAGTGTTTTTTTTCAGTGCCAATCAGAGTAGGGAATGAGTGCGACTTCCACGGCATGTTGGAACCTGCTAGAACCGTGCCCGTGAACCTGTGGTAGTGCTGGGGAAATCAAGCTGTCCCAAGAAAGAGTGTACTGTTTTGCCCATCACTCGGCATACACAGTGTGAGTACGAAGGCCTACGGGCCTGGATGTTGTTTAGAAGAGCCAGGGGAGCCTGGGGGTACTCAGTGTTCTTGCAGGGAATAGGGTTTCCAGGCGAGGCACCTAGGTGTCCCGCAAAGCATACTGGCGTTCAAATGCTGCAGAGCAGCGGCTACCGCCTCATGGAAACTGCTGCACGCCTCCGATTCTGCAGAGCAATTCAGGGCCTTACCTCGAGGCAAGTCCTCACGTTGAGTGTCCCGTGAGCGACACCGCATGGTAGGATGCTGTCTTTCTCCTTGAGTAGAGAGACTTCAGGTACGAGGTCCTCTAAGAATTCTAAGCAGAGTGTTTTCTCATGGCAGCTCAAACGAGGGCAATGTCGAAGACTTCCAGGCCATGTTGGACTGCCTAGAAATGTGGTTCTGCTGTTGTTCGAGGGCTCTGGAAATGTAGCACGCCTGAAGTAACGTGCAGTGTGTTGCCCATCACTCGGCAGACACAGAGGGCCTCCGAGGGACCTATGGGCCTCGATGTTGCTCAGTAGGCCCACAGGGGTGTGGGGGTACTCAGTGATCTTGGAACGAAAACGATGCTCACCCGAGGGGCCTAGGAGTTCTCAAAGGGTACCTTCTTTAAAATAAAGCAGAACAGCGACTAAGAGCTCATGGGAAGAGCTGCCTGCCTCCCGTTCTGCATGGCTACTCGGGGCCTTACCTCGAGGCAAGGACTCACGTTGAGATTCCCTTTAGCTCTAGAGCATGGCTAGATGAGCCCCACCCCGGCCATGGAAGCACCCTGTGTAGCCAGAGAAAACCCATTTTCTTCCCAGACCCATGCCTACGGCGTCCAGAGGCCTGACAACAGCAGAGAATTTCAGGGAGCTTCCAGGGAGCATGAATGGGGCTTTCCAAATGGAAAAGCAAGGCTAGTACCATCCCGCCCCCATTTCCATGGGCACACGCAGCATACATCCCTGTGGTTTCTGACAAGTCAAAAGAGAC
Source organism: Eubalaena glacialis (assembly GCF_028564815.1). Taxonomy (NCBI): domain Eukaryota; kingdom Metazoa; phylum Chordata; class Mammalia; order Artiodactyla; family Balaenidae; genus Eubalaena; species Eubalaena glacialis. The sequence continues at coordinate 100,699,344 of NC_083716.1, forward strand.
ACAGAGCACACACTTCGTCCTTCCCTGAATCAACTCCTCGAGGCAGGGTGTTCTGCATGTAGTGAACGGCCTCAACCAAGGCGCGCCCTAGCTAGACCTCTGGGCCCGTGCCTCTTCAGAAGCCTGCAGTGTTACAGGAAAAACTGTGCTTTAGTGGCAATAGGAACGCAAGCCGACTTTCTCCTGGAGGCAGGGTGACTTCAGGTAGGAGGTCCTGGTTGGAAGGCGAAGCCTAGTGTTTTTTTTTCAGTGCCAATCAGAGTAGGGAATGAGTGAGACTTCCACGGCATGTTGGAACCTGCTAGAACCGTGCCCGTGAACCTGTGGTAGTGCTGGGGAAATCAAGCTGTCCCAAGAAAGAGTGTACTGTTTTGCCCATCACTCGGCATACACAGTGTGAGTACGAAGGCCTACGGGCCTGGATGTTGTTTAGAAGAGCCAGGGGAGCCTGGGGGTACTCAGTGTTCTTGCAGGGAATAGGGTTTCCAGGCGAGGCACCTAGGTGTCCCGCAAAGCGTACTGGCGTTCAAATGCTGCAGAGCAGCGACTACGGCCTCATGGAAACTGCTGCACGCCTCCGCTTCTGCAGAGCAATTCAGGGCCTTACCTCGAGGCAAGTCCTCACGTTGAGTGTCCCGTGAGCGACACCGCATGGTAGGATGCTGACTTTCTCCTTGAGTAGAGAGACTTCAGGTACGAGGTCCTCTAAGAATTCTAAGCAGAGTGTTTTCTCATGGCAGCTCAAACGAGGGCAATGTCGAAGACTTCCAGGCCATGTTGGACTGCCTAGAAATGTGGTTCTGATGTTGTTCGAGGGCTCTGGAAATGTAGTACGCCTGAAGTAACGTGCAGTGTGTTGCCCATCACTCGGCAGACACAGAGGGCCTCCGAGGAACCTATGGGCCTCGATGTTGCTCAGTAAGCCCACAGGGGTGTGGAGGTACTCAGTGATCTTGGAACGAAAATGATGCTCACCCGAGGGGCCTAGGAGTTCTCAAAGGGTACCTTCTTTAAAATAAAGCAGAACAGCGACTAAGAGCTCATGGGAAGAGCTGCCTGCCTCCCGTTCTGCATGGCTACTCGGGGCCTTACCTCGAGGCAAGGACTCACGTTGAGATTCCCTTTAGCTCTAGAGCATGGCTAGATGAGCCCCACCCCGGCCATGGAAGCACCCTGTGTAGCCAGAGAAAACCCATTTTCTTCCCAGACCCATGCCTACGGCGTCCAGAGGCCTGACAACAGCAGAGAATTTCAGGGAGCTTCCAGGGAGCATGAATGGGGCTTTCCAAATGGAAAAGCAAGGCTAGTACCATCCCGCCCCCATTTCCATGGGCACACGCAGCATACATCCCTGTGGTTTCTGACAAGTCAAAAGAGACACAGAGCACACACTTCGTCCTTCCCTGAATCAACTCCTCGAGGCAGGGTGTTCTGCATGTAGTGAACGGCCTCAACCAAGGCGCGCCCTAGCTAGACCTCTGGGCCCGTGCCTCTTCAGAAGCCTGCAGTGCTACAGGAAAAACTGTGCTTTAGTGGCAATAGGAACGCAAGCCGACTTTCTCCTGGAGGCAGGGTGACTTCAGGTAGGAGGTCCTGGTTGGAAGGCGAAGCCTAGTGTTTTTGTTTCAGTGCCAATCAGAGTAGGGAATGAGTGCGACTTCCACGGCATGTTGGAACCTGCTAGAACCGTGCCCGTGAACCTGTGGTAGTGCTGGGGAAATCAAGCTGTCCCAAGAAAGAGTGTACTGTTTTGCCCATCACTCGGCATACACAGTGTGAGTACGAAGGCCTACGGGCCTGGATGTTGTTTAGAAGAGCCAGGGGAGCCTGGGGGTACTCAGTGTTCTTGCAGGGAATAGGGTTTCCAGGCGAGGCACCTAGGTGTCCCGCAAAGCGTACTGGCGTTCAAATGCTGCAGAGCAGCGACTACGGCCTCATGGAAACTGCTGCACGCCTCCGCTTCTGCAGAGCAATTCAGGGCCTTACCTCGAGGCAAGTCCTCACGTTGAGTGTCCCGTGAGCGACCCCGCATGGTAGGATGCTGACTTTCTCCTTGAGTAGAGAGACTTCAGGTACGAGGTCCTCTAAGAATTCTAAGCAGAGTGTTTTCTCATGGCAGCTCAAACGAGGGCAATGTCGAAGACTTCCAGGCCATGTTGGACTGTCTAGAAATGTGGTTCTGCTGTTGTTCGAGGGCTCTGGAAATGTAGCACGCCTGAAGTAACGTGCAGTGTGTTGCCCATCACTCGGCAGACACAGAGGGCCTCCGAGGGACCTATGGGCCTCGATGTTGCTCAGTAGGCCCACAGGGGTGTGGGGGTACTCAGTGATCTTGGAACGAAAACGATGCTCACCCGAGGGGCCTAGGAGTTCTCAAAGGGTACCTTCTTTAAAATAAAGCAGAACAGCGACTAAGAGCTCATGGGAAGACCTGCCTGCCTCCCGTTCTGCATGGCTACTCGGGGCCTTACCTCGAGGCAAGGACTCACGTTGAGATTCCCTTTAGCTCTAGAGCATTACAAGAAGAGAGCCACCCCGGCCATGGAAGCACCCTGTGTAGCCAGCGAAAACCCATTTTCTTCCCAGACCCATGCCTACGGCGTCCAGAGGCCTGACAACAGCAGAGAATTTCAGGGAGCTTCCAGGGAGCATGAATGGGGCTTTCCAAATGGAAAAGCAAGGCTAGTACCATCCCGCCCCCATTTCCATGGGCACACGCAGCATACATCCCTGTGGTTTCTGACAAGTCAAAAGAGACACAGAGCACACACTTCGTCCTTCCCTGAATCAACTTCTCGAGGCAGAGTGTTCTGCATCTAGTGAACGGCCTCAACCAAGGCACGCCCTAGCTAGGCCTCTGGGCCCGGGCCTCTTCAGAAGCCTGCAGTGCTACAGGAAGAACTGTGCTTTAGTGGCAATAGGCAAGCAATCTGCCTTTCTTCTGGAGGCAGGGTGACTTCAGGTAGGAGGTCCTGGTTGGAAGGCGAAGCCTAGTGTTTTTTTCCAGTGCCAATCAGAGTAGGGAATGAGTGCGACTTCCACGGCATGTTGGAACCTGCTAGAACCGTGCCCGTGAACCTGTGGTAGTGCTGGGGAAATCAAGCTGTCCCAAGAAAGAGTGTACTGTTTTGCCCATCACTCGGCATACACAGTGTGAGTACGAAGGCCTACGGGCCTGGATGTTGTTTAGAAGAGCCAGGGGAGCCTGGGGGTACTCAGTGTTCTTGCAGGGAATAGGGTTTCCAGGCGAGGCACCTAGGTGTCCCGCAAAGCGTACTGGCGTTCAAATGCTGCAGAGCAGCGACTACGGCCTCATGGAAACTGCTGCACGCCTCCGCTTCTGCAGAGCAATTCAGGGCCTTACCTCGAGGCAAGTCCTCACGTTGAGTGTCCCGTGAGCGACACCGCATGGTAGGATGCTGACTTTCTCCTTGAGTAGAGAGACTTCAGGTACGAGGTCCTCTAAGAATTCTAAGCAGAGTGTTTTCTCATGGCAGCTCAAACGAGGGCAATGTCGAAGACTTCCAGGCCATGTTGGACTGCCTAGAAATGTGGTTCTGATGTTGTTCGAGGGCTCTGGAAATGTAGTACGCCTGAAGTAACGTGCAGTGTGTTGCCCATCACTCGGCAGACACAGAGGGCCTCCGAGGGACCTATGGGCCTCGATGTTGCTCAGTAAGCCCACAGGGGTGTGGAGGTACTCAGTGATCTTGGAACGAAAATGATGCTCACCCGAGGGGCCTAGGAGTTCTCAAAGGGTACCTTCTTTAAAATAAAGCAGAACAGCGACTAAGAGCTCATGGGAAGAGCTGCCTGCCTCCCGTTCTGCATGGCTACTCGGGGCCTTACCTCGAGGCAAGGACTCACGTTGAGATTCCCTTTATTTCTAGAGCATTACAATAAGAGAGCCACCCCGGCCATGGAAGCACCCTGTGTAGCCAGAGAAAACCCATTTTCTTCCCAGACCCATGCCTACAGCGGCCAGAGGCCAGTCAACAGCAGAGAATTTCAGGGAGCTTCAAGGGAGCATGAATGGGGCTTTCCAAATGGAAAAGCAAGGCTAGTACCATCCCGCCCCCATTTCCATGGGCACACGCAGCATACATCCCTGTGGTTTCTGACAAGTCAAAAGAGACACAGAGCACACACTGGTTCCTTCCCTGAATCAACTTCTCGAGGCAGAGTGTTCTGCATCTAGTGAACGGCCTCAACCAAGGCACGCCCTAGCTAGGCCTCTGGGCCCGGGCCTCTTCAGAAGCCTGCAGTGCTACAGGAAGAACTGTGCTTTAGTGGCAATAGGCAAGTAATCCGCCTTTCTCCTGGAGGCAGGGTGACTTCAGGTAGGAGGTCCTGGTTGGAAGGCGAAGCCTAGTGTTTTTTTTCAGTGCCAATCAGAGTAGGGAATGAGTGCGACTTCCACGGCATGTTGGAACCTGCTAGAACCGTGCCCGTGAACCTGTGGTAGTGCTGGGGAAATCAAGCTGTCCCAAGAAAGAGTGTACTGTTTTGCCCATCACTCGGCATACACAGTGTGAGTACAAAGGCCTACGGGCCTGGATGTTGTTTAGAAGAGCCAGGGGAGCCTGGGGGTACTCAGTGTTCTTGCAGGGAATAGGGTTTCCAGGCGAGGCACCTAGGTGTCCCGCAAAGCGTACTGGCGTTCAAATGCTGCAGAGCAGCGGCTACCGCCTCATGGAAACTGCTGCACGCCTCCGCTTCTGCAGAGCAATTCAGGGCCTTACCTCGAGGCAAGTCCTCACGTTGAGTGTCCCGTGAGCGACACCGCATGGTAGGATGCTGTCTTTCTCCTTGAGTAGAGAGACTTCAGGTACGAGGTCCTCTAAGAATTCTAAGCAGAGTGTTTTCTCATGGCAGCTCAAACGAGGGCAATGTCGAAGACTTCCAGGCCATGTTGGACTGCCTAGAAATGTGGTTCTGATGTTGTTCGAGGGCTCTGGAAATGTAGTACGCCTGAAGTAACGTGCAGTGTGTTGCCCATCACTCGGCAGACACAGAGGGCCTCCGAGGGACCTATGGGCCTCGATGTTGCTCAGTAAGCCCACAGGGGTGTGGAGGTACTCAGTGATCTTGGAACGAAAATGATGCTCACCCGAGGGGCCTAGGAGTTCTCAAAGGGTACCTTCTTTAAAATAAAGCAGAACAGCGACTAAGAGCTCATGGGAAGAGCTGCCTGCCTCCCGTTCTGCATGGCTACTCGGGGCCTTACCTCGAGGCAAGGACTCACGTTGAGATTCCCTTTAGCTCTAGAGCAAGGCTAGATGAGCCCCACCCCGGCCATGGAAGCACCCTGTGTAGCCAGAGAAAACCCATTTTCTTCCCAGACCCATGCCTATGGCGTCCAGAGGCCTGACAACAGCAGAGAATTTCAGGGAGCTTCCAGGGAGCATGAATGGGGCTTTCCAAATGGAAAAGCAAGGCTAGTACCATCCCACCCCCATTTCCATGGGCACACGCAGCATACATCCCTGTGGTTTCTGACAAGTCAAAAGAGACACAGAGCACACACTTCGTCCTTCCCTGAATCAACTCCTCGAGGCAGGGTGTTCTGCATGTAGTGAACGGCCTCAACCAAGGCGCGCCCTAGCTAGACCTCTGGGCCCGTGCCTCTTCAGAAGCCTGCAGTGCTACAAGAAAAACTGTGCTTTAGTGGCAATAGGAACGCAAGCCGACTTTCTCCTGGAGGCAGGGTGACTTCAGGTAGGAGGTCCTGGTTGGAAGGCGAAGCGTAGTGTTTTTTTTTCAGTGCCAATCAGAGTAGGGAATGAGTGCGACTTCCACGGCATGTTGGAACCTGCTAGAACCGTGCCCGTGAACCTGTGGTAGTGCTGGGGAAATCAAGCTGTCCCAAGAAAGAGTGTACTGTTTTGCCCATCACTCGGCATACACAGTGTGAGTACGAAGGCCTACGGGCCTGGATGTTGTTTAGAAGAGCCAGGGGAGCCTGGGGGTACTCAGTGTTCTTGCAGGGAATAGGGTTTCCAGGCGAGGCACCTAGGTGTCCCGCAAAGCGTACTGGCGTTCAAATGCTGCAGAGCAGCGACTACGGCCTCATGGAAACTGCTGCACGCCTCCGCTTCTGCAGAGCAATTCAGGGCCTTACCTCGAGGCAAGTCCTCACGTTGAGTGTCCCGTGAGCGACACCGCATGGTAGGATGCTGACTTTCTCCTTGAGTAGAGAGACTTCAGGTACGAGGTCCTCTAAGAATTCTAAGCAGAGTGTTTTCTCATGGCAGCTCAAACGAGGGCAATGTCGAAGACTTCCAGGCCATGTTGGACTGCCTAGAAATGTGGTTCTGCTGTTGTTCGAGGGCTCTGGAAATGTAGCACGCCTGAAGTAACGTGCAGTGTGTTGCCCATCACTCGGCAGACACAGAGGGCCTCCGAGGGACCTATGGGCCTCGATGTTGCTCAGTAAGCCCACAGGGGTGTGGAGGTACTCAGTGATCTTGGAACGAAAATGATGCTCACCCGAGGGGCCTAGGAGTTCTCAAAGGGTACCTTCTTTAAAATAAAGCAGAACAGCGACTAAGAGCTCATGGGAAGAGCTGCCTGCCTCCCGTTCTGCATGGCTACTCGGGGCCTTACCTCGAGGCAAGGACTCATGTTGAGATTCCCTTTAGCTCTAGAGCAAGGCTAGATGAGCCCCACCCCGGCCATGGAAGCACCCTGTGTAGCCAGAGAAAACCCATTTTCTTCCCAGACCCATGCCTACGGCGTCCAGAGGCCTGACAACAGCAGAGAATTTCAGGGAGCTTCCAGGGAGCATGAATGGGGCTTTCCAAATGGAAAAGCAAGGCTAGTACCATCCCGCCCCCATTTCCATGGGCACACGCAGCATACATCCCTGTGGTTTCTGACAAGTCAAAAGAGACACAGAGCACACACTTCGTCCTTCCCTGAATCAACTCCTCGAGGCAGGGTGTTCTGCATGTAGTGAACGGCCTCAACCAAGGCGCGCCCTAGCTAGACCTCTGGGCCCGTGCCTCTTCAGAAGCCTGCAGTGCTACAGGAAAAACTGTGCTTTAGTGGCAATAGGAACGCAAGCCGACTTTCTCCTGGAGGCAGGGTGACTTCAGGTAGGAGGTCCTGGTTGGAAGGCGAAGCCTAGTGTTTTTTTTTCAGTGCCAATCAGAGTAGGGAATGAGTGCGACTTCCACGGCATGTTGGAACCTGCTAGAACCATGCCCGTGAACCTGTGGTAGTGCTGGGGAAATCAAGCTGTCCCAAGAAAGAGTGTACTGTTTTGCCCATCACTCGGCATACACAGTGTGAGTACGAAGGCCTACGGGCCTGGATGTTGTTTAGAAGAGCCAGGGGAGCCTGGGGGTACTCAGTGTTCTTGCAGGGAATAGGGTTTCCAGGCGAGGCACCTAGGTGTCCCGCAAAGCGTACTGGCGTTCAAATGCTGCAGAGCAGCGACTACGGCCTCATGGAAACTGCTGCACGCCTCCGCTTCTGCAGAGCAATTCAGGGCCTTACCTCGAGGCAAGTCCTCACGTTGAGTGTCCCGTGAGCGACACCGCATGGTAGGATGCTGACTTTCTCCTTGAGTAGAGAGACTTCAGGTACGAGGTCCTCTAAGAATTCTAAGCAGAGTGTTTTCTCATGGCAGCTCAAACGAGGGCAATGTCGAAGACTTCCAGGCCATGTTGGACTGCCTAGAAATGTGGTTCTGCTGTTGTTCGAGGGCTCTGGAAATGTAGCACGACTGAAGTAACGTGCAGTGTGTTGCCCATCACTCGGCAGACACAGAGGGCCTCCGAGGAACCTATGGGCCTCGATGTTGCTCAGTAGGCCCACAGGGGTGTGGGGGTACTCAGTGATCTTGGAACGAAAATGATGCTCACCCGAGGGGCCTAGGAGTTCTCAAAGGGTACCTTCTTTAAAATAAAGCAGAACAGCGACTAAGAGCTCATGGGAAGAGCTGCCTGCCTCCCGTTCTGCATGGCTACTCGGGGCCTTACCTCGAGGCAAGGACTCACGTTGAGATTCCCTTTAGCTCTAGAGCATGGCTAGATGAGCCCCACCCCGGCCATGGAAGCACCCTGTGTAGCCAGAGAAAACCCATTTTCTTCCCAGACCCATGCCTACGGCGTCCAGAGGCCTGACAACAGCAGAGAATTTCAGGGAGCTTCCAGGGAGCATGAATGGGGCTTTCCAAATGGAAAAGCAAGGCTAGTACCATCCCGCCCCCATTTCCATGGGCACACGCAGCATACATCCCTGTGGTTTCTGACAAGTCAAAAGAGACACAGAGCACACACTTCGTCCTTCCCTGAATCAACTCCTCGAGGCAGGGTGTTCTGCATGTAGTGAACGGCCTCAACCAAGGCGCACCCTAGCTAGACCTCTGGGCCCGTGCCTCTTCAGAAGCCTGCAGTGCTACAGGAAAAACTGTGCTTTAGTGGCAATAGGAACGCAAGCCGACTTTCTCCTGGAGGCAGGGTGACTTCAGGTAGGAGGTCCTGGTTGGAAGGCGAAGCCTAGTGTTTTTTTTTCAGTGCCAATCAGAGTAGGGAATGAGTGCGACTTCCACGGCATGTTGGAACCTGCTAGAACCGTGCCCGTGAACCTGTGGTAGTGCTGGGGAAATCAAGCTGTCCCAAGAAAGAGTGTACTGTTTTGCCCATCACTCGGCATACACAGTTTGAGTACGAAGGCCTACGGGCCTGGATGTTGTTTAGAAGAGCCAGGGGAGCCTGGGGGTACTCAGTGTTCTTGCAGGGAATAGGGTTTCCAGGCGAGGCACCTAGGTGTCCCGCAAAGCGTACTGGCGTTCAAATGCTGCAGAGCAGCGGCTACCGCCTAATGGAAACTGCTGCACGCCTCCGCTTCTGCAGAGCAATTCAGGGCCTTACCTCGAGGCAAGTCCTCACGTTGAGTGTCCCGTGAGCGACCCCGCATGGTAGGATGCTGACTTTCTCCTTGAGTAGAGAGACTTCAGGTACGAGGTCCTCTAAGAATTCTAAGCAGAGTGTTTTCTCATGGCAGCTCAAACGAGGGCAATGTCGAAGACTTCCAGGCCATGTTGGACTGCCTAGAAATGTGGTTCTGCTGTTGTTCGAGGGCTCTGGAAATGTAGCACGCCTGAAGTAACGTGCAGTGTGTTGCCCATCACTTGGCAGACACAGAGGGCCTCCGAGGAACCTATGGGCCTCGATGTTGCTCAGTAGGCCCACAGGGGTGTGGGGGTACTCAGTGATCTTGGAACGAAAATGATGCTCACCCGAGGGGCCTAGGAGTTCTCAAAGGGTACCTTCTTTAAAATAAAGCAGAACAGCGACTAAGAGCTCATGGGAAGAGCTGCCTGCCTCCCGTTCTGCATGGCTACTCGGGGCCTTACCTCGAGGCAAGGACTCACGTTGAGATTCCCTTTAGTTCTAGAGCATTACAATAAGAGAGCCACCCCGGCCATGGAAGCACCCTGTGTAGCCAGAGAAAACCCATTTTCTTCCCAGACCCATGCCTACAGCGGCCAGAGGCCAGTCAACAGCAGAGAATTTCAGGGAGCTTCAAGGGAGCATGAATGGGGCTTTCCAAATGGAAAAGCAAGGCTAGTACCATCCCGCCCCCATTTCCATGGGCACACGCAGCATACATCCCTGTGGTTTCTGACAAGTCAAAAGAGACACAGAGCACACACTTCGTCCTTCCCTGAATCAACTCCTCGAGGCAGGGTGTTCTGCATGTAGTGAACGGCCTCAACCAAGGCGCGCCCTAGCTAGACCTCTGGGCCCGTGCCTCTTCAGAAGCCTGCAGTGCTACAGGAAAAACTGTGCTTTAGTGGCAATAGGAACGCAAGCCGACTTTCTCCTGGAGGCAGGGTGACTTCAGGTAGGAGGTCCTGGTTGGAAGGCGAAGCCTAGTGTTTTTTTTTCAGTGCCAATCAGAGTAGGGAATGAGTGCGACTTCCACGGCATGTTGGAACCTGCTAGAACCGTGCCCGTGAACCTGTGGTAGTGCTGGGGAAATCAAGCTGTCCCAAGAAAGAGTGTACTGTTTTGCCCATCACTCGGCATACACAGTGTGAGTACGAAGGCCTACGGGCCTGGATGTTGTTTAGAAGAGCCAGGGGAGCCTGGGGGTACTCAGTGTTCTTGCAGGGAATAGGGTTTCCAGGCGAGGCACCTAGGTGTCCCGCAAAGCGTACTGGCGTTCAAATGCTGCAGAGCAGCGACTACGGCCTCATGGAAACTGCTGCACGCCTCCGCTTCTGCAGAGCAATTCAGGGCCTTACCTCGAGGCAAGTCCTCACGTTGAGTGTCCCGTGAGCGACACCGCATGGTAGGATGCTGACTTTCTCCTTGAGTAGAGAGACTTCAGGTACGAGGTCCTCTAAGAATTCTAAGCAGAGTGTTTTCTCATGGCAGCTCAAACGAGGGCAATGTCGAAGACTTCCAGGCCATGTTGGACTGCCTAGAAATGTGGTTCTGCTGTTGTTCGAGGGCTCTGGAAATGTAGCACGCCTGAAGTAACGTGCAGTGTGTTGCCCATCACTCGGCAGACACAGAGGGCCTCCGAGGGACCTATGGGCCTCGATGTTGCTCAGTAAGCCCACAGGGGTGTGGAGGTACTCAGTGATCTTGGAACGAAAATGATGCTCACCCGAGGGGCCTAGGAGTTCTCAAAGGGTACCTTCTTTAAAATAAAGCAGAACAGCGACTAAGAGCTCATGGGAAGAGCTGCCTGCCTCCCGTTCTGCATGGCTACTCGGGGCCTTACCTCGAGGCAAGGACTCACGTTGAGATTCCCTTTAGCTCTAGAGCAAGGCTAGATGAGCCCCACCCCGGCCATGGAAGCACCCTGTGTAGCCAGAGAAAACCCATTTTCTTCCCAGACCCATGCCTACGGCGTCCAGAGGCCTGACAACAGCAGAGAATTTCAGGGAGCTTCCAGGGAGCATGAATGGGGCTTTCCAAATGGAAAAGCAAGGCTAGTACCATCCCGCCCCCATTTCCATGGGCACACGCAGCATACATCCCTGTGGTTTCTGACAAGTCAAAAGAGACACAGAGCACACACTTCGTCCTTCCCTGAATCAACTCCTCGAGGCAGGGTGTTCTGCATGTAGTGAACGGCCTCAACCAAGGCGCGCCCTAGCTAGACCTCTGGGCCCGTGCCTCTTCAGAAGCCTGCAGTGCTACAGGAAAAACTGTGCTTTAGTGGCAATAGGAACGCAAGCCGACTTTCTCCTGGAGGCAGGGTGACTTCAGGTAGGAGGTCCTGGTTGGAAGGCGAAGCCTAGTGTTTTTTTTTCAGTGCCAATCAGAGTAGGGAATGAGTGCGACTTCCACGGCATGTTGGAACCTGCTAGAACCATGCCCGTGAACCTGTGGTAGTGCTGGGGAAATCAAGCTGTCCCAAGAAAGAGTGTACTGTTTTGCCCATCACTCGGCATACACAGTGTGAGTACGAAGGCCTACGGGCCTGGATGTTGTTTAGAAGAGCCAGGGGAGCCTGGGGGTACTCAGTGTTCTTGCAGGGAATAGGGTTTCCAGGCGAGGCACCTAGGTGTCCCGCAAAGCGTACTGGCGTTCAAATGCTGCAGAGCAGCGACTACGGCCTCATGGAAACTGCTGCACGCCTCCGCTTCTGCAGAGCAATTCAGGGCCTTACCTCGAGGCAAGTCCTCACGTTGAGTGTCCCGTGAGCGACACCGCATGGTAGGATGCTGACTTTCTCCTTGAGTAGAGAGACTTCAGGTACGAGGTCCTCTAAGAATTCTAAGCAGAGTGTTTTCTCATGGCAGCTCAAACGAGGGCAATGTCGAAGACTTCCAGGCCATGTTGGACTGCCTAGAAATGTGGTTCTGCTGTTGTTCGAGGGCTCTGGAAATGTAGCACGACTGAAGTAACGTGCAGTGTGTTGCCCATCACTCGGCAGACACAGAGGGCCTCCGAGGAACCTATGGGCCTCGATGTTGCTCAGTAGGCCCACAGGGGTGTGGGGGTACTCAGTGATCTTGGAACGAAAATGATGCTCACCCGAGGGGCCTAGGAGTTCTCAAAGGGTACCTTCTTTCAAATAAAGCAGAACAGCGACTAAGAGCTCATGGGAAGAGCTGCCTGCCTCCCGTTCTGCATGGCTACTCGGGGCCTTACCTCGAGGCAAGGACTCACGTTGAGATTCCCTTTAGCTCTAGAGCATGGCTAGATGAGCCCCACCCCGGCCATGGAAGCACCCTGTGTAGCCAGAGAAAACCCATTTTCTTCCCAGACCCATGCCTACGGCGTCCAGAGGCCTGACAACAGCAGAGAATTTCAGGGAGCTTCCAGGGAGCATGAATGGGGCTTTCCAAATGGAAAAGCAAGGCTAGTACCATCCCGCCCCCATTTCCATGGGCACACGCAGCATACATCCCTGTGGTTTCTGACAAGTCAAAAGAGACACAGAGCACACACTTCGTCCTTCCCTGAATCAACTCCTCGAGGCAGGGTGTTCTGCATGTAGTGAACGGCCTCAACCAAGGCGCACCCTAGCTAGACCTCTGGGCCCGTGCCTCTTCAGAAGCCTGCAGTGCTACAGGAAAAACTGTGCTTTAGTGGCAATAGGAACGCAAGCCGACTTTCTCCTGGAGGCAGGGTGACTTCAGGTAGGAGGTCCTGGTTGGAAGGCGAAGCCTAGTGTTTTTTTTTCAGTGCCAATCAGAGTAGGGAATGAGTGCGACTTCCACGGCATGTTGGAACCTGCTAGAACCGTGCCCGTGAACCTGTGGTAGTGCTGGGGAAATCAAGCTGTCCCAAGAAAGAGTGTACTGTTTTGCCCATCACTCGGCATACACAGTTTGAGTACGAAGGCCTACGGGCCTGGATGTTGTTTAGAAGAGCCAGGGGAGCCTGGGGGTACTCAGTGTTCTTGCAGGGAATAGGGTTTCCAGGCGAGGCACCTAGGTGTCCCGCAAAGCGTACTGGCGTTCAAATGCTGCAGAGCAGCGGCTACCGCCTAATGGAAACTGCTGCACGCCTCCGCTTCTGCAGAGCAATTCAGGGCCTTACCTCGAGGCAAGTCCTCACGTTGAGTGTCCCGTGAGCGACCCCGCATGGTAGGATGCTGACTTTCTCCTTGAGTAGAGAGACTTCAGGTACGAGGTCCTCTAAGAATTCTAAGCAGAGTGTTTTCTCATGGCAGCTCAAACGAGGGCAATGTCGAAGACTTCCAGGCCATGTTGGACTGCCTAGAAATGTGGTTCTGCTGTTGTTCGAGGGCTCTGGAAATGTAGCACGCCTGAAGTAACGTGCAGTGTGTTGCCCATCACTTGGCAGACACAGAGGGCCTCCGAGGAACCTATGGGCCTCGATGTTGCTCAGTAGGCCCACAGGGGTGTGGGGGTACTCAGTGATCTTGGAACGAAAATGATGCTCACCCGAGGGGCCTAGGAGTTCTCAAAGGGTACCTTCTTTAAAATAAAGCAGAACAGCGACTAAGAGCTCATGGGAAGAGCTGCCTGCCTCCCGTTCTGCATGGCTACTCGGGGCCTTACCTCGAGGCAAGGACTCACGTTGAGATTCCCTTTAGTTCTAGAGCATTACAATAAGAGAGCCACCCCGGCCATGGAAGCACCCTGTGTAGCCAGAGAAAACCCATTTTCTTCCCAGACCCATGCCTACAGCGGCCAGAGGCCAGTCAACAGCAGAGAATTTCAGGGAGCTTCAAGGGAGCATGAATGGGGCTTTCCAAATGGAAAAGCAAGGCTAGTACCATCCCGCCCCCATTTCCATGGGCACACGCAGCATACATCCCTGTGGTTTCTGACAAGTCAAAAGAGACACAGAGCACACACTTCGTCCTTCCCTGAATCAACTCCTCGAGGCAGGGTGTTCTGCATGTAGTGAACGGCCTCAACCAAGGCGCGCCCTAGCTAGACCTCTGGGCCCGTGCCTCTTCAGAAGCCTGCAGTGCTACAGGAAAAACTGTGCTTTAGTGGCAATAGGAACGCAAGCCGACTTTCTCCTGGAGGCAGGGTGACTTCAGGTAGGAGGTCCTGGTTGGAAGGCGAAGCCTAGTGTTTTTTTTTCAGTGCCAATCAGAGTAGGGAATGAGTGCGACTTCCACGGCATGTTGGAACCTGCTAGAACCGTGCCCGTGAACCTGTGGTAGTGCTGGGGAAATCAAGCTGTCCCAAGAAAGAGTGTACTGTTTTGCCCATCACTCGGCATACACAGTGTGAGTACGAAGGCCTACGGGCCTGGATGTTGTTTAGAAGAGCCAGGGGAGCCTGGGGGTACTCAGTGTTCTTGCAGGGAATAGGGTTTCCAGGCGAGGCACCTAGGTGTCCCGCAAAGCGTACTGGCGTTCAAATGCTGCAGAGCAGCGACTACGGCCTCATGGAAACTGCTGCACGCCTCCGCTTCTGCAGAGCAATTCAGGGCCTTACCTCGAGGCAAGTCCTCACGTTGAGTGTCCCGTGAGCGACACCGCATGGTAGGATGCTGACTTTCTCCTTGAGTAGAGAGACTTCAGGTACGAGGTCCTCTAAGAATTCTAAGCAGAGTGTTTTCTCATGGCAGCTCAAACGAGGGCAATGTCGAAGACTTCCAGGCCATGTTGGACTGCCTAGAAATGTGGTTCTGCTGTTGTTCGAGGGCTCTGGAAATGTAGCACGCCTGAAGTAACGTGCAGTGTGTTGCCCATCACTCGGCAGACACAGAGGGCCTCCGAGGAACCTATGGGCCTCGATGTTGCTCAGTAGGCCCACAGGGGTGTGGGGGTACTCAGTGATCTTGGAACGAAAATGATGCTCACCCGAGGGGCCTAGGAGTTCTCAAAGGGTACCTTCTTTAAAATAAAGCAGAACAGCGACTAAGAGCTCATGGGAAGAGCTGCCTGCCTCCCGTTCTGCATGGCTACTCGGGGCCTTACCTCGAGGCAAGGACTCACGTTGAGATTCCCTTTAGCTCTAGAGCATGGCTAGATGAGCCCCACCCCGGCCATGGAAGCACCCTGTGTAGCCAGAGAAAACCCATTTTCTTCCCAGACCCATGCCTACGGCGTCCAGAGGCCTGACAACAGCAGAGAATTTCAGGGAGCTTCCAGGGAGCATGAATGGGGCTTTCCAAATGGAAAAGCAAGGCTAGTACCATCCCGCCCCCATTTCCATGGGCACACGCAGCATACATCCCTGTGGTTTCTGACAAGTCAAAAGAGACACAGAGCACACACTTCGTCCTTCCCTGAATCAACTCCTCGAGGCAGGGTGTTCTGCATGTAGTGAACGGCCTCAACCAAGGCGCGCCCTAGCTAGACCTCTGGGCCCGTGCCTCTTCAGAAGCCTGCAGTGCTACAGGAAAAACTGTGCTTTAGTGGCAATAGGAACGCAAGCCGACTTTCTCCTGGAGGCAGGGTGACTTCAGGTAGGAGGTCCTGGTTGGAAGGCGAAGCCTAGTGTTTTTTTTTCAGTGCCAATCAGAGTAGGGAATGAGTGCGACTTCCACGGCATGTTGGAACCTGCTAGAACCGTGCCCGTGAACCTGTGGTAGTGCTGGGGAAATCAAGCTGTCCCAAGAAAGAGTGTACTGTTTTGCCCATCACTCGGCATACACAGTGTGAGTACGAAGGCCTACGGGCCTGGATGTTGTTTAGAAGAGCCAGGGGAGCCTGGGGGTACTCAGTGTTCTTGCAGGGAATAGGGTTTCCAGGCGAGGCACCTAGGTGTCCCGCAAAGCGTACTGGCGTTCAAATGCTGCAGAGCAGCGACTACGGCCTCATGGAAACTGCTGCACGCCTCCGCTTCTGCAGAGCAATTCAGGGCCTTACCTCGAGGCAAGTCCTCACGTTGAGTGTCCCGTGAGCGACCCCGCATGGTAGGATGCTGACTTTCTCCTTGAGTAGAGAGACTTCAGGTACGAGGTCCTCTAAGAATTCTAAGCAGAGTGTTTTCTCATGGCAGCTCAAACGAGGGCAATGTCGAAGACTTCCAGGCCATGTTGGACTGCCTAGAAATGTGGTTCTGCTGTTGTTCGAGGGCTCTGGAAATGTAGCACGCCTGAAGTAACGTGCAGTGTGTTGCCCATCACTCGGCAGACACAGAGGGCCTCCGAGGAACCTATGGGCCTCGATGTTGCTCAGTAGGCCCACAGGGGTGTGGGGGTACTCAGTGATCTTGGAACGAAAATGATGCTCACCCGAGGGGCCTAGGAGTTCTCAAAGGGTACCTTCTTTAAAATAAAGCAGAACAGCGACTAAGAGCTCATGGGAAGAGCTGCCTGCCTCCCGTTCTGCATGGCTACTCGGGGCCTTACCTCGAGGCAAGGACTCACGTTGAGATTCCCTTTAGTTCTAGAGCATTACAATAAGAGAGCCACCCCGGCCATGGAAGCACCCTGTGTAGCCAGAGAAAACCCATTTTCTTCCCAGACCCATGCCTACAGCGGCCAGAGGCCAGTCAACAGCAGAGAATTTCAGGGAGCTTCAAGGGAGCATGAATGGGGCTTTCCAAATGGAAAAGCAAGGCTAGTACCATCCCGCCCCCATTTCCATGGGCACACGCAGCATACATCCCTGTGGTTTCTGACAAGTCAAAAGAGACACAGAGCACACACTGGTTCCTTCCCTGAATCAACTTCTCGAGGCAGAGTGTTCTGCATCTAGTGAACGGCCTCAACCAAGGCACGCCCTAGCTAGGCCTCTGGGCCCGGGCCTCTTCAGAAGCCTGCAGTGCTACAGGAAGAACTGTGCTTTAGTGGCAATAGGCAAGCAATCCGCCTTTCTCCTGGAGGCAGGGTGACTTCAGGTAGGAGGTCCTGGTTGGAAGGCGAAGCCTAGTGTTTTTTTTCAGTGCCAATCAGAGTAGGGAATGAGTGCGACTTCCACGGCATGTTGGAACCTGCTAGAACCGTGCCCGTGAACCTGTGGTAGTGCTGGGGAAATCAAGCTGTCCCAAGAAAGAGTGTACTGTTTTGCCCATCACTCGGCATACACAGTGTGAGTACGAAGGCCTACGGGCCTGGATGTTGTTTAGAAGAGCCAGGGGAGCCTGGGGGTACTCAGTGTTCTTGCAGGGAATAGGGTTTCCAGGCGAGGCACCTAGGTGTCCCGCAAAGCGTACTGGCGTTCAAATGCTGCAGAGCAGCGGCTACCGCCTCATGGAAACTGCTGCACGCCTCCGCTTCTGCAGAGCAATTCAGGGCCTTACCTCGAGGCAAGTCCTCACGTTGAGTGTCCCGTGAGCGACACCGCATGGTAGGATGCTGTCTTTCTCCTTGAGTAGAGAGACTTCAGGTACGAGGTCCTCTAAGAATTCTAAGCAGAGTGTTTTCTCATGGCAGCTCAAACGAGGGCAATGTCGAAGACTTCCAGGCCATGTTGGACTGCCTAGAAATGTGGTTCTGATGTTGTTCGAGGGCTCTGGAAATGTAGTACGCCTGAAGTAACGTGCAGTGTGTTGCCCATCACTCGGCAGACACAGAGGGCCTCCGAGGGACCTATGGGCCTCGATGTTGCTCAGTAAGCCCACAGGGGTGTGGAGGTACTCAGTGATCTTGGAACGAAAATGATGCTCACCCGAGGGGCCTAGGAGTTCTCAAAGGGTACCTTCTTTAAAATAAAGCAGAACAGCGACTAAGAGCTCATGGGAAGAGCTGCCTGCCTCCCGTTCTGCATGGCTACTCGGGGCCTTACCTCGAGGCAAGGACTCACGTTGAGATTCCCTTTAGCTCTAGAGCATGGCTAGATGAGCCCCACCCCGGCCATGGAAGCACCCTGTGTAGCCAGAGAAAACCCATTTTCTTCCCAGACCCATGCCTACGGCGTCCAGAGGCCTGACAACAGCAGAGAATTTCAGGGAGCTTCCAGGGAGCATGAATGGGGCTTTCCAAATGGAAAAGCAAGGCTAGTACCATCCCGCCCCCATTTCCATGGGCACACGCAGCATACATCCCTGTGGTTTCTGACAAGTCAAAAGAGACACAGAGCACACACTTCGTCCTTCCCTGAATCAACTCCTCGAGGCAGGGTGTTCTGCATGTAGTGAACGGCCTCAACCAAGGCGCGCCCTAGCTAGACCTCTGGGCCCGTGCCTCTTCAGAAGCCTGCAGTGCTACAGGAAAAACTGTGCTTTAGTGGCAATAGGAACGCAAGCCGACTTTCTCCTGGAGGCAGGGTGACTTCAGGTAGGAGGTCCTGGTTGGAAGGCGAAGCCTAGTGTTTTTTTTTCAGTGCCAATCAGAGTAGGGAATGAGTGCGACTTCCACGGCATGTTGGAACCTGCTAGAACCGTGCCCGTGAACCTGTGGTAGTGCTGGGGAAATCAAGCTGTCCCAAGAAAGAGTGTACTGTTTTGCCCATCACTCGGCATACACAGTGTGAGTACGAAGGCCTACGGGCCTGGATGTTGTTTAGAAGAGCCAGGGGAGCCTGGGGGTACTCAGTGTTCTTGCAGGGAATAGGGTTTCCAGGCGAGGCACCTAGGTGTCCCGCAAAGCGTACTGGCGTTCAAATGCTGCAGAGCAGCGACTACGGCCTCATGGAAACTGCTGCACGCCTCCGCTTCTGCAGAGCAATTCAGGGCCTTACCTCGAGGCAAGTCCTCACGTTGAGTGTCCCGTGAGCGACACCGCATGGTAGGATGCTGACTTTCTCCTTGAGTAGAGAGACTTCAGGTACGAGGTCCTCTAAGAATTCTAAGCAGAGTGTTTTCTCATGGCAGCTCAAACGAGGGCAATGTCGAAGACTTCCAGGCCATGTTGGACTGCCTAGAAATGTGGTTCTGCTGTTGTTCGAGGGCTCTGGAAATGTAGCACGCCTGAAGTAACGTGCAGTGTGTTGCCCATCACTCGGCAGACACAGAGGGCCTCCGAGGAAGCTATGGGCCTCGATGTTGCTCAGTAGGCCCACAGGGGTGTGGGGGTACTCAGTGATCTTGGAACGAAAATGATGCTCACCCGAGGGGCCTAGGAGTTCTCAAAGGGTACCTTCTTTAAAATAAAGCAGAACAGCGACTAAGAGCTCATGGGAAGAGCTGCCTGCCTCCCGTTCTGCATGGCTACTCGGGGCCTTACCTCGAGGCAAGGACTCACGTTGAGATTCCCTTTAGTTCTAGAGCATTACAATAAGAGAGCCACCCCGGCCATGGAAGCACCCTGTGTAGCCAGAGAAAACCCATTTTCTTCCCAGACCCATGCCTACAGCGGCCAGAGGCCAGTCAACAGCAGAGAATTTCAGGGAGCTTCAAGGGAGCATGAATGGGGCTTTCCAAATGGAAAAGCAAGGCTAGTACCATCCCGCCCCCATTTCCATGGGCACACGCAGCATACATCCCTGTGGTTTCTGACAAGTCAAAAGAGACACAGAGCACACACTGGTTCCTTCCCTGAATCAACTTCTCGAGGCAGAGTGTTCTGCATCTAGTGAACGGCCTCAACCAAGGCACGCCCTAGCTAGGCCTCTGGGCCCGGGCCTCTTCAGAAGCCTGCAGTGCTACAGGAAGAACTGTGCTTTAGTGGCAATAGGCAAGCAATCCGCCTTTCTCCTGGAGGCAGGGTGACTTCAGGTAGGAGGTCCTGGTTGGAAGGCGAAGCCTAGTGTTTTTTTTCAGTGCCAATCAGAGTAGGGAATGAGTGCGACTTCCACGGCATGTTGGAACCTGCTAGAACCGTGCCCGTGAACCTGTGGTAGTGCTGGGGAAATCAAGCTGTCCCAAGAAAGAGTGTACTGTTTTGCCCATCACTCGGCATACACAGTGTGAGTACGAAGGCCTACGGGCCTGGATGTTGTTTAGAAGAGCCAGGGGAGCCTGGGGGTACTCAGTGTTCTTGCAGGGAATAGGGTTTCCAGGCGAGGCACCTAGGTGTCCCGCAAAGCGTACTGGCGTTCAAATGCTGCAGAGCAGCGGCTACCGCCTCATGGAAACTGCTGCACGCCTCCGCTTCTGCAGAGCAATTCAGGGCCTTACCTCGAGGCAAGTCCTCACGTTGAGTGTCCCGTGAGCGACACCGCATGGTAGGATGCTGTCTTTCTCCTTGAGTAGAGAGACTTCAGGTACGAGGTCCTCTAAGAATTCTAAGCAGAGTGTTTTCTCATGGCAGCTCAAACGAGGGCAATGTCGAAGACTTCCAGGCCATGTTGGACTGCCTAGAAATGTGGTTCTGATGTTGTTCGAGGGCTCTGGAAATGTAGTACGCCTGAAGTAACGTGCAGTGTGTTGCCCATCACTCGGCAGACACAGAGGGCCTCCGAGGGACCTATGGGCCTCGATGTTGCTCAGTAAGCCCACAGGGGTGTGGAGGTACTCAGTGATCTTGGAACGAAAATGATGCTCACCCGAGGGGCCTAGGAGTTCTCAAAGGGTACCTTCTTTAAAATAAAGCAGAACAGCGACTAAGAGCTCATGGGAAGAGCTGCCTGCCTCCCGTTCTGCATGGCTACTCGGGGCCTTACCTCGAGGCAAGGACTCACGTTGAGATTCCCTTTAGCTCTAGAGCATGGCTAGATGAGCCCCACCCCGGCCATGGAAGCACCCTGTGTAGCCAGAGAAAACCCATTTTCTTCCCAGACCCATGCCTACGGCGTCCAGAGGCCTGACAACAGCAGAGAATTTCAGGGAGCTTCCAGGGAGCATGAATGGGGCTTTCCAAATGGAAAAGCAAGGCTAGTACCATCCCGCCCCCATTTCCATGGGCACACGCAGCATACATCCCTGTGGTTTCTGACAAGTCAAAAGAGACACAGAGCACACACTTCGTCCTTCCCTGAATCAACTCCTCGAGGCAGGGTGTTCTGCATGTAGTGAACGGCCTCAACCAAGGCGCGCCCTAGCTAGACCTCTGGGCCCGTGCCTCTTCAGAAGCCTGCAGTGCTACAGGAAAAACTGTGCTTTAGTGGCAATAGGAACGCAAGCCGACTTTCTCCTGGAGGCAGGGTGACTTCAGGTAGGAGGTCCTGGTTGGAAGGCGAAGCCTAGTGTTTTTTTTTCAGTGCCAATCAGAGTAGGGAATGAGTGCGACTTCCACGGCATGTTGGAACCTGCTAGAACCGTGCCCGTGAACCTGTGGTAGTGCTGGGGAAATCAAGCTGTCCCAAGAAAGAGTGTACTGTTTTGCCCATCACTCGGCATACACAGTGTGAGTACGAAGGCCTACGGGCCTGGATGTTGTTTAGAAGAGCCAGGGGAGCCTGGGGGTACTCAGTGTTCTTGCAGGGAATAGGGTTTCCAGGCGAGGCACCTAGGTGTCCCGCAAAGCGTACTGGCGTTCAAATGCTGCAGAGCAGCGACTACGGCCTCATGGAAACTGCTGCACGCCTCCGCTTCTGCAGAGCAATTCAGGGCCTTACCTCGAGGCAAGTCCTCACGTTGAGTGTCCCGTGAGCGACCCCGCATGGTAGGATGCTGACTTTCTCCTTGAGTAGAGAGACTTCAGGTACGAGGTCCTCTAAGAATTCTAAGCAGAGTGTTTTCTCATGGCAGCTCAAACGAGGGCAATGTCGAAGACTTCCAGGCCATGTTGGACTGCCTAGAAATGTGGTTCTGCTGTTGTTCGAGGGCTCTGGAAATGTAGCACGCCTGAAGTAACGTGCAGTGTGTTGCCCATCACTCGGCAGACACAGAGGGCCTCCGAGGAACCTATGGGCCTCGATGTTGCTCAGTAGGCCCACAGGGGTGTGGGGGTACTCAGTGATCTTGGAACGAAAATGATGCTCACCCGAGGGGCCTAGGAGTTCTCAAAGGGTACCTTCTTTAAAATAAAGCAGAACAGCGACTAAGAGCTCATGGGAAGAGCTGCCTGCCTCCCGTTCTGCATGGCTACTCGGGGCCTTACCTCGAGGCAAGGACTCACGTTGAGATTCCCTTTAGCTCTAGAGCATGGCTAGATGAGCCCCACCCCGGCCATGGAAGCACCCTGTGTAGCCAGAGAAAACCCATTTTCTTCCCAGACCCATGCCTACGGCGTCCAGAGGCCTGACAACAGCAGAGAATTTCAGGGAGCTTCCAGGGAGCATGAATGGGGCTTTCCAAATGGAAAAGCAAGGCTAGTACCATCCCGCCCCCATTTCCATGGGCACACGCAGCATACATCCCTGTGGTTTCTGACAAGTCAAAAGAGACACAGAGCACACACTTCGTCCTTCCCTGAATCAACTCCTCGAGGCAGGGTGTTCTGCATGTAGTGAACGGCCTCAACCAAGGCGCGCCCTAGCTAGACCTCTGGGCCCGTGCCTCTTCAGAAGCCTGCAGTGCTACAGGAAAAACTGTGCTGTAGTGGCAATAGGAACGCAAGCCGACTTTCTCCTGGAGGCAGGGTGACTTCAGGTAGGAGGTCCTGGTTGGAAGGCGAAGCCTAGTGTTTTTTTTTCAGTGCCAATCAGAGTAGGGAATGAGTGCGACTTCCACGGCATGTTGGAACCTGCTAGAACCGTGCCCGTGAACCTGTGGTAGTGCTGGGGAAATCAAGCTGTCCCAAGAAAGAGTGTACTGTTTTGCCCATCACTCGGCATACACAGTGTGAGTACGAAGGCCTACGGGCCTGGATGTTGTTTAGAAGAGCCAGGGGAGCCTGGGGGTACTCAGTGTTCTTGCAGGGAATAGGGTTTCCAGGCGAGGCACCTAGGTGTCCCGCAAAGCGTACTGGCGTTCAAATGCTGCAGAGCAGCGACTACGGCCTCATGGAAACTGCTGCACGCCTCCGCTTCTGCAGAGCAATTCAGGGCCTTACCTCGAGGCAAGTCCTCACGTTGAGTGTCCCGTGAGCGACACCGCATGGTAGGATGCTGACTTTCTCCTTGAGTAGAGAGACTTCAGGTACGAGGTCCTCTAAGAATTCTAAGCAGAGTGTTTTCTCATGGCAGCTCAAACGAGGGCAATGTCGAAGACTTCCAGGCCATGTTGGACTGCCTAGAAATGTGGTTCTGCTGTTGTTCGAGGGCTCTGGAAATGTAGCACGCCTGAAGTAACGTGCAGTGTGTTGCCCATCACTCGGCAGACACAGAGGGCCTCCGAGGAACCTATGGGCCTCGATGTTGCTCAGTAGGCCCACAGGGGTGTGGAGGTACTCAGTGATCTTGGAACGAAAATGATGCTCACCCGAGGGGCCTAGGAGTTCTCAAAGGGTACCTTCTTTAAAATAAAGCAGAACAGCGACTAAGAGCTCATGGGAAGAGCTGCCTGCCTCCCGTTCTGCATGGCTACTCGGGGCCTTACCTCGACGCAAGGAATCACGTTGAGATTCCCTTTAGTTCTAGAGCATTACAAGAAGAGAGCCACCCCGGCCATGGAAGCACCCTGTGTAGCCAGAGAAAACCCATTTTCTTCCCAGACCCATGCCTACAGCGGCCAGAGGCCAGTCAACAGCAGAGAATTTCAGGGAGCTTCCAGGGAGCATGAATGGGGCTTTCCAAATGGAAAAGCAAGGCTAGTACCATCCCGCCCCCATTTCCATGGGCACACGCAGCATACATCCCTGTGGTTTCTGACAAGTCAAAAGAGACACAGAGCACACACTGGTTCCTTCCCTGAATCAACTTCTCGAGGCAGAGTGTTCTGCATCTAGTGAACGGCCTCAACCAAGGCACGCCCTAGCTAGGCCTCTGGGCCCGGGCCTCTTCAGAAGCCTGCAGTGCTACAGGAAGAACTGTGCTTTAGTGGCAATAGGCAAGCAATCCGCCTTTCTCCTGGAGGCAGGGTGACTTCAGGTAGGAGGTCCTGGTTGGAAGGCGAAGCCTAGTGTTTTTTTTCAGTGCCAATCAGAGTAGGGAATGAGTGCGACTTCCACGGCATGTTGGAACCTGCTAGAACCGTGCCCGTGAACCTGTGGTAGTGCTGGGGAAATCAAGCTGTCCCAAGAAAGAGTGTACTGTTTTGCCCATCACTCGGCATACACAGTGTGAGTACGAAGGCCTACGGGCCTGGATGTTGTTTAGAAGAGCCAGGGGAGCCTGGGGGTACTCAGTGTTCTTGCAGGGAATAGGGTTTCCAGGCGAGGCACCTAGGTGTCCCGCAAAGCGTACTGGCGTTCAAATGCTGCAGAGCAGCGGCTACCGCCTCATGGAAACTGCTGCACGCCTCCGCTTCTGCAGAGCAATTCAGGGCCTTACCTCGAGGCAAGTCCTCACGTTGAGTGTCCCGTGAGCGACACCGCATGGTAGGATGCTGTCTTTCTCCTTGAGTAGAGAGACTTCAGGTACGAGGTCCTCTAAGAATTCTAAGCAGAGTGTTTTCTCATGGCAGCTCAAACGAGGGCAATGTCGAAGACTTCCAGGCCATGTTGGACTGCCTAGAAATGTGGTTCTGATGTTGTTCGAGGGCTCTGGAAATGTAGTACGCCTGAAGTAACGTGCAGTGTGTTGCCCATCACTCGGCAGACACAGAGGGCCTCCGAGGGACCTATGGGCCTCGATGTTGCTCAGTAAGCCCACAGGGGTGTGGAGGTACTCAGTGATCTTGGAACGAAAATGATGCTCACCCGAGGGGCCTAGGAGTTCTCAAAGGGTACCTTCTTTAAAATAAAGCAGAACAGCGACTAAGAGCTCATGGGAAGAGCTGCCTGCCTCCCGTTCTGCATGGCTACTCGGGGCCTTACCTCGAGGCAAGGACTCACGTTGAGATTCCCTTTAGCTCTAGAGCAAGGCTAGATGAGCCCCACCCCGGCCATGGAAGCACCCTGTGTAGCCAGAGAAAACCCATTTTCTTCCCAGACCCATGCCTACGGCGTCCAGAGGCCTGACAACAGCAGAGAATTTCAGGGAGCTTCCAGGGAGCATGAATGGGGCTTTCCAAATGGAAAAGCAAGGCTAGTACCATCCCGCCCCCATTTCCATGGGCACACGCAGCATACATCCCTGTGGTTTCTGACAAGTCAAAAGAGACACAGAGCACACACTTCGTCCTTCCCTGAATCAACTCCTCGAGGCAGGGTGTTCTGCATGTAGTGAACGGCCTCAACCAAGGCGCGCCCTAGCTAGACCTCTGGGCCCGTGCCTCTTCAGAAGCCTGCAGTGCTACAGGAAAAACTGTGCTTTAGTGGCAATAGGAACGCAAGCCGACTTTCTCCTGGAGGCAGGGTGACTTCAGGTAGGAGGTCCTGGTTGGAAGGCGAAGCCTAGTGTTTTTTTTTCAGTGCCAATCAGAGTAGGGAATGAGTGCGACTTCCACGGCATGTTGGAACCTGCTAGAACCGTGCCCGTGAACCTGTGGTAGTGCTGGGGAAATCAAGCTGTCCCAAGAAAGAGTGTACTGTTTTGCCCATCACTCGGCATACACAGTGTGAGTACGAAGGCCTACGGGCCTGGATGTTGTTTAGAAGAGCCAGGGGAGCCTGGGGGTACTCAGTGTTCTTGCAGGGAATAGGGTTTCCAGGCGAGGCACCTAGGTGTCCCGCAAAGCGTACTGGCGTTCAAATGCTGCAGAGCAGCGACTACGGCCTCATGGAAACTGCTGCACGCCTCCGCTTCTGCAGAGCAATTCAGGGCCTTACCTCGAGGCAAGTCCTCACGTTGAGTGTCCCGTGAGCGACCCCGCATGGTAGGATGCTGACTTTCTCCTTGAGTAGAGAGACTTCAGGTACGAGGTCCTCTAAGAATTCTAAGCAGAGTGTTTTCTCATGGCAGCTCAAACGAGGGCAATGTCGAAGACTTCCAGGCCATGTTGGACTGCCTAGAAATGTGGTTCTGCTGTTGTTCGAGGGCTCTGGAAATGTAGCACGCCTGAAGTAACGTGCAGTGTGTTGCCCATCACTCGGCAGACACAGAGGGCCTCCGAGGAACCTATGGGCCTCGATGTTGCTCAGTAGGCCCACAGGGGTGTGGGGGTACTCAGTGATCTTGGAACGAAAATGATGCTCACCCGAGGGGCCTAGGAGTTCTCAAAGGGTACCTTCTTTAAAATAAAGCAGAACAGCGACTAAGAGCTCATGGGAAGAGCTGCCTGCCTCCCGTTCTGCATGGCTACTCGGGGCCTTACCTCGAGGCAAGGACTCACGTTGAGATTCCCTTTAGCTCTAGAGCATGGCTAGATGAGCCCCACCCCGGCCATGGAAGCACCTTGTGTAGCCAGAGAAAACCCATTTTCTTCCCAGACCCATGCCTACGGCGTCCAGAGGCCTGACAACAGCAGAGAATTTCAGGGAGCTTCCAGGGAGCATGAATGGGGCTTTCCAAATGGAAAAGCAAGGCTAGTACCATCCCGCCCCCATTTCCATGGGCACACGCAGCATACATCCCTGTGGTTTCTGACAAGTCAAAAGAGACACAGAGCACACACTTCGTCCTTCCCTGAATCAACTCCTCGAGGCAGGGTGTTCTGCATGTAGTGAACGGCCTCAACCAAGGCGCGCCCTAGCTAGACCTCTGGGCCCGTGCCTCTTCAGAAGCCTGCAGTGCTACAGGAAAAACTGTGCTGTAGTGGCAATAGGAACGCAAGCCGACTTTCTCCTGGAGGCAGGGTGACTTCAGGTAGGAGGTCCTGGTTGGAAGGCGAAGCCTAGTGTTTTTTTTTCAGTGCCAATCAGAGTAGGGAATGAGTGCGACTTCCACGGCATGTTGGAACCTGCTAGAACCGTGCCCGTGAACCTGTGGTAGTGCTGGGGAAATCAAGCTGTCCCAAGAAAGAGTGTACTGTTTTGCCCATCACTCGGCATACACAGTGTGAGTACGAAGGCCTACGGGCCTGGATGTTGTTTAGAAGAGCCAGGGGAGCCTGGGGGTACTCAGTGTTCTTGCAGGGAATAGGGTTTCCAGGCGAGGCACCTAGGTGTCCCGCAAAGCGTACTGGCGTTCAAATGCTGCAGAGCAGCGACTACGGCCTCATGGAAACTGCTGCACGCCTCCGCTTCTGCAGAGCAATTCAGGGCCTTACCTCGAGGCAAGTCCTCACGTTGAGTGTCCCGTGAGCGACCCCGCATGGTAGGATGCTGACTTTCTCCTTGAGTAGAGAGACTTCAGGTACGAGGTCCTCTAAGAATTCTAAGCAGAGTGTTTTCTCATGGCAGCTCAAACGAGGGCAATGTCGAAGACTTCCAGGCCATGTTGGACTGCCTAGAAATGTGGTTCTGCTGTTGTTCGAGGGCTCTGGAAATGTAGCACGCCTGAAGTAACGTGCAGTGTGTTGCCCATCACTCGGCAGACACAGAGGGCCTCCGAGGAACCTATGGGCCTCGATGTTGCTCAGTAGGCCCACAGGGGTGTGGAGGTACTCAGTGATCTTGGAACGAAAATGATGCTCACCCGAGGGGCCTAGGAGTTCTCAAAGGGTACCTTCTTTAAAATAAAGCAGAACAGCGACTAAGAGCTCATGGGAAGAGCTGCCTGCCTCCCGTTCTGCATGGCTACTCGGGGCCTTACCTCGACGCAAGGAATCACGTTGAGATTCCCTTTAGTTCTAGAGCATTACAAGAAGAGAGCCACCCCGGCCATGGAAGCACCCTGTGTAGCCAGAGAAAACCCATTTTCTTCCCAGACCCATGCCTACAGCGGCCAGAGGCCAGTCAACAGCAGAGAATTTCAGGGAGCTTCCAGGGAGCATGAATGGGGCTTTCCAAATGGAAAAGCAAGGCTAGTACCATCCCGCCCCCATTTCCATGGGCACACGCAGCATACATCCCTGTGGTTTCTGAGAAGTCAAAAGAGACACAGAGCACACACTGGTTCCTTCCCTGAATCAACTTCTCGAGGCAGAGTGTTCTGCATCTAGTGAACGGCCTCAACCAAGGCACGCCCTAGCTAGGCCTCTGGGCCCGGGCCTCTTCAGAAGCCTGCAGTGCTACAGGAAGAACTGTGCTTTAGTGGCAATAGGCAAGCAATCCGCCTTTCTCCTGGAGGCAGGGTGACTTCAGGTAGGAGGTCCTGGTTGGAAGGCGAAGCCTAGTGTTTTTTTTCAGTGCCAATCAGAGTAGGGAATGAGTGCGACTTCCACGGCATGTTGGAACCTGCTAGAACCGTGCCCGTGAACCTGTGGTAGTGCTGGGGAAATCAAGCTGTCCCAAGAAAGAGTGTACTGTTTTGCCCATCACTCGGCATACACAGTGTGAGTACGAAGGCCTACGGGCCTGGATGTTGTTTAGAAGAGCCAGGGGAGCCTGGGGGTACTCAGTGTTCTTGCAGGGAATAGGGTTTCCAGGCGAGGCACCTAGGTGTCCCGCAAAGCGTACTGGCGTTCAAATGCTGCAGAGCAGCGGCTACCGCCTCATGGAAACTGCTGCACGCCTCCGCTTCTGCAGAGCAATTCAGGGCCTTACCTCGAGGCAAGTCCTCACGTTGAGTGTCCCGTGAGCGACACCGCATGGTAGGATGCTGTCTTTCTCCTTGAGTAGAGAGACTTCAGGTACGAGGTCCTCTAAGAATTCTAAGCAGAGTGTTTTCTCATGGCAGCTCAAACGAGGGCAATGTCGAAGACTTCCAGGCCATGTTGGACTGCCTAGAAATGTGGTTCTGATGTTGTTCGAGGGCTCTGGAAATGTAGTACGCCTGAAGTAACGTGCAGTGTGTTGCCCATCACTCGGCAGACACAGAGGGCCTCCGAGGGACCTATGGGCCTCGATGTTGCTCAGTAAGCCCACAGGGGTGTGGAGGTACTCAGTGATCTTGGAACGAAAATGATGCTCACCCGAGGGGCCTAGGAGTTCTCAAAGGGTACCTTCTTTAAAATAAAGCAGAACAGCGACTAAGAGCTCATGGGAAGAGCTGCCTGCCTCCCGTTCTGCATGGCTACTCGGGGCCTTACCTCGAGGCAAGGACTCACGTTGAGATTCCCTTTAGCTCTAGAGCATGGCTAGATGAGCCCCACCCCGGCCATGGAAGCACCCTGTGTAGCCAGAGAAAACCCATTTTCTTCCCAGACCCATGCCTACGGCGTCCAGAGGCCTGACAACAGCAGAGAATTTCAGGGAGCTTCCAGGGAGCATGAATGGGGCTTTCCAAATGGAAAAGCAAGGCTAGTACCATCCCGCCCCCATTTCCATGGGCACACGCAGCATACATCCCTGTGGTTTCTGACAAGTCAAAAGAGACACAGAGCACACACTTCGTCCTTCCCTGAATCAACTCCTCGAGGCAGGGTGTTCTGCATGTAGTGAACGGCCTCAACCAAGGCGCGCCCTAGCTAGACCTCTGGGCCCGTGCCTCTTCAGAAGCCTGCAGTGCTACAGGAAAAACTGTGCTTTAGTGGCAATAGGAACGCAAGCCGACTTTCTCCTGGAGGCAGGGTGACTTCAGGTAGGAGGTCCTGGTTGGAAGGCGAAGCCTAGTGTTTTTTTTTCAGTGCCAATCAGAGTAGGGAATGAGTGCGACTTCCACGGCATGTTGGAACCTGCTAGAACCGTGCCCGTGAACCTGTGGTAGTGCTGGGGAAATCAAGCTGTCCCAAGAAAGAGTGTACTGTTTTGCCCATCACTCGGCATACACAGTGTGAGTACGAAGGCCTACGGGCCTGGATGTTGTTTAGAAGAGCCAGGGGAGCCTGGGGGTACTCAGTGTTCTTGCAGGGAATAGGGTTTCCAGGCGAGGCACCTAGGTGTCCCGCAAAGCGTACTGGCGTTCAAATGCTGCAGAGCAGCGACTACGGCCTCATGGAAACTGCTGCACGCCTCCGCTTCTGCAGAGCAATTCAGGGCCTTACCTCGAGGCAAGTCCTCACGTTGAGTGTCCCGTGAGCGACCCCGCATGGTAGGATGCTGACTTTCTCCTTGAGCAGAGAGACTTCAGGTACGAGGTCCTCTAAGAATTCTAAGCAGAGTGTTTTCTCATGGCAGCTCAAACGAGGGCAATGTCGAAGACTTCCAGGCCATGTTGGACTGCCTAGAAATGTGGTTCTGCTGTTGTTCGAGGGCTCTGGAAATGTAGCACGCCTGAAGTAACGTGCAGTGTGTTGCCCATCACTCGGCAGACACAGAGGGCCTCCGAGGAACCTATGGGCCTCGATGTTGCTCAGTAGGCCCACAGGGGTGTGGGGGTACTCAGTGATCTTGGAACGAAAATGATGCTCACCCGAGGGGCCTAGGAGTTCTCAAAGGGTACCTTCTTTAAAATAAAGCAGAACAGCGACTAAGAGCTCATGGGAAGAGCTGCCTGCCTCCCGTTCTGCATGGCTACTCGGGGCCTTACCTCGAGGCAAGGACTCACGTTGAGATTCCCTTTAGCTCTAGAGCATGGCTAGATGAGCCCCACCCCGGCCATGGAAGCACCCTGTGTAGCCAGAGAAAACCCATTTTCTTCCCAGACCCATGCCTATGGCGTCCAGAGGCCTGACAACAGCAGAGAATTTCAGGGAGCTTCCAGGGAGCATGAATGGGGCTTTCCAAATGGAAAAGCAAGGCTAGTACCATCCCGCCCCCATTTCCATGGGCACACGCAGCATACATCCCTGTGGTTTCTGACAAGTCAAAAGAGACACAGAGCACACACTTCGTCCTTCCCTGAATCAACTCCTCGAGGCAGGGTGTTCTGCATGTAGTGAACGGCCTCAACCAAGGCGCGCCCTAGCTAGACCTCTGGGCCCGTGCCTCTTCAGAAGCCTGCAGTGCTACAGGAAAAACTGTGCTGTAGTGGCAATAGGAACGCAAGCCGACTTTCTCCTGGAGGCAGGGTGACTTCAGGTAGGAGGTCCTGGTTGGAAGGCGAAGCCTAGTGTTTTTTTTTCAGTGCCAATCAGAGTAGGGAATGAGTGCGACTTCCACGGCATGTTGGAACCTGCTAGAACCGTGCCCGTGAACCTGTGGTAGTGCTGGGGAAATCAAGCTGTCCCAAGAAAGAGTGTACTGTTTTGCCCATCACTCGGCATACACAGTGTGAGTACGAAGGCCTACGGGCCTGGATGTTGTTTAGAAGAGCCAGGGGAGCCTGGGGGTACTCAGTGTTCTTGCAGGGAATAGGGTTTCCAGGCGAGGCACCTAGGTGTCCCGCAAAGCGTACTGGCGTTCAAATGCTGCAGAGCAGCGACTACGGCCTCATGGAAACTGCTGCACGCCTCCGCTTCTGCAGAGCAATTCAGGGCCTTACCTCGAGGCAAGTCCTCACGTTGAGTGTCCCGTGAGCGACCCCGCATGGTAGGATGCTGACTTTCTCCTTGAGTAGAGAGACTTCAGGTACGAGGTCCTCTAAGAATTCTAAGCAGAGTGTTTTCTCATGGCAGCTCAAACGAGGGCAATGTCGAAGACTTCCAGGCCATGTTGGACTGCCTAGAAATGTGGTTCTGCTGTTGTTCGAGGGCTCTGGAAATGTAGCACGCCTGAAGTAACGTGCAGTGTGTTGCCCATCACTCGGCAGACACAGAGGGCCTCCGAGGAACCTATGGGCCTCGATGTTGCTCAGTAGGCCCACAGGGGTGTGGAGGTACTCAGTGATCTTGGAACGAAAATGATGCTCACCCGAGGGGCCTAGGAGTTCTCAAAGGGTACCTTCTTTAAAATAAAGCAGAACAGCGACTAAGAGCTCATGGGAAGAGCTGCCTGCCTCCCGTTCTGCATGGCTACTCGGGGCCTTACCTCGACGCAAGGAATCACGTTGAGATTCCCTTTAGTTCTAGAGCATTACAAGAAGAGAGCCACCCCGGCCATGGAAGCACCCTGTGTAGCCAGAGAAAACCCATTTTCTTCCCAGACCCATGCCTACAGCGGCCAGAGGCCAGTCAACAGCAGAGAATTTCAGGGAGCTTCCAGGGAGCATGAATGGGGCTTTCCAAATGGAAAAGCAAGGCTAGTACCATCCCGCCCCCATTTCCATGGGCACACGCAGCATACATCCCTGTGGTTTCTGACAAGTCAAAAGAGACACAGAGCACACACTGGTTCCTTCCCTGAATCAACTTCTCGAGGCAGAGTGTTCTGCATCTAGTGAACGGCCTCAACCAAGGCACGCCCTAGCTAGGCCTCTGGGCCCGGGCCTCTTCAGAAGCCTGCAGTGCTACAGGAAGAACTGTGCTTTAGTGGCAATAGGCAAGCAATCCGCCTTTCTCCTGGAGGCAGGGTGACTTCAGGTAGGAGGTCCTGGTTGGAAGGCGAAGCCTAGTGTTTTTTTTCAGTGCCAATCAGAGTAGGGAATGAGTGCGACTTCCACGGCATGTTGGAACCTGCTAGAACCGTGCCCGTGAACCTGTGGTAGTGCTGGGGAAATCAAGCTGTCCCAAGAAAGAGTGTACTGTTTTGCCCATCACTCGGCATACACAGTGTGAGTACGAAGGCCTACGGGCCTGGATGTTGTTTAGAAGAGCCAGGGGAGCCTGGGGGTACTCAGTGTTCTTGCAGGGAATAGGGTTTCCAGGCGAGGCACCTAGGTGTCCCGCAAAGCGTACTGGCGTTCAAATGCTGCAGAGCAGCGGCTACCGCCTCATGGAAACTGCTGCACGCCTCCGCTTCTGCAGAGCAATTCAGGGCCTTACCTCGAGGCAAGTCCTCACGTTGAGTGTCCCGTGAGCGACACCGCATGGTAGGATGCTGTCTTTCTCCTTGAGTAGAGAGACTTAAGGTACGAGGTCCTCTAAGAATTCTAAGCAGAGTGTTTTCTCATGGCAGCTCAAACGAGGGCAATGTCGAAGACTTCCAGGCCATGTTGGACTGCCTAGAAATGTGGTTCTGCTGTTGTTCGAGGGCTCTTGAAATGTAGCACGCCTGAAGTAACGTGCAGTGTGTTGCCCATCACTCGGCAGACACAGAGGGCCTCCGAGGAACCTATGGGCCTCGATGTTGCTCAGTAGGCCCACAGGGGTGTGGGGGTACTCAGTGATCTTGGAACGAAAATGATGCTCACCCGAGGGGCCTAGGAGTTCTCAAAGGGTACCTTCTTTAAAATAAAGCAGAACAGCGACTAAGAGCTCATGGGAAGAGCTGCCTGCCTCCCGTTCTGCATGGCTACTCGGGGCCTTACCTCGAGGCAAGGACTCACGTTGAGATTCCCTTTAGCTCTAGAGCATGGCTAGATGAGCCCCACCCCGGCCATGGAAGCACCCTGTGTAGCCAGAGAAAACCCATTTTCTTCCCAGACCCATGCCTACGGCGTCCAGAGGCCTGACAACAGCAGAGAATTTCAGGGAGCTTCCAGGGAGCATGAATGGGGCTTTCCAAATGGAAAAGCAAGGCTAGTACCATCCCGCCCCCATTTCCATGGGCACACGCAGCATACATCCCTGTGGTTTCTGACAAGTCAAAAGAGACACAGAGCACACACTTCGTCCTTCCCTGAATCAACTCCTCGAGGCAGGGTGTTCTGCATGTAGTGAACGGCCTCAACCAAGGCGCGCCCTAGCTAGACCTCTGGGCCCGTGCCTCTTCAGAAGCCTGCAGTGCTACAGGAAAAACTGTGCTTTAGTGGCAATAGGAACGCAAGCCGACTTTCTCCTGGAGGCAGGGTGACTTCAGGTAGGAGGTCCTGGTTGGAAGGCGAAGCCTAGTGTTTTTTTTTCAGTGCCAATCAGAGTAGGGAATGAGTGCGACTTCCACGGCATGTTGGAACCTGCTAGAACCGTGCCCGTGAACCTGTGGTAGTGCTGGGGAAATCAAGCTGTCCCAAGAAAGAGTGTACTGTTTTGCCCATCACTCGGCATACACAGTGTGAGTACGAAGGCCTACGGGCCTGGATGTTGTTTAGAAGAGCCAGGGGAGCCTGGGGGTACTCAGTGTTCTTGCAGGGAATAGGGTTTCCAGGCGAGGCACCTAGGTGTCCCGCAAAGCGTACTGGCGTTCAAATGCTGCAGAGCAGCGACTACGGCCTCATGGAAACTGCTGCACGCCTCCGCTTCTGCAGAGCAATTCAGGGCCTTACCTCGAGGCAAGTCCTCACGTTGAGTGTCCCGTGAGCGACCCCGCATGGTAGGATGCTGACTTTCTCCTTGAGTAGAGAGACTTCAGGTACGAGGTCCTCTAAGAATTCTAAGCAGAGTGTTTTCTCATGGCAGCTCAAACGAGGGCAATGTCGAAGACTTCCAGGCCATGTTGGACTGCCTAGAAATGTGGTTCTGCTGTTGTTCGAGGGCTCTGGAAATGTAGCACGCCTGAAGTAACGTGCAGTGTGTTGCCCATCACTCGGCAGACACAGAGGGCCTCCGAGGAACCTATGGGCCTCGATGTTGCTCAGTAGGCCCACAGGGGTGTGGGGGTACTCAGTGATCTTGGAACGAAAATGATGCTCACCCGAGGGGCCTAGGAGTTCTCAAAGGGTACCTTCTTTAAAATAAAGCAGAACAGCGACTAAGAGCTCATGGGAAGAGCTGCCTGCCTCCCGTTCTGCATGGCTACTCGGGGCCTTACCTCGAGGCAAGGACTCACGTTGAGATTCCCTTTAGCTCTAGAGCATGGCTAGATGAGCCCCACCCCGGCCATGGAAGCACCCTGTGTAGCCAGAGAAAACCCATTTTCTTCCCAGACCCATGCCTACGGCGTCCAGAGGCCTGACAACAGCAGAGAATTTCAGGGAGCTTCCAGGGAGCATGAATGGGGCTTTCCAAATGGAAAAGCAAGGCTAGTACCATCCCGCCCCCATTTCCATGGGCACACGCAGCATACATCCCTGTGGTTTCTGACAAGTCAAAAGAGACACAGAGCACACACTTCGTCCTTCCCTGAATCAACTCCTCGAGGCAGGGTGTTCTGCATGTAGTGAACGGCCTCAACCAAGGCGCGCCCTAGCTAGACCTCTGGGCCCGTGCCTCTTCAGAAGCCTGCAGTGCTACAGGAAAAACTGTGCTGTAGTGGCAATAGGAACGCAAGCCGACTTTCTCCTGGAGGCAGGGTGACTTCAGGTAGGAGGTCCTGGTTGGAAGGCGAAGCCTAGTGTTTTTTTTTCAGTGCCAATCAGAGTAGGGAATGAGTGCGACTTCCACGGCATGTTGGAACCTGCTAGAACCGTGCCCGTGAACCTGTGGTAGTGCTGGGGAAATCAAGCTGTCCCAAGAAAGAGTGTACTGTTTTGCCCATCACTCGGCATACACAGTGTGAGTACGAAGGCCTACGGGCCTGGATGTTGTTTAGAAGAGCCAGGGGAGCCTGGGGGTACTCAGTGTTCTTGCAGGGAATAGGGTTTCCAGGTGAGGCACCTAGGTGTCCCGCAAAGCGTACTGGCGTTCAAATGCTGCAGAGCAGCGACTACGGCCTCATGGAAACTGCTGCACGCCTCCGCTTCTGCAGAGCAATTCAGGGCCTTACCTCGAGGCAAGTCCTCACGTTGAGTGTCCCGTGAGCGACCCCGCATGGTAGGATGCTGACTTTCTCCTTGAGTAGAGAGACTTCAGGTACGAGGTCCTCTAAGAATTCTAAGCAGAGTGTTTTCTCATGGCAGCTCAAACGAGGGCAATGTCGAAGACTTCCAGGCCATGTTGGACTGCCTAGAAATGTGGTTCTGCTGTTGTTCGAGGGCTCTGGAAATGTAGCACGCCTGAAGTAACGTGCAGTGTGTTGCCCATCACTCGGCAGACACAGAGGGCCTCCGAGGAACCTATGGGCCTCGATGTTGCTCAGTAGGCCCACAGGGGTGTGGAGGTACTCAGTGATCTTGGAACGAAAATGATGCTCACCCGAGGGGCCTAGGAGTTCTCAAAGGGTACCTTCTTTAAAATAAAGCAGAACAGCGACTAAGAGCTCATGGGAAGAGCTGCCTGCCTCCCGTTCTGCATGGCTACTCGGGGCCTTACCTCGACGCAAGGAATCACGTTGAGATTCCCTTTAGTTCTAGAGCATTACAAGAAGAGAGCCACCCCGGCCATGGAAGCACCCTGTGTAGCCAGAGAAAACCCATTTTCTTCCCAGACCCATGCCTACAGCGGCCAGAGGCCAGTCAACAGCAGAGAATTTCAGGGAGCTTCCAGGGAGCATGAATGGGGCTTTCCAAATGGAAAAGCAAGGCTAGTACCATCCCGCCCCCATTTCCATGGGCACACGCAGCATACATCCCTGTGGTTTCTGACAAGTCAAAAGAGACACAGAGCACACACTGGTTCCTTCCCTGAATCAACTTCTCGAGGCAGAGTGTTCTGCATCTAGTGAACGGCCTCAACCAAGGCACGCCCTAGCTAGGCCTCTGGGCCCGGGCCTCTTCAGAAGCCTGCAGTGCTACAGGAAGAACTGTGCTTTAGTGGCAATAGGCAAGCAATCCGCCTTTCTCCTGGAGGCAGGGTGACTTCAGGTAGGAGGTCCTGGTTGGAAGGCGAAGCCTAGTGTTTTTTTTCAGTGCCAATCAGAGTAGGGAATGAGTGCGACTTCCACGGCATGTTGGAACCTGCTAGAACCGTGCCCGTGAACCTGTGGTAGTGCTGGGGAAATCAAGCTGTCCCAAGAAAGAGTGTACTGTTTTGCCCATCACTCGGCATACACAGTGTGAGTACGAAGGCCTACGGGCCTGGATGTTGTTTAGAAGAGCCAGGGGAGCCTGGGGGTACTCAGTGTTCTTGCAGGGAATAGGGTTTCCAGGCGAGGCACCTAGGTGTCCCGCAAAGCGTACTGGCGTTCAAATGCTGCAGAGCAGCGGCTACCGCCTCATGGAAACTGCTGCACGCCTCCGCTTCTGCAGAGCAATTCAGGGCCTTACCTCGAGGCAAGTCCTCACGTTGAGTGTCCCGTGAGCGACACCGCATGGTAGGATGCTGTCTTTCTCCTTGAGTAGAGAGACTTAAGGTACGAGGTCCTCTAAGAATTCTAAGCAGAGTGTTTTCTCATGGCAGCTCAAACGAGGGCAATGTCGAAGACTTCCAGGCCATGTTGGACTGCCTAGAAATGTGGTTCTGATGTTGTTCGAGGGCTCTGGAAATGTAGTACGCCTGAAGTAACGTGCAGTGTGTTGCCCATCACTCGGCAGACACAGAGGGCCTCCGAGGGACCTATGGGCCTCGATGTTGCTCAGTAAGCCCACAGGGGTGTGGAGGTACTCAGTGATCTTGGAACGAAAATGATGCTCACCCGAGGGGCCTAGGAGTTCTCAAAGGGTACCTTCTTTAAAATAAAGCAGAACAGCGACTAAGAGCTCATGGGAAGAGCTGCCTGCCTCCCGTTCTGCATGGCTACTCGGGGCCTTACCTCGAGGCAAGGACTCACGTTGAGATTCCCTT
The DNA here is from genome assembly GCF_028564815.1 of Eubalaena glacialis. Lineage (NCBI taxonomy): Eukaryota > Metazoa > Chordata > Mammalia > Artiodactyla > Balaenidae > Eubalaena > Eubalaena glacialis. The sequence goes on from NC_083716.1 coordinate 100,736,314, forward strand.
TAGCTCTAGAGCAAGGCTAGATGAGCCCCACCCCGGCCATGGAAGCACCCTGTGTAGCCAGAGAAAACCCATTTTCTTCCCAGACCCATGCCTACGGCGTCCAGAGGCCTGACAACAGCAGAGAATTTCAGGGAGCTTCCAGGGAGCATGAATGGGGCTTTCCAAATGGAAAAGCAAGGCTAGTACCATCCCGCCCCCATTTCCATGGGCACACGCAGCATACATCCCTGTGGTTTCTGACAAGTCAAAAGAGACACAGAGCACACACTTCGTCCTTCCCTGAATCAACTCCTCGAGGCAGGGTGTTCTGCATGTAGTGAACGGCCTCAACCAAGGCGCGCCCTAGCTAGACCTCTGGGCCCGTGCCTCTTCAGAAGCCTGCAGTGCTACAGGAAAAACTGTGCTTTAGTGGCAATAGGAACGCAAGCCGACTTTCTCCTGGAGGCAGGGTGACTTCAGGTAGGAGGTCCTGGTTGGAAGGCGAAGCCTAGTGTTTTTTTTTCAGTGCCAATCAGAGTAGGGAATGAGTGCGACTTCCACGGCATGTTGGAACCTGCTAGAACCGTGCCCGTGAACCTGTGGTAGTGCTGGGGAAATCAAGCTGTCCCAAGAAAGAGTGTACTGTTTTGCCCATCACTCGGCATACACAGTGTGAGTACGAAGGCCTACGGGCCTGGATGTTGTTTAGAAGAGCCAGGGGAGCCTGGGGGTACTCAGTGTTCTTGCAGGGAATAGGGTTTCCAGGCGAGGCACCTAGGTGTCCCGCAAAGCGTACTGGCGTTCAAATGCTGCAGAGCAGCGACTACGGCCTCATGGAAACTGCTGCACGCCTCCGCTTCTGCAGAGCAATTCAGGGCCTTACCTCGAGGCAAGTCCTCACGTTGAGTGTCCCGTGAGCGACCCCGCATGGTAGGATGCTGACTTTCTCCTTGAGTAGAGAGACTTCAGGTACGAGGTCCTCTAAGAATTCTAAGCAGAGTGTTTTCTCATGGCAGCTCAAACGAGGGCAATGTCGAAGACTTCCAGGCCATGTTGGACTGCCTAGAAATGTGGTTCTGCTGTTGTTCGAGGGCTCTGGAAATGTAGCACGCCTGAAGTAACGTGCAGTGTGTTGCCCATCACTCGGCAGACACAGAGGGCCTCCGAGGAACCTATGGGCCTCGATGTTGCTCAGTAGGCCCACAGGGGTGTGGGGGTACTCAGTGATCTTGGAACGAAAATGATGCTCACCCGAGGGGCCTAGGAGTTCTCAAAGGGTACCTTCTTTAAAATAAAGCAGAACAGCGACTAAGAGCTCATGGGAAGAGCTGCCTGCCTCCCGTTCTGCATGGCTACTCGGGGCCTTACCTCGAGGCAAGGACTCACGTTGAGATTCCCTTTAGCTCTAGAGCATGGCTAGATGAGCCCCACCCCGGCCATGGAAGCACCCTGTGTAGCCAGAGAAAACCCATTTTCTTCCCAGACCCATGCCTACGGCGTCCAGAGGCCTGACAACAGCAGAGAATTTCAGGGAGCTTCCAGGGAGCATGAATGGGGCTTTCCAAATGGAAAAGCAAGGCTAGTACCATCCCGCCCCCATTTCCATGGGCACACGCAGCATACATCCCTGTGGTTTCTGACAAGTCAAAAGAGACACAGAGCACACACTTCGTCCTTCCCTGAATCAACTCCTCGAGGCAGGGTGTTCTGCATGTAGTGAACGGCCTCAACCAAGGCGCGCCCTAGCTAGACCTCTGGGCCCGTGCCTCTTCAGAAGCCTGCAGTGCTACAGGAAAAACTGTGCTGTAGTGGCAATAGGAACGCAAGCCGACTTTCTCCTGGAGGCAGGGTGACTTCAGGTAGGAGGTCCTGGTTGGAAGGCGAAGCCTAGTGTTTTTTTTTCAGTGCCAATCAGAGTAGGGAATGAGTGCGACTTCCACGGCATGTTGGAACCTGCTAGAACCGTGCCCGTGAACCTGTGGTAGTGCTGGGGAAATCAAGCTGTCCCAAGAAAGAGTGTACTGTTTTGCCCATCACTCGGCATACACAGTGTGAGTACGAAGGCCTACGGGCCTGGATGTTGTTTAGAAGAGCCAGGGGAGCCTGGGGGTACTCAGTGTTCTTGCAGGGAATAGGGTTTCCAGGCGAGGCACCTAGGTGTCCCGCAAAGCGTACTGGCGTTCAAATGCTGCAGAGCAGCGACTACGGCCTCATGGAAACTGCTGCACGCCTCCGCTTCTGCAGAGCAATTCAGGGCCTTACCTCGAGGCAAGTCCTCACGTTGAGTGTCCCGTGAGCGACCCCGCATGGTAGGATGCTGACTTTCTCCTTGAGTAGAGAGACTTCAGGTACGAGGTCCTCTAAGAATTCTAAGCAGAGTGTTTTCTCATGGCAGCTCAAACGAGGGCAATGTCGAAGACTTCCAGGCCATGTTGGACTGCCTAGAAATGTGGTTCTGCTGTTGTTCGAGGGCTCTTGAAATGTAGCACGCCTGAAGTAACGTGCAGTGTGTTGCCCATCACTCGGCAGACACAGAGGGCCTCCGAGGAACCTATGGGCCTCGATGTTGCTCAGTAGGCCCACAGGGGTGTGGGGGTACTCAGTGATCTTGGAACGAAAATGATGCTCACCCGAGGGGCCTAGGAGTTCTCAAAGGGTACCTTCTTTAAAATAAAGCAGAACAGCGACTAAGAGCTCATGGGAAGAGCTGCCTGCCTCCCGTTCTGCATGGCTACTCGGGGCCTTACCTCGAGGCAAGGACTCACGTTGAGATTCCCTTTAGCTCTAGAGCATGGCTAGATGAGCCCCACCCCGGCCATGGAAGCACCCTGTGTAGCCAGAGAAAACCCATTTTCTTCCCAGACCCATGCCTACGGCGTCCAGAGGCCTGACAACAGCAGAGAATTTCAGGGAGCTTCCAGGGAGCATGAATGGGGCTTTCCAAATGGAAAAGCAAGGCTAGTACCATCCCGCCCCCATTTCCATGGGCACACGCAGCATACATCCCTGTGGTTTCTGACAAGTCAAAAGAGACACAGAGCACACACTTCGTCCTTCCCTGAATCAACTCCTCGAGGCAGGGTGTTCTGCATGTAGTGAACGGCCTCAACCAAGGCGCGCCCTAGCTAGACCTCTGGGCCCGTGCCTCTTCAGAAGCCTGCAGTGCTACAGGAAAAACTGTGCTTTAGTGGCAATAGGAACGCAAGCCGACTTTCTCCTGGAGGCAGGGTGACTTCAGGTAGGAGGTCCTGGTTGGAAGGCGAAGCCTAGTGTTTTTTTTTCAGTGCCAATCAGAGTAGGGAATGAGTGCGACTTCCACGGCATGTTGGAACCTGCTAGAACCGTGCCCGTGAACCTGTGGTAGTGCTGGGGAAATCAAGCTGTCCCAAGAAAGAGTGTACTGTTTTGCCCATCACTCGGCATACACAGTGTGAGTACGAAGGCCTACGGGCCTGGATGTTGTTTAGAAGAGCCAGGGGAGCCTGGGGGTACTCAGTGTTCTTGCAGGGAATAGGGTTTCCAGGCGAGGCACCTAGGTGTCCCGCAAAGCGTACTGGCGTTCAAATGCTGCAGAGCAGCGACTACGGCCTCATGGAAACTGCTGCACGCCTCCGCTTCTGCAGAGCAATTCAGGGCCTTACCTCGAGGCAAGTCCTCACGTTGAGTGTCCCGTGAGCGACCCCGCATGGTAGGATGCTGACTTTCTCCTTGAGTAGAGAGACTTCAGGTACGAGGTCCTCTAAGAATTCTAAGCAGAGTGTTTTCTCATGGCAGCTCAAACGAGGGCAATGTCGAAGACTTCCAGGCCATGTTGGACTGCCTAGAAATGTGGTTCTGCTGTTGTTCGAGGGCTCTGGAAATGTAGCACGCCTGAAGTAACGTGCAGTGTGTTGCCCATCACTCGGCAGACACAGAGGGCCTCCGAGGAACCTATGGGCCTCGATGTTGCTCAGTAGGCCCACAGGGGTGTGGGGGTACTCAGTGATCTTGGAACGAAAATGATGCTCACCCGAGGGGCCTAGGAGTTCTCAAAGGGTACCTTCTTTAAAATAAAGCAGAACAGCGACTAAGAGCTCATGGGAAGAGCTGCCTGCCTCCCGTTCTGCATGGCTACTCGGGGCCTTACCTCGAGGCAAGGACTCACGTTGAGATTCCCTTTAGCTCTAGAGCATGGCTAGATGAGCCCCACCCCGGCCATGGAAGCACCCTGTGTAGCCAGAGAAAACCCATTTTCTTCCCAGACCCATGCCTACGGCGTCCAGAGGCCTGACAACAGCAGAGAATTTCAGGGAGCTTCCAGGGAGCATGAATGGGGCTTTCCAAATGGAAAAGCAAGGCTAGTACCATCCTGCCCCCATTTCCATGGGCACACGCAGCATACATCCCTGTGGTTTCTGACAAGTCAAAAGAGACACAGAGCACACACTTCGTCCTTCCCTGAATCAACTCCTCGAGGCAGGGTGTTCTGCATGTAGTGAACGGCCTCAACCAAGGCGCGCCCTAGCTAGACCTCTGGGCCCGTGCCTCTTCAGAAGCCTGCAGTGCTACAGGAAAAACTGTGCTGTAGTGGCAATAGGAACGCAAGCCGACTTTCTCCTGGAGGCAGGGTGACTTCAGGTAGGAGGTCCTGGTTGGAAGGCGAAGCCTAGTGTTTTTTTTTCAGTGCCAATCAGAGTAGGGAATGAGTGCGACTTCCACGGCATGTTGGAACCTGCTAGAACCGTGCCCGTGAACCTGTGGTAGTGCTGGGGAAATCAAGCTGTCCCAAGAAAGAGTGTACTGTTTTGCCCATCACTCGGCATACACAGTGTGAGTACGAAGGCCTACGGGCCTGGATGTTGTTTAGAAGAGCCAGGGGAGCCTGGGGGTACTCAGTGTTCTTGCAGGGAATAGGGTTTCCAGGCGAGGCACCTAGGTGTCCCGCAAAGCGTACTGGCGTTCAAATGCTGCAGAGCAGCGACTACGGCCTCATGGAAACTGCTGCACGCCTCCGCTTCTGCAGAGCAATTCAGGGCCTTACCTCGAGGCAAGTCCTCACGTTGAGTGTCCCGTGAGCGACCCCGCATGGTAGGATGCTGACTTTCTCCTTGAGTAGAGAGACTTCAGGTACGAGGTCCTCTAAGAATTCTAAGCAGAGTGTTTTCTCATGGCAGCTCAAACGAGGGCAATGTCGAAGACTTCCAGGCCATGTTGGACTGCCTAGAAATGTGGTTCTGCTGTTGTTCGAGGGCTCTGGAAATGTAGCACGCCTGAAGTAACGTGCAGTGTGTTGCCCATCACTCGGCAGACACAGAGGGCCTCCGAGGAACCTATGGGCCTCGATGTTGCTCAGTAGGCCCACAGGGGTGTGGAGGTACTCAGTGATCTTGGAACGAAAATGATGCTCACCCGAGGGGCCTAGGAGTTCTCAAAGGGTACCTTCTTTAAAATAAAGCAGAACAGCGACTAAGAGCTCATGGGAAGAGCTGCCTGCCTCCCGTTCTGCATGGCTACTCGGGGCCTTACCTCGACGCAAGGAATCACGTTGAGATTCCCTTTAGTTCTAGAGCATTACAAGAAGAGAGCCACCCCGGCCATGGAAGCACCCTGTGTAGCCAGAGAAAACCCATTTTCTTCCCAGACCCATGCCTACAGCGGCCAGAGGCCAGTCAACAGCAGAGAATTTCAGGGAGCTTCCAGGGAGCATGAATGGGGCTTTCCAAATGGAAAAGCAAGGCTAGTACCATCCCGCCCCCATTTCCATGGGCACACGCAGCATACATCCCTGTGGTTTCTGACAAGTCAAAAGAGACACAGAGCACACACTGGTTCCTTCCCTGAATCAACTTCTCGAGGCAGAGTGTTCTGCATCTAGTGAACGGCCTCAACCAAGGCACGCCCTAGCTAGGCCTCTGGGCCCGGGCCTCTTCAGAAGCCTGCAGTGCTACAGGAAGAACTGTGCTTTAGTGGCAATAGGCAAGCAATCCGCCTTTCTCCTGGAGGCAGGGTGACTTCAGGTAGGAGGTCCTGGTTGGAAGGCGAAGCCTAGTGTTTTTTTTCAGTGCCAATCAGAGTAGGGAATGAGTGCGACTTCCACGGCATGTTGGAACCTGCTAGAACCGTGCCCGTGAACCTGTGGTAGTGCTGGGGAAATCAAGCTGTCCCAAGAAAGAGTGTACTGTTTTGCCCATCACTCGGCATACACAGTGTGAGTACGAAGGCCTACGGGCCTGGATGTTGTTTAGAAGAGCCAGGGGAGCCTGGGGGTACTCAGTGTTCTTGCAGGGAATAGGGTTTCCAGGCGAGGCACCTAGGTGTCCCGCAAAGCGTACTGGCGTTCAAATGCTGCAGAGCAGCGGCTACCGCCTCATGGAAACTGCTGCACGCCTCCGCTTCTGCAGAGCAATTCAGGGCCTTACCTCGAGGCAAGTCCTCACGTTGAGTGTCCCGTGAGCGACACCGCATGGTAGGATGCTGTCTTTCTCCTTGAGTAGAGAGACTTAAGGTACGAGGTCCTCTAAGAATTCTAAGCAGAGTGTTTTCTCATGGCAGCTCAAACGAGGGCAATGTCGAAGACTTCCAGGCCATGTTGGACTGCCTAGAAATGTGGTTCTGATGTTGTTCGAGGGCTCTGGAAATGTAGTACGCCTGAAGTAACGTGCAGTGTGTTGCCCATCACTCGGCAGACACAGAGGGCCTCCGAGGGACCTATGGGCCTCGATGTTGCTCAGTAAGCCCACAGGGGTGTGGAGGTACTCAGTGATCTTGGAACGAAAATGATGCTCACCCGAGGGGCCTAGGAGTTCTCAAAGGGTACCTTCTTTAAAATAAAGCAGAACAGCGACTAAGAGCTCATGGGAAGAGCTGCCTGCCTCCCGTTCTGCATGGCTACTCGGGGCCTTACCTCGAGGCAAGGACTCACGTTGAGATTCCCTTTAGCTCTAGAGCAAGGCTAGATGAGCCCCACCCCGGCCATGGAAGCACCCTGTGTAGCCAGAGAAAACCCATTTTCTTCCCAGACCCATGCCTACGGCGTCCAGAGGCCTGACAACAGCAGAGAATTTCAGGGAGCTTCCAGGGAGCATGAATGGGGCTTTCCAAATGGAAAAGCAAGGCTAGTACCATCCCGCCCCCATTTCCATGGGCACACGCAGCATACATCCCTGTGGTTTCTGACAAGTCAAAAGAGACACAGAGCACACACTTCGTCCTTCCCTGAATCAACTCCTCGAGGCAGGGTGTTCTGCATGTAGTGAACGGCCTCAACCAAGGCGCGCCCTAGCTAGACCTCTGGGCCCGTGCCTCTTCAGAAGCCTGCAGTGCTACAGGAAAAACTGTGCTTTAGTGGCAATAGGAACGCAAGCCGACTTTCTCCTGGAGGCAGGGTGACTTCAGGTAGGAGGTCCTGGTTGGAAGGCGAAGCCTAGTGTTTTTTTTTCAGTGCCAATCAGAGTAGGGAATGAGTGCGACTTCCACGGCATGTTGGAACCTGCTAGAACCGTGCCCGTGAACCTGTGGTAGTGCTGGGGAAATCAAGCTGTCCCAAGAAAGAGTGTACTGTTTTGCCCATCACTCGGCATACACAGTGTGAGTACGAAGGCCTACGGGCCTGGATGTTGTTTAGAAGAGCCAGGGGAGCCTGGGGGTACTCAGTGTTCTTGCAGGGAATAGGGTTTCCAGGCGAGGCACCTAGGTGTCCCGCAAAGCGTACTGGCGTTCAAATGCTGCAGAGCAGCGACTACGGCCTCATGGAAACTGCTGCACGCCTCCGCTTCTGCAGAGCAATTCAGGGCCTTACCTCGAGGCAAGTCCTCACGTTGAGTGTCCCGTGAGCGACCCCGCATGGTAGGATGCTGACTTTCTCCTTGAGTAGAGAGACTTCAGGTACGAGGTCCTCTAAGAATTCTAAGCAGAGTGTTTTCTCATGGCAGCTCAAACGAGGGCAATGTCGAAGACTTCCAGGCCATGTTGGACTGCCTAGAAATGTGGTTCTGCTGTTGTTCGAGGGCTCTGGAAATGTAGCACGCCTGAAGTAACGTGCAGTGTGTTGCCCATCACTCGGCAGACACAGAGGGCCTCCGAGGAACCTATGGGCCTCGATGTTGCTCAGTAGGCCCACAGGGGTGTGGGGGTACTCAGTGATCTTGGAACGAAAATGATGCTCACCCGAGGGGCCTAGGAGTTCTCAAAGGGTACCTTCTTTAAAATAAAGCAGAACAGCGACTAAGAGCTCATGGGAAGAGCTGCCTGCCTCCCGTTCTGCATGGCTACTCGGGGCCTTACCTCGAGGCAAGGACTCACGTTGAGATTCCCTTTAGCTCTAGAGCATGGCTAGATGAGCCCCACCCCGGCCATGGAAGCACCCTGTGTAGCCAGAGAAAACCCATTTTCTTCCCAGACCCATGCCTACGGCGTCCAGAGGCCTGACAACAGCAGAGAATTTCAGGGAGCTTCCAGGGAGCATGAATGGGGCTTTCCAAATGGAAAAGCAAGGCTAGTACCATCCCGCCCCCATTTCCATGGGCACACGCAGCATACATCCCTGTGGTTTCTGACAAGTCAAAAGAGACACAGAGCACACACTTCGTCCTTCCCTGAATCAACTCCTCGAGGCAGGGTGTTCTGCATGTAGTGAACGGCCTCAACCAAGGCGCGCCCTAGCTAGACCTCTGGGCCCGTGCCTCTTCAGAAGCCTGCAGTGCTACAGGAAAAACTGTGCTTTAGTGGCAATAGGAACGCAAGCCGACTTTCTCCTGGAGGCAGGGTGACTTCAGGTAGGAGGTCCTGGTTGGAAGGCGAAGCCTAGTGTTTTTTTTTCAGTGCCAATCAGAGTAGGGAATGAGTGCGACTTCCACGGCATGTTGGAACCTGCTAGAACCGTGCCCGTGAACCTGTGGTAGTGCTGGGGAAATCAAGCTGTCCCAAGAAAGAGTGTACTGTTTTGCCCATCACTCGGCATACACAGTGTGAGTACGAAGGCCTACGGGCCTGGATGTTGTTTAGAAGAGCCAGGGGAGCCTGGGGGTACTCAGTGTTCTTGCAGGGAATAGGGTTTCCAGGCGAGGCACCTAGGTGTCCCGCAAAGCGTACTGGCGTTCAAATGCTGCAGAGCAGCGACTACGGCCTCATGGAAACTGCTGCACGCCTCCGCTTCTGCAGAGCAATTCAGGGCCTTACCTCGAGGCAAGTCCTCACGTTGAGTGTCCCGTGAGCGACCCCGCATGGTAGGATGCTGACTTTCTCCTTGAGTAGAGAGACTTCAGGTACGAGGTCCTCTAAGAATTCTAAGCAGAGTGTTTTCTCATGGCAGCTCAAACGAGGGCAATGTCGAAGACTTCCAGGCCATGTTGGACTGCCTAGAAATGTGGTTCTGCTGTTGTTCGAGGGCTCTGGAAATGTAGCACGCCTGAAGTAACGTGCAGTGTGTTGCCCATCACTCGGCAGACACAGAGGGCCTCCGAGGAACCTATGGGCCTCGATGTTGCTCAGTAGGCCCACAGGGGTGTGGGGGTACTCAGTGATCTTGGAACGAAAATGATGCTCACCCGAGGGGCCTAGGAGTTCTCAAAGGGTACCTTCTTTAAAATAAAGCAGAACAGCGACTAAGAGCTCATGGGAAGAGCTGCCTGCCTCCCGTTCTGCATGGCTACTCGGGGCCTTACCTCGAGGCAAGGACTCACGTTGAGATTCCCTTTAGCTCTAGAGCATGGCTAGATGAGCCCCACCCCGGCCATGGAAGCACCCTGTGTAGCCAGAGAAAACCCATTTTCTTCCCAGACCCATGCCTACGGCGTCCAGAGGCCTGACAACAGCAGAGAATTTCAGGGAGCTTCCAGGGAGCATGAATGGGGCTTTCCAAATGGAAAAGCAAGGCTAGTACCATCCCGCCCCCATTTCCATGGGCACACGCAGCATACATCCCTGTGGTTTCTGACAAGTCAAAAGAGACACAGAGCACACACTTCGTCCTTCCCTGAATCAACTCCTCGAGGCAGGGTGTTCTGCATGTAGTGAACGGCCTCAACCAAGGCGCGCCCTAGCTAGACCTCTGGGCCCGTGCCTCTTCAGAAGCCTGCAGTGCTACAGGAAAAACTGTGCTGTAGTGGCAATAGGAACGCAAGCCGACTTTCTCCTGGAGGCAGGGTGACTTCAGGTAGGAGGTCCTGGTTGGAAGGCGAAGCCTAGTGTTTTTTTTTCAGTGCCAATCAGAGTAGGGAATGAGTGCGACTTCCACGGCATGTTGGAACCTGCTAGAACCGTGCCCGTGAACCTGTGGTAGTGCTGGGGAAATCAAGCTGTCCCAAGAAAGAGTGTACTGTTTTGCCCATCACTCGGCATACACAGTGTGAGTACGAAGGCCTACGGGCCTGGATGTTGTTTAGAAGAGCCAGGGGAGCCTGGGGGTACTCAGTGTTCTTGCAGGGAATAGGGTTTCCAGGTGAGGCACCTAGGTGTCCCGCAAAGCGTACTGGCGTTCAAATGCTGCAGAGCAGCGACTACGGCCTCATGGAAACTGCTGCACGCCTCCGCTTCTGCAGAGCAATTCAGGGCCTTACCTCGAGGCAAGTCCTCACGTTGAGTGTCCCGTGAGCGACCCCGCATGGTAGGATGCTGACTTTCTCCTTGAGTAGAGAGACTTCAGGTACGAGGTCCTCTAAGAATTCTAAGCAGAGTGTTTTCTCATGGCAGCTCAAACGAGGGCAATGTCGAAGACTTCCAGGCCATGTTGGACTGCCTAGAAATGTGGTTCTGCTGTTGTTCGAGGGCTCTGGAAATGTAGCACGCCTGAAGTAACGTGCAGTGTGTTGCCCATCACTCGGCAGACACAGAGGGCCTCCGAGGAACCTATGGGCCTCGATGTTGCTCAGTAGGCCCACAGGGGTGTGGAGGTACTCAGTGATCTTGGAACGAAAATGATGCTCACCCGAGGGGCCTAGGAGTTCTCAAAGGGTACCTTCTTTAAAATAAAGCAGAACAGCGACTAAGAGCTCATGGGAAGAGCTGCCTGCCTCCCGTTCTGCATGGCTACTCGGGGCCTTACCTCGACGCAAGGAATCACGTTGAGATTCCCTTTAGTTCTAGAGCATTACAAGAAGAGAGCCACCCCGGCCATGGAAGCACCCTGTGTAGCCAGAGAAAACCCATTTTCTTCCCAGACCCATGCCTACAGCGGCCAGAGGCCAGTCAACAGCAGAGAATTTCAGGGAGCTTCCAGGGAGCATGAATGGGGCTTTCCAAATGGAAAAGCAAGGCTAGTACCATCCCGCCCCCATTTCCATGGGCACACGCAGCATACATCCCTGTGGTTTCTGACAAGTCAAAAGAGACACAGAGCACACACTGGTTCCTTCCCTGAATCAACTTCTCGAGGCAGAGTGTTCTGCATCTAGTGAACGGCCTCAACCAAGGCACGCCCTAGCTAGGCCTCTGGGCCCGGGCCTCTTCAGAAGCCTGCAGTGCTACAGGAAGAACTGTGCTTTAGTGGCAATAGGCAAGCAATCCGCCTTTCTCCTGGAGGCAGGGTGACTTCAGGTAGGAGGTCCTGGTTGGAAGGCGAAGCCTAGTGTTTTTTTTCAGTGCCAATCAGAGTAGGGAATGAGTGCGACTTCCACGGCATGTTGGAACCTGCTAGAACCGTGCCCGTGAACCTGTGGTAGTGCTGGGGAAATCAAGCTGTCCCAAGAAAGAGTGTACTGTTTTGCCCATCACTCGGCATACACAGTGTGAGTACGAAGGCCTACGGGCCTGGATGTTGTTTAGAAGAGCCAGGGGAGCCTGGGGGTACTCAGTGTTCTTGCAGGGAATAGGGTTTCCAGGCGAGGCACCTAGGTGTCCCGCAAAGCGTACTGGCGTTCAAATGCTGCAGAGCAGCGGCTACCGCCTCATGGAAACTGCTGCACGCCTCCGCTTCTGCAGAGCAATTCAGGGCCTTACCTCGAGGCAAGTCCTCACGTTGAGTGTCCCGTGAGCGACACCGCATGGTAGGATGCTGTCTTTCTCCTTGAGTAGAGAGACTTAAGGTACGAGGTCCTCTAAGAATTCTAAGCAGAGTGTTTTCTCATGGCAGCTCAAACGAGGGCAATGTCGAAGACTTCCAGGCCATGTTGGACTGCCTAGAAATGTGGTTCTGATGTTGTTCGAGGGCTCTGGAAATGTAGTACGCCTGAAGTAACGTGCAGTGTGTTGCCCATCACTCGGCAGACACAGAGGGCCTCCGAGGGACCTATGGGCCTCGATGTTGCTCAGTAAGCCCACAGGGGTGTGGAGGTACTCAGTGATCTTGGAACGAAAATGATGCTCACCCGAGGGGCCTAGGAGTTCTCAAAGGGTACCTTCTTTAAAATAAAGCAGAACAGCGACTAAGAGCTCATGGGAAGAGCTGCCTGCCTCCCGTTCTGCATGGCTACTCGGGGCCTTACCTCGAGGCAAGGACTCACGTTGAGATTCCCTTTAGCTCTAGAGCAAGGCTAGATGAGCCCCACCCCGGCCATGGAAGCACCCTGTGTAGCCAGAGAAAACCCATTTTCTTCCCAGACCCATGCCTACGGCGTCCAGAGGCCTGACAACAGCAGAGAATTTCAGGGAGCTTCCAGGGAGCATGAATGGGGCTTTCCAAATGGAAAAGCAAGGCTAGTACCATCCCGCCCCCATTTCCATGGGCACACGCAGCATACATCCCTGTGGTTTCTGACAAGTCAAAAGAGACACAGAGCACACACTTCGTCCTTCCCTGAATCAACTCCTCGAGGCAGGGTGTTCTGCATGTAGTGAACGGCCTCAACCAAGGCGCGCCCTAGCTAGACCTCTGGGCCCGTGCCTCTTCAGAAGCCTGCAGTGCTACAGGAAAAACTGTGCTTTAGTGGCAATAGGAACGCAAGCCGACTTTCTCCTGGAGGCAGGGTGACTTCAGGTAGGAGGTCCTGGTTGGAAGGCGAAGCCTAGTGTTTTTTTTTCAGTGCCAATCAGAGTAGGGAATGAGTGCGACTTCCACGGCATGTTGGAACCTGCTAGAACCGTGCCCGTGAACCTGTGGTAGTGCTGGGGAAATCAAGCTGTCCCAAGAAAGAGTGTACTGTTTTGCCCATCACTCGGCATACACAGTGTGAGTACGAAGGCCTACGGGCCTGGATGTTGTTTAGAAGAGCCAGGGGAGCCTGGGGGTACTCAGTGTTCTTGCAGGGAATAGGGTTTCCAGGCGAGGCACCTAGGTGTCCCGCAAAGCGTACTGGCGTTCAAATGCTGCAGAGCAGCGACTACGGCCTCATGGAAACTGCTGCACGCCTCCGCTTCTGCAGAGCAATTCAGGGCCTTACCTCGAGGCAAGTCCTCACGTTGAGTGTCCCGTGAGCGACCCCGCATGGTAGGATGCTGACTTTCTCCTTGAGTAGAGAGACTTCAGGTACGAGGTCCTCTAAGAATTCTAAGCAGAGTGTTTTCTCATGGCAGCTCAAACGAGGGCAATGTCGAAGACTTCCAGGCCATGTTGGACTGCCTAGAAATGTGGTTCTGCTGTTGTTCGAGGGCTCTGGAAATGTAGCACGCCTGAAGTAACGTGCAGTGTGTTGCCCATCACTCGGCAGACACAGAGGGCCTCCGAGGAACCTATGGGCCTCGATGTTGCTCAGTAGGCCCACAGGGGTGTGGGGGTACTCAGTGATCTTGGAACGAAAATGATGCTCACCCGAGGGGCCTAGGAGTTCTCAAAGGGTACCTTCTTTAAAATAAAGCAGAACAGCGACTAAGAGCTCATGGGAAGAGCTGCCTGCCTCCCGTTCTGCATGGCTACTCGGGGCCTTACCTCGAGGCAAGGACTCACGTTGAGATTCCCTTTAGCTCTAGAGCATGGCTAGATGAGCCCCACCCCGGCCATGGAAGCACCCTGTGTAGCCAGAGAAAACCCATTTTCTTCCCAGACCCATGCCTACGGCGTCCAGAGGCCTGACAACAGCAGAGAATTTCAGGGAGCTTCCAGGGAGCATGAATGGGGCTTTCCAAATGGAAAAGCAAGGCTAGTACCATCCCGCCCCCATTTCCATGGGCACACGCAGCATACATCCCTGTGGTTTCTGACAAGTCAAAAGAGACACAGAGCACACACTTCGTCCTTCCCTGAATCAACTCCTCGAGGCAGGGTGTTCTGCATGTAGTGAACGGCCTCAACCAAGGCGCGCCCTAGCTAGACCTCTGGGCCCGTGCCTCTTCAGAAGCCTGCAGTGCTACAGGAAAAACTGTGCTGTAGTGGCAATAGGAACGCAAGCCGACTTTCTCCTGGAGGCAGGGTGACTTCAGGTAGGAGGTCCTGGTTGGAAGGCGAAGCCTAGTGTTTTTTTTTCAGTGCCAATCAGAGTAGGGAATGAGTGCGACTTCCACGGCATGTTGGAACCTGCTAGAACCGTGCCCGTGAACCTGTGGTAGTGCTGGGGAAATCAAGCTGTCCCAAGAAAGAGTGTACTGTTTTGCCCATCACTCGGCATACACAGTGTGAGTACGAAGGCCTACGGGCCTGGATGTTGTTTAGAAGAGCCAGGGGAGCCTGGGGGTACTCAGTGTTCTTGCAGGGAATAGGGTTTCCAGGCGAGGCACCTAGGTGTCCCGCAAAGCGTACTGGCGTTCAAATGCTGCAGAGCAGCGACTACGGCCTCATGGAAACTGCTGCACGCCTCCGCTTCTGCAGAGCAATTCAGGGCCTTACCTCGAGGCAAGTCCTCACGTTGAGTGTCCCGTGAGCGACCCCGCATGGTAGGATGCTGACTTTCTCCTTGAGTAGAGAGACTTCAGGTACGAGGTCCTCTAAGAATTCTAAGCAGAGTGTTTTCTCATGGCAGCTCAAACGAGGGCAATGTCGAAGACTTCCAGGCCATGTTGGACTGCCTAGAAATGTGGTTCTGCTGTTGTTCGAGGGCTCTTGAAATGTAGCACGCCTGAAGTAACGTGCAGTGTGTTGCCCATCACTCGGCAGACACAGAGGGCCTCCGAGGAACCTATGGGCCTCGATGTTGCTCAGTAGGCCCACAGGGGTGTGGGGGTACTCAGTGATCTTGGAACGAAAATGATGCTCACCCGAGGGGCCTAGGAGTTCTCAAAGGGTACCTTCTTTAAAATAAAGCAGAACAGCGACTAAGAGCTCATGGGAAGAGCTGCCTGCCTCCCGTTCTGCATGGCTACTCGGGGCCTTACCTCGAGGCAAGGACTCACGTTGAGATTCCCTTTAGCTCTAGAGCATGGCTAGATGAGCCCCACCCCGGCCATGGAAGCACCCTGTGTAGCCAGAGAAAACCCATTTTCTTCCCAGACCCATGCCTACGGCGTCCAGAGGCCTGACAACAGCAGAGAATTTCAGGGAGCTTCCAGGGAGCATGAATGGGGCTTTCCAAATGGAAAAGCAAGGCTAGTACCATCCCGCCCCCATTTCCATGGGCACACGCAGCATACATCCCTGTGGTTTCTGACAAGTCAAAAGAGACACAGAGCACACACTTCGTCCTTCCCTGAATCAACTCCTCGAGGCAGGGTGTTCTGCATGTAGTGAACGGCCTCAACCAAGGCGCGCCCTAGCTAGACCTCTGGGCCCGTGCCTCTTCAGAAGCCTGCAGTGCTACAGGAAAAACTGTGCTTTAGTGGCAATAGGAACGCAAGCCGACTTTCTCCTGGAGGCAGGGTGACTTCAGGTAGGAGGTCCTGGTTGGAAGGCGAAGCCTAGTGTTTTTTTTTCAGTGCCAATCAGAGTAGGGAATGAGTGCGACTTCCACGGCATGTTGGAACCTGCTAGAACCGTGCCCGTGAACCTGTGGTAGTGCTGGGGAAATCAAGCTGTCCCAAGAAAGAGTGTACTGTTTTGCCCATCACTCGGCATACACAGTGTGAGTACGAAGGCCTACGGGCCTGGATGTTGTTTAGAAGAGCCAGGGGAGCCTGGGGGTACTCAGTGTTCTTGCAGGGAATAGGGTTTCCAGGCGAGGCACCTAGGTGTCCCGCAAAGCGTACTGGCGTTCAAATGCTGCAGAGCAGCGACTACGGCCTCATGGAAACTGCTGCACGCCTCCGCTTCTGCAGAGCAATTCAGGGCCTTACCTCGAGGCAAGTCCTCACGTTGAGTGTCCCGTGAGCGACCCCGCATGGTAGGATGCTGACTTTCTCCTTGAGTAGAGAGACTTCAGGTACGAGGTCCTCTAAGAATTCTAAGCAGAGTGTTTTCTCATGGCAGCTCAAACGAGGGCAATGTCGAAGACTTCCAGGCCATGTTGGACTGCCTAGAAATGTGGTTCTGCTGTTGTTCGAGGGCTCTGGAAATGTAGCACGCCTGAAGTAACGTGCAGTGTGTTGCCCATCACTCGGCAGACACAGAGGGCCTCCGAGGAACCTATGGGCCTCGATGTTGCTCAGTAGGCCCACAGGGGTGTGGGGGTACTCAGTGATCTTGGAACGAAAATGATGCTCACCCGAGGGGCCTAGGAGTTCTCAAAGGGTACCTTCTTTAAAATAAAGCAGAACAGCGACTAAGAGCTCATGGGAAGAGCTGCCTGCCTCCCGTTCTGCATGGCTACTCGGGGCCTTACCTCGAGGCAAGGACTCACGTTGAGATTCCCTTTAGCTCTAGAGCATGGCTAGATGAGCCCCACCCCGGCCATGGAAGCACCCTGTGTAGCCAGAGAAAACCCATTTTCTTCCCAGACCCATGCCTACGGCGTCCAGAGGCCTGACAACAGCAGAGAATTTCAGGGAGCTTCCAGGGAGCATGAATGGGGCTTTCCAAATGGAAAAGCAAGGCTAGTACCATCCCGCCCCCATTTCCATGGGCACACGCAGCATACATCCCTGTGGTTTCTGACAAGTCAAAAGAGACACAGAGCACACACTTCGTCCTTCCCTGAATCAACTCCTCGAGGCAGGGTGTTCTGCATGTAGTGAACGGCCTCAACCAAGGCGCGCCCTAGCTAGACCTCTGGGCCCGTGCCTCTTCAGAAGCCTGCAGTGCTACAGGAAAAACTGTGCTGTAGTGGCAATAGGAACGCAAGCCGACTTTCTCCTGGAGGCAGGGTGACTTCAGGTAGGAGGTCCTGGTTGGAAGGCGAAGCCTAGTGTTTTTTTTTCAGTGCCAATCAGAGTAGGGAATGAGTGCGACTTCCACGGCATGTTGGAACCTGCTAGAACCGTGCCCGTGAACCTGTGGTAGTGCTGGGGAAATCAAGCTGTCCCAAGAAAGAGTGTACTGTTTTGCCCATCACTCGGCATACACAGTGTGAGTACGAAGGCCTACGGGCCTGGATGTTGTTTAGAAGAGCCAGGGGAGCCTGGGGGTACTCAGTGTTCTTGCAGGGAATAGGGTTTCCAGGCGAGGCACCTAGGTGTCCCGCAAAGCGTACTGGCGTTCAAATGCTGCAGAGCAGCGACTACGGCCTCATGGAAACTGCTGCACGCCTCCGCTTCTGCAGAGCAATTCAGGGCCTTACCTCGAGGCAAGTCCTCACGTTGAGTGTCCCGTGAGCGACCCCGCATGGTAGGATGCTGACTTTCTCCTTGAGTAGAGAGACTTCAGGTACGAGGTCCTCTAAGAATTCTAAGCAGAGTGTTTTCTCATGGCAGCTCAAACGAGGGCAATGTCGAAGACTTCCAGGCCATGTTGGACTGCCTAGAAATGTGGTTCTGCTGTTGTTCGAGGGCTCTGGAAATGTAGCACGCCTGAAGTAACGTGCAGTGTGTTGCCCATCACTCGGCAGACACAGAGGGCCTCCGAGGAACCTATGGGCCTCGATGTTGCTCAGTAGGCCCACAGGGGTGTGGAGGTACTCAGTGATCTTGGAACGAAAATGATGCTCACCCGAGGGGCCTAGGAGTTCTCAAAGGGTACCTTCTTTAAAATAAAGCAGAACAGCGACTAAGAGCTCATGGGAAGAGCTGCCTGCCTCCCGTTCTGCATGGCTACTCGGGGCCTTACCTCGACGCAAGGAATCACGTTGAGATTCCCTTTAGTTCTAGAGCATTACAAGAAGAGAGCCACCCCGGCCATGGAAGCACCCTGTGTAGCCAGAGAAAACCCATTTTCTTCCCAGACCCATGCCTACAGCGGCCAGAGGCCAGTCAACAGCAGAGAATTTCAGGGAGCTTCCAGGGAGCATGAATGGGGCTTTCCAAATGGAAAAGCAAGGCTAGTACCATCCCGCCCCCATTTCCATGGGCACACGCAGCATACATCCCTGTGGTTTCTGACAAGTCAAAAGAGACACAGAGCACACACTGGTTCCTTCCCTGAATCAACTTCTCGAGGCAGAGTGTTCTGCATCTAGTGAACGGCCTCAACCAAGGCACGCCCTAGCTAGGCCTCTGGGCCCGGGCCTCTTCAGAAGCCTGCAGTGCTACAGGAAGAACTGTGCTTTAGTGGCAATAGGCAAGCAATCCGCCTTTCTCCTGGAGGCAGGGTGACTTCAGGTAGGAGGTCCTGGTTGGAAGGCGAAGCCTAGTGTTTTTTTTCAGTGCCAATCAGAGTAGGGAATGAGTGCGACTTCCACGGCATGTTGGAACCTGCTAGAACCGTGCCCGTGAACCTGTGGTAGTGCTGGGGAAATCAAGCTGTCCCAAGAAAGAGTGTACTGTTTTGCCCATCACTCGGCATACACAGTGTGAGTACGAAGGCCTACGGGCCTGGATGTTGTTTAGAAGAGCCAGGGGAGCCTGGGGGTACTCAGTGTTCTTGCAGGGAATAGGGTTTCCAGGCGAGGCACCTAGGTGTCCCGCAAAGCGTACTGGCGTTCAAATGCTGCAGAGCAGCGGCTACCGCCTCATGGAAACTGCTGCACGCCTCCGCTTCTGCAGAGCAATTCAGGGCCTTACCTCGAGGCAAGTCCTCACGTTGAGTGTCCCGTGAGCGACACCGCATGGTAGGATGCTGTCTTTCTCCTTGAGTAGAGAGACTTAAGGTACGAGGTCCTCTAAGAATTCTAAGCAGAGTGTTTTCTCATGGCAGCTCAAACGAGGGCAATGTCGAAGACTTCCAGGCCATGTTGGACTGCCTAGAAATGTGGTTCTGATGTTGTTCGAGGGCTCTGGAAATGTAGTACGCCTGAAGTAACGTGCAGTGTGTTGCCCATCACTCGGCAGACACAGAGGGCCTCCGAGGGACCTATGGGCCTCGATGTTGCTCAGTAAGCCCACAGGGGTGTGGAGGTACTCAGTGATCTTGGAACGAAAATGATGCTCACCCGAGGGGCCTAGGAGTTCTCAAAGGGTACCTTCTTTAAAATAAAGCAGAACAGCGACTAAGAGCTCATGGGAAGAGCTGCCTGCCTCCCGTTCTGCATGGCTACTCGGGGCCTTACCTCGAGGCAAGGACTCACGTTGAGATTCCCTTTAGCTCTAGAGCAAGGCTAGATGAGCCCCACCCCGGCCATGGAAGCACCCTGTGTAGCCAGAGAAAACCCATTTTCTTCCCAGACCCATGCCTACGGCGTCCAGAGGCCTGACAACAGCAGAGAATTTCAGGGAGCTTCCAGGGAGCATGAATGGGGCTTTCCAAATGGAAAAGCAAGGCTAGTACCATCCCGCCCCCATTTCCATGGGCACACGCAGCATACATCCCTGTGGTTTCTGACAAGTCAAAAGAGACACAGAGCACACACTTCGTCCTTCCCTGAATCAACTCCTCGAGGCAGGGTGTTCTGCATGTAGTGAACGGCCTCAACCAAGGCGCGCCCTAGCTAGACCTCTGGGCCCGTGCCTCTTCAG